>NC_090382.1:114196649-115648316 GCF_036365525.1 Heterodontus francisci
TTAATGTTCTCATTTGCAAAGTACAGGATACCATATCACACTGACAAACAGAGGAGGCACAATGGTCCAGCAAGTTTACTAGTGCTTCTTAATTTTGGCAAAAAGAAAGATAAAACTACATTTGAAAAGCTCCGGGAACAGATACTTCCAATGGTTCGGAAGTAATGGAGGCTGAAATTTGATTTAGACAGGGAATGCTAAATGGTGGACCAGCTGTTATATTCCTCGCTTTACATTCATTCATATTAATTTTAATGGAACACAATAGTGGGTGGGGGAGTAAGATGGGCAGAGCATTTGGTACTATCTGTTTTTGCATTACTGCTCAATTGATTCATGACCCCCATTGTCGTACAGGCTTCTTAAGCCTTGGCTTAGTGTAATAATTAAGCCCCTGAGCTGAAAAGGCATGGGTTCAGATCTCACTCGAGGGATTTGAGGATATAATCGAGGCTGATGCTTCAGTGCAGTACTGATTGTTTGTGACACTGTCAGAGGTGCTGTGTTTACTATGTGATGTTAAAGCGAGGCCCTGCCTGCTCTCTCAGGTGAATGCAAAAGATCCCATGGTGCCATTTTGAAGAAGAGCACGGGTCCTGTTCCTGGTGTCCTTGGCCATTATCTATCCTTCAACTAACATCGAAAAAGATTATTTGTTCATGATCAGATTTCTGTTTGCTGGATCTTGCTGTATGCAATTTGGCAACCCTGTCTCCGATATAGCAACAGTGACTTCAATTGGCATTAAAACAGCTAGAAGTACTGTATTTCATTATCTACGAAGTCCTTTGGGATGTCCTGAGGATGTGGAAGGTGCTATATAAATGCAAGTTTGTTCTTTCTTTACTCTGCCAAATGACCACTGACCATGTCAAGTCAGCAACTTAACAGAGAAAGGATACTGAGAAACCTTGAGACAAATAGAGAATCAGCAACTTGGTGATATTTAAACCATTGTTGTCCTGCTCCCTCTTCCTTACCTCCTCATAGAATTAACATGATCCTAAAAGCTTGTAAAACAAAACCACTTATCAGATGCGTAAAAGGTATCACAGTTACGATTTCAAAATGTGTATTTATGCCTTTGCTGACAAGTCACAGTTGATTATTCAAGGTATATAAGACACCCGTGAATATATATAATATTGAAATAAACTTTTTTTCATGAACAGAAAACTGTAAACAAAGCTGTTTTAATGCCAATTGAATAAAATTCAAATAATAAAATTGAATAAAAATTGTTTTTATGGTCCAGAATGAACTGCCTGAAAAGGCGGTTGAAGCAGATTCAACAGCAACTCTCAAAAGGGTATTGGATGTTTTTATTCATTCATGGGATGTAGGCAACACTGGCAAGGCCACCATTTATTGCCCATCTCTAATCACCCTGGAGTAGATGTTGATGAGCCACCTTCTTGATCCGCTGTGACTAGTGGTGTTCCGCAGGGATCAGTGCTGGGACCTTTGCTGTTTGTAGTATATATAAATGATTTGGAGGAAAATGTAGCTGGTCTGATTAGTAAGTTTGTGGATGACACAATGGTTGGTGAAGTTGCGGATGTTGATGACGATTGTCAGAGGATACAGCAGGATATAGCTCGGTTGGAGACTTGGGCGGAGAAATGGCAGATGGAGTTTAATCCGGACAAATGTGTGGTAATGCATTTTGGAAGGTCTAATGCAGGTGGGAGGTATACAGTAAATGGCAGAACCCTTCGGAGTATTGACAGGCAGAGATCTGAGCGTACAGGTCCACAGGTCACTGAAGGTGGCAACGCAGGTGGATAAGGTAGTCAAGAAGGCATATGGCATGCTTGCTTTCATCGGTCGGGGCATAGAGTATAAAAATTGTCAAGTCATGCTGCAGCTGTACAGAACCTTTGTCAGGCCACACTTAGAATATTGCGTGCAATTCTGGTCGCCACACTACCAGAAGGATGTGGAGGCTTTGGAGAGGGTACAGAGGAGGTTTACCAGGATGTTGCTTGGTCTGGAGGGCATTAGCTATGAGGAGAGGTTGGATAAACTCGGATTGTTTTTACTGGAACGACGGAGGTGGAGGGGTGACATGATAGAGGTTTACAGAGTTATGAGTGGCATGGACAGAGTGAATAGTCAGAAGCTTTTTCCGAGGGTGGAAGTGTCAGTTACTGGGGGACATAGGTTTAAGGTGAGAGGGGCAAAGTTTAGAGGGGATGTGCGAAGCAAGTTCTTTACACAGAGGGTGGTGAGTGCCTGGAACTTGTTGCCGGGGGAGGTGGTGGAAGCAGGTACGATAGTGACGTTTAAGAGGCATCTTGGCAAATACATGAATGGGATGGGAATAGAGGGATACGGTCCCCGGAAGTGCAGAAGGTTTTAGTTTAGGCAGGCATCAAGATCGGCGCAGGCTTGGAGGGCCGAATGGCCTGTTCCTGTGCTGTACTGTTCTTTGTTCTTTGTTCTTTGTTCACTGACGTCTGTGTAGCAAACTGTGTGGTAGACCGTGTGGATATATAGAATTTACATGGCTATAGGGAAAGAGCAGAGGGAGTTGGAACTAATTGTACAGCTCTTTCAAAGAGCCAGCACAGGTATGATGAGTCGAAAGCCCTCCTTTGGTCCTTATGATTCTAAGAAATCGGAATTTCATTGGTTCATGGCCCATTCAATGGTTTATATTTCTCCAAAGTCTGCTTCTTCACAAAACCAAGCTGATAGGTCTGTTCAATCTAGCAGTGAAACTGGGCTGAAAGTCCACTGATACCAATTCTTTCAATTGATCTTCATTATGATTTTCCAGTCAGTGATGTCCTGTTCATGCAGTCGACATAACAGCCATTATTGGAACAAAGTGAACATTATCGACTGTCAAAGGAATTATTACCTGCCGATCGGTCAGTTATGTTATCTCCAGCTCCAGAGCCAGGATTACACACTAAAGCAAGAGAGGCCACAGCCAGCACTTTGAGGGTTAAAACCTTCCAGATTACATCCAACAGAATATCTTTTTAAATTAGATTGCATAACCATATTTATACCAAACATGTACAGTGTACAAGGCATATCTTTCTTATTCGTCCTTCTATTACAGCCTACTCACAATTTTGAATATCACCACATGTTTATGACTGTGCAATTTATTTGAAGATGTTGGGGATAAGTTCAACACAAAGCCACCTCTGTTTCTGCCACAAATGGTGATTGCAGTGATTTACAGCTTCATGTAGCTGCTCTCAAACATATTGCAAGAGGAATAGAGAAATAAATATACCAGTGGCTGGAGGGAAGGATAACTGCATAGTCCCATTGGTTTGAAACCATCTTTTCACTTTTACAGCCAGATTGAGCTAGGATTGAAGAGCAGGTGTCCTGGCCAATATTTATCCCTCAATCAACATCACAAAGACTAGTCATTATCACATTGTTGTTTTGGGAGCTTGCTGTGGGCAAATTGGCTGCTGTGTTTCTTACATTACAACAATGACTTCAAACGTACTTCAATGCCTGACTGCGTGGCTCCATATCCTTCTTTTGTCCCATTTAGTCTTGCACTGTCATCCTTTTGTCATTTAATCATTCCTGCTATCCACTCTATCACAGACCTTCCCTTTACTTCTTTTCTCCCCTGCCTCTGTACTTGCTTAAAAACTGTTAAATCTCCAACTTTTTGCAGTTCTTATGAAAGGTCTTCGACCTGAAACGTTAATTCTGCTTTTCTGTCCACAGATCTGCTGATTGTTCCCTGCATTTTCTGTCTTTATTTCATATTTCCAGCATCCGCAGTATTTATGTGGAATGTGTTCCTCTCCTCAGCACAAACACTTTCTCACTGATTAACACAAGCCAAAGCAAGAATAAAAGCCTATTTTGCCAGTAAGGAAACATGCTCCATATGAAATTGGCATTTTCTGCATTCGTTCTGGGAGTTTAATAATCCAGTGATAAGTTACATGAAATCATTCAAATAACAATAACTAGATATGAACCATTTCATATGATACATTGCAAACACCGTCCGTCGTTAGTCAGATGCACAGTCACAAAACAGTCTCACATTGAATTGTATTCTTAGGACAGTGAGCTGAGCAAGCTGGCTCTACATTATGTTATTTTTTCCTTCCTGTCTCTCTTTCTTTCTTAAGCACATTACCAGAAACAACGCAAAGCTGTCAGCAATTCAAAATCGGCCTTCAAAGCTGAAGTGCATTATCATCATCCATCACTCTTTCCCAGCTCTGCTATATCCAACCTAGGTTGAAGCCTGCATTCTGGGCTTTGATCCTTAACATAGATTTCTCACCAGTTAAAAAAGAGATTGCCATTATACAGATATGTCACTTCTTTTAACCCTTTGTTTAAACTAATTTTCTCGCTGTGACTCAGGTCTCAACGGCAATTTGAAACAAAAACAGCAAATGCTGGAAATAGCAGGTCAGGCAGCATCTGTGGAGAGAAAAACAGAGTTAATGGCCGTAATTTTATGGTTCCCCCCCCCAGTGAGGGGGCTGGTGGCTGGGGTGGGGAGGGGCATAAAATTAAGAGGGAGGTGGGGGATGGGTGGCCCTTCATGATGCCTTCCCACCCCTGATGCAATTTTACACGGGGAGGTGACGGCAAGAAACAGCCTGCCTGCCCCCGGCCATTCAAGGCCCTTAACTGGCCAATTAACTGACACTTAAGGGCCTCCTCCTGTCGCCGCTGGTATTTTACCTATGGCGGGCGGACGGCAAAGCCCCCAAGAGCACCACCAGGTAAAAGCTGGCGGCCTACTTGCAGGTTGTGGGGGGAGGTGGTGCTCTCCTGATTGGGCACCCTATGCCCTACGGAAGGCCACCCTGAAGCCCCAACTGCCTCCAATGCACAACCGACGCCCCACCCCTTACCTCACCGGGGCCTGGCCAATTATCCCCAGCGAGGCCCCAAAAACCTACCTTCATTCCGGGGCTGTCCTTCACCTTGCTTGCGATGGCTGGGTGTATTCCCAGCAAAGGCCACCGCTCCCGGTGGTGCTCCTGGGACTAAAAGCTGCTGGCCCCACTGATTGGCTGGAAGCTCAAATAGGCCAGACTTCCTGCCTCAAGGAAGTGGAAGTCCCATCCAACGCCAATTAAGGGCCTGGGGAGCGAAAAATCGCGGCCTGGTTCCCCAGGCACGGCTGAGGCGGGCTCACCAGAGACTTTTCAGCCAGTGGGCGGGGCCTCCCACCCAACATAAAATTCTGACCAATGTTTCGGGTTGATGACCTTTCATCAGACAATGAAACCCACACCATGTGACTGAATTATTGTGAAACCCACACCATGTGACAGCCCATCGATCTTGCTGCCTCCTTTTCTCCTTCCCCCACCACCGATCTTACTGCCCTACCTCCTGCGGCTTGTGCCTGCAGTTCACCAATGAGGCCGACAGATCAATTTACTCTGCTCCTGTCCAGCAGCTTAATCAGCTGCGGCACTTTCCACTCCAATCATGGCCTGATTTGGGCCCAATCAAATTTGTATGGCACTACGTTTTAAATCCTCAGCTTTGTCTTAACAGCCCCACATCAACCTTACTTCTGCATGCTTATATTCCCTCACATGCCTTTTGGTCGTTTTCCTCAAACCTTCTGTACATCTCTCCCTTTCTCCTTCACCCCACCATGGGTGGTGCAGCTATTCCATGGGAATCTGTCCCTCAACACCTCTCCTTTTCACTTCTCCCTCCAGCTCATCAACCAAGCTTTCTCTAAATCCTCCAATTCCAGTCTCTTGAGCATAGCCAATTTGAATCACTCCACCACTGGTGCCGTGCTTTAAGCTGCCTGGGTCCTAAACTCTGGAATTGCTTCCTAAATCCGCTCTCCCTCCCTGACCTCTCTTTCCTCCTTTAAGACACTTCTTAAAATCAACAAACTTTTGATTACCTGTTCTAATATCTCCTTATGTGGCTTGGTGTCAAATTTTGGTTTTTAATGTTTCTGCGAAGCATCTTGGGACATTTTCTTCGATTAAAGGTGCCATATAAATGCAAGCCGTTGCCATTGGTGTTGTTTCGGTCGCCCTTCCCCCATTGCATGACCGCTCTTATTTGTATCCTTATCTCATCTCTGAGAAGTGCCTTTGGACATTTTCTACATTCAAGCAGCTATCGAAATGTAAGATATTGTTGTTGACGTCAGGACTTATAGTTCAGAAGTATAACAAAATCTAACACCATGAATGCTTTTTAAAAGTTCATTCATAGGGGTGTCTGACAAGGCCGGCATTTATTGCTCACCCCGAGTTGCCATTGAGAAGGTGATGATGAGTGGCCTTCTTGAACCACTGTAGTCCATGTAGTGAAATGCTCCCACGACGCTGTCAGGGAGAGAGTTCCAGGATTTTAACCCAGCAACGAGGATAAAAAATATAGGAAAGAAAATGTCCCAAGGTTCTTCACAGAGGCATTATCGGACAACAAAAAATATTGAGTAATATGAAAACTGGAAGCTTATACACATAGATGCCAATAACAGACAGGCATCTCTAAAAACTGGGGTTAAAAGAAAACAAGTTTTCTGAACTCTCAGTGCTCAGAATCATTCAGCCTTTCAGTAAGAGGTCCAAAGAGGCTCACATTGGGCTTTCTACTTGTTTCATGTTGCATCTCAAACTGTTACAACTTTGTGCAAGATTTGAAAAATGTAAGAGTAAGATGTTGGACACATCAAACCAATTCCTTTCAATTGAGTGTGTGGTTTGTATTTCTTTGAGCTTGCTTCATGGATTTACTCTCCCCAAGAGCTGGGAATAACCATGGGTAGATGTCCAAAAGGATGTTTCCTCTTTCATCCCTTTAGGTAGTTGAACAGAGACTCTTAAATATTAATCTTGCAATGCAGACTACATCTTTCAAACCTTAGCTGTGGCGATTTTCAAGTCTATGCAATAACATTATGCAGACATTAGGGCCAATGATCCCACACTCCAGACCCTCTAGATGTATTGCTGCAGCGAGTCGCAAGACTCAGATGAGATTTTGCCTCCATAACTTAAGATTCATTTCTACAGGATGAAGCACTTTTTGAAAAACAGTTTCAAAAATGATCTGAACGGCTGTTTTCTTTCAGCCAAGATTTGAAAAATTGATTAAATCACAACACAAATGTGGCAAGTGAAGCAGCAATTAGGCAGCAAACAATAACATCTGTGGCTCAGTTCTGACACTCTGATTCAGAAGGCTTTGGGTTCAGGTCCCACTGCCGAGACTTAAGCCGTATTGCTAGGTGCTGTCATTTGGATTGGATGTTAAACTAAGCTTCCATCTGCCTGATCAGGTGGTTGTAAAAGATCCCATGGCACTAGAACAGAGAAGGTTTATAACAGTAGTGTAATTGATGTGTATATGGAGTTCCAAAGGTGTTTAATAAAGTGCCACATAATAGACTGGTTAGCAAATTTGAAACCCATGGAAGGGGCAGTGGCTATGTGAATAAGAAACAGGTTTAGGGACAGAAAGCAGACAGTCATGGTGAATATTTGTTTTTCAGATGGAAGTGAAGTGGGCATTGGTGATCCACAGGGCTTGGTGTTGAGAACACGACTCTTATTGACATATGTTAATGACCTAGACTTGTGTATACAGGGCATAATTTCAAGGTTTGCAGCTGATATGAAACTCGGAAATGTAGTAAACAGCGAAGAATATAGTAACTTCAGGAGGACATAAACAGACTGGTGAAATAAACAGACGAGCGACTGATGAAATTTGATGCAGAGAAGTGTGAAGTGATTAATTTTGGGAGGAAGAATGAGGAGAAACAGGAAATAAATGTCACAATTCTAAAGAGGGTAGGGACAGAGAGACCTGGGAGTATACATGCACAAGTGTTTGAAGCTGGCAGGACAGGTTTAGAAGGCTGTTAAAAGGGCATGTGAACTCCTTGGTTTTGTAAATAGAGGCATACAGTACAAAAGTAAGGAAGTTATACCAAACATTCATCAAACAATAGCTGGGCCCCAGCTGGAGAATTTTGGCCATTTCTGGGTGCCACACTTTCGTAAGGATGTCATCTCCTTATTTGGAATGACTGGAAGAACTAGGTTCTTTTCCTTGGAGCAGAGAAGGTTAAGGGGAGATTTGATAGATGTATTCAAAGTCATAAGTTGCTTAGATAAGGTTAAATAAGGTAAGAATGTTTCCAATGGCAGAAGGGTTAGTAACCAAAGATCACAAATTTAAGGTGATTGACAAAAGAACCAGAAGTGACAGGGGGAAAAGAGTTTTACACTGCGAGTTGCTATGATCTGGAATACACTGTCTGGAAGTTTTTGCATGTATGTTGACAACACCCAACTGTACCTCACCACCACCTCTCTCGACTCCGCCACTGTTGCTAAATTATCAGACTGTTTATCCGACATCCAGTACTGGATGAGCAGAGATTTTCTTCAATTAAATATTGGGAAGACTGTTTTTGGTCCCCGTTCCAAACTCTGTTCCCGAGCTACTGACTTCACCCCACTCCCTGGAAACAGTCTGAGATTAAACCAGTCTATTCACAACCTTGGTGACACATTTGATTCCGAGATGAGCTTCTGACATCATATTTGCGCCATCACTACGTCCACCTATTTCCACCTCTGTAACATCGCCAGGCTTCACCCTGTCCCGGCTCATCTGCTACTAAAATCCATAATCATGCCTTCACTACCTCTAGACGTGACTATTCCAATGCACTCCTGACTGGTCTCTCACATTCTACCCTCCATAAACTTGAGGTCATCCGAAACTCTGCTGCCTGTGTCTTAACTCGCGCCAAGTCCCGTTCACCCATCACCCCTGTGCTCACTGACCTAAACTGGCTCCCGGTCAAGCAACATCTTGATTTTAAAATTCTCATCCTTGTTTTCAAATCCTTCCATGGCCTTGCCCCTCCCTATCTCTGTAATCTCCTCCGGCCTCACAACCATCAAAAATATCTGTGCTCCTCTAATTCTGGCCTCTTGAGCATCCCTGATTTTAATCACTCCAACATTGGTGGTCGTAACTTCAATTGCCTAGGCTCTAAGGTCTGGAATACCCTCCCTACACCTCTCCACCTCACTTTCATCTTTTAAGACACTCATTAAAACCTACCTCTTTGACCAAGCTTTTGGCCATCTGCCCTAATATTTCCTTTTGTGTCTCGGTGTTATATTTTGTTTTAAAATGCTCCTCTGAAGCACCTTGGGACGTTCTATTGCGGTAAAGGTGCTATATAAATGTAAGTTGTTGTTGTACCGGACGCAGATTCAATAATAATTTCCAAAAGGGGATTGGATTAATATTGAAGGGAAAAAAAATGGCAATGTTATGGGCAAAGAGCAGGAAATTGGGCTGTCTTTTTCAATGAGATAGCACAAGGATAATGAACTGAATGGCCTACTCCTGTGCCGTATTATTCTATGCCTGTCACTATTTTGAAGAAGAGTGGGGGATTTCTCCCAGTGCCTTGGCCAAATCTTATCCCTCAACCAACTGCAATAGTAAAACAATGATATGATTTCCATTGCTATTATGAGATCTTGCTGTGCATAAATTAGCTACAGCATTTCCTACATCAGTGACTACTCTGCATTTCCAAGTGTTTTGGAAACACTTTTCCTGATGTCATGAAAGGTGCTCGATAAATGTAAATTATTTTTCTCTGAAGAATAATTATATACCCAGATATTAATAACCACCAAGTGCAATCTTGCCATAGTTGTTGAAAAGTTGAAGTTTGCAATCGGCTCATGAATAAACATGTGGTGTACAGAAGACAAGTTTTTTAAAAAATAACTGACCTTTATCTCCTTTTATGAATTATTGATCTTAAACTTTACCTCGACAACAGGACTCAGTGCTCCTGTGAGAATTTTCAAAATGGCAGCCATTTCTGAAGAGGAATGAGAAACGTCCCACAGGACCAATTGAAAACCATCAAAGCATCTTCCAAACTCTTAACAGTTACAACTGAAGACAAATGAAGGAAATGTCTAAGATTGGTTATCCAATTAAAGGATTCAAAATCCTAAAAAGTAGATATTTTGTATAAGATATTAAATTGAGGCTCCACCTACCCTCTTAGGTAGATGTAAAAGACCTCACAGCACCATGTCAAAGAAGAGCAGGGGAACTCTCCCGGGTGTCCTGATCAATATTTATCCCCAACCAATATTGCTAAAACTGATTATCTGGACATTATCACATTGCTGTTTGTGGGAACTTGTTTTTTTTTCTTTCATGGGATGTGGGCATCACTGGCAAGGCCAGCATTTGTTGCCCATCCCTAATTGCCCTTCACAACTGACTGGCTTGCTAGGCCATTTCAGAGGGCAGTTGAGAGTCAATCACATTGCTGTGGGTCTGGAGTCACATGTAGGCCAGACCAGGTAAGGACAGCAGATTTCCTTCCCTAAAGGACATTAGTGAACAGATGGGTTTTTAACAACAATCAATGATAGTTTCATGGCACCATGACAGAGATTAGCTGTCAATTCCAGATTTTTATTAATTAATTGATGTTATTAATCGATAGAATTTAAATCCCATCAGCTGCCATGGTGGGATTTGAACACATGCCCCCAAGGCATTAGCCAGGGCATCTGAATTACTGGTGCAGTGGCATTACCACTATGCCACCATCTCCCCAAATTCCTGTGTGTAAATTGGCTGCCATGCTTCCTACAACAGTGACTACACTTCAAATATGCTTCACTAGTTGTGAAGCACTTTGGGACATCCTGACTTTGTGAAAGGTGCTATATAAATGCAAGTTCTTTCTTCCTTTTTATGCAAGAAAAGCTTCAATAAAGGTAAATTTCTTTGGGGGTCGCCCTGCTTGTCCACTGTAACTTTGACAGAACCCCCCCTGCACAGTGCGGATGATGAGGAGAGCACTCACAACCTCTCCCCCTACCCTCGCCATGAAAACACATGCAAATATTTTTAACATCACAGATTCATTGACATGAGGGCATAGTTTCAAACTTAGAATACAGCGGGTGGAATAATAATTTAGATTTTCTACTCTACACTGTTAGTGGCCAACGTATCGATGAATTTCCCAGACGGGCAGCAGATCCAAGAGATAATTGGTAAAAAATTTGATCGAGGGCTATTAGACGTGTTGTGGGATATGATATTTTCTAGACACAGGGATAGGACAGGTGGACTGCATTTGGATTGTCGAGTCCTTTATATTCTATCCTACATGTGTTCCACAAACATTATGTAATATGAAACTGATGGTACCTATAGCATGTTCATGGGGAAAATATGCAATAATCAATTGTGCAAGTCGATACTCTGCTGTGTTCTAAATGTTTGCATCTGGTATAACACCATATCATGTCAAAACAAATGCCTCATGCACTGAATGACTTCTGAAGTACAGTGGCAGTTCACCCAGTGGTCAATGTGCACCAACAATGTACAATGATGAGCTATGATGTTTCCAGTGATACTGACTGAGATGAGGAACATTGGCCATGACACTAAGAAAACTCTCTTACTCCCTGAGGGACAGGCTTCTAGGGTTGTCAGCACAGCTCATTTGGTAGCATTCACACCTTTGCATCAGGAGACTGTGGTTTAAATCCTACTCTGGAGACTTGAGTACACATTCTAAGGTAGCAGTACTGAGGGAGTGCTGCACTGTTGGAGATGCTGTTCCTCAGCTGAAGGTTAAATGGAGGCCCTGTCTGCTACATTCGGTGGATGTCAAGGATTCCAAAGCTTTTTTGATGATGAGTAGGGGAATTCACCCAGTGTCTTGTCCAACATTTATCCCTCAGCCAACACGGATTTGTGGGATCTTTCTGTGCACATATTGACGGCCTTATTTCCTACATTTACAACAGTAACGACACTTAAAAAAGTACTTTATTGCATCCAAAGTGTTTTAGAATGTCCTGATGTCACAAAAGGTGCTTTAGAAATGCAAGCCCTTTATTCTTTCCTGAATGTCCAGGTGCAGCTTCGGAATAGGCTGCTCTGCAGGGCAATGTAACAGATCCTCTACATTGCACTGGAGTGTCAGTCTACATTAGGAGATCAGCTTCTGATCTGGGTCTTGAAGTCAAAGCTTCCCGTAGTTACTGTATTTATTAATTTAGTGTTTATCATAAGGCAGATTTTATTCACTTAGACAAGATATTATACTTAAGGTTTCTCCACCAAATGATCCAATCCAGTTCTCAGTATTGGTTTTGTAGCAGTGGGTATCATATTAATGGATGAATTACGACATGCACTAGTGAATATCAGAAAATTATGTCATTGCTAACCTTTGTGTAACAAAGCTCCAAATGAATTCTAACATCAGTATGGGAGTGATTATATTTTGCTGTTGATATTTGATCACTTTATTACTCTGTTAACATCATGGAATATTGACAGATTACATTCCTTTCCTATATATATTTTTAAAAGACATTTTATGAAGCGATGTAACGGCAACACTTGACCTCAAGTATCAGTCTGTGTTCCAGGATAGCTGCTGTACACGATCAAATGTGAATACAATGCTGGCTGTAATTGAGTAACATAAAAGTGTCGAAGATGTGATATTACCCCTTTGTTCCATCAAAGCCCATTGACTCAGTACCTCAAGTCTCCAATGGTCTCTTCCTGTTCCTATGTTCCTACGTTCCTGCTTGTTTTACACCATTCAAGGGTCTGTATGAGGTAGATACACGATTACCATGGCACAAGTCCCTGCAAAATAATCCAGGTCATTCTTTAAAATCCTATGGCACACATAGATAATAAATGCCCATACCTATTTTTAAGATCACATTCTCTTGTTCTACAAGAAATAGTTTATCTGTGCCTACCGTTTATCGTGTTAAAGACCTTGATTAGAACACTCTTCAACTTTCTAAACTCAAGGGAGTGCAAACCGAATTTATTCAACTTTACTACTCATCTTTTAGCCCTTAAAAACCCAGTATCATTCTGGAGCATCTGCTCTGGACCCCTTTCAAGGCCAATGATTTTCTAATGCCTTGGCATAAGCAATCGGTAGCCCTTGACACTTTTTGCGCTATTTCGAAGAACAACAGGGGAATTCACCCAGTGTCTTGGCTAATGTCTATGCATTGCCTGATATCATTAAAGTAAATGATCTGGTGATTATCTCCTTGCTGTTTCTGGTAGCTTGCTGTGCACAAATAAACTACAGTGTTTCCCTACATTACAACAGTGACTACACTTCAAAAAGTACTTTGTTGGCTGTGGAGTGCTTTGGAATGTCACAAAAGATGCTCAATAAATTTTGGGTTGGATTTTCTTCTTCTCCCAGGCTTCGGGGTCCGTGGCGGGGGGGGGGGGGGGGCCTGAAGATGCCTCCGGGAGAGTGCTGCCACACATCCCGATGCCGGAGGCGTCCGGCCTGATATTATCAGCGGCAATGCGGCCTCGTGGTGGCAACCCTGCTGCTCACCAAAGTGACCACAATTTGAATATTTAAATAAATTAAAATGAATGAATTAATGATACTCACGTCGCCGCCTGATGTCTCACTCCGATCTTCGGCCTGGTGGCCAGCACTCCTGTGCCTTCGGATCCCCATCCGGGGAAATGAGGTGCCACGCTGGTGCGGAGGGAGGAGGAGTTAAGTTTATCAGTGCGAGGGGGTAGGGGGCGAACAGGCTCAACTTAACGTCATGAGTGTAGGGGATGGTGAGAAGAGTTGGAATTTAAAGTTTGCGCAGTTTAGGGTGAAGGTCAGATGGACAGGGTGAGTGTTTTTGGGGGGGGGGAAGGGCAAATAATTTATTTGTTATTGGGGGGCAGTGGGAGAGGGGCAGAAGAAATGTCTTTATTTTTATTCACTTTACCTTTAAATGTATAAATTTCCTGGTCGGGCTGACAGCTCTTTAAACATGGTGTCAGCGCCTGTGCACACGGTGACTCTGTGACATGTGGTCCACTTTGGCGGCAGCCACAGAAAATTCAGCCCTCCGTCTTTACAGGAAACTATTAATCTCACATACGGGTTAAACGGGGTTACAGCATTTGGAAAAGACACCAGACAGAGGAATTTCACATGGAGCAGTTACCATATTCGCAAAAGCACATATGCTCCAAAATGATCATTTTCTTTATTTGAAGATTATAATAGAATTAAGAGGTTTTCCACTGCCTCTTTACTGTTGTATGCTGTTCGCAGCTGTAACACTTTACAAAGTTTTCTTTTCTTCTGTAGATGTCAAATAACAGAAAATTAGTTAATTTGGAAAATTGCAATACTTTGTACTCAAGAGGATTACTTTAACAAGCTGTTTATTGCTTAATGAGTTCCCTTTAACAGTTGCGGAGATAACTATTGAATGCGAGTAGTGGAACTTCATGCATCATTGCTCATCACAATGGGACTCTCCTTTCAGAAATGTGGTTCCCGGGAACTCTGTACATTGCGTGCAAATTACAATTGTGCATGTGAGCACCGCTTGCTAATCTGATAACTCCAGTACGCCATTCTTCTCTCAACCTACAGGAGAGATTCGTCTGTCCCTGCAACACTCGGACACAGGAAGCTGGTGAGCGCACTGCAGTCGTGTTCTCAATTCTATTGTTCTGTATTTCCAAGTGTAGGTCAATCTACTTTGGTCAGACACTCCCTGCTCCAATGCAGGCTCAACACTTTGCAAGGCCTGACACCTGGAAACTGGGCAGGAAAAGCAGCTAGTAATGCTTTGTCGTGTTGGGGTCCAAAAGCTGGCCTCTGGCCCTGATCCCTGACCCTGGTAGGAAGAAGGGGAATTTATCTTGGGTTGCTACAGTCCTCTGTGGCTCCTCAGTCGTCCGATTGGAGAGAACGGTGGAGTTGAAAAGGGTGAGCCTGTGAAGGAGCAAAGCTGGACTGGCAGAGTTTAAAAGAACAGTCCAGTGAGAGATAGTCTGTGAGTTCAGAGCTGATCAACAGTGTTCCAAATAAAATTAGGTGTGACATCAGTGGAAAGCAAATAAGTGATTGGTTGGTGAGATTTATTTCTCTTTTTTTAACTTTTTACTCTCTTGAAATTTGGGTATTTATTCGTAGTAGCAAGGTTTATTTGTAGTAGTAAGGATATTAGTAGTAGTAAGATTTATTAACTAATAGATAGAGGAATGACAAGGTTGCTCCAACATCTGGAGTGCACATCCTGTGCTATGTGGGAACTCCAAGACACTTCCCATGTCCTGGATAACCAACAGAACTGTTGTCAGTTGCAGCAGATTGGGCTCCAGGTCTCAGAATATGAGCAACAGCTGGCATCACTGCGGCACATCTGTGAGGTTGAGAGCTTTGGGATTACACATTTACAGAGTTGGTCATACCACAGCTTAAGAGTATGCAGGGAGAGAGGGAATGGGTTTCTGCCAGGCAGCCAAGAAGAAAGAGACAGGTAGTGCAGGAGACCCATGAGTGCATCTCACTCTCCAACCGGTATTCAATTCTGAATACTGAGGAAAGTGATGGTTCATCTGGGAAGTGCAGCCACCGTCAAGGCTGGATCAGCTGCACAGGGGGGCTCACAAGGAAGATTGGAAGAGTGATAGTGATAGAAGATTCAACAGTTAGGGGAATAGACGGGTGTTTCTGTGACCACAGATGTGAATCCAAGATGGTGTGTTGCCTCCTTGGTCACGGATGTCACTGAATGGCTACAGAGCACTCTGAGGGGGGAGGGTGAACAGCCAGCAGTCAAGGTCCACATGGTACCAATGATATAGGTAGGAAGAGGGATGTGGTCCTGCAGGCAGAGTTTTGGGACCTAGGTAAGAAATTAGCAATCAGGACCTCAAAAGTAATCTCCGTATTACTCCCAGTACCACATACAAGGGAGTATTGATATAGGAGGATAGAGCAGATAAATGCGTGGCTGGAAAGATGGTGCAGGACGGAGGGCTTTAGATTCCTGGGACACTGGGAAGGTTGGACCTGCACAGACCGGACAGATTTCACTTAAACAGAGCTGGGACAAATTTCCTTGCAGGGTGATTTGCTAATGCTATTTGGGAGGGTTTAAACTAAGTTGGCAGGAGTGTTGGAACCAGAAGATAATACAAGAGAGGAACACCAAGGTGCATGGAGAACTGGGAGAGACAGATTGCACTAGAGTAGGGAATAGTAAGTTGTTAGGTAGGGTCAGAGTAAGAGGGAAAGGAGGGCGGCGCAGTGGCACAGTGGTTAGCACCGCAGCCTCACTGCTCCAGTGACCCGGGTTCAATTCTGGGTACTGCCTGTGCAGAGTTTACAAGTTCTCCCTGGAACCGTGTTGGTTTTCACTGGGTGCTCTGGTTTCCTCCCACAGCCAAAGACTTGCAGGTTGATAGGTTAGTTGGCCATTGTAAATTGCCCCCAATATAGGTAGGGGAATTGAGGGAAGGTGGGGATGTGGTAGGAATATGGGATTAAAGTAGGATTAGTATAAATGGGTGGTTGATGGTCAGCACAGACTTGGTGGGCCAAAGGGCCTGTTTCACTGCTGTATCTCAAAATAAAAGTCTAAATTAGGGTTACAATGCATGTAAGTGAATGCACAGAGTGTGGTAAATAAGGTTGGTGAGCTGCAGGTACAGATAGCCACATGGAAGTATAATGCTGTGGCAATAATGGAGACCTGGTTCAAGGAAGGGTAGGACTGGATATTAAATATTCCTGGATACAAGGTGTTCAGGAAAGGAAAGCAAGAGGGGTGGCAGTTTTGATTAAGGAGAACAGTGCCGTGCTGGAGAGAGAGGATGTCCCAGAGGGGTCCAGGACAGAATCTATTTGGCTAAAGCTGAGGAACAAAAAAGGTGCAATTACATTGCTCAGTGTAGTCTATAGGCCACAAACTAGCAGGAAATTTGTGAACAAGTAATGCAGAAAAGCAAGGAACAAAATAAGGTCAAATGTTTAAATTGGAAGAGGGCTAACTTCAATGCAATGAGAAGGGTAGAGTCAGGGTAGAATGGAACCGAAGACTGGCAGGAAGAGCTGTATCAGAACAATGGGTTATCTTGAAGGAAGAGATGCTCTAGGAACATTCCAGCAAGGGTGAAAGGTAGAGGAACCAAGAACAGGGCTCATTGGTTGACGAGAGAGATAGAGATGAAACAAAGAAAGAGGGTGTATGATGCATGTCAGGTGAACGTATCATAGGTTGAGAGGGGAAGTGAAGAGAAAAATAGGACTGCCAAAGGGAGAATATGAAAATAGAATGGAAGTCAACATAAAATGGAACCCAAAGATCTTTTACTGGCATGTAAATAGTAAGCGAACAGTAAGAAGAGGAGTGGGGCCTATTAGAGACAAACAGGGTGATATATGCTGAGAGGTGCAGGGCAAGGCTAATATACTTAATGAGTACTTTGTATCAGTGTCCACTAAAGAAATGGAGGCTGACAAAATATCAATAGAAACAGAGAGACTAGAGGCAATGGATAGGATAAAAATTGAGAGGGGGGATGTACGAAAAAGGCAGTTATTATGAAAGTACTTCCATTTTTTAATATTTATGTGAGGACTTGTGTTTTAAAATAGTGGAAATGGATTTCTTTGGAGGACTGAAGTGATTCCATAGAATATGGACTTTGTTTTTTTTTAAAGGACTTTGGGACTTTGTTTACAAACACTTACTGGAAGTCACATGTCTTCAGCTAGGGGACACAGATCAAAAGTTTTGGGCAAGAGCTGCAGGAAGAACATGAGGGAGCACTTTTTTACACAACGTCTGGTAATGACCTGGAACTCCCTGATACAGGTTGGTGGAAGCAGAAACAATCAATGACTTCAAGGCGAAGATGGATGGTCACCTGAGGGAAATGGACTTGCAGGGCCACTGGGATCGAACCAGGGAGTGGGACTGACTGTACAGCTTCATGGAGAGCCAGCACTGACCCGATGGGCCAAATGGCTTCCTTTTGCTCTGTAAATGACTCTATGTGAAGAACAAATTTGCTAGGAAATTACAGAGAGGTACAAGAATTATAGAGTGTTTATAATGGGGAACTTTAATTACCCAAATATAGATGGGATCCTAGTAGTGTAAAGGGCAGAGAGGGGCAAGAGTTCCTACGGTGAGTTTTCCAAGTGTATGTTTCTAGTCCAATGAGAAATGAGGCACAGCTAGATCTGGTTCCTGGGTATGAAGTGGGCCAAGTGGAAAAAGACAAGGAACAATTCAGAGTAAAAATAATGAACTGGGCGAAAAGCAACTTCAATCGGGTAAGAATGGATCTGACCCAAATAAATTGGAATCAAAGGTTGGCAGGCAAAACGGTAACTGAACAATGGGCTGCCTTTAAAGAAAAAAGTTCGAGCACAGTCAAGGTATATTCCCACAAAGGGGAAAGGTAGGGCAAACAAATCCAGAGCTCCTTGGGTTATGTAAGAGATAGAAATTAAGATGAAGAAGAAAAAATGTGCTTAGGACAGATATCAGGTGGATAAGACAACCGGGAACCAAGTTGAATATAGAAGGTTCAGAAGGGAAGTGAAAAAAGCAAATAAGAGAAGTAAAGAGAAAGTATGAAAAGAGACTGGCAGCTAATATAAAAGGGAATTCCAAAGTCCTCGAGAGGCATATTAATAGCAAAAGGGTGGTGAAAAGAGGAGTGGGGCTGATTAAGGATCAAAAAGCAGATTTTCCCATGAAGGCAGGGGGCATGGCTGAGGTATTAAATGAATACTTTGTATCTGTCTTTACCAAGGAAGAAGATGCTGCCCAGCTCATGGTGAAAGAGAAAGTAATTCAGACACTTGATGGGTATGAAACTGATAAGGAAGAGATATTGGATAGGCTGTCTGTATTTAAAGTTGATAAGGCATCAGGTCCGGATGCAATGCATCCAAGGATACTGAGGGAAGTGACAGTGGAAATTGTGGAGGCACTGACCATAATTTTCCAATCTTCCTTAGATTTGTGGATTGTGCCAGAGGACTGGAAAATTGCAAATGTTACACCTTTGTTCAAAAAAGGGTGTTGAGATGAGCCCAGCAACTACAGGCCAGTCAGTTTAACCTCAGTGATGGGAAAGCTTCTCAAAATGATAATTTGGGACAAAATTAATAGTCATTTGGGCAAATGCAGGTTAATTAGGGAAAGACAGCATGGATTTGTTAAGGGCAAATCGTGTTTAACTAACTTGCAGGACTTTTTTGATGAGGTAATAGAGAAGGTTTATCAGGGCAATGCTGTTGATATCGTGTACATGGACTTCCAAAAAGCATTTGATACAGTGCCACACAACAAACTTTTGAGCAAGGTTATAGCTCATGGAATAAATGGGACAGTAGCAATAAGAGTATGAAATTGGCTGAGTGACAGGAAACAGAGAGTAGTGGTTAATAAAAGCAAAATACTGCAGATGCTGGAAATCTGAAATAAAAACAGGAAATGCTGGAAATACTCAGCAGGTCTGGCAGCATCTGTGGAGAGAGAAGCAGAGTTAACGTTTCAGGTCAGTGACCCTTCTTCAGAACTGGCAAATATTAGAAATGTAAAAGGTTATAAGCAAGTAAAGCGCGGGTGGGGCAAGAGATAACAAAGGAGAAGGTGTAGATAGGACAAGGTCACAGAATAACTGACCAGAAGGTCATGGAGCAAAGGCAAACAATATGTTAATGGTGTGTGAAAGACAAAGCATTATTACAGATAGGGTGTTAACGGACTGAAAATTGAACAGGCGCCAGTACACACATGAAAAAAAACAGAGTAAGCAAACTGAACAAACTAAGATGAAATAAAATAAACACAAAAAAGTATATAAAAAAAGGAAAAAGAAAAAAGTAACAAAAAATAAAAGAAAAATGCTCTGAAATTATTAAACACAATATTCAGTCCGGCAGGCTGCAGTGTGCCTAATCGGTAAATGAGATGCTGTTCCTCGAGCTTGTGTTGATGTTCACTGGAAGACTGCAGCAATCCCAGGACAGAGATGTGAGCATGAGAGCAGGGGGGAGTGTTGAAATGGCAAGCAACCAGAAGCTCAGGGTCTTGTTTGCGGACTGAGCGGAGGTGTTCCGCAAAGCGGTCACCCAGTCTGCGTTTGGTCTCCTCAATGTAGAGGAGACCACATTGTGAGCAGCGAATACAGTATACTACATTGAAAGAAGCACAAGTAAATCGCTGCTTCACCTGAAAGGAGTGTTTGGGGCCTGGGATAGTGAGGCGAGAGGAGGTAAATGGGCAGGTATTACACCTCCTGCGTTTGCAGGGGAAGGTGCCATGGGAAGGGGACGAGGTGGTGGGGGTAATGGAGGAGTGGACCAGGGTGTCACAGAGGGAATGATCCCTTCGGACTGCTGACAGGGGAAAGGAGGGGAAGATGCGTTTGATAGTGACATCACGCTGGAGGTGGCGGAAAAGACGGAGGATGATCCTTTGGATATGGAGGCTAATGGGGTGGAAATTGAGGACAAAGGGAACCCTGTTGCGGTTCTGGGAGGGAGGGGAAGGGGTGAGGGTAGAGGTGCGGGAAATGGGCCGGACACGGTTGAGGGCCCTGTCAACCACAGTGGGGGGGAGTCCTCGGTTGAGGAAAAAGGAAGACATATCAGAAGTGCTGTCATGGAAGGTAGCATCATCAGAGCAGATGCATTGGAGACGGAGAAACAGGGAGAATGGAATAGAGTCCTTACAGGAGGCAGGATGTGAAGAAGTGTAGTCGAGGTAGCTGTGGGAGTCGGTGGGCTTATAATGGATATTAGTAGACAGCCTATCCCCAGAGATGGAGATAGAGAAGTCGAGGAAGGGAAGTGAAGTGTTGGAGATGGACCATGTAAAGGTGAGAGAAGGGTGGAAATTAGAAGCAAAGTTGATAAAGCTTTCCAGTTTGGGGCGGGAGCAGGAAACAGCACCAATACAGTCATCGAAAAAGAGTTGGGGGAGGGGGCCTGAGTAGGACTGGAAAAAGGAATGTTCGACATGTTCCACAAAAAGATAGGCATAACTTGGACTCATTTGGGCACTCATAGCAATACCTTTTACTTGAAGGAAGTGAGTGGAATTGAGGAGAAGTTGTTCAATGTGAGAACAAGTTCAGCCAGGCGGAGGAGGGTGATGGTGGATGGGGACTGGTTGGGCCTCTATTCAAGGAAGGTGGGTGATGGAGGTGTAGAGAGATTGGACATCCATAGTAACGAGGAGGCGGTTGGGGCCAGGAAACTGGAAATTGTTAGAATGATGTAGGGCATCAGAAGAGTCACAGATATAGGTGGGAAGAGACTGGACCAGCGGAGAAAAGATAGAGTCAAGATAGGAAGAAATAAGTTCAGTGGGGCAGGTGCAGGCTGACACAATGGGTCTGCCGGGACAGTCCCGTTTGTGGATTTTGGGAAGGAGGTAGAAGCGGGCTGTCCGGGGTTGCGGGACTATGAGGTTGGAAGCTGTAGAGGGAAGATCTCCAGAGGAGATGAGATCAGTGACAATCCTGTGGACAGTAGCTTGATGTTCGGTGGTGGGGTCATGGTCCAGAGGGAGGTAGGAAGAAGTGTCTGTGAGTTGGCGCTGGGCCTCTGCAAGGTAGAAGTCGGTACGCCAAATAACAACAGCACCACCCTTGTCTGCAGGTTTGATGACCATGTCGGGGTTAATGAATGCTTTTCGGACTGGAGGAAGGTTTGTAGTGGAGTTCCCCAGGGGTCAGTGTTGGGACCCTTGCTGTTCCTGATATATATTAATGACCTAGATCTTTGCAGATGATACAAAACTTGGAACAATTGTGAACTGTGAGGAGGATAGTGTAGAACTTCAAAAAGACATAGACAAGTTGGAGGAATGCCCGACAAGTGGCAGATGAAATTTAATGCAGAGAAGTGTGAAGTGATTCATTTTGGTAGGAAGTACATGGAGAGACAATATAAAATAAAATTTGCAATTCTAAAGCAGTGCAGGAGCAGAAGGACCTGGGTGTATATGTGCATAAATCATTGAAGGTGGCAAGATAGATTGAGAGAGTAGTTAATAGAGCATACAACATCCTCAGCTTCATGAATAAGGGCCTAGAGTACAAAAGCAAGGAGGTGATGTTAAACTTGTACAGCACGCTTGTTTGGCCTCAATTGGAGTATTGCGTCCAGTTGTGAGCGCTTCACTTTCAGAAGGATTTGAAGGCATTGGAGAGAGTGTAGAAAAGGTTCACAAGAATGGTTCCAGGGATGAGTAACATCAGTTATGTGGATAGATTGATAAATTGGGACTATTTATCTTGGAGAAGAGAAGGTTTAGAAAAGATTTACACACGAATTAGGAACAGGAGTAGGCCACTTGACCCTTCGAGCCTGCTCTGCCATTCAATAACTTCATGGTTGAACTGATTACTCCACATTTCCATCTACCCCCGATAACCTTCCACCCCCTTGCTTATCAAGAATCTATCTACCTCTGCCTTAAAAATATTCAAAGACTCTTCTTCCACTGTCTTTTGAGGAAGAGAGTTCCAAAGGCTCACGACCTTCTGAGAGAAAAAAAATTCTCCTTGTCTCTGTCTTAATTGCAATAGTGATTACACTTCAAAACAACGTTTCATTGGCTGCAAGGCACTCTGGGACATGAAAGGTGCTAAAGAAATTCAAGTTCTTTCCGATTTTCTTTACTCTTTCAAGCCCTCCTGCTCATCTATTGCATGTTCTTCAGCGATTCAACTAAATTTCACCATTAATACATAGAATCACATCGAATATACAGGCCATTCGGCCCAACCAGTCTATGCCGGTCTTCATGCTCCATTTCAGACTCTTCACATCCATCCTCAACTAACTCTATTAGCTGAACCCTCTCTTTTCTTCCTCTTCATATCTAACTTCCTCTTAAGTGCATCGATATTATTTTCCTTGAGCATTCCTGTGATAGCGAATTTCACATTTTACCCATTCTCTGGATAAAGAAGTATCTTCTGAATTTCCCCATTGATTTCTTAGTGGCAATCACACTATCCGCTATTGATGGCCTTTTCCCTGAAGTGCTAGTTAGGCTCTGCCTTTCTCTGTGTGTTAAACACGTACGATTTATGTTTTGCTCCATACGAGCATCAGCAGCAAACTAATGAGACTTTGATCCTTATTACAGTTGTCTCTGGCCACAGCTTGTTCTTGCATCATGCAATATATTTATAAAAATGTGTTTCTGTAAGAACGTCCATGTAAGTTACATCCAGAGAGTTGGTTTTCAAGGAATAGAAAACTAATATTCAGAACTATATTGAAATTTGCTGCTCACATGAAAAGTCAACAGTGTGCAAAAATAGAAATTATATTTTGTTCCACTGCTGTTTTTTTTTGTCGTCCCATTTCCTTGTGACAAATAGAATGAGAAAGGGGAGGATGCCGACCATTTTAAGAAGAAAAAGAACAAAATATGACAAGATTCAGTCTTGGACAATGGAACAGGAATTAATCTGCCAGCCCCCACACACATGTAGTTCCCACGCACCCACACACATGTAGTTCCCACGCACCCACACACGCGTAGTTCCCATGCACTCGCATACATGTAGCTTCTTGCTGGTTTCACTGGATAGTGATCAGGAGCAGGAACTGATTTTTAACTCCCTTGCAGGGATGCTGAGATCAAATATTGCATCCCTACTCATCCCCGAGAACAAACACAACATACAAACCTGGACTCTTGGGAACCGCTATTGCTAAGGAGGGTGCTGGCTGAGGGGGGAGCTGAAAATGTCCATAGAACACGGCAACACCGGAGACACAAAGATCTTGCCAAACTTCATGACTTTAACATCTTGTAGTTCCATCTTCTGCCCATCAACCAGGTAGGTGAGCAGCCTGGCTGGCGGGTAGGAGGGAGAACCAAGAGAGGCAAGAGACTGAAGACTGAGATCTTTGAGGGCAGTCACTAGCAAACGGGCAAGGGAAATGGTTGACGTTTGTGGTTGGGAGGTGGAGAGAGAATAGTGATCAGGCTGGGAGGGGCCAAAGGTTTCCTTGAGGGAGAAGGATGGAGGAGCAATCCTGCTCCACCTGGTCCATAAAGAAACACTTACTTCATGCAGCTGGCAGATTACACTTCTTTTCACAGATCTTTTTCTATTCTTTACCAGGTACATTCAAAGAAAACCTTTGTTCTCTGGCTATGGGTTGCATTGGCAACCATATTGTCACACTTATTGCCCATCCCTTGTTGCCCTGAGAAGCTGGTGCTAATCCTTCTTGAACCACTGCAGTGCTGTTAGGTCAGGAATTCCAGGATAAAGGGCATGTGAAAATGAAGGAACAGGAATGTGTGTACAAGTCAGTATGGTTTGTAACTTGGAGAGTTACAAAAGAAGACCATTCCGAAAGCCCATCGAGTCTGTGCTGCCTCCATGAAGAGCAATCCAGTTGTTCTACTCCCCTGCTTCTTCTCCATATATCTGCAATTTTTTTTCTCCTTCAAATAATTATCCAATTCCCTTTTGAAAGCTACAGTTGAATTTCTTTCCACTTCCCAACCTGGCAGTGAATTCCAAGTCCTAACTACTCATTGCATAAAAAAGATTTTTCCTCATGTCACATCTGGTTCTTTTACCAATGACTATAATCTGTGCCCTTTGCTTCTCAACCCTTCAGCCATTGGAAACAGTTACTCTTTATTTACTCTGTCTAAACCCTACATGATTTTAAACACTTCTATCAAATGCTCCTCTTAGCCTTCTCTGCTTTAAGCAGAACAAACCCAGCTTGGAGTTGCAGGGGTTCGAACAAGATTGCTGCTCTTGTCCTCAATGAAGTGGGTATAGTTGGGGTTGGTGGTGCTGTCAAAGTCATCTTGACAAGTTGCTGAGGTGCATCCTGTAAATTGGACATACTGCAGCCACAGTCTGCCTATGGTGAAGGGGATGCAGATTGAATCTGATGGCAGTGTCTCTGATCAAGCAAACTACTTGTTTAATCGTCAACATTCACTTCTCAAAAGTAATCAAGTTAATTACTAAAACGCAAATAAGCAATTTTTAGTCAGTGAAGAAGTTTGGTTAAGATATAATAAAGTAATTTTCCATTATTAAGCTGATGAATCATTGTATGTGTAAGTGTATGGATCCCAATGGACCTATTTGAGAAAGAAAGATGGCGTCTGTTGAGACAAATAAGAAAGAAATAACTTACATTTATGTAGTGACTTATCATGTCCCTCAAGACATCACAGAGTGTTTCACAAACATTTAATTAATTTAAAGTACTGTTCTTTTGTAGGCAAATGCAGAAGTAATTTTACACACAGCAAGGTCCCACAAACAACAATAAGATGAATGATCAATCTTTTGGTGATGTGGGTGAATGATGACTAAAGGCCGAAGAATCATTAATGTCCAGACTGCTCACCCGACATCCAATAATGGATAAGCAGAAATTTTCTCCAGTTAAATATTGGGAAGACTGAAGCCATTTTTTTTGGTCTCCATTTCCAAACACTATTTCCCAGCTACCGACTCTATCCATCTCCCTGGCAACAGTCTGAGACTGAACCAGTCTGTTCGCAATCTTGGTGTCATATTTGACCCCGAGGTGAGCTTCCGACCACATAGTCACACCATCACTAAGACCACCTATTTCCACCTCTGTAACATCGCCCGACTTTGCCCCTGTCTCAGCTCTTCTGCTGCTACCTTCACTACCTTTAGACTTGACTATTCCAATGCACTCTTAGCTAGTCTCCCACATTCAACTCTCCATAAACTTGAGGTCATCCAAAATTCTGCTGCCCGTGTCTTAACTTGTAACAAATCCCGTTCTCCCATCATTCCTGTGCTCGCTGACTCCCGGTCAAGCAACACCTTGAGTTTAAAATTCTCATCCTTGTTTTCAAATCCCTCCATGGCCTCACCCCTCCTTATCTCTGTAATCTCTAGCCCAACCTTCCGAGATATCTGCAGTCATCTATTTCTGATCTTTTGAGCATCCCTGATTTTAGTCGAATCACCATTGATGGTCGCAGCTTCAGCTCCCTGGGCCCTACGCTCTGGAATACCCTCCCTACACCTCTCCGCCTTTGCACCTCACTTTCCTCCTTGAAGACACTCCTTAAAACCTACTTCTTTGACCAAGCTTTTGGCCATCTCACCTAATATCTCCTTTTGTGGCTCGGTGTCATACTTTGCTTTATAATACTCCAGTGAAGCACCATGGGACGTTCTATTAAAGATTAAAGATGCTATATAAATATAAGTAGTTGTTATTGTCCACTTGAGCTAGCAGGCTTACTTTAACATCTAATTGGAAGAATTGCACTGCCAGTAATGTAACGTTCCTTTAATATTGTACCAGAATGCCAGATACATAGATATAGATATTCACATAAAATAAACAGTGTCAGTCATGGCTCAGTTGCCTCTGATTCAGAACACTATGAGTCCAAGTCACATGCCAGGGATTTGAGCACAAAAATCTAGGCTGACACTGCATTGCAGTACTGCAGTTCCAGGACATTGGAGACATCTCCCCTACTCTTCTTCAAATAGTGCAGAGAGATTATTTAAGTCCACCTGTGAGGGCAGGCAGGGACTTGGCGTATCATCTCATCTGAGTAACAGCACCTTAGACAGTGCAGCACTTCCTCAGTGTTGCACTGGAGTGTCAAATTAGACTATGTACTCAAATCTGTGGAGTGGGGCTTAAACTTGCAACCTTGTGACTTAAGAGGTGACAATGCTAGCCACTGAACCAAAGCAAGATGAACGCTGACACTCAGAATAAATATGAAGCAGAAAGAGATCCATTGAAGGAGAGAAGAGAAATGTTATGCAACCATGGCATTAGGATAAGTATATGGCACCATGTAATTTCACTTGTTCCTTTATATGTGAAATATTGTAAGATTCACAGGACTCCAATCAATGTCCAAACAAGCATTGGTTTTTATTATAACTTAACTAGCACATATATATACAAATATAGTGCACAAACCACATCTAAACACATCTCACTCTGTCGGGCTACACACATCTCTCTGGTCAGGTGTGATGTGACATCACTTCCTCTGGTGACCTTCATTTACAGCTTCTTAAGGTGGTCTGCTCTTAAGGTCTTTCCACAACATCCCCCTTTTTTCCAAAGAGAAAAACATACGTACAATATACAATGATGTTGCTGTTTGAACAAACTATACATGATTAAAATAAAGTGTTATTACCAAGTGTGTAAGTTGAAGACCCTCTAAAACATGGAGGAGGCTTACTTATTCATCCCGATCTTGCTTTCACAAAACTCTTTTCAGAGCTGAGCTTGTCTTGATGACTCCTCTGAGACTCTAGTGACTCAGAACTCTGGTTAGCATGTTCTTCCCCTGCGCTCGAAGCCTCTGTACGTTCATCTTCAGACTTTGTCGTTGAATGTGTCTGCGATGCCACAGGGTTGTCGCATGTAGTGTTGCTGTACAGCTCTTTGAGTTGACTTCTGTTCCATCTGAGAATCGAATCATTGGGCATCTGGACCACTAACGATCTGGGCTGGTCACATATCCTCACAACCTCTGCAGGATACCAAATTCCTGATGCATGATTGAGGACTCTTGCCTTCTGTCCTACTTGCAATTGAGCTAATTCTAGTCCTGCTTGCCCCTGTCATCTGGTACCTTCATTTTCCCTTGTTCAGAAAGCTTAGAAAAATGATGACTGACAACATCACCAATCACCAGCAATCCAGGTACTTGCTGCAGTGAACTGAAGCCTGAGGAAAGACTTCTGGTCTTCATGTCAAGACTCCCAGCCTTTGTGTCGTCCTCTACATGGCAATATGCTTATCCTGGATATTTCCTAGCACCTTCATGCGCTTCTGAATTCATGTATTGTGGCAACTCGTAAATCTTGGCAGACTGGAAGCCCTGTGACAGCTCGTTGAGTTGTGTCGACAATATAAAACATTTGTGGCAGCCATTCGGAGCTCCCATAGCTGCACTGTAAGGTTACTGTTGCAATGCACTTGTTTGGAGAACTATTGTAGGCTTCCCGCCTTGCTATGGTAAGTTGCATCATGGATTCCCAGTTCTTTAAGTACATGTCTTTGATTATAGGAATGGGCAGAATATTGACACTTGTTCCGATGCTGATTTTTACTCTGAGCTTGTGCTTGCCACTCTTCTGTGGACACAGAATCCCGATCAAAGAACAAAGAACAAAGAAAATTACAGCACAGGAACAGGCCCTTCGGCCCTCCAAGCCTGCGCCGATCCAGATCCTCTATCTAAACATGTCGCCTATTTTCTAAGGGTCTGTATCTCTTTGCTTCCTGCCCATTCATGTATCTGTCTAGATACATCTTAAAAGACGCTATCGTGTTCGCATCTACCACCTCCGCTGGCAACGCGTTCCAGGCACCCACCACCCTCTGCGTAAAGAACTTTCCACGCATATCCCCCCTAAACTTTTCCCCTCTCACTTTGAACTCGTGACCCCTAGTAATTGAATCCCCCACTCTGGGAAAAAGCTTCTTGCTATCCACCCTGTCTATACCTCTCATGATTTTGGACACCTCAATCAGGTCCCCCTTCAACCTCCGTCTTTCAAATGAAAATAATCCTAATCTACTCAACCTCTCTTCATAGCTAGCGCCCTCCATACTAGGCAACATCCTGGTGAACCTCCTCTGCACCCTCTCCAAAGCATCTACATCCTTTTGGTAATGTGGCGACCAGAACTGCACGCAGTATTCCAAATGTGGCCGAACCAAAGTCCTATACAACTGTAACATGACCTGCCAACCCTTGTACTCAATACCCCGTCCGATGAAGGAAAGCATGCCGTATGCCTTCTTGACCACTCTATTGACCTGCGTTGCCACCTTCAGGGAACAATGGACCTGAACACCCAAATCTCTCTGTACATCAATTTTCCCCAGGACTTTTCCATTTACTGTATAGTTCACTCTTGAATTGGATCTTCCAAAATGCATCACCTCGCATTTGCCCTGATTGAACTCCATCTGCCATTTCTCTGCCCAACTCTCCAATCTATCTATATTCTGCTGTATTCTCTGACAGTCCCCTTCACTATCTGCTACTCCACCAATCTTAGTGTCATCTGAAAACTTGCTAATCAGACCACCTATACTTTCCTCCAAATCATTTATGTATATCACAAACTACAGTTGTCCCAGCACGGATCCCTGTGGAACACCACTGGTCACACGTCTCCATTTTGAGAAACTCCCTTCCACTGCTACTCTCTGTCTCCTGTTTCCCAGCCAGTTCTTTATCCATCTAGCTAGTACACGCTGGACCCCATGCGACTTCATTTTCTCCATCAGCCTCCCATGGGGAACCTTATCAAACGCCTTACTGAAGTCCATGTAAATGACATCTGCAGCCCTTCCCTCATCAATCAACTTTGTCACTTCCTCAAAGAATTCTATTAAGTTGGTAAGACATGACCTTCCCTGCACAAAACCATGTTGCCTATCACTGATAAGCTCATTTTCTTCCAAATGGGAATAGATCCTATCCCTCAGTATCTTCTCCAGCAGCTTCCCTACCACTGACGTCAGGCTCACCGGTCTATAATTACCTGGATTTTCCCTGCTACCCTTCTTAAACAAGGGGACAACATTAGCAATTCTCCAGTCCTTCAGGACCTCACCCGTGTTTAAGGATGCTGAAAAGATATCTGTTAAGGCCCCAGCTATTTCCTCTCTCACTTCCCTCAGGAACCTGGGATCGATCCCATCCGGACCTGGGGACTTGTCCACCTTAATGCCTTTTAGAATACCCAACACTTCCTCCCTCCTTATGCCGACTTGACCTAGAGTAATCAAACATCTGTCCCTAACCTCAACATCCGTCATGCCCCTCTCCTCGGTGAATACCGATGCAAAGTACTCGTTTAAAATCTCACCCATTTTCTCTGACTCCACGCATAACTTTCCTCCTTTGTCCTTGAGTGGACCAATCATGGTACATGCCTCACATTGCATAACAGCATTGACATGTTGATCCAAATTAACTATGTGAAATGTTTGCTCACTGTTCGCACCAGCGCATTCTTCATCCGTGTCCTCCTGGCAATCTGTCTCTCTGCTGACCTGATGTACCTGCTTGGGCTTTTGTTGTGTGTTGCCATACCTTTTGCTGTATTTGAAATCCCATCTTGCAGATGTTCTCTCTGCCTGTAATCTGCCACCATTCCTGTGTGCAGTATCTGAGCTCGGCATTCTGCACTGCTTTGCCCAATGTCCTCACATGCCACAAGCTTTGCACTGGTCCTGGTACATCAGACAATTATGAATTGGGTGAATCAGGCTACAAGCTGCAGACCCCGAGCTTCCGGTTGCTTGCCATTTTAATTCACCACGCTGCTTTCGTGCCCACATTTCTGTCCTTGTTCCACTGAAGCTCAATGCAAGCTCAAGGAAGAGCACCTTCCGATTAGGCACTCTACAGCCTTCTGGATTCAACATTAAGTTCAACAATTTTGGAGAATGACTGTCATTTTTTTAAAAATTTAACAACATTTTTCGTTTAATTTTTTTAACCATTTGCCTGTCTTAAACTTGTTTTTCATGTTTTTGCTTTCGGGCAGCACTGTACATTATTCTGCCATTCATTAACACTCTCTCTAGACTAAGGCTTCATCCTTTATTACAACTATTAGCACTCCCTTTGGTTTTTATTCCTTGATATCTCTCTCCTGCCCTCTGCCTTATCACACACCTTTGCTTTTGTTCTTCTTCCCCCCTCCCCCTTTCACTTGCTCTATTACATTTCTAACTTTCACCAAGTCTGATGAAAGGTCACAGACCTGAAACATTAACTCGGCTTCTCTCCCCACAGATGCTGCCAGACCTGCTGAGTATTTCCAGCACTTTCTGTTTTATTTCAGATTTCCAGCATCCGCAGTATTTTATTTTACTTTCAGAGTAGCTGTCTGGCAGAGGCAGCACAGGAGTCTTGTTTCATTGCCTCCACCTTTAACTGGTCAGGGCACTGAAGGCCCATGAACCCCCTGTGCAGTTCAGAAAATACAAAGTGCAGTGTGAAATGCCAGTTAATTGCATTTAAATTCAAGTTAATTGCCTTCGAAACTACCTGAATTGATGTCCTACCGCGTCACTGTGACAAGTCCGCCCTCCATCTTTCCTGCTTTCTTGGTAGTGGTGTCACAACATCGGACTTCTGTGCGAGTGTATCCCGACTGCATTTTCCTCCTCTCTCTCCTCCTTTAAGATGGTCCTTAAAACCTATCTCTTTGACCAAGCTTTTCTCACCTGTCCTAATATCTCTTTATGTGGCTTGATGTCATATTTTGCTTCATAACCCTCCTGTGAAGTCCATGGGACATTTTATTATGTTAAAGGTGCTATATAATTGCAAGTTGTTGTTGTGTTGAGAAATGCAGTCTGTCTTTTCCAATCTGCAATTTATATTTCCAGGATTTCACAGTGGAATTTTGCACTTTGCATCAAATATTTAATAAATCTTTCTATATATCCAGATGATGTGCTTTTACGCTCCTGTGTCCTCTGGGACCTGGATTTGAATTCTGCCCATTGCCTACAGTCTTCAGTCTCTGGTGAATTGTGCGTATGAAAAATTTTATTTTCATCTCCAGGATTCTGTTTCTAATCCAGCCCAGACAGGTAGGATGATAGTTTCTGATGAGAAACTTGATGTTTCTAGCACAGTACGGTGCTGCATTACAATTCAGGACATTATAATCACGAGATAGTGAAAAAACATTTCATTTCTCAGATCAGGGACAAGGATCGATGGTGTGTGAAAACATTGTTGTTTCACCCCTGACATCATTGGGTTAAATCTAGCCATGGTCAGTAAATGTGGCTGAGTGTACCAGACTAGTGAAGGCTAAGGACACTCGGAGTGTTCCTCTGGGTCTCTGCATGCAAACTAGCTGCCTCAATCCTACCTCCTTTGAGCCAAGTTGTTCCAGTGGAGCTATACCACCGACATCTACCTGGCAATGTGATCGGTCACCTCGGTATGTCCGATCTACATCAAACAGAGGAAGAGCAACTCAACCAATTATTACCCTGTTAACCTTTTCCTAATCAGTGGCAAACTGATGGAAGGGAGCCAATGATAGTTCCACCAAGCTAGTCACCAATAGCCTGCTCACTGAGGCTCAGTTTGCATTCTTTTCATCACAACCTTGATCAAGACATGGATGAGAGAGCTCAATGCCAGAGGAACGATGACTGTAGCTGGTCTCGACATCAAGGCAACATTTGACAGAGGATCACACCAAGAATCACTGGCAAAACTGAAGTCAACGAGAGTTAAAGGGAGAAAATTGTGGTCGTTCGACCTCATACAAAGGAAGGTAACTTTGGTTGTCAGAGGCCAATCATCCGAAGCTGGGACTTTGCTGCTGGGAGCATGTTCAAGGGAGTATCCTCAGTTTAAAAACTTTCAGTTGCTTCATCAATTATGTAAAAATAAAAAGAAAGAAAGGATTTCCATTTATATAATGCCTTTCAGGACCATAGGATATCCCAAAGTGCTTGATAGTCATTGAAATTCTTTTTGAAGTGTTTATAATGTAGGAAATGTGGCAGCCAATTTGTGCACAGCAAGCTCCCACAATCAGCAACATGATAATGACTAGATAAACCATCATAGTGATGTTAATTGAGGGATAAATATTGACCAGGACACTGGGAGAATGCCCCCACTCTTCTTCATAATAGCATAATAGAGGGCAGACTGAGCCTTTGATTAATGGCTCATCCGACCGACGGCACATCTGACAGTGCACCATTCCCTCAGTACTGCACTGGGAGTGTCAGCCTGAATTTTGTGCCTAGTCTCTGCAATGAGACTTCCTGAACACTGTGTGGTTAAAAGGATTTAGAATCAAACCTGATTTGTGATATTCTTTCTCAGTTGTGTATCAGAGAAGTGACTGGGTGATATACAACATTTGCTTTCATTTTTTCACCTCAGCTTCCTGATGTCAGTACAGGACTGTAACAAATTCATCACTAATGATAGTTTAATTCACTGACCTTGAAATTAAAATTCCATTTTTCAACCATGCGCATTGCCTATTTTTAAAAAATTAAAATTTATAAGCCCACTTCCCACCAAGACACACACACATACACATAATCTCCCTCATGCACATCCTCAACTCCACGCACACTCTCCCACACAAACAAACACTCCCACACACACATTCTCTCACACAAACACACACACACACACTCACTCACACAATCACTCTCACACACCCTCAACCCCACACACACTTTCCCACACAAACACACACTCACACAAACACAATCACTCACACACAAACATACACACACTCCCACACACACTCTCATTCACACAAAAACACACACATAAACATTCATACATGTACGCACACTCACATAAACACAGACAGTCTCGCACTCATACACAAACACACAAACACACACTCATACTCATACTCATACTCACCTACACACTCAGATACATGCACTCACACCACTCAACTACACACTCACACAGACACACTCACACACAACCCCCACACAGGCACACATTCACAGGCAATGCTGTCCTCCCAACACCCCTCCCCTGCAACCCCCCCAACACAAACACACACACAAATACTCACATAAAACATATGTATAGACCAATGGATCAGATCTAAGCTCTGCAGTCCTGCCACATACAGTCGTGATTGGTCGAGGACAAATAAACAACTGACAGGAAGAGGACACTCCATAAACATCCCCATTCTCTACGATGGGGGAGCCCAGCACCTCAGTGCAAAAGACAAGGCTGAAGCATTTGCAACAATCCTCAGCCAGATGTCCCGAGTGGACGATCCATCTCCGCTTCATCCTGAGGTCCCCAGCATCACAGATGCCAGTCTTCAGCCAATCCGATTCACTGCATGTGATATCAAGAAACGGCTGAAGACAATGGATACGGCAAAGGCTATGGGCCCTGACAACGTTCTGACGATAGTAGTGAAGACCTGTGCTCCAGAACTGGTTGCACCACTAGCCAAGCTGTTTCAGTGCAGCTACAACAATGGCATTTACCCGGCAATGTGAAAAATTGCCCAGGTGTGTCCTGTCCACAAAAAGCAGGACAAATCCAATTACCGGCGATATAGTTCCAAGTCAGGATGGTGTGTGGCTTGGTGGGGAACTTGCAGGTGGTGGTGTTCCCATGCATCTGCTGCCCTTGTCCTTCTCGGTGGTAGAGGTCGCAGGTTGGGAAGGTGCTGTCGAAGGAACCTTGGCGAGTTGCTGCAGTGCATCAATTAGCGGCCAATTACCGCCCTGTCAGTCTACTCCCGATCATTAGCAAAGTGATGGAAGCAGTCGTTGACAATGCTATCAAGCGGCACTAGCTCAGCAATAACCTGCTCACTGATGTTAAATTTGGGTTCTGCCAGGGCCACTCAGCTCCTGACCTCATTACAGCCTTGGTCCAAACATGGAAAAAAGAGCTGAACTCAAGAGGTGAGGTGAGAGTGACTGCCCTTGACATCAAGGCAGCTTTTGACCAAGTATGGCATCAAGGAGTCCCAGCAAAATTGGAGTCAATGGGAATCAGGGGGAAAACTCTCCACTGGTTGGTGTCATACTTAGCGCAAAGGAAGATGGTTATGGTTGTTGGAGGTCAATCATCTCAGTCCCAGGACATCACTGCAGGAGTTCCTCAGGGTAGTTTCCTCTGCCCAACCATCTTCAGCTGCTTCATCAATGACCTTCCCTCCAGCATAAGGTCAGAAATGGGGATGTTCGCTGATGATTCCAAAATGTTCAGCACCATTGATCCATGTCCATATGCAGCAAGATCTGGACAATATCCAGGTTTGGACTGATAAGTGGTAAGTAACATTCACACCACATGAGTGCCAGGCAATGACCATCGCAAACAAGAGAGAATCTAACCATCTCCCCTTGACATTCAATGGCATTACCATCACTGAATTCCCCCACTAACAACATCCTGGGGGTCATCATTGACCAGAAACTGAACTGGACCAGCCACATAAATGTTGTGGCTATAAGAGCAGGTCAGAGGCTGGTAGGTCTGCAGCGAGTAACTCACCTCCTGACTCCCCAAAGCCTGTCCACCATCTACAAGGCACAAGTCAGGAGTGTGATGGAATACTCTCCACTTGCCTGGATGGATGCAGCTCCCAAAACACTCAAGAAACTCAACACCATCCAGTACAAAGCAGCCGGCTTGATTCTCACCCCATCCACCACCTTCAACATTCACTCCCTTCACTACCAATGCACAGTGGCAGCAGTGTGTACCATCTACAAGATGCACTGCAGCAACTCGCCAAGGTTCCTTCGACAGCACCTTCCCAACCTGCGACTTCTACCACCTAGAAGGACGAGGGCAACAGATGCATGGGAACACCACCACCTGCAAGTTCCCCACCAAGCCACACACCATCCTGACTTGGAACTATATCGCTGTTCCTTCACTGTCGCTGGGTCAAAATCCTGGAACTCCCTTCCTAACAGCACTGTGGATGTACCTACCCGACATGGACTGCAGCAGTTCAAGAAGGCAGCTCACCACCACCTTCTCAAGAGCACTTAGGGATGGGAAATAAATGTTGGCTTAGCCAGTGACACCCACATCCCCCGAACAAATTTAAAAAAACACATAGAAACAGATACTACTTCAGCCGCGGTTGTGGAATAATAGACAGTTAAGCATAGAGAGAAACCATTTTAGAACAGGGACCTTGGCCTTGCATTTGCTTGTAGCTTCTAATCACCATGAAGCTATCTACTCCCAGCACCTTTTCCTTATAACCTTGATTATTTTGCATTTTAAATGTTTATGTAATTTTCTCTGAACTATTTTGAATTCAATAGCTAGTTATGGTAATGCCGTCCATATTCTAGTAACCCTTTGAATGAGAGACTGGCACAATTGGCCTCAGTTACTTTGGGATAGGAAGGGCTGCAGCCCCCACCAACCTTGCCAATGGCTTTGTGTGACTGACAGTAGAAAGTGTATCTGTGCAGATGCTGAACAAGGGCAGGATCAGCGGAACTTTATGACGTTTTCCCCCCTACCCCACTAACTGAGCTGCCTGCTGATCATCACTGTCAAGGCTCACACATTTTTGGATGTCACTGGTAAGGTCAGCATTCATTGCCCATCCCTAGTTCCCCTCGAGAAGGTGGTGGTGAATACAACTGAGTGGCTTGCTGGGCTATTTCAGAGGGCAGTTAAGAATCAAATATGTCGCTGTGGGTCTGGAGTCAAATATACTGATCGGGTAAGGACAGCAGATTTTCTTCCCCAAAGGGCATTCGTGAACTGGTTGGGTTTTGACACCAATCCAGCAGTTTCACAATCACCGTTACTGATACAGGATTTATATTCCAGATTTTATTTAGTCAATTTAATATAAATTCCCCAGCTGCTCTGGTGAGATTTGAATTCATGCCTTCTAATCATCAGTCCAAACCTATGGGTTACTAACATCACCGCTTTGCTACCGAAACTTCAAACTGTATATGATGGGCGGCTGCTTGGTGATTGAATGGAGGATGGCCAATACCATGGGATCATGTCACAATACATCAACACTTTAAAGAGAAATGGACTGGGGTGAGGAAGTTCTTTTTAAAGGAGAGAATTAATTTTATCGGGCCTGAAATGATCAGATAATCAAGATTGAAAATGGTGTGCGACAGTATGAGCAAGTCCCTTAGAAAATCGACCCTATGGTGCAAGCGATAAAAACAAAATTTTAAATCGTGTTAAGTAAATGCTATTTAAATATGAGGAGATCACTCATTTCAGACAAATCGTTATTCGAACTGAGAGGGAGAGTAATGTTTAAAAAATAAAGTTTGGTTCTCTGTCATTGTCATTCTGTTCCCTGTGCAAACCCAGAATAAACCAAGAAAGTTATTTTATATTCTTAATCATTACATTTGTCAAAGAAGTAAAGCATGCCTAACCTTTCATGTGTTAAAACTGATAGTTATTATACATGCTGATCATGTGCTTTATTATATTATTCAATTTGTGATAACCATTCAGCATCTCCATCTATTACTGTCTGTCTGGCCTATCGAGAAAGCAATAAATGAAATCTCGGTCACATTGATATCTCTTATTTGAGAAGCTTTGCTTCGTGCCTAACTAGCTCTGGGAGCTTTTGTTCTTCATTTCAAAGATAATTTCAGCTCAAACTCATTTGGATTCCGGGAGAAGAAATCTCACTTGATGCTTTATACAATCTCCTCTATGAAAAGAAAAATTACTGTTGGATGTGGCTTAATTGTATGAACTGCTTGAATGACAATGTGGTGAACTATTCCCGGAGGAGAAATCTAAGCTGATGCTTAAAGAGGCAGTGGTCATCTCTTTGTAACCAAACCAGTTCTGCTCAATGACTTTACATCCGAGCTAAGTCTTATTTAAGGATCATGTTTCAGCTGGGAGTAATGCAACAAAGTCATAGAATCATAGAAAGATACACCACAGAAGGGAGCCATTCAACCCATCATGCTGGCTCTTTGGTAGCGTTATCCAATTAGTCTCACACCCCTGCTGTTTCCCCATAGCCCTGTAATGATTTACCTTCAAGTATTTATCCAATTTTCTTTTTATGTTACTCTTGAATCTGCTTCCACCACCCTTTCAGACGCAGCAATGCAGGTCACAACGACTAGCTGGATAAAAAATGTGCTTCATCTCTCCTCATATTCTTTTGCCAATCACCTCAAATATATGTCCACTGGTCACTGACTCTTCTGCCGCTGGAAACTGTTTCTTCTTATTTACCCTATCAAAACAGTTCATAATCTTGAACACCTCTATAAAATCTCCTCTTAACTTCCTCTGCTCTAAGGAGAACATTGGGTCTAACTCGAGATTGCCCACATAGTTTTCTTCTTCAATTTCAGTCATGCCATCATGGCTAGCTTATGTTGCTGTAGGCTGTGGAGAGATAAATAAGAGCATGGGTTTCCCCGGTTCCCCGGTCAACGTTTAGTCTTCAACCAACAGCTCCGAAAATAAGCAAATTAACTGATTCATTCCTCACAGGGTTAAATTATTAGGCCAGGTTACTTAATCTTGGCTTGTGTTCCCTTGAGTATAGAAGATTGAGGGTTGACCTGATTGGAGATTTTAATATGTTAGAAGGATTTGATTACGTAGATACAGAAAAATCGTTCGGCTGGTAGAGGAATCCTAAAATTAGAGCTGGCCATTTCGGAGGAAAATCAGAAAACAATCTTTACCACAAAAAGGGTGTTAGAAATGTGGAATATTCTCTCCCAAAAGTTTGTGGTTGCTGGGGGACCATTGAAATATTTAAATCTGAGATCAATAGATTTTTATTAGGTAAAGGTATCGAGGAATATGGAACGAAGGCAGGTAAATAGAGTTGAGGTACAGGTCAGCCATGATTTAATTGAATGTTAAAACAGGCTGAAGGGGCTGAATGGCTTCCTCTTGTACCTATGTTCATATTAGCCATTGAATTTTAAAATGCAATGGTAAATAGAGCCCGCTTTATCAAATTGTCACGGCTCTTGCCTTTTGGTCATAGGGTTGCTGCTTTGAAAGCCAACCCAAGACTTCTGCCCATATTATTGCAATATTGCATTTATATAGCGACTTTAATGGGAAATGGTGTTTGTTAGGATATGGGCAGCGGATTGTTGGATGAGCTCAAGTTTCTGGAGGGTGCACATTGGGAAGCCAACAAGGAGAGGATCGCCTAGGGTTGCCAGTTCAGTGTAATACCAATAGCATCATCCAAGGTGCCCTCCTTGAACTGTTAAACCCAGTTCCTTGAAAATTGCAATTGATAAGGCGATTAAGAAAACATAGGGGATACTTGGCTTTGCAAATAGGGGCGCTGAACAGGAAAACAAGGAGGTCATGTTACAAATTACTGGTTAGGCCTAAGCTGGAGTATTGTGTACAATTCTGGGCACTGCACTTTAGGAAGAATGTCAAGGTCTTGGAGACAGTACAGAGGAGGTTTTCCAGGATGATACCAGGGATGAGGGACTTCAGTTATGTGGAGAGTTTGAGAAGCAGGGATTGTTCTCTTTAGAGCAGCTTAAGGGGTTCTAATGAAAGGTCATCGATCTGAAACATTGACTCTGTTTCTGTTTCTACAGATGCTGCCAGACCTGCTGAGTATTTCCAGCACTATCTGTTTTTATTTAAGATGTCTAGCATCTGCCATATTTTGCTTTTATTGAAGCGTAAGGAGAGTTCTGGTAGAGGCATTCATGAGGGATTTTTGATAGAGCATGTAGAAAGAAACGATTTGTTCTGGCAAGTGGATTGTTAACCAGGGTTCATAAATTTAAAATAATTGACAAAAGAATTAGAGGGGACACGAGGAGACATTTTGCTACACAGAGGAATGCTAAGATCTGGAACGCGGTACCTGAAAGGTAATTAGGCATGCATTTTAAAAGGACTAAATGGCAGGTTTATCTGGGAAATCTAAGATATGAGACTAAATTGGGCAACTCTTCCAAACAGCTGGCACAGGTGTGATGGGCTGAAAGGCCTCCTTCTGTGCTGTAAGATTCTATGATTCTGATTACTTATTCAGGTGAATGTCCAAGTCCCCACAGCATTATTCAGAGAAGTGAAGGTCATTCTCCTTGGAATATTCTGAGCAACAATTCTGCAGCAACCAACAATAGCCTCAGCCAAAAACTGGTCTACTAGTTATTCACCTCATTACTTCATGTGGACTTCAAGATGGCTACCACGATTGCCAACATAACTGAGTCTGCACAATGAAGCAGGTCATTGCGTGAAGTTGTAAGCTTTGAGCGGAAATGTGAGCCTGTCTTGCTTTCCATTTTAAAATCACAGGTCAGAGCCTCAGAATAAGGGATCGGCCATTTTGGACTGAGATGAGGAGAAATTTCTTTACTCAAAGGGTCGTGAATCTTGGGAATTCTCTACCCCAGAGAGCTGTGGATGCTCATCATTGAGTATATTCAAGACAGAGGTCGATAGATTTTTGGACACAAAAGGAATTAAGGGATATGGGAATAATACGGGAAGATGGAGTTGAGGTAGAAGATTAGCATGATCTTGTTGAATGGCGGAGCAGGCTTGAGGGGCTGAATGGCCTACTCCTGCTTCTATTTCTTATGTTTTTATGTTCTTAAAAGAAAGATTAGCTTCAAAAAGAAAGAAATAACTTACATTTAGACAGCATCTTTCACAACCACAGGACAACCCAAAGTGCTTTACAGCCAATGAATTATTGTTGAAGGAGAGTCCCTGATATAATGTAGGAAGCTAACAAGTGTTTTGAAACTCTTGGGTTCAAAATATTTTGGTGCAGTGAACATCAAAAGTCTTGCAAAATAGTAATTAAACCCTAATAATGAAGGTAGTTACTGAAAAGTATTATTATATTAATTACCAAGAAACATTTCTGCTTCCTAGATTATATCTTAATCATAGCTACTGTAATTCTATTTTAGCAAATCACCAAAGTGTGTGTTCAGTTTTGACGTTAAATGCCACAAGTGATGAGGTCTTTTTCTGTGGCACCCAGACATAGTGTTGAAAGGTTCCGAGAACACTGAACAAACTTATATACTTTACTTGACAAGGAATGACAAAAATAACATATTTGAAATAATTTCTGCTCCCCCCAAAAATCAAGATAATCCATGACACAGACTAGCAAAGAGATCATGATAATTACTGCCTTCAGTTTCCTATTTCAATGTGTCGTCACATGGTTTAGTTCCTGAACTGCAGCTTGAAAAATATATTGTAAAAAAAAACTGCTCCTTATCTTTGACATTGATATACCTGCATTGGAGGCAGTTCAGAGAAGGATCACTGGTTTATTCCTGGGATGAAGGGATTGTCTTATGGGGAAAGGTTGAGCAGGTATGGCCTGTACCCATTAGCGTTCAGAAGAATGAGAGGTGATCTTATTGAAACATATAAGATTCTGAGGGGGCTTGACAGGGCAGATGCTGAGAGGATGTTTCTCCTCATGGGAGAGTCCAGAACTAGGGGGCACAGTTTCAAAATAAGGAGTCTCCCATTTAAGACGGAGATGAGGAGCAATTTCTTCTCTCAGAGAGTCATTAATCTTTGGAATTCTCTTTCCCAGAGAGCAGTGGAGATTGGGTCATTGAATATATTCAAGGCTGAGTGAGACAGATTTTTGATCTACAAGGGAGTCAAGGGTTGTGGGGGACAGGCAGGAAAGTGGAGTTGAGGCCACAATCAGATCAGCCATGATCTTATTGAATGGCGGAACAGGCTCAAGGGACTGAATGGCCTATTCCTGCTCCTATTTCTTATAATATTATGACACTGTTTTTCCACTTCCCTCCTTATTCTCAACGGGCCAATTGATAGTGGGGTCTAGTTCTCCCACGATCAGATCCCCAGTGATACTTTACCAATCTCACCATCTGTGCGGGAGTGCAGACAACACCAACAGCAACTTGTATTTATATTGCACCTTTAATGTAATAAGACATCCGAAGGCACTTCACAGGAGTGTTATAGGCAAAATTAGATACCAAGCCACTTAAGGAGATATTAGGGCAGATGACCAAAAGCTTGATCAAAGAAGTAGGTTTTAAGGAGTATCTTAAAGGAAGAAAGTGAGGTAGAAAAGTGGAGAGGTGCAGGGAGGTAATTTAAGAGCTTAGGGTCCAGGCAGCTGAAGGCACAGCTACCAATGGGGGAGCAATTAAAATCAGGTATGCACAAGAGGCACAAGAATTAGAGGAGCATAGATATCTCGGAGAGTTGTGGGGCTGGAAGAGATTACAGAGATAGGGAGGGGTGAGGCCAAGGAGCGATTTGGAAACAAGGATGAGACTTTTACAATCAAGGCGTTGCTGGTCTGGGAGCCAGTGTAGGTGAGCAAGCACAGGGGTGATGGATGAACGGATGTGTTAAATGTATATTAATTGTATGCAGGTGGTGGCCATTAATTGGGGATTTACTTGAGCCCATATAAAAAGACAGAGTAAAACTGGTTGTTGGGATAGGAGGTGTATGCTTGTAATATGTAACTCTGTAAATAAATATAAAAGTGTGTAATGATGGGCTCCAGTTCTACCCTTCACCAACTGGCTTTCTGGATTAGAACAGGGACTTTGTGCGAGTAAGGACACGGGCTGTCGAGTTTTGGAATGACCTCAAATTTATGGAGGGTAGAATGTGGGAGGGCAGCCAGAAGTGTGTTGGAATAGTGAAGTCTAGAGGTAACAAAGGCATGAATGAGGATTTCAGCAGCAGGAGTGAAGTTGGGCGATATTACAGAGGTTGAATTAGGCGGTCGTAGTGATTTGGCAGATGTGTGCTTGAAAGCTCATCTCAGGGCCTCATATGATACCAGATTTTTAGACAGACTGGTTTAGTTTCACATAGTTCCCAGGGAGAGAGATGTAGCTAGAGAATGGATTTGGAGATTCAAATTCACATTAGTGTAACCTCCAGCCTTAAAACTCAACAGCCACTTAAGGATTTGCTGAGGTTTTCTGCTAATTGACGATGTACTCTGGTACAGAGTGGCCAAGAGAGTGTAGGAAAATGGCGCACTGACACGGAACACAAAAGTCCGTGTGCATCAAGCCTGTGTCCTCAATACTTTGCTCTATGGCAGCGAGGCCTGGACAACGTATGTCAGCCAAGAGCGACGTCTCAATTCATTCCATCTTCGCTGCCTCCGGAGAATCCTTGGCATCAGGTGGCAGGACCGTATCTCCAACACAGAAGTCCTCGAGGTGGCCAACATCCCCAGCTTATACACCCTACTGAGTCAGCGGCGCTTGAGATGGCTTGGCCATGTGAGCCGCATGGAAGTTGGCAGGATCCCCAAGGACAGAGAGCTCGCCACTGGTATCAGACCCACCGGCCGTCCATGTCTCCGCTTTAAAGACGTCTACAAACGTGACATGAAGTCCTGTGGCATTGATCACAAGTCATGGGAGTCAGTTGCCAGCGATCGCCAGAGCTGGCGGGCAGCCATAAAGGCGGGGCTAAAGTGTGGCGAGTCGAAGAGACTTAGCAGTTGGCAGGAAAAAATACAGAAGCGCAAGGGGAGAGCCAACTGTGTAACAGCCCTGACAACCAATTTTATCTGCAGCACCTGTGGAAGAGTCTGTCACTCTAGAATTGGCCTTTATAGCCACTCCAGGCGCTGCTCCACACACCACTGACCACCTCCAGGTGCTTACCCGTTGTCTCCTGAGACAAGGAGGCCAAACAAGAAAAAAAAGAAGACTCTGGTTACAGTAACTGTAACTTGTATTTCTATATCACCTTTAATGTAGTAAAACATCCTGAGTCATTTCATAGTACTGTCATCAGACATACTCTGACACTGAACTAAATTAAGAGATAATAAGACAGGTGGCAAAAATCTTGGTCAAGGAGTTAGATTTTAAGAAGCGACTTAAGAGAACAGCGAGTGGTAGAGAAGCAGAGAGCTTTAGGGAGAGAATTCCAAAGTTTAGGGTCCAGTCTTCTCTCTGTGATCTATCAGCAATTTGTGTAAAAGGAATTTTACTTAAGAGTGTGAGTGAGGTAGGTTGGGCTCAAGAAGGCAGAAGTGGAAGAGCCTCAATCCTTGCAATTGTCCAACAGGTTTGAGTTTTTTCAGCTTGTATGGACGAAAGCGAAGGCTGCAGGCTGGATGAGCAAACTGACCTTGGCACTGTGGTACAGGAAGCTATTCAGTTGGGGGAGTAAAAACAAGAAATGCTGGAACCACTCAGCAGGACTTAATTCACAGTTGGGGGAGTAAATAGGAATGTAGTGGTTGTAGGAGACAGTATAGTCAGGGGGATTGACACAGTTCTCCGCAGCCAAGAACGATAGTCCTGAAGGCTATGTTGCCTGCCCAGTGCCAGTGTTTGAGACATCTGCCCTGGCTGGAGAGGAACTTGCAGTGGGAGGGGAAGGATCCAGTTGCCGTGGTCCACGTAGATACCAACAACATTGGTAGGACTAGGAAAGAGGTTCTGCTTGGAGAGTCTGAGCAACCAGGGGCTAAATTAAAAAGCAGAACCTCAAGGTTAATAAGCTCTGGATTATCATCTGAACCACAAGCAAATTGGGATAGGGTAAAAAAAAATTTTTTAAATTCTTTCATGGGATTTGGGCATCGCTGGCTCGGCCAGCATTTATTGCCCATCCCTAATTGCCCTTGAGAAGGTGGTGGTGAGCTGCCTTCTTGAACCTCAGCAGTCCATTTGGGGTTGACTTCGTAGCGGTTAGACACAACTGAGTGGCTTGCTAGGCCATTTCAGAGGGCATGTAAGAGTCAACCACATTGCTGTGGGTCTGGAGTCACATGTAGGCCAGACCAGGTAAGGACAGCAGATTTCCTTCCCTAAAGGACATTAGTGAACCTGATGGGTTTTTACAACAATCGACAATGGTCTCATGGCCTTCATTAGAACGAGCTTTTTGATTCCAGATTTATTAATTGAATTCAAATTCCACTTTCTGCTGTGGTGGGATTTGAACCCATATCCCCAGAGCAATACCCTGGGTCTCTGGGTTACTAGTCCAGTGACAATACCACTATGCCACCGCCTTCCTTCGACAGTTAAATGTGTGGCTCAAAGATTGGTGTGGAGAAAAGGGTTTCAATTCATGGGGCACTGGCACCAATACTGGGGAAAGTGGGAGCTGCACTATTGGGACAGTCTTCACCTGAACCATGCTAGGACCAGTGTTCTCCTGAGTCATACAACTAGGGTGGTAGAGAGGGCTTTAAACTAAATAGTAGGGGCAAGGAATCAAGTGAGGGAAGATTTGATAAATTAAAGAGAGAAGACAAGGCAAGAGAGCAAGGTAGCAAAAGGAAATTGATAATCTGAGTGTGGCAGGAACAGAGTGTACAAACTTAAGAGTGCACCAGCTGATAAGACTAGAGGTTATGAAAATAATAAAAATGACAGAAGTAAAGGCACTCTATATGAATGCAGACAGCATCCACAACAAGGTAGATGAAGTGACAGCACAAATGGAAGTAGACAGGTATGATCTAATTGCTATTAGGGAGATATGGCTGCAGAGTAACCAAGGCTTAGAACTTAATTTTCAAAGGTATTTGACATTTAGAAAGGATGGGAAAAAAGGAATAGGAGATGGGAAGTAGCGCTGTTAACTAAAGGATGAGATCAGTACATTAGTGAGAGAGGATGTAGATCAGAAGTTCAAGATGTAGAATCAGTTTGGGTGGAGCTAAGAAACGGCAAGGGACAGTAAACATTGGTAGAAGTTATTTAGAAGCTATAAACAGCAGTGGTAATGTAGGGCATGGTATAAATCAAGAAATTAGAGGTGCATGTAACTAAAGTAATACAGTAATCATGGGGATGTCAATCTGCATATAGACTGGGTAAACCTGATTAACACTAATGCTGTGGAGGAAGAATTCCTGGAATGTATGTGAAATGGTTTTCTAGAACAGTATGTTGAGGAATTAACTCGAGAACAGGCAATTTTAGATCTAGTATTGTGCAATGAGAAATGGCTAATTAATAATCTTGTTGTAAAGGAGCCTCTAGGGAAGAGTAACCATAATATGATAGCATTTTTACATTAACATTGAAAGTGATGTGGTTCAATCTGAAACCAGGGTCTTAAATCTATGAAGGTATGAGGGGCATATTGGCTGGATTGGGAAACTACATTAAGAGGTATAATGGTAAACAGGCAATGGCTGGTATTTAAAGAATTACTACATGGCTTAGAACAAATTTACATTCCTTCTCAGCACAAAAACCCAGCAGGAAATGTGATCCAATCATGACAAACAAGCAAAGTTAAAAATTGTATTAGATCAAAGGAAGAGTTTTATAAAGTTGTCAAACATAGTAGTAATCCTGAGGATTGGGAGCATTTTAGAAATCAGCAAGGAAGGACCAAGAAATTGTTAAAGAAAGAGAAAATAGAATATGAAAGTAAACTAGCGAGAAACATAAAAACGGTCTGTAAAAGCTTCCATAGGTAGGTAAAAAGGAAAAGATTAGGAAAGACAAATGTGGGCCCACTACAGGCAGAGACAGGAGAATTTATAATGGGGAAATAAGGAAATGGCAGAGAAGCTAAACAAATACTTTGTGTCTGTCTTTACGGAGGAAGATAGAAAAACTTACTATTACTATTTGTAAAAAAGTACTGGAGAAATTAATGGGACTGAAAGTTGATAAATCCTCTGGACCTGATGATTGATATCCCAAAGTGCTTAAAGAGGTGTCTGTAGAAATAGTGGATGCATTGGCAGTCATCTTCCAAAATTCTGTAGATTCAGGAACGGTTCCTGCAGATTGGAAAGTAGATAATGTAACCCCACTATTTAAGAAAGGAGGGAGAGAGAAAACAGGAAACTACAGACCGGCTAGCCTGACATCAGTAGTTGGGAAAATCATGTTTAACCAATTTATTGGAGTTCTTTGAGGGAGTCATATGTGCTGTGGATGAAGGGGAACCGGTGGATGTATTGTACTTAGAATTCCAGAAGGCATTTGATAAGGTGCCACATCAAAGATTATTGCAGAAAATAAAAGCTCATGATGTAGGGGGTAACATATTGGCATGGATAGAAGATTGGTTCGCTAACAGGAAACAGAGAGTAGGCATAAATGGGTCATTTTCTGGATGGCAAGATGTAACGAGTGGTGTGCCACAGAGATCTGTGCTGGGGCCTCAACCTTTCACAATATATATAAATGACTTGGATGAAGGGACCAAAGGTATGGTTGCTAAATTTGCTGATGACACAAAGATAGGTAGGAAAGTAAGTTGTGAAGAGGACATAAGGAGGCTACAAAGGGATATAGATAGATTAAGTGAGTGGGCAAAAATCTGGCAGCTGGAGTATAATGTGGGAAAATGCAAAGTTGTCCACTTTGGCAGGAAGAATAAAAGGAAGCATTTTATCTAAATGGTGAGAGATTGCAGAGCTCTGAGATGCAGAGGGATCTGGGTGTCCTAGTGCATGAATTGCAAAAGGCTAGCATGCAGGTACAGCACGTAATTAGGAAAGCTAATAGAATGTTATCATTTACACCGAGGGGAATTGAATACAAAAGTAGGGAGGTTATGCTTCAGCTATACAGGGCATTGGTGAGATCACATCTGGAGTATTGTGTACAGTATTGGTCTCCTTATATAAGGAAGGATGTAAATGCGTTAGAAGCAGTCCAGAGAAGATTTACTTGACTGATACCTGGAATGGGCGGGCTATATTATGAGGAAAGATTAGAGAGACAAGGCTTGTATCCGCTGGAATTTAGAAGAAGTGACTTGATTGAAACATATAAGATCCTGAGGGGCCTTGACAGGTTGGATGTGGAAAGGATGTTTCCCCTTGTGGGAGAATCTAGAACTAGGGTTCACTGTTCAAAAATAAGGGGTCGTCCATTTAAGACAGAGATGAGGAGAAATTTTTTCTCTCAGATGGTCGTGAATCTTTGGAACTCTTGTCCTCAAAAGGCAGAGGAAACAGAGTCTTTGAATATGTTTAAGGCAGTGGTCGATAGATTCTTGATAAGCAAAAGGGTGAAAGGTTATCGGGGGTAGGTGGTAATGTGAAGAAATCAGTTCGGTTATGAACTTATTGAATGGCGGAGCAGGCTTAAGGGGCTGAGTGGCCTACTCCTGCTCCTAATTCGTATGTACGTATATGTATGTATGTATGTACCATAGAGGGAGTGCAACAAATGTTCACTGGACTGATTCCTGGGATGGCAGGATTATCCTATGAGGAGAGATTGCGGAGACTGGGCCTGTCGTCTCTCGAGTTTAGAAGATGAGAGGTGATCACATTGAAGCCGACAAAATTCTTACAGGGCTCAACAGTGTAGATGCAGGAAGGATGTTTCCCCTGGCGGGAGTATCTGGAACGAGGGGACACAGTCTCAGAATAAGAGGTAGGCCATTTAGAACTGAAATGAGGAGGAATTTCTTCACTCAAAGGGTGGTGAATCTTTGGAATTCTCTACCCCAGAGGGCTGTGAAGGCTGAGTCTTTGAATGAAGTGATTAATGACTTTAACCCCATCTCGGGACTAAACCAAGTCAAGCCTACATCCCGATGAGTCTCCTTTAATTAAGTTCAAACTAGACAGATTCCTACAGACATTGTTTGGATCTGAAGAACTGAACTAGTCTTCCCTCAAAGCAAGAAAACTAACAGAGAATTTACTCCCTTTTGGATAGCCTATTTTTTAATAATTATGGCTAAGCCATAAATATCCCCAATATTATAAGGGTCTGGGAAACTCTCTTCAATACATATCTCTCCACATCGAGAGACACAGAGAGGGGGTTCTGATTTATTAACTTTTATATATTTATTGAAGAATTGAACATGCAATGCACTCTAAGTGGCTAAGTATACTGCAATATCAAAGAACGCTAAAAGATGTAAAACATAATCTTATTTCTAAAATAGAATCCTAAAGTTCAACCTTAACAATGTTACAGCAACATACCTTAGAATATCCATCAAATTTCAAAGTAAACTGTTACCTTAAATTCCCCGAGTAATCCTCCTGCTTAACGAGACAAAACGCTTTCGGTTAAGAGCAGAATTCTCTTGGCATGCAGTCAGCCGTTCTTATCATAGGTTGAGAAGCATTGATGAAGAATTCAATATTTCTGTTTTTTTGATTCAAAACTCTCATGCTTATACTGTTTCTAACCGATCATCTCATCTTTTGGAATGTAAGACATGCCTTTCAGTATGCGTTTTTTCCGCTTTTGTTATCCATATATGGTAATGTCATTAGCTACCATTCCCACTTAATTATTTGCTGAGAATTCCCTTCTCTTGAAGTTGTGAACTTTTATCTGGACAAAATGTGAGTAATTGGGTTTACATGGCATCTGTTTTTAGAAGTACCATTCCACTTTGTGATTGATCATCCCTGATTGCCATTTTATTGCACCTTGTACCATCCTCTTAAGCCAGTCTATCTGTATCACGAACACGATCAACTTTTTTTTTATTCATTCATGGGGTGTGGGTGTCACTGGCTAGGCCAGCATTTATTGCCCATCACAAATTGCCCATGAGAAGGTGGTGGTGAGCTGCCATCTTGAACTTCTGCAGTCCATGCAAGGTAGGTACGCCCACTGTGCTGTTAGGGAGTTCCAGGATTTTGACCCAGTGACAGTGAAGGACTGGTGATATAGTTCCAAGTCAGGATGGTGTATGACTTGGAGGAAAACTTGCAGGTGGTGGTGTTCCCATGCATTTGCTGCCCTTGTCCTTCTAGTTGGTCGAGGTCGTGGGTTTGGAAGGTGCTGTCTAAGGAGCCTTGGAGCGTTGCTGCAGTGCATCTTGTAGATGGTACACACTGCTGCCACTGTGCGTCGGTGGTGGACGGAATGAATATTTGTGGATGGTGTGCCAATCAAGCGGGCTGCTTTATCCTGGATGGGTATGAGTATTGTTGGAGCTGCACCCATCCAGGCAAGTGGAGAGTATTCCATCACACTCCTGACTTGTGCCTGTAGATGGTGGACAGGTTTTGGGGAGTGAGGAGGTGAGTTACTCGCCACAGGATTCCTAGCCTCTGACCTGCTCTTTTAGCCATGGCATTCATATGGCTACTCCAGTTCAGTTTCTGGTCAATGGTAGCCCCTAGGATGTTTGCGAATGTTGCTTGCAACTTATCAGCCCAAGCCTGGATATTGTCCAGGTCTTGCTGCATTGCTACAAGGACTGCTTCAGTATCTGAGGAGTTGCAAATGGTGCTGAACATTGTGCAATCATCAGCGGACATCCCCACTTCTGACCTTATGATTGAAGGAAGGTCATTGATGAAGCAGCTGAAGATGGTTGGGCCTCGGACACTACTCTGAGGAACTCCTGCAGTGATGTCCTGGAGCTCAGTTGATTGACCTCCAACAACCACAACCATCTTCCTTTGCGCGAGGTATGACTCCAGCCAGCGGAGAGTTTTCCCCCTGATTCCCATTGACCTCAGTTTTGCTAGGGCTCCTTGATGCCTTACTTGGTCAAAAGCTGCCTTGATGTCAAGGGCAGTCACTCTCACCTCACCTCTTGAGTTCAGCTCTTTTGTCCATGTTTGAACTAAGGCTGTAATGAGGTCAGGAGCTGAGTGACCCTGGCGGAACCCAAACTGAGCGTCACTGAGCAGGTTATTGCTAAGCAAGTGCTTCTTGATGGCACTGTTGATGACACCTTCCATCACTTTACTGATGATTGAGAGTAGACTGATGGGGCGGTATTGGCCAGTCTTGTCCTGCTTTTTGTGTATGGGACATACCTGGGCAATTTTCCACATTGCCAGGTAGATGCCAGTGTTGTAGCTGTACTGGAACAGCTTGGCTCGGGGCGCGGCAAGTTCTGGAGCACAGGTCTTCAGTACTATTGCCAGAATATTGTCAGGGTCCATAGCCTTTGCAGTATCCAGTGCCTTCAGACGCTTCTTGATATCACGTGCAGTGAATCGAATTGGCTGAAGTCTGGCATCTGTGATGCTGGGGACTTCAGGAGGAGGCCGAGATGGATCATCAACTCGGCACTTCTGGCTGAAGATTGTTGGAAATGCTTCAGCCTTATGTTTCGCACTGATGTGCTGGACTCCCCATCATTGAGGCTGGGGAGATGGGCGGCACAGTGGTGCAGTGGTTAGCACCGTGGTCTCACTGCTCCAGCGACCCGCGTTCAGTTCTGGGTACTGCCTGTGCGGCGTTTGCAAGTTCTCCCTGTGACCACGTGAGTTTCTGCCGGGTGCTCCGGTTTCCTCCCACAGCCAAAGACTTGCAGGTTGATAGGTGAATTAACCATTATAAATTGCCCCTAGGTGGTAGGACAATGGTGGGTATGTGGTATAAATATGGGATTAATGTAGGATTAGTATAAATGGGTGGCTGTTGGTCAGCACAGACTCGGTGGGCCGAAGGGCCTGTTTCAGTACTGTATCGCTAAATAAAATAAATAAATAAATTTATGGAGCCTCCTCCTCCAGTTAGTTGTTTAAATGTCCACCAGCTTTCATGGCTGGATGTGGCAGGACTGCAGAGCTTAGATCTGATCCGTTGGTTATGGGATCGCTTAGCTCTGTCTATCGCGTGCTGCTTATGCAGTTTGGCATGCAGATAGTCCTGTGTTGTCGCTTCAGCAGGTTGACACCTCATTTTGAGGTAAGCCTGGTGCTGCTCCTGGCATGCCCTCCAGCACTCTTCATTGAATCAGGATTGGTCTCCTGGTTTGATGGTAACGGTAGAGTGGGGAATATGCCGGGCTATGAGGTTACAGATTGTGGTTGAGTACAATTCTGCTGCTGCTGATTGCCCACAACGCTTCATGGATGCCCAGTTTTGCTTTGCTAGATCTGTTCAAAATCAATCCCATTTAGCACGATGGAGGGTATCCTCAATGTGAAGGTGGGACTTCATCTCCACAAGGACTGTGCGGTGGTCACCCCTACCAATACTGTCATGGACAGATGCATCTGCAGCAGGCAAATTGCTGAGGATGAGGTCAACAAAGTTTTTCCCTCTTGTTGGTTCCCCCACCACCTGCCGCATTCTCAGTCTAGCAGCTATGTCCTTTAGGACTCGGCTAGCAATGGTGCTACTGAACCACTCTTGGTGATGGACATTGAAGTCCCCCACCCAAAGTACATTCTGCGCCTTTGCCACTCTCAGTGCTTCCTCAAGTGGTGCTCAACATGCAGAAGTACTGTCTCATCAGCTGAGGGAGGTCGGTAGGTGGTAATCAGCAGGAGGTTTTCTTGCCCATGTTTGACTAATGCTATAAGACTTCTTGGGATCCGGAATCGCTGTTGGGAACTCCCAGGGCAACTCCCTCCCGATTGTATACCACCGTGCCGCCAGTTCTGCTGGATCTGTCTTGCCGGTGGGACAGGACATACACAGGGATGGTGATGGCAGTGTCTGGGACATTGTCTGTCAAGTATGATTCCGTGAGTATGACTATGTCAGGCTGCTGATTGACCAGTCTGTTGTATGGGACTCCCAGCTTTGGCACAAGCCCCCAGATGTTAGTAAGGAGAACTTTGCAGGATCGACAGGGCTGGGTTTGCCTTTGTCATTTCCGGTGCCTTGGTTGATGCTGGTGGTCCACCTGGTTTCATTCTTCTTTATTGACTTCGTAGTGGTTAGATACAACTGAGTAGCTTGCTAGGTCACTTCAGAGGGCATTTAAGAGTCAACCACATTGCTGTGGGTCTGGAGTCACATGTAGGCCAGGCAAGGACAGCAGATTTCCTTCCCTAAAGGGCATTAGTGAACCAGATGGGTTTTTATAACAATTGACAATGGTTTCATGGCCATCATTAGACTAGCTTTAAATTCCAGATTTATTAATTGAATTCAAATTCCACCTGCTGCCGTGGTGGGATTTGAACCCATGTCCCCAGAGCAATACCCTGGGTCTCTGGGTTATCACCGCCTCCCCTTAAGCTGATAGTTATCAGTACAGACCTCATATAGCATGTCTCGGTGTGTTTCATCTTCTAATTCCATTGTAACAGAGACCTTGGAATGGATTTTTTGAACTTAAAAGGTGTTTCTGGTTCACATTCTATTGTAACAGGGATGTTTTTGAATTTTTAACTCTGCCCTTAAAAGGAAATTTCAATGAGTCTTTATTCAATCTTTAATTCTAAAAGGTATAATGTATTAATTATATCTAAATTCTACCTAATTAAGCCAGTATGACCTATGTTTCATCACATGAGTACAGTCAAAACAGAGATCGATAGATTTCTAGATATTAAAGATATTAAGGGATACGGGGATAGTGTGGGAAAATGGCATAGATTGGGACCTGAATATTGAATAATGAAAGGTACATGGCATTTTGGAAGGACAGGAAACTAGGAAAAGCAGGAGGGGTAGCTCTGTTAATTAATGATGGTATTAGCGCAATAGAGAGGGATGACCTAAGTTCAGGAGACCAGGAAAGAGAAGCTGTTTGGGTAGAGATGAGAAATCATAAAGGCAAGAAGTCACTTGTAGGAGTGGTGTACAGGCCACCTAACATTAACCACATTGTGGGACAGGATATAAAGGAAGAACTAATGGCATCGTGTCATAATGTTACAGGAATAATTATGGGGGATTTTAACCTACGTATCGATGGAGGTAGCCGAGATGAGGAGTGCATAGAATGTTTTCAGCATAATTTCTTGGAACAGTATGTTCTAGAGCCAACCAGCGAGCAGGCTATACCAGACCTGGTATTGTGCAACGAGATTGGATGAATAAATGACCTCATAGTTAATGCACCTCTAGGTAGCAGCGATCATAATATGGTTGAATTTTACATTCAGTTTGAGGGAGAGAAGAGTGGATCCAAGACTAGTATTTGAAACTTAAACAAGGGCAATTATGAGGGCATGAAAACAGAGCTAGCTAAAGTGAACTGGCAAATTAGGTTAAGGTCAATAGTGATACAGTGGCAGACATTTCAGGGGATATTTCAGAATACACAGAATAGATACATTTCAACAAGAAAGAAAAATTCCAAGAGTGGGACCCACCATCCGTGGTTAACTAAAACAGGTAAAGATAGTATCAAACTTAAAGAAAAAGCCTATATTTGCTCAAAGATGGGTGGCAAGTCAGAAGTTTGGACAGAATGTAAAAAATAGCAAAAAAGGACTTAAAGTTTGATAAATAAGGTAAAATTAGAGTATGAGAGAAAGCCAGCCAGAAATATAAAGACAGATAGTAAGAGTTTCTATAGATGTTTAAAAAAGAAAAGAGTTAACAAAGTGAGTGTTGGTCCTATAAAAAGTGAGTCTGGGGAATTAATAATGGATAATAAGGAGATGGCAGATGAATTGAACAGATATTTTGCATCGGTCTTCACTATTGAGGATACAAGTAACATCCCAGTATTAGCTGTATGTCAGGAAATGGAAGGGAGGGAGGAACTTAAGAAAATTACAATCACCAGGGAAGTGTTACTGAACAAATTGTTGGAGATGCGGGCTGACAGGTCCCCGGGTCCTGATGGACTTCATCCTAGGGTTTTAAAAGAAGTGGCTAGTGAGATGGTTGATGTGTTAGTTTTAATTTTCCAAAGTTCCCTAGATTTGGGGAAGGTTCCTTTAGATTGGAAAATAGTGAATGTAACTCCTTTATTCAAAAAGGGAGGGAGACAGAAAGCAGGAAACTACAGGCCAGCTAACTTAACATCTGTCTTAGGAAAAATGTTAGAAACTATTATTAAAGATGTTATAGCAGGGCATTTAGAAAAAAATCAAGGTAATCAGGCAGAGACAACATGGTTTTGTGAAAGGGAAGTCATGTTTAACCAGTTTATTGGAGTTCTTTGAGGGAGTTACATGTGCTGTGGATAAAGGGGAACCGGTGAATGTATTGTACTGAGATTTCCAGAAGGCATTTGATAAGGTGCAACATCAAAGATTATTGCAGAAAATAAAAGCTCATGGTGTAGGGGTAACATCTTGGCATGGATAGAAGATTGGATAGCTAACAGGAAACAGAGAGTAGGCATAAATGGGTCATTTTCTGGTTGGCAAAATGTAACAAATGGTGTGCCACAGGGATCTGTGCTGGGGCCTCAACTTTTTACAATTTATATAAACGACTTAGATGAAGGGACCGAAGGTATGGTTGCTAAATTTGCTGATGACACAAAGTTGGTAGGAAATTAAGTTGTGAAGAGGACATAAGAAGGCTACAAAGGGATATAGTGGCGTGAAACAGGGCTGTGTTCTCGCACATACACTGTTTTTGATCTTCTTCTCCCTGCTGCTCTCTTATGCGTTCAAGTCTTCAGAAGAAGGAATTTTCCTCCACACAAGATCAGGTGGCAGATTGTTCAACCTTGCCCATCTAAGAGCGAAGACCAAAGTGCAGAAAGTCCTCATCAGGGAACTCCTCTTTGCTGACGATGCTGCATTAACATCTCACACTGAAGAGTATCTGCAGAGACTCATCGACAGATTTGCAGCTGCCTGCACCAAATTTGTCCTAACCATCAGCCTCAAGAAAACGAACATCATGGGACAGGACATCACAAATGCCCCATCCATAAATATTAGCGACCACACTCTGGAAGTGGTTCAAGAGTTCACCTACCTAGTCTCAACTATCACCAGTAACCTGTCTCTCAATGCAGAAATCAACACGCGCATGGGAAAGGCTTCCACTGCTATGTCCAGACTGGCCAAGAGAGTGTGGGAAAATGGCGCACTGACACAGAACACAAAAGTTCAAGTGTATCAAGCCTGTGTCCTCAGTACCTTGCTCTACGGCAGCGAGGCCTGGACAACGTACGTCAGCCAAGAGTGACGTCTCAATTCATTCCATCTTCGCTGCCTCCGGAGAATCCTTGGCATCAGGTGGCAGGACCGTATCTCCAACACTGAAATCCTCGAGGCGGCCAACATCCCCAGCATATACACCCTACTAAGACAGTGGCGCATGAGATGTCTTGGCCATGTGAACCGCATGGAAGATGGCAGGATCCCCAAGGACACATTGTGCAGCGAGCTCATCACTGGTATCAGACCCACCTGCCGTCCTTGTCTCTGCTTTAAAGACATCTACAAACGCAACATGAAGTCCTATGACATTGATCACAAGTCGTGGGAGTCAGTTGCCAGCGATCGCAAGAGCTGGCGGGCAACCATAAAGGCGGGGCTAAAGCGTGGCGAGTCGAAGAGACTTAGCAGTTGGCAAGAAAAAAGTCAGAAGCGCAAGGAGAGAGCCAACTGCATAACAGCCCTGACAACCAATTTTTTCTGCAGCACCTGTGGAAGAGTCTGCCACTCTAGAATTGGCCTTTATAGCCACTCCAGGCACTGCTTCACAAACCACTGACCACCTCCAGGCACTTACCCATTGTCTCTAGGGACACGGAGGCCAAAGAAGAAGAAGAAGAAGAAGAAGAAAGGGATATAGATAGGTTAAGTGAGTGGGCAAAGATCTGGCAAATGGAGTATAATGTCGGAAAGTGTTAAATTGTCCACTTTGGCAGGAAGAATAAAAAAGAAGCATATTATCTAAATGTTGAGAGATTGCAGAGCTCTGAGATACAGAGGGATCTGGGTGTCCTTGTGCATGAATTGCAAAAGGTTAGTATGCAGGTACAGCACGTAAGTAGGAAAGCTAATAGAATGTTATCATTTATCATGAGGGGAACTGAATACAAAAATAGGGAGGTTATGCTTCAGCTATACAGGGCATTGGTGAGACCACATCTGCTGTACTGTGTACAGTACTGATCTCCTGATTTTAGGAAGGATGTAAATGCGTTGGAGGCAGTACAGAAAAGGTTTACTAGACTAATACCTGAAATGGGCGGGCTGTCTCACGAGAAAAGATTGGACAGGCTAGGCTTGTATCTGCTGGAATTTAGAAGAGTAAAAGGCAACTTGATTGAAACATATAAGATCCTGAGGGATCTTGACAGGGTGGATGTTGAAAGGATATTGCCCCTTGTGGGAGAATCTAGAACTAGGGGTCACTGTTTGAAAATAAGGGGTCGCCCATTTAAGACAGAGATGAGGAGAAATTTCTTCTCTCAGAGGGCCGTGAGTCTTTGGAATTCTCTTCCTCAAAAGGCAGTAGAAGCAGAGTCTTTGAATATTTTTAAGGCAGAGGTAGATAGATTCTTGATAAGCAAGGGAGTGAAAGCTTATCGGCGGTAGGTGGAAATGTGGAGTAATCAGTTCAGCCATGAACTTATTGAATGGCGGAGCAGGCTTGAATGGCCGAGTGGCCTACTCCTGCTCCTAATTCGTATGTTCAAATGTCAGATCAACCATGATCTGATTGAATAGTGGAGCAGGGTCAAGAAGCCGAATGGGCTACTTCTGCTCCTTTTTGTTATATACCTATGAATTGTTTTCCTTTGATCCCTTGATGCTGTACTTGTTATACTCAAGAGATTAACAGTTACCCAAAGTATGGTGGCATGCTTACTAAATTTATTGCAGTTTTATGCAATACTACAAATCTTTCTTCAAATGATAAATATTACCATACAGACAAAAGCAGCTAATCTTCACTAAAGTTTAAAAAGCACTTAAATTGATGAATTGCATACTTATGATGTATATAAAAGTGCATAAAATAAGCAATGTTGTCATGGATAATTTACCCTTTGTAAGAAGTGCTTTCAGTTGAACATCATAACCTCTGTCAAATCTTAGCCTAAAGTTCTGGTTATGACAAATTTAGCCAGTTTTGTCTACACACCAAATTCTTTGCATCAAATTCCCAGGTCATGCTGCTCAGGGAGGGTGTAAAATTGAGCCCTTCATTTGAATCCAACATCGGAGAACCTTTTTGCTTTTTCAAGCTCCTGCTTATAACTGTTCAGCATTTCTGTTCACCCTGTTTGACAGCAAAGTTTCAATACTTTATTTACTTCACCATATTTTTTCCTCTTCTAAAGTCATTCAATGATTGTTGGAGCATGGTTGCTGGATGCCCGACATAAGAACTTCAGAACATAAGGAATAAGAGCAAGAGTAGGCCATTCGGCCCTTCAAGCCTGCTCCGCCATTTAATAAGATCATGGCTGATCTTCTGGCTCGACTTCCCCTTTCTTGAATTATCCCCAAACGCCTCAATTCTATAACAGGAATTTTTTGTTGGGCGGTGGACCCTGTCCACCAGCCAAAAAGTCGGTGGTGAGTCCACCTCTGCCAGGCCTAAGGAGCCATGATGGGATTTTTCGCTCCCCAGGACTTTAATTGGTCTTGGGCAGGACTTCCACCTCCCTGAGGTAGGAAATCCCACCTAATGGAGCTGCCAGCCAATCAGCATCAATTGTCATTTGCAGAAGAGAGTTCCAAACTTCTACCACCCTTTGGATGTAGACGTGTTTCCGAATTTCACACCTTAAAGGTATGGCTCTAATTTTCTTGACTTTGACCCCTTAGTCCTAGACTCTCCAACCAGTGGAAATAGTTTCTCCCAATCTACCCTATCTGTTTCCGTTAATATCTTGAAAAATTTGATCAAATTATTCCTTAACCTTCCAAATTCCAGGGAATACAACCTTTGCTCATAAAGTAACCTTTGGAGTCCAGATATAATTCTGATAAATCTACACTGCACTCCCTCCAAGGCCAGTATATCCTTCCTAAGGTGTGGTGCCCAGAACTGCTCATAGTAACTACAGGTGTGGTCTAACTAGGACTCTATATAGCTGAATCATGACTTCTCCCCTCTTGTATTCAAGTCCTCCATATATAAAGGACAGAATTCCATTTGCCTTTTTGATTATTTTCTGTACCTGTTCATGACAGTTTAATGATCTATGTACCTGGACCCCTAAATCTCTTTGGACCTCCACTGTTTCCACCTTTTCACCATTTAGCAAGTACCCTGTTCTATCCTTTTTAGGTCCAAAGTGGATAACCTCATATCTGGTGACATTGAAATCCATTTGCTCCAGTTTTGCCCATTCACTTAATCTGTCAATATCTCTTGTATATGCCTAATGCTGTTAGAGTCCAATGTCCACAACTGGGCACTGCCATCAGAATGGCGTTGGGCAGCAATCAAGAACAGTGCTCCTGGCCTTTTACCTTTTCCTATCCCTGGGGCACTGTGGTCACCTGCAGCACTTTACCACTGCCATAGCTGAGATCAGGAAACTGGGAACCAAAACAGGGGAAATTCCTAGTCTGCTTTACTCAGTTACGTGTAGATACGCCCACTAAGCTATCAGAGTAAAGACCTACTCAGGTCTGCAAATGAAACCCGACCCGAGCCCGACAGAACCACAGCCAAACCGAGCCTGACACATGTCGTCGGGTCCCGTCGGGTTTGGGTCGGGTAGCCATGCTCGATGTCAGAGTGCATTCCACAACATACATGAAAAATAATTTGTAACCCAAATGTCAAATTGTCTCAGACTTACTTTAAGATCAGAAGCTTGTGGATTTGAGGATAGCATCTAGGCAAACAGGTCACTGCAGTATTGGGGAGATGCTACATTGTTGGAGGTGCTTGCTCAGGTGGATTTAAAAGATCTGGAGGGGCACAAATATCCTGGCTGCGAGGTTTGCTAGCGTCATTCGGGAGGGTTTAAACTAGTGTGGCAGGGGGGTGGGAACCAGAGCAGTAGGACAGCAAGTGAAATAAATGAGGGGGAACCAGTAAATACGGCCAGTAAGACTAAGAGGAAGAGCAGGCAGAGAGATGTTGCGGAGCATAGCAGGACTGGTGGTCTGAAGTGCATTTGTTTCAATGCAAGAAGTATAACAGGTAAAGCAGATGAACTTAGAGCTTGGATTAGTACTTGGAACTATGATGTTGTTGCTATTACAGAGACTTGGTTGAGGGAAGGACAGGATTGGCAGCTAAATGTTCCAGGATTTAGAAGCTTCAGGTGGGATAGAGGGGGATGTAAAAGGGGTGGGGGAGTTGCATTACTGGTTAAGGAGAATATTACAGCTGCATTGCGGGAGGACACCTCGGCGGGGTCGTGCAGCGAGGCAATATGGGTGGAGCTCAGGAATAGGAAAGGTGCAGCCACGATGTTGGGGGTTTACTACAGGCCTCCCAACAGCCAGCTGGAGGTAGAGGAGCAGATATGTAGACAGATTTTGGAAAGACGTAAAGGTTGTAGTGGTGGGTGATTTTAACTTCTCCAATATTGACTGGGACTCACTTAGTGCTAGGGGCTTGGATGGGGCAGTATTTGTAAGGAGCATCCAGGAGGGCTTCTTGAAACAATATGTAGATAGTCCAACTAGGGATGGGGCTGTACTGGACCTGGTATTGGGGAATGAGCCCGGCCAGGTGGTCGAAGTTTCAGTAGGGGAGCATTTCGGGAACAGTGACCATAATTCCATAAGTTTTAAGGTACATGTGGATAAGGATAAGAGTAGTCCTCTGGTGAAGGTGCTAAATTGGGGGAAGGCTAATTATAACAATATTAGGCAGGAACTGAAGAATTTAGATTGGGGGCGGCTATTTGAGGGTAAATCAAGTCTTTCAAACGTCAGTTGATTTGAATCCAAGACCAGCATATTCCTATGAGGAAGAAGGATAAGTTTGGCAAGTTTTGGGAACCTTGGATAACGCGGGATATTGTGAGCCTCGTCAAAAAGAAAAAGGAAGCATTCGTAAGGGCTGGAAGGCTAGGAACAGACGAATCCCTTGAGGAATATAAAGACAGTAGGAAGGAACTTAAGCAAGGAGTCAGGAGGACTAAAAGGGGTTATGAGAAGTCATTGGCAAACAGGATTAAGGAAAATCCAAAGGCTTTTTATACGTCTATAAAGAGCAAGAGGGTAACTAGGGAAAGGGTTGGCCCACTCAAGGACAGAGAAGGGAATCTATGAGTGGAGCCAGAAGAAATGGGCGAGGTACTAAATGAGTACTTTGCATCAGTATTCACCAAGGAGAAGGACTTGGTGGATGATGAGCCTAGGGAAGGGAGTGTCGATAGTCTCAGTCATTTCATGATCAAAAAGGAGGATGTGTTGGGTGTCTTGCAAAGCATTAAGGTAGATAAGTCCCCAGGGCCTGATGGGATCTACCCCAGAATACTGAGGAAGGCAAGGGAAGAAATTGCTGGGGCCTTGAAAGAAATCTTTGCATCCTCATTGGCTACAGGTGAGGTCCCAGAGGACTGGAGAATAGCCAATGTTGTTCCTTTGTTTAAGAAGGGTAGCAAGGATAATCCAGGAAATTATAGGCCAGTGAGCCTTACGTCAGTGTTAGGGAAATTATTAGAGAGGATCCTTCGGGACAGGATTTACTCCCATTTGGAAACAAATGGACTTATTAGCGAGAGGCAGCATGGTTTTGTGAAGGGGAGGTCATGTCTCACTAACTTGATTGAGTTTTTTGAGGAAGTGACGAAGATGATTGATGAAGGAAGGGCACTGGATGTTATCTATATGGACTTCAGTAAAGCCTTTGACAAGGTCCCTCATGGCAGACTGGTACAAAAGGTGAAGTCATACGGGATCAGAGGTGAGCTGGCAAGATGGATACAGAACTGGCTCAGTCAGAGAAGACAGAGGGTAGCAGTGGAAGGGTGCTTTTCTGAATGGAGGGATGTGAATAGTGGTGTTCCGCAGGGATCAGTGCTGGGACCTTTGCTGTTTGTTGTATATATAAATGACTTGGAAGAAAATGTAGCAGGTCTGATTAGTAAGTTTGCGGATGACACAAAGGTTGGTGGAGTTGTGGATAGTGATGAGGATTGTCAGAGGATACAGCAGGATATAGATCGGTTGGAGACTTGGGCGGAGAAATGGCAGATGGAGTTTAATCCGGACAAATGTGAGTTAATGCATGTTGGAAGATCTAATGCAGGTGGGACGTATACAGTAAATGGCAGAACCCTTAGGAGTATTGACAGGCAGAGAGATCTGGGCGTACAGGTCCACAGGTCACTGAAAGTGGCAAGGCAGGTGGATAAGGTAGTCAAGAAGGCATACGGCATGCTTTCCTTCATCGGTCGGGGCATAGAGTATAAAAATTGGCAAGTCATGCTGCAGCTGTACAGAACTTTAGTTAGGCCACACTTAGAATATTGCGTGCAATTCTGGTCGCCACACTACCAGAAGGACGTGGAGGCTTTGGAGAGGGTACAGAAGAGGTTTACCAGGATGTTGCCTGGTCTGGAGGGCATTAGCTATGAGGAAAGGCTGGATAAACTCGGATTGTTTTCACTGGAACGACGGAGGTGGAGGGGCGACATGATAGAGGTTTACAAAGTTATGAGTGGCATGGACAGAGTGGATAGTCAGAAGCTTTTTCCCAGGGTGGAAGAGTCAGTTACTAGGGGACATAAGTTTAAGGTGAGAGGGGCAAAGTTGAGAGGGGATGTGCGAGGCAAGTTCTTTACACAGAGGGTGGTGAGTGCCTGGAATTTGTTGCCGGGGGAGGTGTTGGAAGCAGGTACCATAGAGACGTTTAAGAGGCATCTTGACAGATACGTGAATAGGATTGGAATAGAGGGATACGGACCCCGGAAGTGCAGAAGGTTTTAGTTTAGGCAGGCATCAAGATCGGCGCAGGCTTGGAGGGCCGAATGGCCTGTTCCTGTGCTGTACTGTTCTTTGTTCTGTGTTCTTTGATATGAATATTGAATTACTCAACATATCACATAAGGAAAACTCAAACAGAATGCCATTCTGATGCCTTCTCTAATGCTGCTTAGTGGGTGTGTTGCTATCGACAACGGCTTAGACTCAATTGCTCTTTATTGCAAATGAGAAACAGATAGTTTAAATACCGAAAAAAAAATTCCATTCAACACTTTGATTCAGCTTTTGTCCAATCTCCTCGAAGACATTTCTTAAGTCCTACTTCTGGAACACTGGGTGAATGAAACACTGAGTGTTGCAATAATTATGTCGTCGTGGTTCAAAATATGGAAATGAATTTTCAGAAGAGTTCAAACTCTCCAAATGACTTCCGGAGGATTTTGTAAAGATTCCAGATATATTTCCAGTCAATAAAGCAAATATTTGTTGTTAACTCATTTCAAGTATCAGCCTTGGCTCGATGGTGTCACTCTCACCTCTAAGTCAGAATGTTATGGGTTCAAACCCCACTTCAGAGATTCAGTACATAATCAAGGCTGACATTTTCGTGCAACTACTGAGGGAGTGCTGTGCTGCCAGAGACACCGGGGTGAATTTTACAGACCCCCTGAGGACAGGGGTCATGGCTGGGGCGGGGAGCGCTGAAAATACCTCCGGGGAGAGGCCCGCCATGGGCTTTGATGCTGGTAAGGGCCCAGCCCGATATTGTCAGCAGCGGTGAGGCCTCTTGGCGGTCCCTCCGCTGCTCGGCAACGGGAACCCCATGGCAACGTTTTTATTTATTTCAATAAATGAATTAATTACTTACCCGCTCCCACCTTCCGCTCCATAGCGATATTGCTGCCGATGGCCGGCACTCCCGCGCCTTCAGATCTCCATCTGGGGATCCGAGACGGAACACTGGTGGGGAGGGGGGAGCAGGTAAGATTCTCAGTGTGGGGTTGGGGGAGTGGGGTCAACCTTATCTGATTCGTGTAGGGGATGGTGGAAAGGGGTAAAGTTTAAAGTTTATGCACTTAGGGGGGTGGTGGGGGCAGGAAGGTCAGGAGGGCAGGGGAAGTGTTTTTGGGAGAAGAAGTCAAGTCATTAATTTTATTGTTATGGGGGAGGGGTGGGAGAGGGACAGTTTAAATGGATCGAATTTTTTTTACTGCATTTACTTTTAAAAATTTAAATTTAATGGAAGTGCTCAAAGCCTTTTAAAAATGGCGTCATGACCTGCGTAAAGGCTGCTGACGCCATTGTCAGGGACGGACCACACGCCCTCTCCACATCATCAGTGGGGGAGGGGGGGGTCGGAAACAGTCTGCCCCGGCCATTTAATTGAGATGCTACAGTTTACATCCACTGCCAATTTCGGTGGTGGACGTATAAAATGCAGCCCAACATCTTTTCGGATAAGACATTCAACCATCTGCCCGTTTCGATCGATGTCAAAGGTATCACAACATTATTCGAAGAGAGTTCTCCCAGTTGTCCTGGCCAATATTTACTCCTTATGAGAGTTCATTATACTGGATTATTGTGTCATCAGTCTCATTGCTATTTGTGGGAGCTTACAATCAGGCGATTGGCTGCAGCATTTCCCGACATTACAAGAGTGATTATTATTCAAAACTAATTCATTGACTCAAGTGGATCAAGTCTCAGTTAGGGAACTTTGAGGGAACAGTGATCATAGTATCATAAAGTTTCGATGAGCCATGGAAAAGGACAAGGACCAATCTAAGCAACAATAAGAGACTGAAAGAGGACCAATTTCAATCGGGTATAAATGGATCTGTCCAAGGTAATTTGGGGCCATAGATTGGCAGGTAAAACTGCAACAGAACAATGGGCTGCCTTTAAAGAGGAAATAGTTTAGGTACTGTTGAGGTACATTCTCAGGAAGGGGAAAAGTAGGGCAAGCAAAGCCAGAGCTTCCTACATGACAAAAGAGCTAGAGAGTAAGATGAAGCAGTAAAAGGGGGCGTATGACAGATGTCAGGTGGATAATACAAGTGAGAAGAAGGAAGACTTTTGAAAGCTCAGAGGGGAAGTGAGAAAGGAAATCGGAGAGGCAAAGATGGAGCATGAAAAGAGACTGGCGCTAACATAAAAGAGAATCCAAAAATCATCAGCCAAGGCATTGAGTACAAGAGTTGGGACGTCATGTTCCAGTTGTACAGAACGTTGGTTAGGCCGCTTCTGGAGCACTGTGTGCAGTTCTGGTCGCCGCACTACAGGAAAGATGTGATTAAGCTAGAGAGGGTGCAGAAAAGATTCACAAGGATGTTGCCTGGTTTATGGGGCTTGAGTAATAAAGAGAGATTGGATAGGATGGGTCTGTTTTCCCTGGAGGGAAGGAGGCTGAGAGGGGACATGATGGAGGTATATAAAATTATGAGAGGCATAGATAGGGTAGATAGCCAGAGTCTGTTTCCCATGGTAGGGGTGACTAAAACTAGAGGGCATAGATTTAAGGTGAGAGGGAGGAGGTTTAAAGGGGATCAAAGTGGTAAATATTTCACACAAAGAATAGCGGGTATCTAGAATAAGCTGCCAGAGGAGGTGGTAGAGGCAGGAATAGTAGCAACATTTAAGAGGCATCTGGATAGGTACTTGAATGAGCAAGGCATAGAGGGATATGGAATTAATGCAGGCAGATTAGTATAGATTATGGTTGGCATGGACGCGGTGTGCCGAACAGCCTGTTTCTATGCCGTAACGACTCCATACCTCTTCCATAGGTATATGGTAAAAAAGGTAGTCCACCATCACCTGCAAGTTCCCCTCCAAGTCACAGACCATCCTGACTTGGAAATATATTGTTTTTTCACTGTCACTGGATCAAAATCCTAGAACCCCCTCCTTAACAGCACTGTGGGTATACCTGCACTAGATGGATGGCCGTGGTTCAAGAAGGCAGCTCACCACCACCTTCTCAAGGAAAATTTGGGATGGACAACAAATGCCGGCCTTGCCAGCGATGCCCACATCCCATAAAAGAATTTAAACAGAGGAGTGGGTGGAACCGCTTAGGGGGCAAAACAGGATCTACACAGGGAGGCAAAGGGCATGGCTGAGGTACTGAATGAATACAACTGTGTTTACCAAGGAAGAAGATGCTACCAAAGTCATAGTGAAAGAGAAGGTAGTTGAGTTACTGGATGGGTTAAAATTTGATGAAGAAGAGGTATTAGAAAGGCTGGCTGTACTTAAAGTTGATAAGTCACCAGGAGTGGATGGGATATATCCAAGGGTACTGAGGCAAGTAAGGTCCGAAATTCACACTGGTCATAATCTTCCCATCCTCCTTAGATATGGGGTTTGTGCCAGAGGACTGGAGAATTGTAAATATTACACCCTTGTTCAAAAAAGGGTGTAAGGATAAGCCCAGCAACTACAGGCCAGTCAGTTTAACCTCGGTGGTGTAAAAGCTTTTAGAGCTGGCAATCTGGAACAAAATTAACAGTCACTTGGACAAGAGCAGTTTAATTAAGGAAAGCCAGCATGGATTTGTTAAAGGCAAACTGTGTTTAACTAACTAACAGGAAACAGAAAATTGTAGTTAATGGTTGTTTTTCAGACTGGAGGAAGGTATATCGTGAAGTTCCCCAGGGGTCAGTTTGAGAATGACTACTTTTCTTGATCTATATTAATGACCTAGACTGAGGTGTGCAAAGCACAATTTTAAATTTTCAGGCGACATGAAAATTGAAAGTATTGTGGACTGAGGGGGATAGTAATAGACTTCAAGAGGACATAGACAGGCTGGTGGAATGGGCGGACAAGTGGCAGATGAAATTGAATGCATTGAGGTGTGAAGTGGTATAATTTGGTCGGAAGAATGAGGAAAGGCAATATAAAATAAAGGATACAATTCTAAAGGGGGTGCAGGAGCAGAGGGACCTGGGGGTATATGTGCACAAATCATTGAAGGTGGCAGGACAGGTTGAGTATGTGGTAAAAAAGGCATACGTAATTCTGGGCTTTATAAATAGAGGCATAGACTACAAAAGTAAGGAAGCTATGATGAACCTTTATAAAACACTAATCCGGCCTCAATTTCAGTATTGTTCCAATTCTGGGCATCACATTTTAGGGTGGAAGTGAATGCTTTCGAGATGGTGCAGAAAAGATTGACGTGAATAGTTCCAGGGATGAGTGACTTCAGCTAAGTGACTAGATTGGAGAAACTGGGACTGTTCTCCATAAAGAAGAGAAGGCTGAGAGGAGATTTGATAGAGGTGTTCAAAAATCATGAGGGGTCTGGGCAGAGTAGATAGATAGAAAATGTTTCCATTGGTGGAAGAGTTGAGAACCAGAGGATTCTGATTTAAGGTGATTTGCAGAAGAATCAACATCAATGTGAAAAAAACATCTTTTTTATGCAGCGAGTGGGTAGAATCTGGAATACACTTCCTGAGAATGTGGTGGAGGCAGACACAAAGGGGGTTTCAAAACAGAATTGGTTAAGAATCTGAAGAGAAAGAAATTGCAGGGCTACAGGGAAATGGGCAGAGGAGTGGGTCTGAGTTGCTCTTGCAGACAGCCAGCATTTTTTTTTTATTCATTCAGGGATGTGGGCTGTCAAAGGAGCCTTGGTGCAATGCTGCAGTGCATCTTGTAGATGGTACACACTGCTGCCACTGTGCGTCGGTGGTGGAGGGAGTGAATGTTTGTCGATGGGGTGCCAATCAAGTGGGCTGCTTTGTCCTGGATGGTGTCGAGCTTCTTGAGTGTTGTTGGAGCTGCGCCCATCCAGGCAAGTGGAGAGTATTCCATCACACTCCTGACTTGTGCCTTGTAGATGGTGGACAGGCTTTGGGGAGTCAGGAGGTGAGTTACTCGCCTCAGGATTCCCAGCCTCTGACCTGCTCTTGTAGCCATGGTATTTATATGGCTAGTCCAGTTCAGTTTCTGGTCAATGGTGGCCCCGAGGATGTTGATATTGGGGATTCAGCGATGGTAATGCCGTTGAATGTCAAGGGGAGATGGTTAGATTATCTCTTGTTGGAGATGGTCATTGCCTGGCACTTGTGTGGCGCGAATGTTACTTGCCACTTATCAGTCCAAGCGTGGATATTGTCCAGGTCTTGCTGCATTTCTACACGGACTGCTTCAGTATCTGAGGAGTCACGAATGGTGCTGAACATTGTGCAATCATCAGTGAACATCCCCACTTCTGACCTTCTGATTGAAGGTAGGTCGTTGATAAAGCAGCTGAAGATGGTTGGGCCGAGGACACTACCCTGAGGAACTCCTGCAGTGATGTCCTAGACCTCAAATGATTGACCTCCAACAACCACAACCATCTTCCTTTGCGCTAGGTATGACTCCAGCCAGTGGAGGGTTTTCCCCCTGATTCACATTGACCTCAGTTTTGCTAGGGCTCCTTGATGTCATACTCGGGCAAATGCTGCCTTGATGTCAAGGGCAGTCACTCTCACCTCACCTCTTGAGTTCAGCTCTTTTGTCCATGTTTGAACCAAGGCTGTAATGAGGTCAGGAGCTGAGTGGCCCTAGCGGAACCCAAACTGAGCGTCACTGAGCAGGTTATTGCTAAGCAAGTGCCGCTTGATGGCACTGTTGATGACACCTTCCATCACTTTACTGATGATTGAGAGTAGGCTGATGGGGCGGTAATTGGCCGGGTTGCTTTTTGTGTACAGAACATACCTGGGCAATTTTCCACATTGCAGGGTAGATGCCTGTGTTGTAGCTGTACTGGAACAGCTTAGCTAGGGGCGCAGCAGGTTCTGGAGTACAGGTCTTCAGTACTATTGCCGGAATATTGTCAGGGCCTAGAGCTTTTACAGTATCCAGTGCCTTCAGTCGTTTCTTGGTATCAAGCGGAGTGAATTGAATTGGCTGTAGTCTGGCATCTATGATGCTGGGGACTTCAGGAGGAGGCCGAGATGGATCATCAACTCGGCACTTCTGGCTGAAGATTGTTGCAAATGCTTCAGCCTTATCTTTCGTACTGATGTGCTGGGCTCCCCCATCATTGAGGATGGGGATATTTTTGGAGCCACCTCCTCCAGTTAGTTGTTTAATTGTCCACCACCATTCATGGCTGGATGTGGCAGGATTGCAGAGCTTAGATCTTATCCGTTGGTTATGGGATCGCTTAGTTCTGTCAATCGCATGCTGCTTATGCAGTTTGGCACGCAGATAGTCCTGTGTTGTAGCTTCAGCAGGTTGACACCTCATTTTGAGGTATGCCTGGTGCTGCTCCTGGCATGCCTTCCAGCACTCTTCATTGAACCAGGGTTGGTCTCCTGGCTTGATGGTAATGGTAGAGTGGGGGATATGCCGGGCCATGAGGTTACAGATTGTGGTTGAGTACAATTCTGCTGCTGCTGATGGCCCACAGCGCCTCATGGAGGCCCAGTTTTGCCTTGCTCGATCTGTTCAAAATCTATCCCATTTAGCACGGTGATAGTGCCACACAACACAATGGATGGTATCCTCAATGTGAAGGCGGGACTTTGTCTCCACAAGGACTGTGCGGTGGTCACTCCTACCAATACAGTCATGGACAGAAGCATCTGCGGCAGGCAGATTAGTGAGGGCGAGGTCAAGTATGTTTTTCCCTTGTGTTGGTTAACTCTTACACGCCCTCTGAAATGGCTTAGCAAGCCACTCCGTTGTACCTAACTGCTACGACGTCAATAAAAAGGAATGAAACCGGACGGACCACCCGGCATCGACCTCGGCACCGGAAACGACAACGGCAAACCCAGCCCTGTTGACCCTGCAAAGTCCTCCTTACTACCATCTGGGGGCTTGTGCCAAAGTTGGGACAGCTGTCCCACAGACTAGTCAAGCAACAGTGTGACATAGTCATACTCACGGAATCATACCTTGCAGACAATGTCCCAGACACTGCCATCACCATCCCCGGGTATGTCCTGTCCCACCGGCAGGACAGGCCCACCAGAGGTGGTGGCACAGTGGTATACAGTAGGGAGGGAGTTGCCCTGGGAGTCCTCAACATTGACTCCGGACCCCAGCATAGACAGAACGGACTGAATGGCCTACTTATGTGCTCATGACCATTCTATGATTCTATGACTGTGAAGCACTGAGGGTCGTTTAGAAGACGTGAAAAACATTATCATAATGCACGTTCTTTCCTTTCTCTATATTCCCTTAAGATCAATGGATCAATGGGAAATATTCTCTTGCCTCTGAAGGTTCAAGTCCTGCTTCAGGAGCACAAAAGTCTAGTTTGACACTCCACTGCAGTACCGAAGAAGTGCTGCACTGTCAAGCATGCTGTCTTTCAGATGAACGATTATATCGAGATCCTATCTCCCCTCTCAGATGGACATAAAAGATCCCATGGCACGATTCTGAATAAGAGTTGGGGAATTCTCCCCAGTGTCCTGGCCAATATTTATCCCTCAATTAACATCACTAAAAACAGATTATCTGGTGGTTATCACATTGCTGTCTGTGGGAGCTTGCTGTGCGCAAATTGGCAGCTGTGTTTCCTACATTACAACAGTGGCTACACTTCAAAAGTACTTTGTTGGCTGTAAGTACTTTGAGACATGTTAAGGACATGAAAGGTGCTATATAAATGCAAGGGTTTCTTCTTTTTTCCTTTTACATCCACCTGCACAGGAAGATGGGGCCTTGATTTAACACAAGTGAGTTTAGGGAGTTAGGCTGGAAGCTGAAAGCTCGGACGGACAGAGTTGTTATCTCTGGTTTGTTGCCGGCGCCACGTGATAGTGAGGCTAGGAATAGGGAGAGAGCACAGCTGAACACGTGGCTGCAGGAATGGTGTAGGAGGGAGGGCTTCCAGTTCTTGGATAATTGGACTGCATTCTGGGGAAGATGGGACCTGTTCAAACAGGACGGGCTGCATCTGAACCAGAGGGGCACCAATATCCTGGGAGGGAGGTTTGCTAGTACTGTTCGGGAGGGTTTAAACTAGTTTGGGAGGGGGATGGGAACCGGACTTGTAGTCCAGGGACCAGTGGGTCCACTCAGAAAGACAAAGAGTGTAGTGAGGTATTGGGGAAGGTAGCACTGTCGCAGAGGACAGATGGGCACGGAGAAGGGTTGAAGTGCGTATACTTCAACGCAAGAAGCATCAGGAATAAGGTGAGTGAATTGAAGGCGTGGATGGGCACTTGGGACTACGATGTTGTGGCCATCACTGAAACGTGGATAGGTGAGGGGGAGGAATGGTTCTTGGAGGTACCTGGTTATAGATGTTTTCATAAGATTAGGAATGGTGGTAAAAGAGGTGGGGGGGTGGCATTGTTAGTTAGAAATAGTGTAACAACTGCTGAAAGAATTTTCGAGGAGGATCTGCCGACTGAGGCACTGTGGGTTGAGGTCAGGAACAGGAAAGGAGCAGTCACCTTGATGGGAGTTTTCTATCGGCCCCCCAATAGCAGCAGGGAGGTGGAAGAGCAGATTGGGAAACAGATTTTGGAAAGGAGCAGAAGTCACAGGGTAGTAATTATGGGGGATTTCAACTTCCCAAATATTGATTGGCAACTCTTTAGATCGAATAGTTTGGATGGGGTAGTGTTTGTGCAGTATGTCCAGGAAGCTTTTCTGACTCAGTATGTAGACTGCCCGACCAGAGGGGAGGCAATATTGGATTTGGTACTAGGTAATGAACCAGGGCAAGTGATAGAGCTGTTGGTGGGCGAGCACTTTGGAGATAGTGATCACAATTCTGTAGCATTCACTGTGGTAATGGAGAGGGATAGGTATGTGCAACAGGGCAAGGTTTACAATTGGGGGAAGGGTAGATATGATGCTGTCAGGCAGGAACTGAGGAGCATAAGTTGGGAGCATATGCTGGCAGGGAAGGGCACGGTCGAAATGTGGAACTTTTTCAAGGAGCAGATAGTAGGGGCCATTGATAAGCATGTCCCTGTCAGACAGGGAAGGGATGGTCATGTGAGGGAACCGTGGTTGACAAGAGAGGTTGAGAGTCTTGTTAGGAAGAAGAAGGATGCGTATATAAGGTTGAGGAAAAAGGGCACAGGCATAGCTCTGGAGGGATACAAGATGGCCAGGAAGGATCTGAAGAAAGGGATTAGGAGAGCTAAGAGAGGGCATGAAAAATGCTTGGCGGGTAGGATAAAAGAAAACCCCAAGGCCTTTTACGCGTATGTCAGAAATATGAGGATGACTAGGGGGACCGTAGGTCCGGTCAAGGACAATAGCGGGAGACTGTGTGTTGAGCCGGAAGAGATAAGTGAGGTTTTGAATGAGTACTTCTCTTCGGTATTTACGAATGAGAAGGGGTGTATTACTGAAGAGGACGGTGTGAAACAGACTGGTAAGCTCGAGGAAGTGCTCGTTAGGAGGGAAGATGTGTTGGGGTTTTTGAATAACTTGAAGATAGACAAGTCTCCCGGGCCTGACGGGGTATATCCAAGGATGTTATGGGAAGCAAGGGATGAAATTGCAGAGCCGCTGGCAATGATCTTTTCATCTTCTCTGTTGACGGGGGTGGTACCAGGTGATTGGAGGGTGGCAAATGTTGTGCCCCTGTTCAAGAAAGGGAATAGGAACAACCCTGGGAATTACAGGCCAGTTAGTCTTACTTCGGTGGTAGGCAAGTTGATGGAAAAGGTGCTGAGGGATAGGATTTCTGAGCATCTGGAAAGACACTGCTTGATTCGGGACAGTCAGCACGGTTTTGTGAGGGGTAGGTCTTGCCTCACAAGCCTGATTGAATTCATTGAGCAGGTGACCAAGCAAGTGGATGAGGGTAAACCAGTGGATGTGGTGTACATGGATTTTAGTAAGGCATTTGATAAGGTCCCCCATGGTAGACTTATGGAGAAAGTCAGGAGGCATGGGATAGTGGGGAATGTGGCCAGTTGGATTAAGAATTGGCTAACTGATAGAAGGCAGAGAGTGGTCTTAGATGGTAAATACTCAGCCTGGAGCCCAGTTACCAGTGGCGTGCCACAGGGATCAGTTCTGGGTCCTCTCCTGTTTGTGATTTTTATTAACGACTTGGATGAGGAAGTCGAAGGGTGGGTCAGTAAATTTGCAGATGATACAAAGGTTGGTGGAGTTGTGGATACCGAGGAGGGCTATTGTCGTCTGCAAAGGGACTTGGATAGGTTGCAGTGCTGGGCTGAAAAGTGGCAGATGGAGTTTAACCCTGAAAAGTGTGAGGTCGTCCATTTTGGAAGGACAAACACGAATGCAAAATACTGGGTTAACGGTAGGGTTCTTGGGCATGTGGAGGAGCAGAGAGACCTTGGGGTCTATGTGCATAGATCGTTGAAAGTTGCAACTCAAGTGGATAGGGCTGTGAAGAAGGCATATGGGGTGTTGGCGTTCATTAGCAGAGGGATTGAATTTAAGAGCCGTGAGGTGATGATGCAGCTGTACAGGACCTTGGTAAGGCCTCATTTGGAGTACTGTGTGCAGTTCTGGTCGCCTCATTTTAGGAAGGATGTGGAAGCCTTGGAGAGGGTGCAGAGGAGATTTACCAGGATGTTGCCTGGAATGGAGAATAAGTCTTACGAGGAAAGGCTGAACATTCTAGGCCTCTTCTCATTAGAACGGAGAAGGATGAGGGGTGACATGATAGAGGTTTATAAGATGATCAGGGGAATAGATAGGGTAGACAGTCAGAAACTTTTTCCCCGGGTGGAGCAAAGCGTTACAAGGGGTCATAAATTTAAGGTGAAGGGTGGGAGATATAAGGGGGATGTCAGGGGAAGGTTCTTTACCCAGAGAGTGGTCGGGGCATGGAATGCCTTGCCTGGGGAAGTTGTTGAGTCAGAAACTTTAGGGACTTTCAAACGGCTTTTAGATAGGTATATGGATAAAGGAGAATGATGGGGTACAGATTAAATTGTCCTTGACAGAGGACAGAGGATCGGCACAACGTCGTGGGCCGAAGGGCCTGTTCTGTGCTGTATTTTCTATGTTCTATGTTCTACATCGTCCAAAAGGTCCAACAATGCCGCCCTCCTTTGTACTAAACTGAATTGCTATCTTAGATGACGTGTTTAAATGCGGATCGGAATTTGAATCCATAATTTTATAACTCAGAAATGAGAGTGCTACCAACAAACTAAGTTGACAGCTTAACAAAAACGTACTCCCCTCGACTTCCTTTCTTTTCCCCGTCCTCATTATATACTGAAATGCATCCACAAGCAAAGGAAATGAATGTTATGAAAGAAAGTATATCTAATGCTAGGAATGTGCAGTCACTGCATTCTGACAATAGTTGTGTAAGCTTCGAAGGCAAAGGTTCAACTGCATCTAGAGATAATGTTTTCTGACAACAGAAATGATAAACCAAAGAATATTGCACAGATGATCCATAGGGAGAACTATCTTAGAAATGAACAGAGCTATCTATTATTGCAACAGCATATTCTGAATTATCGAGAGATATATATCTCTGTTAATTGTTAAAAAACACTAGAAAATGTATTTCGACTTTATTGCAATCTGTCAAGTTACATCTCCAAGAGCAATTGACCAGATGACCCTTTACAACGCACATTTAGAAAGCTATTATCAGAGTCATTAGGCTGACCTTGCGATGTTGCACCTTGTGTTTACCAGATTGGAGAAACTGTTAATTTATATTCAGAACAGTTCTGATCTCCATAGTAGAAAAAGGATGTCGTGACACTGGAGAATGTGCAAAAAAAGATTTGCAAGGGTGATAATAGAACTGGGAGGTTTGAACTGTGAAGAAAGAATGAAGCGGGGCTGTTTTCTTCAGAAAAGAGAAGACTGAGGGGTGATCTGATGGAGGCATTTAAATGATGAATGGGTTTGATAAGGTAAATGTAGAGAAGATGTTTCCACTTGTGGGGAGGTTAAAACGAAGGGTTTTTATATATTTATTTATAGAATAATCACTAATAAATCCAATAAGGGATTCAGGAAAGTCTTTTTTTTTTACATAGAGAATAGTTAGAATGTAGAACTTGCTACCACAAGCAGTAGTTGAGGTGAATAACATTGATGCATTTAAGGGGAATCTAGTTAAGTACATGAGGGTGAAAGGAATAGAAAGATATGTTGATAGGGTTAGATGAGGGAAGGTGGGAGGAATAAAAGCAAAATACTGCGGATGCTGGAAATCTGAAATAAAAACAAGAAATGCTGGAACCACTCAGCAGGTCTGGCAGCATCTGTGGAAAGAGAAGCAGAGTTAACGTTTCGGGTCAGTGACCCTTCTTCGGAAGGTGGCAGGAAGTTGTGTGCAGCATTAGCACCAGTATAGACATCTCAGACTGAATGGCATGTCCCTGAATTGTTGAAAACTCTAGGTAATTCTGTATACCATGATTATTTGCTGCAGTGAACTTCAGTGGGCCCAATCTGACCCGGAATAGCCTTGCCTGACAAATTCAGTTTAATCTTTTAATTTCCCATTTCTGACAGTGATGTCAGGCCAACTACATGCTTCTCTCTTTCAGTCTTAATGGAGGAGGCTTCTAACTGATACTCCATCTGCCCACTTGAGTGGATGTAACAGATCCCATGGCACTATTTCAAAGAAGTGCAGGGGAGTTCTACCTTGATGGCCTGGCCAATAATTAACTCCCAGCCAACATCACTAAAACAGATTTATGTGGTCGTTATCACATTGCTGCTAGTGCAACCTTGTGTGCAAATTGGTTTCTGCATTTCCTACATTACAATAGTGATGACACTTCAAAAGTACTGAGGTCATGAAATGCCAATCTTTCTTTTCTTTGCTCATGCTTGGAGTTGCCAAGGGAATGCTTGGAGTTGTGTGATTTCCTTCACATCACATTACGGCATCACAAATTAGCAAAATTCTTCTTGATTGGCTGTATTTTTTAAATGAATCAAGCGCAACGACTTATTTGGGTGGTTTCTATAATGGCATTGCTTGTTTTATGCCTTGGCGGGAAGTTGACAATCTACCCTGAAAACTGACCCCATTCATTCACGGTAAATCAGGAGCCCTGATAATAACCTGTTGGGCCCAATCTTGCTGGACTGGAGTATCTTGTAGAATACATTTTTGGTTAGACTTGCTCCTGCATCCTTTAGCTTGAAAATGTTATTGCATCGTAACTTGCTGGAAAGTGAAATGATAACAGCTGCAAGGGAAATGGGGCATCTGGAACTTTTGTGAGCAACAGCATCAGCACTCTGCCTCCCAAACCTTCTAGATTGAAGGATTGAGAAAGAAACAGAACAATCAAGAAGGAAATTGGGTGAATTAGAGTCAAATCAGGTACAGATCGAGAAATAAAGAGAGGAAAGAAAGATTATATGAAGAGAAAGAGAAAAAGATGAGACAGAAATGGAGTGGCAGAAAAAAAACATTTTAACTTTGACATTTTAAAAATCCCTAACAGCAGGATGCAAGAATGATATTGAACAGTTTAAATTGTTTCCTTTCTGGGTTGGAGAGGTTGATTGGCATTGTAACACCAATTATCACATCATAAAAAGATTACTTACAATGTTACGTTCTGGCCGCGGGTTTAATGGGAAACTTGTGAGAAAATCCAAGTTCTTAAAAATAACAGGGAGGCTAAGTGCGCGACGTGATTTGTGCAAAGCAAATGATGCAGCAGTGTAAATCAACAATCAAGTTCTGGAGATTCACAACTCAAACATATATCTTAATCTTCCAAAATTGTGAACCGATTTGTTCACTAATAATGGTGTGCATCATTAGCATGTTATTTTTCTCCAGCACGAACTGCCCCGAAGTGTATTATGTGAGACAACATCCACAAAATAACAACTGAAGAAATGTGAAAGGCTAAATCAAGTCAGTCGATCAACCGCAAGTGAAAATTTCTAAAGGATATATGAAAATGAGAAATGAAAATTTATTAGTCAGCAAAAATCTATCAAAAGGAAGACTGGGGAAATAATTGAATTGCTCTGAACCTTTTCTGAAAATTCCTTTTATCTGCCATCTTAGTTTCTCCACTGAGTTGAGCATTTACGAGTGGAAATTAAAGTTTGTTAGATTAGAGGAGCCTGAAAAATGACTAAAACACAAGAAAATGATTAAACTTGCTTATGCAATAATACATAATAGACATATTACAGCTTTGAGCTCAAATCCCACTGTTAAAAGTTGTGAAATTAAATTAATTTGGTGTATGAAAGCATCTTAGAGTCATTGAGTCATAGAGAGATACAGCACTGAAACAGGCCCTTCGGCCCACCAAGTCTGTGCCGACCAACAACCACCCATTTATACTAATCCTACATTAATCCCATATTCCCTACCACATCCCCACCATTCTCCTACCACCTACCTACACTAGGGGCAATTTACAATGGCCAATTTACCCATCAACCTGCAAGTCTTTGACTGTGGGAGGAAACCGGAGCACCCGATAGAAACTCACGCAGTCACAGGGAGAACTTGCAAACTCCACACAGGCAGTACCCAGAACCGAACCCAGTACCCAGGGTGCTGACCACTGCAGACCATTTTACAGCCAACCTAATTTTTCGGGTATTTCCTAAAGTGAAGAGGTCAGCCAACAGGAATGTCAGGCCTAGGTGTAAGCCTTCTAATGTTGTGAGAACCCTGCCATCTCAATTTTCTTTGTGTGTGAGATATCCAAGCGGAGAAACAATTCAAAAAGGGTAATGATCGGGATTGGACCAACAGTCCTTAGATCAGAGGAGGGCCCGAAATATAACCGATCATCTGTTGAAACAGGAGGCATAGGGATTACTTCCCCAAAAAGCCTGAATTATAGTGGCTTCAAGCAAAGTGTTGCAACCTGTATGGCCTGCAGTGATGCTCGTGTTTCCACCTTCCAATCGGAGTGAAAACTCCTGCTAGAGGTAGATCTGAATTGGATTGGTGTAAAACCATGTGGGCCAAGAAGACTTGATGGACTTATCCACACACAGGCACATCTCACCTCTGGTATGCTGTCCCTGTTTGGGCATCCACTAAATATTGAAGCTTCAAGGTTCCAATGCAACTCAACACAAGCTCAAGGAACAGCAGCTCGTCTTTCAACTTGGCACTTTACAGCCTACTGGGCGAAATACTGAGTTCAACAATTTTATATCATGACCTCTGCCCCCATTTTATTTATTGTTCCTTTGATTTTTTTTCCTCTTGTTTCTCTCTTATTTCCTTTACTTCACGTTCCGACAGTAGCTATTCAAAATCCTACCATTCACATCTCCTTTAGACACATCATTTGTTTCTTTACTTGTCCCACCATCACCCACTTTGGCTTTGCACCATGAAACCTTGTGTCATTTAATCTCTCCTGCCCTTCACCCATCACAGACCTTCCCTTTTGTTTTCTTCCCACCCACCCCCCCCCCCCCCCCATTCACTTGCTCAAAACTTCTTATATTTCTAACTTTTCCCAGTTCTAATGAAAGGTTGGAGACCCAAATTTTAGCTCTGTTTCTCTCTCCACAGATGCTGCTGGACCTGCTGAATATTTCCAGCATTTTCTGTTTATATTTCAGATTTCCAGCATCTGCAGTATTTTGCTCTTGTGATGATATTTAGATAGCTTACCTTTAGTATTATAATCACCTTAATTGAGTTTGCCCTGACCTCCTATCATAGCACCATCGTTCTGACTTAATGTTTCTCTGCACCTTATTCAACTTAATGTTTACTGTATTCTTGAAGCTTGAGTTAATCCATATGATATTTCATCCTGTCAGTCTTCTAAATAAAGGCATCAAATCTACACCAGATGGTATGGAATCTCTGATCGTGGATGTTTCCTTAGACTTACTTCATTTTATTCACCATGCAAATTCATCGAATCTCTACAGAACTTTCAGGTGTTTATTTTTAATTGTCTAGGATACGTCTAGATACATAGAAAGAAAGAATTAAAGATTTGTATTTAAATAACACTTTTTAAGACCTCAGGACATCTCAAACTGCTTTACATCTAATGAAATATATTTTTTTTGAAGTGTGGTCACTGTTGCAATATAGGAATCGCAGCAGCCAGTTTCCACACAGCAAACTCCTACAAACAGCAATGTGATAACGAGCAGAATAGTCTGTTTTAGTGATTTTTTTGAGGGATAAATATTGGCCCCAAGACACGGCGAAAACTCCCATGCACTTCTTCGAAATAGTGCTGTGGAATGTTTTACACCTACCTGAGAGGACAGACAGGGCCTTGGATTAATGTCTCATCTGAAAGACCACACCTCTGACAGCGCAGAAATCCCTCAGTACTGGGAAGTGTAAGCATTGATTTTGTGCTGAAGTCTCTAGAGTGGGAGTTCAACCCACAGCCTTATGTGAATAAATCCGTTGCAAATCACCAACACATTCCTGGTCACAGAATCACAGAATCGTTGCAGTGCAGAAGGAAGCCATTCGGCCCATCGTGTCTGCACTGGCTCTTTGAAAAAGCAACTCCCTCAGTCCCATTCCCCTGCCTTCTCCCCGTAACCCTGCACATTCTTCCTTTTTATGTAACTGTCTAATTCCCTTTTGAATGCTTCAGTTGAACCTGCCTCCACCATGTTCCCAGGCAGCGTATTCCAGACCTTAACCACTCGCTGTGTGAAAAAAGTTTTTCCTCATGTCACTTTTGTTCCTCTTACCAAATACTTTAAATCTGTGCCCTCTTGTTCTCGATCCTTTCATGAGTGGGAACAGTTTATCTCCATCTACTCTGTCCAGACCCCTTATGATTTTGAATACCTCTATCAAATCACCTCTCAGCCTTCTCTTCTCCAAGAAAACAGTCCTAATGTCTCCAATCTATCTTCATAACTGAAATTCCTCATCCCTGGAACCATTTTCGTGAAACTCTTCTGTATTCTCTCCAATATCCTCCCATCTTTCCTCAAGTGTGGCGCCCAGAATTGGACGCAATTCTCCAGCTGAGGCCGCACTTGTGTCTTAATTCAGTATTACTGAGGCAGTGTTACTGAGTGATATTTGTTTCAATCCCAGCAAATGACATGCTCAAGGGCAACTCTTCCAAATGTTGGAATAGATAACTTGACATATGGATAAGCTCAAGCTTCAAGAATATGACAAACATTAATTTGAATGAGTTACTGAGAAAAATGTATTCAGAATGATGGTGCTGTCATAGTGGGGCAGGGCAGACTCAATTACGAGCCGAATGTGTCAGCTTGGATCGGTTGGTAGCACTCTCATTTCTGAGGCAGATGGTTGAGAACTCACTGTGGCCTTGAGTATATGCACTAGACTGATGCGTCAATGTGGAGTGCTGTCTGAGTGGAGATTCTGTCTTTTGGATCAAATATTAAATGGACGAACCCCGAAGACTTTTTCCAAAGTGTTCAAATAGTGTACTTGGCCAACATTCCCAACACAACCTAAATCAGATTTATTTACAGTTTGGTAAATAGACTGTTGTGTTTGCTTGTATAACAACAATGTCTGCACTTCTAAAGTAACCCATTGGTTATAAAGAACTTGGGGATTGTAGTGCTTTGAAAATTGCATTGTGCATTTTGTCCATTTGAGGCTACCATGCACACACACACATGCCAGCAGAAGAGCTGGAAAGTGAAAGGAAAAGAATAAAGAAGAATGCATTGTGTTCAATAGCATGCAGTCTCATATCTCTTACTAAACTCAGCTGATTCTTGCTTCAGTCCTGAGAACACCATAGGGATGTCCTGAGGATGTGTTAAGTTGGGATATCAGTTCAAATTCTTCCTTGTGCCTGTAATTCCCGACATGGCAGGAAGAATTGTACCTTTTGCTGGGAATCGCCGGGCGTTTCCTCAGAGATGCTTTCACTCCACTGCTATAACTTTGTCAGAAGTACAGTAGAAATCTCAAGAACAGGTTAGAGGAAATTTACAGCTATTGCACTTTTTTAACAGTCTTGGATCAGTGGTAGTGCTGTTGCATCTGTGTTCAAGTCTCACTCTCGGGACTTCTGCATGTAACCTAGGCTGACAACTCAGTGCAGTACTGAGGGGGTTCTGTATTGTCAATGGTGCCGTCTTTCAGGTACAATGTTAAACTGAGGCTCCGTCTGCTCTCTCAAGAGGATATAGCATCCCCAACTGCACAATTTGAAGAATGGCAGGGTAGTCCTCCCAGTAACCTGGCCAATATTTATCCCTCAACCAAAAGATTTTTAAATTATTTATTCATTTCTTTTTGCGAGACTTTCCACTTACTGCGCAAAAACTGAGATAATCCTACCTACCAATAGCATCTTTTGAAAGAAGGAAAGGATTGGTACCAGCTGCCAGGCTAAAAAGCAGAGATAACACCTTTTGCCCAGCACATCAGTGCGAAAGATAAGGCTGAAGCATTTGCAACAATCTTCAACCAGATGTGCCGAGTTGTTGATCCATCTTGGCCTCCTCCTGAGGTCCCCAGCATCACAGATGTCAGTCTTCAGCCAATTCAATTCACTGTGCATGATATCAAGAAACGGCACTGGATACTGCAAAGGCTATGGGCCCTGATAATATTGCAACAATAGTACTGAAAACCTGTGCTCCAGAACTTGCCGCACCCCTAGCAAAGCTGATCCAGTACTACACTACTGGCATCTACCCTGCAATGTGGAAAATTTGCCCAGGTATGTCCTCGGCACAAAAAGCAGGACAAGTCCAACCCGGCCAATTACCATCAGTAAAGGTATGGAAGGTGTCGTTGACAGTGCTATCAAGCGGCTTTTGCTTGGCAATAACTTGCTCAGTGATGCTCAGTTTGGGTTCTGCCAGGGCCACTCAGCTCCTGACCTCATTACAGCCTTGGTCCAAACATGGACAAAAGAGCTGAACTCAAGAGGTGAGATGAGAGTGACTGCCCTTGACATCAAGGCAGCATTTGACCGAGTATGGCATCAAGGAGCCCTAGCAAAACTGGAATCAGTGGGAATTGGGGAAAACACTCCGCTGGTTGGAGTCATACCTAGCACAAAGGAAGATGGTTGTGGTTATTGGAGGTCAATCATCTCAGCTCCAGGACATCACTGCAGGAGTTCCTCTCGTCCTCGGCCGAACCATCTTCAGCCGCTTCATTAATGACCTTTCTTCAATCAGAAGGTCAGAAGTGGGGATGTTCACTGATGATTGCAAAATGTTCAGCACCATTCGCGACTCCTCAGATACTGAAGCAGTCCGTGTAGAAATGCAGCAAGACCTGGACAATATCCAGGCTTGAGCTGATAAATGGCAAGTAACATTCGCGCCACACAAGTGCCAGGCAAAGACCATCTCCAGCAAAAGAGAATCTAACCATCTCCCCTTGACTACAATGGCATTACCATCGCTGAATCCCCCACTATCAACATCCTAGGGGTTAGCATTGACCAGAAACTGAACTGCAGTAGCTATATAAATACTGCGGCTACAAGAGCAGGTCAGATGCTAGGAATCCTGCGGTGAGTAACTCACTTGCAGACTCCCCAATGCTTGTCCACCATCTGCAAGGCAGATGGAGTGTGATGGAATACTCTCCACTTGCCCGGATGGATGCAGCCCCAACATTCAAGAAGCTCGGCACCATCCAGGACAAAGCAGCTCACTTGTTCAGTCGCCTGTCTATCTCCTTTCCACTCTTTCCATCACTGGTGCACCGTGGCTGCAGTGTGTATTGTCTATAGGATACACTGCAACAACTTACCAAGACTTCTTGCTATCACCTCACAAACCTGTGTCCTCCACCACCTCGAAGAACAAGACCAGCAGGTGCATAGGAACATCATTGTCTCTATGTTTCACTTCAAGTCAGACATCATCTGGACTTGGACATGTATCGATGCTCCTTCATTATCCCTACCTAAAAGCACTGTGACAACACCTTCCCGATATGGATGGCAGTGGTTCAAGAAGAAATTTCATTGCCGCCCTCTTAGGAGCCAACTGGGGATGTTCAAGAAATGCTGACCTTATCATTGACATCCCTATTTTGAGAATGAATAGGAGAAAAACTGACCATTGTCTATTGGAGTGCAGAAAGAGGCAGTGCAGCCATTTGAAACCTCTACTATATCCTAGAAGTTGGCTAATGTTAATCCAGATCAGTAATAAGGGTTGTAAAGAGAATCAGTCCTAACACTAGCCTCTATGGGAGTTTGATAGCAAACATTCTCATTGCAGAACCATTAGCTTTCTGAGCTATGAATTAAATATTTCCACTGTGCTATGACTCTTGTGATTTATGAGATAGTATAAATGATACAACTGGTTCCCCCAAGACCTTCTTAATTATATACTCAAGGCATCTTGCATTGACTTACGAAGTATAATATTTCAATAATTCCCACTTCATATTGGTTGGCGCTATCATGCAAAATTTCCCCCAACAGTCTAGCCCTGACTTTTATCGTCATATCTAGGTCTACATTGATTAGGGATATAGGACTTCACCTGTGCAAAGTGCTTGTCTATTTTTAACAGTGCAAAGTGGTGTAGTATGTTCTAAGGTAACCTTTTGTCTTGCTCCTAATGACTTGCCTTTTGTGTGAAATTGTGCATAATTTGTCTCATTCATCGTTGCTTAGTTACGCTCATATTTTGCTTCAGTTGTTTGATAAAGTACTTTCCTTCAGGGTTTTCTAATGGTGCTGTTTGCGAGTTGTGCAAGCTTTTCCTCACTTTTATTGTCACTTTTATTTATTCTTACTTTTATTTCCTTACTTTTTTACTTTTTCTCTCCTTCAGGCGTAATTGACAATCTTTTCTCTGAGGTGTGTTTTAAAGGCCTTCCAGTTTATACCAGGCAATTCTATAGTTTGCTCTTTTCAAAATTAACCATTAATCTCCCCTGTTGGAAGCCCCTGAAAACCTGAGAGTTGAAGAAAAGGACCATTTAGTCACTGATTCCTGGTCCATGGAAATGCAGTGATTCTGGCTTGTCCTCAGAGCAGTGGATGATCAGGTAGAGTGATTTTACAAAACTGTGGAAGAGCTCCTCAGCTCAAGATGACAGGCCGAATAAAAATCAACTCTTAATATTTGGTTCAACTCACGTACTGAGGAGTTCCAACAACAACTTGCATTTATATAGTGCCTTTAATGTAATAAGTTGTCCCAAAGGTATCATGGGTGTGCAATCAGACAAAATTTGACACTGAGCCACATAAGTAGGTGTTAAGACAGGTGACCGAAAGCTTGGTCAATGAGGTAGATTTTAAGTAGTATTTTAAAGGAGGCTTGAGAGAGGTAGAGAGGCAGACATGTTTAGGGAAGGAATTCCAGAGCTTAGGACCTAGGAAACTGAAGACATAGCTGCCAATGGTAGGGTGAAGGAATTTGAGGATGCGCAAGAGGCCAGAATCGGAGGAAGACTGAGATCTCGGAGGGTTGTAGGGCTGGGGAAGGTTACAGAAATTGAGGGGTAGGGGTGGGCGAGGTCATGGAGGGATTTGAACACAAAAATTAGAATTTTAATATTAAGGCATTGCCAGACGGGGAGCTAACATTGGTCAGCGAGCTCAGGGGTCGTGGGTCAACAGGAGTTGGTGCAAATTAGGATATGGGCAGGAGAATTTTAGATGAGCTCAAATTTGTGGAGATGGAAGAGGGGAAATCAGCCAGGACAGCATTGGAGTAGTTGAAACTAGAGGTAACAAAGGCAAGGATGAAGGTATCGGCAGCAGATGGGCTGAGGAAGGGGTGGATATCACAGAGGTTGAAGTATTAGTACTGGAGCAGATATGGGGTAGGAAACTCAGATCAGGGTCAAATAGAATACCAAGGTTACAAATGGTCTGGTGTAGAAGTCATAAGAATTCCAGCCTATCTTAGGAGGCATTACCCATTATTAAAAAAAAATCATCTAATATTCAGTAAATACCAGATGAAGGAATATGATATGAATATATTAAGTACATATCCACTGTCCATGGCAAAAAAAATCATATTTAGGTTCTATTATCCTCCTGTGGCATTATAGAAATAGGATGATGAAGCTGCTTATCATTTGTACAAGGAACAAAAAGTATATTTTGCTTATCATAAAATCATGGAAATTTACAGCATGGAAGGAGACCACTTGGCCAATCGTGTTCACGCCGGCTGTCAAGTAGCCATCCAACCTTATCCCACTTTCCAGCTCTTGGTCCGTAGCCTTGTATGTTACAGCATTTCAAGTGCATCTCCAAGTACTTTTAAATGTTGTGAGGATTTCTGCCTCTATCACCCTTTCAGGCAGTGAGATCCAGATCCCCACAACACTCTGTGTGAAAACAAAGCTTTCCTCAAATCGCCTCTAAACATCCTACCTTTTACTCTGTATAGAGGCCCCCTAGTTGTCGATGCCTGTACCAAAGGGAATAGCCCTTCTTATTCTATTATTTTAAAATTGCAATAAGCACTAGAAGTTCTGGGGAGTTTTACATCTCCAAGGTAACATATCCATTATACTTTAGTGCAACAGGTAACAAATGATTGTGAGATAATATAGAAAAGGCAAGAGAATGATCAGTGGCAGGTATTAATCATTCTGTATGCCGTTGATGGTTCAATCATGAGGGAGTTGTTCCTTAGTGACAAAACAATTGAATTTGCCTTGTGGAAGTATTGTATAGATAGGAATGTGCACAAGCACAGTGGATCAAGAAAGTGTTATTCAACCCATCAGGTCTTTTCTTTTAGATTATCTTACTCCCATCATGGACTTCAAGAAACTTATTTAATCTTCTAAGGCAGGAGTGCACAAAATATTTTCTCTCTGGGCCACTTTTAGTCCAGTGCAAAACTTATAGAATCAAGAAAGCCATTTGCCCATCGACTCTGCGCCAGCTCTTTTGAAGAGCAGTCCACTTAGTCCCATTCTCAGCTCTTCCCCTTAGTCCTGCATTTTTTTCTGCTTCAACTATATATCCAGTTCCCTTTTGAAGACTACAATTGAATTTGTATCCACCACCCTATCAGGCAGCGCGATCCAAATATTAACCACTCGCAGTGTGAAAAAGTTTTTCCCCATGTCTCCTCTGGTTCTTTGCCAATCAACTTAAATCTGTGTCCTTTGGTTATTGTTCCTTCAGGAATTGGAAACAGTTTCTCTTTATTTACTCTATCTAAACCCTTTTTCTTTAAGGGAGCAACGGGGCAACAACGAGATGTAATCGATCCCCTTTGGGATCAAGTACTTCAGCTCTGAAATGTTGTTGGAGTCCTGGAAAGACCCAATACAGACTCTCGGCAGACATGGGAAGGCCTAAGAGTGGCGTGCTGAGTGTAGGGTTGTCAACTCTTGTTTGACATATTCCTGAAGGATTAATCTCATGATTCCCTGCCTCCAGCTTCTCCACCCAGTCAAACAGCCTTACTCCCCCCCGCCACCCCACTTCTTCATTGTTTTTATAACTGATAAACAAAAGCATTCAAAGTTTTTTTTAAAAAGAAAAACACCACTTTTTAAATACATCTTTGACATTTCTCCTTGTCCACTTGAAGTAGTGCCCCAGTTTGAAATAGTCCAGGAACAATTTCAGACACCCCCCTCGTCCCATCCACAATTTGTGGCCAGAATGTGAATGAGTGAGTAGATGATCCAATCAGACAATGAAACCCTTACCTCTAATTCTCTGTTTCCTGCCTCCCAGCTAATTACCAAAGACCATCATCATCATCATAAAAGCAAAACACTGCGGATGCTGGAAATCTGAAATAAAAATAGAAAGTGCTGGAAATATTTAGCAGGTCTGGCAGCATCTGTGCAGAGAGAAACAGAGTTAACGTTTCAGGTCAGTGACCTTTCATCAGGACCATCATTATCATCCTTGCCAACTTGCTTTGTTCTTTCAGAGGCTGATCAATCCCCTGTGCATTTTGGACACTTTCACATTTGATCTCAATGCAGCAATGAAACAAGACCAACAACCTTCTGAACATAGAAATGGATTTATACACCTGTGTGGTTTCTTTAAACCAAAATGACAGCCATAAAAATCAGGAGTGATTTGTACAACTGGAATTATTTATCATTTGAATTTAATGGAATCAACAAATTAACCATCAGCTGAATTTCAGAAAACTCAGTTGGGTTTAATTTTATAGACTCTGAAGGCATCTTTGACAGTGAACACCGAGCCGCCTCATAAAAACATACATGGCTGCCACGGAACTTTGTCAATATAATCAGTAAATATATGAGCCGAATGTTTGCAATGTCAAAATTAATAATGATGCCATGGAATGATTGCAGGTAGGGGCATGTGTAAAACAGGATAGTATGCACCACTGCTCCTGTACTGTACTGCCATTAATATAAATGATGCAACAGCCTCCCAGGAGCAAATAGCACAAATTGATAAGAGATGCAGGTTATGCTGATGATCTCCCCTTGATGTCAAGTGTACCAAAAAATTGAAAATTTAACAGCGACACCACAAATAATGCCAGCAAGAACCGATCCATAAATCATTTGAAAGAGTTCTGAGAATGGTTCACATATTTCAGCACAATGCATTCCATTCAACAGTTTACATTCCATTCCAGATGATACCAAATGCATAAAGGTCTCTTTGTGGACTCTAGAATTGTCCTTCGTGCCCTTGGACTAGCCACACAGAACAGCAAAGTTCTAAATTTGATTCTTTCTTGAGTTAGCTAAATTTCATCAAAGGGCAATAATTGGGGTGCCCACAATTGGCTCCAATGCCTATGGTCTAGGGAAGGGAGGAGGAAAATTAACCCTTTAATTGCACTATATGATACCGGGAGGTGCCAAGTAATGGGATCAGGATGAGATTGGGTTTTGCTTTTGATTTTACTAAGTGATTCTCTGATACTTAAGGTTCAATTTTGCAGGAGCCTTCAGGTAGCCCACTGGGAATGGTCGCATAATGATTATGTCACTGTCATAAGCACTCCATATATGTCGTCTAATGATACAGCGATATAAATTCAAATCCCACCATGACAGCTGTTTCATCTGTATATTGTTTCTGGTTCCCAGATGTTGGACAGAGTCACACTTTAAACTTGGAAAAGGCTGGAGTCAGTCTTGCTTATGATGTGGACATTGCAGCCACTTCAGGAGACACGGCTCCCTGCGAGCAGATCTCTAAGAGAGCAAGACTACACATTCTACTGGCAGGTTAGGGACCTGAAGTACCAAATCAGCATGGAATGGGCTTTGCCATCAGAAACTCTTTGCTCAGCGTGATAGAGCCACCTTCAAATGGCTCGGAACGCATACTGTCCATCCGACTACTCACTGCCTCTGACCCAGTACACCTACTCAGTATCTGTGCTCCAACGCTCTGCTCCACACCTGAAGTTAAAGACCAGTTCTACAAGGAACTCCATTATATCATTAGTAGCATTCCTAATATCGAACATTTGTTCCTGCTGGGGGACTTTACCACCAGGGTTGGGGCCGACCATGATTCATGGCCCTCCTGCCTTGGTTGCTATGGCATTGGAAGGATGAATGAGAATGGACAGAGACTGCTGGAGTTGTGTACCTATCGTAACGTGCGACACAGTGGAGCAATGGTTAGCACCGGAGCCTCACAGCTCCAGCGACCTGGGTTTGGTTCTGGGTACTGCCTGTACGGAGTTTGCAAGTTCTTCCTGTGACCACGTGGGTTTCTGCCGGGTGCTCCAGTTTCCTCCCACAGCCAAAGACTTGCAGGTTGATAGGTAAATTGGCCATTGTAAATTGCCCCTAGTGTTGGTAGGTGGTAGGAGAATTGAGGGAAGGTGGGGATATGGTAGGGAATATGGGATTAATGTAGGATTAGTATAAATGGGTGGTCGATGGTCGGCACAGACTCAGTTGGCTGAAGGGCCTGTTTCAGTGCTGTATCTCAAAGATTCTATGACAACCTCTGCATCACCAACTCGTTCTTTCATACTATACCCTGTCACCAGGAGACACCCAAGATCACGTCGTTGGCACCAGCTGGACCTCATCGTCACAAGGCGAGCCTCTGTAAACAGTGTCCAAATCACACGCAGCTTCCACAGTGCAGACTATGACACCGACCACTCCCTGGTGTGCAGCAAAGTTAGACTCAAACCAAAGAAGCTGCATCACTCCAAGCAGAAGGGCCGCCCGCGCATCAACACTAACAGAGGAGGTTTACCAGGATGTTGCCTTGTCTGGAGGGCATTAGCTATGAGGAGAGGTTGGAAAAACTCGGATCGTTTTCACTGGAACGATGGAGGTGAAGGGGCGACATGATAGAGGTTTACAAAGTTATGAGCGGCATGGACAGAGTAGATAGTCAGAAGCTTTTTCCCAGGGTGGAAGAGTCAGTTACTAGGGGACATAGGTTTAAGGTGCGAGGGGCAAAGTTTAGAGGGGATGTGCGAGGCAAGTTTTTTACACAGAGGGTGGTGAGTGCCTGGAACTTGCTGTCAGGGGAGGTGGTGGAAGCAGGTACGATAGTGACGTTTAAGAGACATTTTGACAAATATATGAATAGGAAGGGAATAGAGGGATATGGGCCCCGGAAGTGCAGACGGTGTTAGTTTCGGCAGGCATCAAGATCGGCGCAGGCTTGGAGGGCCGAATGGCCTGTTCCTGTGCTGTACTGTTCTTTGTTCTTTGTTCTAACAGAATTTCTTATCCACAGCTGTTACATAAGTTTCTAAATTCACTTGAAAAAGCCTTTCAAAACACTCCTGCAGGGGATGCAGAGATGAAGTGGGCCCACATCAGAGACGCCATCCATGACTCAGCAATAACCACCTTTGGCAAACGTGAGAAGCAGAATGCAGACTGGTTTCAATCTCACTTTGAAGAGCTGGAACCTGTCATAGCCACTAAGCGCACTGCACTGTTGATCTACAAGAAAGCCCCCAGCGAGTTAACATCCGTAGCACTTAAAGTAGCCAGAAGCGCTGCACAAAGAACAGCCAGGCGCTGTTCAAATCACTACTGGCAACACATGTGGAGTCATATTCAGCTGGCCTCCGACACCGGAAACATCAGAGGAATGTATGATGACATTAAGAGAACTTTTGACCAACCATCCAGAAGATCACCCCCCTCAAGTCTAAATCAGGGCACACGATCACTGACCAACGCAAGCAAATGGACCGCTGGGTGGAGCACTACCTAGAACTGTACTCCAGGGAAAATGTTGTCACTGAGATCGTCCTCAATGCAGCCCAGTTTCTGCCAGTCATGGATGAGCTGGACGAACAGCCAAACAAAATCGGAACTCAGTGATGCCAATCATTCTCTAGCCAGTGGAAAAGCCCCTGGAAATGACGGCATTACCCCTGAAATAATCAAGAGTGCCAAGCCTGCTATACCCTCAGTACTCCATGAACTCCAGTGGTTAGCACCGCAGCCTCACAGCTCCAGCGACCCGTGTTCAATTCTGGGTACTGTCTGTGTGGAGTTTGCAAGTCCTCCCTGTGTCTGCGTGGGTTTTCGCCGGGTGCTCCGGTTTCCTCCCACAGCCAAAGACTTGCAGGTTGATAGGTTAATTGGGCATTATAAATTGCCCCTAGTATAGATAGGTGGTAGGGAATATAGGGACAGGTGGGGATGTGGTAGGAATATGGGATTAGTGCAGGATAGTATAAATGGGTGGTTGATGGTCGGCACAGACTCGGTGGGCCGAAGGGCCTGTTTCAGTGCTGTATCTCTAAATAAAAAAAAACAAAATAAAAAATAAAAAAATAAAAAAAAATAAAACCTGCTTTGTCTGTGCTGGGACGAGGGAGCAGTACCATAGGACATGCGTGATGCCAATATCTTCACCCTCTATAAGAACAAGGGTGACCGCGGTGATTGCAACAACTACCGTGGAATCTCCCTGCTCAGCATAGTGGGGAAAGTCTTCGCTCGAGTTGCTTTAAAAAGACTCCAGAAGTTGGCTGAGCGTGTCTACCCTGAAGCACAGTGCGGCTTTCGAGCAGAGAGATCCACCATTGACATGCTGTTCTCCCTTCGCCAGCTATAGGAGAAATGCTGCGAACAACAGATGCCCCTCTACATTGCTTTCATAGAACTCACCAAAGCCTTTGACCTCGTCAGTAGACATCGTCTCTTCAGATTACAAGAAAAAATCAGATGTCCACCAAAGCTACGAAGTATCATCACCTCATTCCATGACATTACGAAAGGCACAATTCAGCATAGCGGCGCCTCATCAGACCCCTTTCCTATCCTGAGTGGTGTGAAACAGGGCTGTGTTCTCGCACCTACACTGTTTGGGATCTTCTCACTGCTGCTCTCACATGTGTTCAAGTCTTCAGGAGAAGGAATTTTCCTCCACACAAGATCAGGGGGCAGGTTGTTCAACCTTGCCCATCTTAGAGCGAAGACAAAAGTACAGAGAGTCCTCATCAGGGAACTCCTCTTTGCTGACGATGCTGCATTAACATCCCACACAGAAGAGTGTCTGCAAAGACTCATCAACAGGATTGCGGCTGCCTGCAATGAATTTGGCCTAAAGATCAGCCTCAAGAAAACGAACATCATGGGACAGGACGTCAGAAATGCTCCATCCATCAATATTGGCGACCATGCTCTGGAAGTGGTTCAAGAGTTCACCTACCCAGGCTCAACTATCACCAGCAACCCATCTCTTGATGCAGAAATCAACAAGTGCATGGGAAAGGCGTCCGCTGCATTGTCCAGACTGGCCAAGAAGATGTGGGAAAATGGCGCAATGACACGGAACACAAAAGTCCGAGTGTTTCAAGCCTGTGTCCTCAGTACCTTGCTCTATGGCAGCGAGGCCTGGACAACGTATATCAGCCAAGAACGGCATCTCAATTCATTCCATCTTCACTGCCTCTGGAGAATCCTTGGCATCAGGTGGCAGGACCGTATCTCCAATGCAGAAATCCTTGAGGCGGCCAACATCCCCAGCATATACACCCTACTGAGCCAGCGGCGCTTGAGATGGCTTGGCCATGTGAGCCACATGGAAGATGGCAGGATCCCCAAGGACACATTGTACAGCGAGCTCGTCACTGGTATCACAGCCACCGGCTCCGTCTCCGCTTTAAAGACATCTGTAAATGCGACATGAAGGTCTGTGACATTGACCACAATTCGTGGGAGTCAGTTGCCAGTGATCGCCAGAGCTGGCAGATAGCCATAAAGGTGGGGCTAAAGAGTGATGAGTCAAAGAGACTTAGCAGTTGGCAGGAAAAAAGACAGAAGAGAGAGTCAACTGTGTACCAGCCCCAACAACCAATTTTATCTGCAGCGCCTGTGGAAGAGTCTGTCACTCTAGAATTGGACTGTATAGCCACTCCAGACACTGCTCCACAAACACTGACCACCTCCAAGCGCTTACCCATTGTCTGTCGAGACAAGGAGGCCAAAGAAGAAGAAGAGGTTCCCAGATGTTGGAAAGAATCACACTTTAAACCTGGAAATTGCTGGAATCAGTCTTGCTTATTACAGGACCAGGCTCTGTGCTGTGGAACCTGATTCTTGTGTTACATATAACATGACTCCCCAGTGCAGCCGTGAATGTGGCCCCCCACTGCAATACTCACACATAACCACCAGTTCTTAGCAAATTTGTTCCTAACACTTTACAGATAGTATATACAATATGTACATGTATAACATCCCTGTTTCTTTAAAACTTAATGCCCCACATCAATATAATTGTCAATATAAATAAAGAAGATTATCATCTGACTTGTGGAAATAATCTGAACCCATTTTTAGTCTTTTATAGTGTGTATTTTTTAATATTCTTCATGGTATCACTTGAGTGGTAAGATGTTGTGCCTCCATCTTGTAGATTTGGCATTTGCACCCAGTGGTGAGTTGGCACGCTGTACAGGTGAATCGTGTCACTTGCTGGTGATGTTGTTAATGTTGTCTTGCTGGATAGTGATGTTTCTGGTGTTGTTGATGGTCTTTTCTGTTGTTCCAGCTCAGGTGTAGGTCGAATATGGATTCTGTTCCTTCTCATTTGTTTACCGGTTTCGGTCTAAATGATATATGACCTTGGAGTCTCAACCTTTGCTGGGCTCCAGGTTTTCATGATTGGATCCTGTACGTGTATAGTTTGTCCTTTCAACAGCTCGGGTAGGGATTTAGCATATTTGTTGAAGTGTTGCTCTCCTCTTACCTGTGCTTCAGTGACTTGTTGTCTCACTTCCTCCTGGTCACTTGAAGGATGTATTTCGCTTGGCAGAGTTGTTTTATATTTTCTTCCATTTAACAGCTCCGCAGGTGATTTCATGTCAGCCTTGAGAGGTGTGGATCGGAGTGACAATAAAGCCAGGTTTGGGTCTTCCTTCTTCTCTTGTCATTTCACAAATGTTCTTTTGACCGTCTGGACGTGTCTTTCTATAAATCCGTGTCCCTCTGAGTAGTGTGGTAATGAGGTGATGGTGTTGAACTCATACTGGTCAGCAAATTCCTTAACTTCTCTGGAAATAAATTGGGTGCCATTGTCACATATTAACCTTTCAGGAATCCCTTGCTCAGGGAACAGAACTCGTACTGCTGAGATTATTGTTGTGGATCTCAAGTCCTTCATCTTCTGGATAAAAGGGAATTTTGAGTCGTAGTCTGCGACTATGAGATACAACTCTTGATTATGTGTGAATAAATCGACTCCTACAGTATGCCATGGTCTGGGTGGTACTTCAGTAACTATCATCTCTTCTTTCTGTTGTGAGTTTCTGTACTTCTGGCATTCATTGCATGGAGACACCATATTTTCGATATCTTTGTATATGTCTATCCAGTGCACAGCTGATTTGGCTCTGAGCTTACACTTCTCCATTCCCATGTGGCCTTCGTGTATCTTTTGGAGAAGTTCTTCCTGCATTGTTTTGGGTATGATTATTCTGGATCCGGCCAGCAGAACACCATCTTCTAGTGAGATGTCATCTCTGATAGACCAGTGCTGCCGTATTGCTGGCTGTGTGTGCTGTATCTTATCAGGCCATCCCTGGATCACTTGCTGAAATAGCATCTGTAACCCCTCATCTTTGCTGGTCTCATCTCTAATTTGACTCAGTTTCGGTGATGTTACATTCACTAGGTGATGAATCTTTGTGCCTAGATGTTGTCATGATCTTTTCCATCTGCATCATATATCTAGATATCATCAGCTATGCCGACTGCTCCTTTGCATCCCCTGTATGTCTCATCTACTTTCTGTTGGAACACATCCTGGCTCACTTTGTGGCCAAAAGGTAGACGTAGGAATTTGTACCGTCCAAAAGGTGTGTTGAATGTTGTCAACAGTGAAGATTCCGCATCTAGCTTCACAATCCAGTAGCCATTCTGGCATCAAGCTTGCTAAAAACATTTGCCCCTGCCAGTGCTGGTGTGATTTCTTCCAATGTTGGAATAGGGTAGTGATCCCTCTTTATTGCTTGGTTAAGATCTTTGGGATCTAGGCAAATTCTTATCCGTCTATTTGGCTTCTCTCTCACCACGATGGAATTTACCCAATCTGTAGGCTCTGTGACTCTGGCGATCACCTTCATTCCTTCCATTTCTCAGAGCTCTCTTTCAAGCTTTCCATTCAGTTCTATTGGTACTTTACGTGGGGGATGAATCACTGGTTTCATCGCTGGGTCAATAGTGATGTGATACTCAAATTCTTCAAAGCATCCAACCGTCTCATCAAAACACTCTGGGTACATTTGCACCAGATCTTCTTACCTTCTGATTGGAGGGCGTTTTCAATGGGTGTACTGTCTTCAACCCTTAGTGTCGCCACCTTCACCTCATGGTTTACTGAGATGATCTGCAGCTCTTCACAACTACTCAACCCCAGTATAGCTGGACCATCTGTTTCAGTGGGGTAGAACATACAGTTAACATCTTTCCCTTTGTATGTTCCTCTGATTTGGTTGTTCCTAGCTGTCGAATCTCAGTTCCCCCATATACTGTGAACATGACATTGTTTGGCTTCAGAGCACCTTCACTTGGGTAACCGTTTTACTCCAAATTTTCAGGAAAGATCTTCTGGTATGGTATCTTCTGAGCGGGATGATATTACTCTGTGCTCCAGTGTCAATCTTTACCGTCAGATGTATAATTGTGGGCTTGCTTCTCAGCCTCTTCCTGATCTGAATGGTTGTGGGAATTTCTTTTCTCTGGGAACTGTCACATCCAGACATTTCGTGCAATTCTATGGTTCCTATGTCGATCATGTTCTCAAACCCATCGCCATCTTCCAGGGTATGGATGCTTTGGTTTCTTTCACTATTCCTTCGTCCTGTTACTCTGGCTCTGATGACTCGTCCACCACCTTCTTGCCTTGTTCTGCACATCTTTTCCCAGTGATTGGTCTTTCCGCAAGCTCTGCAGATTGATCCATATGCGGGACATTTGCTTCTATCTGTCAATTCATGTGGTCATCTACAGTTCCTGCACATCTTTCTCTCTGTTTGGTGTGCGATCTTTAATTGTTGTTTTACTGCATCGACCCTGCTGCCTGTCTGTTGGCTTAACTGAAGGCTAGCCATTTGGGAGGTCAGCGTCTTCATCTGTCTGCTCGTGGCTTCATGTGCTCTGGCTGTGTCTACAGCCTGTGACATTGTGAGCTTGTCCTGTCCAATTAGAGCTTTCTGGACTTCAGGATGTGCAGAACCGCAAATGAGCTGATCTATCAGCCGTTCATCAGTGTCCTTAAATTTAAATTTTTTGACTGCAATTTTCAATCTTGCTACAAAATTGTCAATAGGCTCACCAGGGGAGGCGGTGGCGTAATGGTAATCTCACTGTACTAGTAATCTAGAGCCCAGGCTAATGCTCTTGGGTCATGGGTTCGAATCATGGGTTCACCATGGCAGATGGTGAAATTTGAATTCAATTAAAAAATCTGGAATTAAGAAGCTAGTCTAATAATCATGAAACCATTGTCAATTGTTGTAAAGACCATTTGGTTAATTAATGTCCTGTCGGGAAGGAAATCTGCTGTCCTTACCTGGTCTGGCCTACATGTGACTCCAGACGCACAGCAATTTGGTTGACTCTTAAATGCCCTCTGAAATGGCCTAGCAAGCCACTCAGTTCAAGGGAAATTAGGGACGGGCAATAAATGCTGGCCTGTCAGCGACGCCCACATCCCCCAAAAAACAAATTAAAAAAAAATCTAGGTCCTGTCTGAGGCCTTGAAATTCATATCGGTATATCCGATGATTTGATTTTGGCCAGAGATGGGTACTGAATCTTTCAAAAATTTTGTCTGGGTTTCTGCTGTCCTCTTCTCTTACGTCCCAGCTGTTAAATAAATGTAATCCTTTATCTCCAGCCCACAGTAGGATATAGCTGACTCTCTCCTCTTCACTCGTGCCTTTTAGGAAAATACCGAATGCCAAATTGCACTTTTGTTTAAACTTCTCAAATGCCTGTCTGACATCATCAGCTTCTCAATTAATGCTCGGCTGTAGCAGTGCATTCTTTCCTGTCCCGGCTGACATTTCGTTTTTTTTTTAGAGTTTTTGCACGAGTCACTCAGTTTTTCTTTCTCTCTCTCTGGCACTAATTTGGGTCACTTTTCTCAATCTGATGCTTTAAAAAAATGTTCTAGGTTTACTCACAGACACTGCCACCATGTTTCATCTTTATGTTGTTTCTGGTTGCAGATGTTGGAAAGAATCACACATTACTCTTGGGAAAGGCTGGAGTCAGTCTTGTTTATTACAGCACCATGCTTTGTGCTGTAGAGCCTGATTCTTGTGTTACATATAACATAACTCCCCAGTGCAGCCATAAATGTGCCTCCCCCTTTGGAACACTTACACATAACCACCAGTTCCTAGCTAATTAGTTCCTAATACTTTACAGGTAGTGTAACAATATATACATATTTAGTTTAGTTTTTTTAGTTTAGAGATACAGCACTGAAACAAGCCCTTTGGCCCACCGAGTCTGTGCCGACCATCAACCACCCATTTATACTAATCCTACATTAATCCCATATTTCTACCACATCCCCACCTGTCCCTATATTTCCCTACCACCTACCTATACTAGTGGCAATTTATAATGGCCAATTAACCTATCAACCAGCAAGTCTTTGGCATGTGGGAGGAAACCGGAGCACCCGGAGGAAACCCACGCAGACACAGGGAGAACTTGCAAACTCCACACAGGCAGTACCCAGAATTGAACCCGGGTCGCTGGAGCTGTGAGGCTGCGGTGCTAACCACAGCGCCACTGTGCCACTGTGATGTGATATATAACATCATCCAAAGAATTTAGTTCAGTTAATTGAATAAATAGTTGTTATCTGCAATGGTGACTATATAACTAATGGATTTCCCTAAAAACCTCACTTCTGTCCTTTAGAGAAGGAAATCTGCTGTTTTTACCTGCTCTTGCCTATATGTGTCTCCAGACCCACAGCAATGTAGTTTTTTCTGAACTGCTCTCTGAAATGGTCTGGAAAGCCATTCTGTTGTAAGAAAGGCTCACATCACCACCTTCTTAACAACAATTATGGATGAGTAATAAATGCTGAAAATGTCCATATCCTGTGAATGATTAAAAAAATGGCATGAGTCATGAAATTTATTACTGATGCAGGTAACCAGATTTCTGGACTCCAAATCTTCTGAAAGGTGATTTGAAGGAAAAACTACCAGCAGCAAGTGTGGTCCTCATATAATTATTGAACAGGTCTTTAATACCTGGAATATCTCTACTCCCATCATGGACTTCAAGCAACTTTTCAGGCACGAGTCTCTGGGCCAATAATTTCCATTTTCACTGTCTATGGTGCATGATGGGTATATCCTGGCAGGATGAAATCACAAATGTGGCAGTCCTCTAAAAGGCAGAGCTCCCAAGCGTGTTGTCACTAATCAAACAGAGGCAGCTTTGGTGGATCGGACATGTCTGCAGGATGGAAGACGGTTATATACCCAAGGACCTTCCGAATGGTAAGGTAGCCTGGGCCAGACAAACGGTGGGTCACCCAAAGCTCCGCTTCCAGGATGCTTGCAAGCGTGACATGAAGGCCCTAAATGTTGACGATCGCACCTGGGAGTCACTAGCTGCTGAACGAGGGCAATGTCAGCACATCCTGTGGACTGGTGTGCACTACCACAATGACCAGTAGCTACAGCAGCTTGGCAAGAGACGCCAACGTTGAAAACAACAACTCACAGTGGCACTTGGCAGCTTCACATGCAGCACTTGTGGCAGAACCTGCCTCTCAAGGATTGACCTTCACAGCCATCAGCAAAGGTGCATCAAGAGAAGATACTCCACCTAAATGGATTGCTTGCTGCGTGTCCATCATCTCTCGTAGGTGGAAGAATACTGGCCAGCCAACCAAAACAGGCCACTTTTAGTCCAGTTCAAAAAATCCAATAGTCCCACTCCTCTGGCTATTTCTCCACATTCCTGCAATTGATTTCTCCTTTATCTATGTATCCAATTCATTCTTGAAGGCTACTATTGGATCTATATCCACCATCCTATCGGGCAGCGTGTTCCAAATCCTAATCTCTCGCTGCATGAAAAAGCTTTTCCCCATGTCCCCTCTGGTTCTTTTTCCAATCATCTTAAATCCAACATCTCCACTTAGTCAAACAGCCTTGCTCCCACCGCACCCCCATCTTCATTATTTTTATAACTAATTAACAAATGCGTTCAAAGAATTGTTTTAAGAAAAACATACCACTTTTTAAATACCTCTTTGATTTTTCTCCTTGGTAACTGGAAGCTGTTTCCCAGGAGACTCAAATTTAATTCCTGGAGGCTCCAGGGCAATGTCTGAGATAGTCCAGGAACAATTACAGATATGTGCCCTGCCCCCCCGACAATCAGGCTGCTCCTCACCAATAAAAACTGGTCGACGGAGAGATTGGGAACCTGGCCTACTCAAATAGTCTTCTTAAAGACGAGAGGTGGTTTTAGTTGCAGGTCAGCTTGATTTTTTTGTACTTTTAATCATATCTTGCTGCATCTTGATTCATATGATACTTGGCTTCAATGCTGTACCGAGGGAGTGCTGCACTGTCAAAGATGCTGCCTTTTGGATGAAACATTTAACCGACACCCCCATCTATTCTCTTGAGTGGATGTAAATGAACTTGTGGCACTATTTGAAGAAGAGCAGGGAAGTGCTCCCAATGTCCCAGCCAATACTTATCCTTTAATCAACACCTAAAACAGATTATCTGGTCATTATCACCTGAAAGGGCTTGTTTAATATCTCATCCCAAAGACAGTACCTGCAACAGTGCAGCACTGGCTCAATACTGAATTGTCAGCCTGGATCACATGCTCAAATATATGGAGTGGGACTTGAACTTTCAACTTTCTGGTGCTACTCACTGACTCACTGCTGACCCCTGCAATAATTAGGAGATTGCAGGAAGTTTTTTTTTAACAGAGTTAGGATGCAGGGGTGAGGAAAATAATATAGGGCTGTGCATTTGGAGCTTAAGAGAGCAACAGGAGAAATCTCACAGGTACATGACACAACTATCAAAGTCAAGAACTGTTTGCAATCGAGAGAGGCTGGAGACTGGGGATGTATGAGAGTCACTGAGACAAGAGTGGGGATGCTGGAAGTTATCGGCTGCAAGCGTTTTCTTCTGTTGTGTCCAGGAGAGAAAGAGAAATGGCAGAAGCGCATCTCCATGTAACAAAGCAGTATTCGTGTCTTGGATTAATTCAGGCTTTATAAAGGGTTAAATGTTTTTGTGGAGAAGACTTTGGCACAGGTGAGGAAACCATGTTACTATGAGGTAGCTTTAGAAATGCAGGACATAAAGGAGACGCCATTTCAGATCAGAGGAAAGATTGAGTCTCAGAAGGAGGCAAAAAAGGACGAAGGAATGGAGCCATCAAAGGCAATAGTGTTGATTGGACTTGTGAGAGCCGTGAAGAACCAGTACGTCAGAATGGAAAGAAACATGATATCAATGGCTTATCAAAAGGAGATGCAGGGGATTAAGATGATGTGCTTCAATCATTGCACCACTAGAGGAATAGAGATGTTTTATACACAATAAATATAGAATGCAGTCAACTAGTAAAATAATGGATAGAGTTAAATGATGCAATGAGGTAATCAAAATGGAGAATTGTATGCACCAGAGGCAATACCAACAGGTAGGTGCAATCCACGTAGAGGCCCCCAGGTCATGAGCAGCAGCCTCCAAGGGGAGCTCACCATTGCAATTGTCGTGCATCTACAGGCCCCACATGACATGCCATCGGATGTCAGAGCACCAGTGTCAGAGGAGATTGTGCATGTAGAGAGGGTGGGTGACACATCTCTGTGCCCTGCTCAAGGATGACCTGCAGCCCATGGGTTCCAGTGGACATCCCATGCCTTTGATCCTCATAGTGGCAGCGGTTCTCAAGCCTGACACCTCTGAAATCTATTCGGGGCCCACCAGAGACCTTGTGGGGTCACACAGTCAGCAGTGCACCGCTGCATCAGGGAGGTCACCAATGCCCTGCACCGGAGGGCCAGTGAGTATGTCCGCTTCAGGACGGACTCTCACAGCCAGGCCCAGAGGGCCATTGGTTCTGGCACCATTGCTGGAGAACCATAGGTTGTAATATTCATAGACTGCACTCATGTGGACATCAGGCCTACTGCCAGGCTACCACCTACAGACATCACCATTAAAGCAGCCCTCTCAATCTAGGTGAAGTTGGTATATGAACACCGCAGATGCTTGCAGTGAATGTGTGACCGCTTCTCAGGCAGCCGCCTTGACACCTAGCTCTTGCGCCAGTCCCGGCTGCCACCGCTGTTCACTGAAATGGCTCAGATGGAGGGGTGGCTTCTTGGAAATAAGGGCTATCCTTTGCAGACATGGCTCCTGACACCGGTGAGAGACTCCACCACTGCTGCCGAGGAGAGATGCAATGCCAGCCACTGAGCTTATTGCATATGTTGGCTCTTCAGAAGGGCCAATGGTGCAAAGGGATGTGACATTGGCGCTACATGCTGGCACACATCATTCACACAGAGAAAAGGACACACATGTTGGTGAGGAACATTTAGTGAAAGATGTATTTACATTGCTGTGACACCCATACATTCCATTTATGTCAGTGTGTTCTCTGTAAACCTCTGTAATACCTTTTATGGTCCATTTAAGTCTCACATCCTGGAATATGAACATTTAAGATTATTCCCCAAGTGCAGCACGCCTACAAGAAGCAATGTAATACTTGAGTGGAAGAAGAGGATCGCAACATCCTGTGAGGATTTCGAACAACATCCTGTGAGAACTTCAAGCAACATTGAACTGTAAATTTGCAAGGACTCCAACTTTTTCTATTTTAAATGTTGTTTCTATCTTCATAATGTTTAATAATTTACTTCTTCTAATTAAAGAGTTAATTTGTTGATTTAAAGACACCTGGTTTGCTTAGCCACATATGGGGGTTAATAGATGGTACAATTTGGCTGGGTCTTTCTTTAATTTGGAAAGTTTTAAATGATATGTTAGCCGATCTGTGGAACGACGGGATTGAATTAACAGTGTGTTGGTCCCACCACAATCAGAATCATATATTTTAATTGGGGACTTTGACAGGAGCGGTCAGTCATAACACTCTCTCTACAGAAGCTTCCAGATCTTTTGAGCATTTCCAGCATTTTCTGTTCTTATTTCAGATTTCCACCATGCACAATTAGTACATTACTTTGTGCTCTTTCCGACGAACTCAATTACACTGCTCAGAGTCCTGCTTTGTTTACAATCTGTCCGAATCAAGAGAGCTCCACAGTGGCAGTTTATGCAAGTCAGGAAAGTGACAGGAATTGTCAAGACATCAAACACTGAAAACAAACAGAAATTACAGTACTTTGTGCAAAGTTGATTAGATGAAAGTGTTGCTACAACACAAGTGGCTTAACATTGCTGGCAGCTGTCTATAGGAGACAATCAACGTGATGATGAGCAATACACTCAGCTTCAATCCATGGAGGGTGGGGGTGATGTGAATATTAGGATTCGGGGTCTGTATGGCAGATGGGCATTTTGTTACCGCTTTCACGGCTTTTTTGAAATTCTTTGCCTTGATTAATTGAAAAACATTTAAACAGCATTAGAGTAAAACCAATGTGACAATGCAAAAAACCTTTATCTTCCTCCCCTGACAGACTGTATGCTTCCACAGGTTTCTTTTGTCTCTGTTTGATGCTTTCTTCTTAATTTGACTCTACTTTGATATTTATAATCTCAGGTTTTTAGCCTCACTTGTGTAATATGGAAAAGAATCTGAGCAGGGGAAGGACCTTGAAGTCAGCAACAGTCTTGGTGACGTCAGAAGGATTACTGTTTCTATATCTTCATCAATAGTTGCATAATAACCCTTGCTCCTGCTGTTACAATAGTTACAGGTTACACCTCTTGTGCTAATATTGTTAGACATGCAAATCCAACTCATTAGAACACAGACTTGCACCAGTATTCAGAAAAATGTGTTTTTTTAATGAAATTTGAAAGAATGCTTTAGTTAAGCTGAGAGTATATTGGAGAGAATATTTTCCTGAGCAGAGCCTCCTTTTAAATATTTGTGTGTCTCAGGTGAGTGTGATCCTGTTACTGATCATAACCTGGGTTTTTTAATTGGCCGGGATACTAGCTCGGTTTTAACTTTGATGCTAAGTTTAGTAGTTTAGGGTTTAAGTTATGCAATTAAGGGGGAACTAGATAAGCATGTGAGGGAGAACGGAATAGAAGGATATGAAAAAGATTAGTTGAAGTAGGATGGCAGGAGGCTCGTGTGGAGCATAAACACTGGAACTAGAGCAGCAGCTGAGCCAAAATGACCTGTCTCTGTGGTGTGAATTCTATGTAATTCTACACACTCATGATATTTATGTTGTTGTAGTACTGTCGCCTTAATGTTTATTTCAGTCTTACAGCAAGTGAGCTGCAAACCACACCAGTCAGTCTCGAGAGAGAGGCCTTTCTTTAACTTTACAGGCAACCTAAGGGTTTATCTGCAAAGAAGTGTGATTATCTATTACAGCCTTCACATCTTTTCCTGAGTGTTTGGAGTTGAGAGGCAGGTACCTATGCCATCAGCACGGAGCTGCTTAGGAGCAATTATGAGGCTATCAATTCAAAGGAGGTGAATTAACAATACAAGATGTGGTTATTAATGCAGGGCATCTCAGCAATGCTGTCAATTCATAGAATTATAAGATAATTACGGAGAGTAGAAGCCACTCGGCCTATCTTAGCTCGTCCATCCAGGTGTACTATAAATCTCTCCATTGCAATAGTCTATTAGAGGTCTTTAAGATTATGAAGGATTTGATAGGGTAGACATAGAGAAGATATAAGATATAATTTGTAATGCATATATTAGATATTCATTAATAAATTCAATAGGGAATTCGAAAGAAACGTCTTTACACAGAGAGTGGTGAGAATGTGGATCTCGCTACCACAGGGAGTAGTTAAGGCAGATAGTATAGATTCATTAAGAGAAAGTACAAAAAATACATGAAGGAGAGAGGAACAGAAGGATTTGCTGATAAGCTGGATAAAATAAGATAGGAGGAGGTTTGTGTGGTACATAAATACCTTGCTGTAAATTCTATGTAATTCTATATGTATAGTGTCCTAGGTCCAACCATCTTAAGCTGCTTCATCAATGACCTTCCCTGCATCATAAGATCAGGAGTGGGGATGTTTGCTGATGATTGCACAATGCTCAGCACCATTCACGACTCTTCAGATACTGAAGCAGTCCGTGTCCCTATGTAGCAAAACCTCGACAACATTCAGGCTTGACTGATAAGTGGCAAGTAATATTCACAGCACACAAGTGCCAGGCAATGACCATCTCCAACACAAAAGAATCCAACCATCTCCTCTTGACATTCATCACTGAGTCCCCCACTATCAGCATCCTGAGGCTTACCATTGACCAGAAACTGAACTGGACCGGCCCTATAAATACGCTGGCTACAACAGCAGGTCAGAGGCTGGGAATTCTGCGGCAAGTAACTCACCTCCTGACTCACCAAAGCCTATCCAACATCTACAAGGCACAAGTCAGGAGTGTGATGGAATACTCTCCAATTGCCTGGATGAGTGCAGCTCCAACAACACTCAAAAAGCTTGACACCATCCAGGGAAAAGCAGCCCGCTTGACTGGCACCTCATCCACCACCTTCAACATTCACCCCCTCCACCATGGATGTACAGTGTTGACAATGTGCACCATCTACAAAATACACTGAAGCAACTCACCAAGACTCCTTTGACAGCAATGACCCCGCGACCTCTACCACCTCGAAGGACAAAGACAGCAGGTGCATGGGAACTCCATTACCCTTGTCACTGAACTGTTTTTTTTCTCCTCTGTTTAAAACAGTGTACCTTTAAGATAGAGTGAGAAGATTCATTGAGAACAGTGCCACAGCAGGCCTGTTCCCTAGGCAACAGTAGGAAACATGCTGTAATGCAACATTTGACTGTGTGCAGGGACTGTCTGAAACCAGTTTTGAGAGAGACACCAGCGAAGCGTGCTTGCCTTGAAGGAAGAGAATTCTCTGAGCAGAAATTCTACAATGAGCCATAGGCTGCGTTAATTGCCTAAGGAGAAAAACAAAACTTTGTAAAGAACATTTGCATTGCTGGAGGTAGCAACATTCCTTTTCTTTGCTTCCAATCTAAGAAGTTTTTGCTTCAAGAATGGCTCTCTCTTGACTGATTATGTTTTCTGGAATTCACAGTAAAATTTCGACTGAAAGACTACCAATTTTAAAATCCACATATAGACCTGTCGTTATATTTTGTGTTGAAAGAACTGTGTGACGCCTACTGCAACCGAAGTGCTTTGAATGCCTATCTAGTAAAGACCGTTCATCAAATTTGTGTGGAGACTTCAAGTGGCATCTGATTATTTTTACACTAAGATACCTCACCTGACAGGAATATAACCCACAAAGACTTACAACCCAGTTATTTATTTATTCTTAAGAAACAGCTAATTTTCAAAACATAATTTTTTAAAACTGGTTAACTGTTAATTTTTGAATGTATGTGTGTGAGCATTGGGGGGGGTAGGTTAAATCTGAAGTTATAAGGTCTTTCGACGTAAATTTATCTTAATAGTGTTAAGATTTAGGTTATTAATAAATAGTTAATTTGTTGTTGTCACAAGATACCTGGTTTCGTGTATTTTCTGTTATTCTGGGGGTTAATAATGTGTTTAATTTGGCTGTTTTCCTGTTAGTTGGGAAAACTTTAATAACATGCTGCAACCTGTGGAGTGATAGGACTGAATTGACAGTGCATTGCTCCTGCCTCAGTCGTAACACCTGCAAAATCCCCTCCAAGTTACACACCATCGTGACTTGGAACTGTATTGCCATTCCTTCACTGTTGCTCAGTCAAAATCCTGGAACTCCCTTCCTAACAGCACTGTGGGTGTACCTACACCATATGGACTGCAGCAGTTCAAGAAGGCCGCTCACCACCAGCTTCTCAAGGGCAGTTAGAGATGGACAATAAATGCTGGCCTAGCCAGTGATGCCCGTATTCCGTGAAAGAATAAACAAAATAAAACTCTGTGTTCCTAAATGATCCCAGATTTTTACCCCCATGGCTCTATAAGGAAGTCCATTCCAAGTATTGATCTCTCTTTGAGCAAAGAACTTCCTGGTTTCAGTCCTAAATTTCTCCTTTACCAGTTTGAATCTATCTCCTTCACACAGGAATTGCTTCAAAAATGAGTTGATGAGTTTAATTTTAGATTTCTCTATGTATATGTATATTTCTATAAGAGTACCTCTTAGAGCTTTCCTTTCAGAAACAAATCATTAACAAAAGGACCAAGGGCTGAATTTTACCAGCCCTTCGATGCCGCGTGTCATAGGGGTCGGTAAAATCCCGTGGGGAGTGGCCCGCCTTGACCCGCAATGTCGAGAAGGGCCTGCCGCAAATTACCGGTGGTGGAGGGACCTCGGTGCGGCTCCCTGCCGCACAGCAGCAGCACCCCATTTACAGTATGTTAAATGGTACTTACCTCCACAGATTACACAGCCTGTCGCCTCTCCAGTGACACTTCCTGATTTTTCACTGAACGGGCGGCCATCACATGTCGTCCCGTTCACGATTTGAAAATCCAGCGGTTCCACAGAGGCAGAATGTTTCACGGCAGACGGTAGATTTTTTTTCAGGCGTCCCACTCTGCATACTGGAATGAAGGAGGGAGGGGTGGATACACAGGGGTCTAGCTCTGCATTCTGAAAGGGAGGGGGTCTGGGATTACCGGTGGGAAAGCTGTGCTGGCATGAAGGGCGGTACCATGTATCATCCCTCCATTAACAGTGTACGCTCTGTGTTGGTTTGTGTTTGTGAGGGGACAATGGCACTCTAGATACACTCTGTGAGGTGGATGCCATAAAGGGCAGGAACACTAAGGTTTTGTGGATGGTGGGGGCAATCAATTCAGCTGGTAGGATCTTGATGTGGTCATGCTGTGCTACTCTGAGTGTTGGCCAAGATGGCCAATGCCATGGCACGCCACATAGTTGATCCATGAAAGCAGCTATGTACCTATCAACATCAATCCCTGCCCTGTTAGGAACCTTCGAATACATGCAGGGTACAACTTTATCACATGGAAATGGGTATGGCTCATCGTACATTGTGTGATCCTCTGCACGTGACGATCCGTATGCACAAGAGGCAATATCAACAGGCAGGTGCGTTCCACATAGAGGCCCCCGGTCGTGAACAGCAGCCCCCAAGGGGAGCTCGCCGTTGCAATTGCCATGCATCTACAGACCCTACATGACATGCCATCGGATGTCAGAGCACCAGTGTCAGAGGAAATTGCGCATGTAGAGAGAGTAGTGACATGTCTCTGTGCCCTGCTCAAGGATGACCTGCAGCCCATGGGCTCCGGTGGACATCCCATGCCTTTGTTCCTCATAGTGGCAGCGGTTCTCAAGCCTGACACCTCTGCAGCCTTTTAGAGGCCCACCTTTGTGGGGTCACACAGTCAGCAGTGCACCTCTGCATCAGGGAGGTCACCAATGCCCTCCACTGGAGGGCCAGTGAGTATGTCTGCTTCAGGACGGTCTCTCACAGCCAGGCACAGAGGGTTATTGGTTCTGGCGCCATTGTCGGAGAACCATAGGTTGCAATGCTCATAGACTGCACTCATGTGGACATAAGGCCTCCCGCCAGGCTACCACCTGCAGACATCATCGTTAAAGGTATCCTCTCAATCCAGGTGAAGCTGGTATGTGAACACCGCAGATGCTTCATGCAAATCTGTGACTGCTTCTCAGGCAGCTGCCATGACACCTGGGTCTTGCGCCAGTCCCAGCTGCCACCGCTGTTCACTGAACTGGCTCAGATGGAGGAGTGGCTTCTTGGAGATATGGGCTATCCTTTGCAGACATGGCTCCTGACACCAGTAAGAGACTCCATCACTGCTGCAGAGGAGAGATACAACACCAGCCACTGAGCTACATGTACCACCATTGAGCACCCAATAGGGGCCAGGCCTGGCATGATGAGGAGAGATGTCAACAGGATTCCTCCTTGGACTATGAGGACGCTGAGTACCTGCAATATGAAAGATGCATGGGAGGGCAGATGGCACCCAGGCTCTGCACGCAGGGCTAGCAGTGAGCTAGGGACGTACGGAAGTGGCTTATCAGACAAAGGCTGTCTGCTCCATAGGAACCGACATGAGCTCTGCAAGCCACACATCACCCTCGCTCACCTGCTGTACACCAGTCCACATCTGCAGCATCCCTGTGTAAACCATTAGAGGCAGCAGCTGACTGAGCTAATGTCCATGTCACTGCATCCATGGAGGCACCCATTAGTAATGGTGGCTTGGCAATGATGTTATTGCATACGTTGGCTCCCCTGAGGACCAACTATCCAAAGGGATGTGACACTGGCGCTACATGCTGGCACACATCATTCACACGGAGAAAAGGACACGCATGTTGGTGAGGAACATTTAGAGAAAGATGTATTTACATTGCTGTTACACACGTGCATTCCCATTTGTGTCAGTGTGTTCTTTGTAAACCTCTGTAATACCTTTTATGGCATATTTCAGTCCCACGTCCTAGAATGTGCAAAATTAAGATTATTCACCCAGGTGTGGCATGCCTACAAGAAGGAATGTTATACCTGAGTGGAAGAAGAGGATCGCAACTTCACAGGACACTGGGACACAGCAGGGTAAGTATGTGGCAGCAAAGCGGAAAGTGCTGGGGTAACTCAGCAGGTCAGGCAGCATCTGTGGAGAGAGAAGCAGAGTTAACTTGCAGGTTTGTGAACTTGGACAAGTTAACTCTGCTTCTCTCTCCACAGATGCTGCCTGACCAGCTGGATTTCTGCAGCAATTTCTGCTTTGCTGACAGATTGACAGCAGCTCCACTCTTCAGCAGTTAGGTAAGTATTCTTTGACAGCTGTCAGGAAGCAGGTGCTGGGGCGCTGAAAATAGGGCACAGCACCTGCTGCACAGCTGTCAAAGGGTTCCTCACTGCACTGAATGTCCCGCCTCTCACCATGTAATATGGTGGGGGGAGGCTCGGCACAGTGATGCTAATGAGGCCCTGCATGTAATATCGTAGGGGCTCTGCGGCGGCCGCTAAATGCGGGCACCCCACTGAGTTTAAAGGGTGCCGCCGCAAAGTGCGGATAAAATTCAGCCTCAGGTTCTTCTGATCTTTCCTGTAGCTCACTCCTATCAAACATGCCCATGTTAACTCAGCTCCCACACACGCTTAGGCTTAACTCTACCCATCCAACTCCATCATTTTTCCCAATTAGAGAACCAAACAAATTCAGAGAGAAAACAAAAGATCGTATGTGGACAAATTCAAGGATGCTAAAATCTATAATGTATTGAAGCTTTTAAATTTCGAATCATAGATTCATAGAATCTTACTTCACAAAAGGAAGCCATTTGTGCTGAAGTCTCACTCTAGAGACTGAGTGCAAAGTCTAGGCTGACACTCCAGTGTGGTATTGAGGAACTGCTGCACTGTTAAAAGTGCTGTTTTTCAGATAAGATGCTAAACAGAGGTCCCAACTGCCCTCTCAGGTGGATGTAAAAGATCTTATGGCACGATTCTGACAAAGAGCAAGAGAGTTCTACCTGGTGTACTGGCCAGTTTTAATGCAACGTAACGCCTAAACAATTAATCTGGCCATGGAGCTTGTTGTGCACAAAGTGAGTGTTACAGTTCCTATAATATAATAGCGACTACACTTGAAAAATACTTCATTGGCTGTAAAGCACTTTGGGGCATCCTGCGGTCGTGAAAGGTGCTAGAGAAATGCAAATCTTTATTTTCTTGCTTTCAAAAGAGGAAAGATTCTCAGAGGAATGACTATTACAGGATTTGGTGAATAGGAATTTACAGGATTGTGATGAAAAGATAAAGTTCGGAGGCCAGTGAGGTGACAAACATCTTGTCACGAAAACATGCTAGGTCTAAAGATGATTTTTTAATTCACCTGCTGGAAACCTGAATATTAAACTGGTGGAGATGAACCACTCAAACCTCGCAAGCTTCAAACTGTCTGCTGACCGTGAGGGATATTGCCTGCTGCAGAGTCTGCAGTGCTTAGTGGTTTTAATTGATCTGTGTTTGATTATGTTAGTCTGTTCACCAATTGATGCTCACTGTGCTTCAGCCTGATGGGGGAGCTAGTGAGATAAAAAATCCCTTCAGCTACTCAGTTTAGAGGCAACTTTCTGGAAAGAACACAGAAATCTCCTTCAGTTACACAGTTTAGAGAGCTTTCTGGAAAGAACAGACAGAGATCTCCCTCGAAGGAATTCAGTCACACTGCTGTTTCCCAGAGAACCACTAAATCAGTGTCAACATCTTCAAACTGGAAGCCTCAGGACCACTAAATTCAGCCTGAAGCCAGCTGAGTCACAAACCTCCACAGACTGTATATCCCTTTTATTTCTCTGGACTCTAATTTGACCAATCTATCCTTCCCCACACTGTACCCTATTTGAGTGTGCGTGTATGTGACAAAGTTGCAGCATGTTATATTATTTTTACTTAGATCGGTTTAAGTATAATAAAATTAACTTTCTTTGTTAAACTCAAGAAAACCTGTCTGATTGTTTTATTTTTATGATCATTAAGCATAAACCAGTAAACGCTCACTGAATTGGCAAGTATACCCACTTTAAAAAAATCTGTTGTGGTCAAACAAGGAGAGGGAAAAGAGGGGAGCTCTTCAACCCTTCCTCAGCTGATCGTAAAATTAAAAAAAAAAATTATATCTTATGGAAACCAAAAATTCTGTAAATTGCTTTGGCCAAATACAATGGCCATGAAAGGCACTATACAAACGCAAATCTTTCGTTGCTATCAGTCGGAGCATGCTGTGTGTAAATTGACTGTGTCATGACCTCAGTTGAGACTATTAACTTTAAGACAAGAGATATGAACGCTCCAGGTCAATTAAAGAATGACATGACAAGATTTCACATTTTGAAACTTTTACTATAACAAGTAAACTAAAATCAGCATTAACTAAACAGTACTTAGTAGGTACCTAATAACTAAATTACAGAGAAAGCTATTTTCCATTAACTTATAAAATATTCGGAAACCTCACAACACGTTTATACAGTACTCAGTGTTCTCTTTGATAAGGTATCTTTGCAGCTAAAAAGTCATAAACTTCTCCCAGTTGCAATGGGTTGAATCTCCCAGTCCTTAACAAAGCCAATGTCCTCTTTGCTCACTTCTTCTAAGTACATTAGACCTGGACTTCCGTTGATGAGGCAATCTCTGGTGACCGTGTTGGTCTTTTCTCCTCCGCAAACTTCAACTTTTGAATTGGGTAGAAGTCTAAGCAGCCTTTTGCTGTATCAGCCATTGGAGAAAGCAGTTGTTCTCTGTCTTTCTTCTGAGGATTAGCATCTCCTGCTGGTTTCTTGGTGTCTTCCTTTCTTCCTTACAGTCTGTCAGATTTAGGAAAGCCTGCTGAACTTACCCATAATCAAAAGTCAATAGTCATTTGCCTTTTTCAATAGTCAGAGTCCATAAGTCTGGCTATATTGAAACCACCTGGGTCTTCCTTTGTTTCCAGGTACTAGAAATTGCAACCCAAATTTATATTTTCAAAACCCTTAGCTCTCGTTTTACAATCTGAGAGTCTCGGAGAGTGAAACCCATTGTCCATCAGGTGTTACAACCATGTACTCAACCTTCAAAAGCACTTTGATCTGGGTTCCTTGTTTGCATGGTAGCCAAGGCCCCTGGCTTGTTTCCGGGTACACCATATGTCGCCTCAAAACCCTTTTTACACCGCATTAAAAATCACAGTTTTTAAAAACATAACCATAATACAAAGTACAGCGTTCATGATAACTGCCACGTTTCCTACGTTACAACAGTAACTACAGATGAAAAATATTTAATTCTCCTTAGATCAGAGAAGATTAAGAGGAGATTTAATAGAGGTGTTCAAAATAGAGTAGAGTAAATAAGGAGAAACTGTAGTGGCAGCAGGGCCGGTAATTCTGATTCTAGTTAGTCTTAGAACAGAATATCTGAGAGATTGAGTTACAGGAACTGGAGTTTTTATTTACATGCATCTGATATCTATGGCTTCCAGTTTCACTCTATATGAGGTTCCGTACAAGTTTTGTTACATCACTTCCTGTGATGACACTCACATTTACATATGTAACTATTTACATATTCTGCCCAGTAAGAACCCTATGTTATACTACATCTCCTCCCGGTCTCTGATTTCACTTCTCAGAATGTCAATTGCTGTGGCATTTTTACAAATCTGCCATAACACTATCTTTTCTCTTGAGAAGATGCCTGGCATTTTGAGGCTTTTAGTTCTTCTTTCTCATTCTTTTGTACTTCAGTAGAACTATTTGATGACTCAGGTTCTTCACTCGGGTTGTCCTCTGGGTGATGACTGATTGCAGATCTGTAGGCTCATCAGTTTCTTGAGATGATTGTTTCTCTTGGATCTGCTGCTTCTTTGGTATCACCATCAATGACCTTCTGTTTCTTTTTATCCATTGGTCAGTTTGGACAATGTATGCTTGTGGAGATGGTGATTGTTCTACATGTCTCCATACCTTCTCTGATCTCGAACCCAAACTTATTCTCCAGAATGGATTGTCTGTCAAGTTTTAGGTTCTGTGATGTCTGTCATATTTCCTGGATTGAACAGATCTTCCTCTATCCTCTCTCTCCCTCACTTTTTCCAATTCTTCTGCACTCACTTGTGGTTTAAGCATTCTTGGAAGTATAGGAAGTTTAGTTCTTAACCTTCGTCCCATCAACAATTCGCATGGGGCTAAACCATTCTGAAGTGGTGTTTTCGTCTTATGACAATTGACAGTACACATGATACACCTTGATATCATCTCTTCCATCTCTTTCTATACCAGGCCACAAACCCGGCTCTGTATTTTGTTATTCCTATTTTTCCTTGGTGTAATCTTTCCGAGATCTCAAAACATGGTATCCTGGGGATGACTACTCTCTCAACAAATATTAACAAATCATTGGCAATACTCAAATGCCCTCACTGCTCACAATATTACCTTAACATTGGGTTGTGTGCCATGTATGCTGGCTATCCATGCAAACAATATTCGCAAATTGCTGGACATATATCCTCTTTTTGAGCCTTCCTGATTTGGCTCAATTTCTGATTTGTAGCAGGTAAATATTCTGTAGTTGTTAGAGCAAACACTTCTATTTCCTCAAAAAATAGAATGTCACCATCTTCAGGTCCTGCTGATGGAATGCGTGATAACACATCCGCTATTGTGCAGTTTCCCAGGAACATATTGGGTTTCAGTATCAAATCTCATTAATCTCAATCTAAACCTCTGCACTCTCAGAGGTAACTTTGCTAGTTCTTTTGTATTTAGCAGAGTAACTAACAGTTTGTGATCCATTTCGATCTTAAATTGGAGACTTATCATGGAGTCAGACAATTTCTTACATGACGAAGTTGCTGTCAGTGCTTCCTTCTCAATGACCACATATCTTTACTCTGTTTCTGTCAAAGAACAAGATGTAAAATACAAGGCCTGCAACTCCCATCACTTTGTACGTGAAACAAGACTGCACCTATCCCCATTGGGACATAATGTGCTAGTACTTCTGAAGAAAGAAGTTTCTGCTTGATTTTCTTTCTAAAGCTTCCTGTTGGTCCTCACTCCAACACCAGGCCTTGTCATTCTTTAATAATTGCCTCAGTGGTTCGTTCATCATTGCCAGATTTGACAAAATCTTCCCACCTAATTGACCATGCCCATGAATCTTTGCAACTCCGTGATGTTCTTTGGCTCAGAAAAGTCTTTTGTGGCTTTTGTTTTTTGAGGGTCTGATCTGATACATCAAGAATATGGCATAGAAATTTCGCCATTTCTTGTGAAAAGACACACTTCTCATTCAGCGTTAGACCAGCTTCTTGCGATCTTTGTGACACTGCTCGCACTCTCATATCATGTTCCTGCAGACTTGCACCATGGATCAACACATCATCCTGTGACAGATGATCCCTTCTACTCCTCCCAGGATTCAGGACATCGTTCTTTGGATAAGTTCCAAACCCGTAACCTCTACCACCTAGAAGGACATGGGCAGCAGACTCATGGGAACACCACAAGTTCCCCTCCAAGCTACACACCATTCTGACTTGGAACTATATCATCGTTTCTTCACTGTCGCTGGGTCAAAATCCTGGAACTCCCTTCCTAACAGCACCCCAAGGACTGCAGCAGTTCAAGAAGGCAGCTCACCACCACCTTCTCAAAGGCAATTAGAGATGGGCAATAAATGCTGACAGAGCCAGCGACGCCCACATCCCATGAACGAATAAAAAAAAATTCCAAAAGGTAATCTCTGAAAACAGAATCTTTCAAATGGTGCTATAAAAGTTGTCAATAGTTTAGATTCTTCATCCAAACGGACTTGTCAAAACCCACTGTTGGCATCTAATTTAATGAAAATCGTGCTTTTCTCTAGCTTTGCCAGACTCTCATCCACTGATGCCATTGGCTGTATTTCCCACTCTACAGCCTTGTTTAGCTGTGTAAGGTCTACACAAATTTAAATGGACCCATTTGGTTTCTTCACTGGAAACATACCTGAACACCATCCAGTAGGCTGAATAACTGGTGATGACTCCCTGTTTGATCATTAGCTCTATATCTTACTTAACTTTCTCTAAGTGAGTGTGGAACTTTTCTTGGTTTATATAAGCACAATGGTTCTGTATCTTAATGTGATGTGGTAGGCTGTATTTAGCTTTCCCAATCCATTGAATAATTTAGGAAATTCAGCGATAAAGTTCCTTGTCTTTCAGCTTTTCAACTCTGCATATTAACTGTAAATCTATTCAAGCTTTTCTGCTTAATAGTGAGCAATTCTGATTCTTAATAAACTATAATATCTCAGGAATTTCTTTTCCCTGGTAACTCAGAATCATTTTCAACTCTCCTATTACCTTCAGCTTGATGCCTCAGGCCAATACAGTATTTTCACCTCTAGGTCTGATGCTTACTTTCTTCATCCTTCTTCCGTGTCTGCCAGTACTGAAATTGTGGCTCCAGTGTCCAGTTTGAATCTTATCTGATAGCCTCCTACAAGAATCTCTGCCGTCCAAAATGTGATACAGCATGTGATAGTCATGCTTAAACAATGCTAGCACTGCCTGGACCACTCTGGAGGAGCCCTGCGGCAAACGCAGAGTGCATGATGACATTTACACAGCCCTCACCACCAGCTGTACGGTGACTAACTGATGTGGAGGAGAATAAGGAAGTCTTGTATTAATTGTACAAGGCTTTGGTGAGCCCACACCTGGAATACTATGTGCAATTTTAGTCGCCATATTTAAGGAAGCATATGCTTGCCTTGGTGGTGGTAAAGCGAAGGTTCACTAGATTGGTTCCTGAAATGGGAAGGTTGTCCTGTGATGAGAGATTGAGTAAATTGGGCCTATACTCTCTGAGGTTTAGAAGAATAAGAGGTGGTCTCATTGAAACATACAAGATTCTGAAGGAACTGTATAAGGTAGGCATTGTGAGATTGTTTCCCCTGGCTGGGGAATCTAGAACACAGGGGTACAATGGCAGGATAAGGGGCTGATCATTTAAGACTGAGATGAGGAGAAATTTCTTCACTCAGAGGGTTGTGAATCTTTGGAATTCTCGACCCCAAAGGATTGTGGATTCTCCATCATTCAGTATATTCAAGGTTGGGATAAACAGATTTTTGATCTCTTGGGGATCGGGCAGGAAAGTGGAATTGAACCAAAAGATCAGCCATGTTTGTCTTGAATGGCGGAGTAGGCTGCGGTACTGAAGACTTGTAGTGCAGAACTAGCCATGCCCCTAGCCAAGCCATTCCAGTACAACTACAACACAAGTATCTACCTGAGAATGTGGAAAATTGTCCAGGTATGTCCTGTACATAAAATACAGCCAATGAGCGCCTCATCAGTCCACTCTTGATCATCAGCAATGTGATAGCAGGTGGTATAGAAAGTGCTATTAAGCGCCACTAAATCAGCAATAACCTGCTCAAAGATGCTCAGTTTGGGTTCTGCCAGTGCCACTCAGCTCGTGATCTCATTACAGCCTTGCTCCAAACATGGACAAGGCCAATTTTACTATATTGAGGAGTGATTTTGTGAAAGTGGACTGGAAACAGCTACTTGAAGGTAAATCAGTGTCAGAACAGTGGGTCGCATTCAAAGGGGAGATTCAAGGGGTTCAGAGTAAACATGTTTCCACAAAGAAAAAGGGTGAGACGACCAAATCTAGAACCCCATGGATATCAAGGGGCCTACGTGGTAAGATAAGGCAGTAAAGGAAAGCTTATGTCCGACACTGAGAACTCAATACTACAGAAAGCCGAGAGGAGTATAGAAAGTGGAGGGGTGAAATCAAAAAGGAAATTAGGAAAGCAAAGAGAGGGCATGAAAGAATGTTGGCAAGCAAAATCAAGGTGAACCCAATGATGTTTTATCAATGCATTAAGAATAAGAGGATAACTAAGGAGAGAATAGGGCCTATAAAAGACCAAAAAGGTAACCTATGTGTAGGGGCGGAAGCTGTTGGTATGGTTCTTAATGAATACCTTGCGTCTGTCTTCACAAAAGAGGGGGACGATGCAGATATTGTAGTTAAGGAGGAGGAGTGTGAGTATTGGATGTGATAAACATAGGGAGAGAGGAAGTATTAATGGGATTAGCATTCTTGAAAGTTGATAAATCACAAGGGCCAGGTGAAATGTACCCCAGGCTGTTAAAAGAAGCAAGAGAGGAATTGGCAGAGAGTCTGGCCATCATTTTTCAGTCCTCACTGGATACAGGTGTGATGCAGGAGGATTGGAGAACTGTTAATGTTGTACCTCGATTTAAAAAGGGAGCAAGGTTTTAGACTGAATAATTACAGGTCAGTCAGTCTAACTTCAGTAGTGGACAAATTATTGGAATCTATTTTGAGAGACAGGGGGATAAAGTATTACTTAGAAAGGCACAGGTTATTCAAGGATAGTCAGCATGAATTTATTAAGGGAAGATCGTGTTTGACCAACTTGATCGAATATTTTGAAGAAGTAACAAGGAAGATAAATGAGGGTAGTGTAGTTGATGTGGTCTACATGGATTTTAGCAAGGCTTTTGACAAGGTCCCACACAGCAGACTGGTTAAAAAAAAAAAATTCCCATGGGATCTAGGGAAATGCAGCAAGTTGGATACAAAATTGGCTCAGTGGCAGAAAACAAAGGGTAATTGTTGACGGGTGTTTTAGCGACTGGAGAGCTGTTTCCAGTGGCGTTCTGCAGGGCTCGGTACTGGGTGCCCTGCTTTTTGTGGTATATATTAACAATTTGGAAGTAAATGTAGGGGGCATGATCAAGAAGTTTGTAGACGATACAAAGATTGGCCGTGTGGTAGATAGTGAGGAGGATAGCTGTAGGGTGCAGGAAGATATTGATGGTCTAGTCAGATGGTGTTACGACCAGGTGAGAAAGGGGTCTAGGGTTCCCTCTCAGTCTTCACCTAGTTTTAACGTAACAGGGTTTAATTTTAAATACACCAGTTTTTTTTTAGCTCCCCGTTAGTGAATCCTTGTTCCGATTATAAGGCAAAGAAATTAGCCAAACAGGTTTTCTTAAGTTTAAAGGAAAAAAGTTGAACTTTATTAAACTAATACTCCAATTCGGTTAACGCCGACAGATACACAACGCGCCCATGCAAGCATGCATATGCAATACACACATGCAGATAGATACAGAAAAGTGTAGAAGAAAGAGCAGTGGAAAAGTTTTAGGCAATATCTGAAGATGGTTTTGGTTACTGTTCTTTGAGCTCGCTGTAAAGCCTTGATTGTAGGTAGGTCTTGCTTTTCGTTGGGGCCCAGTATTCTTCTTAAACCTTGTTCGATGTAGGAGACATTTCCCTCTTGAAGTTCATGTGTCTTCAATGGGGCCAGAGGCTTGTGAGAAACAGATGGGAGCAGACAGGAAAGGTCTTCTCACTCCAGGAGTAAATAGTCTTTCTGAGCTCAAAAACTCTGTGGCTAGTTCAAAAAATCCTGGACAAGCCATGTGACCAGCTGGTTTAACCAGTCCTGGCTTTTGTGAATTGTATCACCTTAGCAGTCTCTGGAATGCTTTTCCTCATACCTTCGATGTCTGGTGATCAAAAGCCATTGTGGGTTGAATGTGTCAGGGAATGGTCCTTTGTCTCCACAAGCACTGTCTGTTAGTATGCTAATGTTTTTCAGCTAAGTGTCTGGCAGTACTTGAAACAGGCTTTCTCTTCTTCCCAGCAAGTTTAGAATCAGCATTCATATGATAAAATTAATATGCCTCATTCTTGGCAGATGGGGGCCTGCATGACAGATGGACAGAAAAGTGGTAAATGGAATTCAACATGGAGAAGTCTGAGGTGATGCATTTGGGGAGGTCAAACAAGGCAAAGGAATACATGACTAATGGGAAAATACTGAGAAGTGTGGAGGAAGTGAGGGACCTTGGAGTGAATGTCCACAGATCCCTGAAGGTAGCAGGACAGGTCGATAAGATGGTTAAGAAGGTATATGGAATCCTTTTCTTTATTAGCCAAGATATTTAGAATTTTAGAATTTAGAACATTACAGCGCAGTACAGGCCCTTCGGCCCTCGATGTTGCGCCGACCTGTGAAACCATCTGACCTACACTATTCCATTTTCATCCATGTGTCTATCCAATGTCCACTTAAATGCCCTTAAAGTTGGCGAATCTACTACTGCTGCAGGCAGGGCGTTCCACGCCCCTACTACTCTCTGAGTAAAGAAACTACCTCTCACATCTGTCCGATATCTATCACCCCTCAACTTGAAGCAATGTCCCCTCGTGTTTGCCATCACCATCCGAGGAAAAAGACGCTCACTATCCACCCTCTCTAACCCTCTGATTATCTTATATGTCTCTATTAAGTCACCTCTCCTCCTCCTTCTCTCCAACGAAAACAACCTCAAGTCCCTCAGCCTTTCCTCGTAAGACCTTCCCTCCATACCAGGCAACATCCTAGTAAATCTCCTCTGCGCCCTTTCCATAGCTTCCACATCCTTCCTATAATGCGGTGACCAGAACTGCACGCAGTACTCCAGGTGCGGTCTCACCAGAGTTTTGTACAGCTGCAGCATGACCTCGTGGCTCCGAAACTCGACCCCCCTACTAATAAAAGCTAACACACCATATGCCTTCTTAACAGCCCTATTAACCTGGTTAGCAACCTTCAGGGATTCATGCACCTGGACACCAAGATCTCTCTGTTCATCTACAGTACCAAGAATCCTCCCATTAGCCCAGTACTCTGCATTCCTGTTACTCCTTCCAAAGTGAATCACCTCACACTTTTCCGCATTAAACTCCATTTGCCATCTCTCAGCCCAGCTCTGCAGCCTATCTATGTCTCTCTGTACCCGACAACATCCTTCGGCACTATCCACAACTCCACCGACCTTAGTGTCATCTGCAAATTTACTAACCCACCCTTCTACACCCTCTTCCAGGTCATTTATAAAAATGACAAACAGCAGTGGCCCCAAAACAGATCCTTGCGGTACACCACTAGTAACTAAACTCCAGGATGAACATTTGCCATCAACCACCACCCTCTGTCTTCTTTCAGCTAGCCAATTTCTGATCCAAAGCTCTAAATCACCTTCAACCCCATACTTGCGTATTTTCTGCAATAGCCTACCGTGGGGAACCTTATCAAACGCCTTACTGAAATCCATATACACCACATCCACTGCTTTACCCTCATCCACCTGTTTGGTCACCTTCTCGAAAAACTCAATAAGGTTTGTGAGGCACGACCTACCCGTCACAAAACCGTGCTGACTATCTCTAATGTACTTATTCTTTTCAAGATGATTATAAATCCTGTCTCTTATAACCTTTACCAACATTTTACCCACAACCGAAGTAAGGCTCACAGGTCTATAATTACCAGGGCTGTCTCTACTCCCCTTCTTGAACAAGGGGACAACATTTGCAATCCTCCAGTCTTCCGGCACTATTCCTGTCGACAATGACGACATAAAGATCAAGGACAAAGGCTCTGCAATCTCCTCCCTAGCTTCCCAGAGAATCCTAGGATAAATCCCATCTGGCCCAGGGGACTTATCTATTTTCACACTTTCCAAAATGGCTAACACCTCCTCCTTGTGAACCTCAATCCCATCTAGCCTCGTAGCCTGAATCTCAGTATTCTCAACAACATTTTCTTTCTCTACTGTAAATACTGACGCAAAATATTCATTTAACACTTCCCCTATCTCCTCTGATTCCACACACAACTTCCCACTACTATCCTTGATTGGCCCTAATCTAACTCTAGTCATTCTTTTATTCCTGATATACCTATAGAAAGCCTTAGGGTTTTCCCTGATCCGATCCACCAATGACTTCTCGTGTCCTCTCCTTGCTCTTCTTAGCTCTCCCTTTAGATCCTTCCTGGCTAGCTTGTAGCTCTCAAGCGCCCTAACTGAGCCTTCACGTCTCATCCTAACATAAGCCTTCTTCTTCCTCTTGACAAGCGCTTCAACTTCTTTAGTAAACCACGGCTCCCTCGCACGACAACTTCCTCCCTGCCTCACAGGTACATACTTATCAAGGACACGCAGTAGCTGCTCCTTGAATAAGCTCCACATTTCGATTGTTCCCATCCCCTGCAGTTTCCTTCCCCATCCTACGCATCCTAAATCTTGCCTAATCGCATCATAATTTCCTTTCCCCCAGTTATAATTCTTGCCCTGCGGTTTATACCTGTCCCTGCCCATCGCTAAGGTAAACCTAACCGAATTGTGATCACTATCACCAAAGTGCTCACCTACATCTAAATCTAACACCTGGCCGGGTTCATTTCCCAGTACCAAATCCAATGTGGCATCGCCCCTGGTTGGCCTGTCTACATACTGTGTCAGAAAACCCTCCTGCACACACTGGACAAAAACTGACCCATCTAAAGTACTCGAACTATAGTATTTCCAGTCGATATTTGGAAAGTTAAAGTCCCCCATAACAACTACCCTGTTACTCTCACCCCTGTCGAGAATCATCTTCGCTATCCTTTCCTCTACATCTCTGGAACTATTCGGAGGTCTATAAAAGACTCCCAACAGGGTAACCTCACCTCTCCTGTTTCTAACCTCAGCCCATACTACCTCAGTAGCCGAGTCCTCAAACGTCCTTTCTGTCGCTGTAATACTCTCCTTGATTAACAATGCCACACCCCCCCCTCTTTTACCATCTTCTCTGTTCTTACTGAAACATCTAAATCCCAGAATCTGCAACATCCATTCCTGCCCCTGCTCTACCCATGTCTCCGAAATGGCCACTACATCGAGATCCCAGGTACCAACCCATGCTGCAAGCTCACCCACCTTATTCCGGATGCTCCTGGCGTTGAAATAGACACACTTTAAACCAGGTTCTTGCTTGCCAGTGCCCTCTTGCGTCCTTGTAACCATATCCCTGACCTCACTACTCTCAACATCCTGTACACTGGCACTACAATTTAGGTTCCCATTCCCCTGCTGAATTAGTTTAAACCCCCCCGAAGAGCACTAGCAAACCTCCCCCCCAGGATATTGGTACCCCTTTGGTTCAGGTGAAGACCATCCTGTTTGTAGAGGTCCCACCTACCCCAGAAAGAGCCCCAATTATCCAGGAAACCAAAACCCTCCCTCCTGCACCATCCCTGCAGCCACGTGTTCAACTCCTCTCTCTCCCTATTCCTCGCTTCGCTATCACGTGGCACGGGCAACAACCCAGAGATAACAACTCTGTTTGTTCTCGCTCTAAGCTTCCACCCCAGCTCCCTAAATTTCTGTCTTAAATCCCCATCTCTCTTCCTACCTATGTCGTTGGTGCCTATGTGGACCACGACTTGGGGCTGCTCCCCCTCCCCATTAAGGATCCCAAAAACACGATCCGAGACATCACGAACCCTGGCACCTGGGAGGCAACATACCAACCGTGAGTCTCTCTCGTTCCCACAGAACCTCCTATCTGTTCCCCTAACTATGGAGTCCCCAATGACTAATGTTCTGCTCCTCTTCCCCCTTCCCTTCTGAGCAACAGGGACAGACTCTGTGCCAGATATCTGTACCCCATTGCTTACCCCTGGTAAGTCGTCCCCCGCAACAGTATCCAAAACGGTATACCTGTTGTTGAGGGAAACGGCCACAGGGGATCCCTGCACTGCCTGCTGGTTCCCTCTCCTTCCCCTGACGGTAACCCATCTACCTACTTCTTTTACCTGAGGTGTGACTACCTCCCCATAACTCCTCTCAATAACCTCCTCCGCCTCCCGAATGATCCGAAGTTCATCCAGCTCCAGCTCCAGTTCCCTAACGCGGTTCTCGAGGAGCTGGAGTTGGGTGCACTTCCCACAGATGCAGTCAGCAGGGACACTCTTGGCGACCCTTACCTCCCACATTCTGCAGGAGGAACATACAACTGCCTTAACCTCCATTCCCACTATTCCAAATTCCCAACAAATCTACTGAAAAACCAAAAAAACAAAAAGTCAAAACTTGTTAGGTTAGCAATCCAACGGACAGAACTTCCTAAATAAAAAGCTTACCTTATCAACACACCAGAGTCCTTTTTTTATGGTTAGAGGAGGAATTGCAGGGAGCTAATGCTGGAACTGTATAACTTATTGGTTAGGCCTCAACTTGAGTACTGTGTGCAGTTCTGGCCACCGCATTACAGAAAGGATGTAATTGCACTGGAGGGGGAACAGAGGAGATTTATGAGGATGTTGTCAGGACTGGAAAAATGCAGTTATGAGGAAAGATTGGATAGGCTGAGGTTGTTCTCCTTGGAACAGAGAAGGCTGAGGGGAGATCTGATTGAAATGTATAAAATTTTGAGGAGCCTGGATAGAGTGGATGTGAAGGGTCTATTCACCTTAGCAGAGAGGTCAGTGATGAGGGGGCATCGATTTAAAGTGATTGGTAGCAAAACTAGAGGGGAGATGAGGAAAAGCTTTTTCACCCAGAGGGTGGTGGGGGTCTGGAATTCACTGCCTGAAAGGGTAGGTGAGGCAGAAACACTCAACTCATTCAAAGGAAGTCTGGATATGCAGCTTAAGTACTGTAATCTGCAGGGCTACGGACCAAATACTGGAAGGTGGGATTAGGAGAGGTGGATAATTTTTTGGCCAGCACAGACAAGATGGGCCAAGTGGCTTCTTTCTGTGCCTTAAATTTTCTGTGATTCTATGTAAAGAGCTGAACTCAAGAGGTGAGGTGAACGTGACTGCCCTTGACATCAAGGCAAAATTTGACTAGGTTTTGCATCAAGGAGCTATAGCCAAACTGAAGTTAATGGGAAAAAGAAGCACAAAAGAAGATGGTTGTGGTTGTTGGAAGTCAATCATCTCAGTCCCAAGACATTGCTGCAGGAATTCCTCAGGATAGTGTCCGAGGCCCAACCATCTTCCCTCTATCATAAGGTCAGAAGTGGGGATGTTCGCTGATGATTGCACAATATTCAGTACCATTCACAACTCCTCAGATACTGAAGCAGACTGTGTCCATATGCAGCAAGACCTGGACAGTCTTCTGTAGGCATATTAAAAGTAAAAGTGTGGTAAAAGGAGGAGTGGGGCCGATTAGGGATCAAAAAGGAGATTTACACATGGAGGCAAAGGGCATGGCTGAGGTGGTAAACGAATATTTTGCATCTGTCTTTACCAGGGAAGAAGATGCTGCACAGGTCATGGTGAAAGAGGAGTTAGTTCAGACACTTGAAGGGTTTAAAATTGATAAGGAGGTGATATTGGATAGGTTGCCTGTACTTAAATTCACTAAGGCACCAGGACCGGCTGAGATTCATCTAAGGATACTGAGGGAAGTGAGAGTGGAAATTGCGGAGGCACTGACCATGATTTTCCAATCTTCCTTAGACTAGGGTGGTGCAGAGGACTGGAGAATCGCAAATGTAAATTTGTTCAAAAAAGGGTGTAAAGATAAGTCCAGCAACTACAGGCCAGTTAGTTTAATCTTGGTGGTGGAGATGCTTTTAGAAATGATAATTTAGGACAAAATTAACAGTCACTTAACAAATGTGAGTTAATTAAGGAAAGTCAGCATGGATTTGTTAAATCATGATTAACTAACTTGCTAGAATTTTTTGAGGATGTAACCGAAAAGGTTGATGAGGTAAATGATGTTGCTATGATGGACATGGACTTCCAAAAGGCATTTGATAAAGTGCCACATAACAGGCTTGTCAGTAACGCAGGAGCCCATGGTATAAAAATAGCAACATGGATACAAAATTGGCTGTGTGACAGGAAGCAGAGAGTGGTGGTCAATGGATGTTTTTCAGAATGGAGGCAGGTATATAGTGGAGTACCCTAGGGTCACTGTTGGAACCCTTGCTGTTCCTGACATATATTAATGAACTAGACTTGGGTGTAAAGGGCGCAATTTCAAAATTTGCAAATAATACAAAACTTGGAAGTATTGTGAACTGTGAGGAAGATAGTGTAGAACTTCAAAAGAACATAAATAGGTTGGTGGGATGGGCAGACAAGTAGCAGATGAAGTTCAAGGCAGAAAAGTATGAAGAGATTCATTTTGGTAGGAAGAATGATGCCCTTAAGTGGCCTACTAATGGCCAATAAGGGGCATCTTCCACTGGGATCTTGTAAATCGAGAAGCCCTTCTTGCAGGCTGGGGAGCAGTTCCTCTTTCATGGGCAATTTGTGGCCAATGGAAGACGCCCACCAGCAAACAATTCACCCCATAGGAGCCCCCTCCCCCTGGAGTGAAAGACCACCGCCACCCCCCCAGCCCCCCTCGCTGGGGTCTTCTGGACTGGCCCCGATGATCCCGCCTCACCTATCTCTTGTCTGGGGTTCCACTGCTGGGCCTGGGTCCGAGGCCTCTGCAGTACTGGCAGTGGTGACTACTCCCAGTGGCACTGCCAATACCGATGAGCTGCTGGCCCTCGGATTGGCCGGCAACTCTTGCAGGTGGGATCCCTGTCCCTTTAGTCTTTAAAGGGACAGGGATCCGCTTTCTCAAACTTTAACACAAAAAGACCAGAGAAACGCTCCGGGGAGCTGAAAAAATGCAGAGGTGGGGATCCCCCCACCTATTAGGACTGGCGCTGGGACCCCTGCCTCCAACTCAAAATCCAGCCCATCGAGTGACGATTGGAGAGAGACTTCATCAGTGTCATGTAGATCATTTTCTTGAAAGAGAAAATCAGACCTCCTATAGGCCAAATTCCTACAGTCCCAAGAGAAAGTCATTCAAACATACAAACATATGAATTACAAGAAGCAGTAGGCCACTCGGCCCGTCGAGTCTGGTCCGCCATCAATAATATCATGGCTGATCTGATTATAACCTCGACTCCACATTCCCACCTACCCCCGATAACCATTCACCCCCTTGCTTATCAAGAATCTCTCTACTTCTGCCTTAAAAATATTCAAAGACTCTGCTTCCACTGCCTTTTGAGGAAGAGAATTCCAAAGACTCACGACCCTCTGAGAGAAAGAAATTCTCCTCATCTCTGTCTTAAATGGGTGACCCCTTATTTTTAAATAGTGACCCCTAGTTCTGGATTCTCCCACAAGGGGAAGCATCCTTTCCCCAACCATCCTGTCAAGACCCCTCAGGATCTTATACGTGTCAATCAAGTTGCCTCTTACTCTTCTAAACTCCAGCAGATACACGTAAGAAAGAAAGTGCAAGTCACAAAGAAACTGAAAGTATGCCGGTATCACAGAATCCACCATTAGAACAAAGTGTGTCAGGGTCTTTGATTGAGACGAATCAATCAATTTCACCGTCCCACCCATTAAGTGGAGTTGCTAGTCAAAATTAAAGTTCAGGGTCGACACAGTCTGAGAGCAGATTCGACCGAATGGAAATGGAAGAAGGTAACCAGACAGAATGAGCAAGAAGCCAGATAGGTTAATTGAAAGCATGTAGTATGGAAGAAGAAATAAGTTGTCCTTTTCATTACCTTATGTGAGACGATGATATTTTTGTTAAAGACATACTGTGTTAAGGAAAAACAATTTTTTTTTAACATATCTGTTACTCTGGAAAGAGTTGTATAGTTGTGATTATAGTAACCACAAGAATGCACCCCAACTTGTTAAATTTCAGGGAATTGTTATTGTATTTTGGGAAATTATGTACATGTACCATTTGACATTTAATGTAAAAAAAATGTAAGTGGAAAGGGAGTGTAGTGTATTGAACTAGCTGAACAATTTATATATTGTACACTGCCTCTCTGCTGCCCTCTCTGTTAGGGAGGTGTAAATGAAAGTTCCACAATGGCTGCCTTGAGCAAGACTCATGTTAGATTTACTCAGTGAATAGACAACAGGAGTGGCAAGAGGTGAGTTGCTCCTTCAGAGAGCCAGCATGGACACAATGGGCTGAATGGCCTCTTTCTGTGCTGTAACCATTCTATAATTCTATGCTTCTACGACATTTGAAGATACATTCGCTGACCTTGACTCCTTGTCTGAATTCATTGAACTTTTTAGCAGGATTGCATCCAGGTCATTGGGACTGGACTCCTGGCATTGAACGTCACAGCTATCTGTTCCTATTGCGTTCACAAAGTTTCCCTGGAGGGCCTCCTCTCCACATCCATTAACCATTTAACTGGACCAGCCATAAAATTATTGTGGCTAGAAGAGCAGGTCAGAGGCTGGAAATTCTGAAGTGAGTAACTCACCTCCTGACTCCTCAAAGCCTGTCCACCATCTACAAGACACAAGTCAAGAGTGTGATGGAATACTCTCCACTTGCCTGGATGAGTGCATCTCCGACAATACTCAAACATCTTGACACTATCCAGGACAAAGCAGCCTGCTTGATTGGCACTGCATTCGTCACCTTAAACAGTCACTCTCTCTACCACTGGCACATAGTGGCAGCAGTGTGTACCATTGACAAGATGCACTGCAGCAACTCACCAACGCTCCTTTGACAGTACTTTCCAAACCTGCAACCTCTACCATCTTCTCTCCAACAAAGTGTTCAGTGCCGCATCAGAGAACCTTGCAGTACGTTCTCTCCACTGTTTCAACATAATTCACTCTTTTTCTGCTTAGACACAGTTCCCCTAATAGTTCCAGCAACTACCTCAGCTAGAATGCACCTTCACTTTAAGTAATGCAGACTGGCTTTAAATGATGCAAGCCTCACAGGAACTTGAACCCCTTGCTGAGGTGTGCAGGCACAATTAGCGCTGGCTACATGTACCAAGTATACAAATTAACAGGCAGCACCAAATTGGTGGGCTGCCTTTTGTTCTATTTGTTCACAAGACGTGACTGTCACTGGCAAGGCCAGCGTTTGGTGTCCATTCCTAATTACCTGTGAGAAGGTGGTGGTGAACCACCTTCATGAACCGCTGCAGTCCATACGGTGTAGGTATACCCACAGTGCTGTTAGGGACAGAGTTCCAGCATTTTGATCCAGCGTCTGTGAAAAAAATGGCAATATAGTTTCAAGTTAGGTTGATGTGATACTTGGAGGGGAACTTGTTCTCAATTGTCTGCTGCCCTTGTTTTTCGAGACAGTTCTGATCAGCAACTGGTCCCATACGAATGCGAAAAAAGTTTGGACTAAAATCCATCTGACTTGTCTTTTTTATTGCAAGGTTAACAGGTGCTCTGGGATAGCACAGAAGGGGATTTAGTACGCCCACGCTAAGTGTTTCCATGGAACAGCACCCAGTTTTCATTTAAATGAACTGGCTTCTTCCCAATGATGACCCCAAATTCATGGCGTGTAATTTTGACTTTGCGAGACAGTTGTTCGTTATAGACTGCTCCCGTTCTTCAATTCCACTGAAAATTGGAAGAAATGTCTTGTGGGCAGTTGATCAGATATCGCCCCATTCATGTTATCAACCAGAGTCAAAATGAACCCTATATTCTAAGCTGCTAGCCAAAGGAATGCACGGCAGGTGGGGGATGGGGGTTAAAAATTCAAAACAGATATCCCCATAAACATTACTCATTTATCCGTATCAAATGAACATTCAAAGGAAGGATTAAGTAAAGCAGAGTTGATGCAATGAGTTAAAAGCAGACAGCTGAGACCATTTGCTGTATGAGTCCCAGTTTGGTCAGTCCCAACCTGATTGCCTGTGGATTTGGGTCGACACAGCAAAGTTCCTTGTACATCTGCACAGATGAGGATTGTTACTGGGTGACAATAGAATTGATTCGCAAATGTTCTGCCAATCTTGTATTCTCAGTATTCCCATCGTGTGAAATCAGCGGGCTAAAAGAACACATTTTATTGATGAAATTGCATCTGAACAGTACTTCTCTGCTGGTTCTCATCTTCCTTCTCCTGTCAGCAATGTTTTTCATTTCAACTGTAAAAACTGAACACCGCTGGGAGGGAAATTAAAAATTTTAAAAATTACTTTGCCAGCTGCATGAGAAATTGAATGTAGCAGAGTTTGGAAAATTAACTTCAGAGATAATTTATAAAACAAGCCAAGCTGCATAACTTGCAGATCATTAAATATAATTCATAAAATAGAGGGATTAATAAGAAAGAACTTAGATTTATACAGTGCCATTGCACATTCAGAGCACATCCCAACCTGTTTTATTGAAGCAAGCTGTCAAAAACAGCAACAAGAAAATAGCCAGATGATCTGTTCTCAGTAGTGTTGGTTAAGGGATAAATGATGGACAGGACACCAGGAAAGTGCCCCTGCTCTTCTTCACATAGTGCTGTGTAATCTTTTACATCCACCTCAGTAGACAGGCAGGACTTCAGTTTAAAGTCTCTTCTAAAAGATGGCACCTCCTATGATACAGGATTCCCTCAGTATCACACACTGAAGTTTCAGTCTCGGTTATATGCTCAAGTTCTGGAATGCAAATACCACTGACCTAAGGTGATATCTAGTGGGGAGCACCACCACTAATGAAGTGAGGCCAGTATTTATCATTGTCAGCTGTTGTGGAGTGCTGGAATTTGGATGAAAAAACGTGAAGACATTTTAGCACTCCTTCAATTAGAACTGACAGGTCTGTGAATTCATAGAAATATAAACATTTACTGAACCGAAGGAGTCCATTTAGGGAAATCTGCTGTCTGGCCTACATGTGACTCCAGATCCACAGCGATGTGGGTGACTCTCAACTGCCCTCTGAAATGTTCTAGCAAGCCACTCAGTTGTCAAGGGCAATTAGGGATGGGCAACAAATGCTGGCCTTGCCAGGGATGCCCACATCCCATGGATGAATAAAAAAAATTGTCCCAATTCCACCTATGCAGCTGCCTGAAAAACATGCTTACCTGTACTTTTCCCATATCGATTTATTTTTTCAGTGTATCCACTTGGCTTTTAAAAGGTACAATGGATTGTACTTCCACTATTGACTGTGCTCGGACATTCCACGCTGTAACAACCTGTTGCATAAAGAATAATTCTCCCAATTCTCTCTGCCTTTGTTCTTGCTATAAAGTTCTTACATTTATATCATTTAATTACTGATTCAGTGAAATAGAATTTTTTTTTTTCTTAATTCACCCTATCAAAGCCCTCTTGTAATTTTGAACACTTCTCTCTGATCTGCATTTAGCTTTATGTTCTAATGAAAATGTTCTGATTTTAATTGCAACTGGTTATGGAATGACAACATAAGAACATAAGAATTAGGAACATTCAGCCCCTCGAGCCTGCTCTGCTATTCAGTAAGATCATCGCTAATCTTCTACTTCAAGTCCACTTTCCAACTCAATTCCCATGTCCCTAGATTCCCTTAGTGCACAAAAATCTATCATTCGCAGTCTTGAATAACCTCAGCCACTGAGCATCCACAGCTCTTGGGGTAGAGAATTTCAAAGATTCACAATCCTCTGTGTGAAGGAACTTATATTGTCAGTCTGAAATAGGCACCCCCTTACTCTGAGACTATGACTCCTAGTTCTAGAATCTCCAGCCAGGGAAACAGCCTCTCAGCATCTACCCTCTAAGAATGTTATACATTTTGATGAGATCACCTCTCATTCTTTTAAACTCCAGAGAATATAAGCCTGTTCTACTCAACCTCTCCTCAAAGGATAGCCCTGTCATCCCAGAAAAAAATATATAGTGAACCTTTTTTGAGGCCCTTCTAAGGCAAGTATATCATTGGCAAGCATGCATTTGCTTTCTTTAGAAAGACTTGCATTTGTATAGCGCTTTCATGACCACAAGATATCCCAAAGTGCTTTACAGCTAATGAAGTACTACTGAATTATAGTCACTGTTGTAATGTGGGAAACAACGTCCAATTTGCACACAGCAAGGCCCCTCCAACAGTAATAAGATAATGAGCAGATAATCTGTTCTGGTGATGCCGGATGAGGGATAAATATTGGCCAGGACACCAGGGAGAGGCTCCGTGCCGTTCTTCAAAACAGTGCCATGGGATCTTTTACAGCCACCTGAGAGGGCAGATGGGGCTTCGATTTAATGTCACATGCAAAAGATAGCTCCTCCAACAATGCAAAGCTCACTTAATATTGTATTGGAATATCAACCTAGATTTTTTTTTTTATGATCAAGTCTCTGGAATGGCACTTGGACCCAGGACCTTTTTGATTGAGAGGCAAGAATGCTACCCATTGAGCCAGAACCAACTCTGAAAGTGAGTAGGTATTGGCTTTTCAAATGCTTCAGCTGATAAAGTCACTGCACATTGTGGAACTAAACCATACAGATCAAAACGATCTAACTAAGTTATCTGCTTTTAGGGTAACAGAATATAATTCACCTCATATATAGGAACATAGAAATAGGAGTAAGCAGTTTAACCTCTTGAGCCTGTTCCACCATGCAGTGCAATTATAGCTGATCTGTAACTTAACTCCTCATGATTCTAGATCAGGAAACATAGAGAAGGTCAGCCAGCCTTCCTGGTCCTGAATACTGTCCATGAACTTCTTCTGGTAAACATCGTAAACAAAAAATTTTAATTGTGTAGTATTGTCATTTCTATGATATCATCTTAGTCTGCATGCATTTCCTGTCTGAAATAACCCTTCTTGCTGTATCATACTTTTGTGGCAACTTTTTCCATTCTATATTCCAATGTACATGTTTATAATGGAAACGGCCTATGTAAGCTTACTTTCAAAAAGTATTGGTGAATTGCCTTCCAAATCTTCACTGGATGGCTGTAAATCATCCATGTTCTCTTTTACTTTTGTATCACCTTCTCTATGACAATAGTACGTCCTTTTGTGTTCAGGCCAGTTCTGGCATTCTTGTAAAAGCTCTGTTATATCCGGGTATGCTTCATCAAGACTCACTGGTAGGAAATTGGGGTCATAGTCTACGAGTATCTCCACATCCAACAGCTTGAATCATTCAGGTCAATATAGGGGCAAGAGACCCAGATGCTGCTTCGTGCCTGAGGAGTTAGAGATTGAGACAGGATGAGAGGTAAACAATTGGAATATACTCTGCTGAAATTCAGATAACTGGCCTCGCACCAGGTGGCACTATGGTGCGCATTGTAAAGTCCCAAATCCCAAATGGATGATAAGAATGATACTGTTGATAAACACAAAGTAAAATTTCCAACTACATGGAACTTTCCAGATTTTAATTTAAATGCTGCCTTCAATTGAGTTTATTCCTGTTGCATTTGCAGAAACGGTAAGTTCTCTCATGCAGTACATGCTATCCTTTCAAAGATGTAAGATAATATGACCAAAGTAATGCTGGGCTGAATTCCTCTCCCTCTCCTTGATTTACTTCAATAACATTACCGGTTTCTTCAAACCCAAGTCCCAGAGGGTAAAATGATAGCTGCTTTGAACAATCTACTGCAGCTCGAATGTTTTAAAAGGATTCAAATTGTCTCACTAAATTGTTTACTGTATTATATATTTGGATGTGTAGCATCTGTGAAGGGAAAAGTGCTTTATCACATAATTGTAAGGCGATGTTGTCTAATTACAGCATTCAGTGTCAGTGGCTATGACAGCGCACTTAGTAAAAGGGACACATTAAAATTCATCAGATTCAGTCTTTAATGAGACCAATTACTTTTATCAGTAGACTTGATATTTTCAAAAGAGCACAGTCAAAAATCATTATCTTTTATCTCAGCCCAGGAGTGTCTACAGAACCTCATCACCCACTGACCATCAAAACGCACCAGGTCTTCATCAAATGTCCCTTCGAAATATTGCTGCATAATTATGCTCTTTCCCTTGTTATTTTTCCACTGATATACCTGTCTTGGAGTTTTGACTATGGTGGGTGAAATTAATACAAAGAATGACATGCTCAAGAATGCCATTGCTCTGTTCAATCAACAATGGACAGTTTGATTAAAAAACACAGAGATGTCGTGAAATTAAATTTCCTAATATCTGTAACAAATGCTTTAACACTTTCTTACAAAATCTCCTTTATTTTACTGATGGCAATAAGGCTTTATTAAAATAGTGAACAAAGGAATTTGAGGTGCCAGACAAATGTTCAGTCTATGAGTCAGAATGTTGTGGGTTTAAATCCCACTCCAGAGACTTGAGCACAAAGTCTGAGCTGTTACTCCACTGCAGCAGTGAGGGAGTGCTGCACTGTCAAAGGCATGTTACAGAAAGATGGTAAGGGGTATAGATGGTTCCCGCTGTTCACCTCCCAAATGATCGCAATCGTGTTCCGTTTAAAAATGATGAGTTAGCCCCTAAGTGGTTTTAAGGTCAAATAAAAAAACAAATGAGACCAATTACTTTTATCAGTAGACTTGATATTTTCAAAGGAGCACTTTTCGGTTTAAAACAGAAGATTAACTGTTTATTGAACAATATTCATTCCCCGAAATGTTTGCAACACCACTCACACAGGGATTCACTCTCACATGCACTGTCAAGAGAAGATAGATAGAAGGTAAAGGGTAAGAGTTCAAGGTGTGGTAGGTGCTTATGGTTTACGTTAAACCTGATGAATCTTCTAAGTAAGACTGTCTCTTTTAAAGATGCAGGCCTGGGTTGTTTGTAGTCTTGAACCTGTTGAGGCATTGTAGATTTCTGGTATTGGTATTTAAGATTTCAGACTGGAGGTGACGGTCACTTTCAGGTCTCTGCTGCACGAAGTTGAAGTTTAGAATTAGCAGCAGGCCTTCTTCTTGTTTAGGCTGGATCTTTCAACAGTCACTGGCTGGATGGTTTTCTGTGATGTTGCTGTGATCTCTTCCCCTCTCTCCAGAGGGTTACGTTTTAAGGTCAAAATCCATCAAATTAGCATTTCTATTAGTTGACACATGGCCCTCTCCCCTGGTGTGGCCGCACAATGGACCAGGATGCGGAATCCATGGTTATCTATTAATGTCTGGATGAGTATCATTCTGTTATCATGTGGCTACTTTACAGCTTCTTTGTCTCAGAAGGACTAATTCAATTTATAAATGTCTATTGATGATTTCAGGATGGGTGTAGTTGACACCTCTTACTCTAGAATGCATCCTTTTGTCCTTTTGAGACAGTGAAGCAGTTTTTGAACACACAGGGAAAGTCATCTGACCTTCAGCGGCTATCTTTGCAGAACAGTGTCCACTTTTGTAAGGAAAAGTCAATTTCAAAAATTCCACATTGAATAAAGTTTGTATCTTAAAAGTAGGAATATGATGTGTCTTTACGGGCATGATAGGCACCATATTTCAAATATGACATTAAACCTGATTTCTTAGGTGAATGCTAGGAATCCCATGGTAGTATTTCAAAGACAAACAAAAGAGTTATTCCGGGTATTTTGTCGAATATTTATCACTCAACCAATATCACTGAAACATAGTATTCATTACTAAACAGAGTATCATTATCTCATTGCTGTTTGTGGGAGCTTGCTGTACACATGTTAGTTGCTGCAGTTCTCTACATTACAACACTGACTACACTTCAAAAGCTCTTCAATGAATGTAAGGTGCTTTGGGATGTCTTGAGGTCACAAAAGGCACTATATAAATGTAATTCTTTCTTTCTGAATGTGAAAATGTCTTTGCTAAACCGTATACAAATCTGTTCTGGTCACCTCTTGAGCGCTGAGTCAAGGAGGCATTTAAAAGTTGTAGTGGTTAACATCGGCCAAATAGCCTTTATTTATTCTTCCATGGGATGTGGGTGTCACTGGCAAGACTAGTATTTATTGCCCATCCCTAATTGCTCTTGACAAATGGTGGCTTGCTAGGCCATTTCAGAGGGCAGTTAGGAATCAACCATATTGCTGTGGGGTCTGGAGTCACATATAGGCCACAGCAGGTAAGGACAGCAGATTTCCTTCCCTAAAGGACATTGGTGAACCAGATGGGCTTTTACAACACTCTGTGGTTTCATGGCACCATTACTGAGACTAACTTTCAATTTCAGATTCTTTGTTAATTAATTGAATTTAAATTCCACCAGCTGCCATAGTGGGATTTGAACCCATGGCCACAAGGTATTAGCCTGGGTCTCTGAATTACTAGTCCAGTGACATTACGATTACAACAATGTCTCCTCATTCTGTCAGCTGTATGCAGCTTGTGACCTTGCAATCTCACAGTAAAATGTCAACCCAACAAAACCTCTACACATGTTCAGCTAAACATAAATAAAAATACCCATAACAAGGAATTTACTTGATATACATGGGCAAGTAATACTGTTCATCATAAAGTGATAATTCAGCAGAGTGCACGGTTTTTCATTTTCCACTAGACTTCTTAATGATGATATCCTGCGGCCCTAAAGTGCAAATAACATTTGAAAAACGGAAAGATTATTAAGAACAGGAATTTTCTCTGTAAGGGAGTGATTAATTCTTTATATTAACTTTAGTTTTGAATTGAGTTTCTGTGAGCAATGTTTAGTTAGTCATGCAGTATTTTAGCTGATAAGGAGATTCAGCAGAGGCCACAGACTGCCTTTGCTTACTCAGCCCTCCAGAGCTACCATAGATCTCTCAGCAGTGAGATATCTAAGGACATATTTTGGCAATCAGGTCATGCATCTGTGAACTAGCTTATTGGTTAATGGTGCCACCTATTCAAGAGTTAGGATGTCCAACTCCTCTGAGAATGTGGTTGAGGAATAGAGTCAAGTGATAACCAAAATGGTGGAGCGAAATTTGGCATCATAGCACCTGGCATTATGAATGTGCACCAGACGTATGCAAAGTAGGCAGATTGTGACAGCAGTCAGCGTGTTACGCTGATTTGATGCCAGCACTGCCACTTTCGACCTTGCCACTCCAGCTAACACCCTCTCTTAAGCATGCACAGCTAAACATATGTTGCAGGTATTTGCAGGTTAATTGCTAATTACTTTCAACTGGCTCTGTTTGCGTTTGTGGGCGTGCTGCGTGTTTGGAGGAGTTGCTTACAGCTGGTAAAGTCTTCAGGAGTGGTGGTGTATGTGGGGAAGGTGTCAGCTGTGACTTCAAGGGCTCTGAGCATACCACTTGTTCCCAGTCATGGAGGCTATATGTGCTATTCCCGCTTGGACTGCAGCATGAGAAGGTGATGGTTCAGAGGCAGAAAAGAAGACAAGATGCCCTCAGAGGGAGGATAAGGAAGGTGAGAAGGGCTCTCAGCAGGAGATTTACCCACCTAGGGTCTTCCGTGAGCAGTTCTGCTGCCTCCACCTAAACCAAATTGTTGATGATCCCTTTAAATAGTGTTGCTGGGGAATCCTTTGTGCAGCTGTATGTGTTTAAGTGAGAGAGTTAGTGGCACAGCAAGGTTAAAGTAGCAGTGATGGCATCAAATCAGCATTGCACGCTGACTGACATTACGACCTGCCTACTCTGCAAATTTCCAGCCAAGAACAGTGCTACCCCCCAACCCCCCAACACTGTTCCTCCTCAGTTAAATAGCTGGCAGTGTATGAAAGCTGCAAAATGTGGGTGTGAGGATAGCAACAGTGCTAAGTGTGTGGGGTGACATGAGGTTATGAATGGGAGGTATGAATTATGTGTGATTGATGGAAATTGTTGGTAGATGAGTGAAGGGGGTGTGGTGAATGGAGCAGTGTGTGAAGCTAGTGCTGCAGTTGATAGAATATGGCATGTGAAAATGCATTCATTGACCTTGACAACTCATATGAGGTCATTAAACATCTAGCAGCCTTGCATCCAGATTCTGGGGGTTAGGTTGCTAGCGTTGACTGCAACAGCTACATGCTCCCACTGCCTTCTCAATATCTGCCTAGAGGGTTTCTTGGCCCCCTAAGGGAAGAGGAACTCTTTCCTCCAGCGTTGCATCCGAGAACCCTGGGGCATGTTCTCTGGCCTGTTGTGTCATTTCTCAAAGTGCTCCCTGGTCTCCAACTCCTCTTTACGACTTCCAGCCCCTACTGCAGTCAGAATGTACCTCCCCTTTAAGAGATGTAGTCTGGTTTGAAGTAGCATAGGTTAGCTTTAAGTAGTGCTAGACTCGCACCAGCTTGGGCCCCCTGCTGAGCCATGCAGCTAATCAACAGTGCTTTCAGCACCAGGCTACACACCACAATCATTCTCATTGGCAGCCAGCACAAAGTTTGCGAGCTGCCTGTATTAATTTGAACAAGCGCAGGTTAATGCGCATCACAATGCCGAGGCCTGATTTCGGGGGATATCCAATTTAGCCCTCTTGGCCTTTGTACATGTCTCCAATTGAGTGATTTGATAAACCTGAAATTCATTAATTGAATAACAGGATGATGTAATCCTTTGAGAACGTGCGAATCTGCACCGTATTTATAGAGGGATGTTAGAGCAGATTCTTCAGAATTCGACAAGGCTTGGTTGGTTGTTAACCCTTTGAGCTCAAGAACTATTGTATGAATAGTCTGATCAATTATAATATCATAAGTGTAATCTTAATTATACGTGTAATTGTTATTAACATTGTTTTTCATTGGATGCTTAATTCAATTGAAAGGCAATCCATGCATTATTACTTGGAGGAAATACTTATAAACTTTTAAATAAGAACATCGATTCCCCAACACCTCAATGATTGGGTTGATAAATTCACTGTCCAGTGTAGAATGGACCAGGGAGGTGGCAGGTTCAGTCGCCTTCATGTGCTTGTGTCACCAATCATTGCTATGGATTTAATATGATTGCTAAGTAGCAAGGGAAAATTTCACTAAGGTTCCCACTCTTGTTTTTTCCCACCATTAAAATGCTGCATGCTTCCATCCCTCACCCTCTCCTAGGCCCCCTTCCCTCTCCCCCTCTCAATTACTTCCTCTTCCTATCTACTGATTGCTCCCCTCAATGCCCATTGCTTCCTCCCCTCCCTCTACCAATTGCTTCCCCTTTCCTTCAGATCACTTCAATCCCTTTCCCAGTGGCCTCATCAATGGCTTTCCCTCTCTCCCATTCACCACCTTCCTCTCAATTGCTTTGTCCCCTCTCTAGATCACCCCATCTCTTTGATTTGCTTTTTACCCCTCTCCTGCTACCACTTTTCCCTCAATTGTGCCCCCTCCCTCCCAATCGCTGGCCCTCTCTCCTGGTCCCCGTTCCCTCCCAATGCTGCAACATGGCTTAAATCCCTGCTTATATAACAATAGTCACTGTTTTTCAAAGTATTTCACTGCATATGAAGTTCTTTCGGATGTTTCAGAGAGATGTGATAAAGCTCTATATAAATGCTTGCTCTATCATTCTTTACGCCAGAGTGATCTGCACATATAACAGGGTGGTTTATAATAAGCCCTTTTGACCTTCAAGAACTTGGCAAGTAAGATTCTTTTTATTGGTTCTTTGTTTGAATGCAGGGAAATAATTTGATAGGATTAAGGTGTTATGTAGTGGAGGGATTTGGCATTGAGTTCAATATTATCTGCTCGTTTGATATTTGTCACTCCATGTTCAAAAATAGAATGTTATTCTTCTTTTGAAATGAGTGAGCATATTTCCTCTAAAAAATTGCATAATTCAATAAATTCAATAGGGAATTCAAGAGAATCTTCATTATCCAAAGGATGATGAGCATGTGGAACTTGCTACCACATGGAGTAGTTGAGGCGAATAGCAAAGATGGGGAGTGCGACAAAGTAAGAAATGGAGGCAAATGCTGATAGGGTGAGTTGAAGGGGGTGGAGGGAGGCTCTTGTGGAGCATAAACAGCAGCACAGACCAGTTGGTCTGAATGGCCTGTTTCTGTGCTGTAGATTCTATTTTAATATGCATTCCTATGTAATTTCCTCAGCAGCTCTGTTGCTATCAAAACAAGCAGAAACATCCATGACCCCCAGCTGGAAGACTAATCAATCAGCTATGTCTCTATGCAGATGACATTAGCTTTATGTGACATTGGTAAATCGGTTCTTCTCATCCTGGATGCTATTAAGCAGCAGCAACTATAAGATAAATGAGAACAAGATAATAATCCTCCCTCACAAGTATTGAGAGAAGATCAATCGGTCTGCCTAAGCTACTGAAACTATGGAAATGTCATGCCAATGAAGACAACCAGCCAAGGATACATAATTGAGGATGCAAAGTCTGACAGCTATTCTGGAGTTTTTCTTGATTTATCTTTGGCAAAACAAAGAAAGCATACTTTTCAGAACCTTTACTCAGGAGTTTAGATACTTTGGGCACAGTTCACAATAGAGTGGATGGCATGTAGCCTGTGCCGTAAGAATCGCAGCAGGTCTGATGTGGCTTCAACATATCTCATGTACTCTGGATTCCTTCATTGCTCCAGTGTTGTTTTTCCGATCAAGAGGGCGACATTCACCTTCAACAAATGAACAAATATAGTGGTAGAAGGTCAATCACCATGTATAGAAAGGACATTTGGGCAGGGTGTATAAAAAAAAGGAAATATTTGCATTTATATAGCACCTTTCTTCACTGCAGGACATCCCAAAGTGCTTTAGAATCAATTTTGAAGTGAAGTTACTGTTGTAATGTAGGAAACACGCAGACAACAACAAGGTTCCACTAACAGCGATGTGATAACTGTGCAAATAGTTTGCTTTTTACTAATGTTAATTGAGGATAAATATTGGCCAGGACACTAGGGAGAACCCACCTGCTGTTAGAGTCATAGAGAGTCATAGAGTTACACAGCACAGAAACAGGCCCATCCGCCCATCGTGTCTATGCCGGCCATCAAGCACCTATCTATTCTAATCCCATTTTCCAGCACTTGACCCATAGCCTTGTATACTATGGCATTTCAAGTGCTCATCTAAATACTTCTTAAATGTTGTGAGGGTTCCTGCCTCTACCACCCCTTCAGGCAGTGTATTCCAGATTCCAACCACCCTCTGGGTGAAAGATTTTTGCCTCAAATCCCCTTGAAAGCTCCTGCCCCTTACCTTAAATCTATGCCCCCTGGTTATTGACCCCTCTGCTCAGGGAAAAAGTTTCTTCCTGTCTACCCTATCAATGCCCCTCATAATTTTGTAAACCTCAATCAGGTCCCCCCTCAGCCTTCGCTGCTCTAAGGAAAACAACCTTAGCCTTTTCAGTCTCTCTTCATAGCTGAAATGCTCCAGCCCAGGCACCATCCTGGTGAATCTCCACTGCACCCTCTCCAGTGCAATCACATCCTTCCTATAATGTGGTGCCCAGAACTGTACACAGTACGCCAGCTGTGGCCTAACTAGCGTTTTATACAGCTTCATCATAACCTCCCTGCTCTTATATTCTATGCCTCGGCTAATAAAGCAAGTATTCGATCTGCCTTCCTAACCACCTTATCTACCTGTGCTGCTGCCTTCAGTGATCTAAGGTCAAGTACACCAAGATCTGTCTGACCCTCTGTACTTCCAAGGGTTCTACCATCCATTGTATATTCCCTTGCCTTGTTAGTCCTCCCAACATGCATCACCTCACATTTCTGAGGATTAAATTCCATTTGCCACTGCTCCACCCATCTTACGAGCCCATCTATATTGTCCTGTAATCTAAGGCTTTCCTCCTCACTATTTACAACACCACCAATTTTTGTGTCATCTGCGAACTTACTGATTATACCTCCTATATTCACGTCTAACTCATTAATGTAGACTACAAACATCAAGGGTCCCAGCACCTATCCCAGCGGTACAACACTGGTCATAGGCTTCCACTCGCAAAAACAACCCTCGACCATCACACTCTGCCTCCTGCCACTAAGCCAATTTTGGATCCAATTTGCCAAATAGCCCTGGACTCCATGGGCTCTTACCTTCTTAACCAATCTTCCATGCGGGACCTTATCAAAAGCCTTGCTGAAGTCCATATAGACTACATCAACTGCTTTACCCTCATCTACACATTTAGTCACCTTCTCGAAAAATTCAATCAAGTTAGTTAGACACGATCGCCCACTGACAAAGCCATGCTGACTATCTCTGATTAGTCCCTGCCTCTCCAAGTGGAGATTTATCCTGTCCCTCAGAATTTTTTCCAATAGTTTCCCTACCACTGATTCATCTGCCTGTAATTATCGGGTTTATCCCTGCTACCCTTCTTGAATAATGGTACCATATTCACTGTCCTCCAGTCCTCTGGTACCTCTCCTGTGGCCAGAGAGGATTGGAAAATTAGTGTCAGGGCGCCTGCTATCTCCTCACATAACAGCCTGGGATACATCTCATCTGGGCCTGCGGTTTTATCTACTTTTAAGTCTGCTAAAACGGCTAATACCTCCTCCCTTTCAATGTTAATACGTTCAAGTATATCACAATCCCCCTCCCTGACCTCTACACCTACATTGTCCTTCTCCATGGTGAACACAGATGAAAAGTAGTCATTTGAAACCTCACCAATATCCACCGGCTCCACGCACAGATTGCCACTTTGGTCCTTAATGGGCCCTACTCTTTCCCTGGTCATCCTCTTGCCCTTAATATACTTATAAAACGTCTTGGGATGTTCCTTTATCTTGCCGACCAGTGCTTTTTCATGTCCCCTCTTCGGTCTCCTAATTACTTTTTTAAGTACCCCCCCTACACTTTCTATACTCCTCTAATGCCTCCGCTGTTTTCAGCACTCTGAATCTGCCATAAGCCTCCTTTTTTTTCCTTATCCAATCCTCTATATCCCTTGACATCCAGGGTCCCCTGGACTTGTTGATCCTACCCTTCACCTTAACGGGAACATGTTGGCTCTGAACTCTCACTATTTCCTCTTTGAATGACTCCCACTGGTCTGATGTAAACTTTCCTACAAGTAGCTGCTCACAGTCCACTTTGGCCGGATCCTGTTTTATTATATTGAAATCGGCCTTCCCCCAATTCAGTACCTTTATTTCCGGACCATCTTTATCCTTTGCCAAAACTACCTTAAATCTTACAGAGTTATTGCCACTATCCCTGAAATGCTCCCCCGCTGACACTTCTACCACTTGTCTGGCTTCAGTCCCTAGGATTAGGTCCAGTACCGCCCCTTGTCTTGTAAGACTTTCTACGTGCTGGCTCAAAAAGCTCTCCTGGATGCATTTTAAGAATTCAACCCCCTTTAAGCCTTTTGCACTAAGACTATTCCAGTTGATATTGGGGAAGGTGAAATCCCCTACCATTATCACCCTGTTATTTTTATACCTTTCTGAGATTTGCCTACATTTCTGCTCCTCTATCTCTCTCTGACTGTTTGGAGGCCTATAGTACACTCTCAGCCAAGTGATGGCCCCCTTTTTGTTTTTAAGTTCAAACCATATGGCCTCATTTGAGGAACCTTCAAAGATATCATCCCTCCTTACTGCGGTAATTGACTCCTTGATCAACAGGACAATGCCACCTCCTCTTTTACCCCCTCCCCTGTCACGCCTGAAGATTCTATACCCTGGAATATTGAGTTGCCAGTCCTGCCCCTTCCTCAACCATGTCTCAGTGATAAAAATAATATCATATTCCCATGTGTTAATCAACACCTACAATTCATCTGCCTTACTAGTAAGACTCCTTGCATTAAAATAGATGCAATCCAAGCTTGCATTATTCACTTGTGCCTTAACAGGTCTATATTTGCTTTGCCTTCCAGATTGACTCAGTTTCTCTTCTATATTTGACTGTGCATCACCCCTTACTGTACCTCCACTCAGTATCCCATCCCATTGCCAAATTAGTTTTCTTTTGCATCAACCTGAGAGGGCAGACAGGGCTTCTGTTTAAAGTCTTAATTGAAAGACAGATATATAATGCATTTCCCTCAATTTGCCAAATTGAATTTCACCCCTGAGAAGTTAAACCAAGGCCTTACCTGCCTCTTCAGGTAAATGTAAAAAATTTTCCAAGTGCAAGAAAAGTCAGGGACGTTCTCCTGATCTGCTGCTTGATATTTATTCTTCCACCAATGCCGCAAAAAGAACTCAAATTGTCATTTATCGCATTTTTTGTTTGTGCTACCCAGTTGTGTAAAATTAGCTGCATGTTTGCCTCTGTAACAACAGTGACGAGAACTTCAAAATCATTGGCCGTAAAGCCCTCTGGGATATCTTCAGGATCACCTAAAGTGCTTCAGAGCCAATGATGTTTTTTTAATTCGTTCGGGGAATGTGGGTGTTGCTGGCTAGGCCAGCATTTATTGACCATCCCTAACTGCCCTTGAGAAGGTGGTGGTGATCTGCCTTCTTGAATCGCTGCAGTCCATATGAGACAGGGTCATCCACAGTGCTGTTAGGAAGGCAGTTCCAGGATTTTGACCCAGTGACAGTGAAGGAATGGTGATATAGTTTCAAGTCAGGATGATGTGTAGCTTGGAGGGAAACATGCAGGTGGTGGTGTTCCCATGCGTCTGCTGCCCTTGTCCTTCTAGGTGGTGGAGGTCACGGGTTTGGAAGGTGCTGCCTAAGGAGGCTTGGTGCATTGTTTATCATTTATATTACTGATGGTTTATAAAAAGGCAAGTTTTATTTTAATCCATTCTTTCTTAAATTTCCCTGTATGTCACAAGGCTAATTCAAAATATTTGCTGGGAGGAGGGGATTGTCCTATGTGGAGATGTTGAATAGACTAGAACGATATTCCCTGGAGTTTAGAGGAATGAGAGGTGATCTAATTGAAACATATACAATTCTGAAGGGACTTGGCAGGGCAGGTGATGAGAAAATGCTTCTTCAGGCTGGGGAATGTAGAACATGGGGTCCCAGTCTCAGGAAAAAAGAGGTTGACCATTTAGGAATGAGGTCAGGAAAAATCCCTTCACTGAAAAATTTGTGAACCTTTGGAATTCTCAACGCAAGAGATCTTGGATGCTCAATCGTTGAAAATATTCAAGATAGAGATTGATAGATTTTTGGGTCCTAAGTGAATTAATTGGGATAGTGCAGGAAGGTGGGATTAAGGTAGAAGATCAGACATAATCTTATTGGAATGGCAGAGCAGGCTCAAAGGGCCAAATGGTGTACTCCAGCTCCTATTTCATAAGTTTTATCATCAAATAACTGTTCCTAAACCTGCAAGTTCTTGCATTTCAAATAAGACAATACTGAGAGATAATAATTGTCAGCACAAATCAAACTGGGTGACCCACAGTCCAAGTATAAGATTGCTAGGGCTCTTGTGATATTTGCACCCTTTGGCTTAAATGATTGGAAACAAAGAGACACATTAATTTTCGGTAAGATCGTGACTGGGAACACTCAGTACTCATTTCACCAACTCAAAGGGAACTTTGTCAGTCCAGAAAACATATTTTCTTGGATTTTTAAAATTGTATTGTTTGTATTCTATCAGCTCAAATTGGAACCCTGGGAAAGTGTTACCAGGAGAAATTCTAGATCAGGAGGGATGCATGAAATTAAGTCACTCCAAATGTGGCGCAGTGGTTAGCACTGCAACCTCACAGCTCCAGGGACCTGGGTTCGATTTTGGGTACTGCGTGTGTGGAGTTTGCAAGTTCTCCCAGTGATTGCGTGGGTTTTCGCCGGGTGCTCCGGTTTCCTCCCACAGCCAAAGACTTGCAGGTGATAGGTAAATTGGCAGTTTTAAATTGCCCCTAGTGTAGGTAGGTGGCAGGGAATATGGGATTACTGTAGGGTTGGTATAAATGGGTGGTTGTTGGTTGGCACAGACTCGGTGGGCCGAAGGGCATGTTTCAGTGCTGTATCTCGAAAAAAAAATATATGGATCATTTTAGACAGGAAACAATGGCTGGAATGAGTCTAAAAGCCATTGCTTGAAAACAATCCAGCTATAACAATCAAGAAGTACTACGTGTCGCGTGAGCAAGATTATGTGTCCCATCAAGAACAGTAATAATTTGCTTATCAGCTTTAATGTTGCTAAACCTTCTCAAGACACTTCATATGGAAGACATACCAGGCATTGAATGAGAGCTTGAGACCATCGCCAGAAACATGAGATATAAATTAAGTTTTAAAGGTAAGGAGGGAAGGAGCAAGTTTACAAGGTTTAGGATAAGGAGTTGCAGGGTGTGCAGCGAAGATGCCTGATGATCTGAAATCTGGAAGTTACCAGATGGATTTACTCATTTGTAAATCTGGTACTCTGGCCTCTTGAGCATCTCCCACCTTCTTCATCCCACCATTTGCAACTGTGCCTTCAGCTGTCTAGACCCTAAGCTCTGGGATTTCCTCCCTGAACCTCTCTGCCTCTCCACGGTGGTGTAGTGGTAATGTCACTGGACTAGTATTCCAGAGCTCAGGGGACATGGGCTAAATCCCACCACGGCAACTGGGGAATTTAAATTTAACGAATTAATAAAAATCTGGAATTGAAAGCTATTCTCAGTAGAGGTGCCATGAAACAATCATTGATTGTTGTAAAAACCCATCTGGTTCACTCATGCCAGGGAAGGAAATCTGCCATCCTTACCTGGTCTGGCCTTCATATAACTCCAGACCCACAGCACTGTGGTTGACTCTTAACTGGCTTCTGAAATGGCCTTGCAAGCCACTCAGTTGGGCAATTAGGAATGGGCAACAAATGCTGGCCTTGCCAACCATGCCCACATCCCATGAAACAATAAGAAAAACAAACCTTCTTTAAGACTCTGATTAAAACCTAGGTCTTTTACCAAGTGATTACCTGCCCAATGTTTCCTTCTTTGGTTCAATTTGTGTCTGAATCCACTGCTGTGAAACACTCAGGGACGTTTTACTACAGTTGTTGTTGTATCACACAATGGGAGAGCATTTTGGTAGTAGTGATCATAATTCAATCAGTTTTAACATAATTATGGAAAAGGACAGAGGTAGAACAGGAGTTGGAGTTCTCAATTGGGGCAAGACCAATTTTACTAAGCTGAGGAGTGATTTCGCGAAAGTGGACTGGAAACAACTACTTGAAGGTAAATCAGTGTCAGAGCAGTGGGAGGCATTCAAAGGGTAGATTCAAGGGATTCAGAATAAACATGTTCCCACAAAGAAAAAGGGTGAGACAGCCAAATCTAGAGCCCCATGGATGTCAAGGAGCTTACAGGGTAAGATAAGGCAGAAAAGGAAAGCTTATGTCTGACACCGAGAGCTCAATACTACAGAAAGCCGAGGGGAGTATGCAAAGTTGAGGGGTGAAATCAAAAAGGAAATTGGAAAAGTAAAGAGAGGGCATGAAAGAATATGGGCAAGTAAAATCATGGTGAACCCAAAGATGTTTTATCAATACATTAAGAGTAAGAGGATAACTAAGGAGAGAGTAGGGTCCATAGAAGACCAAAAATGTAACCTATGTGTAGGGGCGGAAGATGTTGGTATGGTTCTTAATGAATAATTTGCATCCGTCTTCACAAGAGAGGGGGACAATGCAGATATTGTAGTTAAGGAAAAGGGATGTGAAGAATTGGATGTGATAAACATAGGGAGAGAGGAATTATTAATGGGATTAGCATCCTTGAAAATTGATAAATCACCAAGCCCAGACGAACTGTACCCCAGGCTGTTAAAAGAAGCAATAGAGGAACTAGCGGAAGGTCTGAACATCATTTTTCAGTCCTCACTGGATACAGGTGTGGTGCCGGAGGTTTGGAAAACTGCTAACATTGTACCTTTGTTTAAAAAGGGAGCGAGGAATGGACCGAATAATTACAGGCCAGTCAGTCTAACCTCAGTAGTGAGCAAATTATTGGAATCTATTCTGAGAGACAGGATAAACTGTCACTTTGAAAGGCAGAGGTCAAGCAAGGATAGTCAGCATGGATTTATTAAGGGAAGATCTTGGTTGACCAACTTGATCAAATTTTTTGAAGAAGTAACAAGGAAGGGTGGCACAGTGGCGCAGTGGTTAGCACCGCAGCCTCACAGCTCCAGCGACCCGGGTTCAATTCTGGGTACTGCCTGTGTGGAGTTTGCAAGTTCTCCCTGTGTCTGCATGGGTTTCCTCCGGGTGCTCCGGTTTCCTCCCACAGCCAAAAGACTTGCAGGTTGATAGGTAAATTGGCCATTATAAATTGCCCCTAGTATAGGTATTTGGTAGGGGAATATAGGGACAGGTGAGGATGTGGTAGGAATATGGGATTAGTGTAGGATTAGTATAAATGGGTGGTTAATGGTCGGCACAGACTCGGTGGGCCGAAGGGCCTGTTTCAGTGCTGTATCTCTAAATCTAAAAAATCAAGATGGATGAGGGTAGTGCAGTTGATGTGGTCTACATAGATTTTAGCAAGGCTTTTGACAAGGTCCCACATGGCAGACTGCTTAAAAAAATAAAATCCCATGGGATCCAGGGAAATGCAGCAAGGTAGAAACAAAATTGGCTCAGTGACAGGAAACAAAGAATAATGGTTGACGGGTTTTTTTGTGACTGGACGGCTGTTTCCAGTGGTGTTCCGCAGGGCACAGTACTGTGTCCCCTGCTTTTTGTGGTATATATTAATGATTTGGACGTAACTATAGGGACATGATCAAGAAGTTTTCAGACGACACAAAGATTGGCCGTGTGATAGATAATGAGGAGGATATCTGTAGGCTGCAGGAAAATATTGATGGTCTGGTCAGATGGGCAGAAAAGTGGCAAATGGAATTCAACCTGGAGAAGTCTGAGGTGATGCATTTGGGGAGGTCAAGCAAGGCAAAGGAATACACGATTAATGGGAAAATACTGAGAAGTATAGAGGAAGTGAGGGACCTTGGAATGAATGTCCACAGATCCCTGAAGGTAGCAGGACAGTTGAAAAGGAATCCTTTCCTTTATTAGCTGAAGTATAGAATATAAGAGCAGGAAGATTATGCTGGAACTGTATAACTCATTGGTTAGGCCACAACATGAGTATTATGTACAGTTCTGGTCACCTCAATACAGAAAGGATATAATCGCTCCATAGAGGATACAGAGGAGATTTATGAGAATGTTGCCAGGACTGGAAAAATGCAGCTATGAGGAAAGATTGGATAGGCTGGGGTTGTTCTCCTTGGAAAGGGAAGGCTGAGGGAGATCTGATTGAAATGTACAAAATTTTGAGGGGCCTGGTCTGGAGGTGAAGGGTCTATTCACCTTAACTGAGAGGTCAGTGACTAGGGGGGCATAGATTTCAAGTGCTTATTAGAACTATTAGACGAGCGATGAAGAAAACATTTTTCACCCTGAGGGGGTTGGAGGTCTGGAACTCACAGCCTGAAAGGGTAGTTGAGGCAGAAACCCTCAACTCACTTAAAATGAGTCTGGATATGCACCACAAGTGCTGTAATCTGTAGGGCTATGGACCAAATTCTGGAAAGTGGGACGAGTATGGGTGGATCGTTTTTCAGCCAGCACAGACACGATGGGCCAGGTGGCCTCTTTCTGTGCCTTAAACTTTCAATGATTCTATGATTACTGTTCAATCAGTTCAGTTAAAGCTTTTTTGCCCTTCCATCTAAGTTGTACTAAATAATATCCAAGGAGAAATATGGGGCAGTTATTGGCAATCAGCCAAAAACCTGCCTCCAAATTTAACATTTATAGGCAGAAATGATGCATCCAACAACCTCCGCTACTGGGAGGTGAGGGAGAATGATCAACCTCCGCTACTGGGAGGCGAGGGAGAATGATCAACCTTCGCTACTGGGAGGTGAGGGAGAGTGATCAACCTCCGCTACTGGGAGGTGAGGGAGAATGATCAACCTCCGCTACTGGGAGGTGAGGGAGAGTGATCAACCTCCGCTACTGGGAGGTGAGGGAGAGTGATCAACCTCCGCTACTGGGAGGTGAGGGAGAATGATCAACCTCCGCTACTGGGAGGTGAGGGAGAATGATCAACCTCCGCTACTGGGAGGTGAGGGAGAGTGATCAACCTCAGTCAAACTTGGAATCTGGAAAATCACAAAGAATGATCTCAGCCAAAGCATATTAAACTGATACCATAGCAATCACGGCTACTTGATATGCAATCTGAAATGCCCTGTCAGTTGAAAAATGATGTGAAGGTGCCACTTTGCAACCTGCTAAATGATCTCAGTCGGGATCAGCTATAGTTATTGTATCCCCTTAAAAAGCTTTAGGTCAGAAAATGGATTCCATCCTGAAAAGACTTGTATTTATATTGTACCTTTCACAATTTATATTGTACCTTTCACAATTTATATTGTACCTTTGGGATGTCCCAAAATTCTTCACAGCTAATTAAGTACTGTTGAAGTGTGATCATTGTTACAATGTAAGTTAGTTTGAGCACAGCAAAAGCTCCCACAAACAATAACGTGATAATGTCCAGATAATCTGTAGTGGTGATGTTGGTTGAGTGATAAACATTGACCAGGACAATTGGGGAGAATTTTCCTGTTCTTCTTCAAAATAGTGCCAGGGAATCTTTTGAGACGGCAGACTTGGTTTAGCGTCTCATCAGAAAGATGACACCTCTAACAGTTCAGCACTCCCTCTGTACATCAGCCGAGATTTTGTGCTCAATTCTCTGGAGTGGGGCTTCTGACCGTCTGACTCAGACATGAGAGTGTCACCCACTGAGCCATAGCTGACACGCTGGGAGGAGTTGATGGGCAGAGATTGGACTCACAGCAATGTATATATTTAATGCACCATGAGATTAAATACTTGAACAGTTTGTCTACTGCTCAATTGCTATAAGGGTAGATTTGAAGTAGATTAGTTCCATTGGATTTAATTAAAGAGAAAAAAATAATTATATTGATAACAAATTATGACGATCTATATTTCCATAGGGATTGTCATTTCTGTGTTTATAAGACTGCTGTAGTGTTGAAACAGAACTATATATTTCTTCATTATTAAAATTCAATAATGTTTTTAATTCAAAAGAAAATCCCTGCTGGCAGTGAAATTACCAGTCATACATGAAGAATAATCCGCCACTTGGTGAATATTATGCGATAATAATAAGAACAGCATTTCACATTATCAGCCTCCAGGTATCAAATGAAAACATTCTGTGAAACATCATTGTCTGAAGGGAAACTGCACGGGGCAGATTTTACGAGTCAGTCGCTTAGTGGCTTCGAGCTTTGTGCAGCAGAAGAATATTTGAGAAATTTAAACTAAGAAGGTTAAAGTCCTGATTCACCCACAACCCATTTGGACAGAATCATACAGCACACTGCGAAAACATTCAGCCCTTTGAGAACTTTCACTTCGACTTCCACTTTTTCCTTTAGCCTTGCAAATTTTTCCTTTTCAAGTATTTATCCAATTTGCTTTTGAAAGTTCCTATTAAATCTGCTTCCACCGCCCTTTCAGTCAAAGCATTCCAGATCACAACAACTCGCTTGTGTAGAAAAATGTCTCCCCATCTCTCCTTTGCTTACGAACATACGAATTAGGAGCAGGAGTAGGCCACTCGGCCCCTCGAGCCTGCTCCACCATTCAATAAGTTCATGGCTGATCTGATTACTCCACATTTCCACCTACCCCCGATAACCTTTCACCCCCTTGCTTATCAAGAATCTATCTACCTCTGCCTTAAAAATATTCAAAGACTCTGCTTCCACCGCCTTTTGAGGAAGAGAATTCCAAAGACTCACGACCCTCTGAGAGAAAAATTTCTCCTCATCTCTGTCTTAAATGGACGACCCCTTATTTTTAAACAGTGACCCCTAGTTCTAGATTCTCCCACAAGGGGAAATATCCTTTCCACAGCCACCTTCAGGAACTTATATGTTTCAATTAAGTCACCTCTTACTCTTCTAAATTCCAGCTGATACGAGCCTAGCCTGTCCAACCTTTCCTCAAAAGACTGCCCGCCCATTCCAAATATTAGTCTAGTAAACGTTCTCTGAACTGCCTCCAACTCATTTACATCCTTCCTTAAATAAGGAGACCAGTACTGTACACAGTACTGCAGACGTGGCCTCACCTATGCACGCCTGTGTAGCTGAAGCATAACCTCCCTACTTTTATACAAAAACAAGAAATGCTGGAATCACTCAGCAGGTCTGGCAGCATCTGTGGAAAGAGAAGCAGAGTTAACGTTTCGGGTCAGTGACCCTTCTTCGGAACTGACAAATATTAGAAAAGTCACAGATTATAAGCAAGTGAGGTGGGGGTGGGGAAAGAGATAACAAAGGAGAAGGTGCAGATTGGACCAGGCCACATAGCTGACCAAACGGTCACGGAGCAAAGGCAAACAATATGTTAATGGTATGTTGAAAGACAAAGCATTAGTACAGATTAGGTGTGAATACACTGAATATTGAACAGCAGCAAGTGCAAACCAGAAAAAAAACCTGAAAAAAACAGTGGGTAAGCAAACTGAACAAACTAAGATGAAATGAAATAAATGCAAAAAAAGATAGTAAAAAATGTAAAAAAGAATGTAAAAAAAAAGGAAGAAAAAATAACTAAAAATGAAAGTAAAATGGGGGGCTGTCATGCTCTGAAATTATTGAACTCAATGTTCAGTCCGGCAGGCTGTAGTGTGCCTAATCGGTAGATGAGATGCTGTTCCTCGAGCTTGCGTTGATGTTCACTGGAACACTGCAGCAATCCCAGGACAGAGATGTGAGCATGAGAGCAGGGGGGAGTGTTGAAATGGCAAGCAACCGGAAGCTCAGGGTCCTGCTTGCGGACTGAGCGGAGATGTTCCGCAAAGCGGTCACCCAGTCTGCGCTTGGTCTCCCCAATGTAGAGGAGACCACACTGTGAGCAGCGAATACAGTATACTACATTGAAAGAAGTACAAGTAAATCGCTGCTTCACCTGAAAGGAGTGTTTGGGGCCTGGGATAGTGAGGAGGGAGGAGGTAAATGGGCAGGTATTACACCACCTGCGATTGCAGGCGAAGGTGCCCTGGGACGGGGACGAGGTGGTGGGGGTAATGGAGGAGTGGACCAGGGTGTCGCGGAGGGAACGATCCCTTCGGAATGCTGACAGGGGAAGGGAGGGAAAGATGCGACTGGTAGTGGCATCACGCTGGAGGTGGCGAAAATGGCGGAGGATGATCCTTTGGATATGGAGGCTGGTGGGATGAAAAGTGAGGACAAGGGGAACCTTGTCACGGTTCTGGGAGGGAGGGGAAGGGGTGAGGGTAGAGGTGCGGGGAATGGGTCGGACACGGTTGAGGGCCCTGTCAACCACAGTGGGGGGAAATCCTCGGTTGAGGAAAAAGGTCATTTCAGAAGCACCGTCATGGAAGGTAGCATCATCAGAGCAGAAGCGTCGGAGACGGAGAAACTGGGAGAATGGAATGGAGTCCTTACAGGAGGTAGGGTGTGAAGAAGTGTAGTCGAGGTAGCTGTGGGAGTCGGTGGGCTGATAATGGATATTGGTAGACAACCTATCCCCAGAGATGGAGACAGAGAAGTCGAGGAAGGGAAGGGAAGTGTCAGAGATGGACCATGTAAAGGTGAGAGAAGGGTGGAAATTGGAAGCAAAAATTGGAAGCACCTCTACCCTCACCCCTTCCCCTCCCTCCCAGAACCGTGACAGGGTTCCCCTTGTCCTCACTTTTCATCCCACCAGCCTCCATATCCAAAGGATCATCCTACTTTTATATTCAATTCCCCTCTTGAAAATAAAATTCTATTAGCTTTCCTAATTACGTGCCGTACCTCTATACTAACCTTTTGCAATTCATGCACTAGGACATGTATAAAATGCTAGTTAGGCCACAGCTGGAGTACTGTGTACAGTTCTGGGCACCACACTATAGGAAGGATGTGATTGTACTGGAGAGGGTGCAGAGGAGATTCACCAGGATGTTGCCTGGGCTGGAGCATTTCAGCTATGAAGAGAGACTGAAAAGGCCTGGGTTGTTTTCCTTAGAGCAGAGAAGGCTGAGGGGGGACCTGATTGAGGTATACAAAATTATGAGCGCCATTGATAGATTAGATAGGAAGAAAATTTTTCCCTGAGTGTCGGGGTCAATAACCAGGGGACATAGATTTAAGGTAAGGGGCAGGAGGTTTGGAGGGGATTTGAGGAAAAAATTTTCACCCAGAGGGTGGTTGGAATCTGGAATGCAGTGCCTGAAGAGGTGGTAGAGGCAAGAACCTGCACAAGATTTAAGAAGTATTTAGATGAACACTTGGGGCGGCACAGTGGCGCAGTGGTTAGCACCGCAGCCTCACAGCTCCAGCGACCCGGGTTCAATTCTGGGTACTGCCTGTGTGGAGTTTGCAAGTTCTCCCTGTGTCTGCGTGGGTTTCCTCCGGGTGCTCCGGTTTTCTCCCACATGCCAAAGACTTGCAGGTTGATAGGTTAATTGGCCATTATAATTTGCCCCTAGTATAGGTAGGTGGTAGGGAAAATATAGGGACAGGTGGGGATGTGGTAGGAATATGGAATTAGTGTAGGATTAGTATAAATAGGTGGTTGATGGTCGGCACAGACTCGGTGGGCCGAAGGGCTTGTTTCAGTGCTGTATCTCTAAACTAAAACTAAACTAAATGCCATAACATACAAGGCTACGGGCCAAGTGCTGGAAAATGGGATTAGAATAGTTAGGTGCTTGATGGCCGGCACGGACACGATGGGCCGAAGGGCCTGTTTCTGTGCTGTATAACTCTCTGACTCTATAGCTCTATGACACCCAGATCCCTCTGCATCTCAGAGCTCTGCAATTTCTCTCCATTTAGATAATATGCTTTTTTATTCTTCCTGCCAAAATGGACAATTTCATATTTTTCACATTACACTCATTTGCCAGATCTTTGCCCACTCACTTTACCTATCTATATCCCTTTGCAGCTTCCTTCTGTCCTCTTCACAACCTACTTTCCTACCTATCTTTGTGTCATCAGCAAATTTAGCAACCATACCTTTGGTCCCTTCATCTAAGTCATTTGTATAAATTGTAAAAACTTGAGGTCCCAGCACAGATCCCTGTGGCACACCACTTGTTACATCTTTCCAACCAGAAAATGACTTATTTATGCCTACTCTCTTTTTCCTTGGCTCTGCTAGCCAATCTTCTATCCATGCCAATCTGTTACCCCCTACACCATGAGCTTTTATTTTCTGCAATAACCTTTGATGTGGCACCTTATCAAATGCCTTCTGGAAATCTAAGTACAATACATCCACTGGTTCCCCTTTATCCACAACACATGTAACTCCCTCAAAGAACTCCAATAAATTGGTTAAACATGATTTTCCTTTCACAAGACCATGTTGACTCTGTCTCATTATCTTGAATTTTTCTAAGTGCCCAGCTGTAATGTCTTTAATAATCGCTTCTAACATTTTCCCTAAGACAGATGTTAAGCAAACTGGCCTGTAGTTTCCTGCTTTCTGTCTCCCTCCCTTTTTGAATAAAGTCTTTACATTTGCTATTTTCCAAACTAATGGAACCTTCCTGAATCTGAGGAATTTTGGAAAATTAAAACTAACGCATCAACCATCTCACTAGCCACTTCTTTTAACATCCTGGGATGAAGTCCATCAGGACCCGGGGACTTGTCAGCCTGCAGCTCCAACAATTTGTTCAGTACCACCTCCCTGGTGATTGTAATTTTCTTGAGTTCCTCCCTCCCTTTGGTTTCTTGACTTTCAGCTAATACTGGGATGTTACTTGTATCCTCAATAGTGAAGACTGATGCAAAATGCCTGTTCAATTCATCTGCCATATCCTTATTATCCATTATTAATTCCCCAGACTCACTTTCTGGGGAATTAATGCTCACTTTGTTAATGTGTTTCTTTTTAAAATATCGAGAGAAACTCTTACTATTTTTCTTTATATTTCTAGCTAGCTTTCTCTTGTACTCTAAGTTTACCTTCCTTATCAATCTTTTAGCCATTCTTTGCTGTTTTTTTTCATATTCTGTCCAATCTTCTGACCTGCCTCCCATCTTTGCACAATTATAGGCTTTTTCTTTAAGTTTGAAACCATCTTTAACTGTTTTAGTTAACCACGGATGGTGGGTTCCACCCTTCGAATTTTTCTTTCTCATTGAAATGTATCTATTCTGTGTATTCTGAAATATCCCCTTAAATATTTGCTACTGCATCTCAATTGACCTACCCCTTAACCTAATTTGCCAGTTCACTTTAGCTAACTCTGCTTTCATGCCCTTATTATTGCCCTTATTTAAGTATAAAATACTAGTCTTGGACCCACTTTTCTCTCCCTCAAACTGAATGTAAAATTCAACCATATTATGATCGCTGCTACCTGGAGGTGCATTAACTATGAGGTCATTAATTCATCCAATCTCGTTGCACAGTACCAGATCTAGTATAGCCTGCTCTCTGGTTGGCCCAGAGCATACTGTTCCAAGAAATTTTCCGGAAAACATTCTATGTACTCCTCATCTAGGCTACCTCTGTCTATATATAGGTTAAACATCCCCATAATTATCGCCGTACCTTTCTGACAATCTTCCATTATTTCTTCCTTTATACCCCGTCCTACAGTGTGGTTAATATTAGGTGGCCTGTACACCACTCCCACAAGTGACTTCTTGCCATTATGATTTCTCAGCTCCACCCAAACTGCTTCTACATCCTGTCTCCTGAACTTAGGCCATCTCTCTCTATTGTGCTGATACCATATTAATTAACAGAGATACTCCTCTACCTTTTCCTTAGCTTTCTGTCCTTCCTAAATGCCATGTATGCTTCAATATTCATGTCCCAATCTATGTCGTCCTGCAGCCATGTCTCTGAAATGGCTATCAGATTGTACTTATTTATTTTTTTGTGCTCTCAGTTCATCTATTTTGTTTCAAATGCTACGTGCATTCAGATACAAAGCCTTTAGTTTTGTCCTTTTCTCATTATTATAACCTCTTGCCTTATCTGTTGATTTACTCTTAGATTTGTATGCTCTGTCCCTTCCTGTCACAGTCTGTTTGTCAATTCCCATATTAATACCTTTCTCTCTTGCCTTGTCTCTACTCCTTGATTTACCATATCTTCCCAAATTTGATCCCTTGCCCCCACTATTCATTTTAAACCCCTCTCTATTTCTCTAGTTATGCGGCTCACTGGAACACCGGCCCCAGCACAGTTCAGGTGTAGACAGTCCCAACGGTACAGCCATCACTTTCCCCAGTACTGGCGCCAGTGCCCCACGAACTGGAACCCACTTCTACCACACCAGTCTTTGAACTACGCATTAATTTCTCTAATCTTATTTGCCCTATGCCAATTTGCACATGGCTCATGCAATAATCCAGAGATTATTACCTTTGAGGTTCTGCTTCTTAATTTGGTGCCTAGTTCCTCCTACTGACTATGCAGAACCTCTTTCCTTGTCCTGCCTATGTTGTTGGTACCTACATGGACCACAACAACTGGATCCTCCCCCTCCCACTGTAAGTTCCTCTCCAGCTCTGAGCAAATGTCCCGAACCCTGGCACCAGACAGGCAACACAGCCATCTGGACTCGCACTCTTTGCTGCAGAGAACAGTGTCAACCCCCCTAACTATACTGTCCCCTACTACTACTACATTCTTTCTTTATCCTTCCACTTGAATGGCTTTCTGTACCATGGTGCCATGGTCAGGTTGCTCATCCACCCTGCAACCCTCACTCTAATCCAAACAAGCTGAAATAACCCCAAACTTGTTGGATAATCGCAAAGGCTGAGGCTTCTTTTGCCAATTATCTTAAATCTGTGGTTACTGATACATCTCCCACTGGAAACAGTTGCTCCTTATTCACTCTCTCAAAACCCCTCTTCATTTTCTATCTAATCTCCTGTTTAACCTTTTCTGCCCTGTCTGTTTAGTCTCTCCACATAACTAATGAGCTGCTGACTCAGGAATGGTAACCCTTAAACCTTCTCCCCAAGTTTAAGGACACGAAGATGAATAAGTAGCCCTCCACCCAATTACAGACCTTCCCCTTTGTTCTTCTCCTGCCCCTCTTTTCCCCAACTTTGCATTTGCTTTAAAGCTGTTCAACTCCAACATCTTCCAGTTCAGATGACAGGTCACAGACCTGAAACGTTAACTCTGTTTCTCTCTTCACTGCCAGACCTGCTGAGTATTTCCAGCATTTTCTGTTTTTATTTCAGACTTCCTGCACCTGCAGTATTTTGCTTCTGTTGATAAGTTGATCTGAATTGCTTTACATCAAGAAACAATGGCTGATGATATCAAGAGTTGACTTCTTAACGCACCCATGACATTCCTTTATCTGCCATTTTAACCAAGGCATTAACCCATTTTAAATAAATAAATGTCTGCTAAAATAACAGACAGCGAGACATTGAATATTTACTCATTAATATCAGCAGCAGTAAATTCTTAAGTGTCATCATTAAAGGTACAGTTATGATGCGACTATTGTGTCAATAGCAAAGATCTTCAATGATGAACAATGATGTATGACTACCTGACGGCACAAAGCAAGAAATATGAAACTTGAGCTAAGTCACTGGTAACTCTGGAAACATTATTACCTTAACCATCCAGGACAAAGCAACCTGCTTGACTGACACCCCATCCACCATCTTCAACATTCACTCCCTCCACTACCAGCGCACAGTGGCAGCAGTGTGTACCATCTACAAGGTACACTGCAGCAACTCACCAAGGCTCCTTCAAAAGAACCTTCAAAACCCATAACCTCTACCACCTCGAAGAACAAGGGCAGTAGATGCATTGGAACACCACCTAGTTTCCCTCCTAGCCACACATCATCCTGACTTGGTACTATAAGGCTGTTCATTCACTGTCACTGGGTCAAAATCCTGGAACTCTCTTCCTAAAAGCACTGTGGGTGTACCTACACCACATGGACTGCAGCGGTACAAGAAGGTGACTCACCACCACCTTCTCAAGGGCATCTAGACATGGGCAATAAATGCTGGCCTGGCCAGTGATGCCCACATCACTTGAAAGAACAAAAAAAAAACTTGATTGTTTTATTATTAGAACAGGGCTATTACTTTAGTTTGTGCTATCATATGTTAATATATGCAGAACTCCTTGTTGACCAATTTGGTGCAAGATGCAGCTGATATTATATGGACCCGATTTTAATTCTGTGCAAGTGAGTGGGATTTGAATGGGTTAAAATCAGGCCCCAATATAACTCAGCTCTGTGATTGAGCCTCACACTTGATAAACACTGATTTGAATCCAATACCATGGAATTAACAAGGCGTCTGCGTACCAAACATATTACCATCAATTGAAGTATAGTCACTGTTGTAATATAGGAAATATGCAGCCAATTTGCACACAGCAAGCTCCCACAACCAGCAATATTATAATAACCAAATATTCTCAGGATTTTTTGTGATGTTAGTTGAGGGTTAAATATTGGCCAGTACACCAGAGAGAACTCCCCTGCTCTTCCTTAAATATGTCAGGCTTTTTTCTGTCCACCTGTGGGGGCACATGGAGGCCCTGCTTGAACATGTGCTCCGAAAGATGATACTTCTAACAGTGCGACCCTCCTTCACTATTGCGCTGGAGCATCAGCCTAGTTTGCAAGCTTAAGACTGCGGGGTGAGATTTTGAACCTTTTGTCTCAGAGGGGCAAGGGCTACTGACTGAGCCGCAGATGACACTAATCGAGTGCCTTAGGGCAGGATCCAGTGGTCAGATGGATAGGTATCAGTAAATAGTCCATGATGCTACCCACAGTCAGTTGATGAACAGAAGATGGCAATGAATATGGTGAAAAGAGTTTAGTACCTCACTCCACAGCACTACTTAGCCTGCAACTAGATTGTGACAATTGACATAGCAAAACTGAATGAGAAATGTTGAAGTAGCAATTTACAATGGAAATCTTGACAACTGGAAGTAAGGTTTGTGGAAAGGAATTGCGCACCTATACAAGATTTCTAATGTATAACTAAACACGCAAGCTTTATATTACGAATCAATTCTTCACAATCTGTCTCATTTTCTCTTTCATTCCGTGGTGTCCTGAATGAGAGCCATGGGGCTATTATCTCAGTCTTTCAACAAAGTCTTCAGAGTATGATAGACATAAATAAAATATTAAAAAACCCTCCTGTAAAATGGTGGAAATTCATAATAAAACAGGAAGTGTTGGAAATATGCAACAGGCTCATCCACATCTCTCCATTGTAAAATAAAAAGCACAGTTAACATTTTGGGTGGAGACCTTTGAGAGAAACATTAACCTGGTGTTTTATCTTTGCAGGTGCAGATCATCTCCAACTCTTAGCTGTTTTTGCACCAAACATAATTGTCTTGAGCTTTCACTAAGGCTTTTTCAGTTAAAAAAAGAAATATCTTTGCAGGCTCAGATAGTCCTTTAAAGTCATAATTCGACACAGAAAGTGATGTTACCCACAATCTATGATCAGATTTGCCTCTGGGCACATTTTAAACACTGCACCTAAGGAGAAAAGGCAAGAAGCACTGAAGTTCAGTCGAAGGGATAACATAAGGTGCCATACATGGGATTAAGAAAGCTAAATGATGAGCTGTTGAGAGATATTAATACAGCAGGAAGGAAAGGCAAGCAGTGATCACTGATCTCGATTTTCCCTTGCAATTAAAATAAAGGGAAAAAAGCACATAATTGGATCTAAATCAATGGATAAATACTATTTTTTCCGAAACAAAGGGGATTTTTTTAAAGTGATAGAGTCATTAGAGCATAGAAGGAGGCCATTTGGCCCATCGAGTCCATGCAACAGAATTTGATGTGACTTGAAACAAAAACTTTTTATTTAACTGTAATTGAGCAGGTTAGTTGTGATTTACTAGCAACTGAGCGTCATGAATAAAGTCATGTTATTTCTGACGCACTTAAGTATTCTATTCATCGTACAATCTCCGGGCTTTTAATTTCTGGTCCTGAAAATCTACAGAGGTGTTAGCTAATTGTGTGCAGCAGGATGCTCTACCACTGATAAGAATAAAGAACAGTACAGCACAGGAACAGGCCATTCAGCCCTCCAAGCCTGCGCCGATCTTGATGCCTGCCTAAACTAAAACCTTCTGCACTTCCAGGGACCGTATCCCTCTATTCCCATCATATTCATGTATTTGTCAAGATGCCTCTTAAACGTCGCTATCGTATCTGCTTCCACCACCTCCCCCGGCAGCAAGTTCCAGGCACACACCACCCTCCGTGTAAAGAACTTGCCTCGCACATCCCCTCTAAACTTTGCCCCTCGCACCTTAAACCTATGCCCCCTAGTAACTGACTCTTCCACCCTGGGAAAAAGCTTCTGACTATCCACTCTGTCCATGCCATTCATAACTTTGTAAACCTCTATCATGTCGCCCCTCCACCTCCGTCGTTCCAGTGAAAAAAATCCGAGTTTATCCAACCTCTCCTCATAGCTAATGCCCTCCAGACCAGGCAACATCCTGGTAAACCTCTTCTGTACCTTCTCCAAAGCCTCCACGTCCTTCTGGTAGTGTGGCGACCAGAATTGCACGCAATATTCTAAGTGTGGCCTAACTAAAGTTCTGTACAGCTGCAGCATGACTTGCCAATTCTTATACTCTATGCCCCGAGCAATGAAGGCAAGCATGCCGTATGCCTTCTTGGCTACCTCATCCACCTGCGTTGCCACTTTCAATGACCTGTGGACCTGTACGCCCAGATCTCTCTGCCTGTCAATACTCCTAAGGGTTCTGCCATTTACTGTATACTTCCCACCTGCATTAGACCTTCCAAAATGCATGACCTCACATTTGTCCAAATTAAACTCCATCTGCCATTTCTCCGCCCAAGTCTCCAACCGATCTATATCCTGCTGTATCCTCTGACAATCCTCAACACTATCCGCAACTCCACCAACCTTTGTGTCATCCGCAAACTTACTGATCAGACCAGCTACATTTTCCTCCAATTCATTTATATATACTACAAACAGCAAAGGTCCCAGCACTGATCCCTGCGGAACACCACTAGTCACATCCCTCCATTCAGAAAAGCACCCTTCCACTGCTACCCTCTGTCTTCTATGACTGAGCCTGTTCTGTATTCATCTTGCCATCTCACCTCTGATCCCGTGTGACTTCACCTTTTGCACCAGTCTGCCATGAGGGATCTTGTCAAAGGCTTTACTGAAGTCCATATAGATAACATCCACTGCCCTTTAGTCATCAATCATCTTCGTCACTTCCTCAAAAAACTCAATCAAATTAGTAAGACACGACCTCCCCTTCACAAAACCATGCTGCCTCTCGCTAATAAGTTTGCTTGTTTCCAAATGGGAGTAAATCCTGTCCCGAAGAATCCTCCCTAATAATTTCCATACCACTGACGTAAGGCTCACCGGCCTATAATTTCCTGCATTATCCTTGCTACCCTTCTTATTGAAGAATTTCAAAATAGAATTTTGTTGGGTGAGAAGCAGCTTCTTTTTGCCAGGAGGCATATGTGCCTCGAAAGACCACATCTCAGATGTAAAGAAAAAAGTCCACCTATCTCCAGCTCTGTAATATCACCCATTTTCACCCCGGCTCAGATCATCTGCTGCTGAAAACCTCATCCATATCTTTGTTACCTCCAGAGTTGACTACTCCAATGCTCTCCTCGCCCGCCTCCTATCTTCCACCCTCTATAAACTTGAGCTCATCTAAATCTCTGTTGCCTGCACCCTTCTCACACCAAGTCCCATTCACCCATCATCCCTGTGCTCGCTGCCCTATACTGGCTCCAGGTCCAGCAACATCTGCATTTAAAATTGTCATCCTTGTGATGAAATCCCTCCTATGCATCTATGCTATATCCCTCAGGCTATGCTTGATGACTGTAAGTTGCTACCACAGGGAGTAGTTGAGGCATATCGCATAGATGCGTTTAAGGGGAAGTTAGATAAACACGAGGGGGAAAGGAATAGAAGATTATGCTGATAAACTTAGATGAAATAGGTTGGGAGAAGTCTCATGTGGCGCATAACCACTGGCATAAACCAGTTGAGCTGAATGGTCTGATTCTGTGCTGTAAATTTGATGAAATTCTATGTCACCCAAGCCACAATTAGAGCAAGTTCTTCTTAGTCAACTTTAAGGTTACATAGCAAGAGCCATTTTACAAAGTGTTCCTTCTGCACAGGAAATTCTCACAAGTGGTTAAAAATGAGTGCAAATCTGTCTTTAAGATTTTTTTGAAGGAAGGACCATATCACAGAAGCAGCAGAAAATCTCATTGTATGACCTTTAATGCTTCTATATACGGAAGCATAGCTGAATGCAAACATCATTCCGTCTCCTGATATGTCTGTGGTACATGGTTTAGCCTTTTTTCTGAACCAAGCTGCACTGCTGAGTATCAATGTCACAGAAAGTGTGACTGAGGGCAGTTCCCGGCATCCCTTGTGAGCACGCAGTCAATTGGAACTATCAGCAGCTCCCCACAGAGACAGATCGTGCTCCTGACTGGCAACAAGAGGTTTCAGCATCAGAGAAGTGCTAGTCAATAATGCCCCACACAAGTCAAAGTCCTCCTCCCAAAGGCCAAGGGACCAAGGTTGGCTTAATGCAGTAAACATCGATGAAGCTGTCGCTGTAGTAATTCTTTAATAAAGGAACATTCTGCTCCGAATGGAGACTCCTGCGAATGCTGTATTGTATGATCATTTTAAGAGTGATGTCCCTTTAAGAACTCAATATGCTAATGAGCTAAGTACCCAGTATGTAGTCATGTGACTAGAAGCCATAGTCACTCTGAACTGTAACACCCTGGACAAAGGTTCTATATATAGTTTTCTCTGAAATGTATGTACTAGTTTAGTGGTTAGAAAACTTTCTAGAGATCGTCAAGCAACTGGAATTCACGGACCTCATTGTGTTGTTTAAGGTAACACAAAGAAACTCATGATATGGTGGCAGCAGTGGTGAAAAGACAATATATAAGCTTGAAGACCAGGGATAAAACAGCAAACAAGTGAAGAAACTTTAAAACAAGTAACTGAAAAGAATGAAAGAAAGCTACATACCTTAGGGCGGCACGGTGGCGCAGTGGTCAGCACCGCAGCCTCACAGCTCCAGGGACCCGGGTTCGATTCTGGGTACTGCCTGTGTGGAGTTTGCAAGTTCTCCCTGTGTCTGCGTGGGTTTTCTCCGGGTGCTCCGGTTTCCTCCCACAAGCCAAAAGACCATTATAAATTGGCCATTATAAATTGTCACCAGTATAGGTAGGTGGTAGGGAAATGTCGGGACAGGTGGGGATGTTTGTTGGGAATGTAGGATTAGTATAAATGGGTGGTTGATGTTCGGCACAGACTCGGTGGGCTGAAGGGCCTGTTTCAGTGCTGTATCTCTAATCTAAAAAAAAGCTCTGTAGAACAGAAGCATGGCTGAAAAACAAGCAATCAAGTAAGTCATTGTGCCGATGATTGAGAAATTCTGGCTAAAAAAGGCCTTTGAAGGGTTTTTTAAAAATTCATTTTCCAAAAGTGAAACGGGCATGAACTAAAAAAAAAGTCCAACAGTTCAAAAAAAATGCAGGAAACCCCGAACACAACAGTCTCCATGAATGCAGTCAAGTTGAAAAAAATCATTAAACCAGTGAAGCGTGAAGAAGATAAATAAACTCGAGCAAAAAAAAAACAAAGGGGAAAACCCTTGAAGTACCTATCGAACATGCAAGTGAAGTGCTGAAAGAGAAAATACAGAGAACACTGTCAAGCACCTGTTACAATCCATCAAAGCTGCTAGCCTGAAGAAAATAATTTCTGAAAGGGGGAACAGTGCAGAGTTAATAAAACAAGATTCATGCCACAAATAGAAAAGTCATAATACATCCAGTGCTGAAGGCACACACAGTGCTGAACAAAGTTCAATATCGAACAGAAAGCAAAAGAACAGCAGAAGGATGGGTATCAAATTTACCAGCATGAACTGGAAGGCCATTGATAACCTATCTGAGTTTAAACTTTTTAAACAAAGAATGCAGTCATGCTTCACAGATCAAGCGGCTGCAGAACCAGAGAAGCAGGCTATGAAAATACTGATAGCATCAAGTCAGACATCAAGGCAATATTTGACCAAGTATGGCATCAAGGAGCCCTAGCAAAATTGGAGTCAATGGGAATCAGGGGGAAAATTCTCCACTTGTTGGAGTCATAGCTAGCACAAAGGAAGCACAAAAGAACCACAAATGGTTGTGGTTGTTGGAAGTCAATCATCTCAGCTCCAGGACATCATTGCAGGAGTTCCTCAGGGGAGTGTCCTCCAGCCAACCATCTTAAGCTGCTTCATCAATGACCTTCCGTCAATCATATGGTCAGAAGTGGGGATGTTCGCTGATGATTGCACAATGTTCAGCACCATTTGCGATTCCTCAGATACTGAAGCAGTCCGTGTAGAAATGCAGCAAGACCAGGACAATATCCAGGCTTGGGTTGAGAAGTAGCAAGTAATATTCGCGCCACAAAGGTGCCACGCAATGACCCCTCCAACAAGAGAGAATCTTACCATCTCCCCTTGACATTCAATGGCATTACCATCTCTGAATCCCCCACTATCAACATCCTAGGGGCTACCATTGACCAGAAACTGAACTGGAGTAGCCATATAAATACCATAGCTACAAGAGCAGGTCAGAAGCTAGGAATCCTGCGGCGAGTAACTCATCTCCTGACTCCCAAAAGGCTGTCCACCATCTACAAGGCACAAGTCAGGACTGTGATGGAATACTCTCCACTTGCCTGGATGGGTGCAGCTCCAACAACACTCAAGAAGCTCGACACCATCCAGGACAAAGCAGCCCGCTTGATTGGCACCCCATCTACAAACATTCATTCCCTCCACCACCGACGCACAGTGGCAGCAGTGTGTACTATCTACAAGATGCACTGCAGCAACACACCAAGGCTACTTAGACAGCACCTTCCAAACCCGCAACCTCTACCACCTAGAAGGACAAGGGCAGCAAATGCATGGGAACACCACCACCTGCAAGTTCCCCTCCAAGTCACACACCATCCTGACTTGGAACTATATCGCCGTTCCTTCATTGTCGCTGGGTCAAAATCCTGGAACTCCCTTCCTAACAGCACTGTGGGTGGGTACCTACCTCACATGGACTGCAGTGATTCAAGAAGGCATCTCACCACCATCTTCTCAAGGGAAATTAGGGAAGGGCACTAAATGCTGGCCTAGCCAACGACGCCCACATCCCATGAATGAATAAAAAAAAAGCAGTTGGAAATGAGGGGTTATACATAATCAATACCTCTGGCTTATCTGAAGAGGACCAGAAAGATCCTGTAAAAATTATGGTAAGTGCCAGATGATCAGCTTCTGGGTAAGGGTGAATTTTAGAATTTATCACCTGGAATCGATGTCCAATAGGTAACAACCACAGGAATCAACAGATCAATTCATCAGTAGATGCCTTAGTAAGGGTAACGAATGCAATTTTTCAGAAACTGAGCTGTCGGAGAGAATAATGGAGCTGGTGATTGTCTCAACAACTACTGAAGTATTAAAAAAAGACCTCTTGGGGAAAAAGAAAAGTCACACAATTTATGCACTTCTAGAAGATGGAAGGACATATGAAGCCATTGTCGTTGGACAACAGCACCTGCAAGCATAAGGTGCAGCCAACAGTATCAGCACAGTAACCAGGTCACAAAAAGCAAGCAGGCGGTGTGGTAAGTGTCGTTTGCCCCACTCACCACAAACTGGTCCTACATTTCAAGAACAGATGCCAGGCACAGCAAAGTGGCAACAGCAGCAAGGGCATCACCAGAGACCTGTGTATAGGCAAGCCGATACAAAAAGTCCACAGTGAAATCGACCTGAGACAAGACTCAGAGTGGAGCGATTCTCAGCCGGAAGATAAGTAGACATTTCACATTGTGAACCTGACACATTGGGCTGAATTTTACCAGCCCTCCCCGATGTTGGGGGTTGTGGTGGGGGAGCCCGGAAAATTCTTTGGGGATCGGCCCACCACAGGCCTTGACAATGGGAAGGCACCGCCCCATTTTCGCGGCGGAAGTGAGGCCTCAGGGCAGGCCCCCACCCCCACCTCTGGTGAAAAAAACCTCATTAACATATTTAAATAAATCATAAAAAAGGAATAATGACCTATCTTTCCACGACTGTTGTCCTACGCCGATATTCCGGCTGGTGGCCGAAAGTCCCACGCCTTTGGATCTCTGTTAGGAGATCTGAGGCTGAACACTGGTGGGGAGGGGAATGGAGTGAAATTTTCAGTGGTTGGGGGCGGGGGGGAGAGGGGGGGAGTGGGGAAACTGTTTCAGTTGGCGAAGGGGATGATGGGATGGTGTTGAAGGGCAAAGACCTGTACGTTTGGGAGTGAAAGGTCGGGATCGGCAAAACAGTGTTTTGAGGGGAGAGGGAAATTCAAAACTTGTTAGGTCATGGGTGGTGGTGGGGGGGGGGGGGGGGGGGAGAGGTGAGCTGGAAGAGGGGCTTCAGTTGTTTTTTGATTGTGAAAATTGAAAACACAGCTGTATTTCACTTTAAAAATGTAAATGTCAGGGTTTGAAGCCCTTTAAAAATGGCAATGTTACCGGACACTGTTGCTGGGGATGGAGTGCCCATCCCCACTATATCATCAGGGGTGGGCATTACGCCCCCTCCATGTTAATGAGCCACTGAGCGAAATATCACGGTGGTACTGCGGTGCACGTCTCTCGCTTACGCCGTGCAGATCTGGAAACTCGCTGTTGGGATCAGTGGCAAGCTATTAAAACCCAGCTCATTGTGTTGATGAAGTCAACAACCGGAAACTTTTGCTGCTATTAATATCATGTGCCGAAAGAAAGTTGGTAAACATACACTCAGGACTGAGACTGACACAGGAGCGAGAGCAAATATCCAACCAGTCTGAATCCTGAACTTGGGGTAATTGGAAATTAATGATAAAAGTGACAACTGCAAAGTTAACTGCATACAACGGGTCACCCATCCCTTTCAGTGGCATGCTAACAATGCAGTGCAACTGTGGCAAGTCGGAAACCACAAATATTTTACCTGGTAGACATGAGCAGACCAGCCGTGGTAGGACTGCCAGCGTGTAAGGACCTCAAACATTGTGACTATCCACAAGATCACCAAGATACCGATTATAGCAGAAGAGACCAAGGGTGCCCACATTGAGTCAGTCCAGGACTTACAACATGTGTACCCAGACAGGTCTGACGCCAGAGGAGAATTCAAAGGCGGTGCCGTACTGCACCTCAGAGAGGACGCACTCCTCATGTCCAGCCCCCTGATGTCCGAGATTTGAGTCACAGTTCTTCCAGGATCTCAGTGGTTCTGGTTCGGAGAGTATCAGCCTCTTCTCAGAGACACCACACCAATAGAATGATGATCCAAATTCAGATCATGAAAGTTTTTTGTCGACAGGCCGTGTTTCTTCGCACTCCAGTGACTCAGAAGAGATTGATGTTGTAACCATTGAGAAGCAAAGGCTGGCAATGAGGAGCACTGAGGATCAAAACCCACTTGCAGACCCTGGCCAGCATCAAATGGTGCAGTCTGGAAATGCAGCAAAAGCACAACTATGCAAATATTCCCATCCTCAGTGATGGGGGAGCCCAGAATATCAGTGTGAAAGATAAGGCATTTGCAACAAACCTCAGCCAGAAGTGCCGAGTTGATGATCCATCTCGGCCTTCTCCTGAAGTCCCCAGCATCACAGATGCCAGACTTCAGCCAATTCGATTCACTCCACGTGATAGCAAGAAATGACTGAAGGCAGTGGATACTGCAAAGGCTCTGGGCTCTCATTATATTCCGGCAATAATACTGAAGACCCTGTGCTCCAGAACTTTGCCGCGCCCCTAGCCAAGCTGTTCCAGTACAGCTACAACACTGGCATCTGCCGTGCAATGTGGAAAAGTGCCCAAGTATGTCCTGTAAACAAAAAGCAGGACAAGTCCAACCTGATCAATTACCGCTCCATCAGTCTACTCTCAATTATCAGTAAAGTGATGGAAGGTGTCATCAACAGTGCTATCAAGTGGCACTTGCTTAGCAATAACCTGCTCAGTGACGCTCAGCTTGGGTTCCACCAAGGCCACTCAGCTCCTGACCTCATTACAGCCTTGGTTCAAACATGGACAAAAGAGCTGAACTCAATAGGTGAGGTGAGAGTGACTGCCCTTGACATCAAGGCAGCATTTGACCGAATATGGCATCAAGGAGCCATAGCAAAACTGAAGTCAATGTGAATCAGGGAGAAAACTCTCCATTGGTTGGAGTCATACCTAACACAAAGGAAGATGGTTGTGGTTGTTGGAGGTCAATCATCTGAACTCCAGGACATCACTGCAGGAGTTCCTCAGGGTAATTCGGCCCAACCATCTTCAGCTGTTTCATCAATGACCTTCCTTCAATCATAAGGTCAGAAGTGAGGATGTTCACTGATGATTGCACAACGTTCAGCACCATTTGCGACTCCTCAGTGCAGAAATACAGCAAGACCTGGACAATATCCAGGCTTGCGCTGAGAAGTGGCAAGTAACATTCGCGCCACACAAGTGCGAGGCAATGACCATTTCCAACAAGTGAGAATCTAACCATCTCCCCTTGACATTCAATGGCATGACCATCGCTGAATCTCCCACTATCAACATCCTAGGAGCTACCATTGACCAGAAACTGAACTAGAGTAGCCATATAAATACCATGGCCACAAGAGCAGGTCAGAGACTATGAATCCTGCGACGAGTAACTCACCTCCTGACTCCCCAAAGCCTGTCCACCATCTACAAGGCACAAGTCAGGTCAAATCAAGGTACACATCATATATAGTAAGTAGTGTTTTTTAGGGAGTTCTGTCATAACGAGGACCAGGGAAGAAGGGCCCGAGAGTAATTGTTATTATTTGATATGAAGCATCTTCCAAAAGGTTTAATTTAATGGGTAAGTCATGGCAGGAGAGCTCAAAGCCGTGATTTGCTCCTCGTGCCTATACGGGAAGCCAGGAACAATTCCAGTGCCCGGGGCCAGCATGTGTGCAAGATGTGTCTCCAACTGCAGCTCCTGGAAACCCAGGTTTCAGAGCTGGAGCAGCGGCGGGGACACTGTGGAGCATCCACAAGGCGGAGAGTATCGTGGATAGCACATATAGAGAGGTGGTCACACTGCAGGCTCAGACTCCACAGCCAGGAAGGGAATGGGTGACCACCAGACAGAGCAAGAGGACTAGGCAGGCACTGCAGGAATCTCCTGTGGCTATTCCCCTGCAAAACAGAGATACTGCTTTGGATACTGTTGGGGGGGATGGCCTCTCAGGGGAAAGCAGCAACAGCCCAATTCATCGCACCACGGTTGGCTCCGCTGCACAGGAGAGGAATAAAAAGTGTGGGAATGCAATAGTTATAGGGGATTCAATTGTAAGGGGAATAGATAGGCGTTTCTGTGGCCGCAAAAGAGACTCCAGGATGCCTCCCTGGTGCTAGGGTCAAGGATGTCTCAGAGCGGTTACAGGACATTCTGAAGGGGGAGGGTGAACAGCCAGTGGTCGTGGTACACATTGGTACAAAAGACGTGGGTAAAAAAAGGGATGAGGTCCTAAAAGCAGAATATAGGGAGTTAGGAAGTAAGTTGAAAAGTAGAACCTCAAAGGTAGTGATCTCAGGATTACTACCAGTGCCATGTGCTCGTCAGAGTAGAAATAGCAGCATATATCGGATGAATACGTGGGTGAAGAGATGGTGTGAGGGGGAAGGTTTTAGATTCCTGGGACATTGGGACCAATTTTGGGGGAGGTGGGACAAGTACAAACTGCACGGGTTACACCTGGGCAAGACCGGGCTGATGTGCTAGGGGGACTATTTGCTAGATTGGTTGCGGATGGTTCAAACTAAAATGGCAGGGGAGTGGGAACCTTTGCAAGGAGTCAGAGGAGGGGGGATCAAGGACAAGAACAAAAGACAGTAAGGGGAATAAGAAAAGTGATAGGCAGAGAAATCAAGGGCCAGAATCAAACAGGGCTATAGTGAAAAATAGTGGGAAGGGGACAGGTTATGTTAAAAAGACAAGCCTTAAGGCTTTGTGCCTTAACGTATGTAGCCTTCGCAATAAAGTGGATGAATTAATCGCGCAAATAGATGTAAACGGGAATGATATAGTCGGGATTACAGAGACATGGCTGCAAGGTGACCAGGGATGGGAAATGAACATCCAGGGGTATTCAGTATTCAGGAAGGACAGACAAAAAGTAAAAGGCGGTGGAGTTGCATTGCTGGTTAAAGAGGAAATTATCGCAATAGTGAGGAAAGATATTAGCTCTGACGATGTGGAATCTGTATGGGTAGAGCTGAGAAACACTCAGGGGCAAAAACGTTAGTGGGGGTTGTATATAGATCCCAAAACCGTAGTGGTGATGTTGGGAATGGCATTAAACAGGAAATTAGAGACGCATGCGATAAAGTAACATCTGTAATTATGGGTGACTTTAATCTCCATATAGATTGGGAAGATCAAATTAGTCACAATATCATAGAGGAGGAATTCATGGAGTGTATACATGATGGTTTTCTGGACCAATACGTTGAGGAACCAACTAGAGAACAGGCCACCCTAGACTGGGTATTGTGTAATGAGAGAGGAAACATTGATAATCTAGTTCTGCGAGACCCCTTGGGGATGAGCGGCCACAATATGATAGAATTCTTCATCAAGATGGAGATTGATGTAGCTGATTCTGAGACAAGGGTCCTGAATCTTAATAAAGGAAACTACAAAGGTATGAGGCGCGAGTTGGCTATAATGGATTGGGAAATGTTACTTAAAGGGATGATGGTGGATAGGCAGTGGCAAACATTCAAAGAGCGCATGGATGAACTGCTACAATTCTTTATTCCTGTCTGGCGCAAAAGTAAAATGGGAAAGGTAGCCAAACCATGGCTTACAAGGAAAATTAGAGACAGCATTAGATCCAAGGAAGAGGCATACAAATGATCCAGAAAAAACAACAGACCTGAGGATTGGGAGCAGGTTAGAATTCAGCAAAGGAGGACCAAGGGATTGATTCAGAAGGGATAAATAGAGTAAGCTTTCAGGGAACATAAAAACTGACTGTAAAAGTCTCCTTCGGTATGTGAAGAGAAAAAGATTGGTGAAGACAAATGTAGGTCCTTTACAGTTAGAAACAGAGGAATTTATTATGGGGAACAAAGAAATGGCTGACCAACTAAATGCATACTTTGGTTCTGTCTTCACAAAGGAGGATACAAATAGCATAGCAGAAATGTTGGGGAACACAGGGGTTAGTGAGAGGGAGGAACTGAAGGAAATCAGTATTAGTAGAGAAATGGTGTTAGGGAAATTGATGGGATTGAAGGCTGATAAATCCCCAGGGCCTGATAATCTACATCCCAGAGTACTTAAGGAAGTGGCCCTAGAAATTGTGGATGCATTGGTGGTCATCTTTCAAGATTCTATAGACTCTGGAACAGTTCCTACAGATTGGAGGGCAGCTAATGTAACCCCACTATTTAAAAAGGGAGGTAGAGAGAAAGCATGGGATTATAGACCAGTCAGCCTGACGTCGGTAGTGGGGAAAATTCTAGAGTCCATTATCAAAGATTTTATGGCAGAGCACTTGGAAAACAGTGGTAGAATCGGACAGAGTCAGCATAGATTTACGAAAGGGAAATCATGCTTGACAAACCTACTAAAATTCTTCGAAGATGTAACTAGTGGAGTTGATGAGGGGGAGCCAGTGGATGTGGTTTATTTGGACTTTCAGAAGGCTTTCAATAAAGTCACACATAAGAGATTAGCGTGTAAAATTAAAGCGCATGGGATTGGGGGCAGTGTATTGCAATGGATAGAAAATTGGTTGGCAGACAGGAAACAAAGAGTTGGAATAAATGGGTCTTTTTCCAAATAGCAGGCAGTGACTAGTGGGGTACCGCAGGGATCGGTGCTAGGACCCCAACTATTCACAATATGTATGAATGATTTATATGAGGGAACTAAATGTAATATCTACAAATTTGCAATGACACAAAACTGGGTGGGAGGGTGAGTTGTGAGGAGGATGCAGAGAGGCTTCAGGGTGATTTGGACAAGTTGAGTGAGTGGGCTAATGCATGGCAGATGCAGTATAATGTGGATAAATATGAGGTTATTCACTTTGGTAGCAAAAACAGGAAGGCAGATTATTATCTGAACGGCGATAAACTGTGAGAGGGGAATATGCAACGAGACCTGGGTATTCTTGTACATCAGTCACTGAAGGTAAGCATGGAGGTGCAACAGGCGGTAAAAAAGGCAAATGGTATGTTGGCCTTCATAGCGAGAGGATTCGAGTACAGGAGCAGGGATGTCTTGCTGCAATTATACAGGGCCTTGGTAAGGCCACACCTGGAATACTGTGCTTTTTGGTCTCCTTATCTGAGGAAGGATGTTCTTGCTATATAGGAAGTCAAGCGAAGGTTTACCAGACTTATTCCTGTGATGGCGGACTGACATATGAGGAGAGATTGAGTCGGTTAGGATTATATTTGCTGGAGTTCAGAAGAGTGAAGGGGGATCTCACAGAAACCTATAAAATTATAACAGGATTTGACAGGGTAGATGCAGGAAGGATGTTCCCGATGTTGAGGGAGTCCAGAACCAGGGGTTATAGTCCAAGGATACAGGGTAAATCTTTCAGGACTGAGATGAGGAGAAATGTCTCCACACAGAGAGTGGTGAGCCTGTGGAATTCGGTACCACAGAAAGCAGTTGAGGCCAAAACATTTTATGCTTTCAAGAAGGAGTTAGATATAGCTGTTGGGGCAAAAGTCATCAAAGGATCTGGGGCGAAAGCGGGAACAGATTACTGAGTTGGATGATCAGCCATGATCATAATGAATGGTGGAGCAGGCTTGAAGGGCCGAATGGCCTCCTCCTGCTCCTATTTTCTATGTTTCTATGTTTCTATGCCAGGAGTGTGATGGAATGCTCTCCACTTGGCTGGATGGGTGCAGCTCCATCAACAATCAAGAAGCTCAACACCATCCAGGACAAAGTAGCCCGCTTGATTGTCACACCATCCACAAACATTCACTCCCATCACCACCGACACACAGTGGCAGCAGTGTGTACCATCTACAAGATGCACTGCAGCAATGCACCAAGGCTCCTTAGACAGCACCTTCCAAACCCGCAACCTCTACCAACTAGAAGGACAAGGGCAGCAAATTCATGGGAATCCCACCATCTGCAAGTTCCCCTCCAAGTCACACACCATCCTGACTTGGAACTATCTTGCCGTTCCTTCACCGTTGCTGGGTCAAAGTCCTGGAACTCCCTTCCTAATGGCCCCGTGGGTGTACCTACCTCACATGGACGGCAGCGGTTCAAGAAGGCAGCTCACCACCACCTTCTCAAGGGCAATTAGGGATGGGCAATCAATGCTGGCCTAGCCAGCAACACCCACATCCCATAAATGAATAAACAAAAAATGCTGCGCCCTCACCTCTGCTCTCTAGAGAGCCACCAGCACCAAAACGAGCCAGAATAGACAGGTGCCTCCACAAGGCCAAATACCCCTCCCCCAACAAGTTCTCGTCCTTGAGCCCCAGGCCTTCAGATGCAGAGGATGAGGAGAAGCGAAGGACACACAATGTCCTGAAGAGACTGAGGAGGAATGAGTTGAAGCATTGTCTGCTGGCTCTTCAAGAATGACAAGGCCTCAAAAGTAGGCAACCTGAAAAAAGCAACAGAGTATGTTAGCAGGCTGTAGGCAGAGCAACAGAAACTGAATGCAGAGAGAGAGAAACTTCACCAAAATTGGCATTGGGTTAGATGCATATTCTCTGAGGTGCAGGAGACACTGCTTGAAACTCAAGGGAGTATGAAGGTAATGCATGACCGACATGCAGTGACAGAACAACAGGCCAACAACCAACACATTGACATCATGTGTGCAAGCCAAGAACAGCCAAGGATGAAATCCACTTCTCCGGAAGTTTATACTGGAACAAGGTTTGTAAGAGTTGTCAAACCAACGAAACAATATGTGGACTCTCAAACCTTCTGCACTCATATATTTCACAATTCTATTTTCATACTTGTAAATGTTATAATCTCTATTCCTGCATATTATCCAGTTTTATGTGTTTTTACTTGTAGCATAAGAGACTTACCTTTGGAAAGAAAGGGGGTGTTGTATGATCACTTTAAGAGTGATGTCCCTTTAAGAACTCAGTATGCTAATGAACTAAGTGCCAGTACTTAGTAATGTGACTAGAAGCCATCGTCAATCCGCACCCTCACTGTGCACCCTGGACAAATGTTCTGTTTCTAGTTTACTCTGTATTGTATGTACTAGTTTAACTGTTAATAAACCTTCTCGAGATCTTCAAGGAACTGGAATCGGCGTACCTCATTGTGTTGCTTAGGATAACACAAAGAAGCTCATGACATGCTGTATACGGAATTCTTTCTCGGTGGGTTTGGTTCCCCCGCTGACAATCCAGTGCCAGTGCTGAGGGAGTGCTGTACTGTAGGAGTTGCCATTTATCAGATGAAGTGTGAAACTGAGACCCTATCTGCCCTTTCGAGTGGAAGTAAAAGATCCCACAGTGCTACTTTGAGGAAGAGGAGGGGAGTTCTCCCCAGCGCCCTGGTCCTTGTATTCAGCTACGCTTTACCGACGCTTGAGTTATGAAAAAAGTTTAGGTGGCCAACAGCTTGGTGAAGGAGGTATCACATAGAATTACAGCACAGAGACAGGCCAACTTGGCCCAGCTAGTCTAGATCAGTGTTTAGCCAACTCACGAGCCTCCTTCCACCTGACCTCATCTCACCCTATCAGCATATCCTTTTATTCCGCTCTCCCTCATGTGCCTATCCATCTTCCCCTGAAATGTATCTTCGCTGCTATTCGCCTCATCCATTCATTGTGGTAGCCGTTCTAGAATCTAACCATTCTCGGGGTAGGTCTTAAAACATGAGTGGAACAAGATAAAAGAATAGAAGCAAAATACTGTGGATGCTGAAAATCTGAAATAAAAACAAGAAATGCTGGAAATACTCAGCAGGTCTGGCAGCATCTGTGGAGAGAAAAGCAGAGTTAACGTTTCAGATCAGTGACCCTTCTTCAGAACTGGCAAATATTAGAAATGTGAAAGGTTTAAGCAAGTAAAGCGGGGGTGGGGCAAGAGATAACAAAGGAGATGGTGTTGATAGGACAAGGTCACAGAACAGCTGACCAGAAGGTCATGGAGCAAAGGCAAACAATATGTTAATGGTGTGTTGAAAGACAAAGCATTAGTATAGATAGGGTGTTAATGGACTGAAAACTAAGCAGCCACAAGTACAAATATGTAAAAAAAGTGGGTAGGCAAACTGAACAAACTAAGATAAATAAAATAAAATAAACACAAAAAAAATAAAAAAATAAAAAAATAACTAAAAGTAAAAGTAAAATGGGGGGCCCGTCATGCTCTGAAATTATTGAACTCAATGTTCAGTCCGGCAGGCTGTAGTGTGCCTAATAGGTAAATGAGATGCTGTTCCTCGAGCTTGCGTTGATGTTCACTGGAACACTGCAGCAAGCCCATGATGGAATCTAATTTCTGACCTGAAGCTTTTTAAGGGAATTCAAAAGCTGATTCTGACTGAGATAATTTAGTAAGTTACAAAGTGGCACCTCCAAGTCAATCTTCAACTGACAGGGCATCTATCATTTCAAATTGCATAACATGTACCTGTGATTGCTATGATATCTGTTGAATATGCTTCAGAAGTACATCATTGGCTGTAAAGCGTTTTGGAACTTCCTGAGGTTGCACTCTATAAATACAAGTCTTTCTTTCTTTCTATTCGTTGTTACCATTCCTATCTCTTGCCAACATAGCTCACGTTCCTTTATCATTTCCCCACATGCCGTATATGTCATTGCATTCCATTTTCCTCTTTCGCGTAGCTTGCATTCTCCATCTCCACTGCTCGCTGAGACTTGTCCTCTCAGACGTCAACAGATTCACAGTCAATACCAACCCACCCTTCTGTGCCTGGAAGCCAGTAAGCTTGAATATCATTCTGTTCATACTATGGTTGCTATTGATTAGCATTATACAGTAGTTTGGCAGTGAATCATTCCAGGCATTAGATGCAAGCAAAGGGGTGCTTGGGAAATAATATTTATTAGATCCTATAATCAAGTTATATTAAATCAAAATAAATCTGGATTATATAAACCAGCAGTAGAGTCAGCCAGAACATGGAAAACACTGTGATAAGAAGGACCAGGGCCAAATTAACGCTGACATATTTCATCTTTTAAATGCGTTGGTGCTGAAATGACTGGCAGGTTTATATTTCTATTCTGTGGTTCAATCTACTGTTAGGTAAATCAGACTGTTGTCTCGCAGGTAAATAGGAGCAGGAGCAGGAAATTCAACCCCTCGAGCCTGTTTCGTCATTCATTTAGATCATGGCTAATGTGCATCTCAACTACATCTACCTTGTCTTGGTTCTGTATCCCTTTAATATCTTTGCCTAACAATAGCATTGCTGAGAATGTGATATTAGCTACTAAATGTTTAACATATTGGTAACACAGCCCTTTGTCAGTATTTTATTCGAGGCATTAAATGGGTTAATTTTTTTTCTTATTGTTCATTCACGGGATGTGGGCAGTGGGTTGGAATTTATTGCCTTTCCCTCAATGGGCTCCATTGGAAGAAAAACTCAAAGGAGTTCATAAGAGCATGTTAAGCATTTGTGCACAAAGGGCTGAATTTAGTGAGGCAGCTTGGAACTGGAATGGAGGCGGGGGGGGCGATGGGGAGGGGGTGGGGGGATGTGGGGAGGGGCGTTGGCGGAGAATCATATTGGTTTCGGATTTAGTCAGCGGCAGAAAAGCACCAAGGCGTCCTCACCGGCCCAGGGCGACGGGAATGCCATTTAAATTGTACAACAGTTGGTTTTAATACATTAGCATGTAATTGATTGCAAATCAATGGGGGGCTTGGAAATAAGTGGATGACGGGCGGCCCTCATGTGGACAGCCATGACCAGCACTGCCTATAGGAAGAGGGGGGAACAGATGCCGTTGTCAGACTACAGTACAGTGTGCTCTGCATGAGTGGTCTTCATCTCGGGTGGAATGCACAGGGGGGCTTGGTCTCAGGTAAGAGGGTCGGTGGCCATGCTGCTGGGTGAGAGCGTCGGTTATCAGCACGGGTGGGCACTGAAGGCCATTAACGAGACAACTAGGGGATTAGCAAAGGGAAAACTGCTGAGGCAGGTTCATCTCTGCAAGGACAGCGCTCTGGAGGCCAGAGAGTGTACTAGACTCGAATCAGCCACATTCAAATGTCCGAGTGGCATTGTCAGCGAAGGCAACATTTCTCCAGGGAGGCCGTCACTGACTTATGCGTCATGCTGCAGGACGAGTTGCAGCCTATGGGATTCAGTGGTCACCCTATGCCAGTGGCCCTGAAGATCACTGTAGCACTCAACATTTACACATCTCGATCATTCTAAGGATCCCCTGGAGACATGTGTAGTATGCCCCAGGCAGCAGCCCACCATTGCATCAAGGAGGTGACCAATGCCCTGTTCAAGAGGGCCGGTGACTATGTGTGCTACCGGACCAACCCTGATAGTCAGGCCGAGAAGGACATTGGATTCCGGGCCATCGCTGGATTTCCCCGGGTCAAGATGTGATAGATTGCATGCATGTGGCCATCAAGGCTCTAACGGACCAACCAAATGCCTTCATCAATAAGAAAGGCTTCCATTTCATCAATGTTCAACTGGTCTGCGACCACCGAAAGCATTTCCTGCAGGTGTGTGCCCGCTTCCCGGGAAGCAGCCATGACGCCGACATACTTTGACAGTCCCAGGTGCCACAGCTTTTCCAGCCTCCCGCTCACCTTCAGGGATAGATTCTCAGGGAGAAGGGCTACCCATTGAAGACGACTGACACTTGTGAGGAATGCTCGCACTGCAGTGAAGGAGAGGTACAACACTTGCCACAGTTTCAGCCGAGCGACCATCGAGCAGCCCATTGGGCTGCTGAAGATGAAATTCCGCCTGGATCAATCTAGTGGAGCCCTACAGTGTACCCCAGTGTAGGTCTCGCGTATCGTGGTGGTCTGCTGTGCTGTGCACAATCTAGCACTGCAGAGGAGGGAGGCCTTGAATAGACGGACATGACTGAATGATGCTCCTTAACTGACGTGGAGAAAACAGAGGAGGCTGGTGAGCAGGCAGCACTGGATGTTGAAGCCCTTGCACCAGAGGCCAGGCACATTGAGCAATGAGCCAAGGAGACAAGAGACAGTCTCATAATTACCCGCTTCCAGCCACCATGATGGCCTCTCAGAGTAAAATCAATAAAGTCTCACCTCAATGCATGCAGTCTGTCGCCTCCTACCTTTAGTTTAGTTTAGTTTAGAGATACAGCACTGAAACAGGCCCTTCGGCCCACCGAGTCTGTGCCGACCATCAACCACCCATTTATACTAATCCTACACTAATCCCATATTCCTACCACATCCCCACCTATCCCTATATTTCCCTTCCACCTACCTATACTAGGGGAAATTTATAATGGCCAATTTACCTATCAACCTGCAAGTCTTTGGCATGTGGGAGGAAACCGGAGCACCCGGAGAAAACCCACGCAGACACAGGGAGAACTTGCAAACTCCACACAGGCAGTACCCAGAATTGAACCCGGGTCCCTGGAGCTGTGAGATGCGGTGCTAACCACTGCGCCACTGTGCCGCATTTGTGTTCCGTGCATAGTGGAACCACGCGTTATAGCCCATGGGCGACACTAACTACTAAATGAAGGCTGAGACTGCACTGGCAGCCCAATGAGGGGGAAGGGTGAAGTTAGCATCTCACGTTTGAAGCATGATATAATAATCATTTTCCACAATGAAAGTTAACTGTAATAATAAAAAACTTTATAAGATAAAACATCCGTGAAATCCCAAGAGGTGGCTTTCGTTATGTATTTGAGCGTTTCTATGAGGTGTGACCCCTGCACTAGCAGCTGGACTGGAGGCAGGCTGCTGATCACATTGCCCTTTGGTCTGTGAAGACTTCGGCGGCCGTCCTCTGGCTGCCTGAGGTCTAGAAGGCCCCAGTTGCATGAGGGTTTCCTGCACAGGTGCAGGACCCTCCTGAGGCATCACAGCTACTGGAGCTGGGCTCACTGGTGGAGGGGCTAAGCAGCCACTGTCCACACTCAGAGTTTCCCTGAGGGGAGCCCCAGCTGTGGAGGTCAGCCTCTCCTCCTCCTTTTCAAGGCTACCCTTGAACCTCCCTGCTGACCAGAGAAGGACGAGGCCCTGGAGAAGACTCTAGGGGTCTTATCCTTCTCTCACCTTGCTACTGCTGCATTGACCTCATGGTCAAGGCAATGGTGTGCAGGTCTGCATGCATCTGTGGGATCTGGTTCTCCATGAGGATCGTCAACCTCACACCTCTGAGACATGGAAGCACTCATTGCATGGATGGACTCCTCTATCGTCCTCTCAAGGCTGTGTAAGGCAACTGGCAGGTCCGTCAGATGTTGTCTTATCTCCCTCTGCAACTGCAGCATGCCTTGTGCTGTCAATGACAAAGGCTCAGCATGGGCCTGGACACTCACAGTCCTCCGACTGTCAGAGGCCTCGACTGTCTCAGCCTCCGCCAGCTGCTCGGGCACGTGTGTGGTGCTCTCACCAGCTTGTGACCCTGATTCTACAACCAAGGGGAAATCCACCAAGGTGAAGGTATCTGCACTGGTGGAAGGTGCAGGAGAGACATGGATCGGTGCATCATCTGAGTGCCACTTCTCCTCAGTGGTTGAATGATCTCCCCCTTCTGCTGGAGTCTGCTGCAGACGCTGACCTGTATGATAGAACATGAACATGTGTGTGTTAGGCTGTGCAGATCTCATCATGCCAACCATGCATGATGAGGAACTCCAGAAGTGAACTGTTTGACGTTTGAAGACAATCCTCACTCTCTTGAGCAGAGACTCCAGTCCCACTGTGAGCTGTATTGAGCGGCCACCCTGGTTGCCTGTGAATTCCAGTACCTCCTCCTCAGCTGTCGAGAGAGGCCAGATGTCTGGTATTCCTCCTCCAGTCCAGGATGTCTCCCTGTTGTTATGCACCCTGTTGTCCTGCAAGTGGAAAGAGGGAGATAGTCATACTTTGCAGAGTGCTCCACAGGACAGTTTTGTTAATTGTAAGCCCTCATCCCCTGCTGGGCTTTCCTATATAGTTCATCCACATGCCAGCTCTCAGGGAAGTTAATGGGGGTGAGCTATGAAAGAGGGTGGCCTGTGGCCGAGATGCAGCCATGCATCTGGCAGGATAAGGTGATGCTTCACACCTTTTCTAGCGCCTTTGTGGTGTCTCCCTCCCTATGTTCCACTTCCTCCTGCATAGCCACATTCAATCCCTAAAAAGGAGAGAGGTATGGAGCAGTCACCTTGGCAGAACGAAGGAGGTCGTTGACTCTCTTGCGGCACCGGGCCCATGTTTTGGGGGTGACCCCATGGCTGCTGACTTCCTCTGCGATCTCCATCCAGGCTTGCTTGGTCAGGCAAGAGGATCTTTTCTTGCCATCGCTGGGAAAGAGGACCTCCCGCCTTTCCCCTGCAGCTTAAAGGAGAATCTGGAAGGAGGTATCACCAAACCATGGGGTCACCCTGTGTCTTGCCTCTGCCCTACTGCAGGGTCTTTCACTGAGGGTGGGTGGCTGGGAGTTCCTACACAAACCGGAAAACCGCAAATGAGTCTAAATCAGCAGCGCTGGCAGGCTTTAAATATGGCGCCAGCATCTCGTCCATAGTCTTCTTATGCCGTATTCGGCGACTTGAATCCCATCCCCATTGCATGATTGGATGGGTCCTGTGCCTCCATTATTTAAAGTGGTCGCCTGCCGTATGATCGTGGTGGGTCAGCTGCACATGTGACCAGTGGGGACAGTGCCCACTTCCAGGTCTGCCACCAGGATCTGCGACAAGATCACAAAATTCAGCCCTAAGAATGCCCACAGTCATTTCTAGGTTCATAGTGGGTAAATTTTCCAATCATGCGCTTCAGCAACACCTCTTCCCCATCAAGAGCGTGCAGTTGGAAATCTGACCCTTCCTATTTTCTCCTTCCTTTTCATGTGAGTTTTGCTCTTAACAACTGATGATAGAGCAGGGAATAAAATCCTCATAATTTTTCACACTTGAGGAAAAAGATTAAGATACGGTCCTGTTGTATAGCCTCAACCACCATAGCACATATCAGGAAATGGTTTCCCGCAATTTTCCATGATTTGCCCTGCCCAGTTAGAAATTTCAGCATCTGATACTCTTGGATCGGATGCAGACTCTTTAGATGTAGTGTAAAACTCCCTTTACTCTATCTCAGTGATATGGGCTACCTTTGGACTGGGACATTTTTCCACATCTGTGCTTGCAACCCTCAGAGTGAGATTGCTAATTGAATGCCAATTCATGCCAAATACAGAACAACGCAAACATAGAATCATAAAATCTGCTTGACCAGCACCCCATCCAACATCTTAAACATCCACTCCCTCCATCACTCGCACACTGTGGCTACAGAGTTTACCATCTAAATGATGCACTGTGGCAACTTGCTGAAACTTCTTCAATGGCACCTTCCAAACCTCTGGCCTCAACCATGGCCGCCAATGGTGGGGCAAAGTGAAAGGGATGTAGAATTGGTCAGAGACAAGGGTGGAGTGTTCAAGCGGGAGAGGTTACCAAGATGAGGATTTCCATCACAATACCTGTGAAGTAATGCCTGCTATGTATTCGCTGGTTTGCTGGATATTTTATATATCTGATTTATCTCAGAACAATGCAGATATGACACTAGTTCTAAATCAAAAACAAGTTTATTTACTGTACTTTAAAATATCTCAGCACTTACAAGGTTTCAGTACAAAGTCTTTCAGAACACAATCTCTGTTTGACTAGAACCTTCCACCTGACTCATTAGTTTCAGTTTCATCAACTCTTAAGCCCCACCCATAGGCTTAAGGAAACAAGCACAGTGAACTCTGATCAGTGGATATTAATCAAAGCATTAAACTTTACAATTCCAGCAGACTGGGAGCAGGAACTTCATGGCATCGGTTCCCTGTGCCTTATCATCAACCTTATCTTCCAAATGATCAATAATGCATCCTATCTCCAAATTTAATTTTATTTATTTAGAGATACAGCACTGAAACAGGCCCTTCAGCCCACCGAGTCTGTGCCGACCATCAACCACCCATTTATACTAATGCTGCATTAATCCCATTACCCTCTCACATCCCCACCTTCCCTTAATTCCCCTACCTATACTGAGGGCAATTTATAATGGCCAATGAACCGATCAACCTGCAAGTCTTTGGCTGTGGGAGGAAACCGGAGCACCCGGCAAAAACCCACGCGGTCACAGGGAGCACTTGCAAACTCCACACAGGCAGTACCCAGAATCGAACCCGGGTTGCTGGAGCTGTGAGGCTGCGGTGCTCGCCACTCTGCCGCCCCAAAGTACTTACACTTACAAAGTAAGTGTTACTATTTTGTGGTTCTTTTTATGGGGTATGTTTGCAATGTAAGGTAAATTACTCTTTCTGTTTTATGGTTTGCATTTGTGCAGTGCAAGGCAAAGAAATTATATTCAACTTCTCATACATTGGTGAAGGATGCTTTCCATTGTTGTTTGAACAGAATCATACAGTGCTTGCAACCTCATAAGTTTCTCTCCATGGAGAAAGAGCAGGGCAGTGGGACTATTTGGAGATGTCTACCAAAGTTCTGACACTGGCACAATGGGCTGAATGGCCTCCTTCTGTGTTTTATCATGCTATGAACTATTGCATTAATTCCCATTTTAATATTCTATTGAATCTGCTTCCACTAACTATTCAGGCAATGCCTTCCTGACAATAATAACATACAGTTTAAAAAAAATGTCCTCATCTTCCTTGCCAACCATCTTACATCTGTATCCACTTGTTACCAGTCTGCCTGCCAGTGAAAACAGTTTCTTATTACTTACTATTAAGAAATTTTGCTATGCCAAAGCAGGATTTTTTACTGCATCAATTGGAAAACTACATTAAACTTTTAATGAAACAAAAAGGGCTGGAAATCTACAGTTAACTTTTTAAAAATCTGGCAGCCAAGATGGCCACTGCAATTTACCTTTGAACACCTTGCACATTCCAAGGCATCAAAAAGGAGGCACATGTGAGATGAATCTTGTACCCAAAACAATGATTTGCTCTATTGATTGAACAACTGGCGATTGCTTTCATTAGTAAGTCATTCTAAGTCATCCTGGGCCATTAACATTGAAAGGGCCAACCCTCCCAGATGTTTAAATATTAACATCCTGAGAGACTGAAATTCCTAAACTCAAATCTCATTAGAAAGTTCGAGAGAATGCCCAGAGGCAGCCATGTGACCATTTGTCCATCGCTGTGAAAGCTGGGAGTTTCCCTTGGAAAAGGCAGACAAGCCAGTGACTCATTCTGGACAGAAGACAGAAGAGCTGTCTCTCTTTCTTTCTCTCTCTCTCTCCCTCTCTCTCCAGAAAGCCTGGTGGGGCATGTGAAGCCGAGCTGCCGGTTGCTGGATCCAAGACAAAGACACCAGGGGAAAAAAGCCACCTATATTTCCGCCTCCAAGATAACCCTGAATCAGGTAGTCCAGCCACAAAGTGCATTTCTACCAGCCAAAGACTTCAAGAACGCTACCTCAGCTGGAAGACAACGGAATCACCCTACCACACAGACTGTATACTAATTTTTTATTTGTCGGGACTCTAATCCAACCACAAATCTACTCCTCAACAGTCTGCAATCTATTTTTGTGTGTGATTCTCGTGTGAGTGCGTGGGTGAATGTGTAGCATAATTTTATTATTTTATTTAGATTGGGTTTAGATTATAAAGTATAATAATCTCACCTCTTTCTTCTTTATACTCAAGAAAACCTGTCTGATTGATTCTTTTACAATCACAACAAAGGTAAAAGGTAAACACTCACTGAAGTGATAAGTACATTGACTGATTAAAAAGGAATAAACCCTGTTGTGGTCAAATAAGAGGAAGGACAAGGGGGGGGGGGTGCCTTGTGACCCCTTCTCACCTGATTGTAACACTTTGACTATCAAAGGAGCTCAGAAATCTGAGCACCAGTATTAAATCTCACCTGAACTGTCTCTGGTCTAGGGAGTCAGAGCAATTTACGACACAGAAGGAGGTCATTCGGCCCATTGAGTCAATGCCAGTTCTCTACAGAGCAATCTGTCTGTCTCACACCCTCGCTCGATCCCCGTAGCTCTGCAACTTTCTTTTCTTTATGTACCCATGCAATTTCCTTTTGAAATCATTAATTGTTTCCACTTCCACCACCTTTGTCCGCAGCAAGTTCCAGGTCATTACCACCCGCCACGTAAAAAAGTTTTTCCTCACATTCCCCCTGCATCTCTTGCCCAAATCCTTCAATCTCTGTCCCCGAGTCCTTTTCCCATTAGTTAATGGGAATAGTTTTCCAATGTCTAACTTACCTAAGCCTGTCATAATCTTGTACACCTCAATCAAATCTCCCCTCAATCTTCTTTGCTCCAGGGAGAACAACCTCAGCTTCTCCAACCTAACCATGTAACTAAAATCCCTCATCCCTGGAACCATTCTGGTAAATCTCCTCTGCACCCTCTCAAGGACCCTCACATCCTTCCTCAAGTGTGGTGACCAGAACTGGATGCAATACTCCAGTTTTTTTTTATTGTTTCATGGGATGTGGGTGTCACTGGCGAAGCAAGCATTTATTGCCCATCACTAATTGCCCTTGAGAAGGTGGTGGTGAGTCACCTTCTTGATTCACTGCAGTCCCTGTGCTGTAAGTACACCCACAGTGCTGTTGGGAAGGGAGTTCCAGGATTTTGACCCAGCGTTAGTAAAGGAACAGCGATATAGTTTCAAGTCAGGATGGTGTGTGACTTGGAGGGGAACTTGCAGGTGGTGCTGTTCCAAACATAGAAACATAGAAAATAGGAGCAGGAGTAGGCCATTTGGCCCTTCGAGCCTGCTCTGCCATTCATTATGATCATGGCTGATCATTCAACTCAGTAGACTGTTCCGGCTTTCGCCCCATACCCTTTGATCCCTTTAGACCCAAGAGCTATATTTAACTCCTTTTTGAAAACATACAATGTTTTGGCCTCAACTGCTTTCTGTGGTAGCGACTTCCACAGGTTCACCACTCTCTGGGTGAAGAAATTTCTCCTCATCTCAGTCCTGAAAGGTTTATCCCGTATCCTTAGACTATGACCCCTGGTTCTGGACTCCCCCACCATCGGGAACATCCATCCTGCATCTACCCTGTCAAGTCCTGTTAGAATTGTATAGGTTTCTATACAATTCACTCTTCTGAACTCCAGCAATTGTGTGAAACCCTTTGAGACATTTCTGAGATGTGTGCTATCATGCTATGCAAACTTCTTTTAATCCCTTATCATTCCTTTGCTAATCTTGTCCACTTATAATGAGTTTTTGAAGTGGCATTGTCCATATGTTTGCTTTCAAAATGATGCCATGCCTCGATTAAATTAATTGCAGTTTAAAATTAATTGCAACTGCCTTTAATGCATACAGCTTGTCTTGAATTAGTCTGGAAGCTTATGAAATGCAGTCAGCTCACACTATCACGGTGTTTGAGTGTTTGTGATGGCTGTCTATGCTGTAAGTGTGGTCCAACTGGAGGAAAGCAAGCAGAGAGAAAGCATGTGCACCTTGACAGGTGAATTTATTGCCCCGAGGTTGCATTGTGAGAACTGTCAGAGACGCAGCTCTGCTGTCATTATCTTCTTGCTAAGCAGGCACCACTAGACTTGAGTAAGTTCTTTAAGGAAATTAATCTCTAGGGAACACACACACACATACATACATACACACACACAGGCAGTGCCATACTTTACCCAGAGCTGTCAAATTCATTGCAGTCTCATATTCAATGTATGAGAAATCAAGTCATAACATTGTACATCACAGGAGGAGGCCAATCAGCCCATCATGCCGATGCCAGCTCTTTGAAAGAGCTATCCAATTAGTTCCACTCCCCTGCCCTTTCCTCCCTCATAGCCCTGCAATTTTTTTCCTTTTCAAGTATTTGTCCAATTCCATTCTGAAAGTGACTATTGAATCTGCTTGCATCAGCTTTTCAGGCAATGCATTCCAGATCACAACAACTCGCTGTGTAAAAAAATTCTCCTCATCTCCCCTTGACTCTATTGCAAATTACCTTAAATCTGCAACCTTTGGTTACCAATCCTCCAGCCAGTGGAAACAGTTTCTTCCTATTTACTCGACATTTTGTGTTTGGATCCCAACCAGCATTGTTCACACAATGAAGAGCCTCCTGTTTATTTCATCTCCACTCCTTTTAAGAATATAGGAATATAAGGAATAGCAACATGTAAGAGGTTCCCGCTCCCGCTTCCCCCCTTACTGATGATTCTTGACGTTAGGATTTTATAAAGGACAAATTGCATGGACACAGGGTTGGGCTGAACCACAAATTTCTTTATTTAAAAAAAAAACAACACCCCTCCTAAAACCCTGTTACAAAGACCTCTAACTAATCTAAAGGACACCACATGACACCTTGATTGATTAGTCCGATTTAAATCCCTTCACGATTTAACCTCGGTGCTCAACCAAACACAAGTCACCACGACTTATAAAATAAACCTTTTGAAAAAACACAGGCAAAACCCCAAATTCACTCAATTCGAAACCCAAACCCACCCAGGATTTGGCTGCTACACTTAAAATTGTTTTAAAACTCTCGGCCCCAAATACCCTTTGGATTTGGCTGATAACTTGCAATCCTCCATGTGATTGGTCCTTCCGGTGAGAATTGTAGGTCCACGAGCCAGGTTGACCTTTCCTGACCCTCCTTCTCGACTGCAAACCCCCACAGTACAAACCCCTTCAGGATTTGACTGAAAAACTTACAATCACCCACATGGCTGGTCATTACCAATGTTGATTGTAGGCCTGGACCTGAGAAGACCAGTCCCTGTCCTTCTTCACATATCTGCAGCTCCAAACCCTTCGATCTTGTCCCTTTTATGATAATCCTTATCGAAATATCATGAACACATCTCCTGAAGTCATCACACAGCAGGTCTGGCAGCATCTGTGGAAAGAGAAGCAGAGTTAACGTTTCGGGTCAGTGACCCTTCTTCGGAACTGACAAATATTAGAAAAGTCACAGATTATAAACAAGTGAGGTGGGGGTTGGGCAAGAGATAACAAAGGAGAAGGTGCAGATTGCAAACACCAGGAGGGAAATAGAAAGCAATGAAGGTGAACAAGGTAAAAGAGACAAACGAAAATCCCGTCGGAGAGAAGAGCAGAACTTCTTCAAGGTAGGCATTCCTGGAAGAGAAGTGGCAGTGAATTAAACACTAAAATAAAAGCAAAATACTGCGGATGCTGGAAATCTGAAACAAAAACAAGAAATGCTGGAATCACTCAGCAGGTCTGGCAGCATCTGTGGAAAGAGAAGCAGAGTTAACGTTTCGGGTCTACCTTGAAGAAGTTCTGCTCTCCTCTCCGACGGGATTTTCGTTTGTCTCTTTTACCTTGTTCACCTTCATTGCTTTCTATTTCCCTCCTGGTGTTTGCAATCTGCACCTTCTCCTTTGTTATCTCTTGCCCAACCCCCACCTCACTTGTTTATAATCTGTGACTTTTCTAATATTTGTCAGTTCCGAAGAAGGGTCACTGACCCGAAACGTTAACTCTGCTTCTCTTTCCACAGATGCTGCCAGACCTGCTGAGTGATTCCAGCATTTCTTGTTTTTGTTTCAGATTTCCAGCATCCGCAGTATTTTGCTTTTATCCTGAAGTCATCCTGCTGGATGGTCAGCACTTAGCACCTTTTAATCCTTTTCCTCTGTTACCTACCAAGTCCAGACAGATCCATTTAGTGCTGATGTGATTTGCATGACCGAGAACAATGAACTCCACCAAGGTGAGGTAATCCAGGCTCCAAAGACAATATCCATGAAAGAGGTTTCTATCCTGTCTTGACAGGAGTGAATGTTGTGCTCTGGGGCCAGTTAGTTGGAACAATGTCCTCCCCAATCACTTAACATGAGGGCAGTTATCCTGTGTCACTGTAATGATAATGTCCCAAATTCCAGTCCTTTAACAGTATCAGTCCTGTTGTGATGTTGGGATGTTTGAAAATTGACTCATTGGAATGCAGCCTGCCTCTGTGTGCTTTGTGTTGAGGTTTGGCTCTTATTCACAGTACTAGTGTCCGTGGGGGTTGGGGTTCCTTCCCCATACTTCACAAAGTCTGGTTTTAAAATCCAGTTGTGGGGGGAAGGAATTCTGATCCCACAAGCAGGAGAAGACCATATGGCCCATTGAGCCTGCTCTGCTGTTCAATACTATCTTTGTATCTCTTGGTTCCCTGAGACCAAAAATCTATCTATCCCAGCCTTAAGTATATTCAACGATGGAGCATCCACAACCCTCTGGGGTAGAGAATTCCAAAGATTCACAACCCCTTCAGTGAAGAAATTTCTTCTCATCTCAGTCCAAAATGATCAGCCCCTAATCTTAAAGAGATACAGCACTGAAACAGGCCCTTCGGCCCACCAAGTCTGTGCCAGCCAACCATCAACCACCCATTTATACTAATCCTACATTAATCCCATATTCCCTACCACATCCCCACAATTCTCCTACCACCTACCTACACTAGGGGAAATTTACAATGGCCAATTTATCTATCAACCTGCAAGTCTTTGGCTGTGGGTGGAAACCGGAGCACCCAGCAGAAACCCACGCAGTCACAGGGAGAACTTGCAAACTCCACACAGGCAGTACCCAAAACTGAACCCGGGTCGCTGTAGACGTGAGGCTGTGGTGCTAACCACTACGCCACTGTGCCGCCCCACTGCACCGCCCTACTGCGCCACTGTGCCACCCTTGATATCCTTATCCTGAGACTGTGCCTGTGTTTTAGATTCCACAGCCAGGGGAAACAGCATCTCAGTGTCTACCCTGTTAAGCCCCTTCAGAATCTTGTATGTTTCAATGAGATCACCTCTCATCCTTCTAAACTCCAGAGAATATAGACGCAATTTACTCAGCCTCTCATCATAGGACAACCTTTTCATCCCATGGCATAACCTGGAAACCTTCGTTATACTGCCTCCCATGTAAGTATATCCTTCCTTAAATATGGTGACCAAAACTGTGCACAGTACTCCAGGTATGGTCTCACTAAAACCCTGTACAATTGTAGCAAGACCTCTTTATTCTTGTCCTCCAATCCTCTTGCAATAAAGGCCATCATGCTATTCCCCTTCCAAATTGCTTGTTGTACTTGCATGCTGTCTTTCTGTGTTCCTTTTACAAGTACACCCAAGTCTCTCTGAATATCAACATTTACAAGTTTCACACCTTTGAAACAATAGTCTGCTTTTCTATTCTTACTACCAAAGTGAATAAACTCAAACCTCCCCACATGATACTCCATCTGTCACCTTGTTGACCACTCACTTAACCTTCTGTCCTCTTCTTCGATGAGCCTGCCTGTGCTTGAATACATGCTCAGATACCATCTAAGTCATCATTCTTCCACTGTCAGCCGAGGAAGTGTATGTTTTCAGGCTGGTTAACCACTGGGGCATCGCTCCTGCGCTCAATCTTGTTCTGTTTCTTTGCAAACACTTTCTCACAAGGGTTACTGGATGGTTATTGGGAGGAGAATACGAGTCTCCCTCTCTCGCCCATTGACTCTGAAGCCAACTTCACTGCTGCTGGAGATTGGTGTATCGTGCACATGCCTTTTTTTTATTCGTTCATGGGATTTTGGGTGTCGTTGGCTAGACCAGCCTTTGTTGCCCATCTCTAATTGTCTTTGAGAAGGTCATGGTGGTGAGCTGCCTTCTTGATTCGCTGCAGTCCATGTTGGGGTAGGTATATCAACAGTGCTGTTAGGAAGGGAGTTTCAGGATTTTGACCCAGCGACAGTGAAGGAACGACGATATAGTTCCAAGTCAGGATGGTGTGTGGCTTGGAGGAGAACTTGCAGGTGGTGGTGTTCCCATGCATCTTCAGCCCTTGTCCTTTGAGGTGGTAGAGGTCGCGGGCTTGGAACGTGCTGTCTAAGGAGCCTCGGCGTGTTGCTGCAGTGCATCTTGTAGATGGTACACACTGCTGCCACTGTGCATTGGTGTTACAGGGAGTGAATGTTTGTGGATGGGGTTCCAATCAAGCAGGCTGCTTTGTGCTGGATGGTGTCGAGCTTCTTGAGTGTTATTGGAGCTGCACCCATCCAGGCAAGTGGAGAGTATTCCATCACACTCCTGGACTTGTGCCTTGTAGATGGTGGACAGGCTTTGGGGAGTCAGGAGGTGAGTTACTTTCCTCAGGATTCCTCGTCTATGACCTGCTCTTGTCGCCACGATATTTATGTGGCTACTCCAGTTCAGTTTCTGCTCAATGGTAACCCCCAGGATGTTGATAGTGGGGGATTCAGTGATGGTAATGCCATTGAACATCAAGGGGAGATGGTTAGATTCTCTCTTGTTTGAGATGGTCATTGCCTGGCACTTGTAAGCGGCATTCCACCTGCCAAATTATTTCCCACACACTTAACCAATCGATATCCCCTTGCAGACACTTTGGGCAGAATTGTTTCAGTCCTGTAGAAACGGGTTGGAGGCAACTTGCTTTCCAAGTCATTATGTAGATCATAAATAGTTGAGGCCCCAGCACTGATCCCTGTGGCACTCCACTAGTTACAGTTTTCCAACCCGATGAACACTTATTGATCTCGCATGTGTTTCCTGTTAGTTAGCCAACCCTCTATCCGTGTTAATATATTATCCTCAATACCATGAGCTCTTATCTTGTGTAGTAACCTTTAATGTGGCACCTTATTGAATGTCTTTTGGAAATCCAGATCCTCTACATCTACTGGTTCCCCTTTATCCACTTGCTTGCTACATCCTCACAGAACTCCAATAAATGTGAAACTTTCCTGTTCATAAAACCATGCTGACTCTGCTTGATTGTATTCTGATTTTCTAAATGTCCTGTTACTACTCCCTTAATAATGGATTCCAGCATTTTCCCAGTGACTGATGTTTGGCTAACTGGCCTATAGTTTTCATTTTCTGTCTCCTTTCCTGAACAGGATCATTACACTTGTGGTTTTACAATCCACTCAGACTTTTCCAGAATCTAGGGAATTTTGAAAGATCACAAGTTAGGCAACCATTATCTCCTCAGCCACTTCCTTTAAGACACTAGCATGTAGGCTATCAGGCCCAGGGTATTTGTCTACCTCTAGTCCCATTAGTTTTCCCATTACTTTTTGTCTCGTGATCATGATTATTTTAAGTTCCTCCTTCCCTTTTCCCCCCTGATTTTCTCCTAATATTGGGACGCTTTTAATGTTACTGTTTGCTACCCCCTCACCTAATCACGAACCCACCCTCTCTCGATCACGTACCCCTCCACCTAACATTGAATGAGCCTCGGGCCTCCCCGTTCCTGTGCAGAGATCGATCCCCGTGCCCAGCACTGTCTAATTTCACCTTTTCTTGCACACTCATGTGGGCTAAAGTCTACTGTGCCCTCACCTTCTTCACCCTCTTCCCCCACCTCCTTTGCCCTGTCAGGTGGACATAAAAGATCCCATGACATTATCTTAAAGAAGAATAGGTCAGTCCTGGCCAACAGTTACCCCTCAACCAACATTGCCAAAAAAGCAGATGATCTGGTCATTATCACATTGCTGTTTGTGGGATCTTCCTGTGCACAAATTGGTTGCTGTGTTTCCTACATTACAACACTTCAAAATTACTTCAAGTTGGCTGTAAAGTGCTTTTGGGACATCCTAAGGTTGTGACAGCTGTTCCATAAATGCAATGTTTTTTTTCCCATGGGTTTTCCTTCTACTGTGGTCTGAAATGGCATCACTATGTTTAAGAGTCTCCACACCAAGCTACTGAGAAATGCACACAGAGGATGGTGGGATGGAGGGGGTGGGGGTAGAATTTTTGTCAGAAGGCGGGTGTGTACAGCAGAAGATCAGCTGAAACCTCAGAGAAAAAGCATTAACAACCATTCACACCTGCTCGAAAATTCTAATGTCATAGAGCTTCCGTTTACCCAATACGGAGAGTTTGACTGCAGGTTCCAAAATCATTATACGGGTTAAGTAAATATTTCCAAGAGAAATAAATGCTTAAAATTATAATTTAGTGGTCATGCTATTTTTGGTGATAGCATTCCGCTCCTTCGCAGATTCCAAAGATTTGTTGACAAAGGATAATAATATATTTGAGGTCAACATGCCACAGAAGATGGAATCCAGTATTGTGTTATCAAGGCAAATGACTTCACAATCCTCCGTCTATTATTTTAATGGAGGTGTTAGCCTATTTACATTAAAGTGTAACCAAAACAATACTTATTAAAGCTTCTGAGCTACCTGGAGAACATAAAATTTAGCAGATTATGGGCAGGATTTTCCGTTTGGGGTCAGGGCTCTGAAGTTGGAATCAAATGTGGTTCCTGAACCTGCACCGTGAGGGAATAGTCACCTGACTGCGATTTTGCAGGATTAGCCAAATAGTGGCCAGAGGCACGCTTGCCATCCAATTAAAGACAGCAGGTGGGCTTTCGAAACTGAAGAACCAAGAGGAGGCCCTTTCAGCATTGAAGGAATTACAATCTGCTGTTGCAGGTAAGGGAGAGGGAGATGATGCCTCCATCTTGAGGTGCCCTCTCAGCACATTTTTCAAAAATGGCCGCAGCTGCCTGACCACCAAAGTGGAGGGGAAACCCCTCCGCAGGGCAGCCTGTGGTGGCAGCTGTGGTCAGGCAGGTATGGCAGCAGTGTGATGAGGGGGCTCTCAATGTGATCCTGGTGCGCTAGCTCCCCCCTTCCCCTGATCTGAGGCTGGCACCAGTGTGTACCATCTATAAGATGCACTACCGCAACTCACTAAAGCTCCTTCCACAGTGCCTTCCAAACCCACGACCTCTTCCACCTAGAAGGACAAGGACAGCAGATGCATGGGAACACCACCACCTGCACGTTCCCGTCCAAGCCACACACCATCCTGACTTGGAACTATATCACCGTTCCTTCACTGTTGCGGGGTCAAAATTCTGGAACTTCCTCCCTAACAATACTGTGGGTGTACCTACACCACAAGGACTGCAACAGTTCAAGAAGGCAGCTCACCACCACCTTCTCAAGGGCAATTAGGGATGGGCAATAACTGCTGTCTTAGCCAGCGACACAACATCCTGTGAACTAGTGCAAAAAACAGAGAGGTCACCTCCAGGCATCGACCATGCTCCCGATGCCACAGAAAATTTCAGTCACCTCTGATCATTGGCCTTAATTAGCCTCTTAATTGAGCTAACAACTACCCACCACCTGTTTCATTCCCAATGCAGCCACCAGGAAAATGGCTGGGAGTGGGACCCAGGTGTGGAACCAGCACACTGGGCAGTATTGGGAAATTCCGCACCTGCCCACCTCTGTTCCCACACCAATATCAGCATCAAAATCCTGCCCAACCTGCCTATCATTTAGTCTCTAATGAGCTGCATTTTCCCCTGGTTAAATATCCTTGGGACCTACCACAAACTGTGTACACTAACCGTCGATTCCATTACCCTTCCCAGCCACTGTTTCAGGTGGAATCAGACTATTTGCACACTCGGCATCCTATTTGATCCTGAGTTGGGCTTCCAATCTTATATCTTCATTATCAGCTTACAACCCTAATGTTCTCCATCAGAAAGATTGCCTAGTCCATCACCATTTATTTATTTATTTGTGTGTTCATTCATTGACAGGATATGTGTATCACTGGCAAGGCCAGCATTTATTGCTCATTCTTAATTGAGCAGGTGTTGGTGAGGATTGTTCTGCAGTCCATGTGGTGATGGTGCTCCCACAGTACTGTTAGATGGCAAGTGCTAGAATTTTGGCCCAGCAACAATGAAAGAAGATTGAGGCATTTTCCAGTCAAGATGTCTGCCTCTCTCTCTACTCAGCTTATCTGTTGCTGAAACTCTCATCCATGCCTTCTTTACCTCCTGATTTCATTCTACTAATACATTTCTGGTTGGTCTCACAAACTTCAGCTCATCCAAAACCCTGCTACTGTATGAAATCCCAAACCAAGTCCCAATCAAACCTGTCTCTCACTGACATACATTGGTTCCCAGTCCCCCAATTAAATTCTCATCCTCCTGTTCAAATACCTCACCCACTCCTACCTTGTGCCAACCTCCAGCCCTACAGTCATCTAGGAGCTCTGCATTCCTCCAAAGTTGGGCTCTTGAGCATACACCTACTCTCTTTTCCCTATAGTCTCCTGCCATGCTGTATCTCTAAATAAATAAAAAATGTCAACATCCTCTGCAATTCCCCTCCTACAATGAACAAAGTTTTAAACAGCCTACCTAATGTCGCTAACTTTGGTTTGGCGTCCCTTTGTGTTCATTTACAGTTCGTGTGAAGCTGTCTTGTGACATTCCCTATCTTAAAGGTGCTTCATAAGTTGCTGTTGTTGAGTAAAGGATTGTTTAACCTTGGGAAGAGAAGGCTCACGGGAGATATAATTCAATTCTTCAGAAGAAGGAATTTTCCTCCACACAAGATCAGATGGCAGGTTGTTCAAACTTGCCCGTCTTAGAGCGAAGACCAAAGTACGGAAAGTTCTCATCAGGCAACTCCTCTTTGCTGATGATGCTGCATTAACATCCCACACTGAAGAGTGTCTGCAGAGACTCATCGACAGGATTGTGGCTGCCTGCAATGAATTTGGCCTAACCATCAGCCTCAAGAAAACGAACATCATGGGACAGGACGTCAAAAAAGCTCCCTCCATCAATATCAAGCTATTTAAATAAATAATTAAATATCGATGACCACGCTCTGGAAGTGGTTCAAGAGTTCACCTACCTAGGCTCAACTATCACCAGTAACCTGTCTCTTGATGCAGAAATCAACAAGCGCATGGGAAAGGCGTCCGCTGCTTTATCCAGACTGGCCAAGAGGGTGTGGGATAATGGTGCACTGAGACGAAACACAAAAGTCCGAGTGTTTCAAGCCTGTGTCTTCAGTACCTTGCTCTACAACAGCAAGGCCTGGACAACGTATGTCAGCCAAGAGCGATGTCTCAATGCATTCCATCGTCGCTGTCTCCGGAGAATCCTTGGCATCAGGTGGCAGGACTGTATCTCCAACACAGAAGTCCTCGAGACGGCCAACATCCCCACCACATACGCCTTACAAAGCCAGCGGTGCTTGAGATGGCTTGGCCATGTGAGCCACTTGGAAGATGGCAGGATCCCCAACGACGCATTGTACAGCGAGCTCGTCACTGGTATCAGACCCACCGGCTGTCCATGTCTCCGCTTTAAAGATGTCTGCAAACGCAACATGAAATCCTGCGACATTGACCACAAGTCGTGGGAGTCAGTTGCCAGCGATCACCAGAGTTGGCAGACAGCTATAAAGGTGGGGCTAAAGAGTGGCGAGTCGAAGAGACTTATCAGTTGGCAGGAAAAAAGACAAAAGTGTAAGGAGAGAGCCAACTGTGTAACAGGCCCGACAACCAATTTTATCTGCAGCACTCTAGTCTGTCACTCTAGAATTGGCCTTTATAGCCACTCCAGGCGCTGCTCCACAAACCACTGACCACTTCTAGGCGCTTACCCATTGTCTCTCGAGACAAGGAGGCCAAAGAAGATTCAAGATTCTGATAAGTGAAAAGTTCAAACTGAGCCTTAATAATATGGATGAGTTTGTTTCAAACTCAAAAACTAGGGAAAAAGGCTCAGGCTTATAAGAGAGAAATTGCACAGGTAGATTAACTATTTTAAACAGAGGGTACTGAACATAAAGAATAGAGCCAGACAGTTACACAGAATTACATAGAAGCTACAGCACAAACACAATCCATTGCGTCCAACCGGTCTATGCCATTATTTCTGTTCTGCTCAAGCCTCCTCCCACCCTACCTCATTTTGCCCCATCAGTATAACCTTCTATTCCTTTTTCTCTTATGTGCTTATCTACTTCCCCTTAAATGTTTCTATGCTATTCACCTCAACTACCCGCTGTTCTAGCAAATCCTGCATTCTAACCATTCTCTTGTCTAAAAAAGTTTCTCCTGAATTCCCTTTGGATTTATTAGTGACTATCTTATAATTATGGCCCCTAGTTTTGGTCTCCCCACAAATGGAAACATCTTCTCTACTGTAACCCTATCAAACTCCTTCACAATGTGAACAATCTCTATCAGATCACTCCTCAGCCTTCACTTTTCTGGAGAAAACAGCGCCGCTGGCTTTGTAAGGCGTATGTGGTGGGGATGTTGGCCGTCTCGAGGACTTCTGCACTGGAGATACAGTCCTGCCACCTGATGCCAAGGATTCTCTGGAGACAGCGAAGATGGAATGCGTTGAGACATCGCTCTTGGCTGACATACGTTGTCCAGGCCTCGCTGTTGTAGAGCAAGGTACTGAAGACACAGGCTTGAAACACTCGGACTTTTGTATTCCGTCTCAGTGCACTATTATCCCACACTCTCTTGGCCAGTCTGGATAAAGCAGCGGACGTCTTTCCCATGCACCTGTTGATTTCTGCATCAAGAGACAGGTTACTGGTGATAGTTGAGCCTGGGTAGGTGAACTCTTGAACCACTTCCAGAGCGTGGTCGCCGATATTGATGGAGGGAGCTTTTTTGACATCCTGTCCCATGATGTTCGTTTTCTTGAGGCTGATGGTTAGGCCAAATTCATTGCAGGCAGCCGCAATCCTGTCGATGAGTCTCTGCAGACACTCTTCAGTGTGGGATGTTAATGCAGCATCATCAGCAAAGAGGAGTTGCCTGATGAGATCTTTCCGTACTTTGGTCTTCGCTCTAAGTGGTTTGCCAATATTTTCTGGTAGGTTTGACCTCTCAGTTCTGGTATCACCATTGTAAAACTATTTTACACCTTCTCCAGTGGCTCTATAATCTTTTCCAGTGCCTCTTCATTCTATGTGGGATATGTACAGTATGGAACTATTTAAGGGATAATTGAAAGATATTTGAAGGAGTGGGGATTTGAATGCATTAGTTTCTGTGACTGACCAGAAGAAATTAGGGCGTTTTTTGGTACTGTAGTTTCCTATGTTCCTATGTTAACATCGCTAAAAAAGAACAAAAAGGAATTTCACTCACATGTGTTAAGTGTTCAAATGACAATAATTTGGAGGCTACTGTTTGTTCAGTCAACCAAAGGTTGGTATCTATAAGACAAGACTTTAGAAGAGAGCAGCCATTTAGGAAGTAATGTTGTTGCAGAATGACACTGTACTCAGTATGGGCTCGGCTATGTTCTACGAGGTTTGTGTTATGCCTGATATACTTTGATTCAGCACTTGCATTGCCTTGAGTTAAATTTTTCAGTCTGAGTCTCATTCTCCATTGCTCTCATGATAACTATGGCAACCTCCACAATCTCCAACAGCTTCTCTGCCCATTAAGCTGCTTATCTATCCTTTGAAACTCATCTCAGATAATGTTATTGCATTCCTGCTGCAGAAGCATCATTTGTTCCTGCTGATTCTCTTCAAGTACCACACTTCACATTTCGGTTGTGGCTATTTTGTTATATCTGAAGATATTATTGAAGTGTCATTAGTAATGGTTGGGTGAAGTATTTCCCTAATGTAAGATTCCTGTGCTGTAGGCTTCTTGCTGAGAGTCTTCTTCTGAGAAAGTTGTCCCCTCTGATAGTCCTTGGAACGTACTTGTTCATTCCAATGTCCTGCACTCCCAGTAGGTAGTTACAGTCATTCAAGTAGAGTATAAACCGTTTTAAATATACTTCTTCATATTTTCTTATTTAAATGTCAATTATTTACAACCTATCAGAAAGAATGGGATTAATGATTGAGCCGAGTCGTCAACAAAAATGTCAAGAATACTCATCATCCAGTTTTATTATCCAAACTCTCAACAATGAACCTGCTCATCATTAAGCCCTTCACCTGTCTCTCTAGTTGCTCTTTGAGAAATGGTAGACCTTTGCTCAACGAACTGTTTAGGTCTTCCATGTTACAACAAGTGACTCGATTTCAAAAGCACTTCATTGGCTGTAAGGGGACGGCCTGAGGTTGTGAAAGATGCTATATAAATGAATGTTTTTTCTTTCTTCTTCGTCTTGGTTGTCTTGGGAAACGCTGCAGCCATTTTGCATGTCGCAAAACTCTGAAAACAGCAATGAGATTAAATGCCAATTAAACTGCATCTGATTATCGAGGGTAGGTTGTAAACTAGTTATGATTATGAAGAATTATGAACTTTTGAAAGCTTCCTTAATTGCCTGAGGAAATTGGAGAGGAATATCTTAGTGCTTCATTTCAATTTGTTTTGCTATCTGACAGGAAACTGAAGGGTTAATACCGGATGAATGTAGCTGTAACATCTCTACAACTGGCAATTAGAATAGAATCATAGGAAGTTTAAACCACAGAAAGAGGCCAGTTGGCCCATCGTGTCTGTGCTGGCTGAAAAACTATCCACCTATTCCAATCCCATCTTCCAGCATTTGGTCCATAGCCCTGCAGATTACAGCACTTGAGGTGCATATCCAGACTCCTTTTGAATGAGTTGAGGGTCTCTGCCTCAACTACCCTTTCAGGTAGTGAGTTCTAGGCCCCCACCATCTTCTGGGTGAAAAACTTTTTCCTGATTTCCCCTCTAATTTTTCTAGTAATCATTTTAAATCTATGCTCCCCTAGTCACTGACCTCTCTGCTAAGGTAAATAGGCCCTTCACCTCCACTCTATCCAGGCCCCTAAAAATGTTGTACATTTCAATCAGATCTCCCCTCAGCCTTCTCTGTTCCAAGGAGAACAATCCCAGTCTATCCAATCTTTCCTCATAGCTGCATTTTTCCAGTCCTGGCAACATCCTCATAAATCTCCTCTGTACCCTCTCTAGTGCAATTGCATCCTTTCTGTATTGAGGTGACCAGAATGCAAGTTGTGGCCTAACCAATGATGGTCAATTTTAAATATGAGATGGATAGATTTTTGTCAACCAAAGGTACTGTATTAAGAGACAGGGAACAAAGGTGAGTATACGGAGTTAAGTCACAAATCAGCCATGATCACATTGAATGGAGGAACAAGCTTGAGGGGCTAAATAGCTTACTCCAGTTCTTATGTTCCTATGGAGGGTCTGAGATATATTTCTGGTACATTCCTTCCGTTAGCTTCTTGGGCAATCCTGTGTCTTGAGCATCATGTGACCTCAACAGGCAGTGATGGCCCAATTAAATGGCCCTGTCTCCTCTTTAGCTGACCTTGGGAATGAGCAGTCACTGGGAGCAAAGGTTAGGAAAACTGAACCCTCGATCTTCTGTTGTGACAAGAAATCTTCTTTCCAGATCAGTAGTAGCACAATTCTCAAACTTTTTTTATTTTCCGATAGTTACCATAGCGATATTTTTGCAAATGAGCCCTTGGATTCCTTGTTGCTTGGTTATTGACATTGCTGAATTCCCCAAAGAAATCCCTGGTTAGACCACACCTGGAGTACTGTGTTCAATTCTGGGCACCACACCTTAGGAAGGATATATTGGTGTTGGAAAAAGTGGAGGATAGATTTGCCAGAATGATACCTGGATTTCAAAGGGTTAAATTAGGAGGGATTGAACAAACTGAGGTTGCATTTCCTGGAATTTAGCAGATTAAAGGGGGATTTAATCGAAGTTTTCAAGCTATTGATGGGAACAGCAGGGGTAGATAGAAAGAAACTGTTTCTACTGATACTTGTCCCTGACCTCGATGAAAGCTGTCCACAAATATCTAGCAATCTCTGTGGCGAGTTTCAACTTTCTTGACGGTAGTTTAAATCTGGCACCAAAGCAAGGGCGTGTCTTGGGGTGTAACAGCAAGCAGGTAGACAACCAGTCAAATTGAAGTACTCACACACAGCAAACCCGGAAATTAAAAGCAATTACATTGCCCCAGTTTTAATTTAAATTTTACAGAGCTTGAAATGAATGTCTGGCTGTATAAGGTAGAAGCCAAAATAAAGATAAACAGACTCATAAGTTTTTTTTAAAATTTGTCATAAATATGTAGAATTTTTGATTATTATGGAGAAATTTGACATTGCACAAGTATAAAATTTGCTTTTCAGGACCGGTGATGGTGTTTAGCAGTAATTATGAAGTCAGGACACCATTAAAAGTCCAGTTACACCTCATTCAACAAGGTGTAATTTTTTTCCTGGGTTGTTAGAGCGAGACTAACAATCTAAGAGTGGAAGATCTTATCAATTCACAATCACAGTGGCACAGTGGTTAGAACTGCAGCCTCATAGCTCTAGCAACCCGAGTTCAGTTCTGGATACTGCCTGTGTGGAGTTTGCAAGTTCTCCCCGTGACCGTGTGGGTTTCCGCCAGGGGCTCCGATTTCCTCCCACAGCCAAAGACTTGCAGGTTGATAGGTAAATTGGCAATTGTAAATTGCCCCTACTGTAGGTAGGTAGTAGGGGAATTGAAGAGATGTGGTAGGGAATATGGTGTTAATGTAGGATTAGTATAAATGGGTGGTTTTTGGTCGGCACAGACTTGGTGGGCTGAAGGGCCTGTTTCAGTGCTGTATCTCTCTATGGCTCTATCACAAGGGAGATTGTAGTCTGTTGGGACCTCAATAGCAGACTCTGTGGAGAAGCATCCACTCAACTTCTGGATTTCCATCTTATTCTGCAATTTCCGAACTCCTGAAGTTGCTGTTGGTTTCACTGGAGTAAAAACCGTGAAACCTGATAATTCCGCCATGATTACCACAGCAAAATATGGGCCATTAAAAGCGAGCCTCTCTGCTTGTTCAGATGGAATTAAATGATTCCATCACGCTGCTCAAAGATCAATGGGGGACGGTTTTCTGAATGTCCTAGCTAACGTTTATCCCTCAACTAATACTGCCAAAACAGATTAACTGGCCATTTATCTGATTTATCGCTTGTGGGAACTTAATGTGCATAAATTGGATGCAGCATTTGCCAAGATAAGGACAGTACGAGCACCCTTCAAAGATTACTTAATGACCGTGAAGTGCTTAGAGTTTACCCTGATTATGTGAAAGGTGCTGTATAAATGCAAGTCTTTCCTTTCTTTAATGGACAAATTCCTGGGAATGAAAGCACTGTAGTAGATACTGTCGTGTGTTCAGTGGTGTCAGTTATTCTTGCAAATGATCTAAACAGCCTATTCCAATGAAACTTGACACACATGGCCCTCATCACACGACAGCATAACACAAGCACATAATGATAACATTATCCGAACTGGATAATCCTGTCTTTTGCATGAACGTTTCTTCAATTTCTCTTATGTTGGAAGAAGTAAATACTTGCTGAAACAAAGACTGATGCCAAACATCAAGCTGTATTATTTCACTCAAAGGTGAAAAATAGCTTGACTGTTATGACTGTGTTACAACAAAAAAATCTTGTATTTATATAGCACCTTTAACATAATAAAACGTCCCAAGCCACTTCACAATCATAGAATCATAGATTGAGAGACGCTTACAGCACCGAAGGAGACTATTCGGCCGGTTGTGTCCAGGCCAGCTCTCTGCAAGAGCAAATCCACTGGCCCCACTCACCTGCCCTTTACCCCATAGCCCAGCATTTTTTTGTCTTCAGGAGCTTATCCAAATCCCTTTTGAAAGCCAACATTGAATTTGCCTCCACCACACTCTCAGGGAGTGTTAAACAATCACTGTGTTAAAAAAAAAGTATTCCCTCATGTCACCATTGCTTCTTTTGCCATTCATCTTAAATCAGTGTCCTCTGGTTCTCTACCCTTCTGCCAATGGGAACAATTTCTACCTATCTAGTCCATCTAGATCCCTCATGGTTTTGAATACCTCTATCGAATCTCTACGCAAACTTCTCTTCTCTAAGGAGAACAACCTCAGCTTCTCCAATCTATCCACATAACTGAAATCCCTTACCCCTGGAACTATTCTCATAAAACTTTTCTGCACCCTCTGTAATGTTCACATTCTTCCTTAAGTGGCTTTCCTTAACTAATCCACACTTACCCAAGTGACTGTTAATTTTGTCCTGGATTATTGTTTTGAAAAGTTTACCCACTACTGAAGTTAAACTGACTAGCCTGTAGTTATCCTTACATTTCTTGGACAAGGGTGTAACATTTGCAATTCTCCAGTCCTCTGGCACTACCCCTGCACTTAAGGAAAGTTAGAATATTATGGCCAGTGCATCCACAATTTCCATCCTCAACATCCCATCTGGTCCTGGCAACTTATCACCTGTAAATTCCATGGGACTGAGATGCCTTGCTGTACATCTATTTATTCGACTGTTAACTAAATTAAGAGAAGTAAACTTAAGACTTAAACAAACATTCACCAGTTGCTCACCAATCAGTCACTTAGAAAGGCATAGGTTAATCAAGGATAGTCAGCATGGATTTGTTAAGGGAAGTCTTGTTTGACCAATGTGATTGAATTTTTTGAAGAAGTAACAAGGAAGATAGATGAGGGAAGTGCAGTTGATGTGGTCTACATGGATTTTAGCAAGGCTTTTGACAAGGTCCCACATGACAGACTGGTTAAAAAATAAAATCCCATGGGATCCAGGGAAATGCAGCAAGGTGCAGACAAAATTGGCTTAGTGGCAGGAAACAAAGGGTAATTATTGACAGGTGTTTTTGCAACTGGAGGTCTGTTTCCAGTGGCATTCTGCGGGGATCAGTACTGGGTCCCCTGATTTTTGTGCTATATATTAACGATTTGGATGTAAATGTAGGGGGCATGATCAAGAAGTTTGCAGACGACACAAAAATTGGCCGTGTGGTAGACAGCAAGGAGGATAGCTGTAGGATGTAGGAAGATATTAATGGTCTGGTCAGATGGGCAGAAAAGTGGCAAATGGAATTCAACTTGGAGAAGTGTGAGGTGATGCATTTGGGGAGGTCAAGCAAAGCAAAGGAAGACATGATTAATGGGAAAATACTGAGAAGTGTAGAGGAAGTGAGGGACCTTGGAGTGAATGTCCACAGATCCCTGAAGGTAGCAGAACAAGTCGATAAGTTGGTTAAGAAGGCATTTGGAACCCTTTCTTTTGTTAGTCAAGGTATAGAATATAAGAGCAGGGAGGTTATGCTGGAACTGTGTAACTCATTGGTTAGGCCACAACTTGAGTACTGTGTGCAGTTCTGGTCACCTCTGGTCAGTGATGAGGAGGCACAGATTTAAGGTGATTGGGAGAAAATTTAGAGGGGTGATGAGGAAAAGCTTTTTCACCCAGAAGATAATGGGAGTCTGGAACTCACTGCTTGAAAAGGTAGTTGAGGCAGAAACCGATGCATCTCAAGTGTCATATTCTGCAGGGCTACGGACCAATTGCTGGAAGGTGGGATTAGAGTAGGTGGATTGTTTCTCAGCCAGCACAGACACGATGGGCCAAGTGGTCTCTTTCTGTGCCTTACACTTTCTATGATCAGCTCCTTCATTTGTACTTCTGGTTGTTATTTTAACTTAAAAGTTAAATTAACTTACATGTTTTACTTAACTCTTATTATCTATCGATCTCAGAATTTATCTTACTTAAAAGTTAGCAACCATTTAGTGTTGTTATGTAATTTTAACTTTATGTTATCCCCACTTTATCCCCATTTTGTTTGTTTCTTTGGTTTTTTTTCTTTTGTTTCTTGTTTTCTTCACTTTTCCATTCATACATCCTCAAGACACATCTTTTGTTTCTTTACTTGTCCCATTATCACTCCCTTTGGCCTTGCAACATGAAACCTTTTGTCATTTGATCTCTCCTGCCTTCCACCCTATCACAAGGCTGGATTTTACCTTAGGTGGACGGGAATTTGCCACCGACGTGAAAGTTAGTGGCGAACCTGCTTCCACCTGGCCCAGAGATCCGTCCCGCATTTTACAGGTTCCCAGGCTTTAATTGTCCTGAGGCGGGACTTCAATCTGCTTGAGGGAGGAAGTCCCCCTCATTGAGCTGCCAGCAGCTCTTAGTCCCAGCAGCGCCACTGGGAGCGGTGGCCACTGCTGGAGCTGCAGCCCAGCCGACCAGATGGACCCAGGAGTGAAGGTAAGTTGGGCAAGCCTCACCAGGCGATCGGTCCTTCCCTGATGAGGCTGAAGTGGTCATTTGGAGGGGAGGGGGGGCGTCTTGGATTTCAGAGGTGGGTTGGGAGGTGGGGGTGGCCCTGATTCTGAGAGACAGGATTTATGATTATTTGGAAAAGCATAGTTTGATAAGAGATAGTCAGCATGGCTTTGTGAGGGGCAGGTCATGCCTCACAAGCCTTATTGAATTCTTTGAGGATGTGACAAAACACATTGATGAAGGAAGAGCAGTGGATGTGGTGTATATGGATTTTGGCAAGGCGTTTGATAAGGTTCCCCATGGTGGGCTCATTCAGAAAGTAAGGAGGCATGGGATACAGGGAAATTTGGCTGGCTGGATACAGAATTGGCTGGCCCATAGAAGACAGAGGGTGGTAGTAGATGGAAAGTATTCAGCCTGGAGCTTGGTGACCAGTGGTGTTCCACACGGATCTGTTCTGGGACCTCTGCTCTTTGTGATTTTTATAAATGACTTGGATGAGGAAGTGGAAGGCTGGGTTAGTAAGTTTGCCGATGACACAAAGGTTGCTGGAGTTGTGGATAGTGTGGAGGGCTGTTGTAGGTTGCAACGGGACATTGACAGGATGCAGAAGTGGCAGATGGAGTTCAACCTGGAAAAGTGTGATGTGATTCATTTTGGAAGGTCGAATTTGAATGCAGAATACAGGCTTAAAGACAGGATTCTTGGCAGTGTGGAGGAACAGAGGGATCTAAGTTTGCTGATGATACAAAGCTCGGTGGAAAGGTAAGCTGTGGGGAGGATGTAGAGAGGCTGCAAAGCTATATTGACGGGCTAAGTGAGTGGGAAACAAGATGGTAAATGGAGTATAATACAGGGAAGTGTGAAGTTGTTCACTTTGCTCGTAAAAATAGAAAAGCAGAATATTTTTTAAAAGGTGTAAAACTGGTAAGTGTTGATGTTCAGGGAGACTTGGAGGTACTCATACAAGGAACGCACAGTTAACTTGCAGGTGCAGCAGGCTATTAGGAAGGTAAATGGCATGTTGGCCTTTATTTCAAGGGGATTGGAGTATAGGAATAAAGAAGTCTTACTAAAATTGTACAGGGCTTTGGTGAGACAGCACCTAGAATACTGTGTGCAGTTTTGGTCTCCACATTTAAGAAAGGATATACTTGCACTGGAGGCAGTGCAGCGAAGATTTACTAAATTAGTCCCTGGGATGAGGGGGTTGTCCAATGATGAGAAGCTGAGTAAATTGGGCCTATATTCTCTGGAGTTAAGAAGAATGAGAGGCGATCTAATTGAGACATACAAGATTCTGAAAGGGCTTGATAGGGTAGAAGCTGAGAGATTGTTCCCACTGGTCAGGGAATCTAGAACACAGGGACACAGTCTCAGGATAAGGGGTCAATCATTCAGGACTGAGATGAAGAGAAATTACTTCACTCAAAGAGTTGTGAATCTTTGGAATTCTCTACCCAAGAGGGTTGTGGATGCTCCATCATTGAATACATTTAAGGCTGGGATAGATTGATTTTTCGTCTCTCAGGGAAATAAGGGATATGGGGAGCGGACAGGAAAGTGGAATTGAAGCCCAAGATCAGCCATGATCATATTGAATGGCGGAGCAGGCTTGTTGGGTCATGTGGTTTACTTCTGCTCCTATTTCTTGTATTCTTGTACGCGTGGTGACTCAGAAAGTAGACAATAATTGAAAGCGATCAAGGGAACCGCTCTCTCTCTCTCTCTCTCTCTCTCTCTCCAGTAGAGATCCAGAGAAACCGCAAGCTGCAGCTGGTAAAGCCAAGTCTACAGACCCCTAACACCAACAACTAGGATACAAGCAAGTCTGCAACTGTGCACGTGGCCCAGCGTGGATTTCAGGACTACAATTTCAACTGGGACTACTGAACGGTATTTAAATTCCATTTATTACAGACTCTACTCCAACCTCCCAATTCTGTTTTTCCCTCAGTAATCTATTTGTGTGTGTGTGTGTGTGAATGTGGGTGTGGATGCATAACGTATTTTAGTAATTTTAACTGGTTTAGAATGATAAGGATAATAAACTTAAATCTTTCTTGTTCAACTCAAGAAAAACTGTCTGATTAATTTATTTGCAATTTCATTCGAGGAGCAGGAGTAAGCGCTCACTGAGGTGGTGAGTTCAATCACTGTGTTAAAAAAGGATAAACCCTGTTGTTGGCAAACCAGAGAAGGGGCGAAAGGGGAGCCTGAGACCCCCTCCTCACCTGGTTATAACAAGAGATTGTGTCAGTATGTGTGTGTTGAGGAGAGAGGGGGTACAGGAGTGTGTACATGAGCTCGGATTTTCTGGATAGTGTGAGTTTAATGGACTGGGTCATTTATCTTCCTGTCTTACATTCATATGCAAATGTGAAGGAAGGAGACGGTTCTTCCCAGAACAAGACTGTAATACTGAATATGACACTTCTGTCACAATTGGATTCTCGATCCAATTATAGATATTTTAGTTTGTTCAAATTTTCTGGACAAACTTTATGAATTGCTACATTTGAGCTCAAAAGTTCAAAGACGTAGGTCCAAGGTAGCTGCCCGAAAATAATCCCATTTTAAGCACTGATGTTGTAATCCAAAAATTGGCATGTATCCATAAGCATTGTTGCAGTCTTCCACTCATAACCAAACACTTTTTGGTTGGTGTAAATCATGGAATCATGCAGCACAGAACGAGGTCATTCAGCCATCACGCCTTCGCTCTTTGGCAGAACAATTTATTTATTTTTTTATTTTATTTAGAGATACAGCACTGAAACAGGCCCTTCGGCCCACCGAGTCTGTGCCAACCAACAACCATCCATTGATACTAACCCTGCAGTAATCCCATATTCTTTACCACCTACCTACACTAGGGGTAATTTACAATGGCCAATTTACCTATCAACCTGCAAGTCTGATTGCAAGATGATTGCAGGGGCGGCACAGTGCCGCAGTGGTTAGCACCGCAGCCTCACAGCTCCAGGGACCCGGGTTCGATTCCAGGTACTGCCTGTGTGGAGTTTGCAAGTTCTCCCTGTGTCTGCGTGGGTTTTCTCCGGGTGCTCCGGTTTCCTCCCACAAGCCAAAAGACTTGCAGGTTGATAGGTAAATTGGCCATTATAAATTGTCACTAGTATAGGTAGGTGGTAGGGAAATATAGGGACAGGTGGGGATGTTTGGTAGGAATATGGGATTAGTGTAGGATTAGTATCCTACTAGTATCCTATTAGGGTGGTTGATGTTCGGCACAGACTCGGTGGGCCAAAGGGCCTGTTTCAGTGCTGTATCTCTAATCTAAGAAGAGCAGTAGATGTTATTTATATGGACTTTAGTAAAGCCTTTGACAAGGTTCCTCATGGCAGACTGGTACAAAAGGGGAAGTCACACGGGATCAGAGGTGAGCTGGCAAGATGGATACAGAACTGGCTCAGTCGTAGAAGACAGAGGGTAGCAGTGGAAGGGTGCTTTTCTGAATGGAGGGATGTGACTAGTGGTGTTCCGCAGGGATCAGTGCTGGGACCTTTGCTCTTTGTAGTATATATAAATGAATTGGAGGAAAATGTAGCTGGTCTGATTAGTAAGTTTGAGGACGACACAAAGGTTGGTGGAGTTGCGGATAATGATGAGGATTGTCAGAGGATACAGCAGGATATGGATCGATTGGAGACTTGGGCAGAAAAATGGCAGATGGAGTTTAATCCGGACAAATGTGAGGTAATGCATTTAGGAAGATCTAATGAGGGTGGGAAGTATACAGTAAATGGCAGAACCCTTAAGAGTATTGACAGGCAGAGAGATCTGGGTGTACAGGTCCACAGGTCACTGAAAGTGGCAACGCAGGTGGATAAGGTAGTCAAGAAGGCATACGGCATGCTTGCCTTCATTGGTCGGGGCATAGAGTATAAAAATTGGCAAGTCATGCTGCAGCTGTACAGAACTTTAGTTAGGCCACACTTAGAATATTGCATGCAATTCTGGTCGCCACACTACCAGAAGGATGTGGAGGCTTTGGAGAGGGTACAGAGGAGGTTTACCAGGATGTTGCCTGGTCTAGAGGGCATTAGCTATGAGGAGAGGTTGGATAAACTCGGATTGTTTTCACTGGAACGACGGAGGTGGAGGGGCGACATGATAGAGGTTTACAAAGTTATGAATGGCATGGACAGAGTGGATAGTCAGAAGCTTTTTCCCAGGGTGGAAGAGTCAGTTACTAGGGGACATAGGTTTAAGGTGCGAGGGGCAAAGTTTAGAGGGGATGTGCGAGGCAAGTTCTTTACATAGAGGGTGGTGAGTGCCTGGAACTTGCTGCCGGGGGAGGTGGTGGAAGCAGGTACGATAATGACGTTTAAGAGGCATCTTGACAAATACATGAATAGGATGGGAATAGAGGGATACGCTCCCCGGAGGTGCAGAAGGTTTTAGTTTCGGAAGGCATCAAGATCGGCGCAGGCTTGGAGGGCCGAATGGCCTGTTCCTGTGCCGTACTGTTCTTTGTTCGTTGGCTATGGGAGGAAACCGGAGCACCCGGCGAAAACCCACACGGTCACAAGGAGAACTTGCAAACTCCGCACAGGCAGTACCCAAAACTGAACGCGGGTCCCTAAAGCTGTGAGGCTGCAGTGCTAACCACTGCGCCACTGTGCCGCTCAAATTAGTACCATACCCCCGCTCTATCCCTATAGCCCTGTATTTTTTTTTCAGTTTTTAGTGTTATTATTGAATCTTTTTCCACCACCACCCTGATGACATCATCAATAGCCAGACAAGGCGGGATTTTTTAAAAATTCATTCATAGGATGTGAGCTTCACTGACAAGGCCAGAATCTGTTGCCCGTCCCTAAGTTCCTTTGAGAAGGTCATGGTGAGCTGCCTTCTTGAACTGTTGCAGTCCTTGGGGTATAGGTACACCCACAGTGCTGTTCGGAAGGGAGTTCCAGGATTTTGACCCAGCGACAGTGAAGGACAACGATATAGTTCCAAGTCAGGATGGTGCGTGGCTTGGAGGGGAACTTGCAGGTGTTGGTGTGTCTGCTGCCCATGTTCTTCTTGGGGGTAGAGGTCATGGATTTGGGAGGTGCTGTTGAGAGTGGGACAGTTAAAATGGAGTAGGGGATTGACCTACTCCTTTCCCGCACCAATCTAGCTGGTTCCAATTTTAAATCACAGGCAGCAAGAAAATCCGTCCCAAGCTAACAGGGTGTTATTTAAGGGCTGGATTTTATGGCCCCCCCCCCACCGAGGCTAGGGGGCGGGGGAACCCATGGAATCGCGAAGGGTGGTGGGAGGGACGGAGGGCTGCGGAGGGCCTGTTGCTGCCCCATCCCCAAGCGATTTTCCCAATGGTGGAATTGGCTGAAGATGGCCTTCCTGCCCAGAGGCCAATTGAGGCCCTGAAGTGGCCAATTAAGGGCCTCTTTCTGCTGTTGCTGGGATTTAATCAGCGCCGGGGGAGCTTCCACCATATGGGAAGGCACCGTTCCTGAGGACTTGGGGGCAAAGTGTGTCCCTCCGTACCTCTTCATGGAGGGCCCTGGCCAGAAAACAATGTGCCTCCCAGGACTCCCCACCCCCGGACTTTCTGACCACCCCCTCACCCCGCAATCTCGCCCCCTCCCCCCTCCCGGACAGGGCCTTCTGGCCTGGCACCAGTGAACCCACCTCACTTACCTGAGGTCAGGGGTCTCCAGCGCTGGGCCTGGGTCCAAGGCCTCTGCAATTCTAGCCGTGGCCATCTCTCCAGGTGCTGCTGCTGATACTTCAGAGCTGCCAACCCTGTGATTTGCCAGCAGCTCGTGGAGGTGGTATCCTGGTCTTTAAAGGAATGGAGATCCTGGCGCTGGAAACGTCGCCTCCGTAACAGTGGAGGAACGCACCGGGTTTGGGGGGAGGGAGAGGGGTGGGGTGGTGTGGGAGACAAAAAGGCTGAGGTGGAGTTACCCCTGTTGTTTTGGCCTGGCACCAGAAGCCCCACACCCTGCACAAAATCCAGCCCGAAATGTGCAAATTAGTGCTCTGATGATTTCATTGGGACTTGATGTGCGATTTTAACCGGAGGCCTGAGCTGGGATAGCGCTAACTCTCTGTCAGGCAGAATCTTCTGGAAACTGTAGTATAAGGACATTTAAGGATTAATGCTTAAGACAATAAGGGCAACCCCTCCCACCGTAGAGTGGATGATAGTCACATGGTAATGGACCTTGGGGAGAAGCAGCACGAAGGTTGCTAGCGAAGAAGGCTTGAGGAGAGTGTAAATAGTAATGTACATATAAGAAAGAGTTATTAATTGACCTAATCTAGGCTCCCAGACTTTATTTACAATACCCTCGCTATGCTGCAATTACTACAACAACAACAACATGCAGCATGGTGGCACCAGTTAAAACGAGCAGAAACATGGGCAGGCAGTAGAGGAACATGACCAAGGAGTTTGAGCAGTTCTACAATATCTTCAAGAAGCAGGGGTAACTCTGAATGAGAAGTGCGAATTTTCCAAGACTTCAATTCATTTCTCAGGACATATAGTAAGCAGCAAAGGTATAATGGCAGATCCACAGAAGACACGAGCCATTACAGAATTCCCTACTCCTAATTCTGTTCAGCAACTCCAAAGATTCCTGGGAATGGTGAATCAATTAGCAAATATTTTTACCTCATTTAGCCCAGGTGACAGAACTGCTAAGACAACTTTTCGGAAAAGATCTAGCGTGGTGTTGGAGTTCACACCAAGAATAAGCATTCCGGAATATTAAAGAGGTGCTCATATCATCGGCGATCTTGGCACACTGTAACCCTACACCACCAACGATGATAGCTGCAGACATCTCCTCTGCGGTTAGGGGCAGTCCTTTTCCAGGAGCAACCTGATGGTTTTCGTAGACCAATATATTACACATCTAGAGCTTTGTCTGACACAGAGACAAGATATGCAGTAATTGAAAAAGAAGCACTTGCCATCAGATGGGCATGTGAGAAATTTTTAGATTATAGTGTCAGATTGAGAGTCGTCATCGAGACAGACCATAAACCTTTGGTATCTTTGGATGAAAAAGAGATCGTGTAAAAGCCCACAAGAATCCAAAGATTTTGTTTAAGATTGATGAGATATACGTATGAGACAGTCTATGACCAGGGAAATATGCAAATGTCCGCTGATGCCATATCAAGAGCAAGAGCAGACCATCCAACACAACAAGATGTGAATTTTGTGCATGAAATAGTCATATTCGCAGTCTGCTGTGCAAAATTGGCTAGCAAGCATACAGAAACTGCAAGAAATTTGTCAAGCCCAAAAAAGCAATGAAGAGTGGATTCGCATAAGGCAGTATTGCACACAAGAGTGGCCACAAGAATGTCCTTATATAGAAAATAATTCACAATTATCGATGATTTGCTAGTTTATAATGATACTAGTCATTCCTAGTTCTTTGAGATCAGAGATCTTAGAACACCGACATCAAGGCCATATGGGAATAACAAATTGCAGAGCAGTTTATTGTTTTGATTTATTTAGAGATACAGCACTGAAACCAGCCCTTCGGCCCACCGATTCTGTGCCGACCAACAACCACCCATTTATACTAACCCTACAGTAATCCCATATTCCCTATCACCTCCCTGCACTAGGGGCAATTTACAACGGCCAATTTACCTATCACCTGCAAGTCTTTTGGCTGTGGGAGGAAACCGGAGCACCCGGCGAAAACCCACGCAGACACAGGGAGAACTTGCAAACTCCGCACAGGCAGTACCCAGAATTGAACCTGGGTCCCGGGAGCTGTGAGACGGCGGTGCTAACCACTGCGCCACTGTGCCGCCCATAAGGGTACAGTCGTCAGTGTGGTGGCCAGGAATATCCAAAGACATTGAAAATCTGATCCAAAACTGTCAGATCTATACAATGCAAAGAGCAAAACAGCCTGAACCTCTGTTAACTACTCAATTTCTGACCAGACCTTGGCAACATCCAGGTATGGATTTATTCATGTTCAATGGGAAGTCCTACATAATCATTACTGATTGCTTCTCGAGGTGGATAGAAGTGAGAAGGTTATATTCAACTACAACTAAAGCTATCATAAGAGTTATAGATCATAGAACATTACAGCGCAGTACAGGCCCTTCGGGCCCCGATGTTGCGCCGACCTGTGAAACCATCTGACCTACACTATTCCATTTTCATCCATATGTCTATCCAATGACCACTTAAATGCCCTTAAATCTTTGTGAGACATATTGTCAGACAACGGACCACAGTTTGCGAATGAATATTTCACACAGTTAGCGACAAGAATAAGATTTCAACACTTCACAAGTTCACCACTGTATCCACAGTCAACTGGTGAATTGGAAAGAGGTGTAAGAACCATAAAGTCCTTATTAAAGAAGAATGAAAGTCTTCCAACTTCACTTTTAATTTATCGATCCACACCATTGATGTGTGGACCATCAGCTGCAGAGTTACTGTTGGGTAGAGAGAGATAAGAATGTAACTCTCAGTTTTGCCTAAAAAATTGCTTTCAGGATTGAATGTCTGGGCCTACAAGAGAGTAAGAGATTGGGAAAACTCTTAGAGAAGGCAAAAAAACTTGAAATTACAACAAAAGAATTTGTATCAGAAACTTACCGAAACTGAATGAAGGCCAAAGAGTATGAATACATGACCTGGAATGGGAAGGTACTGTAATCCATAGATATAAAAACTATCAGCAGGTAACATATGTAAAAATCGGAGAGACAATATCCCTATTCAACAGAAGCAAGAACCAATCATTCATTTGGAAGATCCAGATGAAGATGAACAAACCCAAAGCAAACAGAATACTACAATCTTTAGTAGAAATCAACTAAGTCAGCGATCCTGACTTATAAGGAAGACTTCTGATTACCTCACTCCACCACTGACGCACAGTGGCAGCAGTGTGTACCATCGACAAGATGCACTGCAGCAATGCACCAAGGCTCCTTAGACAGAATCTTCCAAACCCGCGACCTCTACCAACTAGAAGGACAAGGGCAGCAAATGCATGGGAACACCACCACCTGCAAGTTCCCCTCCAGTCACACACCATTGTGACTTGGAACTATATCGCCGTTCCTTCACTGTTGCTGGGTCAAAATCCTGGAACTCCCTTCCTAACAGCACTGTGGGTATACCTACCCCAAATGGACCGCAACGGTTCAAGAAGGCAGCTCACCACCACCTTCTCAAGGGCAATTAGGGATGGGCAATAAATGCTGGCCTAGCCAGCGACGTCCAAATCCCACGAATGAATAAAAAAAACTCACACTAGAAAAAGATCAAAGAGAGTCATGAAACCTCCAAACAGATTAAATTTGTGAAGTCAGGGACTTGGGGGTGGCGGGGTTTGGGGGGGTGGGGTGGGGAGAGAAAGAGTCATAGGTTAAGTCAAGACAGTGTATATGTTTAGGAAAATGTTGGTTAGAGACTTGGGGAGACATGTAGTATAAGGACATGTAAGGGTTAAAGTTGGAGACAGTGAGAGCAACCATTCCCACTGTAGAGATGAAGATGTAATAATCACATGTTAATTGGCTTTGGGGAGAAGAGAGTAGCTGCATGAAGGATGCTAGCTAAGGATGCTTGAGGAGAGTGTAATTAGTAATGCATATGTAATAAAGAGTTATTAGTTGACCGAATCTGGACTCCGAGGCCGGATTTTACAAAACTCCTGACATCGGGCTCCGTGGCAGAAGATCATTCCAGTCGCAGCCCGCCACGAAGACCAACGCCAGGAGGGCCGGGCCCGACCTTCCCAGCAGCAGCGAGGCTCCGTGGCAGTCCCCACGCCGCTGGGCGACGGGACCTGGATTACAATATTGAAATCAACACAATGAATAAAATTGAAAGCAATGTTACCCTTGGGCTGTGATCTTCTGAGCGGGAGCCAGCACTCAACGCGCCTTCACTTTCCCGTTTGGGGAAAGCTGGCACCGCAGTGGCAGGGAAGGGGGGGAGGGCGAGATTTTTAGTGTGGGCGTGGGTCAAATTTACATCATTAGTGCAGGGGATGGTGGGAAGGGGTGACCTCTGCACTTTGTTCAGTTTGGTGGGGGGAAAGGATAGTGTGGAAGGTAAGTGTTTTGGGGGGAGGAGGGGGAAGAGGGCAAATAATGGATTTTATTATTGGGGGGTGGGAAAGGGGCAGCAGATTTTTGATCAGAACAGTCGCGGGGGTGAGGGGGGAGGCATCACCTTTAAAATGTAAATTAGCAGGTTGCCCTTTAAAAATAACAACAGCGCCTGCGCACACACAGCTGACGCCAGTGCCAGCTTCGGACAGTTCGCCCCCTCCACGTGATTGGGGGTGGCGGCCCAAGCAGCATATTATTATAGGTCACCGCGAGGAAGATCGCAGTGGCATGGCAGCATCTTTCACCCTTGCTGCCGCTCCCAGTGGCGGGTGCATAAAATCCAGCCCCGAGACTTTATGTACAACGTCCTAGCTACGCTACAACTACTACAACAACAATAACACTCAACAGGAAAAGTGGACAGAAGAGGCCCAGAAAAGTGAACTTCTTAATGTATGTTTAATGTTTCCTTGTGGGCTATGTAGAGTGGGTATACATCTGTGGCTTCCCCAGACCCGCACGATGGAAACCTTAGGTCTCTCCTACCCTCAGGATTCCTGTCACCTCTCCTGTCACACCAACTGGGATTCCCTCCCCAGAACACTAACCTTCTGTGGGGAACCACACCCCAGTGTTCCTGGGGTCAGACTCCTGCCTCCTGAATTTAACAGCATACTAATTCATGTGGTTTAAGAAGGAAGTTCGCCGCCACCTTCTCAAGGGTAATTAGGGATGAACAATAAATGGTGGCCTTGCCACTGATACACACATCTCGAGAATGAATAAAGAAACTTTGATAAAGACCAGTTGTTAAAATTGGCCGAGCACATCTAATAACACTCCTGGACGGGCAGCTCCCAGTCCCGAGAGTTAAAGTCGAGCCTGGCGGGAATGGTTGTTCATGACCTTAGCTGCCTGCAATGGATCATTAGCTGTTGTTGAACATAGTCTACAGCATAATAACAACAACAACTTGCATTGATATAGTGTCTTTAACAGAGTAAAACTTCCCAAGGAGCTTCACATGAGTGCTATTCAACAAAACTTAACCGAGTCACATAAGAGGATATGAGGTCAGATGACCATAGGCTTGGTTAACGAAGTAGTTTTCAAGGAGCGTCTTAAAAGGAGGAGGGTGAGATAGAGAGCTGGACAGGTGAGAATCATAGAATCATGGAAAGTTTAAGGCACAGAAAGAGGCCACTTGGTCCATCGTGTCTGTGCTGGCCGAAAAAGGATCCACCTATTCTAATCCCAACAGCCAGCATTTGGTCCGTAGCCCTGCAGAGTGCGGTACTTGCGATGGATATCCAGACTCCTTTTGAATGAGTTGAGAGTTTCTGCCCCAACTACACTTTCAAGCAGTGAGTTCTACACCCCACCACCCTTTGGGTGAATAAGATTTTCCTCATCTCCCCTCTAATTTTTCTACCAACCACTTTAAATCTACGCCCCCTCATCACTGACCTCTCTGCTAAGGTGAATAGACCCTTCACCTCCATTCAATCCAGGCCCCTCAAGATTTTATGCATTTCAATCAGATCTCTCCTCAGCCTTCTCTGTTCCAATGAGAACAACCCCAACCTCTCCATTCTTTCCTCATAGCTGCATTTTTCCAGTCCTGGAAACATCCTTATAAATCTCCTCTGTACCCTCTCAAGTGCAATTACATCATTTCTGTAATGAGGTAACCAGAACTGTACACAGTACTCAAGTTGTGGCCAAACCAATGAGTTATACAGTTCCAGCATAACCTCCCTGCTCCTGTATTCTATATGTCGGCTAATAAGGAAAGGATTCCATATGCCTTCTTAACCAACTTATCAACCTGTCCTGCTACTTTCAGGGATCTGTGGACATTCACTCCAAAGTCCCTCACTTCCTCTACACTCCTCAGTATTTTCCCATTAATCGTGTATTCCTTTGCCTTGTTTGACCTCCCCAAATGCATCACCTCACATTTCTCCAGGTTGAATTCCATTTGCCACTTTCCTGCCCATCTGACCAGACCATCGATATCTTCCTGCAGCCTACAGCTATCCTCCTCGCTATCTACAACACAGGCAATCTTTGTGTCGTCTGCAAAATTCTTGATCATGCTCCCTACATTTGCATCCAAATCGTTGATATACACCACAAAAAGCAGGGAATCCAGTACTAAGCCCTGCGGAACACCACTGGAAACAGCCCTCCAGTCACTATAACACCCGTCAACGATTACCCTTTGTTTCCTGCCACTGAGCCAATTTTGTATCCACCTTGCTGCATTTCCCTGGATGCTATGGGAATTTATTTTGTTAACTGGTCTGCCATGTGGGATCTTGTCAAAAGCCTTGCTAAAATCCATGTAGACCACATTAACTGCACTGCCCTCATCTATCTTCCTTGTTACTTCTTCAAAAAATTCAATCAAGTTGGAAACAAGATCTTCCCTTAACAAATCCATGCTGACTATCCTTGATTAACCTGTGACTTTCTAAGTGACAGTTTATCCTGTCTCGCAGAATAGATTCCAATAATTTGCCCACTACTGAGGTTAGACTGACTGGCCTGTAATTAATTTATCTATCACTCACTCCCTTTTTAAACAGAGGTACAATGTGAGCAGTTCTCCAATCCTCGGGCACTATATCTGTATCCAGTGGGGACAGAAAAATTATGGTCAGACCCTCTGCTATTTCGTCTCTTGCTTCTTTTAACAGCCTGGGGTACATTTCATCCGGCCCTGGTGATTTATCAACTTTCAAGGATGCTAATCCCATTAATACTTCCTCTCTCCCTATGTTTATCACATCCAATACTTAGCACTCTTCCTTCTTAACTACAATATCTGCATCGTCCCCCTCTTTTGTGAAGACAGACGCAAAGTATTCATTAAGTACCATACCAACATCTTCTGCCCCTCCATATAGTTTACCTTTTTGTTTTTTTATGGGCCCTTCTCTCTCCTTAGTTATCCTCTTACTCTTAATGCATTGATAGAACATCTTTGGGTTTACCTTGATTTTGCTTGCCAATATTCTTTCATGCCCTCTCTTTGCTTTCCTAATTTCCTTTTTGATTTCACCCCTCCACTGTCTATCCTCCCCTCGGCTTTCTGTAGTATTGAGTTATCTGTGACGGACATAGGCTTTCCTTTTCTGCCTTATCCTACCCTGTAAGCTCCTTGACATCCATGGGGCTCTAGATTTGACCATCTCACTCTTTTTCTTTGTGGGAACATGTTTACTCTGAACCCCTTTAATCTCCCCTTTGAATGCCTCCCATTGCTCTGACACTGATTTACCTTCAAGTAGTTGTTTCCAGTTCACTTCCGCTAAATCACTCCTCAGTTTAGTAAAATTGGCCTTGCCCCAATTAAGAACTCTAACTCCTCTTCTATCTCTGTCCTTTTCCATAATGATGTTAAAACTGACTGAATTATGATCACTTACACCAAAATGGTTTAGGGAGTGTATTCCAGAGCTTAGTGCCCAGGTAGCTGAATGCATGGCCAATAATAGTGCAGTGATTAAAATCAGGGATGCTCAAGAGGCCAGAAGTAGATGAGCGCAGATAGCTCGGAGGGTTGGAGGGTTGTCGGGGTGGTGGTGTGGGGATGGGTGGGTGCGGTGGGGGAAGGAGATTAGAGAGATAAGGAGGGGTGAGGCCACGGAGGGTTTTGAAAAGAAGGATGAGAATTTTAATATCAAGACTGGTTTATCTCACAAGAACACATGTACACAAGAAATAGGAGCAGGAGTAGACCATCTGGCCCATCCAGTCTGTCCCACCATTCAATATGATCGTGGCTGATCTTAGGCTTCAACTCCACTTTCCCGCCCTCTCGCCATGTCCTTTGATTCCCTGAGAGACCAAAAATCTGTCTATCCCAGCCTTAAATGTATTCAATGATGGAGTATTCACAACCCTCTGGGGTAGAGAATTCCAAAGATTCACAATCCTTTGAGTGTAGTAATTTCCCCTTATCTCAATCCTAAATGATTGGCCCCTTATTCTGAGATTGTGCCCCTGTGTTTTAGATTCTCCGACCAGTGGAAACAATCTCTCAGTGTCTACCCTAGCCAGTCCCTTCAGAATCTTGTATGTTTCAATAAGATTGCTTCTCATTCTTCCAAACTCCAAGAAATATCGACCCAATTTACTCAGCCTCTCATCACAGGACAACCCACTCATCTCAGGGAGCGATTTAGTGAACCTTCGCTGTACTGCTTCCAATGCAAATATATCCTGTCTTAAATGTGGAGACCAAAACTGCACACAGAACTTCAGATGTCGTCTCATCAAAACCCTGTACAATTGTAGCAAGATAGCACTCCAATTCCCAGACTGTTGCCAGGGAGAGGGATGGAGTCAGTATATAGGAAATGGAGTTTGGAGAGAGAGTGGAAAACAATCGCTTCAGTCTTTCCAATAGTTAATTGGAAGAAATTTCTGCTCATCCTTTAGGCAGTCTGATAATTTAGCAACAGTGATTGGCCCCTTAAATCTCTGAGAGAGATGGTGGTGAGGTGGAGCTGGGTGGCGTCGGTGTACATGTGAAAACTAACACTGTCTTTCAGACAATAACACCGAGGGACAGCGTGTGGAGAAATAGGAAGGGGTCAATGATAGATCCTTGGGAGACACCAGAGGTAATGGTGCGGGAGCAAGAAGTAAATCTGCTGCAAGCAATTTTCTTGAAATGAAAATGTTACATTCCATACATTTATATCCCTCAGTTTGATGATTACAAAAAAACCTTTCCACAACCAAACCCCAAAATAAATTGAAAATATGGTGGCGTTTGAAGAAAGCTGCTAATTCTATTCAACGGTTCCAATACTAACCTGCTGTTTATTTTTCCCCAGGGCATGTGGCTGATCAATTAAGTCAACTTAGACAAATGTCATTGTACTTAAGTTTCTTTCTCTCTCTCTCTTTCTTTCTCACTCAAAACTTTGGAGAGTTGTATCTTTTTTGTTCTTTCCAGCTGGCCTACGTGAAAATATTCTTTATCCCTACCCGAGTTCCTTGAATCACCATCCCTCATGGACTCCAAACTTCAAAGACTCAGGCCCCTTTCTCTCTGTCTCTTAACCTTTAAAGCAGAGAATAATGCTCCAAGGAGCACAATAGCAGCTTGTCTAGTCTCTCCATATATCAAAACACATATATATTATTGCTCACTCTTCCAGACTCCTTACCAAACTAACAGTTTTTCAGAAGCATAATTAATTATTAACAATTTCTGAAAGCCCTGGGCATTTTTTTCCTGAGACCAACATGGCTTCAGTTTTGAAAAATAAAGCAAACATTTAAGCAGACATGGCTTAATTATTTAAACTTTTTTTCTTAGTCAGAGGAAGATGTATCTGAGAGGGGTAGTCTCTTTAAGATGTTCCAAAAGAGCCAGATAACCTTGAGAAAAATCCCTCTACATACTCATTGAAGTATCAGATGCAATACTAAGGTGACTGCTAAATCTTTCAATGTGCCATTGGCTGATTTGGAAGGCAGCCAGTACACATGGTGAAAACGTTTATATAACTGAATTTTTAACAATGGTCCCAGCAGAATAATCGTAAAAACAATATTGAAAAGCATTAAATTATGCATTCACTTTCATAGAATTACATTGAATATATGGCATAGAAGTGGCCAGTTGTTGCATTGGTTTTAATTTTCCAAAATTCCCTATATTCAGGGAAGGTTCCATTAGATTGGAAAATAGTGAATATAACTCCTATATTCAGAAGGGGAGGGAGACAGAAAGCAGGAAACTACAGGCCAGTTCAGTTAATATCTGTCAAACATTAGAAGCTATAATTGAAGACATTATAGCTGGGCACTTAGAAAAATTCAAGGTAAGCAGCCAGAGTTAACATAGTTTTGTGAAAGGGAAATCATGTTTAACCAATTTATTGGAGTTCTTTGAAGAAGTAACATGTGCTGTGGAAAAAGGGGAACCGGTGGATGTACTGTACATAGATTTCCAGAAGTCATTTGATAAGGTGCCACATCAAAGGTTATTGCAAAAAATAAAATCTCATGGTGTAGGAGGTAATAGGAACATAGGAGCAGGAGTAGGCCATTCAGCCCATCGAGCCTGCACCGCCATTCAATATGATTATGGCTGATCATCCACTTCAATGCCTTTTTCCCACACTATCCTCATATCCCCTTATGTCATTGGTATTTAGAAATCTGTCAATTTCTGCTTTAAACATACTCAATTACTGAGCTTCCACAGCCCTCCAGGGTAGAGAATTACAAAAATTCTCAAACCTCTGAGTACAGAAATTTCTCCTCATCTCTGTCCCAAGTGGCTTCCCCCTTATTTTGAAATTGTGTCCCCTGGATCTAGACTCCCCAACCAGGTGAAACATCTCAGCTGCATCTACCCTGTCTATCCCTTTAGGCATTTTGTTGATTTCAATGAGATCACCTCTCATTCTTTGAAACTCTAGAGAATACAGGCCCAGTTTCCCCAATCTCTCTTCATAGGACAGTCCCGCCATCCTGGGAACGAGTCTGATGAACCTTCATTGCACTCCCTCTATGGCAATAATATCCTTCCTAAGGTAAGGGAAACAAAACTGCACACAGTACGCCAAGTGCGGTCTAACCAAGGTTCTATACAATTGAAGAAAGACTTCACTACTCCTGTACTCAAATCCTCTTGTGATAAAGGCTAACCTACCATTAGCCTTCGATTTGCTTGCCGTACCTGCATGTTAGCTTTCAGTGAGTTACTGACTAGGACTCCCAGGTCCCTTTGTACATCTACACTTTCTAATCTCTTACCATTGAAGAAATACTCTGCACATCTATTCCTCCTACCAAAGTGGATAACCTCACATTTTTCCACATTATATTTAATCTTCCGTGTTCTTGCCTACTCACTAAGTCTGTCCAAATCCCCTTGAAGCCGCTTTGCATCTTCCTCACAACCCACATTCCCACCTTGTTTTGTGTCATCCATGAACTTGGAAATACTACATTTGGTCCCCACATCCAAATGATTGATATATATTGTGAATAGCTGGGGCCTAAGCACTGATCCCTGTGGTACCCCACTAGTCACAGCCTGCCAATGCGAGAATGACACGTTTATTCCTACTCTCTGCTTTCTGCCCGTCAACCAATCCTTAATCCATGCCAGTATATTACCTCCTATCCCATGTGCTTTAATTTTGCTAACCAGCCTCCTGTGGGGGACTTTATCAAAAGCCTTCTGAAAATCCAAGTATCCCATGTCCACTGACTCCCCTTTATCAATTCTGATATCAATCCTCAAAAAACTCCAACAGGTTCCTCAAATATGATTTTCCATTCATAAATCCATGTTGACTACACCCAATAAGATCAGTATTATCCAAGTGTCTATTTATCACATCCATAGAATTTTGGAAGATGATTGCCAATACATTCATTATCTCCATAGCTACCTCTTTCAACACTCTGAGATGTAGAATATCAGGTCCTGGGGACTTATTAATCTTCAGCCCCATAGGTAGGTGGTAGGGGAATATAGGGACAGGTGAGGATGTGGTAGGAATGCGGGATTAGTGTAGGATTAGTATAAATAGGTGGTTAATGGTCGGCACAGACTCGGTGGGCTGAAGGGCCTGTTTCAGTGCTGTACCTCTAAATCTAAAAAAATCTAAATCTTAATTTCTCCAATACAACCTTCTTACTAATACTAATTTCCTTCAATTCCTCATTCCCCCAATCCCTTGGATCTCTAATTCTGGGAGATTTCTTGTATCTTCCTCAGTGAAGGCAGACACAAAGTAATCATTTAGCTTCTCTGCCATTTCTCTATTCCCCATTCTAAATTCTCCTGACTCTGCCTGTAATGGACCCACATTTGTCTTAGCCAAACATTTCCTTTTTACGTACCTGTAGAAGCTTCTACAGACCGTTTATATATTTTTTGCGAGCTTACATTCATATTCTATTCTCCCTTTCTTTATCAGTCTCTTCGTCCTCCTTTGCTGTATTCTAAAATCCTCCCAATCCTCAGGTTTACTACTATTTCTGGCAATTTTATAGGCCTTTTCTTTTAATCTTGTATAATCCTTAACTTGCTTTGTTATCCACAGTTGACTGCCTTTACTTTTGGGGTTTTTGAACCTTAAAAGGAATGTATAGTTGCTGTAAACAATGTAATATTACTCATATGTAACATATTGACATGTATAGAAGATTGGCTAGCTAGCAGGAAACAGTAAGCATAAATGGGTCATTTTCTGGTTAGCAAGATGTAATGAACAGTGTGCCACAGGTGCTGGGACCTCAATTTTTTACAATTTATATAAATGACTTGGATGAAGGGACCGAAGGTATGGTTGCTAAATTTGCTGATGACACAAAGATAGGTAGGAAAGTAAGTTGTGAAGAGGACACAAGAAGGCTACAAAGGGATATAGATAGGTTAAGTGAGTGGGCAAAGATCTGACAAATGTGTATAATGTGGAAAAATGTGAAATTATCCATTTTGGCAGGAAGAATAAAAAAGAAGCCTATTATCTAAATGGTGAGAGATTGCAGAGCTCTGAAATGCAGAGGGATCTGGGTGCCCTAGTGCATGAATCGCAAAAGGTTAGTATGCAGGTACAGCAAGTAATTAGGAAAACTAATAGAATGTTATAGTTTATTGTGGCGGGAATTGAATACAAAAGTAGGGAGGTTATGCTTCAGTTATACAGGGCATTGATGAGACCACATCTGGAGTACTGTGTACAGTATTGGTTTACTAGGCTAATACATGGAACGGGTGGGTTGTCTTATGATGAAAGGTTGGACAGGCTAGGCTTGTATCCGCTGGAGTTTAGAATACTAAGAGGCAACTTGATTGAAACATAAGATCCTGAGGGGTCTTGACAGGGTGGATGTGGAAAGGATGTTTCCTCTTGTGGGAGAATCTAGAACTAGGGGTCACTGTTTAAAAATAAGGGGTCGCCCATTTAAGACAGAGATGAGGGGAATTTTTTTCTCGTAGAGTGTCGTAAGTCCTTGGAACTCTGATCCTCAAATGGCGGTGGAAGCAGAGTCTGAATATTTTTAAGGCAGAGTTAGATAGATTCTTGATAAGCAAGGGGGTGGAAGGTTATTCGGGGTAGGTGGGAATGTGGAGTTGAGGTTACAATCAGATCAGCCATGATCTTGTTGAATGGCGGAGCAGGCTCAAGGGGCTGAGTGGCCTACTCTTGCTCCGAATTCGTGTGCTCGTATGTATAGAAATAAGCTATTCAACCCAACAAGTCTCTGCTGGTGATGCTCCACATGAACCTCCTCCCACCTTACATTCTCTCACCCGATCAACATATCTGTCCATTCCTTTCTCCCTCGTGTGCTTGTCTAGCTTCCCCTTAAGTACTTCTATGCTATTTCCTTCAACTGCTCCTTGTAGTACCGACTTCCACATTCTTACCATTGGTGGTTGCTAATAATATTCAACTGTTTCTAATTAGAAAACTGCTGGTAGGAGATCGGCAATGTTACCAGCACAATTTCTATTCTTTAAAAGAATGTGCCACTAATTACCTCGTACACCAAGACATCACTTACATCCCCATTGTTCTACTTCTGATGGTGCGAGCCCAGACTCCAGCCTGCAGTTATCTCCCCAATGCTGCCAATGCTGTTTATTGGCCCATTTGCCATAAGACATGTCTGAGCAATGGAATAAAGTGTTTGTGTAAACCTTTTAATAGGTGTGACAAGATAAGCTTTTCCGGCAGCATTAGCCAGCTGATTGAAATTTAAAGAAAGCCAAGAAAATCAGGAAGCAGTAATGGAAGAAAAAAAACAGCAACCAGCAAGTATTAGATAAAAAGGAGAACAATCCCAGTCCAATAGTCTGTCGACATAACTAAACCTGTATATTATTATTAATATTACTATTAACTTCTCTGGGCTCCTTGACAAACTAAATGGACAAAGAGGCAACTTCTTGCAATCTTCAACTGGAGTCAATTTACTTCATATTGGAATCGGACTCATAGGGCTGAATTTTCCTGGTCCATTCAGAGTTGGGCTGCAAGGTGTGAAGACTAGCAATATGGCAAGGGAAGATGTCAGGAGGGGAGGATATTTCTCGCGGCGGGAACCTCAGTGGTGCACTGCCCGCCAGACGGCCAATTGAGGCAATTAATTAAGAGCCACCTCCTGCCTCGCCGACATTCCACCGGCATCGGGAGGGGCCGCCGCTGTGTGGGGAGACTGCCAGATAAGCCTTGGTGGCCTCCCAGTGGGTTCCCAGCAGGAATCCCTCATTGATGGGCGTTCCATGGCACCACCACCAGAACAAACCATCCCCGATCACTGAGGCCTGCCTGCCTGGAGCCAGCTTCCTTCAAAAAAACTCACCCGTCTCCGATGGCACCTCGGCATTGAGGCACCCTCCCTTTTGTGATGCATGTGGTGGCGCTGCCATGGCTGCTGAGCTGCCGGCCCTCTGATTGGGCCGGCAGGTTTGGTGGGGGGGGGGGGGGGGTGGGCCACTGTGCCCAATTGGACATCAGCCCTAGTGGTGACGTGTTAATTGGCTGCTGTTGCCAAAATGCCACCCAGGGTGCTGTCACCCGCCGGAGCCAGGTCGGCTTCTGCTTTCGGCCCTGGTGGTGGGAATTGATCTACCTCGGGAACATCAAAGCCCATAGAGTCATTATGGCACATAAGGAGGCCATTTGGCCCATCAAGTCCATGCCAGCTCTCTGTGGAGTAATCCAGTCAGTCCCATTCTTGCTCCATCCCTGTAGTCCTGTAAGTTTATTTCCCCAGTTTAATGTAGGGAATTATGAAGTTATTCACTTTGGTCGTAAGAATAGAAAAGCAGAATATTTTTAAAAAGGTGTGAAAGTTGTAGGTGTTGATGCTCAAAGATACTTGAGTGTGCTTGTATAAGGAATGCAGAAAGTTAGCGTGCAGGTACAGCAAGCAATTAGGAAGGCAAATGGCATGTTGGTCTTTATTGCAAGGGGATTGCAGTACAGGAATAAATAAGTCATGTTACAATTGTATAGGGTTTTGGTGAGACTATATCTGGAATACTGTGTGCAGCTTCGGTCTCCACATTTAAGAAAGGATATACTTGCATTGGAGGCGGTACATCGAAGGTTCATTAAAGGGTTGCCTGTGATGAGGGGTTGTCCTATGATGAGCTGCTGAGTAAATTGTGCTTGTATTCTCTGGAGTTTAGAAGAATGAGAGGCGATCTTATCGAAACAAACAAGATTCTGAAGGGGCTGAATAGGGTAGACATTGAGAGATCGTTTTTGCTGATAGGGGAATCTAAAACACAGGGACACAGTCTCAGGATAAGGGGCCAATTAATTAGGACTGAGATGAGGAGAAATTATTTAACTGTAAATCTTTGGAATTCCCTACCCCAGAGGGTTGTGGATGCTGCATCGTTGAATACATTTAAGGCTGGGATAGACAGACTTTTGGTCTCTCAGGGCATCAAGGCATATGGGGAGTGGGCGGGAAAGTGGAATTGAAGCCCAAGATCAGCCATGATCGTATTGAATAGCGGAGCAGGCTCGATGGGCCATATGGTCTACTCCTGCTTCTATTTCTTGAGTTCTTGTGTTCTCAAATGCCCATCCAATTTGCTTTTGATATCATTTATTGTCTCTGTTTCCACCACCCTCATCAGCAGCGATTTCCAGGTCATTATCACTTGCTGCATAAAAAAGTTCTTCCTCACATTCCCACCTGCATCTCTTGCCCATAGTCCTTGTACCATCAGTTAATGGGACCAGCTTTTCTTTGTCTAACTTATCCAAACCTATCATAATCTTGTACATCTCTATCAAATCGCCCCTCAATCTCCTTTGCACTTAGGAGAACAAACCCAGCTTTCCCAACCTAATCTTGTAGCTAAAATCCCTCATCCCTGGAACCATTCTGGTAAATCTCTTCTGCACCCTTTCAAAGACGGTCACTTCCTTCTTAAAGTGTGGTCACCGGAACTGGAAACAATACTATAGCTGTGGCCTATAAAGGTTCAGCATAACTTCCCTGCTTTTCTACTCAGTATCTCTATTTATAAAGTCCAAGCTCCCATGTGCTTTGCTAAGTACTTTCCCAATATGTTCTGCCACCGTCAAAGATCTATGCACATGCACCCCCAGGTCCATCTGTGCCTGCACACTCTTCAGAACTGTGCCATTAAGTCTATATTGCCTCTCACTATCCCTTCTGCTAAAATGCATCACCTCACACTTGTTGGTATTAAATTCTAACTGCCACTTGTCTGCACATTCTGTTAGCCTGTCTATATCCTCTTGCAGTTGATTTGTATTATCCTCACTGTCTGCCAGATTGGTATCATCAGAAATTTTAGAAATTTTACTCTATATTCCAATATTCAAGTCATTTATATATATCCAAAAAAAGCAGTGCACCCAGCACTGACCCTTGGGAAACACCACTGTCTACCATCCTCCAGTCTGAAAAACAACTATTTACCAGGACTAACTTTGTAAGCTAATTTTTTATCCAAGCTGACACTGACTCTCCTATTCCATGAGCCTCAATTTTTTAAACCAGACTTTTATGTGGCAGCTTGACAAATACTTTCTTAAAATTCATATAAACAACGTCCATCGTTTTCCCTTCACCGATCTTTGCTGTTACTTCATAAAAAATTCAATTAGATTAGCCAAGCATTATCTGAGTTTTAAAAATCCATGCTGTCTCTCCTTAATTATCTCAAACCTCTGCAAGTACCTGTATTTTTTTTTTCCCTGATTATTGTTTCTAAAAGCTTACCCACCACTGATGTTAAACTTACTGGCCTGTAGTCACTAGGACTGTCCTTACACCCTTTCTTAAATTAGGGTGTCACAATGTGGATTCCAGTTCCTTGAAGACCTCTAGAGGGCTTATGAACAGCTAAACTAGTACATACAATACAGGGCAAACTATATACAGAACCTTTGTCCAGAGTGTTACAGTGCAGAGTGAATATAGCTACTAGTCACATGACTACATCCTGGTACTTAGCTCATTCGCATACTGCGTTCTTATAGGGACATCACTCTTAAAGTGAACATACAACACCCATTGATTATCATATTTAGGTATTTAAGATGTGTGTTCCTGGGAGCTACAATTGTTTGAAAAGCTGTCACCAAAACTCCAGATCACATGCAAAAATACAAGACAACACTTTTCCTCTGATTGGTGAGCTCCAATCCTTCTTTTTCCATTGTAGCTCTCCTCAGTTTTGTTTTACAACACTGTTGAGGTAATTAATCCTCTCAACCTTCTAATCCAAATATGTCATCATCCACATTCTAGCTCCTCCTCCTGCACCTTCACTTTGTTGAAGCCAAAAGACATTGTATCTTCTTCAACTCTAATATATTCACTTACAGGACCTCACAACAAAGAACTTTGCCTTTCTTCTGAGATCTACAGTCTTTTAAGATCCAAATATGGTGTCGTCAACCCATAACAACTTGATTTATCTTGGGTTTCCTCCTTTCGTGGCATCCTTCACTGTTGACCTCAGGCCTTCATGAGGCTTCTCTATAGAATATCATACAGTCACAATATCATTGTAGATTGAGATGCAAAATATAGTGAATGAGACATACTGTTCTGCTAATGCATATTAGAATCTGAAATTCATTGCACCACTATAACACATAAAGATTTACATAGTGCCTTTCATGACCTCCAGATATTCCAAAGCATTTTTATAACCAATGAAGTATTTTTGGAGCATAGACACAGTTGCAATGTAGAAAACAGAGCATCCAATTTGCATACAGCAAACTCCCACAAACAGCAATGCAATGATGATCAGATAATGTGTTTTAGTGATGTTGATTAAAGGATAAATATTGGCCAGGACATCAAGGAGAACTATCCTGCTCTTCTTTGAAATAATGCCATGGGATCTTTTACATCTGCCTGAGAGGACAGGCAGGGCCTTGGTATAACATCTCAGCCAAAAGACAGAATCTCCAATAATGCAGCTCTCCCTCAGTAATGCACTGGAGTGTCAGCCTTGATTACGTGCTCAAATCTGTCAGAGGTGAGAGTACATGACACATGATTAGAACATTTTTCAGACATGTGTTCGTTAGCAAATTATGAGAAGTTTTATCATTTAATTAATATAGCTGAGCTTCTCTTTAAGATTGGCCAGTGAACCAGGAATGAAAAACTATGTTACCAAAATAATGGCCCAGGAAAGGCTATTAAAGTGATCAATTCTGAAGCATGAAGGTGACTCAGATAATCTAATTAAACAAGACATTAATTTCTAGAGTCCTTAAATATGTGGTTTTTAATTCAACAGACATAACATACTCTTCTGCAAAATGTGAAATTTGAACAGAAATATTCTTCACAAGATGCTATGGCATTTATTGAACAAAATTTCAGGTTAAAACACAATATCTTTTTCCTCTTTCACTTGGAAAGCTACTAATTGATCGTTTGAATACATCAAGAGGGTTATACATTTGTTTTATTATCTCTTTTTAAAATTTGCTTTGCTGAATAATTTTCCTTCCTCTCTCAATGGTGCTGACTTGTGTTGACATATGGTTCCATTGGCACAATTAATGCTCTGATGCCTGAGTTTAGATAATGAGCATCATTGGTCAATTTGGCCAATCTCCATCAGGGGTTGTCTCGATAGCAAACTGGAGCAGGGACTGAAGCTAATTTTCCCCTTCCCCTTTCTCAGAGATACTGGAGTTATAAAACTCCAGCAGCTGTTCCAGCTGAGATCAGCTAATTCTGCAAACCTGAGACCTTCCTGGCCTGTACAATCATAGAATTATAGAATAGTATAACACAGAAGAAGGTCAATTGGCCCATTGAGTATGTGTCAGCTCTTTCAAAGAGTTAATCCCACTCCCCCATTCTTTCCCTGCTACTTTTTATCCTTAAAGTATTTATCTAATTCTCTTTTGAAAGCTACAATTGAATCTATATCCACCACCCTATCAGGCAGTGCATTCTAAATACTAACCATTTATTGTGCAAAAAGATTTTCCTCATGTCATCTCTGGTTCTTTTGCCAATTACCTTAAATCTAGGAAGATATGAACACAGGAGCAGGAGTAGGCCATTCAGCCCTTCGAGCTTGCTCAGCCATTCTAGGTCATGGATGATCGTCTACCTCAGCCATCTTCTTGCACTATCCCCATATCCCTTGATGTCATTAGCAACTAGAAATCTATTGCTCTCTCTCTTGAACTTACTCAACTGACTGAGCTTCCACCACCCTCTGGGGCAGAGAATTCCAAAGATTCGTCACCCTCTGAATGAAGAAGTTCCTCCTCATCTCAGTCCTAAATGGTCTGCCCTTTATTCTGAGATTGTGCCCCCTGGTTCAAGACCTCACAGCCAGGGGAAACATCCTTTCTGCATCTACCCTGTCCATCCCTGTAAGAATTTTGTAAGTTTCTATGAGATTGCCTCTCATTCTTCTAAACTCCAGAGAATACAGGCCTAGTCTCCTCAATCTCTCCTCATAGGACAATCCAACCACCCAGGAATCAGTCTGGTGAGCCTCTGTTGCACTCCCTCCATGGCAAGTATATCCTTCCTCAGGCAAGGGGACCAGAACTGCAAACAATATTCCAGGTACAGCCTTACCAATGCTCTATACAATTGAAGCAAGACTTCTTTGCTCCTGTACTCAAATCTTCTTGCGATAAAGGCTAACATACTGTTTGCCTTCCTAATTGCTTGCTGCAGCAGCATGCTAGCTTTCAATGACTTATGAACTAGGACACCTGGGTCCCTTCAGATATCAACACTTTCTAGTCTCTCACCATTTAAGAAATACTCTGCACCTCCGTTCCTCCTACCGAAGTGGATAACTTCACACTTATTCACATTATATTCCATCTGCCATGTTCTTGCCCACTCACTCTTGAAGCCTCTTTGTGTCCTCCTCACAACTCACATTCCCGCCAAGTTTTGTGTCATCCGCAAACTTTGAAATATTACAATTGGTCCCGACATCAAAATCATTGATATAGATTATGAATAGCTGGGGCCCAAGCACTGATCCTTGTGGTACCCCACTGGACACAGCCTGCCAACCTAAGAATGACCCATTTATTCATACTCTCCTTTTCTGCCTGTTACCCAATCGTCAATCCATGCTAGTATATTATCCCCAATCCCAGGCGCTTTATTTTTGCTTCATAGCCTCCTAATGCTTGACTTTATCAAAAACCTTCTGAAAGCCCAAATCCACCACATCCACTGGATCCCCCTTATCCACTCTGTTGGTAACATCCTCAAAAAACTCTAACAAGTTTGCCAAATATGATCTTCCCTTCATAAATCCATGTTGACTCTGCCCAATCAGACCATTATTTTCTAAGTGTCTAGTAATCACATCCTTTATAATAGATTCTAGTATTTTCCCTACTACCGACATCAAGCTAACAGGTCTGTAGTTCCCCTTTTTCTCTCACCCTCCTTTCTTAAACAGTGGGGTTACATTTGCAACCTTCCAATCTGCAGGCACAATTGCAGAATTTATAGAATTTTGAAAGATGATTATCAATGCATCCACTATCTCTGTAGCCATGTCCTACAAGACTCTAGGGCAAAGATCATTGGGTCCCGGGGATTTGTTAACTTTCAGTCCCATTAATTTCTCCAATGCTACTTTTTTTTTACTAATCCTAATTTCTTTCAGTTCCTCATTCTCACTAGACTCTTGGATCTCAAGTACTTCAGTGAGACCTCTTGTATCTTCCTCCGTGAAGACAGACACAAAGTAATAATTTAGCTTCTCGTCCAGACCTGCTGAGTATTTCCAGCACTTTCTGTTTTTATTTCAGATTTCCAGCATCTGCAGTATTTTATTTCTATTATCCCAGAAACCTCCTTGTTTACCATAACATGGAAAGTCTTCTTCCTTTATAAACACTGATGCAAAGTACTCATTTAGTATCTCAGCCATGCCTCTGTCTCCAAAAATACATCTCCGTTTGATCCCTAATCGGCCCCAGTGCTCCTCTGAAAATCCTTTTACTGTTAAAATGCCTGCAGAGGACTTCTGGATTCTCTTTTCTGTTAACCACCAATTTATTCTTGGACTGTGTCTGAGCCCCTCTTATGTCCTTTTTCACTTCAGCTGTGTATTTTTTTATTTTCGGGCTGGTGCTCTCATATATTTACTTAATGGCACATGTCAAAAGAGTGTGCCGGAACACAGGGACCTGGAGGTGCATTTGTATCAATCTTTGAAGGTGGCAGGGCATATTGATAGAATGGTAAGTAAAGCATATGGATCTTGGACTTCATAAACAGAGGCATTGGGTACTGGAACAGGGAAATTAGGCTGAACATTTATAAAGCTCTGGTTAGGCCCCATCTGGAGTATTGCATCCAGTTCTGGTCACCACACTTTAGGAAAGATGTGAGGGTCCTTGAGGGGGGTGCAGAAAATGGTTCCAGGGGTAAAGGATTTTAGTTACAAGGTTAGGTTGGAAAAACTGGAATAAAAGCAAAATACTGCAGATACTGGAAATCTGAAATAAAAGCAAAAAGTGCTGGAAATACTCAGCAGGTCTGGCAGCATCAGTGGAGAGAGAAACAGAGTTAACGTTTCAGGTCTGTGACCTTTCATCAGAACTGGCAAGGTTAGAAAAGAATTAGGTTTTCAGCAAGTGAAGGGGAGGGGGTGGGGGAGAGAACAAAGGGGAAGGTGTTTGATAGGGCAGGGGAGATTAAATAACAAAGCTGTCCTGGGACAAAGGCAAAGAGTGTGTTAATGCTTGTGGTGAAATACAAAACATCAGTCCAGAGAGTGTTGATAGCAGAATAATGAGCAGCTCTGTCAACATGAAAAACAGGCACATGGTTAAAAAATAAAATATTTTAAAAAAGGCGAGTCATGCTCTGAAGTTATTGAACTCAATGTTCAGTCCGCAAGGCAGTGGAGTGCCGAATCAAATGATCAGGTGCTGCTCCTCGAGCTTGCGTTGATGTTCATTGGAACCCTGGAGCAGGCCAAAGACAGAAATGTTAGCATGAGAGCAAGGGGGAGTGTTGAGATGGCAAGCAACCGGAAGCTCGGGGTCATGCTTTCGGACTGAGTGGAAGTGTTCAGCAAAGCAGTCATCCAATCTTGGGTCTTTCTTTTTAGCCACGTTGTTTCTAAGGCGACATGCCTGCTGATAGAAGATTTGAACAGAAGAAAATGTCCTTGAGGGGCAGACTTAACAAACCAATGTTGAAACTAAGCAATACTCCAATGCGCTGTTGACAATTGACCATATTAGCTGACTCATTCATGGCACTTATACAAAGGAAGTCAGAGTTAGAATATCAAAGCGTGCAGGAGGGAGAGTAATTCTGCTGTAATCCTGGAGGAGACAGCAAAGATCGGTAAAGCATAGGAACATGGGAACAGAGTAGCCCATCCAATCCCTCAAGCCTGTTCCACATTTCAATCAGATTATTTGCTAATTCCCAATGACATGGAGGGATCTGGAGTCTAGAATTGTAATACATTCTGTCAGAATTTTAAAGTGAGATCCTTTATCAGAACTGCTTTGTTCTTTTTGAAAAGGGGGAGTTAGACAGACAGGAATAAAAAGACAAAATACTGGAAATATTCAGCTGGTAAGGCAGCATCTGTGGAACGAGAAAGGTCTGAGGAAAGGTCATCGATCTGAAACATTGGGCTGCATTTTACCTTATGCGGATGGGAATTCGCCACTGACATAAAAGTCGGGGACGAATCCACTTCTGCCGCACCCGTGGATCCGTCCAGCATTTTACGGGTCCCCGGGCCTTAATTGTCCTGAGGCGGGACTTCCACCCGCTTGAGGGAGGAGGTCCCGTCCCAGTGAGCTGCCGGCCAGCTCTTAGTCCCAGCAGTGCCACCGGGAGCGGTGGCCACTGCTGGGACTGCACCCAGCTGACGCCATGGAGCCTGGACCTCCGGTAAGTTGGGCTTGCCTCGTTGGGGAGCGATCGGTCGTGGCGGCAAGGCAAGGGTAGCCATTTGGGGAGAGGCGGTGCCTTGGGTCCCGGGGTTGTGTTGGGAAGCGGGGGCAGCCTTCAATCAGGCACCCTCTTCCATGGCATCCACCCCGGTGCGCGGAAAGGCCTTCAGCTATCACTGGGCAGCCATCACGTCCCCAGCACGCCTGCTTGGCACAAGTAAAATGCCCATGGAGCCAGGTAAGGGCCCTTAGTTGTCTGTTAACTGGCCACTTAAGGGCCTTGATTAGCCTCGGGTGGGCAGGCGGGGCCATTTTCCCCCCGCCGCCCGACCACCATAAAATTGGCCGGAGGCAGGACGGGAAGGCCTCCCAGAGCCTCCTGCTCAATTTTACACCACCCCACACCACCTCCCGACCCGCGGGGGCGGTATAAAATTCAGCCGATTAACTCTGTTTCTCTCCCCACAGATACTGCCAAAACTGCTGAATAAAGAATAATAGAATACAATCATAGAAAGGTTAAGCCACTGTAAGAGGCCACTTGGCCCATCGTGTCTGTGCCAGCTGAAAACAATCCACCTATTCTAATCCCACCTTTCAGCATTTGGTAGAAAACCTGCAGCTTTCGGCACTTGAGGTGCATATCCAGACTCCTTTTGAATGAGTTGAGGGTCTCTGCCTCAGCTACCCTTTCAGGCGGTGAGTTCCAGACCCCCAACACCCTCTGGGTGAAAAAGTTTATCCTCATCTACCCTCTAATTTTTCAACCAATCACTTTAAATCTATGCGCCCTCTCTGCTAAGGTGTATAGACCCTTCACCTCCACTCTATCCAGGCCCCTCAAAATATTGCACTTCAATCAGATCTCCCTTCAGCCTTTCCTGTTCCAAGGAAAACAACCCCATCCTATCCAATCTTTCCTCATAGCTGCATTTTTCCAGTCCCGGCAACATCCTCGCAAATCTCCTCTGTACCCTCTATAGTGCAATTGCATTCTTTCTGTAATGAGGTGACCAGAACTGCACACAGTTGTGGCCTAACCAATGAGTTATACAGTTCCAGCATAACCTCCCTGTTCTTGTTTTCTATACCTCGGCTAATAATGGAAAGGATTCCATATGCCTTCTTAACCACCTTATCGACCTGCCCTGCTACCTTCAGGGATCTGTGGACATTCATTCCAAGATCCCTTACTTTCTCTACACTTGTCAGTATTTTCCCATTTATCATGTATTCCTTTGCCTTGTTTGACCTCCCCAAATGCATCACCCCACACTTCTCCAAGTTGAATTCCATTTGCCACTTTTCTGCCCATCTGACCTGACCATCAATATCTTCCTGCAGCCTACAGCTATCCGCCTCACTATGTACCACACGGCAAATCTTTGTGTCATCCGCCAACATCTTGATCAAGCCCCCCACATTTACGTCCAAATCGTTAATATACACCGCAAAAAGTGGGAGACCCAGTCCTGCGGAACACCACTGGAAACAGCCCTCCAGTCTCTAAAACACCCATCAACAATTACTCTTTGTTTCCTGCCACTGAGCCAATTTTATATCCACCTTGCTGCATTTCCCTGGATCCCATGGGATCTTATTTTTTTAACCAATCTGCCATGTGGGACCTTGTCAAAAGCCTTGCTAAGATTCATGTAGACCACATCAACTACACTACCCTCATCTATCTTCCTTCTTCTTCAAAAAATTCGATCAAGTTGGTCAAACAAGATCTTCTCTTAACAAATCCATGCTGACTATCCTTGATTAACCTTTTCCTTTCTAAGTGACAGTTTATCCTGTCTCTCAGAATAGATTCCACAAATTTGCCCACTGCTGAGGTTAAACTGACTGGCCTGTAATTATTCAGTTTATCCCTCACTACAATGATAGCAATTCTCCACTCCTCCGGCACCACACCTGTATCCAGTGAGGACTGGAAAATGATGGTCAGAACCTCTGCTATTTCCTTTCTTGATTCTTTTAACAGCCTAGTATACAGTTCATCTGGCCCTCATTATTTATCAACTTTCAAGGATGCTAATCCCATTAATACTTCCTCTCTCCCTATGTCTATAACATCCAATACTTCACACTCCTCCTCCTTAACTACAATATCGGCATAGTCCCCCTCTTTTGTAAAGACAGACGCAAAGTATTCATTAAGTACCATACCAATATCTTCTGCTGCTACCTTTTTGTTTTTTTATGGGCCCTACCCGCTCCTTAGTTTTCATCTTATTCTTAATGTATTGATAAAACATCTTTGGGTTCACCTTGATTTTGCTTGGCAGTATTCTGTCTTGCCCTCTCTTTGCTTTTCTAATTTCCTTTTTGATTTTACCCCTCCACTTTCTATACTCCTCTCGGCTTTCTGTAGTATTGAGTTCACAGTGTCAGCCATAAGCTTTCTTTTTCTGCCTTATCTCACCCGTAGGCTCTTTGTCATCCATGGGGCTCCAGGTTTGGCTGCCGCACCCTTTTTCTTTGTGGGAACATGTTTACTCTGAACTCCTTGAATCTCCCCTTTGAATGCCTCCCACTGCTCTGACATTGATTTACCTTCAAATAGCTGTTTCCAGTCCACTTCCGCTAAATCACTCCTCAGTTTAGTAAAATTGGCCTTGCCCCAATTGAGAACTCTAACTCCTGTTCTATCTCTGTCCTTTTCCATAATGATGTTAAAACTGACTGAATTATGATCACTACCACAAAATGCTCTCCTACTGCCACTCCTTCCACCTGTCCATCTTCATTTCCTAAAACAAAGTCTAAAACTGCTCCCTCTCTTGTTGTACTTGCTACATACTGGGCAAAAATATTCTCCGGAATGCACCTCAAGAATTCTGCACCCTCAATTCCGTTCACACTGAAACTATCTCAGTTAATATTGGGGTAGTTAAAATCCCTTTCTATTACTCCCCTATTATTCTTGCACTTCTCAGAGATTTGCCAACAAAACTGCTCTTCTATCTCCCTCTGACTATTTGGGAGTCTATAGTACACTCCCAGATGAGTGATTGCCCCTTTTTTGTTCCTTATCTCCATCCATTTGGCCTCATTTGATGACCCTTCCAACATATCATCCCTCCTCACAGCTGTAATAGATTCCTTGACCAAAATTGCCACCCCCCCTCCTTTCTTATCCCCCTCCCTATCACATCTGAAAATTCTGTAACCAGGAACATTGAGCTGCCATTCCTGTCCCTCTTTAAGCCATGTTTCTGTACTAGCTATGATATCATAATGCCACATGTCTATCTGTGACCTCAGCTCATCTGCTTTATTTGTTCTACTCCTTGCATTGAAATTCAGCACTGCCAAACTCTTTTTTTATTTTCTAATGCTTGTTTCCTCTGTCTTCCATTCACATCCATTAATTTTCTGCCTTGCATTTTAATTTCTGATTTTGTCCCAACTGAGTCTACCCTCAGGTCCCCATCCCCCTGCCAAATTAGTTTAAACCTTCCCCAACAGCACTAGCAAAACATCCCACAAGGAACTCAATCCCAGCTCTGTTCAGGTGCAACCCTCCCCGCCTGTACAGGTCCCATCTCCCCCAGAGCCAATCCCAATGTCCTAGGAATCTAAAGTCTTCCCTCCTGCACCATCTTTCCAGCCACGCATTCATCTGTCTTATTCTTCTATTTCTACACTCAATTGCGCGTGGCGCTGGGAGTAATCCTGAGATTACTACTTTTGAGGTCCTGCTTGCTAATTTCTCACCTAGCTCCCTAAATTCTGACTGCAGGACCATATCCCTCTTTCTACTTATGTCATTGGTTCCGATGTGGACCACGTCTGCTGGCTGTTCACCCTCCCGCTTAAGGATGCTCTTCAGCCGCTCAGTGACATCCTTGACCCTGGCACAGGGAGGCAACACATCATCTTGGATTTACGTCTGTGGCCACAGAATCGCCTGACTATTGAATCACCTATCACTATGGCTCTTCCAGTCTTCCCTGTACTCCCTGTGCAGCTGAGCCACCCGTGGTGCCATGAACTTGGCTCTGGCTGCACTCCCCAGGTAAAGCATCACTTTCCTCAGTATTCGGAACTGAATACCTGTTGGAGAGTGAGATGCACTCAGGGGTCTCCTGCACTACCTGCCTGATTCTTTTTGACTGCCTGGTGGTCGCCCATTCCCCCTCTCCCTGCATACTCTTAAGCTGTGGGGTGACCACATCTATTGATGTGCTATCCACATAGCTCTCATCCTCATGAATGCACCGCAGTGTCACCAGATGCTGCTCAAATTCCAAAACCTGGAGCCCAATTGCTTCAATTGGCAGCACTTCCTGCACAAATGGTTCTCCAGGATACGGGAAGCATCCTGGAGCTCCCACATTGCACAGGAGGTTCACTCTCAAGGTTGAAACAACCCTGCCATTCCTTTAATAATTAGTTAACCTTTTGTTACTGCTAAAAAAAAACCTTACCAATACTACAACAGCTTAGAATTATTAATAAAACCTTACTAGTACTGATAAATCCTACCAAAAATCATTAGTTCACTAGTTAAAATAAACCTTACTCAAAAAAAAGCTACTTAATTGTTCCTTATTATTAAGCTATTTACACACACACCCTAACAGTAGTGTACTAACCCAGCTATTTACTGATACTCCCTAACAGCAGTTACTCACCAACCAATCACCTTGCAGCTTTCCTGTGACGTCACTGTTCACTTTGTTTTCAAACTCCAGCGCGCCCGGACTCCTCTCCGCTGCTCTCCCGGAAGGTAAGTTCTCCAGGCCGCGATCCTCGGGCTGTATTTAGTTGCTTCCTGCTCTGTGTTCTTCCCACAGGTCCGCTCCTCTCTGCTTCTCTCCCGGAAGGTAACTGCTCTAGGCTGCGATCCTCGTGCTCTATTTAACTGCTCCCACTCCATGTTCTTCCTGCAGGTCTGCTCTCTTGGAAGGTAATTCCAGCATTTCCAGCATTTTCTCTTTTTATTTCAGATTTCCAGCATCTGCAGTATTTTACTTTTGTATTATTTAGGCAGGAACTGCAAAGACCAATATAAACCAAACATGACTCTGAAATGAAAGGGAAAAAGACATTCCTGGATTTTGTGGTCAGCAGTGAAGTGCACAGCAACAGTGATGTCATCAAGCAGGATAAGCAGCCAATCACATTGAAGAATTCTCACAGACAGCGAACCAAGAAGTAATAAGCAGGTTTTAGTATTCATTTTGTATAATTTTATAGGAAAAAAATAAAGATTGAAAAAAATACATGTGATTAATGTAGAAGCTGAAATATAAACAAATGTAAAAAATAAGTTTAGTATTTTAAAAATCTATGGAATTTTTATCTTGGAATGGAAAGATTTGACATTCCACAAATATAAAATTAGTTTTTCAGGGCCAGAGAGGTTGTTCAGCAGGAATTATGAAGTAGTATGCTGTTAAAAACCCAGTTACGCCTCATTCAACAAGGTGTAACTTTTTCAAAGACTTTGCAGTGAAACTAAAAGCATAAAAAATGGAGGTTTACATCAAATCATTGATTTCTAATAGATTTTCATCAGCAAGGACTTCAACAGCGCACCCCGTGGAGGAGCAAGAAATCGTTAATAGCAAATTCTGGATTTCTATGTTTAACTGTGCTTGTGTGAAATTCATAAGTTGTCAGTTTCACAGAGTAATGACAACAAATACTGACAGTTTTGCCATTATTACAGCAGCAAAATGTGGGCTATTAAAAGTACACCTTGTGGGAGAAACCTGCAGAAAAATGCAAGGAAACATCTAAATGTCTGGAGTTGAAACATTTCCAGCATTTTCAGATTTGATTTCGGATTTCCAACATTCATCCTTTTTTACCTATTTATTGCCGAGGAATACTTTGTATAATCAGCAAAACGTGTATTTGACAGGTACGGCAGCATAAAGAGTAGATGGAGAATGAGACAGACAGAATCTGGTGGATAAACAGAATGTCCATACTGTTCAAGAGCAGAGGATCACAATGTGCTAACTCTGTTCAAAACAGACCTGACAACAACATCTACCAATGATTGTTAGTATTGATTCCAAGGAAAAACAAAAATCAGCATGGACTTATCATTGAGGTGGTTGCACAATAAAGATTGTTGATTAACTATTTAGAGCACTGGTTTTGCAGTGCTGAGTACAATTCCTCTCAATGTACAGTTATCAGAAGTCAAGGACACTTCATCTCGAATCAATAGACTGCCCGGATGGAAACTAAGGCAACTTCTGTCAGCTGGTGTGGTAAGATTGCTAAACTCATTAACTTCAGCAAATGCTGGAAATTTGGATCAATTTAAATCCAGCTGTGTCATAGATTAGGTGGGAAGAAAGCCTCAGTGACTTAACTTGAACTTCTTCAAAAGACAGTTGATTCCTTAACATTTTCAAGATGAGCTTATTCCCTCCTCAGTGTTCAATTACTAATAATTGTTTCAGGAGGCAGCAGGCAGCCTTCACATCTGAGATTAATTCTGTCAGAGTTATGGAAAGGTAAATACGAGAAATACTTTTCAAATCCAATTTGGCCGTCATAGATCTGTAGTAACTAGTTGGACCTTTGATATTTAAACTGATCCAATGCTGCTTTCAGGCGTTAGAGACGACTAACAATGGCGGGGTCCAATATAGCGGCCATGCCAGTGAGGACGGACCTTGTGCCCAGAAATCAATACACCTTGCACCCAATATACATCCAAAAAATGGACACAGCCAATTTCTCTCCATTTTCTTTCTTTGGGTCCCATTATCTTTATTACAGTGTATGACCTTTTGAAGGTTCAACAACAACTTGCTTTTATATAGCCACCTTCAATGCAATAAAACATCCCAAGATGCTTCATCGAAACATGAACCTGAGCAAATAGCTCGATGGCATTTCATGGGCAATTCTGCTTTAGATGTTTACAGTGCTGGATTGTATTTAATATTTTCCCACCATCTTTCTCTCTTCCGATGTCTCTTTTACGCACCCAAGGCTGAAAAGAAAGACTTGCATTTATATAGCACCTTTCACATCCTCAGGGCATCCCAAAGTACTTTACAGCCAATAAAGTAGTTTGGAAATGTAGTCACTGTTGTATTGTAGAAAACACAGCAGCCAGTTTGCAACAGTAAGCTCCCACAAATAGCTATGTGATGAGTGATGTTGTATGGGAGAAGTCCAGTGCTCGACCTCAAAATAGCGTCATGGGATCTTTCACATCCACCCAGAAAGGGCAGACAAAGCCTCAGGTTAACATCTCATCTGAAACATGGCACCTCTGACAATGTGTTAGGCCTTTAGTTCTTGACTGAAGTATTAATCTAGATTTGGCATTCAAGTCTCTCGAGCAGAACCTGAATCCACAACCTGACTGGCCCAGAGACAAGAATTCTACCACTGAGCCATAGCATAACATGTGGCATTACAGACTCCTGGAAGCCACAGGGGAGGTCAATGTGTGATACAGATGATGGTTGATACAAATGATTCCTGGTTGGTTGGTGGGCTATGGAGGTGATCTGCTCCCAACATTGTTACATTTAAACTAGTTGCCAGGCAGCGCTGAGACCGTCCTTGATTATTATTTCAATAACATAAGCAGTTTGGTGACACAGGACCATGTTTACACCATCAGGAACCAGCGTTAGCCCAAAGAATATTCAACAGCGATTTAAAAATTCTTAATTGTGTGGATTCGTGCCAAAGCAGCAATACAAATGATTAAAGTCTTCCTATTGCCAGAGAGAGAGACAAAAAAATTGACTTAAAATAGTTCATTTTCGGTGATGGATAAAAATTGATGTGCCATGCTCAGTTTATTCCAATGTTATGCCTCCTTCCAGCCAATTTACAGTACTGCATATGTAATGAAATTCTTCAGCTAATCAGCTGCTTGCTCAGCAAGGAAATTTTAAAAAAAAAGTCTCTTGGATTCTTACCCGTGCACACCCACCCAGTCATGTTTAGCGATACTAGTGCCCAGGGCGACAGAGATATCGGTGAGGAGGAAAGTGTTGCTAATACTACAGAACATGCCAGCTAATGAGAACACCATTAATGTGAATGATCATTCAAAGGGGAACATTTATTGAGGTATGAATTATTTTCTTATGCATTTTAATGGGAAACAATGAACTACATGCAAAATTGGTTGAGATGGTGGTTGATATTCCTGCGAGCAGACCTAGTCCGAGTAGCTGAATAATTGTCTCAATTCTAGTGTGCCAAGTGCAATGATATTTCTGCGTTTCACTATCGAGTTGACTGTGCATAGCCAGTCACACCCAGTACAAAAGCAAAATACTGTGGATGCTGGAAATCTGAAATAAAAACAGTAAGTGCTGGAAGTACTCAGCAGGTCTGGCAGCATCTGTGGAGAGAGAGAGAGACAGAGTTAACGTTTCAGATCGTCAGACAGAAGGTCATCCTGAAATGTTAACTGTTTCTCTCCCCACAGGTGCTGCCCGACCTGCTGAATATTTCCGTCATTTTACTGGTTTAATTTCAGTTAGATTCTGTGTCTAATTTCTGCCAGAGGAAAATTAAGCCGACAGGTGATCATAGACCAAATAAACATCTAAACAAGCCAGCTATGAAGCTTTCCAACTCAATGAGCAACAAAGTTGAAAAACAGCGGGGAAAGAATTTACCGAGCTGGACAAATGTAAGAAAGATTAGCTTAATTCAGCAGGAAATTCATTTGATGTTGGAGGAGGTTTATGGCAAGGGCAACTGCCAAGTTTGCCACTGAATTCAACTGTTGCTGACACAAGAACCTCAAGGGAGAATTATGAAGCATTTTCTTGGTGGCTTAGTGCAGTTGCACGAATTAAGAGGCAGTGAGGTGCATGGACATTTTAACATGCGAGAAGATTCTGGTGAACCAGCAAGGAAGAAGATCAATGTGCAGCAGATGCCAGAAGGTAAGAACTGAGATGTCAAGTTGGCATAAGCATTGTTCCACAGACCTGCAAATTTGTTGGTGAGGTTATGGCTTCAATACAAATATTTCTGAATGCAGCATAAATGTAACATTGGGAACTAGTAAATAAATATAAAACTGTATAAATGTAACATAATTTAATATACAATATAATGATCTCCTGTTCATAAACCATTGGTTTTATGCCGAGAACGTTGAAGATCTAGCCATATTTCCCCAATATGTACTAGGGAGTTGAATGTTAGATCTCTAACTTCTTCCAGGTCAGATGAAAGGGTACAGACCTGAAATGTTAATTTGTTCCAGCCTCCACAGACGTAGAACAGCCTTGAAGGGCTGAATGGCCTACTTCCGCTCCTCTGTTCCCCCAAGTAGTTCCAACCTCTTCTACCCTTTCCATCAGATTTCCATCATCCGCAGTATTTTTCTCCCCTTCCTAATATGTGGCCACTTCCTTTGCAAGCCAAAGTGTTCTCATTGCCACAAAATGGGTCATCTTCATTCAGAATGCTGGAAATTGCGAGGCAAACCCATAGAACCTGTTGGGGTACACAAAGCTAATGCAGAGGAAAAGACGCTGACTGAGAGTATAGCAGACCAGACTATAGCTTTAACAGCAGTTGTATAATCAGGTACAAAAACTAAAGTGAGCGTTGAGGTTAAGAATAAGATACCCGAAAGTTATAATGAATTTTTGTCAAAGGGGAAGGTAACTCCATATCCGTTAAGTGAGGCAGGAAAACCTATCATTATACTCAGGGATACAGGAGCAACCTAAACTCCCTTCTGGGGAAAGATATAATGTTTCCACCAGAGGGTGCCTTGAATACAAAAGTTTTAATTAGTGGTGTTTTTTTTTATTTAGAGATACAACACTGAAACAGGCCCTTCGGCCCACCAAGTCTGTGCTGATCAACAACCACCCATTTATACTAATCCTACATTAATCCCATATTCCCTACCACATCCCCTCCATTCTTGTACCACCTACATACACTAAGGGCAATTTACAATGGCCAATTTACCTATCAACCTGCAAGTCTTTGGCTGTTGGAGAAAACCAGAGCACCCAGCAGAAACCTACGCGGTCACAGGGAGAACTTGCAAACTCCGCACGGCCAGTACCCAGAACTGAACCCGGGTTGCTGGAACTGTGCAGCTGTGGTGCTAATTACTGCACCACTGTGCCACCCTTGGCAGAGAGTATATACTCGTATCTTTATATAAAGTACGCCTGTAGAGTGACTTAAAATCTGGGATAATAACTGTAGGAGTTGTCCATAGTTTGCCAGTAGAGGCAACTGATCTACTTCTAGGAAATGATTTGGTTGGATCAAAAGTATCAGTTTCTCCCAAAATTAGAGGAACCAGATGAAGTTAGGGAAATGGAGCAATTACAGGAACAGGTTCCAGGAATATTTCCTGTGTGTGTAGTTCCCCGAGCAATGGCAAAGCATGATCCATTGTTGGAGAGAAAAGTGGCACCACAAACAAACAGCCAAGTATCTTAAATATTATTTGGGGATTTAGATAATCCAAATGAGATGTTTACCAGATCTTCTATCGTTGCAGCACAGCAAACTGATCCAGAGATATACCGAATAGCACAGATGTCTCTGACATTAGCTGAGGCAAAAGGAGTTCCGGAAGGCTATTATATGGCAAATGGGGCTTTGAGGAGGAAATGGAGGATGCCTCATAGACCTGCGAATGAAAACCGAACAGTTGTTGAACAGACAGTGGTACCACCTAAATATCACTATGGATTATTAAGGTAAGCACGTGACATACCTTTTACAGGACATAGGGGAATTTGGAAGACCAAAACACGCATAAGCCAACATTATTACTGGCCTAGTCTTACAAAGGATGTGAGACAATTTTGTAATACATGCCATACATGTCAAATGGTGGGAAAACCACAACCACCATAAAACCGGCACCACTAGTTCCCATACCAGTGACTGAGGAGTCATTTAGCAGGGTATTGGTAGACTATGTAGGACCATTGCCAAAATCAAAAGCAGGACATCAATATATACTTACTATTATGGATATGGCTAGTCGATTTCCAGAGACCATTCCTTTGAGGACAGTTACTGCAAGAATAATAGTAGTAAAGTAAACCCAATTCTTTACAAGATATGGGTTATCACTTGAAGTTCAATCCGATCAATGTTCTAATTTCATGTCTAAGAAAATTCAAGAAGTCATGGGCAATTTGGGAATTGGATAGTTGAAATCTTCAGCACATCACCCCCAGTCACAGGGAGCTTTAGAGGGATACCACCAAACTCTCAAAACAATGATTAGAACATACTGCCACGAATATCTGTATGACTGGAATAAATAACTAGACTTTCTTTTATTTGCCACCAGATACTCATCAAATAAATCTACAGACTTCAGTCCTTTCGAACTAGTTTACGGACATGAAGTAAGAGGTCCTCTAAAACTCATAAAAGACAGATTCTTGGAAAAAAAGAATGAATCTTCAATACCGGACTATGTATCCGTGTTCCGGGAAAGGCTTATGAAAGCTTGTGATGTGGCTCAAGAACACCTTAAAGCATCCCAATCCAATCGGAAAAAATGGGCAGACAAGAATGCAAAAACCCGCAATTTTGAACCAGGGGATGAAGTATCAGTTTTGTTACCATTACAGCGAGAACTATTAAAAGCACGGTTCAGTGGCCCAGATCAAGTGATCAAAAGATTGGGTAAGGTAAATTACTTGAGGCAATATTATTGCAGGGAGGAGGATAAGCCAGTACAGGTATGTCAGGTAATCGGGACTGTTGAGAAGGAAAAGGATAGTGAGAATGAGGCAGAAGTAGGCCTAGAAAATTCTCAGATTGAATCTCCACCTATCAGATTGGTGAATACAGAATAGCTAGGAAAATCAGACCATATGCTTTTGCACTTAGAGGCAAAACAACGTGAAGACCTAACCAGGCTTTTCAAAACATTTAAAAGAGTTTGTAGGGTTAAGCTAGGATGTACAACCTTAGCCACACATGATTTGGATATAGGGGGAACCCTTCCTTCAAAACAACACCCTTACCACGAGAGTCCAGACAAACAGGCCCAAGTGAAAGCAGAAATCCAGTACATGCTGGAAAACAATTTGACCGAACCTAGTCAAAGTAGCTGGAGGTCACCAATAGTTCTAAGACCTAAACCTGACGGGTCGACCTGATTTTGTATAGACTATAGAAAAGTCAATGCGGTAACAAAGGCAGGCTTTAGGAGACTGTATTGACAGAGTGGGTAGTGCTAAGTTTCTTGCCAAGATTGACTTGTTAAAGGGATACTGGCAAGTTCCTTTGACTCCTCGAGCCAAAGATATATCATCTTTTGTAACACCTTATGGTCTTCATCAGAGCCGGGCGATGCCATTCGGGCTCAAAAATGCCCCAGCCACTTTTCAAAGATTAATTAATCAGGTGGTAGCCAGTGTTCACAACTGTGTAGTGTGTCTCAATGATGTACTAATATACAGTAACACTTGGCAAGAACATTTAAACCAGCTCAAAATTCTGTTTAAAATGTTACAAGCCGTGGAGTTAATGATAAATCTGGAAAAAAGCAAATTCGGAAAAGCAAGTGGCGCAGTGGTTAGCACCGCAGCCTCACAGCTCCAGTGACCCGGGTTCAATTCTGGGTACTGCCTGTGTGGAGTTTGCAAGTTCTCCTTGTGTCTGCGTGGGTTTTCGCTGGGTACTCCGGTTTCCTCCCACCACCAAAAGACTTGCAGGTTGATAGGTAAATTGGCCAGTATAAATTGCCCCTAGTGTAGGTAGGTGGTAGGGGAATATCGGGACAGGTGGGGATGTGGTAGGAATATGGGATTAGTGGAGGATGAGTATAAATAGGTGGTTGATGGTCGGCACAGACTCGGTGGGCCGAAGGGCCTGTTTCAGTGCTGTATCTCTAAATTAAAATAAATAAATAAATAAATAAATAAAATTACCTCAGACACATAGAGGGGTAAGATCAGGTATTGCCAAAAATGACAAAGGTACAAGCCTTAATGGAGTTACCTATCCCAAAATCTAAATGGGAAATAATGAGATTTTTAGGGATGTGCGGTTTTTGCAGGAAATTTGTACGGAATGTTAGTACTGTCGCTGCTCCATTAACCGATATGCCTCAAAAAAAGGAAAACAATGTGGCTTGGTCAAATGAATGGCAGGCAGCTTTTGAAAAGCTCAAAGCAATATTAACGAATGAACCAGTGTTGGTTACTCCAAATTTCATTCAACCCTTTAAAATAGCGATTATGCAAGCGACCTGGGGATTGTTACAATCCTATTGCAGGATGATGAATAGGGCATAGAGTCATAGAGTGAGACAGCACAGAAACAGGCCCTTCGGCCCATCGTGTCTGTGCCGGCCATCAAGCACCTAACTATTCAAATCCAATTTTCCAGCACTTGCCCTGTAGCCTTGTATGCTATGGCGTTTCAAGTGCTCCTCCAAATATTTCTTAAATGTTGTGAGGGTTCCTGCCTCTACCACCTCTTCAGGCAGTGCGTTCCAGATTCCGACCACCCTCTGGGTGAAATTTTTTTTCCTCTCTAAATCTCCTGCCCCTTACATTAAATCTATGCCCCTGGTTATTGAACCCTCCGCTAAGGGAAAAAGTATCTTCCTATCTAACCTACCAATACGCCTCATAATTTTGTACACCTCAATCATGTCCCCCCTCAGCCTTCTCTGCTCTAAGGAAAACAACCCTAGCCTTTTCAGTCTCTCTTCATAGCTGAAATGCTCCAGCCCATGCAACATCCTGGTGAATCTCCTCTGCACCCACTCCAGTGCAATCACATCCTTCCTATAGTGTGGTGCCCAGAACTGTACACAGTACTCCAGCTGTGGCCTAACTAACGTTTTATACAGCTCCATCATAACCTACCTGCTCTTATATTCTATGCCTTGGCTAATAAAGGCAAGTATTCCACATGCCTTCCGAACCACCTTATCTACCTGTGCTGCTGTCTTCAGTGATCTATGGACAAATGCACCAAGGTCCTTCTGACCCTCTGTACTTCCGAGGGTCCTACCATCCATTGTATATTCCCTTGCCTTGTTAGTCCTCCCAAAATGCATTACCTCACACTTCTCAGGATTAAATTCCATTTGCCACAACTCCGCCCATCTTACCAGCCCATCTATATCATCCTGTAATCTAAGGTTTTCCTCCTCACTATTTACAACACCACCAATTTTCGTGTCATCTGCGAACTTACTGATCATACCTCCTATATTCATGTCTAAATCATTAATGTACACTACAAACAGTAAGGGTCCCAGCACTGATCCCTGTGGTACACCACTGGTCACAGGCTTCCACTCGCAAAAGCAACCCTTGACCATCACCCTCTACCTCCTGCCGCTAAGCGAATATTGGATCCAATTTGCCAAATTGAAAAGAGAAGTCAGTAGGGTACTTTTGAAGAAAGCTAAACTGCCATCAAAAAAACTATTCCACTGTGGAAAAAGAAACATTAGGACTTTTGCTGGCTTTCAAAAATTTTGAAGTATATGTCCTCCAGGACTATAAAAAATATACTAATATAATCATAACCCATTAACATTAAAAATTTAAAAACAAACTGCTAGAATCTTTAGATGGAGTTTGTTGTTACAGCCTTATCATCTGAAAGTTATATATATTTTGGGGAAAAATAATGTTATCACTGATGTTTTGTCACAAATTTAACGACGTTAACTTATATGGATGGTGATAGTACAAAGAAAATGCTGCAAATTATTAGTAGGGTGAATGGTGTCAATGTGGAAAATGTTAGAGTGTTTTTTCCCAATGTGTTTTTGTTTGTATTGTAATGAAACACATTTCGGGAATGGCGTTTCATTTCACCAAGGGCGGAAGTGTCACGGACCTGTAATTATTTTTCTCCTCGGATTAAAAACAGTGCGTATGCCTTTAAGACTCTGTTAAAAACAGTGCACCTTTAAGGGACAGAAGGTTTTGGAGACATAGTGTGCCACAGCTGTTATCTTGGGTAATGGCAGGAGAGAGAGAGGTCACATGGTAATGTTTCCACTTGGTTGTGTGTGGAACTGGCAGAAACTGGCTGAAACCAGTTAGTTCTGAGAGAATTTTCCAGCAAAGCATACTGAAGAGAAGAAAGCTGTCTATTTCTTCTCAGCAAAAATTCTGCAGGGAGCTACAAACCAAGTTAAGTCCCTGAGTAAAGAAGAAAAGTCTTTGTCAAGAAACCGTTGGTATTGCTGTGCTCATCATTCAAACAACCGTTTAATTTTTGCTGCAGCCGAAGAGTTCAATGCCTATCTACTGAAGGACTATTTTCAACAAATCCACGTGAGGCTTCGAGTGACCTTTGATTATTTTTACATTAGAAGACCTCATCCATCAGGAACGTAACCTACAAAAACTTACTTATTTGAATTATTCTTAAGAGACAGCTAATTTTTTTTTTAAACTCCACATTTAAAACCGGTTAACTGTTAGCTTTTGAGTATATGTGTGTGAATGGGGGTGTTAGGTTAAAATAAGAAGTTATAAGGTCTTTAAATCTAGGTTTATCTTAATAGTGTTGAAGATTTAGTTTTTTTAAAATAAATAGTTAATTTATTGTTGTCTAAAGATACCTGGTTTGGTCTGTTTCATTCTGGGATTACTTCTTTGGCCTCCTTATCTCGAGAGACAATGGGTAAACGCCTGGAGGTGGTCAGTGGTGTGTGGAGCAGTGCCTGGAGTGGCTATAAAGGCCAATTCTAGAGTGACAGGCTCTTCCACAGGTGCTGCAGAAAAATTTGTTTGTCGGGGCTGTTACACAGTTGGCTCTCCCCTTGCGCTTCTGTCTTGTTTCCTGCCAACTGCTAAGTCTCTTCGACTCGCCACACTTTAGCCCCGCCTTTATGGCTGCCCGCCAGCTCTGGCGAACGCTGGCAACTGACTCCCACGACTTGTGATCAATGTCACAGGACTTCATGTCACATTTGCAGACGTCTTTAAAGCAGAGACATGGACGGCCGGTGGGTCTGATACCAGTGGCGAGCTCGCTGTACAATGTGTCCTTGGGGATCCTGCCATCTTCCATGCGGCTCACATGGCCAAGCCATCTCAAGTGCCGCTGACTCAGTAGTGTGTATAAGCTGGGGATGTTGGCTGCCTCGAGGACTTCTGTGTTGGAGATACGGTCCTGCCACCTGATGCCAAGTATTCTCCGGAGGCAGCGAAGATGGAATGAATTGAGACGTCGCTCTTGGCTGACATAAGTTGTCCAGGCCTCGCTGCCATACAGCAAGGTACTGAGGACACAGGCCTGATACACTCGGACTTTTGTGTTCCGTGTCAGTGCGCCATTTTCCCACATTCTCTTGGCCAGTCTGGACATAGCAGTGGAAGCCTTTCCCATGCGCTTGTTGATTTCTGCATCTAGAGACAGGTTACTGGTGATAGTTGAGCCTAGGTAGGTGAACTCTTGAACAACTTCCAGAGCGTGGTCGCCAATATTGATGGATGGAGCATTTCTGATGTCCTGCCCCATAATGTTCGTTTTCTTGAGGCTGATGGTTAGGCCAAATTCATTGCAAGCAGCCGCAAACCTGTCGATGAGACTTTGCAGGCACTCTTCAGTGTGAGATGTTAAAGCAGCATCATCAGCAAAGAGGAGTTCCCTGATGAGGACTTTCCGTACTTTGGACTTCTCTCTTAGATGGGCAAGGTTGAACAACCTGACCCCTGATCTTGTATGGAGGAATATTCCTTCTTCAGAAGACTTGAACGCATGTGACAGCAGCAAGGAGAAGAAAATCCCAAAGAGTGTGGGTGCGAGAACACAGCCCTGTTTCACGCCACTCAGGATAGGAAAGGGGTCTGATGAGGAGCCGCCATGTTGAATTGTGCCTTTCATATTGTCATGGAATGAGGTGATGATACTTAGTAGCTTTGGTGGACATCCAATCTTTTCTAGTAGTCTGAAGAGACCACGTCTGCTGACGAGGTCAAAGGCTTTGACCTCGTCAAATAGTTAATTTATTGTTGTCTAAAGATACCTGGTTTGGTCTGTTTCTTTCTGGGATTACTAGAGTGTTTAATTTGGCTGTTTTATGATTGGGTGTGAAAGCTTAATAAAATGCTGCGACCTGTGGAGTGACGGGACTGAATTGACTGTGCGTTGCTCCCGCCGCGGTCATAACACCATGCAAAGCATGTTTACTGCTACACTAAGCAATAGCATAAATGTTGTATCACATGTGCCCCCCTCTGCTGCCTCGTCAGCATAATATGTATACGTACCCAACACAAAAGATGTAAAACTTACCAATGAAGACAGGTGCATCAGAAAGACCTGTGATAGATTACATAACATATTGACTTGTGCCACATTTAAAGGTGCAAACAATAGGCTAGATGGATCACTGCATACAGTTTCACCCTATGTCTATTGAAAGATCAGTGTAATACGTTCAGTGTAAGTGCTAGGTCATCCATTTGGATCCAAGAATAAATAATTGGAATATTTTCTAAATAGTGAGGAATTAGGAACTGTAGCAGAGCAAAGAGATTTAGGAGTCCAGGTACACACATCATTGAAAGCGAGTAGACAGGAACAAAAGCAATCAAAAAGGCAAATGTAATGTTGGCCTTTATTTCAAGTGGACTGGATTGCAAAGGCGATGAGCTTATGCTTCAGCTGTATAGAGTCATGGCCAGACCCACTTTGGAGCACTGTACTCAGTTTTGCGTATCACACATTGTGAAGGATATATTCGTCTAGGAGTGGCTATATTGCAGATTCACCAGAATTATGTCAGATCTTAGAGGGTTAAGTTATGAGGACCGGTTGCATAAACTTGGTTTGTATTTACTTGTGTATAAATAATCTGATCTCAGTGTTTAAAATGTTAATAGGATTCAATGGGGTAGATATGGAGAAACGATTTCGTCTGATGGAGGAATCAAGAATGAGGAGACATAATCACAAAATTAGACTAAGGGAAATCAGGCAGCCCTTTTTCACACAATGGGTAGTCGAAATCTGGAATTCAATCTCTAAAAGACTAGAGAAGCTGAGACTACAGGAGCTCTCGGGACTGAGATCAATAGGTTTTAGTTGGGGAACGGCATCAAGAGATATGAAGAAAAGGCAGGTAAAATGAGTTGAGGTGCAGATCAGTCATGATCTAATTGAATGTGGAGCAGGCCCATGGGGCTGAATGGCCTCCTCCTGTTCCTGTATTCCTAAATAATGGACATACAGAGTTATGGAGAAGAAATTTATCACTGTCCAAGGCATATTCGTGTGATACTTACTGTGCTACAGCAGAAAATGTCTCCACTCAAGAACTGAAATTTAGCTTGATGGCTACAGTAAACATATTAATTAACTCATGGACAACACAACATAAAGAAAGTGCTGCAAATGTCATGAACTACAGTTCTCACAGGCCCAAGAACAAGATTTGTAAACACAGCTGAGTAATTACAGTGACTATTACATTAAGATCATGCAGAGAATAGGAACAAGATTCATGAATGGTTTTCATAAAGTAAATGAGAAACTGTTTCCAGTCACAGAAGGGTTGGTAACAACGGTGACTGGCAAAAGAACATGAGGAAGCAGTTTCAAAAATAACTTTCAAAAAGAAATTAGATAAATTTGCCTGATGATGGAGAAAGAGCAGCGGAATGGGGCTAATTGGATAGATTTTTCAAAGAGCCAGCATAGGCATGAATGGTCTCTGTACAGTATCATTCTATGATTCTATGATGCGGGTTTCAGCTACATCAGAAACAGCTTTCATCTTATCTGAAAAGATGTGATGCCAAAGGTAGGGTTTGATGGTCAGTACATTGGATTTTATGTCAGTAATCTGACTATGAAAATTTATGGAGTTGTTCATGATTATGGAGGGCTTTGGTAGAATAGATAGAGATAAATTGCTAGCACTAGCAGGAGGGTTGGTAACTCGAGGGCACAGAATTCAGATAATTGGACACTGATTTACGTAGTGAGCTGTTATGATCAGTAATTCACAGGCTGAAAGAGTGGTGGAAGTAGACACAATTGTAACTTCCAAAAATAAATTATACATATAAGAACTAAAAAGAAAGACTTAATTTATAAAGCACCCTTTACAACCTCAGGACTTCTCTAAGTGCTGTATAACCAATTTGCAGTGTAGTCACTTGTAATTTAGGAAATGCAATATGCGTGAAAGGAAATATTTGGAGAGCTATGGGGAAAGAGCAGCAGAGTGGGACTAATTGGATAACTCTTTCAAATAGCAAGCACTTTTTTTTATTTACAGGATGTGAGCATCACTATTACGACCAGTATGTATTGCCCATCTGTAATTGACTTTGAGAAGCTTTCCTGAATATAACTGAGTGACCTGCTCTGCCATTTCAGAATCAATTGCATCTGTAGGTCTGGAGTCACATTTCGGACAGACTGGGTAAGAATGGCAGATTTCCTTCCCTCAAGGACCTTAGTGAACCAGATTTTTTTTAATTGTAGTTTCATGGTTAGTATCTATTCCAGATTTAAATTAATTTAAATTTCCCAGCCTCTGTAGTGGGATTTGAGCTCATATTCCTTCGATTGTTTGTCCAGACTAAGGGATTACTAGTCGAGTAGCATAACATTACTAGATCCTACAATGGGCATAATGGGACTGATGGCTTTCTTATGATGCTGAACCCTCCAACTCCTAATAGCTCAAAGACAGTGAATTGATTCTGGACTAGTGCCTGTATCCAATGCATGGTAACATTGGAATCGGTACTTATTGGCCCATCCAAATGGTTGCGGTATGTTGTACGTGCTGAAGATGTCTAACATTGGCCAACAGATTGTATATTTTGGGCCCGATTTTAACTCTGTGTGAGTAAATGGGTTTTGAATAAGTTAATATCTCACTCAAATATCCAGAATAGGACTTTCTTTGACTAGCCTTGGCTGCTTCTTGTCGGTGAGAAGCTGCTTACTGTGTAATTGTAAGACAACACGTCGAGCCTATCAGTTGAGATTTATGTTGGGAAATTCTATAGCATTCATGGAATTCTATAGCATTCATGGGAAAATGATAGTGTTGAAATGCTACATAAATATCTCGTAGTAATGTTGGCCCAAATGGAACCTGAGCAGGATACAAAGGCCAAGTCCAGGTTGTATCTATGATTCCCCAATCGTCTAATAATCAGGCAATCCTTAAACACCAAGCACAAGAACAAAAGCAGTCCGAAAGCACAATTTTCCCACAGAGCCAATTTCTTCTGAAATTACCCAGCACTTCTATAATTGCGCTGCTTCAAAAAGCCTGTGAGATGATTACATGCAAAATGCCTTTGAAACTATCCATCTATTTGTAATTGCCAGAATTGGCCTCCAATTAACCCTAACAATAGTCACTGGGGATCTTAGAGAGAGCAAATGAAAATTAAACGCTGCAATCCATTGATAAGTTATTTAAGATGAGCTTCAATATAATGGAACATATATTTACTGATAAAAGGTATTTTTGTTTCTATTTTATGTCATTTTTAAATCCATGAAGCACAGATATAGAGGCAGATATAATTTAAAAGCATAAATATATATTAACAAAAGAAACAAAGACTCGTATTTATATCGCACCATTCATGACCTTGGAATGTTACAGCCAATGAAGGACTTTTGAAGTGTAGCCACTGTTGTAATATAGGAAACATCGGCAGCCAATATGCACATCTCAAGATCCCACAAACAGCAATATGATATGAGCAAATAATCTGTTGTTAGGTGTTGGTTGAGGGTTAAATTTTGTCCGAGACACTTCTTAGCTTCACTCAAACCTGGTTCTACCCAAAAGCTGAAAACCGGGCTGATTGTACTGCAAATAGTAAAGCACATCATTTTTAATTATTGTATTCAGTCACATGAAGTAGATCCATGTCTTCAAAGTGACTCCCGATCACTATATCATACTCAGGTGAGGATGCCTTAATATAACTATGGTTCCCTCTTAAGAAAGTTTGCATCTGAAATTTTGGACTTAACTTTTTCAGCCCAAGGTGAAATTAGCATTACTGTAGAAAACACACAAAAAAAAGCTCAGATTCTTCACCAAAACAGCATTTTTCCTCATTATTTAAGATGACATTGAATAATAATAATGTGCCTCACTCCTCAGTCCAGTGAAAATAGATCAGCCAACTCAAGCATCATGGCTTGTAGCCTCACCCTGTAATTAATGACCTGCTTATGACAACATATGAGCAGGAGTAGTCCATACGTTACCACAAGCCTGCTCCACCATTTAATAAGATCATGGCTGATCTTAAATCTCAACTCCTCGTCTTTCTGGTCCGATCCCCTATCCTCAGTTTCTGGCTACTAAAAGAAAGAGCTTGTGTTTATACAGCTTTCATAACCTCAGAACATTCCAAAGTCCCTGATAACCAATGAAGTACTTTTAAAGGGATTAGAATAGATAGACTTGATGGCCGGCGCATACATGGTGGGCCAAAGGGCCTGTTTTGGCGCTGTATAACTCTATGACTCTACGAAGTGTAGTCACTGTTGTAATGTAGGAAATGTAATATTTATATGTAACATATTTTGTAGGAAATAAACTATTGATATGTAATTATTTAATTGCACTCCCACCCCTGGAGAGACCTAAAGAACTGTCAATAGCCATATACAAGGGGAATCTCTGTGAACTGGCTAAATGAAAGGCCCCAGCTCAGAACACAAAGTTAAAATGCTCAACATACCTCCAGACTCCCATAAAATTAGACAGGTTGGAGCAGATGAAGGAATGCAGACAATTTTCCTTCCATTTAAAGAAAAAGATTTACATTTGTATAGCACCTTTCATGACCTCAGGATGTCCTAAAGCACTTAACAGTCAATTAAGTTATTTTTGAAGTGTAATCTCTCTTGTAAAATAGGAAATACAGCAGCCAATTTGACACAACAAGCTCCCACAAACAACAATGAGATAAACAACTAGATTATCTCTTTTGTAATGAGGTTGATTGTGGGATAAATATTGGCCAGGACACCAGATGGAACTCCATTGGTCTTGTCTGAAATAATGCCATGGGAACTTTTACATCCACCCAAGAGGGCAGCCGGGACCTCAGCTTAACATATCACCAGAAAGGCAGCACCTCTGACAATGCGGCACTCCCTCAATACTACACAGGAATGTCAACCCAGATACTTCACTCAATTCTCTGGAATGGGAGAGGAACCCACAACGTTCCTGACTCGGAGGTGAGAGTGGTACTACTGAGACATTACTAACTGAAGATTAGGCAATTGAAGTTAAAAGCAGCTTTCATTCTTTTTCTCCCCACTTTTCTGTGTCAATTTTCTACCTTTTCATTTTTCTTCTGAATGCATTGATGCCTCACTGAATTGCAATTACCAAATGTGCTTGTCAATTTCTTGCACCTTGGACAACTGGCCATTATTCATGCATGGACCTTGACACAGCCTGATCTTGCTCTTATCTGACATCTAGCTCTACTTCCAGCTGAGTGTAACTGAAGACTTCTCAGGTATGTCAATCCTGAACTATTTTTAATTCTCCATACAACTCCACCCCTTCCAAGGGATGCTGGGGTCAATTACAATGCCCGTGCTCTGTCAGAAGTCAGTTAACTCAATGCAGATAAGAAATAAACTTTGCTGGTCTGTATAGTTTAGAGGCAGAAGCCTAGTTTTTTTTTTAAATCTTCAATATTTTAACCCTAGCAGTAGCCTAGTTGTTAGACTGAAATCAAAAGTCCTAACTTTCTGAGGTTTAGTTCGTAACTATGATAGTACAGGACCTTTATGTCATTCAGTCCATTTAGATGGGGAGCCAGGTGGTAGGATGCCATTTTCACACAGTTTATAAAGGAGTGGAGCATCTTGGACAGCAACGTCTGGATTTTCCCATTTAATAGCCTATCTGTGCTCGTCTGACATCGCTGTCTGATTTGTGCATATATAGGGCGGCACAGTGGCACAGTGGTTAGCACCGCAGCCTCACAGCTCCAGCGACCCGTGTTCAATTCCGGGTACTGCCTGTGTGGAGTTTGCAAGTTCTCCCTGTGTCTGCGTGGGTTTCCTCCGGGTGCTCCGGTTTCCTCCCACATGCCAAAGACTTGCAGGTTGATAGGTAAATTGGCCATTATAAATTGCCCCTAGTATAGGTAGGTGGTAGGGAAATATATAGGGACAGGTGGGGATGTGGTAGGAATATGGAATTAGTGTAGGATTAGTATAAATGGGTGGTTGATGGTCGGCACAGACTCGGTGGGCCGAAGGGCCTGTTTCAGTGCTGTATCTCTAAACTAAACTAAGTAACAGTGAGAGCTATTAGTCTCCACCACATTTACAGTAAAATCTGACCCATTATTTTAATGTGATATAAAAAATACAGATTATCTGCTTATTATCACATTGCTGTTTATGGGAGCTTGCTGTGCGCAAATTGGAGCCTCAGTTCCTACATTCCAGCAGTGTCTGCACTTCAAAGGTTCTTAATTGGCTGCAAAGTGATATGAGATATCCTGAGGTTGTGAAAGGTGCTATACAAATGCTCCTTCCTTCTGTCTTTCTTTCCTTCTTTCCTGGGTAAGGCTTATAATGTCAGACACCACCAACATTGAAAAGAATAGGAGGAAAACAGGTAATAACAATGCTAAAATGGACTGAAAAATCCTGTAGATTATAGGAGGAATGAGGACTGAGGATAAGGTTAAGAGTTCATTGCTTTGAGGTCCTGGCAAAGAAGGAGTGACAAACAATGACACTGCAGTAAAGTCCCGAGAGCACTGAATAGTTGAAGGTGTTATTCGTCAATGAGCCATTGATTCAGACCCTGACCACCTCTTCAAGCACTATCTGAAGAAGAGCAGAGAGATTTCTTGACCCCTCCCACTCACCACCCCTAGCCCCAACTCTCAATCAACACCAAAATGGATCAACTCATCTTGGCTGCTTTGGGATTTTTCTGTATGCCAAATAAGCTGACAGGTGGCAAGAGTCATTGCATTTCCTAAGTAAGTTGTTTCGTGTGAAGTACATTTGTGATGCTTCTCGGAGGTGTAATAAGCACTGTATAAATGTTAATCTCTCTTAATAGAATCGAGAGAGAAATGAATGAACCCACAGTAGGGGAGATACTCATGAGTTTATCATTCTGATTTGTTCTGTGATATTCTGCAGCGTCATGCTGATCTGTGGAATATCAGGTGCAGTTGTTTTGAGCTGATCAATAAGGCCGGGTATAAAGATTATATTCTGTATGCACTTTCAAGAGCGCTGGCTCATTCAAAACCTCAGAAGTGTCTTTGAAACCACATTGTAACCTGAGGCAGAGGATTCTAAGGTTTATAAAAGCCGATGTTTGCTCCAAACAAATATTACTCTGACAAGTGACATCACTCTGGATCCCTCCAGTGTAACAATTCAAATCATTTCTCATGTGCCTTGAAATTACTTTGTCAGCTATATTAATGAAAGCATTTGACTGTTTACAGATCCTGACGCACTTTGAAAAATTCTCCCAACCATCTCCAATTCTTCACAGCTGGCTAAAAACACAGCTTGTCAAAAGAGGGAGAATTACCATAAGAAATTCTTTTGAAATATTATCCAGCTCCTAAGAATCTGCTTTAATATTTTTCCATTCCTATTTCTTTTTGTAACGTGTTAATGGGGAGAAAGTAGGAGAGTGTGCTGCTGGCCACAGTCCTGGTAAATGTTCTCAGATATTCTTGGCTATTTGGCAATGGAGATGAAAACCAGTACTGCACCCAAACATTTAGTATCATCTATAGCTCAGTAGGTAACACTCGACTCCAAGTCAGTGTTCAAATCCTACTCCAAAGACTTGGGCACAAATTCTGGGAAGATGCTTTAATAGAGTGTTGCACTATTGGAGGAGCTGTCTTTTAGAAAGGAATCAATAACAGCTGTGGGGAGGGATGATAAGCTAAATGATCATCAAATGAGGCCATATGTGTGGAGATCAGAAATAAAAAAGGGGCAGCCACACTATTAGGAGTGTACTATAGACCCCAAAATAGTGAGAGGGAGATTCTTCTTTGGCCTCCTTGTCTCGAGAGACAATGGGTAAGCGCCTGGAGGTGGTCAGTGGTTTGTGAAGCAGCGCCTGGAGTGGCTATAAAGGCCAATTCTAGAGTAACAGGCTCTTCCACAGGTGCTGCAGAGAAATTTGTTTGTCGGGGCTGTTACACAGTTGGCTCTCCCCTTGCGTCTCGGTCTTTTTTCCTGCCAACTAACTAAGTCTCTTCGACTCGCCACACTTTAGCCCCGCCTTTATGGCTGCCCGCCAGCTCTGGCGAATGCTGGCAACTGACTCCCACGACTTGTGATCAATGTCACAGGATTTCATGTCGCGTTTGCAGACGTCTTTAAAGCGGAGACATGGACAGCTGGTGGGTCTGATACCAGTGGCGAGCTCGCTGTACAATGTGTCTTTGGAGATCCTGCCATCTTCCATGCGGCTCACATGGCCAAGCCATCTCAAGCGCCGCTGACTCAGTAGTGTGTATAAGCTGGGGATGTTGGCCGCCTCGAGGACTTCTGTGTTGGAGATATGGTCCTGCCACCTGATGCCGAGTATTCTCTGGAGGCAGCGAAGATGGAATGAATTGAGACGTCGCTCTTGGCTGACATACGTTGTCCAGGCCTCGCTGCCATAGAGCAAGGTACTGAGGACACAGGCCTGATACACTCGGACTTTTGTGTTCTGTGTCAGTGCGCCATTTTCCCACAGTCTCTTGGCCAGTCTGGACATAGCAGTGGAAGCCTTTCCCATGCACTTGTTGATTTCTGCATCTAGAGACAGGTTACTGGTGATATTTGAGCCGAGGTAGGTGAGCTCTTGAACCACTTCCAGAGCGTGGTCGCCAATATTGATGGATGGAGCATTTCTGATGTCCTGCCCCATGATGTTCGTTTTCTTGAGGCTGATGGTTAGGCCAAATTCATTGCAGGCAGCCGCAAACCTGTCGTTGAGACTCTGCAGGCACTCTTCAGTGTGAGATGCTAAAGCAGCATCGTCAGCAAAGAGGAGTTCCCTGATGACGACTTTCCGTACTTTGGACTTCGCTCTTAGACGGGCAAGGTTGAACAACCTGCCCCCTGATCTTGTGTGGAGGAAAATTCCTTCTTCAGAAGACTTGAACGCATGTGAAAGCAGCAGGGAGAAGAAAATACCAAAAAGTGTGGGTGCGAGAACACAGCCCTGTTTCACGCCACTCAGGATAGGAAAGGGCTCTGATGAGGGAGATAGAGGAACAAATATGTCGGCACATTTCTGAGTGCGAAAACTATAGGGCAATAATAGTTGGGGATTTCAATTACCCCAATATCAACTGGGATACAAACAGTGTGAAGGGCACAGAGGGCACAACATTCTTGAAATGCATTCAGGAGAACTTTTTTGTCCAGCACATAATAGGCCCAACGAGAGGGCAATTCTAGAATTAGTCTTCCATAATGAAGCTGGGCAAGTAAATGAAGTAGCAGTGGGTGACCATTTTGGAGATAGCGATCATAATACAGTTAGTTTTAGCATAATCATGGAAAAGGACAAATATAAAACAGGAGTTGAAGTTCTAAATTGTGGGAAAGCAAATTTTACGAAACTGAGGCAATCTGACGAAAGTGGACTGGATACAACTGCTGGAAGGAAAATCAGTGGCTAACCAGTGGGAGGCATTCAAAAGCAAGATCCTACATGCACAGTGTCGGCATGTCCCCACAAAGATAAAGGGTTGTACGGCCAAATCTAGAGCCCCCTGGTTATCCGGAGGCTTACAGGGTCTGCTGAAGCAAAAAAAGAAAGCTTATGACGATCACAAAAACTAAATACATTAGAAAGCCTAGAGGAGTATAGAAACAGCAGGGGTGAAGTAAAAAAGAAAGTAAATTAGAAAAGCAAAGAGAAGACATGAAAAAATATTGGCAGGTAAAATCAAGGAAAAACCAAAAATATTTTATTAGTACATTAAGAGCAAGAAGATAACTAAGGAAAGGGTAGAGCCTATCAGAGACGTACAAGGGAACTTACACGTGGATGCAGATGGTGTGGGCAGGGTTCTAAATGAGTTTTTTGCCTCTGTCTTCACAAAGGAGAGGGACGATGCAGACATTGTAGTAAAAGAAGAAGTGTGCTATATTAGATACGATTAGCATAATGAAAGAGAAAGTACTAGAGGGTCTGACATCCTTGAAGGTGGATAAATCGGCAGGGGCAGAAGGATTGCATCCCAGGTTGTTAAAGTAAGCCAGGGAGGAAATAGAAGATGCGCTGAGGATCATCTTCAAATCCTCACTGGATACGGGCGAGGCACCAGAGGATTGGAGGTCTACAAATATTATACCATTGTTTAAAAAGGGTGCCAGGGTTAGGCCAAATAATTATAGGTCGGTCCGTCTAACCTTGGTGATGGGTAAATTATAAGAATCAATTCTGAGGGACAGGATAAACTGCCACTTAGAAAGGCATGGACTGATCAGGGATAGTCAACATGGATTTGTTAAGGGAAGGCCATGTCTTACAAACTTAATTGAATTCGTTGAGGAAGTAACAAAGAAGATTGATGAGGGTAGTGCAGTGGATGTGTCTATATGGATTTTAGTAAGGCATTTGACAAGGTCCCGCATGGCAGACTGGTCAGTAAAATGAAAGCCTATGGGATAGAGGGGAATGTGGCAGGTTGGATCCATAATTGGCTCATTGACAGGAAACAAAGGGTAGTAGTCGACGGATATTTTTCTGAATGGAAAGCTGTTTCCAGTGGCATTCCACAGGGCTCAGTGTTGGGTCCCATGCTGTTTGTGGTATATATTACTGATTTGAACTTAAATGTGGGAGGCATGATTGGCAAATTTGCTGATGACACAAAAATTTGTTGTGTAGTTGATAGTGAAGAGGATAGCTGCGGACTCCAGAATGATATCAATGTTTTGGTTGAGTGGGCGGAAAAGTGGCAAACGGAATTCAATCCAGAGAAGTGTGAGGTAATGCGCTTGGGGAGGGCAAATAAAGTGAGGGAATACACAAATGGGAGGATATTGAGAGGGGTAGAAGAAGAAGTGAGAGACCTTGGAGTGCATGTCCATAGGTCCCTGAAGGTGGCAGGACAGGTAGATAGAGTGGTGAAGAAGGCATATGGAATGCTTTCCTTTACTGGCCGAGGTATAGAATACAAAAGCAGGGATGTAATGCTGGAACTGTATAAAACGCTGGTTAGGCCACAGTTGGAGTATTGCATACAATTCTGGTCACCACATTACAAGAAGGACATAAATGCTCTGGAGAGAGTGCAGAGGAGATTTACAAGAATGTTGCCAGGGCTTGAAAGTTGAAGTTATGAGGAAAGATTGGATAGGCCAGGGTTGTTTTCCGTAGAACAGAGGAGGCTGAGGGATGACTTAACTGAAGTGTACAAAATTATGAGGGACCGAGATAGAGTTGACAGGAAGGACCTGTTTCCCCTAGTGGAACAGTCAATTACCAGGGGGCACAGATGTAAGGTTATTGGTAGAAGGATCAGAGGGGACATGGGGAAACACTTTTTCATCCAGAGGGTGGTGGGTGTCTGGAATTCACTGCCAGGAATGGTGGTGGAGGCAGAAACCCTCAGTTCTTTGAAAAGGTACCTGGACATGCACCTGAAGTGCTGTAACCTGCAAGGCTATGGACCAGTGCTGGCACAGACATGACGGGCTGAATGACCTCCTTCTGTGCTGTAATTTTTCTATGGTTCTATGGTTCTAGATGTGATGTGAAACTGAGGGCCCATCTATAATGTTATTGCCTTCTTCAGCAATAAAATACCAAATGTTTTTGAGTTGAAAGGTAATTAAAGAATGGGTTCTTTATAATTAAGTAACAGGTTTACAAGAGAGCTCCACAATACACGTGCAACTAGATGACTAACACAACTCCAAGTGAGCTATCACATGTTAGTTGATGTCACTTCTTGTGATGATGTGTGAAGTACTCAAACTGTTAAAGTGGTACCACAACAACCCCCATTTCTTAAATGGAAATACATAAAAAAAATAATATCTGTACATAATTAAAGTAAACAGTTTGGAACAATATTTGGAGCATATTATATATGCTCTGACTTTCCAGTCCTTCAGTCAAGTGTCTCTGTAACGTACAGGTGCTCGACTGACTTGACCTGATCTTGTCACTGTGGAAATTGTTTGAGAACTAGACTTGCTAACATTTTTCTTTCGACCCGTCCGTGTGTTCTGACAGTCATCCTGTGTTTGAGCATTACATTTATCACTTTTCTTTGCTATATTCTGTAGGTTGGAACATGAACATGTTCTCAAAGCAATAGTGTTGTCAGGCACAATGTTGTTAGCTAGTTCCCTAAACTGACATTGGTTTCTGCTTAGCACTGCTGCATTAGGGCGGGAATTTTATATGGTCTTGATTCAATGCAAATTTCAGAGACCTACATGGGAAACCACATTCCCTCCTGCTCATGGATCATTCGAACTTTCTGTCCAATCTTAATGGTGTAGGTTCCACGCTTGCATTTTTGTCGTGCACAGCTTTCATCTTCTTCTGATTCATTATCAGTTTGTCCTGTATTGATGAAGATTTCATGAAGCGATGATTTGGTAGAGTCGTCTTAATTTGTCTTCCAAATATAATTTCCGCAGGTTATGGTAATCCTGTGCCGATTGATGTTGCCCTTAAGTGTAACAGGGCTACATGTAGATCTTGTTTAGTTTCTCAGCGTTTCACAATCAGTGATTTGACTGCGTACCATTCTTTCAGCTAGGCCATTCGAACTGGGGTAATGTGGTGATGATGTGACATGATTCACTGCCCATTTCCTGCACATATCTTCAAATGGTTTGGCAGTATATTGCAGTCTATTGTCCGAGATTATCCCCTCTAGAGGACCAAATAAGTTGAATGTTGCGCTGATAGTGTTAGCCAACTGATTGACTCAACATGTCCCTCAATTGTTAGATTATGGGGAATTTGGAGAGCAGTAAATTCGCAGATGACACGAAAATTGGTGGTGTTGTAAATAGTGAGGAGGAAAGCCTTAGATTACAGGACGATATAGATGGGTTGGTAAGATGGGCGGAGCTGTGGCAAATGGAATCTAATCCTGAGAAGTGTGAGGTAATGCATTTTGGGAGGACCAACAAGGCAAGGAAATATACAATGGATGATAGGACTCTAGGAAGTACAGAGGGTCAGAAGGACCTTGGTGTACTTGTCCATAGATCACTGAAGGCAGCAGCACAGGTAATAAGGTGGTTAGGAAAGCATATGGGATACTTACCTTTATTAGCCAAGGCATAGAATATAAGAGCAGGGAGGTTATGAAATATAAAATGCTATATAAAACTCTAGTTAGGCCACAGCTGGAGTACTGTGTACAGTTCTGGGCACCACACTATAGGTAGGATGTGATTGCACTGGAGAGGGTGCAGAGGAGAATCATCAGGATGTTGCCTGGGCTGGAGCATTTCAGCTATGAAGAGAGACTGAAAAGGCTGGAGTTGTTTTCCTTCGAGCAGAGAAGGCTAAGGGGGGACATGATTGAGGTATAAAAAATTATGAGCAGCATTGATCGGTTAGATAGCCAGAAACTGTTTCCCTTAGTGGAGGGGTCAATAACCAGGGGGCATAGATTTAAGGTAAGGTGCAGGAGGTTTAGAGGGGATTTGAGGAAAAAAAATTTCACCAGAGGGTGGTTGGAATCTGGAATGCACTGCCTGAAGAGGTGGTAGAGGCAGGACCCCTCACAACATTTAAGAAGTATTGAGATGAGCACTTGAAACGCCATAGCATACAAGGCTATGGGCCAAGTGCTGGAAAATGAGACTAGAATAATTAGGTGCTTGATGGCCAGCACAGCCATGATGGGCCGAAGGGCCTGTTTCTGTGCTGCATAACTCTATGACTCTATGACTCTATTATTGGTCAGCAAAAGATAGTCATCACCTTTGATAGAGAAGAGATCAGTGGCACCCCATGTCCAAGGATGTGATGGAACTTGGTGCGGGAGAAGTGGCTTTTTGTGTTGGTTTGGTTGATGCTTTTGGCATGCATCCTATGACCGCACTGCTTTCTCTATGTCATTGTTAATTCCCAGCTGGTAGACAGTTTCACGTGCAGGTCTTCTGGATTTCTCTATGCCCATATGGCCTAGATGCAACTGTGAAAGACTGTCAAGGAGAAGCAACTGTGGAATTAATGCCCACTTTCCCTTAAAGATCACGTCACTAGAAACTCCCAACTCATCCCAGTACGGCCAAAGGATTCTAAGTTTTGCAGGAACTTCTTGTAGTGTGTCAGGCCATCCTTTGGCAATGAGTTGTCATAGCTCCATTAAGACTAGGTCTCTAGAAGTTTCTTTCTGTGTTCCTCACTCTTCCTTTGCCTGAGCCACATCAAATCTATCTGGTCTACATCTTCCATTTCTATGTCGACTCTGTCAACCTGGATGTCTAATGGAACGTCTTCACACTTCCTGGGATTGGGTAGTCTACTAAGAGTGTCTGAGGCCCCCATAAGATTCCCACCTGACCTCGCAGTTATATCCTTTCACTTTTATCAATAGCCATTGTAGATGGAGTGGCGCACTGGTGAACGGTTTCTACCATATCACAGCCAGTGGTTGATGATCTGTCTCGACTACGAAATGCCTCTCAAAAAGATAAGTGTGAAACTTGGTGATTCCGAATGCCAGAGCTAATGTTTCCCCCTTCTACTTTGGAATAACTTGCCTCTGTGGACAACAAGCTCTTTCATCCAAAAGCAATTGGATGACCCTTTTGCCCTAAGCATGCTCCAAGATCTTTCAACAAAGCATTTACTTCAAGAACGGGATCCTATTTGAGTCATACTATAAACATGCCTCTGTCGACAGTGATTGCTTCAGCAAATGAAATACATGCTGGAAGTCCTCATACCACGTATAAAGTGTATCCTTTTTAAGGAGATCTGATAGAGATGAGGACTTCTCTGAAAAATCTGAGGCGTAGGGAGCTACGAAATTAAATAGAGTGAGGAATCTCTGTAAGTCTTCCTTGTTTTGTGGATTTGGCATGGACTGAATATTCTGTACTTTGCTGGGATCTGGTTTTACACCTGCATCTGTGTAAATGGAACTGAAAAGATTGACATGCTTCCTGCTCATGGCACACTTTTTTTTTATTCATTTGTGGGATGTGGGAGTCACTGGCTAGGCCAGGATTTATTGCCCATCCCTAATTACCCTTGAACAGAACAGCTTGCTAGGTCATTTCAGAGGGTAGTTAAGAATCAACCACATTGCTGTGTGTCTGAAGTCACATATAGGCCAGACCAGGTAAGGACACTAGATTCATTCCCTAAAGGACATTAGTGAACCAGATGTTTTTTTTTACAACAATCAACGATTGTTTCATGGTCACCAATAGACTAACTTTGAATTCCATATTTATTAATTGAACTCAAGATTCACCATCTACTGTGGTGGGATTTGAACCCATATCCCCAGAGCATTAGCCTGAGCTCTGGATTACTCGCCCAGTGACATTACCACTACAACGCCACCTCCCCATTGCTGTTGAATATACAAGGCCTTCCTTTCTGGCAGTTTGCATTAGGAAGTTCAGATTCCTGTTGTGCTCCTTTTTTGTACTACCCATCACCACTATACTATTAGCAATGCAGACACACCCTGGAACATTCTCCGTGAAATAATCCATATGTTGCTGAAATAAATCCTGGTTTATTGATAAACCAAATGATAGACGTAAAAAAACAATATCTCCCAAATGGAGTCCTGAAAGTTGTTAATTCATGCAAACTCTCAGAGAGATGGACCAACCAGTATCTGTGTCAAGCTTGGAAAAGAATCTCGCCTTTGCAAACTTAAATTCCTCCAAGGTGAGGATTTTAAGAGGACATTGTTTTAATGCTTGATTCAGCCTTCTCAGGTCTAAGCATATCCTGATGTTGTCATCTTTTTTATTTAATCATCGCTGTTATAGAACTGCTCCAATCCATGTGCTGCTGAACACACCTGATAATTCCTTGCTTCCCTATAGAATCCAGCTCGGCTTTGAGTTTGTCCTGAATATGGATGCTGCATTTTCTTGGAGGATCTATAGAAGGAACGGCATCATCCCTGATGTAAAGTGGCTACTCCTTCGAAACTTCCCACTGTAGCAAAACGATCCAGTACATTTGTAGAAAGTCTTGGATAGATTCAATGGGATCACATCTGTTTTGGACATCTGTCCTTGGCACATTGCTGATCTCACAGATAGTCACAATTCAAAGCTCGCTACATGCCATTAGCCCGACAAATGTTGGGCCGTTCGTATCGACCATGTAGAATGTTACTATGACAACGGAGAGTTTCCATACCTACATTCCAGCTTTAGTGTTTCCATGCATTTGATTGGGGTACTGTTGCTCCCAGTGAGTCTTACATTTGTAAGTTGCCTCATGGCTTCTCAAAGTGCCATGTGCGTGTTCGTCAGTATTCTCAGTGGCAAAATATTTGCACTTGCCCCTGTATCGAACTTGAGTTACAGTTTGTGCTGTCCAGCTTTCTCTGGTCAAATGACATCAATGGTGGTGAGTGCTTCCTGCTGAGTAACTGAGTCCATCTGATGGGTAATTGTTACTGTGTGAAAAGATTGCTCACCATCCATGCTCTGTAAGTTACATACGTCCGTGTCGATCTTGCAGACATGTCTGCATTTAGATTGGCCTCTTGTGAATGTATCCCTGTTTCTCTCGCAGGGTGGTGCTCGCTTCTTGTCAGGTCATGGTCTGCTGTGACTTCTGGCCAGTGTTCCAGTACTAGATCTCTTGCACAGCCTTGCCCAGTGCCCTTTCTTGCCACGCACCTTGCAGTTGTCCAAGTAAACAGAACAACTTCTCGGTTGGTGTGCCTGTCCGCACTTGCCTTGCTGAGGTGATCTGGTTACCTTGGCGATGGTCATTGCTCCAAGTGATTGTATAAACTGCCTGCTTACGGCAATGGCCTCAAATTTCCTGCCTTCTCTCAAGAAACTTTCTATATCATACCATTTTACTTTGTCGAGTAGCTCTGTCTGAAAAGCTTCTATCAGCGTAGTTACAATGACAAATTCCATGATCCTCTCCGATAATTCTACTTCTGAAAAATCACAGAGCTTTCTTTTTTTGACCTTCAGCTGGTCCTCCAGTGTTATGTCCAGATTTGGGCACTACACTTTAGGAAGGATGTGAAGGCATTGGAGAGAGTGCAAAAAAGTTTCACGAAAATGGTTCCAGGGATGAGGAACTTCAGTTACGTGTATAGATAGATGTTGGGACTGTTTTCCTTAGAGAAGAGAAGGTTGAGAGGAGATTTGATAGAGGTATTCAAAATCATGAAGGATCTGGACAGAGTTGATAGTGAGAAACTGTTCCCATTGGTGGAAGGATCAAGAACAAGAGGTCACAGATTTAAGGTAATTGACAAAAGAAGCAATAGCGACATGAGGAAAGCATTTTCACGCAGTGAGTAGTCAGGATCTGGAATGCACTGCCTAAGAGTGTGGTGGAGGTAGGTTCAATCGAGACTTTCGAGAGGGAATTGGATTGTTATCTGAAAAAGAAGAATGTGCAGGAATATGGGAAGAAGGGGGGGAGTGGCACAATTCTGTGATTCAGTGTAGTCCAGAGTCTTGCAGGCTCCCTCTGGTCCGCTTCAGATAATCCCATAGTGTTGATACGATGCAGCCCCTCGTTGCCGATCATGATTTTGATTTTGATTGCTTGCTTGTCCAACTCAGTGACAGCAAGATCGGGAATTACAATTCCATGCATTGCCTAAAAAGTTGGACTTCATGGAGAAGGTCTTGGGCTTTTCAATTATTTGACGGATATTCAGTCATAGAGCCAAATTACTGGTCTGCAAGAATCCTTGGCTGGAGCTTTCCCCTTTAAAGGACTCCCTCTTTTTTTCTTGAGGCTTTCCCTGAAGGGAAAAAATTGCAGGCCTCCTGTTCGTACAGCACCAGACTTCAACCATGTCCTTTGTTCAGTGCCTGTAGCTCAGGCTGTCTGCCTGTGGTCGGGAGACTCCTCCCATGAAGCAGCTGTGGTGGGAAAACACACAACACTCCATTGTCTCAATGTGAGCCAACTCTGCTCGTCTTTCCTGAGCCCAATTCCACCCAATTCTTGCTTTTTCTCGTTGACAACTATTGAAATAACAAACCCCCATTTGTGTACTCACTCACTTTTCAGCACCGAATTCAGCAAATGGTCATCGAACCTGATAGTGCCATGCTGTCGTTGCCACAGGAGACATTTATTGCCCATCCGTAATTGCCCTTGAGAAGGTGGTGATGAGCTGCCTTATTGAACCACTGCAGTCCATCTGGTGCAGGTACACCCATAGTGCTGATAGGGAGTTCCAGGATTTTGAGCCAGCAACAGTTAATGAATGGTGATATAATTTCAAGTCAGGATGGTGTGTGGCTTGGAGGGGAACTTGCAGGTGGGTGGTGTTTCCAGGCATTTGCTGCCCTTGTTCTTCTAGGTGGTAGAGGTTGTGGGTTTGGAAGGCGCTGTCGAAGGAGCCTTGGTGAGTTGCTGCAGTGCATATTGTAGATGGTGCACACCAAACCTGAAAAGCTTCAGAAACCACATGCTGCCACCAAAATGTGTCATTGCCTTCCTCAGCAATAAGGTACCAAACAATCTTGAATTGAAAGGTAATCAAAGAGTGGGTTCTTTATAATTAAGCTACAGGTTTACAAGAGAGCTCGATAACATACGTGTGACTAGAAGACTAACACAACTCCAACTGAACCATCACGTGTTGGTTGATGTCATTTCCTGGGATGTTGTGTGAAGTACTCAAACTGTAAAATGGTATCACAACACCATCTGCTCTCTCAGATGGACATAAAAGAGGACTACTGTGGTTCAAAAGGAAGACCTACAGCCATCTTCCCAGGGCAATAAATTTGGTCCTGCCAACATCACTCACATCTAAAGGACTATACTTGATTGAGTGATAGTCTACCACCAGAGGCAGCTAGAACCTTTGTGAATATCTCCACAGAATCTGTTCTCACTTGCTGCTACACATCAAATTGGATTTACTGGAAGGCGATTAGAACCAGAGATTTTCCCTGCTTTCCTCACCCTCACTAAAACAGAGGTACTGAGGCAAATTATAACATCCCTTCCATTACAGAGACCAAAGGATTCATGGCAGATCAATGATTAAATGAAACTTCGATCCCAGGACGGAATTAGGTCAAAATGTATATTTTAAATGTTATGACCAGGTGAGGAGGGGGTCTCAGGCTCCCCTTTCGTCCCTTCTCTGGTTTGACCACAACAGGGTTTATCCTTTTTTTTAACAGTGCTTGAACTTACCACCTCAGTGAGCGCCTGCTCCTGTTCTTCTAATATAATTGCAAATGAACCAATCAGACAGGTTTTCTTGAGTTTGAACAAGAAAGATGTAAGTTTATTATCCTTATCACTCTAAACTAGTTAAAATTACTAAAATACGCTATTCATGCACACACACAGACAGATTACAGAGGGAAAGACAGAATTGGGAGATTGGAGTAGAGTCTGTAATAAATGGAATTTAAATACAGTTTGGTAGTCCTAGAGTTCTTCATTGAAACTGTAGTCCTGAAGTCCTCGCTGGGCCATGTGCACAGTTGCAGACTTGCTTGTATTCTAGTTGTTGGTGTTAGGGATCTGTAGACTTGGCTTTACCAGTTGCAGCTTGAGGCTTCTCTGGATCTCAACTGTAGAGAGGAAGAGATAGATAGAGAGCTGTTCCCTTGATCGTTTTCAATTATTGTCTACTTTCTGAGTCACCACTCACAATTTCCCAGAGCTGCACAAGCAGTCACATGATATGACCACCTCTATGTGTTTTAATAAGGTTCTTCTGGAATTTTCTTTGAATTTCAAGACTCTCCCCTCAGGCTGCCCAGACATACTTGGTAGGAGGGTTGGCTCAATGGGTGTCGGTGGCTTTTGACGACCAAATTGAAAAGACTATCTCAGGTAATTGAATCAGAGAGAACCCCATTGTTCTGGCTAGGCTGAGCCAATCATGCCTGTCTACAGTCTAATCATTTGGTGTTTCAAATGCAAATGTCCATGGCCATTTTGACTTCTAGCTGTTCTTTTTAAAAGTTATTTGTAACAATTTCCAGTAAAAGTCTCAGGCAAAGTTCCAATTGATGAAATTAATATTTCCGCATTTGGGCATGTGAGGTTTTCATAACATATAATAAAAACAAAGAACTTGCATTTATATATAGCCTTTCATAAATTCAGGCTGTCCCAAAGTATTAAAGCCAATGAAGTACTTTTGGAAGAGTCCTTGTTACAATATAGGGAACATGGAAGCCAATTAGTGCACAGCAAGAACCAACAAATATCAATAAGATAATGACCAGATAATCTGTTTTGGTAATGTTGCTTGAATATTGGCCAGAACTCAAAAGCATTTATTCATTTAGATTTTAGCTCACTATGGTTTATTTTAGACTGTGGTTTTAATGTCTACAATGTTGCTTAAAAGACAGAATTAACATACACCTTTACTGCTAAAGTGTAAGCAAATGTAATGTCACGGACTCTGCTTGTTGTTCCTAATTAGAATAATTTGGGCTGCAGCCTACCAATAAATGCGTCGCAAATGAGTTTTAAATTACACTCTGTATTTTCTCAATTGACCTTTCAGTGAAAATGTGTTCTGCAGTCATTAAAGGTCCACCTTTTTAAAATAAAACCCATGGCTCTTTCCACATTGATTAAGGTCCTTTTTTCCTCTCTCTGCTTATATTGCATGCAAAGTATTTTCAGGAGTTCCACTATAATTTTTCTTCACTGATATTTCAAAAGCACCAGTAACTACATTAATGGGAAAAGAGAAATAGTGAAGTTACAAATTCCTATTTGACGGTTTATCCATCAAGATTTATATATTTATATAGCACTTTTCATGACCACTAGGCAACCCAACGTGCCTGACAGCCAATGAAACAGTTATGTAAGTGTAGTTACTGTTGTAATATAGGAAAAGTCACATCCAGTGTGTGCACAGCAAGCTACCACAAACAGCAATGTGTTGATGACCAGATAATCTGTTTTTGGAATGTTGGATAATGAGGGATAAATACTGGTCAGAACAAAAGGAATAACTCCCCTGCTCTTCTTTAAAATAATGCCATAGAATCTTCCACATCCACCTGAGAGAGCAGACAGGGTCTTGGCTTAATGTCTCATCCCAAAGGTGGCCCCTCCAACAGTGCAGCCCCCCCTCAGTACTACACTGGGGACATCAGTCTAGATGTTAGACTGGGACTTAAATCCATAACCCTCAAACTGACAAATGAAAGTGCTCCCAACTGAGCCATGGCTGACACCTATGTAACATACATTTGGACTTGAAAGGACTCTTTTTAAACCTCAAGATTTTTTGGTAAAATCCATTTTTTCTAATTCCAATTTAATCAGTTCAACCAAGGAAGTTATGGTAAACCTTTATAAATCACTGCTTAGATATCAGCTAGAGTATTGTGTCTAATTCTGGGTATCACACTTTGGAAAGGCCTTGAACAAGGTGCAAAGAAGATTTACCAGAATGGTACCAGGAATGTGGAACTTCAGTTATTCGGACAGACCAGAGAAGCTGGGATTGTTCTCCATAAAACAGAGAAGGTTAAGGGGAGATTCAATTGAGGTGTTCAGAATAGAGAGGAAGAAACTATTTCTATTGATAGGAGGGTCAATAACCAGAGGACACAGATTTAAGATAATAGGCAAAAGAACAAGAGGGGAGATGAGGGATGAGGAGATTTTTCTTTTATTCAGCTAATTGTGATGACCTGGAAGGTGCTGCCTGAAAGGGCGGTGGAGGCAGATTCCATAGTGACTTTCAAAAGGGAATTAGATAAATATTTGAAAAGTAACAATCGTCAGAACTTTGGGGAAAGAGTAGGCAGAGTGGGACTAATTGGGAGCTCTTTCAAAGAGCTAGCACAGACACGATAGGCTGACTGGCCTCTTTCCGAGCTGTATACATCTGTGATTCTATAAATCACAACCAAGTAGAATTGGGCACTGAAGAGTAAAGTGAATGGGTGCAACGAGAGGGAAGTGACAGTGAATCATCTGTCAGTTATTTGTGATAATGCATGATAAGGGATGGCGATATCCTATCTTATAAATAATTGAATGTGGCAAACAATAGCATGACTGTTTTATTACCTAAGACCTCATTTTCCGCTTCAGTGAACTGCCCAGTATGACTCGTACAGTCCAGGTACCTCGGACGCTTATCTGTCCTGTGGTAACGAATGTCAGCCAGGGAGTGCCAGAATTGGCTTTAGATCACCTCAAAAATGAAGGGAAAAATCAACCAGGAGGTCCCCCCTTCCATCCATTGACTTCTTTGGAAAGCCTGCATTTATGGATGTCAAGTGAAGCTTGCAAGTTATGCTTCCATGGTCAAATAGCTTGCTGTCACACATGAAACCATCAGCACAGAGCAATATTTTTCAGGAAAGAGCAAGTACACAAAGCAACTTCCATTGGCCCAGGTTCAATCCCTCGTTAGCTAAAATCACTGGAGACTAATTATTTATTCATTCACACAATTTCAGGATGTGAGCAGAGCTGGATTTATTAACTACCCATAGTTGATTAAGAAGGTGTCAACTAAGGACTATTACCACCTTCTTTTTAGCTTCAAGGCCACTTCAGAAGGTGGTCAAGAGTCAACAACATTGCTGTTGAAGGAGGAAATTTTCCTTCCCTGTAGGATATGAGTGAACCAGTTGGGTTTTTTTTATTTTAAACAACAATTTGACATATTCACAATCCCTTTTATTTCCAGATTATTTTCAAACTGAATTCAAATTCTCAAATTGGCTAAGTGGGATTTGAACTCACACTCCATGAGTTAGATTATTAAGTCGCTGGGTTACTAGCTCAGTAACATAACCATCACTGGGGAGCTGCAATGCTACAATAGCCACAAGTGCTCCCTGTAACTTGGAAGGAGAGAAATGACCATCAATTGACTTCTCTTTTGCTGGAAAGATGAGAGGATTAGACTTAGAAATTATGATAAAATAAATATTGCACGACTTTTGGGAAAGTAATGGTGAGCAGGCAGTGCCTATGCAAACGTACTTCAAATATGAGTCAGCACTGACAGAAAATAAAAGTTTGACAAATGAGACTGGGTTTTCCCTCCAGGGACAGGAAGCAGAAGTTGGGACTGTTTCCAAGTCCTGAATCCATCCCCAGGGGTGGGGGGGAAACAGTCACTTGTTGGGATTTTGACGGGGGCGCCCACCTAATGGCATGGAGACTGGTTCTCTGTCCAATTAATGGCGGCGGTCAAATCAATCAGACGCCTTCCAGCTTGGGAGGAGCAGCTGGCTGCAAAGGCAGGTAAGTAACAGAGAGGGTGCTTCAACATGGAGACGCTCTCTCCAGTTTTTAAAAAATCTTTATTTAAAAACTTGATTCAGCAGCCAGGCCACTACTGTGTGTGGGGCATGTTGTGGGAGGGGGGGGGGGGGGGTGGTGCGAGGGGCACTGTTGGGGCAGAGGCGAGGAATCCTTCTACAGGACCGCCTAAGGTTTTATGGCTTCTTGGCCTGCTGCCGAATGTCTGTCTCCAAGTATCTAAACAGACACCTGCCAATGCGGGAACTGGAGGCTGACTGGAAAATCCAAGTCAGCCTCTTAATTAGCCTTAATTAGACTCTTAGCGAGTCTAATTGGCTATCCGCCGTGTAGTGGCGAGTAGCTTTGCGGCCCCGAATCCAGTTTCTGCAAAAATGGCTGGTGTCAGTAAGGGCATTGTGCAACTGTCATGGTGGCCAGTGCTGGTAATTTGGGGCCCCTTCTGCCTCCATTCCCATCCCTGGTGGTGCCCGAAAATCCAGCCCACCAGCTCTGCCTCCATTTCTATTGTGTTTTTTCAGATAGCAGCTGTTAGTGATGATTCTGCTTTACTCATTCACACTTTCTCTACATACATTTTTATTTCTTTACTTAGCCCATTACCATCCCTTTTTGTCATTTATTCTCCCCTGCCTTCCAATCTATCATCGACCTTCCCTCTTATTCTTCTACCTCCTCTCCGCTTCCCCTGCCTCTGTACTTGCTTAGAATCTGTTACATCTTGAACTTTTTCCAGTTTCGACCTGAAACATTAATTCTGTTTCTCTCTCCACAGATACTGCCAGACCTGCTGAGTATTTCTAGTATTTTCTGTTTTTATTTCAAATCTCCAGCCTCTGCAGGATTTTGCTTTGGTATTAAAGTTGGAGTTGCATCAGGTTTTACTCTTGTCATGGACCTTTTTTTCCTCCTCTGTTTAAAACAGTGTGCCTTTAAGACTCTGTATAAAAAAAGTGTACCTTTAAGACTGAGAGAAGCGTTTATATTCTGTGTGCCAGCTGTACATGTTTCCTAGGGAACAGCAGGAGAGAGAAGCCACATTCTGTAATTGTATCAACCTGATTATGTGTAAAAGACTGGCTGTAACTGGTTTGAACTGGAGATAAACAAAGCATGCTGTAAACTGAAGGAAGAAGCTGTCTGTTTCTCAGCAGAAAAATCTACATTGAGCTCAGACTGTCTTTGTCTAAGGAGGAAAACCCCCCTGAAAAAGAACAATTTGCATTGTTGGAGGTAATAAATTCCTTTTTACTTTGAAACTCTAATACATTTCTGCTACAGAATTGACTCTCTATTGCCAGTTTGTGTTTTTTGTAATTCTCAGTAAAGTTTCTACAAAAAGACTGCAAATTTTAAAATCCAAGTAGACCTATTGCTGTGCTTCTCGTTGAAAGAACTGTGTGACACCTACTGCAGCTGAAATACTTTGAATACCTATCTATTAAAAATTGTTTCGTCGATTTCGCCTGGAAACTTTGAGTGGTATCTGATTACTCTACTCTGGGACACCTTATCAACCAGGAACGTAGCCCACCAGGACTTACAACCCAGCTACTTATTTTGTTACTAAGAAACACCATTTTTAAACAGGTTAACCATTGTCTTTTTGAATGTATTTGTGAGTACATGGGGTTAGGATAAATAAGAAGTTATAAGGTCTTGAGACATAATTTATCTTAACAGCATTTAAGATTTAATTTATCAATAAATAGTTAATTTGTTGTTGTTTAAAGATATCTGGTTTGGTGTATTTTTATTCTGGATGTAAATAAAGTGTTTAATTTGTCTGTTTTCCGTTTAGGTGGGAAAACTTTAATAATATAAAAGCAAAATACTGCGGATGCTGGAAATCTGAAACAAAAACAAGAAATGCTGGATTCACTCAGCAGGTCTGGCAGCATCTGTGGAAAGAGAAGCAGAGTTAACGTTTCAGGTCAGTGACCCTTCTTAATAATATGTTGTGACCGTTGGACTAGTGGGACTGAATTGACAGTGCATTGCTCCTGCCTCAGTCATAACATATTATATAACACCTGCAAGTTCCCCTGCAAGTCACAGACCATCCTGACTTAGAAGTATATCGCCGTTCCTTCACTGTCGCTGGGTCAAAATCCTGGAACTCCCTTCCTAACAGCACTGTGGGTATACCTACCCCAAATGGACTGCAGCGGTTCAAGAAGGCAGCTCACCACCACCTTCTCAAGGGCAATTAGGGATGGTCAATAAATGCTGGCCTAGCCAGCGAAGCCCACATCCCTGAATGAATAAAAAAAAACATAGATGCAATATGCTTTCTCATTCTCTCTTCCGTCATAATATGCTCGAATGTTGGCTATATAAACTGCATTGTTGTTCTTTATTGAGTTGGCCAATCTCTTCAGGGACAATAATCCATAGGATGCTACGATTGTTCACAGCGTCCCTAGATTCGGTTGGTATGCATCAGCCAACATGCCCACTGTCCCATTGACAGCGAGAAATTCCTAGTAGAATATGCGCACATGGCTGTTGGGGAAAGAAAGGACTTGTTAAATAGTGTCTGCTATTGGAAGCACTCTCACCTCTGAGTCAAGTCCTAGATCTCTGCAGAGACTTGAGCACAAAATCTAGGCTGATGCTCCCAGTGCAGGACCGAAGCAGTGTTGCACAGTCACTTTCAGATGAATTGTTAAACCGAGGCAGAAGCCTTTTCCAAAATTCCTTAGATTCAGGGAAGGTTCCATTAGATTGGAAAATAGCCAATGCAACTCCTTTATTCAAAAAGGGAGGGAGACAGAAAGCAGGAAACTACAGGCCAGTTAGCTTAACATCTGTCAAGGGGAAAATGTTAGAAACTATTATTAAAGTTGTTATAGCAGGGCACTTAGGAGAATTTAAGGTAATCAGGTAGAGTTAACATGGTTTTGTGAAAGGGAAATTATGATTAACCAATTTATTGGAGTTCTTTGAAGAAGTAACATGTGCTGTGGATAAAGGCGAACTGGTGGATGTACTGAACTTAAATTTCCAGAAGGCATTTGATAAGGTGCCACATCAAAGGTTATTGCGAAAAATAAAACCTCAAGGTGCAGGGGGTAACATATTGGCATGGATAGAAGATTGGCTAGCTATAGGAAACAGAGAGTAGGCATAAATGGGTCTTTTTTCTGGTTGGCAAGATATAACGAGTGGTTTGCCACAGGGATCAGAGCTGGGGCCTCAACTTTTTACAATTTGTACAAATCATTTGGTTGAAGGAACCAAAGGTATGGTTGATAAATTAACCAAAAGGTAGGAAAGTAAGTTGTGAAGAGGATATAAGGAGGCTACAAAAGGATATAGATAGGTTAAGTGAGTGGGCAAAGATATGGCAAATGGAGTATAATGTGGGAAAATGTGAAATTGTCCATTTTGGCAGGAAGAATAAAAAAGAAGCATATTATCTAAATGGTGAGAGATTGCAGAGCTCTGAGATGCAGAGGGATTTGGATGTCCTTGTGCATGAATCGCAAAAGGTTCGTATGCAGGTTCAGCAAGTAGTTATGAAAGCTAATAGAATGTTATTGTTTATTGCGAGGGGAATTACACACAAAAGTAGGGAGGTTATGTTTCAGTTATACAGGGCATTGTTTCGTTTAGTTTCGAGATACAGCACTGAAACAGGCCCTTCGGCCCACCGCATCTGTGCCGACCATCAACCACCCATTTATACTTATCCTACACTAGTCCCATATTCCTACCACATCCCCACCTGTCCCTATATTCCCCTACCACCTGCCTCACAGCTCCTTCACAAATCTTTAACCCTTTCTCTCATGGGTCCTACTTCCTCACTACCTGCTACAACACACCTTGGCAGTCTCATCACCCTGTCACCGTATTCATCAAGTCCTTTCCTACTTTAGCTACAGCACTCTGTCCCTTTTGTTCCTTTTTCAAAATATCCTTTACTAGCTGACTAAGAGTTCTAACCTTCTGGTCCACCTTTTCCAAATCATTGGTGCGACCACATCTGGAGTACTGTGTACAGTTTTGGTCTCCTTATTTAAGTAAGGATGTAAATGCATTGGAAGCAGTTCAGAGCAGGTTTACTAGACTAATACCTGGAATGGATGGGTTGTCTTATGAGGAAAAGTTGGACAGGCTAAGATCATATCCGTTTGAGTTTAGAAGAGTAAAAGGCGACTTGATTGAAACATATAAGATCCTGAGGGGTCTTGACAGGGTGGATGTGGAAAGGATGTTTCCCCTTGTGGAAGAATCTAGAACTGCAGATCACTTTTTAAAAATAAGGGGTAAAACAGTGATGAGGAGAATTTTTTCTCTCAGAGGGTCGTGAGTCTTTGGAACTCTCTTCCTCAAAAGGCAGTGGAAGCAAAGTCTTTATGTATTTTTAAGGCAGAGGTAGATAGATTCTTGATAAACAAGGGGGTGGAAGGTTATCGGAGGTAGGCAAGAATGTGGAGTTGAGGTTACAATCAGATCAGCTATGATTTTGTTGAATGGCAGAGTAGGCTCGAGGGGCCGAGTGGCCTACTCCTGCTCCTAATTCGTATGTTCGTATGTTTGTATGTCTGCCCTCTCAGGTGGACATAGAAGGTCCCATCTAATTGATCACTAGCTCATTGCTGTTTGTGGGATCTTGCTGTGCAAAAATTGGCTGCCGCATTTGCTGATAACAGTGACGGTACTTCTATAGGTTATGAAGCGCTTTGGGGCATCTTTGATGAATGTTACCCCAATCCTTTGGCAAACAGGCCACAAGTGTGGAAGCTCTTTATTCTTTGCTCTTGTTCTGCCCTTTTGCCATAATGCATTTCTTTTATCACGCCTGCCCTACCCCCTGGCCCCCTTAAGTCCATGCAGGATCCATCAACTCTCTCCACAGACACCTGACCTGCTGAGTGTTTCCAGCATTTTCTCTTTATATTTCCAACTTCCAGCATTTACAGTGTTTTGTTTTTGCATTCATGCAGTATAGACATGACTGTAACATCATTCACCCTCAGTGACACTGTAGCCTATTTAACCCCTACGTGGACATGACTCCCCATAGCCTTTCCATCACCTTACAAGGCACAATTCAGGAGTGTGATGGAATGCTCTTCACTTGCCTGGACAGGTGCAGCTCCAACAATACTCAAGAAGCTGGACACGATCCAGAACACTTGATTGCTACTCCACCTTAAACATTCACTCCCTCCACCATTGACTTGCAGTGGCAGCAGTGTGTACCATCTACAAGATGCACTGCTGCAACTCACCAAGGCTTCTTTGATAGCACCTTCCAAACCTATAACCACTACCATCTGGAAGGACAAGGTCAGCAGATGCATGGGAAGACCACCACCTGCAATTTCCCCTCCAAGCCACATCCGGAATTGGAACTATAATCACTGTTCCTTCTTTGAAATACTGGATCTCCCTCCTTAACAGCATTGTGGGTATACCTACACTGTGCATGATGCTGCCATCAATCACATCCAACAGCAGCCTGTCAAAGAAGAACTGGATGACAGCCCAACTCTGGAGGAGACTGTGACCACTATCAAGCAGATGAAGAACAATAAAGTCCCCGGAGCCGATGGAATTTCACCCGAAGCCTTGAAGCATGGTGGCCCTGTCCTATACACCAAGCTCTATGAGTTTTTTACAGCCTGCTGGAAACAGGGCAGGATTCCACAGGATCTTCGTGATGCCATTATCATCACCTTGTACAAAAACAAAGGAGAAAAATCAGACTGCTCCAACTACTGTGGGATCACCCTCCTTTCTATTGCTGGGAAGATCCTGGCTAGAACACTTCGAAACAGGCTTGTGCCTACCATTGCAGAGGAAAACCTTCCAGAGAGACAGTGTGGTTTCAGAGCAAACAGAGACACCATAGGCATGGTATTTGCACTCAGATAATTACAAGAAAAGTTTCATGAGCAAAAGGCTGTACGTCAATTTTGTAGACCTCACCAAGGCATTCGACATTGAAAGCAGTGATGGACTTTGGAAAACCCTTGTAAAACTTGGATGCCCACCAAGGTTCCTGGCCATGGTGAAGCAGTTTCACGAAAATCAGTACGGACAAGTCAAGCAAAACAGCGTCCTCTCGAGTCTCTTCCGTATCTCCAATAATATGAATCAGGGATGTGTGCTGGCCCCGAGCCTATTCACCATCTTTTTCAGCATTATGCTGCAGCAGGCAACGGAAAACCTTAAGGAGGGAGTTTATGTATGCTTCCGGACTGAGGGAGGCCTTTTCAACCTCAGTCATTTTCAGGCTCACACAAAGACACAAGAAAAACTCATCCATGAACTTCGTTTTGCCGATGACTGTGTTCTCCTGGCCCACAGTCAGTCAGGCCTGCAACGTAAAACAACACATTTTTCGAGGCGGCACAACTCTTCGGACTAAAAATCAGTTTAAAGAAAACTGAAGTCCTGCATCAACCTGCACCCTAAGAAGAATACAGACCACCAAGCTGAAGGGAACCGAGCTGAATGCCGTCAAGCAATTTACTTATTTGGGAAGCGTTATCTCGTTTGATGTCACCATAGACAAGGAAGTGGACAATAGGCTTTCAAAAGCAAACAGTACATTCGGCAGACTCTAAACGTGTGTGGACCAACCACAGCCTCGGACCACAGACCAAACTCAAAGTGTACAAAGCCATGGTCCTCACCACCCTTCTGTATGGCGCTGAGTCATGGGTCCTATACCGCCGTCATGTACACCTTCTAGAGCGTTTCTATCAGCGCTGCCTCCACAGCATCCTCAAGATACACTGGCAGGACCGCATCACAAACATTGAAGCCCTGGAAGCAGCCGACAGCGAGGCCATCATCCTGCAAAGCCAACTGTGTTGGGCGGGTCACGTTGCCTGGATGGACGACAGTTGCCTGTCCAAGATCGTGTTGTATGGACCACGGGTAAAAGGAACAGAAGGGCCCCATGCAAACGTTTCAAGGACTCCCTGGAGAAGTCCCTCTCTGTGTGCCACATCGACCATCACCAGTGGGAAGCGCAGGCCATAGATCGTGACACCTGGAGATGCTACTTCAGGAGGGCTACAGACACCTTTGAGATTGAGCGAAGAACAAACATGAAAGAGAAAAGGAAGAGAAGGGTAGATCCAATTGCCCCCAACAGCAACTGCACCTTCACTTGCACCCGCTGCGGGAGAATCTGCCGGTCATGGATAGGCCTGACTAGCCACTAGTGGGCCTGCACCCGATGACTACAACCTTCCCAAAATCATCGTTTGCGAACAAATGCCAAGAGAGGGGGTGTACCTGCACCACATGGACTGCAGCGGTTCAAGATGGCAATTCACCACCACCTTCTGAAAGGGAATTAGGGATGGGCAATAAATACCAGTCTTGCCAGGGTGCTCACGACAAAAGCGGAAACACTCTCTGTGCCTACTCTACCGAAACCTTTCATGATTTTACTTCAGATATTTTTAAAAATCCCCCTTCATTTTGATCATTTATTAGTGAGCAATGCTGCAGAGCCGAGAGTGAGTAATATTTCACACCATGCAGACACTGTTTCTCCTCAGTCAAAATATTCTTGCCTCTTCCTTTTATAAACTTTCCTGTCCTGATGTTTCTACCCTTGCAATGAATTTAAAATTTCCCAAGTATTGAATTTCAAACATTTCATTATCTGGCCAGACTGTTTAACTGAGAGGCAGCTTAAAACCTGATAAGCTGAATTTGATGACTTCTGTCTCCAGTAGCAACAGATATTATTGATGATTTAAAGGAGTTCAGAGAGGACGTTGTCATCAATAATTTCTGGTTACTTTTATTTCACCTACATAGGGAGTGATAACGTGAGGCAAGTTGCATTTTCCTAAATTGAATATTTTATTTTTTGGATCTATTTGAAAGATGTAGTGTAAGAAACTGTGAGGGAAATGTCTTTTGAGAACAACCCTTTGATAAAAGCAGATGGAGGCAATAATTTTTCCAAGGCCATCAGAGACTTCAGTCACCAATTAACAAGGGAAACTAAACTCAGTGGCACTGGGAAATGATAAGCAAATCTGGATTGGAATGTAGCATTGAATCTGTCAGCGAGCAGTCTCCATTTAAAAAAAAATCTACCAAGATTTATCTACGGAAAACAACATCAGCACAAGTAGCAGTTTCTCAATGTCACACAGAATAGAAAATGGAAACATTATAGGAAAATAGGATATAAGAGCAGGAGCAGGCCATTCGGCCCTTCGAGCCTCCTCCACCATTCGATGAGATCATGCCTGATCTGGTTGTGATCTCAACTTCACTTTCCTGTCTGCCCCCGATAACCCTTGACTCGTTTGTCCATCAAAAATCTATTTAACTCAGCCTTGAATAAATTCAATGACCCAGCCTCCACTACTTTCTAGGGAAGAGAACTCCACAAAAAAAAAACAAAAACAAAAAAGGGGGCAATCACTTGGCTGGGAGCGTACTACAGGCCCCCAAACAGTCAGGGAGAGACAGAGAAGCAGATATGTAGGGAAATCGCAGAGAGGTGTATAAATCTTCTTCTTCTTCTTTGGCCTCCTTGTCTCGGGAGACAACGGGGAAGCGCCTGGAGGTGGTCAGTGGTTAGTCGGGGATTTCTACTTCCCCAGTATCAACTGGGATAGTCTAATTGCAAAAGGCTTAAAGGGGTGGAATTCTTAAAATGCATACAGGAGAGCTTTTTGAGCCAGTATGTAGATAGTCCGACAAGAGAAGGGGCAGTACTGGACCTAATCCTAGGGAATGAAGCCGGACAAGTGGTAGAAGTGTCAGTGGGGGAACATTCCGGGTATAGTGACAATAACTCTGTAAGATTTAAGGTAATTATGGAAAAGGACAAAGGTGGACTGAAAATAAAGGTACTGAATTGGGAGAAGGCCAATTTTAAGATGATAAAACAGGATCTGGCCAAAGTGGACAGGGAGCAGCGACTTGTAGGAAAGTCGACATCAGATCAGTGGGTGTCATTCAAAGAGGAAATAGTGAGAGTTCAGAGCCAGCATGCACCTATTAAGGTGAAGGGTCGGACTAACAACTTCAGGGAACCCTGGATGTCAAGGGATATAGAGGATTGGATCAGTAAAAAAACAGAGACTTATGGCAGATTCAGAGTGCTGAAAACAGTGGATGCACTAGAGGAGTATAGAAAGTGTAGGGGGGGGGTCCTTAAAAAAGTAATTAGGAGAGCGAAGAGGGAACATGAAAAAACACTGGCGGGCAAGATAAAGAAAAATGCTAAGGCATTTGATAAGTATATTAAGGCAAGAGGGTAACCAGGGAAAGAGTAGGGCCCATTAGGGTCAAAGTGACAATCTGTGAGTGGAGCCGGAGGACAGAGGTAAGGTTTTAAATGATTACTTTTCATCTGTGTTCACTATGGAGAAGGAAGATGTAGGTGTAGAGATCAGGGAGGGGGATTGTGATATACTTGAATGTATTAACATTGAAAGGGAGGAAGTATCTGTTTTAGCAGGCTTAAAAGTGGATAAATTCCCAGGCCCAGATGAGATGTATCCCAGGCTGTTATGTGAGGCAAGGGAGGAGATTTCAGGGGCTCTGACACAAATTTTCCAATCCTCTCTGGCCACAGGAGAGATACCAGAGGGTTGGAGGACAGCGAATGTGGTACCATTACTTAAGACGTGCAGCAGGGATAAACCAGGTAATTACAGGCTGGTAAGGCTAATTTCAGTAGTTGGGAAACTATTGGAAAACATTCTGAGGGACAGGATTAATCTTCACTTGGAGAGGCAGGGATTAATCAGGGATAGTCAGCATGGCTTTGTCAGGCAGAGATCATGTCTGACTAACTTGATTGAATTTTTTGAGGCGGTGACGAAATGTGTAGATGGGGGTAAAGCAGTTGATGTTGTCTACATGGACTGAAGTAAGGCTTTTGATAAGGTGCCACATGGGAGATTGGTTAAGAAGGTAAGAGGCCATGGGATCCAGGGCAATTTGGCAAATTGGATCCAAAATTGGCTTAGTGGAAGGAGGCAGAGGGTAATGGTCGAGGGTTGTTTTTGTGAGTGGAGGCCTGTGACCAGTAGTGTACCACAGGGATCAGTGCTGGGACCCTTGCTGTTTGTAGGGTACATTAATGAGTTAGACGTGAATATAGGAGGCATGATCAGTAAGTTCGCAGATGACACAAAAATTGGTGGTGTCGTAAATAGTGAGGAGGAAAGCCTTAGATTACAGGATGATATAGATGGGCTGGTAAGATGGGCAGAGCAGTGGCAAATGGAATTTAATCCTGAGAAGAGTGAGGTGATACATTTTGGGAGGACTAACAAGGCAAGGGAATATACAATGGACGGTAGGACCCTAGGAAGTACAGAGGGTCAGAGGGACCTTGGTGTATTTGTCCATAGATCACTGAAGGCAGCAGCACAGGTAGATAAGGTGGTTAGGAAGGCATATGGAATACTTGCCTTTATTAGCTGAGACATAGAATATAAGAGCAGGGAGGTTATGATGGAGCTGTATAAAATGTTAGTTGGGCCACAGCTGGAGTACTGTGTACAGTTCTGGGCACCACACTATAGGAAGGATGTGATTGCACTGGAGAGGGTGCAGAGGAGATTCATCAGGATGTTGCCTGGGCTGGAGCATTTCAGCTATGAAGAGAGACTGAAAAGGCTGGGGTTGTTTTCCTTAGAGCAGAGAAGGCTGAGGAGGGACAAAATTGAGGTATACAAAATAATGAGGGGCATTGATCGGTTATATAGGAAGAAACTTTTTCCCTGAGCAGAGGGGTCAATAACCAGGGGGCATAGATTTAAGGTAAGGGGCAGGGGGTTTAGAGTGGATTTGAGGAAAAAAAATTTCACCCAGAGGGTGGCTGGAATCTGAAAGGCACTGCCTGAAGGGTTGGTAGAGGCAGGACCCCTCACAACATTTAAGAAGTATTTGGATGAGCACTTGAAACACCATAGCATACAAGGCTACGAGTCAAGTGCTGGAAAATGGGATTAGAATAGTTCGGTTCTTAATGGCCGGCAGAGACATGACGGACTGAAGGGCCTGTTTCTGTGCTGTATAACTCTCTGACTCTATGACTTTGAGAAAAAAAATCTCCTCCTCGCTGTCTTAAGTGGGAGGCCTCCTATTCTTAAACTGTGTCTCCTAGTTCTAGTCTCCCCCACAAGCGAAAACATCCTCCTGGTATCCACTCTATCAAGTCCTCTCAGGATTTTATATGTTTCGATGAGATCATCTCTCATTCTCCTAAACTCCAATGAGCATGGGCCCAACCATCTCAACCTTTCTTCATAAGATAAGCCCTTCATCTCCAGGATTAGTTGAGTGAACTTTCTCTGAACTGCACTTTAATGCAATTACATTCTTTTTCAAATAAGAAGACCAAATCTGTACACATTACTCCAGATGTGATGCCACCAAGGTCCTGTGCAGCTGCAATAAATTTCCCTACTTTTATACTCAATTCCCATTGTAATAAACGCCAACATTCCATTTGCCATCCTAATCACTTGCTGTATCTGCATACTAACCTTTTGTGATTCATGTACCAGGACATCCAGATCCCTCTATGCTACCGAGTTCTGCAATCTCTCTCCATTTAAACAGTATACAGATTTTCTATTCTTCCACCAAAACTGGACAAGTTCACATTTTCCCACATTATATTCCATCTGCCAAATTTTTGCTGCTCACTTAACCTGTCTATCTCCTTTTGTAGACTCTTAACCTCCTCTTGACAACTTACTTTCATTCCTATCTTGTTGTCATGGGCAAATATAACTAACATACATTTGGTCCCTGAATCCAAGTCATTGATATAAATTGTAAATAGTTGAGGCCCCAGCACTGATCCGTGTGGCATCCACTAGTTGCAGCTTGCCAACTGGAAGAAGACCCATTTATCCGTACTCTCTGCTTCCTGTTAGCTAACCAGTCCTTTATCCATGCTAATATGTTACCCCCTTCTCCCTGCTGCTTTCACATGCATTCAAGTCTTCTGAAGAAGGAATTTTCCTCCACACAAGATCAGGGGGCAGGTTGTTCAACCTTGCCCGTCTAAGAGCGAAGTCCAAAGTACGGAAAGTCCTCATCAGGGAACTCCTCTTTGCTGACGATGCTGCTTTAACATCTCACACTGAAGAGTGCCTGCAGAGTCTCATCGACAGGTTTGCGGCTGCCTGCAATGAATTTGGCCTAACCATCAGCCTCAAGAAAACGAACATCATGGGGCAGGACGTCAGAAATGCTCCATCCATCAATATTGACGACCACGCTCTGGAAGTGGTTCAAGAGTTCACCTACTTCGGCTCAACTTACACCAGTAGCCTGTCTCTAGATGCAGAAATCAACAAGCGCATGGGAAAGGCTTCCACTGCTATGTCCAGACTGGCCAAGAGAGTGTGGGAAAATGGCGCACTGACACGGAACACAAAAGTCCGAGTGTATCAAGCCTGTGTCCTCAGTACCTTGCTCTATGGCAGCGAGGCCTGGACAACGTATGTCAGCCAAGAGCGACGTCTCAATTCATTCCACCTTCGCTACCTCTGGAGAATACTTGGCATCAGGTGGCAGGACCGTATCTCCAACACAGAAGTCCTCGAGACGGCCAACATCCCCAGCTTATACACATTACTGAGGCAGCGGCGCTTGAGATGGCTTGGCCATGTGAGCCGCATGGAAGATGGCAGGATCCCAAAAGACACATTGTACAGCGAGCTCGCCACTGGTATCAGACCCACCGGCCGTCCATGTCTCCGCTTTAAAGACGTCTGCAAACGCGACATGAAATCCTGTGACATTGATCACAAGTTGTGGGAGTCAGTTGCCAGCGTTCGCCAGAGCTGGCGGGCAGCCATAAAGACAGGGCTAAAATCTGGCAAGTCGAAGAGACTTAGTAGCTGGCAGGAAAAAAGACAAAAGCGCAAGGGGAGAGCCTGTGTAACAGCCCCGACAAACAAATTTTTCTGCAGCACCTGTGGAAGAGTCTGTCACTCTAGAATTGGCCTTCATAGCCACTCCAGGCGCTGCTCCACACACCACTGACCACCTTTAGGCGCTTACCCATTGTCTCTCGAGATAAGGAGGCCAAAGAAGATGTTACCCTCTACACCATATGCTCCTACCTTGTTTAATATGTAGCACCAGAGTTGCCTGGTTTGTTTTAGGTCTGTGCCAGGGTATCCAACCTTGAATTGTTGAAAACAACAAATCTCGGTGAAACTCTGCATATATCAGATTTTCAAACTGCCACATTAGACTTGCTGATGAAATAATATACACTCCCTTGTGGCTCAGTGTAAGTTTTAGGCCAAAACGTATTTAAAAAAATGTTTTCAGGATGGAGTCAACATTTATTGCCCATCACGAGTTGCTCTGCAAAGGAGCTGATGGGCTGTCTATTTAAACTGCATCTGTCCTTGTGGTGATTGGGTCTGCTGTGATGCTGTTGGCTAGGGATTTCCAGGATGTGCCCAGTGACCATAAATGAACCAAAGTATCTGTTCAAATCATAGAATCGTTGGAGCATACAATACAGAAGGAGGTCATTAGACCCACCTTGCCTGTATCAGCTCTTCGAAATAACTATCCAATTAGTCCCACCTCCCCTTCCCTGCTCTTTCCTTATAGCCCTGCATTTTTTTTTCTTTTTCACTTATCCTATATTACAACAGTGATTGCATTTAAAAGTACTTCATTGATTTTGAAGTGCCTTGGGATGTCTTGAAGACATGAAAGTTGCTCCACAAAATGCAAGTTTTTTTTTATCTATCCAATTTCCTTTTGAAAGTTACAATTGAATCTGCTTCCACAATCCTTTCAGTCAGTGCATTCCAGATCACAACAGTTCACTGCATTTGTGCAATGCAAGGTTTAGAAATTAAATTGAACTTCCAATATAATGGTGAAGGATACTTTGTATTGTTGTTTGAATAGAATCATACAGTGCAGGAAGAGGTCTGCATGCAAGGATTTCTCTGCATCTCCCCCGGTTCAATGGCAGCTATGTTAAATCTGTGTCTTCTGTTTACCAAACATCCTACCAGTGGAATCAGTTCTTCTTATTTATTCTATCAAAGCCTCTGATAATTTGGAATAGCTCTATTAAATCTCCCCTTAATCTTTCCTGCTGTAAGAACAATCCTAACTTCTCCAGTCTCTTCACAAACTGAAGTTACTCATCCCTGGTACTCTTGTAATAAATCTCTTCTGCAGCCTCCGTAAGACCTTGACATCCTTTCTAAAGTATGGTGCCCAGAACTGAGCACTCCAGCTGAGACCTAACCAGTGCTTTATAAATGGGCATCTATTGGGAGCTTGCTGTGCACATATTGACTACCTTGTTTAATAGAATACGATAGTGACTATACTTCAAACATACTTCACTAGCTGTGAACCATATTGTGGTCGTGAACGGCACTGTACAAATGTGAGTTGATTCATAATTGTCTGATACCAAGTCTTCTTTTTTGAGAAAAAACCTATTACCATTTGAAATTGTTTGCACTATTTGCTTCAAGTCACTTTCCCTGGTAACATTCAACAAGTTTATTACCTTGGACTGCAGAAGCTCCCCGAGCACCATCTTTTTACTCTTAAATTCCTAGTTTTAAATTTGTGTTTTCTGGTATTTGAAGTCTTCACCCGTATGTTTAGCTTGCCTAGATCAAATTTTTTCAGATCTTTTTGGTATTGCAAAGGCTGTCATATCTTCGTATGTTTCTGCTGAATGTTTACTCACACTCCAACGAGTGTCAACCATGAGGAGATAAATGTTAGGTTTGTAGCATTGAAGTAGCCTTAGTGGGTGGAATTATTGCTAGTTTCCATTGAAACAAACTACATTTGTTTTGTTCCTCATTTCGACACATAAAGAAGCTTTAACATGCATGATATGATTCAGTAATATTTATTTCCAAAATTAAAGAGTCCGGGAAGCTGAGTTCAGTTTGAGAGACGTATTAATCCAACAACTTTCCTCTCCTATTGTCTGTGTAAGGTGATATGGGCATGAACTGGCAGATACTCTTTAACTACAAATTACCCAGTCACACTGCCTTCCAATCCAGTCAGATGTGGATTTTCAGTCTATACTTGCTTTAACTCTCTCCCTGTCTTGCACAAATTAACATGTCGTTGTGCAGGCTCTGGGAACACCAGGTATTTGCATGTGCAGCAGGTGGTAGCCACATTTGGTACATTTTATAATACAAAGGCTGACCTTGTCATGCTTGTGTGCAGTTGGATTAATTGCAGATCTTAGTGAAAAAACAGATCTTAATGAAAGAAAAAACTTGCATTTATATAGCACCGTTCATGTCCTTAAGACACCTCAAAGTACTTCACAGCCTAATGAAATACATCACTGTTAAAAAGAAATGCAGAAGCCAATTTGCAGTTGTAAGAATCTGTAATATTCTTGACTAACCTAATTGCACTTCAAGGGAAATTAGTGGTTGAGATTTGTGAAAACTATTCAACCCAGGGGGCATTGACAGTTCAGATAAAAGACAAAGTACTTTTTGCTTTCGCCAGTTGTACAGAGAAATCTTATCAGCATGCTATGCAAGGCAATAGAGACTTTTCAAAGTACAAAACCTTATTAAAAACTGTAGGCTGCTCTTCCACAGCCACTGGTCTGTGAAGAAGATCACACTTTCAAAACCATGGAAAGTTTAGCCCAGAGGCTCATGGGTCATAAAATAGGGCTCAAAAAAATCAAGACCGGGGCTCGAGGCCCTCGCTCACCTGGGAGCGGAGTGGCAGAAAGTGGACCTGGGAGGAAGCAAACCCGAGCAGGAGGTATCAAAATCAAGGCAGGGGTTCGAGGCACTCACTCACCTGGGGGCAGAGCGGCAGACAGCGGACCTGGAAGGAAGCAAACCCAAGTGGGAGCTATAAAAATTAAGACCGGGGTTCGAGGCCCTCACTAATCTGGGAGCAGAGCGGCAGACAGCAGTTTCTCTCTCTGGCTGAGTTGGCGCACAGAGTTCGAAAAAGCTTACAGTGACATCACAGGAAATCTGTAAGCTGATTGGTTGGTAAGTAATAGCTCTTATTGCCTGTAAAGAGCTAAAAAAATCAGAAAAAAAAGTTATTTTCTTTTTAACGCTCAAATAGCTACCTTGTGAGTGGTAAGGTTGGTACTAGTAAGGTTTTAGTTAATATAATTTAGTGTAATCTAGCAAAGATCTGATGTCCACCAAAGCTGCTAAGTATCATCACCTCATTCCACGACAATATGAAAGTCACAATTCAGCATAGCGGTGCCTCATCAGACCCCTTTTCTATCCTGAGTGGCATGAAACAGGGCTGTATTCTCGCACCTACACTGTTTGGGATCTTCTTCTCCCTGCTGCTCTCACATGCGTTCAAGTCTTCAGAAGAAGGTATTTTCCTCCACACAAGATCAGATGGCAGTTTGTTCAACCTTGCCCATCTAAAAGCAAAGACCAAAGTATGAAAGGTCCTCATCAGGGAACTCCTCTTTGCTGACGATGCTGCATTAACATCCCACACAGAAGAGTGTCTGCAGAGTCTCATCAACAGGTTTGCAGCTGCCTGCAATGAATTTGGCCCAACCATCAGCCTCAAGAAAATGAACATGATGGGACAGGATGTCAGAAATGCTCCATCCATCATTATCGGTGACCATGCTCTGGAAGTGATTCAAGAGTTCACCTACCTAGGCTCAACTATCACCAGTAACCTGTCTTTCGATGCAGAAATCAACAAGCGCATGGGAAAGGCTTCCACTGCTATGTCCAGACTGGCCAAGAGAGTTTGGGAAAATGGCGTATTGACACGGAACACAAAAGTCCAAGTGTATCAGGCCTGTGTCCTCAGTACCTTACTCGACAGAAGCGAGGCCTGGACAAGGTATGTCAGCCAAGAGCGACGTCTCAATTCGTTCCATCTTTGCTGCCTCCGGAGAATACTTGGCATCAGGTGGCAGGACCGTATCTCCAACGCAGAAGTCCTCGAGGCGGCCAACATCCCCAGCATATACACCCTACTGAGCCAGCGGCGCTTGAGATGGCTTGGCCATGTGAGCCGCATGGAAGATGGCAGGATCCCCAAGGACACATTGTACAGCGAGCTCGTCACGGGTATCAGACCCACCGGCCGTCCATGTCTCCGCTTTAAAGACGTCTGCGAATGCGACATGAAGTCCTGTGACATTGATCACAAGTTGTGGGAGTCAGTTGCCAGCAATCGCCAGAGCTGGCGGGCAGCCATAAAGGCGGGGCTAAAGTGTGGCGAGTCGAAAAGACTTAGCTGTTGACAGGAAAAAAAACAGAAGCGCAAGGAGAGAGCCAACTGTGTAACAGCCTTGACAATCAATTTTATCTGCAGCGCCTGTGGAAGAGTCACTCTAGAATTGGCCTTTATAGCCACTCCGGGCGGTGCTTCACAAACCACTAACCACCTCCCGGTGCTTACCCATTGTCTCTTGAGACAAGGCGGTCAAAGAAAGAATTTATTAACAATTGCAAATTAATTAGAATATTGAGGTTTGGACAGAGAGTGAGGCTGAGAGTTGTGTGATCAGGTCCAGCAATCCTGGCATCAGGTTCAATGATGCCTGCTGTCACTCCGATTCCTCCCCCCCACCCCCCAACCATAGAACCCACTGTTGGGATGACAATAATATCCAGCCCAAAATGTCTGTTGCAGTGGATTATAAAATCCTAGCATGGAGATTTAGCTGATTTAAGTGGTGTGTAGTTTAGAAACATCGAAACATAGAAAATAGGAGCAGGAGTAGGCCATTCAACCCTTTGAGCCTGCTCCACCATTCATTATGATCATGGCTGATCATCCAACTCAGTAACCTGTTCCTGCTTTCGCCCCATATCCTTTGATCCCTTTGGACCCAAGAATAAACCCAAGTTTACTTGAAAGCTGCAAGAAACTGACACTAGCTGACATTGATTGATGATGTCAGAGTTTGTCTTCTTTTGAAATGCAGAGAAACTAACTCCACAAGAAGCTATGTTTTTTATATGCTTTATCAAATTCCCTACTATTATTACCCTATTATTTTTGCACCTCTCTGAGATTTGCCTACATATCTGCTCCTCTACCACTGGCTGACTGTTTGGAGGCATGTAGTACACTCCCAGCCAAGTAATAGCCCCCTTTTTGTTTTTAGGTTCTACCCATATGGGCTCATTAGAGGAACCTTCTAGGATATCATCCCTCCTTACTGCAGTAATTGTCTCTTTAATCAACAGTGTAATGCCACCTCCTCTTTTACCCCCTCCCCTATGACATCTGAAGATTCTATACCCTGGGATATTGAGTTGCCAGTCCTGCCCTTCCCTCAACCATGTCTCAGTGATAACAATAATATCATATTTCCATGTGTTAATCAATGTCCTCAATTCATCTGCCTTACTAGTAAGACTCCTTGTATTAAAATAGATACAATCCAGCCTTGCATTATTTGCCTGAGCCTTAACAAGTCTATATTTACTCTGTCCTCTGGACTGACTTAGCTTCACATTTATATTTGATTGTACATCACCCCCTACTGTGCTTCCACTCTGTATCCCATTCACCCTGCCAAATTAGTTTAAACTCCCCCCACCCCCACCCCCAACAGCACTAGCAAACCTCCCAGCAAGGATGCTGGTCATATTCTGGTTCAATTGCAACCGTCCATCTTGTACAGGTCCCACCTTTGCAAGAAACAGGCCCAGTGATCCAAGAATCTAAAGCCCTCCCTCCTGCACCATCTCCCCAACCATGTATTCATCTGCTCTAACCTCCTATTCATATACTCACTAGCCCGTGGCACACCGCAAGAAACCCAGAGATTACAACCTTTGAGGTCCTACTTTTCAATCTGCTGCCTAGCTCCCTAAATTCTTTTTGCGGAACCTCATCCCTCTTTCTACCTATGTCATTGGTACCAACGTGGAGCATGACTTCCGGCTATGCATCCTCACCCTCCAGAATACCTTGTAGCTGCTCAGTGATATCCAATCTATCTTCATAACTAAAATTCCTCATCCCTGGAACTATTCTCGTGAATCCTTTCAGTATTCTTTCCAATGCCTTAACACCTTTCCTAAAGTGCAGTGCCCAGAACTGGATGCAATACTCCAGCTGAGGCCGAACTTGTGTCTTGCACAAGTTCAAAATAAGCTCCTTGCTTTTGTACTCTATGTCCTTATTAAGAAAACATAGAAAACTGTATGCTTTATTAATCGCTCTCTCAACCTGTTCTGCCACCTTCAATGACTTATGCACATATTCCCCAGGTCCCTCTTCTCCTGCACTCCCTTTAGAATTGTACCCTTTATGTTTTGTTGTCTCTCCCTGTTCTTCCCGCCAAAATTAATCACTTCACATTTGTCTGCATTGAACATCATCTGCCACCTGTCTGCCCATTCCACCTATCTGTCTATGTCCTTTTGAAGTTCTACACTATCCTCCTCACAGTTCACAATGCTTCCAATTTTCATATCATCGCCATTTTTGAAATTGTGCTATGTACACCAAGTTCTAGGTCATTCATGTATATCAGGAAGAGCAAGGGTCCCAACACTGATCCTTGGGGAACTCCACTACAAACCATCCTCCAGCCCGAAAAACATCCATTAACCACTACTCTTTGTTTCCTGTCACTCAGCCAATTTTGTATCCATGTTGCTACCGTCCCTTTTATTCCATGAGCTATAACTTTGCTCACAAGTCTGTTGTGCAAAACTGTATCAAATGCCTTTTGAAAGTCCATGTACACCACATCAACAGCATTGTCCACATCTACCCTCTCTGTTACCTCTTCAAAAAACTCCATCAAGTTCGTTAAATATGAATTTCACTTAACGAATCCATGTTGGCTTTCTTTAATTAACCTGGATTTGTCCATATGACTATTAATTTGGTCCTGAATTATTGTTTCTAGAAGTTTCCCCACCATTTAAGTTAAACTGATTGACCTGTAGTTGCTGGGCTTATCTTTACACCTTTTTTTGAACAAGGTGTAATATTTGCAATTCTCCAGTCCTCTGGCAACACCCCTGAGTCTAAGGAAGTCTGGAAAATTATGGCCAGTGCCTCTGCAATTTCCACTCTCACTTCCCTCAATATCCTTGGATACATCTCATTTAGCCCAGTGCTTTATCAACTGTAAGTATAAACAGCCTATTTAATACCTCCTCCTTATCAATTTTAAATCCTTCTAGTGTATTAGTTACCTTCTGTTTGACTGTGGTCTGGGCAGCATCTTCTTCCTTGATAAAGACAGATGCAAAGTATTCATTTAATACTTTGCTATTCCCCCTGCCTCCATACGTAGATCCCCCTTTTGGTCCCTAATCGGCCCCACTCCTCCTTTTACCACCCTTTCACTATTTAAATGCCTATAGAAGACTTTGGGATTCCCATTTATGATCGCTGCCAGTCTCTTTTCATACTCTCTCTTTGCTTCCCTTATTTACTTTTTCACTTCTCCTCTGATCCTTCTATATTCAGTCTAGTTCTCCATTGTATTATCTACTTGACATCTGTCATAAGCATACTTTTTCTCCTTCATCTTCATCTCTATCTCTTTTTGTCATCCAGGGAGCTCTGGATTAATTTTCCCTACCTTTCTTCTTCGAGGGAATATACCTCTTCTTTGAATGTAGTCCACTGTTCAGCAACTGTTTTTCCTGTCAACTTTTAATTCCAATTTAATCAACCCAGATCCTTTCTTACCCCATTGAAGTTGGCTTTCTCCCAGTTAATTATTCTTACTCTAACCTTATGATAAAATGATCACTGTCCCCTAAATATTCTCCTACTGACACTTGATCCACTTGGTCCACCTCATTCTCAAGAACCAGGTCTAGCAGTGCCTCCCCTCTCATTGGACTGGAAACATACTGCTGTAGAAAATTTTTCTGAACACACTCTAGGAAATCTTGCCCCTCTCTGCTCTTTACACTACTACTATCTCAATCGATATTTGGATAATTAAAGTCCCCCATTGTAACTACTCTATACTTCTTGCACGTCTCTGTAATTATCTTGCAAATTTGTTCCTCTTCAACCTTTCCACTAGTTGGTGGCCTATAGCCTACAACAAGCAATGTAATTGTACCAAACCTTTTTTGTTCCTTAGCTCTAGCCAAATAAATTCTGTCCTTGACCCCTCTGGGACATCCTGTCGCTTCAGCACTGCCACGCTCTCCTTAATCAATACTGCCACTCCTCCCCCTTTTCTTCATTTTCTATCTTTCCTGAATATCTTGTATCCAGAAATATTTAACACCCATTCCTGCCCTTCTTTGAGCCAGCTCTCTGTTATAGCTACAACATCACATTTCCACAAGTCAATTTGCACCTGGATCTCACCATTCTCAATAACAACATTCCGTGCATTCACATACATGCACATTAGCCCTGATGTAGGCTTTATTACATTCTCCCTTACTCTGACCCCATCTAGTAACTTACTATTCACTACTCTAGTGCAATCTATCTCTCCCGTTATTCTGTGCACCTTGGTATTCCTCTCTGATATTTCCTCCAGGTTTCCACACCCTGCAAAGTTAGTTTAAACCCTCACTAGCAAATCCTCCGGCAAGGAAATTTATATCAGCTTTGTTCAGGTGCAACCAGTCCAGCCTGTACAGATCCCACCTTCTCCAGACTGGTCCCAGTGTCCCAGGAATCCAAAGCGCTCCCTCATGCACCATCTTTCCAGCTACTCATTCATCTGCACAATCCTCCTATTTCTATGCTCACTTGCACGTGGTACTGGGAGTAATCTGCAGATTACTACTTTTGAGGTTCTGCTTGCTAATTTCTTACCTAGCACACTAAGCTCTTTCTGCAGGACCACATCCCTCTTCCTACCTATATCGTTGGTACCAATGTGGACCACAACTGCTGGCTGTTCATCCTCCCCCCTCAGGATGCTCTGCAGGCATTCAGTGACATTCTTAACCCTAGCATCAGGGAGGCAACACACCATCCTGGATTCACGTCTGCAGCCACAGAAGTGCCAGTCTGCTCCCCTGACTGTCAAATCTCCTATCACTATCACTCTTCCAGTATTCTTCATGGCCCCCTGTGCAGTTGAGCCAGTCTTGTTGCCATGGCCTTGACTCTGGTTGCACTCCCCAGATGAACCATAATTTTCAGAACTGAATACCGATTGGAGAGTGAGATGCACTCAGGGGCTCCTGCATTACCTGCCTATTTCTTCCTGACTGTCTGGCGGTCACCCATTGCCACTCTCCCTGCATACTCTTAAACTGCGGGGTGACCACATTTATAAATGTGCTATCCACGAAGCTCTCAACCTCATGGAAACACAACAGTGATGCCTGCTGCTGCTCAAGTTCCTAAACCCTGCTGCTGCAACTGACGACACTTCCTGTGTATATGGTTATCCAGGATACGAGAAGCATCCTGGGTTCCCACATAGCACGGGATGTGCACTCCAGACTTTGGAGCAGCCCGGCCATTCCTCTATCTGTTAGTTATTAACCTTGCTACTATTAATAAACCTTGTAACTACTAATAAATCTTACAAATGCTAATAAATCTTATTAATAATGATAAACACTACTCATACTTAACATACCTTTCTTGTAGTAATGAACCTTTTTTTTTTAAAAGGTAAGATACAGCAGTTTAAATAAGGTAAATAGGAAATACTCACCAGTCAATCACCTATCTGCTTCCCTGTGATACCACACCTCGATTGTACTTTCTGAATGTGGGCTCTGAACCTACAAACTGGCGGCAGTGGTAGCTAGTCCCACTCCGCTCTTGCTCCTTCCCGCTGCTCTCGCATTTAATGGAACATCCTGCCTACCTTGGGAAGAAGAATATAAAGATCATTGTAACAAATGATTTGTTGCTGCAGCCGGGCAACTTGCTCAGTTGCTGAGAGTATGATCAAGTGACTTCTCGCTGGATGATCATATATATAACTTCTTGTCACGCATTTGTGACTGGTGGGTGTATTTTATTGCTAATGGGTGTATTGTATTGCTAACTGGTATTTCTACCAAAACTGGTAAAGACATTAGTGTTTAATTTGGGTTACCGCATGACGGCTCTCGAGCTGCGGATGGACTCACTTTGGAGCATCCGCGATGCTGAGGAGGTCGTGGATAGCACGTTTAGTGAATTGGTCACACCGCAGATTAGGATTGCTGAGGGAGAAAGGGAATGGGTGACCAAAAGGCAGAGAAAGAGCAGGAAGGCAGCGCAGGAGTCCCCTGCGGTCATCTCCCTCCAAAACAAGTATACCGTTTTGGATACTGTTGGGGGAGATGGCTCACCAGGGGAAGGCAGCAGTAGCCAGGTCCATGGCACCGTGGCTGGCTCTGCTGTTCAGAAGGGCGGGAAAAAGAGTGGAAGGGCTATAGTCGTAGGGGATTCGATTGTAAGGGGAGTAGATAGGCGGTTCTGTGGTCGAAAACGAGGCTCCCGAATGGTATGTTGCCTCCCAGGTGCACGGGTCAGGGATGTCTCAGATCGGCTGCAGAACATTCTAAAGGGGGAGGGTGAACAGCCAGTTGTCATTGTGCACATAGGCACTAATGATATAGGTAAAAAACTGGATGAGGTCCTACAAGCAGAGTTTAGGGAGTTAGGAGCCAAGTTAAAAAGTAGGACCTCAGAGGTAGTAATCTCAGGATTACTACCAGTGCCACGTGATAGTCAGAGTAAAAATGAAAGAATAGTCAGGATGAATGCGTGGCTTGAGAGATGGTGCAGGAAGGAGGGGTTCAGATTTTTGGGACATTGGGACCGGTTCTGGGGGAGGTGGGACTATTACAAATTGGACGGTCTACACCTGGGCCGGACTGGAACCAATGTCCTTGGAGGTGCTTTTGCTAACGCTGTTGGGGAGGGTTTAAACTAATGTGGCAGGGGGATGGGAACCAATTGAGGTCAGTTGACAGTAAGGAGGTAGTAACAAAAGCCTGTAAGGAACTAGATAATGAAGTCAGTGTGACTAAGGGGAAGAGCAGGCAGGGAGCAGATGATGAATATAAAGGGACTGGTGGTCTGAGGTGCATTTGTTTTAATGCAAGAAGTGTAGTAGGTAAGGCAGATGAACTTAGGGCTTGGATTAGTACCTGGGAGTATGATGTTATTGCTATTACTGAGACTTGGTTGAGGGAAGGGCATGATTGGCAACTAAATATCCCAGGATATCGATGCTTCAGGCGGGATAGAGAGGGAGGTAAAAGGGGTGGAGGAGTTGCATTACTGGTCAAAGAGGATATCACAGCTGTGCTGAAGGAGGGCACTATGGAGGACTCGAGCAGTGAGGCAATATGGACAGAACTCAGAAATAGGAAGGGTGCGGTAACAATGTTGGGGCTGTACTACAGGCCTCCCAACAGCGAGCGTGAGATAGAGGTACAAATATGTAAACAGATTATGGAAAGATGTAGGAGCAACAGGGTGGTGGTGATAGGAGATTTTAATTTTCCCAACATTGACTGGGATTCGCTTAGTGTTAGAGGTCCAGATGGAGCAGAATTTGTAAGGAGCATCCAGGAAGGTTTTCTAGAGCAGTATGTAAATAGTCCAACTCGGGAAGGGGCCATACTGGACCTGGTGTTGGGGAATGAGCCCGGCCAGGTTGTTGAAGTTTCAGTAGGGGACTACTTTGGGAATAGTGATCACAATTCCGTAAGCTTTAAAATACTCATGGACAAAGACGAGAGTGGTCCTAAAGGAAGAGTGCTAAATTGGGGGAAGGCCAACTATACCAAAATTCGGCAGGAGCTGGGAAATGTAGATTGGGAGCAGCTGTTTGAAGGTAAATCCACATGTGATATGTGGGAGGCTTTTAAAGAGAGGTTGATTAGCGTTCAGGAGAGACATGTTCCTGTGAAAATGAGGGATAGAAATGGCAAGATTAGGGAACCATGGATGACAGGTGAAATTGTGAGACTAGCTAAGAGGAAAAAGGAAGCATACATAAGGTGTAGGCGGCTGATGAAAGACGAAGCTTTGAAAGAATATCGGGAATGTAGGACCAATCTGAAACGAGGAATTAAGAGGGCTAAAAGGGGTCATGAAATATCTTTAGCAAACAGGGTTAAGGAAAATCCCAAAGCCTTTTATTCATATATAAGGAGAAAGAGGGTAACTAGAGAAAGGATTGGCCCACTAAAGGACAAAGGAGGAATGTTATGCTTGGACTCAGAGAAAACGGGTGAGATTCTAAACGAGTACTTTGCATCGGTATTCACCGAGGAGAGGGACATGACGGATGTTGAGGTTAGGAACAGATGTTTGATTACTCTAGGTCAAGTCGGCATAAGGAGGGAGGAAGTGTTGGGTATTCTAAAGGGCATTAAGGTGGACAAGTCCCCAGGTCCGGATGGGATCTATCCCAGGTTACTGAGGGAAGCGAGAGAGGAAATAGCTGGGGCCTTAACAGATATCTTTGCAGCATCCTTAAACACGGGTGAGGTCCCGGAGGACTGGAGAATTGCTAATGTTGTACCCTTGTTTAAGAAGGGTAGCAGGGATAATCCAGGTAATTATAGACCGGTGAGCCTGACGTCAGTGGTAGGGAAGCTGCTGGAGAAGATACTGAGGGATAGGATCTATTCCCATTTGGAAGAAAATGGGCTCATCAGTGATAGGCAACATGGTTTTGTGCAGGGAAGGTCATGTCTTACCAACTTAATAGAATTCTTTGAGGAAGTGACAAAGTTGATTGATGAGGGAAGGGCTGTCGATGTCATATACATGGACTTCAGTAAGGCGTTTGATAAGGTTCCCCATGGCAGGCTGATGGAGAAAGTGAAGGCGCTTGGGGTCCAAGGTGTACTAGCTAGATGGATAAAGAACTGGCTGGGCAACAGGAGACAGAGAGTAGCAGTAGAGGGGAGTTTCTCAAAATGGAGACGTGTGACCAGTGGTGTTCCACAGGGATCCGTGCTGGGACCACTGTTGTTTGTGATATACATTAATGATTTGGAGGAAAGTATAGGTGGACTGATTAGCAAGTTTGCAGACGACACTAAGATTGGTGGAGTAGCAGATAGTGAAGGGGACTGTCAGAGAATACAGCAGAATATAGATAGATTGGAGAGTTGGGCAGAGAAATGGCAGATGGAGTTCAATCAGGGCAAATGCGAGGTGATGCATTTTGGAAGATCCAATTCAAGAGTGAACTATACAGTAAATGGAAAAGTCCTGGGGAAAATTGATGTCCAGAGAGATTTGGGTGTTCAGGTCCACTGTTCCCTGAAGGTGGCAACGCAGGTAAATAGAGTGGTCAAGAAGGCATACGGCATGCTTTCCTTCATCGGACGGGGCATTGAGTACAAGAGTTGGCAGGTCATGTTACGGTTGTGTAGGACTTTGGTTCGGCCACATTTGGAATACTGTTCTGGTCGCCACATTATCAAAAGGATGTGGATGCTTTGGAGAGGGTGCAGAGGAGGTTCACCAGGATGTTGCCTGGTATGGAGGGCGCTAGCTATGAAGAGAGGTTGAGTAGATTAGGATTATTTTCATTAGAAAGACGGAGGTTGAGGGGGGACCTGATTGAGGTGTACAAAATCATGAGAGGTATAGACAGGGTGGACAGCAAGAGGCTTTTTCCCAGAGTGGGAGTTTCAATTACTAGAGGACACGAGTTCAAAGTGAAAGGGGAAATGTTTAGGGGGGATATGCGTGGAAAGTTCTTTACGCAGAGGGTGGTGGGCACCTGGAACGCGTTGCCAGCGGAGGTGGTAGACACGGGCACGATGGAGTCTTTTAAGATGTATCTAGACAGATACATGAATGGGCAGGAAGAAAAGAGATACAGAACCTAAGAAAATAGGCGACATGTTTAGAGAGAGGATCTGGATCGGCGCAGGCTTGGAGGGCCGAAGGGCCTGTTCCTGTGCTGTAATTATCTTTGTTCTTTGTTTTTGTTCTTGAGTGTTGTCTCATTATTTTTTGTGACTCTCATATGCAAACTGTAGAGTAACCTGTCAAGGGTAGAAGGTTACGTTTTACACAGCCAGGAAGGTCCCCATGAACTATAAACAGAGAAATGATCAGTTAAGCTTATTTCAGTAATGTTGGTTGAAGAATAACTGACCAGGCTACCGGGGAACTCCCTTGTTCTTCTTCGAATAGTAACATAAAAAAAAACCGCAAGAATTGTAAGAGTTAGCCACACAACTGACATTATGCTAACTGTGAGAGAGTTATCCTGTTTCTCTTCCTCTCCTATTTTTAACAAAGCGACATTACATTCTACCTTCTATGGGAGATGGTGGCATAATGGTAATGTTCCTGAGCTGGTATTACCAAGAGCTGAGAACATAGGTTCAACTCTCACCATGGTAGCAGCTGGAATTTCACTTAAGTTTATCAATTTTTTAAAAATCTGAAATTGAAAGCTGCTCTCAGTAATGGTGCCATGAAACTATCATAAATTGATGTAAAAACCCAGCTGGTTCACAAATGTCCTTTAGGGAAGGAAATCTGCCATCCATACCTGGTCTGGCCTACAAGTAACTCCAGGCCCACAACAATGTGGTTGTCTCTGAAATGACTGAGCAAGCCACTCAGTTGTCAAGGGAATTAATAATGGGCAACAAATGCTGGCCTTCTCATGTTGCAGCTGTACAGAACCTTAGTTCGGCCACACTTAGAATATTGCGTGCAATTCTGGTCGCCACACTACCAGAAGGACGTGGAGGCTTTGGAGAGGGTACAGAGGAGGTTTACCAGGATGTTGCCTGGTCTGGAGGGCATTAGCTATGAGGAGAGGTTGGAAAAACTCAGATTGTTTTCACTGGAACGACGGAGGTGGAGGGGCGACATGATAGAGGTTTACAAAGTTATGAGCGGCATGGACAGAGTGGATAGTCAGAAGCTTTTTCCCAGTGTGGAAGAGTCAGTTACTAGGGGACATAGGTTTAAGGTGAGAGGGGCAAAGTTTAGAGGGGATGTGCGAGGCAAGTTTTTTTTACACAGAGGGTGGTGAGTGCCTGGAACTTGCTGCCGGGGGAGGTGGTGGAAGCAGATACGATAGCGACGTTTAAGAGATCTTAACAAGTATATGAATAGGATGGGAATAGAGGGATACGGACCCCGGAAGTGCAGAAGGTATTAGTTTCGGCAGGCATCAAGATCGGCGCAGTCCTGGAGGGCCGAATGGCCTGTTCCTGTGCTGTTCTGTTCTTTGTTCTTTGTTCTTTGTTCTCGGTGAGACCCACATTCTATAAATTAAAAAAAAACGTTTGGGAAGACTAAGGCGTTCTGTTTTTGAAGTTCTGGGTAAGAATAAATGTGATTAGGAAATGGTACAATGAGTTTGATTTCAATGCAGTGAGAATAAAAGAATAATATTTAAAATTATTTTTTTAAGGAGACTAATGCCTGACTTAAAATGGTAGACAAAGTAATATAGGAGCACATTGAGCTAATACATACATAATCATTTTGCAGAAATCTGGAATAATAGATGGCTGGGAGTTGGCTCCTGAAGCTCAGAATGCTCACTGTTCCATGAACCACAACAGTGAAACTCAGGCTATTTCTAAACAACAAAAAGCAGAACCTCACAGACCCATCGGAAACCCCCAGACTCTTCCAAAACCCCCCAAACTCTTCCAAAAACCCCCAACTGTTCCAAAACCCCCAGACTCTTCCAAACTCTTCCAAAAGCCCCAAACTCTTCCAAAAACCCCAGACTCTTCCAAAACCCCCAAACTCTTCCAAACTCTTCCAAAAACCCCAGACTCTTCCAAAACCCCCAAACTCTTCCAAACTCTTCCAAAAGCCCCAAACTGTTACAAAACCCCCAGACTCTTCCAAAACTCCCAGACTCTGACAAAAACCCCAAACTGTTCCAAAACCCCAAACTGTATCAAAACCCCCAGAGTCTTCCAAAACCCCCAGATTCTTCCAAAAACCCTCAAACTGTTCCAAAACCCCCAGACTCTTCCAAAACCCGCAAACTCTTCCAAAACCCCCAGACTCTTCCAAAAACCCCAAACTGTTCCAAAAACCCCAGACTCTTACAAAAACCCCAAACTGTTCCAAATCCCCAAACTGAATCAAAACCCAAAACCCACAGAGTCTTCCAAAACCCCCAGATTCTTCCCAAAAGCCCCAGACTCTTCCAAAACCCCCAACTGTTCCAAAACCCCCAGACTCTTCCAAAACCCCCAGATTCTTCCAAACTCTTCCAAAAACCCCAGACTCTTCCAAAACCCCCAAACTCTTCCAAAACCCCCAGACTCTTCCAAAAACCCCAAACTGTTCCAAAACCCCCAGACTCTTACAAAAACCCCAAACTGTTCCAAATCCCCAAACTGAATCAAAACCCCCAGAGTCTTCCAAAACCCCCAGATTCTTCCCAAAACCCCCAGACTCTTCCAAAACCCCCAAACTGTTCCAAAACCCCCAGACTCTTCCAAAACCCCCAGACTCTTCCAAACTCTTCCAAAAGCCCCAAACTCTTACAAAAACCCCAGACTCTTCCAAAACCCCCAAACTCTTCCAAAAACCCCAGACTCTTCCAAAACCCGCAAACTCTTCCAAAACCCCCAGACTCTTCCAAAATCCCCAGACTCTTCCAAAACCCCCAGACTCTTCCAAGTCCCCCAGACTCTTCCAAAAGCCCCAAACTTTTCCAAAAGCCCCAAAACTCTTCCAAAATCCCCAAACTCTTCCAAAAACCCCCAACTGTTCCAAAACCCCCAGACTCTTCCAAAACCCTCAAACTCTTCCAAAAGCCCCAAACTCTTCCAAAACCCCCAGACTCTTCCAAAACCCCCAGATTCTTCCAAACTCTTCCAAAACCCCGAGACTGTTCCAAAAACCCCAAACTGTTCCAAAACCCCCAGACTCTTCCAAAACCCCCAAACTGTTCCAAAACCCCCAAACTGTTCCAAAGCCCCCAAACTCTTCCAAAACCCCCAGACTCTTCCAAAACCCCCAAACTCTTCCAAAAACCCCAGACTCTTCCAAAACCCCCAAACTCTTCCAAAACCCCCAGACTCTTCCAAAAACCCCAAACTGTTCCAAAACCCCCAGACTCTTCCAAAACCCCCAAACTGTTCCAAAACCCCCAAACTGTTCCAAAGCCCCCAAACTCTTCCAAAAACCCCAGACTCTTCCAAAACCCCCAAACTCTTCCAAAAACCCCAGACTCTTCCAAAACCCCCAAACTCTTCCAAAACCCCCAGACTCTTCCAAAAACCCCAAACTGTTCCAAAACCCCCAGACTCTTACAAAAACCCCAAACTGTTCCAAATACCCAAACTGAATCAAAACCCAAAACCCCCAGAGTCTTCCAAAACCCCCAGATTCTTCCCAAAACCCCCAGACTCTTCCAAAACCCCCAAACTGTTCCAAAACCCCCAAACTCCTCCAAAGCCCCCAAACTCTTCCAAAAACCCCAGACTCTTCCAAAACCCCCAAACTCTTCCAAAACCCCCAGACTCTTACAAAAACCCCAAACTGTTCCAAAACCCCCAGACTCTTAAAAAAACCCCAAACTGTTCCAAAACCCCAAACTGTATCAAAACCCCCAGAGTCTTCCAAAACCCCCCAGACTCTTCCAAAAACCCCCAAACTCTTCCAAAACCCCCAGACTCCTCCAAAGCCCCCAGACTCCTCCAAAGCCCCCAGACTCTTCCAAACTCTTCCGAAAGCCCCAAACTCTTACAAAAACCCCAGACTCTTCCAAAACCCCCAGACTCTTCCAAAAACCCCAGACTCTTCCAAAACCCCCAGACTCTTCCAAAACCCCCAGACTCTTACAAAAACCCCAAACTGTTCCAAAACCCCCAGACTCTTACAAAAACCCCAAACTGTTCCAAAACCCCAAACTGTTCCAAAACCCGCAGACTCTTCCAAAGCCCCCAAACTGTTCCAAAACCCCCACACTCTTCCAAAACCCGCAAACTCTTCCAAAACCCCCAGGCTCTTCCAAAACCCCCAGGCTCTTCCAAAACCCCAAAACTCTTCCAAAAACCCCAAACTGTTCCAAAACCCCCAAACTCTTCCAGAACCCCCAGACTCTTCCAAAACCCCCAAACTCTTCCAAAACCCCCAGACTCTTCCAAAACCCCCAGACTCTTCCAAAACCCCCAGACACTTCCAAAATCCCCACTCTTCCAAAAACCCCAAACTCTTCCAGAACCCCTAAACTCTTCCAGAACCCCCAAACTCTTTCAAAAACCCCAAACTCTTCCAAACATCCCGATCCATCGGAAACCCCCAGACTCTTCCGAAATTCCACGATCCATCGGAAAGCCCCAGACAAACTGAAACCCCAAACCAATCGAAGACCCCAGATTGATCAATGCACCAAGCTAATTAGAATTCAAAACTATTTAGAACCCTGTTACCAATCCAAACTTCCAATCCAATCAGATCCCCAATTGCATCACAATCTCCAATCCAATCACAATCCTAATCCAACTGAAGCCCCCAATCCAATCAGATTCTCAATCCAATCACAATCCTCAATCCAATGGGAACTGTCACGCTGATTAGAACCTTCAACCAAGTCACAGCCATAAGGTTAAAATGCAGTCCTGCTCCTTAGTAATTTTTAATTCGCTAAAGTATAGGTTTGAAGCATATTAAAACAAAAAAAAATGTTTGTCAGAGGAAGAAAAATTGCTGCAGTTAAAAATAAACATTCACTGTGCAATTTGTGCAGTAACATATTATCCATTCAGTCAGAGAGCTAATGATAAAATTACAAAGGAGGAATGGAATAATTACATATAATGTTTGACTGGAAAGATAATCAATATCAAAAGACAAATGCCCAGCGTGTGACTTATTGTCTTTCCAGAGAATTTCACCATTATTGCTGTGCTCCAGATAAAGTATTTATAATTTCCTGCCCTTGGGTCTGAGGCTCTGAGTCCTGCTGAGACACACTCTCATGGAAGTTATAAAAACAGAAAATGAGGGAAATACTCAACAGGTCTGGTAGTATTTGTGGAGAGAGAAAGAGAGTTAATATTTCATCAGAACTGACCTGAAACGTTAACACCAGTGGGTAGCTTTCTATCTTTATAGTCTGTACAGTAAGCATTACTTTCAACGGAAAGAAAATTAGACGGCTTTAGTGAAAGCTCCTCCCTTCCTCTGTAACCAGCATCCTATAAACCTCCAGGATCTCTGTGCTCCTTCAATTCTGCCCCCTTGGATACTCACGATTCCAATTGCTCCATTATTGACGGCCCTGCTTTCAGCTACCTGGGCACTCAGCTGTAGAATTTCCTTCCTAAATCTCTCCTACTCTCCTTGTCTTGCTCTTCCTTTATGATGCTCCTTAAAATCTACATCTTTGGTCACCCATCCTGATATCTCTTTATACAACTCGATGTCAAATTTTGTTTGTTAACGATCTGGTGAAATGCCTTAAGACATTTAACTATGTTAAAGTTTCTACATAAATGCAAACTGCTGTTGTCATGGAATCCTCCCTGACAAATTTTCCTTCCTATGCTTTACCTAGCTGAAGATTAATGCCCAGGCAGTAAAGAAGGATATCTATCCAATGTATAACCCAGCAGAGTATCCATGGATAATGATTAGGTATCATACTTGATTTTTATCCTTCCCAGCCTCACCAAATTAAAGCAAACTCGGCATCATCAAAGAACCTGAGATTATAAAATCATGGGAGGACGGAGCGCCCTGCTATAACGTCTTTAATAGTAGGTTCTAATATTTTCCCTATGACAGATGTTAAGCTAACTGGCCTGTAGTTTCCTGCTTTCTGTCTCCCTCCATTTTTGAATAAGCTCTGCTACACAACCATGAAGGGAAGGTGAAGACATCACAGCCTAGTGCCATCATCCCCTCACCCAACATATACAAGGTGTTATGAAGGTGATTCTATTCTTTTTAATATTTTTTGTTGAGGATTTGTGTGTTCAAATTGTGGAGATGGGTTCATTGGAGAACTGAAGTAATTCCATAGATGTTAGACTTTGTTTTTTTAAAAGAGGTCACTAGAAGGACACTTGAGGTCTTGTTTGAAAATAACATTTACTGGAAGTCACATGCCTTAAGCTCAATAAACAACAGAAACCTTGGTGACTTGGGGGAGATGTATACAGAGAAGTGACATGGCACGATTTATGAGGGTCAGGAGGTTCTGACCTGCTGTTTTGGTTTCACTTCTGAGATATTGTTTTGGTTCAGTTAGGGTGTGGATTGTGTTTGAATGCAGTTAGAGATCAACCTGCCAAGAGAGAAACACCCAGCTTGCCTCCTTCCTCTTCTCTCTGTGACATGTTATGTTTCTCCTGAGGAGCTCCTGGAAAGTTTGCCAGATTAATTCTCGATTCCGCCTGAAAAGAATTGCTCCTAAAAATATCCCAGTTATCTGTCTGCGTGTACTCACATGCCAGACTATGCCATTTTGGGACACAACCTACATTATTTGTTTTCTTCAAGAATTAACAAATATTTGGCCAAAGTATTTTTTTTTGTGAAAAAGCACTGCAGAGAAAATCTCTATTTTTTGGTGTGTGTGTGTGTGTGTGTGTGTGTGTGTGTGTGTGTGTGTGTGTGTGTGTGTGTGTGTGTGTGTGTGTGTGGAGAGCGAGTGGTCTGAGTGTGTGTGGGGTCAATGGGGGGTGGGCTAAGGTAAAAAGGAAACTTTCATATTTCAATCTGTGTGTTAATGCTTTGCTTTGTTACTGGATATGTCTTGTTTTATAATAAACTGATAATTTTGTTGTTCATTAAAGAAACCTAGTTGGTGTGTTTTATTCAGGGATAGTGTAGAGTATATGACTGACCGAATCGGTAACTGGGTAAACATTTAACTATATGTTGTAACCTGTGGAGAAGTGGAACTACAAAAGACAGGACACTCCTCCCCCTTCGGTCGTAACAAAGGCCACTTGTACTCGGTGTTGCTGTAATCACTAGGACTGGGAATACTGCTGAATTCCTTAATTTTCTCCAAGCATCTACCCAAGGGTACTGAAGCCAATTGTGCCATGTCCGAGATATCATAAAACCTGAGATCCACCTGGTTTGTGTGACTCAGCAACTAACTGAAGATGCCAGTCATGGCTCAGTGGATAGCATCCTTGTTTCTGATTCAGAAGACTTGAGCACAAAGTCTAGGCTTTGTGGTACTGTGGGTGCACTGCAGTAATAGAGATACCGTCTTTGGATGAGATATTAAACCAATGCCCCATCTGCCTTCTCAGGTGGATGTAAAAGATCCCAGGACACTATTGCAAAGAAGAGAGGGGGAAGTTCCCCCGATGTCCTGATCAATATATACTGTGATGGAATATAGTTATCATAGGCTTAATTAAGTAGAATTTGGAAATAGTGTATTATGCCTTTTCGAATTAAAGGCTGAATAGGTGGTCAGTTTTTAGAACTCACTGACATTCCCCTTTAAGAAGGTAAAGTGAGAAAATTTCAAGGTCCCCGATGTGAACAAATTGGGAAATCCATTTGTGTCTCTGTTGTCAGGGGCTTGGATGGTAAGCACACACATTGAAATATCCTATCAGTAAGAGGTAGCAACAAACTTATTTGGTTTGTACAGACAGGACGGCTCTGGAGGTTGCTTTGGGGTGCCATGGAAAGGGCAATTAACAATAAATGGAATGTACTAACAGGAAACAAGAAAGGTTAAGTAAACACAACTGTAAACATTTTGACCAGATAATTGCTCACAACTTCAACAGCAAAGGAAGTTCAGTAAAACATTAAGTGGAAATGGTAATTAAAGATATGGATTTTAAAAGGAACACAGGAAGGTCACATCTAAATGTTGGAAGCCAGATGATACTTCAGAAACAGTATAAAAATGAGAGGTTTTGAAAGCAAAGATTAGAAGCATTGAATCCTCAAACAACACTTCTCAACTAAGGGGGATTTAAGGTAAAAGGTTTACTTTAAATTTTGATGGATATTTTGGATATCCTAAGATATTTTTGCTGTAACATTAGCAAGTTTAAACTTTCGGATACTATGTTAGAAATAAGATTATATATTACGTATTTTAGTAATATTTGATATTGTGATTTACTTATCCACTTAGAAGTCTATTGCATGTTAAAGTCTTTAATAAATGTATAAAAGGTAATAAATAGTCTCATGTAGCATTCTGAATACAACGACAAAGAACCCCCTCTCTGTGTCTCTTTAAGTGGAGAGATACATATTGAAGAGAGTTTCCAAGACCCTTATAATATCTGGGATATTTATGAGTTAGCCATAATTATTAAAATCGGCTATCCGAAAGATGGTAACATTCTCTGTTGGTTTTCTTTCTTTGAGGGAAAGCTAGTACAATTCTTTGGATCAAAATAAGTGTCTATGAGGTGTTCCGAAGAAGGGTCACTGACCCGAAACGTTAACTCTGCTTCTCTTTCCACAGATGCTGCCAGACCTGCTGAGTGACTCCAGCATTTCTTGTTTTTGTTTCAGATTTCCAGCATCCGCAGTATTTTGCTTTTATTTTAGTCTATGAGAATTTGTCTGGTTTGAACTTGATTAATAGAGATTCATAGGGATGGACTCCTGATTTGGTTCAATCCCTATAAGGGATTAAAGTCATAAATCACTTCAATATTGCTCTACCAATGTGACTAAAAACAGATTACCTGGTCATTATCACATTGCAGTTTGTAGGAGCTTGCTGTGCCCAAGTGGTCTGATACATTCCTATATATACTACAGCAGTGGCTACACTTCAAAGCATTTTGGGACACCCTGACGTTGTGTAAGATGCAAGCCTTTCTTTCACTGCATACACTGAGCAATTGGAAGAGCACTTCTTACACAGTTTTGGGCTTCGGAAAAGGTAGTAATAATATATTCATATTTTTGGGAATGTTCCAGGATTTTGGGATGAAAACTGATATACATAATATACATCATCCTTGCAACTGAGCGGCACAGTGGTGCAGTGGTTGGCACCACAGCCTCACAGCTCCAGGGGCCCGGGATCGATTCTGGGTACTGCCTGTGCGGAGTTTGCAAGTTCTCCCTGTGACCGCGTGCGTTTTCGTCGGGTGCTCCGGTTTCCTCCCACAGCCAAAGACTTGCAGGTCGATAGGTGAATTGGCCATTATAAATTGCCCCTAGTATAGGTAGGTGGTAGGGAAATATAGGGACAGGTGGGGATGTGGTAGGAATATGGGATTAGTGTAGGATTAGTATAAATGGGTGGTTGATGGTCGGCACAGACTCGGTGGGCCGAAGGGCCTGTTTCAGTGCCGTATAACTAAACTAATAGATGGCAAAGAATGAAGACTGTGCATGAATCATCAATAGAGACCTTTGCCTTTCATTTAATAATCCAATAAGGAATTCAGGAGCACCATCTTTACCCAGAGAGTGGTGAGAATGTGGAAATTACTCCCACAAGAGCATAGATGCATTTAATAAGATGCTAGATAAACACAAGAGGTAAAAAGGAGTAGAAGGTTTTACTCATAGGATATCTCTGTATCCTTCTCCAATCCTACAACTCTCTGAGATCTCTGCACTCCTCTAATTCTGGCCTCTTGTGCATCTTGAATTTTAATCACTCTACTGTTAGCAGTTAGGTCTTCAGCTGTCTGGGCCCTGAGCTCTCGAATTTCCTCCCTAAACCTCTCTGCCTTTCCAACTCTCTCCTTTTAAGATATTCCTTAAAACCTGCCCCTTAGTCAAAGCTTTTTGTCATCTCTTTAGCTTTCAGCTTTAGTCTTTGGTTATCTCTTAATGTGGCTCAGTGTCAAATTTTGTTTGAGTGTTCTCCTGTGAAGCATCTTGGGACATCGTATGACATTAAAGTTGCAATATAAATGCACGTTGTTGTTCTTGAAGGTGAGAGGAGGCTCATGTGGAGCATAAACACCGACCTGGACCAATTAGGCCTAATGGCAGTATATTCCATATAATTTCTACCCCCATGCAAACTCAATTGTATCCCATTCAATTTACACCTACTGGTAAATATAGTCAGATATGACCTCTGATAACAGAGCAAGTGTTACAATGCCAGACTTTCTGATGAAAGGTTACAGATATGAAACATTGATCTTGATTTTCAGTTTGGGGTCGGGAATCCAATGACCGGATAATTTCCGCGTCCCGACCCCATGCCACATCTGCATCGCGCACACCCGCATCATCAAATGTAAATGTCCTAATTGGCCCGGAGGCAGGCTTGATGTCCAATTAATGGCAGCGAGCATCAGCAGGTGATGGGAGCTGCCTGCAGGGTGTGAGAGGCAAAGACAATGGCAGTCATGATGGGTTCTGCTGCTGCTTTGCAAAAGAGAGGAGGCCGCACAGCAGACGGTCAGCGGCTGCACCATGCACAAAAGTGAAAGATACTGCACCAAATCTGGGGCAAGATCCCCCCCAGGTCCCAAAATTTTGCAGCATAAAAAAAGCCCTTAATTTCCCCCTGTACTGAACCTGACAGCTGTGCACTAACGTGCAGTAAGTTGGTCGGGTTTGGCGGTTTACAGATTGAAAATCGTCTTCTTGCCCTGCCCAGCCTGTTAACAAGCTACTTGATGTGCTTTAAAGGCTGTTGATTGAAGGAGAGTGGGTTCCTGAAGTAACCCCCCTGTGCCCTCACTTTGAAAATTCATGCGCGTCCCAGAAGTGTCGGGACACTGGCAGACCATCCTGCAGCACTATTCGCATCATTCCCATCCCCAAGGGCAATTGAAAATCCTGAAACGTTAACTTTGTTTCTCTCTCCGCAGATACTGTCAGATCTGCTGAGTATTTCCAACATTTTCTCTCTTTAATTTTGTGGAACACATTGTGTTGAAGGCCTGCTTGTAACCGGCAACAAAGAAGTCACCTGACACAAATAGCTCCCACTAATCTGCTTTAGGGGACTATAAAAATTGCCTACACACAATTAACATTTAAGGTTAATGGAGCACTAAGTGGCCTACTTTGTGCTGAGGGCTATTATTGTGTTTTATGTCCATTAGCACTGTACACATTCCACCAATTTGTAGCAAATTTAAATATCTCATTTAAAGTGACTTTTAGATATCCAAACTTCTCAACTAACAGCATGATAACCTGGTAAGTAACCCAGCAACCAGACTCAGTTGTACGTGATGTTTATCGCTGGAAAAAATAGATTGTGCTGCCTTGGGGACAAACTTCACTGCGTTTATCTTTGAAAGAAATTACGCATGGTGGAACAGTGTGCTCCAGTTTTCCCGTTTTCCCCAGTTCTTCTCCTAAACGTACTGAGGGCAATTCTTGACTTTGTGTAAAACAGTAGCAACAAATTGGCAGTCGATTAATATCTCTGCCATTTTTTATTTCTGTTGACTTCCTCTGATCAAACACCAAAAAATGTTTTTTGGAATAGGAACAAAGGACCTGGAGTAGATCGTCAAGCCTGTTCCACCATTCAATGGTTGATCTGTATCTTACTTCACTTACTAACCTTGTTTCTATATCCCTTAAGACCATCACAAAACAAAAATCTACCAATCTTGATTTCGAAATTTTGAATTGCCCTTCCCCTTCAGATCAACACCTTCCTCATGAAGAGAGTTCCTGATTTCCACTTTGTCGAGAAGTACTTTCTGACATCACCCCTGAACGGGCTAGCTCTAATTTTAAGCTTATGCCCCTTGTTCTGGGCTCTCCTCCACCAGGAGAAATAGTTTCTTTTTCCCTGCCTATTAATCCATCAAATCTTTTAATCATCTTAAACACATCAATTATATCACTTTTTAATCTCGAAGGGTTATAAGCCCAAACTATACAATCTGTCCTCAATATTTAATCCTTTGTAACCCAATGTGGAGGAGAACACTAAAATAAAAGCAAAATACTGTGGATGCTGGAAATCTGAAACAAAAACAAGAAATGCTGGAAATACTCAGCAGGTCTGGCAGCATCTGTGGAGAGAGAAGCAGAATTAGCCAGAGGAGATCACATTGTGAGCAGTGAATACAGTATGCTAAATTGAAAGTACAAGTAAACTGCTGCTTCACCTTGAAGGACTGTTTGTGGCATTGGATGTTGCGAAGGCATGAGACAAAAAGGCAAGTGTTGCATCCTCTGTTCTTGCATGGAAACATGCCATAGGACAGGGAGGGTGTGATGGGGGTGTCTGAAGAGTGGACCAGAGTGTCCCTTCGGAATGTTGAAAGATAGTGGGGGAAGGGGTTGGTGTTTGGTGGTTAATGGATGATTTTTGGGCTGGAGGAAGCTTTGCAGTAAAGTTCCCCAAGGATCAGTGCTGTGACACTTGCTTTTCCTGATATATATTAATGACCTATACCTTGGTGTACAGGGCACAATTTCAAAGTTTGCAGATGATACGAAATTTGGAAGCATTATGAACTGTGAGGAGTGTAGAAATTCAGAAGGACATAGACAAGTTGGTGGAATGGGCAGACAGGTGGCAGATGAAGTTCAATGCAGAGAAATGTGAAGTGATTCATTTTGGTAGGAAGAACATGGAGAGACAATATAAAATAAAGGGTACAATTCTAAAGGGACAGAGGGACCTAGGTATATAAGTCGTTGAAGGTGGCAGGATAGGTTGAGAAAGCGGTTAATAAAGCACACAGTATCCTGGGGTTTATTAATAGAGGCATAGAGTACAAGAGCAAGGAAGTTATGTTGAACTTGTATAAGAAACGAGTTTGGCCTCAGCTGGAGTACTGTGTCCAGTTCTGGGCGCTGCACTTGAGGAACGACATGAGGGCATTGGAGAGAGTACAGAAAAGATTCATGAGAATGGTTCCAGGGATGAAGAATTTCAGTTATGAAGATAGATTGGAGAAGTTAGGACTGTTTTCCTTAGAGAAGAGAAGGCTGAGAGGTGATTTGATAGAGGTATTCAAAATCATGAGGGGTCTGGACAGAGTTGATGGAGAGAAACTGTTCCCACTCGTGAAAGGATCGATAGCAAGAGGGCACAGATTTAAAGTATTTGGTAAGAGAAGCAAAAGTGACATGAGGAAAAACTTTTTCACGCAGCCAGTGGTTAAGGTCTGGAATGCGCTGCCTGAGAACGTGGTGGAGGCAGGTTCAATTGAAGCATTCAAAAGGGAATTAGGCAGTTATATGTAAAGGAAGAATGTGCAGGGTTACAGAGAGAAGGCAGGAGAATGGAACTGAGGGAGTTGTTCTTTCAGAGAGCCAGTGCAGACACAATGGGCTGAATGGCCTCCTTTTGCACTGTAACGATTCTGTGATGATGATCAGTTGAATCGAAAGTCTGGTGGAATGGAAGGTGAGGACAAGGGAAACCCAATCGTTGTTCTGGGAGGGAGGAGAAGATGTGAGAGCAGAAGTGCGTGAAATTTAACAAACATGGTCGAGGGCCCTGTCAACCACGGTGGAGGGGAATCCTCAGTTAAAGGAAAAGGAAGACATATCAGAAGTGCTAGTATGGAAGGTTGCATCATCAGAACAGATGTGACAGAGATGGAGAAACTAGGAGACTGGAATCGAATCCTTATGGGAAGCAGGGTGTGAAGAAGTGCAGTCCAAGTAGCTGTGGGAGTCATAGAGTGATACAGCACTGAAACAGGCCCTCTAGCCTACCAAGTCTGTGCCGACCAACAACCACCCATTTATACTAATCCTACATTTAATCCCATGTTCCCGACCACATCCCCACAATTCTCCTACTACCTACCCATACTAGAGGCAATTTACAATGGCCAATTTACCTAATAACCTGCAAGTCTTTGGCTGTGGGAGGAAACCGGAAACCGGTACCCAGCGGAAACCCACACAGTCACAGGGAGAACTTGCAAACTCCGCACATGCAGTACCCAGAACTGAACTAGGGTCGCTGGAGCTGTGAGGCTGCAGTGCTAACCACTGCACTACCATGCTGGCAGGGGCTGATAATGAATATTGGTTGATAGCTTATCTCCAGAAATAGAGAAGTCAAGGAAGGGAATGGAAGAGTCGAAGATGGACCGTGTGAAGGTGTGAGAAAGGTGGAAATTGGAAGCAAATCTGATGAAAATTTCCAGTTCAGAGCGAGAGCACGAAACGGCACCAATACAGTCATCAATGTACCGGAGAAAGAGTTGAAGGAATGGACCTGAGTAGGACTGGAACATGGAATGTTCTACATATCCAACAAAAAAGCAGACATTACGAGAATCATGTGGGTACCCATAGCAACACCCTTTATGTGGAGTAAGTGAGTGGAGTTGAAGGAGAAGTAGTTCAACGTGAGAACATGTTTAGCCAGATGAAGGAAGGTGGTGGAGGATAGGGATTGGCTGGGCCTCTGTTCCAGGAAGAAGCAGAGAATCCTCAGACCATCCATGGTGAAAAGTTAATATTTTATATCAGACTTGATCCCTATACACTTCTCCTGATACTGGATCTCAGGCTTCATTGAGATGATACCTGTGAGCTGCAAACACCTACTGGGCCTCCCTGGGCAACTATCTGTGGAAGAAGACTTCAATTTAGATGGGACTTGGGCTGAAGTGATTAGAAGGGAGGGGAGTGATTGGGAGAGGGGTGCGTTGAAGCGATCAGGGATGTGATTGGGAGAGATGGAGGGACACGTTCTGGAGATGCTGGCAATGGTCTTTGGCAGCTCGTTCCTGCTCCTCCCACGCTGCACACTCAGGTAGGTTTTTTTCCAAAATTGAGCTCTTGGTGGTCACCTTCTGTAGTTCCTTTAATGATACCTGGTTAGGCCGTAGGTTTTTCCTGAATGCAGTTGGCCTGGTGATAGATATGTTCAGGGCATTAGGCCCCAACTTACCACATGATTGGAAAGGGTCAAAGGCCTGTTTCACGTAAGAGATTAGCATGTAAAATTAAAGCGCATGGGATTGGGGGTAGTGTGATGGACAGAAAATTGGTTGGCGGACAGGAAACAAACAGTAGGGATAAATGGGTCTTTTTCCGAATGGCAGGCAGTGACTAGTGGGGTACTGCAGGGATCAGTGCTAGGACCCCAGCTGTTCACAATATACATTATTGATTTAGATGAGGGAACTAAATGTAATATCGCCAAATTTGCAGTTGACACAAAATGGGGTGGGAGGGTGAGTTGTGAGGACTGTGCAGAGAGGCTTCAGGGTGATTTGGACAAGTTGAGTGAGTGGGCTAATGCATGGCAGATGCAGTATAATGTGGATAAATGTGAGGTTATCCACCTTGGTAATAAAAACAGGAAGGCAGATTATTATCTGAACGGCTATAAACTGAAAGAGGGGAATATGCAACGAGACCTGGGTGTTCTCGTACACCAGTCGCTGAAGGTAAGCATGCAGGTGCAACAGGCGGTAAAAAAGGCAAGTGGTATGTTGACCTTCATAGCGAGAGGATTCGAGTACAAAAGCAGGGATGTCTTGCTGCAATTATACAGGGCCTTGGTCAGGCCACACCTGGAATATTGTGTGCTGTTTTGGTCTCCTCATCTGAGGAAGGATGTTCTTGCTATAGAGGGAGTGCAGTGAAGGTTTACCAAACTGATTCCTGGGATGGCGGGACTGATGTATGAGGAGAGATTGAGGCAGTTAGGATTATATTTGCTGGAGTTCAGAAGAGTGAGAGGGGATCTCATAGAAACCTATAAAATTCTAACAGGACTTGACAGGGTAGATGCAGGAAGGATGTTCCCGATGGTGGGAGAGTCCAGAACCAGGGGTCATAGTCTAAGGATACGGGGTAAACCTTTCAGGACTGAGATGAGGAGAAACTTCTTCACCCAGAGAGTGGTGAGCCTATGGAATTCGCTACCACAGAAAGCAGTTGAGGCCAAAACATTGTATGTTTTCAAAAAGGAGTTAGATATAGCTCTTGGATCTAAAGGGATCAAAGGGTATGGGGCGAAAGCCGGAACAGGCACAGTGGCGCAGTGGTTAGCACCGCAGCCTCACAGTTCCAGCGACCTGGGTTCAATTCTGGGTACTGCCTGTGTGGAGTTTGCAAGTTCTCCCTGTGTCTGCGTGGGTTTCCTCCGGGTGCTCCGGTTTCCTCCCACATGCCAAAAGACTTGCAGGTTGATAGGTTAATTGGCCATTATAAATTGCCCCTAGTATAGGTAGGTGGTAGGGAAATATAGGGACAGGTGGGGATGTTTGTTGGGAATATGGGATTAGTGTAGGATTAGTATAAATGGGTGGTTGATGGTCGGCACAGACTCGGTGGGCCGAAGGGCCTGTTTCAGTGCTGTATCTCTAAACTAAACTAAACTGAGTTGGATGATCAGCTATGATCATAGTGAATGGCGGAGCAGGCTTGAAGGATCGAATGGCCTACTGCGGCTCCTATTTTCTATGTTTCAGGTGTGACCCCTGAATGTCTCTTTTTCTACATTCACTAACATGGAACTTTCAGCCTGTAATGAGCATGCACACATCCCACCTCCCATTTTGGACACAGAGGCAAATAATTTACCAAGGTCTATCATTGTAAGAAACAGTATAAATGGGTTTCAGAGATATTTCCGAAGAGTGAAGAGTTGAAGGGTATGGCAAGGTGTGTATAGGTGGATGGAGGTGGAATCAAGTGACCTGTTTGAAAAAAGAACGTCGCATCATCGAACCTCTACATCTGATAGAGAAAAGAAGAAGGCGTCACAGTTACCAGAGACTCTTTGTTCTATGCGGCTGGATCACCATCTGTGCTCATTATGTCTATCCAATTTAGTTCAATTAGATACCACAAACCCACAGAGGAGAAAACTTGTTGTCTACAAGCTTTGCTGCACAATCTCTTGGAATTTTACACAGAGAGTTACCCTCCAGACTCCTGGCTTAGAAAATTCAGTGTCTCTTCCCATTTGTATGCATGAGTTATGCTGGAAGGGAAATTTTGGCATTGAGAAAGTTTGGGTCCCTGACAACACATGATTCTGTGCCAAGTTCCTGCAGTGGAACAATTTGTCACTGAACTTAAAACCGACTAGAATTAGGAGCAGCATATGGTTAAGGATTGTATTGGGAGTGGGAAATAGAACAGTTACTCTCGGCTTCCCCAAGCAATCGAGCTGCACTTCAGTTAAACTGTTTGTGTTAAGCTAAAAAGGTGAGGGGCTGGAGACAGTAGGGAGACGACCAAGATAGCCTTAGGCTACAGCAGCTGCCAAGTAGTAGGTATCTAAACCATAGGGCTGGTCTGGAATTGTGAAATGTAGGGTCAGACAGCCCCCCTATATTGCGAAGCTGTCCTTTCCTAGTTGAGAGTTGCAATGGTGAGTAAGAAAATATTTTGCACTTTCACTTTCACAGGTCATAGTTGAAGTGAATTGCACAGATATATTTAAGGGGAAGTTAAATAAGGACATAAGGAATAGGAGCAGGAGTCGAGCACATGGCCCCCGAAGCCTGCTCGGTCATTCAATACGATTCTGGCAAAACTTCTGCCTCAACTCCACTTTCCTGCCCACCTCTCATATCCTTTGATTCCCAGAGTGACCAAAAATCTATCTATCCCAGCCTTGAATATTTTCAATGATGGAGCATCCACATCCCTCTGGGTTAGAGAATTCCAAAGATTCACAATGCTTTGAGTGAAGAAATTTCTCTTCTTCTCAGTTCTAAATGATTGACCGCTTATCCTGAGACTGCTCCCATGTTCAATATTCCCCATCAGGATCTTGTACGTTTCAATGAGATAGCCTCTCATTCTTCTAAACTTCCGAGTGTATAGGCCCAATTTACTCAGCCTCTCGTCATAGGACAACCCCTTCATCCCAAAATATATGATGGAGAAAGAAATAAAAAGGAATAGAAGATTATGCTGATAGGGTGCGATGTAGGGGGATGGGAAAAGGCTTGTGTGAAGAAAAAACATCATCATGGACTAGTTGGGCCAAATGCTCTAACTTGGACTTAACTGCCAAACTGGGTCTACGGCAGGTCGTGAGAGAAACAATAAGAGGTTTAAAAGTTTTTAGACCTTAACTTCACCAATTTTTCTGTCGTAGATGAATCCATCCATAACAGTATTGCTAGAGTGACCACCGTACACTTCTTGTGGAGACAAAGTCCCATCATCACACTGGGAACACCCACCACTTTGTTTTTTTTAACTCATTCCTGGGATGTGGGCATCGCTGGCAAGGCCAGCATTTATTGCCCATCTGTAATTGCCCTTGAGAAGGTGGTGGTGAGCTGCCTTCTTGAACCGCTGCAGTCCATGACGAGTAGGTACACCCACAGTGCGGTTTGGAAGGGAGTTCCAGGGTTTTGACCCAGCGACAGTGAAGGAACGGTGATATAGTTCCAAGTCAGGATGGTGTGTGACTTGGAGGGGAACTTGCAGGTGGTGGTGTTCCCATGCATTTGCTGCTCTTGCCCTTCTAGCTGGTAGAGGTCGTGGGTTCGGATGGTGCTGTCTAAGGAACCTTGGTGCATTGCTGCAGTGCATCTTGTAGATGGTACACACTGCTGCCACTGTGCGTCAGTGGTGGAGGGAGTGAATGTTTGTGGATTGTGTACCAATCAAGCGGGCTGCTTTGTCCTGGATGGTGTCGAACTTCTTGAGTGTTGTTGGGGCTGCACCCATCCAGGCAAGTGGAGAGTATTCCATCACACTCCTGACTTGTACCTTGTAGATGGTGGACAGGCTTTGGGGAGTCAGGAGATCAGTTACTCGCCTCAGGATTCCTAGCCTCTGACCTGCTCTTGTAGCCACGGTATTTATATGGCTACACCAGTTCAGTTTATGGTCAACGGTAGCCCCGAGGATGTTGATAGTGGGCCTTTCAGTGACGGAATTCCATTGAACACCAAGGGGAAATGGTTAGATTCTCTGAAGAAGGGTCACTGACCTGAAACATTAACTCTGCTTCCCTCCCCACAGATGCTGCCAGACCTGCTGAGTATTTCCAGCATTTCTTGTTTTTATTTCAAATTTCCAGCATCCACAGTATTTTGCTTTTATTTGGTTAGATTTTCTCTTGTTGGAGATGGTCATTGCCTGGCACTTGTGTGGCGCGAATGTTACTTGCCACTTATCAGCCCAAGCCTGGACATTGACAAGGTCTTGTTGCATTTCTACCCGGACTGCTTCAGTATCTGAAGAGTCGCGAATGGTGCTGAACATTGTGCAATCATCAGCGAACATCCCCACTTCTGACCTTATGATTGAAGGAAGGTCATTGATGAAGCAGCTGAAGATGGTTAGGCCTCGGACACTACCCTGAGGAACTCCTGCAGTGATGTCCTGGAGCTCAGATGATTGACCTCCCACAACCACAACCAGCTTCCTTTGCGTTAGTTTTGACTCCAACCAGGGGAGAGTTTTCCCCCTGATTCCCATTGACCTCAGTTTTGCCTGGGCTCCTTGATGCCATACTCGGTCAAATGCTGCCTTGATGTCAAGGGCAGTCACTCTCACCTCACCTCTTGAGTTCAGCTCTTTTGTCCATGTTTGAACTAAGGCTGTAATGAGGTCAGGAGCTGAGTGGCCCTGGTGGAACCTAAACTGAGTATCAGTGAGCAGGTTATTGCTAAGCAAGTGCCGCTTGATAGCACTGTTAACGACACCTTCCATCACTTTACTGATGATTGAGAGTAGGCTGCTGGGGTGGTAATTGGTCGGGTTGGACTTGTCCTGCTTGTTTGTGTACAGGACGTATCTGGGCAATTTTCCACATTGCCGGGTAGATGCCAGTGTTGTAGCTGTACTGGAACAACTTGGCTAGGGGCGCGGCAAGTTCTGGAGCACAGGTCTTCAGTACTATTGCCGGAATGTTGTCAGTCCCATAGCCTTTGCAGTATCCAATGCCTTCAGTCATTTCTTGACATCACATGGAGTGAATTGACTTGGCTGAAGACTGGCATCTGTGATGCTGGGGACTTCAGGAGGAGGCAGAGATGGATCATCCACTTGGCAATTTTGGCTGAAGATTGTTACAAATGCTTCAGCCTTATCTTTCGTACTGGTGTGCTGGGCTCTCCCTTCATTGAGGATGGGGATATTTGTGGAGCCACCTCCTCCAGTTAGTTGTTTAATTATCCACCAACATTCATGGCAGGATATGGCAGCACTGCAAAGCTTAGATCTGATCCGTTGGTTGTGGGATCGCTTAGCTCTCTCTATCACATGCTGTTTACACTGTTTGGCATGCAAGTAGTCCTGGGTTGTAGCTTCACCAGGTTGGCACCTCATTTTGGGGTATGCCTGGTGCTGCTCTGGGCATGCCCTCCTGCACTCTTCATTGAACCAGAATTGATCCCCTGGCTTGATGGTAATGGTAGAGTGGGAGGATATGCTGGGCCATGAGTTTTGAGGTTACAGATTGTGGTTGAGTACAATTTTGCTGCTGCTATGGCCCACAGTGCCTCACGGATGCCCAGGTTTGAGTTGCTAGATTTGTTCAAAATCTATGCTATTTATCATGATGGTTGTGCCATCCATGTTGAACACCACTGGAGGAAAAACTGAGGGTGGCAAGGGATGGCAAAGCAACCATCTTCAGCTGCTTCATCAATGACCTTCCCTCCATCATAAAGTGGGGATATTTGCTGATGATTGCACAGCATTCGAAACCATTTGCGACTCCTCAGATACTGAAGCAGCCCCTGTCCGTACGCAACAAGATCGGGAAAACATTCAGGCTTAGGTTGAGAAGTGAGAAGTAACATTCGTACAACACAAGTGCCAGGAAATGATCATTTCCAATAAGAGAGAATCTAACCATCTCCCCTTGACATTCAACAGCATTACCATCGTTAAATCCCCCACTATCAGCATCCTGGGGCTTATCGTTGCCCAGTAGCTTAACTGGAGTAGCCATATAAATAATTTTTCTTTATGCTTTCCTGGGGTGTGGGCATCACTGGAAAGACCAGCATTTGTTGCCCATCTCTAATTATCCTTGGCATTTCAGAGGGCAGTTAATAGTCAACCACATTGCTGTGGGTCTGGAGTCACTTGTCACTAATTTTTATTAATTAGTTGAACTTATTAATTGAATTTAAATTCCATCAACTGCCGTGGTGGGATTTGAACGTTGGTCCCCGGGCATTAACCTGGGCCTCTGGATTACTAGTGCAGTGACATTGCCACCAAGCCGCTGTCTCCTCCTAAATGCTATGGATACATGAGCAGGTCAGAGGCTGGGAATTCTGTGGCGAGTAACTCACCTCTTGAATGCCCAAAGCCTGTCCACCATCTACAAGGCACAATTCAGGAGTATGATGGAATAGTCTCCATTTGCCTGGATGAGTGTATCTCCGACAACACTCAAGAAGCTTGACACCGTCTAAACCCACTTGATTGGCATTCCATCCATCACCGTAAACATTCACTTACTCCACCAACGACACACAGTGGCAGGAGAGTGCACCATCTACAAGATGCACTGAAGGAAATCTCCTAGGCTCCTTCAGCAGCACCTTCCAAACCCGCGACCTCTACCACCTAGAAGGACAAGGGCAGCAGATGCATGGGAAAACCACCACCTGCAAGTTCCCCTGAAAGCCACACATGCTCCTGACTTAGAACTATATTGCAGTTCCTTCATTGTCGCTGGGTCAAAATCCTGGAACTCCCTCCCCAACAGCACAATGAGTGTACCTACACCCCAAGGACAGCAGCCGTTCATGAAGGCAGCTCACCACCACCTCCTCAAGGGCAATTAGGAATGAGAAACAAATTCTGGCCTTGCCAGTGACACCCACATTCCATGATTGAATTAAAAAAATCTATTTCATACCATCTGCACTAATAACTAAGTTTAATATGAGGCAAGTCCAAATTTTAGCTTGTACATTTCTTAACCTGCTGTGCATCAATTGCATCCATTTGTAAGAGCAGGGGCTTTTTTACCAACAGAATAAACAGATTTCACATGATAAGACCATCCCTTTTTCACAGACCAACCCCACCCACCCACCTTCTCCTTACATTCCTCAACTCTTTCCATCTTGAAAGACATTTAATTAACTCTTGATTCCACCACTTTCTGCCTATGCACCTTCTTGTCATATCCTTCAACCCCTTCACTCTACAGGAATGTCGCTGAAACTGTGTGTTCCAATAGCTTTCCTTAGTAAATTATTTGACAAATTCACCACCTCTTGGATGGAAAAATTTCTACCTCGGTTTCCGGTCAGAGCTGCTGTCTTTCGGATGAGAAGTTAAAGCAAGGCTCCATCGGTCTGTCAGGTGGAACGCACAGCACCATTTCAAAGAAAGTCAAGGGAGCTCACCCCAGTGTCCTGACCAACATTTACCCCTTAGCAACATCATAAAAAACAGATTTTCTGGTCATTATCAGTTTGCTGCTTGTGGGAGCTTGCTGTGCCCAAATTGGCTGCCATGTTTGCTGCACTACAACAGTGCACTTCAAAAGTACTTCATTGGTTATTAAGTGCTTTGGGATGTCATGAGTTTGTGAAAGGTGTCATATAAATGCAAGTTTTTCATTTTTTCTTATTCATAATTTTTTGAAATATTTGAATGTTTTTACCACAAGGGGGAATGAACCTTGATGCACTTTGTGAATTCCGTTTGTAAACCTGAAAAGATTCATTTGGATCACCTCACAATCTTCCCTTTTCTAAAGATAAAACAATCTTCCTCCTTTTGACGGATCAAAATGTGGTTAAGGAATATAACTTAGTGTCAAGCTCCAGGGCAATTTTGTTCTCTTGAATCCAGTCTACAGAAGGAAACTGTCGAAAGCAATTTCATTTGGGAGCTTTCCCTGCGAGAATCAAGGGCACCTTTATTTGGTTAGAGCAGCACTTAGGTCAAATTTGAGAAGATTTTAAACACACTATCCCATCTAATCCCCTTCAGGAGCATGCGAAGAGCTTCTCGCTCAAATCACATTAGTGGGTGATAACAGTTACAATGAGGTGACAATTTTGTTTATATTTGAGCTACTGGGCTAGGAGTAAAGTGTTAAAAAGTTGTTTTTGGAATATAAGTCCTGTGTGGAAAGCGATTGGCCAGTTTTGAAGAATGGAGGTGGAAGTGGAGAGAGGTATTGTGCATTTTCACTCTAACAACATCAGGAATCGCATACGTACCTCAATGGCTGTTGATTAAATGGGGTAAAATCTCCAATAGGGGTTAAGGTTTCCTTGATATATCAGCTGCATTTTATAAGTGAACCCACTTACAAAAAATAACTTGTGTACCAACTTGGTTTGCTATTCCTTCCCTGTATTACAATGATGACTGCACTTCGAAAAGTACTTCATTGGCTCTAAAGTGCTTTGAGACATCTGGTGGTTGTGGAAGGTGCTAAATAAATGCAAATCTTTCTTTTTCTATTTTTTTTCTGTGAGGTTAGCAGGCCGAGGAGTGATTTAAATGATTTCATCTGTTGGGCGAATCCAGGACAGGGATGTATAATCTTAAAATTAAAACTAGGCTATTTAGGAGTGAAATCAGGAAGCACTTTTGTCGCACAATGGGTCATGGAAATCTGGACGATTAGAGAAAAGCTAAACGAAGCTTTCAAGACTGAGGTCGATAGAGACTTTTTATCACCCATTTTACATTATCACACACAAAGTCAAGATCTACTCCAATGGCATGAAAAATACCATTGATTTTAATTGAGGAGTTATGAGGTGAATTCAGGCACTGATCATCAAATATGCCTTTATGCCAGAAAATCCCAAAATTGGACCATTCATTTTTTTTTTACATCCCATTAAAGGTCCTGTTCATCCTTTTTTGTTTCAACCAATTTTTTCAAACTATTTTTAAATCGTTTGAAAGCAATCTCGTGAATGATTTATCACCAAATCTGCAGAAAATGAAGGATTGTCATTTAAAATTCTAGTTAATTTCCTTTCTTTTCAGGAGTCATGTAAGTTTCATCCTCATTAATTGGAGAAATAACAGAGGATGTTTTCCTCTGAGCATCTCATGACCGTATCAATCATCCCAGATCAGATACATCAGGAATGGCCTCTTTCTGTGCTGCAACGAGATGATTCTATCAGCAGTCACACACCATTTAGAGACCCCCCAAAAATATAGGCTAGGTGAGTGCATTCTCCACCGTAAAAATTGAAACAATAGCTTTGTGTTTGGGTTGTGAAAGGAGAGTGTTATTCTTGACCCAAGTGTTCTACCTAGCAACAATTCTTCTTCAAATGATGCTGAATACCTTGCCTATTTCTAGAATCCAATTTACAGTGGGAGCTTTTCACACTGAACTGAGACGATGGGCTGAATTTTACCAGCCCTCCGGCGACGGGGTTCGTAGCTGGGGGGCCCCGGAAAATTCTTCAGCGAGAGGCCCCCCTCGACCCGTGACTCCGGGAAGGCCTCGGTGCGGGCCACCCACCACCCTCGCCACTCAGCGGCGGGGCCTTCATTTTAATATTGAGATTAATTTTAAAACATGCAAATAAACCTACCTGGTCCCAACAGCCGTCCCAAGTTGATATTCCGTCTGCTGGCCGGAAATCTCGCGCCTTCGGATGAGCACACAGAAATCCGAGGCACAACACTGGTGGGGAGCGGGGCACAGTTTACTGATTGGTGGGGGTGATTGTGGGAAGGGATTAAGGTTTAAAATTAATAAAGGTCGGAGGGGAGATGGTCGGAATCTGCATAAAAGTTTTTTTGGGGTGTAATAGGAAATTAATGAATTGATTCTTCCTTGGGGGTGTGAGTGAAGAGAGTGAAAATATTATTACACGTACAACTTTCATTGTGAACGTTTGTTCCCTTTGAAAATGCATATGCTAGTGAAGGCCCTGAAGCCCTTTAAAAGTGGCACCAGCGCCTGCGCGGTGGTGCTGGACGCCATTGCTGGGCACGAAGCAGCCACCTCCTCTACGTCATCAGGAGCAGCCATTCCGCCCCCGCCATTTAAATGAGCCCTCGTGCATAATATCGCAGGGGCTCAGCCACGGTGCAACCGCGCGGGTGGACTGCCAACTGCAAAGCATGCCGCCACAATTTGTGGCACACTCATAAAATTCAGCCCAATGAGTCCCAAAAAGCCTTAGGGTGGGTGAACGCAGAAACCCTGATTGCTCTGACCTATTACATCCTGGTATGAGGGGGCCTTTGCACTCTCTCTGGGCTGCAGCAGCATGGTGGTAATGTTCTTCTTCTTCTTTGTCCTCCTTGTCTCGTGAGACAATGGGTAAACACCTGGAGGTGGTCAGTGGTTTGTGAAGCAGTGCCTGGAGTGGCTATAAAGGCCAATTCTACAGTGACAGACTCTTCCACAGGTGCTGCAGATAAAATTGATTGCCGGGGCTGTTACACAGTTGGCTCTCCCCTTGCGCTTCTGTCTTTTTTCCTGCCAACTGCTAAGTCTCTTCGACTCGCCACTCTTTAGCCCCGCCTTTATGGCTGTCCGCCAGCTCTGGCGATCACTGGCAACTGACTCCCACGACTTGTGGTCAATGTCAGAGGAATTCATGTCGCGTTTGCAGGACTAGTAATCCAGAGGCCAGGACTAATGATCCAGAGACAGAAATTCAAATCCCACGATGACAGCTGGGGAATTTAAACTCAATTAATTAAGCAAATCTGGAATAAAAAGCTAGTATCAGTAATGGCGATTAGGAAACTGCCTGATTTTCATAAAAAATGCATCTGGTTCACGAATGTCCTTCAGGGAAGATAATCTGCCATCCATACCTGGTGTGGCTGAAATGTGTCTGCAGACCCTTAGCAATATGTTTGACTCTTAACTGCCCTCTGGCATGGCTTAGCAAGCCACTCAGTTATATTCAGGAAGATGGCTCACTCTCACCTTCTTAAGGGCAATAATTACTGGCCTTGCCAGCAACGTCTTTATCCTGTGAATGAATAAAAAAACCTTCACCCCCACCCCCACATCAAAGAGTGGAGTGTCTGTGGGCCACTTCTCTTAACAAGACGAGTTTGGTCTGTACCCCCAGTCATGCAAATGACTCCATCCGTGGGATTTGGGAAGGGTCAACAGACTGGTGTCTACTGGATAGGAACAAGAAACCAGAACACAGAGCTCCCTCTTGAACTCAGTGGAGATTCTGAAATCAAGCCTTAGCTGTTACTTCAACACACAGTGAGTCGAACCTGAGAGATCTTCCTACGTATGACTGGGTCCTGCAGTGGTCAGTGTTTTGATTCACTCATTCAGTTATTATAATTTTATGAATGAGCCTACTTCAGTACTTTCAGCACAATAAGTATCTGAAACACCCCAGCCCTCACCTGTTTGTCTTTGGTACCACTTTCCATTCTGTAACTTTCTCCAACCCTACAGCTCTGCGAGATCTCGACGTTCCTCCAATTCTGGCCTGTTCCGCATGTCCAATTCTTAACTCTTCATCACTGGTGGCCGTGCATTCAGCTGTCTTGACCCTGAGATCTGAAATGCCCTCCCTAAATCTCTCCACCTCTCTCTCCTCCTTTAGGTCGCTCCTTAAAGCCTACATCTTTGACCAAGCTTTCGGTCATCTGTCCTAAAATCTCCCTTTAATTTAATGCATTCATGGGATGTGAGTATCACTGGAAAGACCAGCATTTCCTGCCCATCCCTAATTGCCATTGAGAAGGTGGTGGTGAGCTGCCTTCTTAAACCACTGCAGTCCATGTGATGTAGGTACACCCACAGTGCTGTTAGGAAGAGAGATCCAGGGACTTGATTTTCAATCTGGGGTCAGGAACCCAACACCTGGATAATTTCCGTGTCTCAATGCGCACCTCCAGCGATGCTCTTTTCAAATGTTAATAGCCTAATTGAGCAGAAGGCAAGCTCAGTGTCTAATTATAGACGTTGAGCATGCCTCCAGGAGGTGGGAGCTGCCTGCCTGGAGCCAGAGGCTAAGACCAGTGGCAGCCATGATGGGACCTGCCGCTCGTTGCCTTGCCGAGGAGAGCAGGCAGCTCCTCATAGGGACAGCACCAAATATAAAATGGAAAGGAGGCGAAATGGCCAAAACAAAGGTACTGTGCATGTCCCTGAGCAGGATACCAGGGTTCCCGATAATTTAAAACATTTAAAGAAACACTTTCCCTTTACCCCACTGTGAACTCAACAGCTGTGCGCTAACATGTACTAATCCCCTTTCAAAATTGAGGTACCGACCGCCCCGACCCATTCACAAGCTCCTAAAGGAGCTGAATGAGCCCTTAATAGGAGGTGAGGGACTTTCCCTCCCCCCACCCCTCCCCCGCTGCATTGAAAATCGTAGACCGTCCAGAAGGCACTGGGTTCCGGAGATGCCCTCCAGGACTGTGATTTACAAATGGCATCTGCACTGGGTTCCGATCCCGTGGCCCTTTTGAAAATCTGGCCCCAGAATTTTGACCGTAAAGGAACATTGGCACAATATCAATTTTTTTTAAGAATGCTCATGTGCAGCACTTTTGGATGTTTTTACTACATCATAAACTCAGGCAAGAACTGGTCAGCGCATCAGGAATGAGAGGAGGCTTTTCAGTCCCTTCAACCTGTTCCACCATTCAGGTAGATGATGGCTGATCTGTACTTTAACTCCATCTACCCGCCTTGGTTTCACGTTAAACTGAAACCTGACCCGGGCCCGACCCAACCACAGCCAACCCGAACTTGACCCGACCCGAACCCGACACATGTAGTCAGGTCTAGACGGGTTCGGGTCGGGTAGCCAGGCTTTATTTCACATTCCATAATATCCTTATTATTTCTGCCTTCTCCAGGTGATACAGATTCAATACAATCTGGAATAAAAGCTAATGATTTGTCTTCTGCTTGCTTCTGACTTTCAACTAACTGGCCAATCACTTTCCAATCTGAAAAAATTGTTGTCAGAAGAACAATTAAACTCTGATTTAAAATCTTAAAAAATAAATTATTTGGCTTTAAACACACAAAAAAGATGGTCTGACCCATAACTGACATGAATATTTATTGTAAGCATGCAGAGGAATTGGATCTTGCAGTCTTAAAGCAACATCGAAAAACTTGTGCCTTTCATGTAACAAGGGATGTGACAATTTACAGAGAAAGAAATTTGAAGCACTTCAGAACATGCAAAGAAAGATTTACAAGGATGTTACCAGAACTACAAAGGTACAATGAACAGGAAGAACTGAACAGGCTTGGGCTCCTTTCTCTCAAAAACAGCAGACTGAGAGGAGACCGAATAAAGGTCTTTAAGATGATGAAAGAGTTTGGAAAGAGTTTGATAGGGTAGATGGAGAAAAGAAGTTTCCACTTGCAACGGAGTGACATAAATGTAAGATAATCACGAATAAACCCAATCAGGAATTCAGGAGAAACTGCTTTACACAGGGAGTGGTGAGAATGTGCAACTCACTACCAAGAGGAGGAATTGAGGTGAATAACATTGATACATTCAAGGGGGAGCTGGATAAGCACAAGAGTGAGAATGGAATGGAAGGATGTGCTGATAGGGTGAGATGAAATAGGTGGAAGGAGAGTCATGTGAAGCATAAACACTGGCCGAGACCTGTTGGGCCGAATGACTTGTTTTTGTGCAGTATTTTATGTAATACAAGAAATGGATACTGAGCCACAGGGAAGACCTAAAGATGACCTGAAGGCTGTGTCAACAAGCATTGAGAAGGTTTTGAAGATGACCAGTGTTATATGATTGCCTTCAGTGCAAGATCTAAGTATGTTAATGAGCTAAGTACCAGGATGTAGTCATGTGACTCGAAGCCAGAGTCACTCTCAACTGTAACACCCAGATGAAGGTTCTGTACATAGTTTGCTCTGTATTGTATATAATAGTTTAGCTGTTAATAAACTTGTTAGAGATCTTCAGCCTCACTGAATTCCATGCATCACATTTATGTTGCATAAGACAACATAAAGAACTCAATATAATCAGAGATGTCGAGAAGTTAAAGGGATTAGAAAAAGAGTTACGAAAGGCAAAGCAGAGAGAATTGAAAGTTCTGCCATTGATTGTGAAGCAAAGAATGGAGTGCATGGAGGCCAACCACGTCAGAAGCAAGGATGGAGGTGAAGGTTTATGCTGGAGCAGGCTGCAGAGGTTGGGAGGTGTTAGATCATGGACGATTTTATAAATGAGGAGGAAAATTTTGATGTATTGAGAGACTATGATATTGGTAGGTAATTATGAGGGTGATGGGACTGTTATGACCGAGGCAGGAAGAGTGCACTGTTTATTCTAATTCCACTTCTCCACAGGTCACAACATATATTTAAATTATTTTCCCACTTACCGATACAGTCAATCATAGACTCTATTTTTATCCTAGCAGGAAACACACCAGCAGTTTTCTTTAATAAACAACAAAATTCTCAGTTTATTGTAAAACAAGTCTTAATCAATCATAAAGTAAGGCATAAACACACAGATTGAAATATTAAAGTTCCCTTTTTACCTTACACACACACACACACACACACACACACACACACCGGTTAGCCAGAAAAATAAATGGATTTTTGTTTTTAGAGCTCTATTGCAGACAAAAAAAAGCACTTGGGCTGAATACTTGCTCATTCTTGAAGAAACAGCAGATGAGATATGTTGTGTTCCAAAACTGGCATACAATCTGGCCTCCAAGTACACGTAGATGGGTCACTGGGATCTTTTAGAACAGTTCTTTTTAGGCAGCATTGAGAATTAATTTAGCAGGCTTTTCTTCAAAGACAGGAGACAAGATGAGTTGACATAGTGGACTTCTCAGGGTCTTTTAGAGAGGTGCTGGAAAGCTGAGCTGAGTTGTGGTCTTCTCTCCTTCCTTGGGAATTCTCTTCTCTCCTTGGGAATTCTCTTCTCTCCTTGGAAGCTCTCTTCATTTTTATACTGTTTAACCCCAACTCAAAACAATTCAAAAGCGAAACTGATAACACGAGATCAACCTTTTGATCTCCATCAATCTTGACCTGTCACTTCTTTGTTAACAACTTCTCCAGGTGTCCAAAGTTGTCTGTTGTTTATTGATCTAGAAGTCAAGCGGTTTCCCAGAAGGGCTTGTTTTCCTCAAGACCTCTCTGTGCCCCTTTTAAAAACATTTCCTGGGACTGTTTTTCAAAGTCAAGTGGCCTTTACATGACCCCCTTTGAAAACCCCAAAGTTTAACATTTCTTCAATCTTTCAAAATTGAATCCTCAAAAAATATATTTTAAAAAACACAGAGGTACTTTTGTAAGAGGGCAGGACAGAGTGCAGAACAGAATGTAAGCATCTGTGCTTTGAAAACATAAGATTTCATGGGAGGAGGCTGACGAAAGGGCAGTAAGGAAATAAATCAAGTCTGGTTATGACAGAAGTATGGATAAAAGTTTCAGCGGATGATAGGGTTGATTTTGGAGCAGAGACAGGTCATGTTATGGAGGAGTAAGTGAGTGGATTTGTGGTACATGTGCTATGAAGTTCAGCAGTGAATTGAACAGGCATTATTATGTTCAGCCTGAATGAAGGGGAGATTGGCATGAGTGACAAGAGAGAAAAGCTTAAGGCAGGCATCGATGATGGTGGTTTAGCCTCAGTCATGTTTTCCTATACAAGATCTGTTAGGCCATATAAAATGCCCGATCCTGACAAAAAAGTGCATGAAAGAAAGACTTACAATTATACAGTGCCTCAGGGTACCACAAAGCACTTTACAGCCAATGAAGTATTTTTTTGAAGTGTTGTAAGCCGGTCATCCGTTTACTCCAGGTACTTGTCCCCACATATTGTGGAATCTTGCCTTAATCTTGATATCAATGGCACATAACAAGTATCTGTTCTCACAAATTACTTTATTTACTTATTATCTAAAGTACAGATATACTCACTATACTGGTAATTGGTAACCCCGTGTGCATGAGCTCGCCCTGGCTGGTCAATCTGCCAAATGAGTTCTCTTCACATCTTCAGAGACTGACCAGGTCACTCTTCCTGACTGCATCGACGATGTCCTTGTCAGTTGTGTCTTTCTACCCCTTTTTGATCCTGGTACCTTGACATATAAGTTAATGTCTCGAATTCCATTTGGGTATCAGTGCCTTATCACTCCCAACATGACTATGGAAGACCATCTACATGTGGTCATATCCTGCTGTCAGCGCAGGGTGGGGGCTGGGGGGGAGGGGGTCTTGAGTGCATACCAGTAATGGATGTGAAATCTGCATCTTGAAAATACAGGAGGAAAACGATTCACATATTCTGACAGACCCTTGCCGATGAGAGCTGTTGTAGTCAGAGGGCTGAATGTTCTAGACTCCCCGACATTGGGGGTCATGGTGTGGGGGGCTGGAAAATGCCTCCGGGAAATGGGCTGCCACACACCCCGATGCCGGAAGAGCCCGTCCCGATATTGCCGGCGACGGCAAGGCCTCTTGGCGGTCGCCCCTTCCCCACTGCTCGGCGATGGGACTGCCATTTGCGCTCCAGCTATCTGTGCCAGTGTGATCTCCGTGCCACTGGCCAGCACTCCTGTGCCTTCAGATCCCCCTCCGGGGAAACGAGGTGGAACCCTGGTGGGGAAGGGGGAGGAGGTAAGTTTCTCAGTGCGAGGGAGAGGGGGTGCGGCGTCAATAACTGCAGCACAGTTTTTTTTTATTCATTCATGGGATGTTGGCATTGCTGGCTAAGCCAGCATTTATTGCCCATCCCTAATTGCCCTTGAGAAGGTGGTGGTGAGCTGCCTTCTTGAACCGCTGCAGTCCATGTGGGGTAGGTACATCCACAGTGCTGTTAAGAAGGGGGTTTCCAGGAGTTTGACTCAGTGACAGTGGAGGAACGGTGATATAGTTCCAAGTCAGGATGGTGTGTGACTTGGAGAGGAATTTGCAGGTGGTGGTGTTCCCATGCATCTGCTGCCCTTGTCCTTTTATGAGGTAGAGGTCGTGGGTTTGGAAGGTGCTGTCTAAGGAGCCTTGTTGCTTTGCTGCCTTGTAGATGATTCACACTGCTGCCACTGTGGTGGAGGAATTGAATGTTGAAGGTTGTGGATAGGGTGCCAATCAAGCGGGCTACTTTTTCCTGGATGGTGTTGAGCTTCTTGAGCTGCAGTCATCCAGGCAACTGGAGGGTACTCCTTCACACTGCCTTGCAGATGGTGGACAGGCTTTGGGGAGTCAGGAGGTGAGTTACTCGCTGCAGGATTCCTAGACTCTGACCTGCTGTTGTAGCCATGGTATTTATATTGCCACTCCAGTTCAATTTCTGGTTAATGGCAACCCAATGGTAACTTGGCCTGGGGCAGGAAGGCGGGCCTCGGCCTCCCCTGCCCCGGACAAAATGGCAAGGGGCCCGGGCAACGTCGGGAATGGCACCCCCTGTCATTTTGTTGGCCCCCCACCTCTGTGCCCAACTTCAAAGGCATGACAAAATTCTGTCCTTACAGTACTGTGTGCAGTTCTGGTCACCAAAATATAAAAAAGAATATAGACACACTGGAGAGGGTGCAGAGAAGGTTTACAAGGGTGATACCAGAAATGCATGGGTGTACATATCAGGAAAGGATGAACAGACTGGGTCTCTTTCCTCTTGAAATAAGAAGACTGAGGGGTGACCTAATAGAGGTCTTTAAAATTATGAAAGAATTTGATAGAGTGGATCGAGAGAGAACATTTCCAATTGTGTGGAAAAGTATAAATATAGGCTGTTAATATAAGATAGTCACCAAGAAATCCAATAGGGAATTCAGAAGAAACTTCTACACCCAGAGAGTGGTGAGAATGTGGAACTCGCTACCATGGGGAGTGGTTGAAGTAAATAGTATAGATGCATTTAACGGGAAGCTCGACAAGCATATGAGGGAAAAGGGAATAGAGAGTTACAATGATAGATTTAGAGGAGGAAACATAGGAGGAGGTTCAAGTGGAGCATAAATGCCAGCAAGGACTATTAGGCTGAATGGCCTGTTTCTGTGACAAATAGCCTATGCAATTTTTACACAGCAAGCTCCCAGAAACAGCAATGCAATAAGAACAGAAGAAATAGTAGCAGGAGTAGGCCATTCAGCCCTTCAAGCCTGCTCCGCCATTCAAAGAGATCATGGCTGATCTTCTACTTCAACACCATTTCCTTGCACTATCCCCGCATCCCTTGATGTTTTTAATATGTAGAAATCTATCAATCTCAGTCTTGAACTTTTCAACTACTGAGCATCCATAGCCCTCTGGGGCAGAGAATTCCAAAGGTTCACCATTTTCGGAGTAAAGAAATTCCTCCTTTCTCAGTCTTAAATGGCCTGCCTCTTATTCGGAGACTCTGGCCGGAATTTTACGCCATCCCAGTGAGCCGGATGGTGGCTGGGTGGGTGGGTGGGGGAGCAGGAGGCTCCAGGAGGCCTTCCCAACCCGCTCCTGCCTGCGCCCCACTCTACATGGGCCGGGGTGGGTGGGCGAGAAATGGGCCTCCTGCCCCAGGCCAGTCAAGGCCTTTAATGGCCTTCACATGCCTCCAAGGGGATTTTACCTGTGAGATGAGAAAGGCTGCCCAATGAAACCTGGCGGCCTCTCTCCCCACCGGGGTGGAGGGGGGTTGGTGGTAGGGGTGGTGGGGGTGGTGGTAGGGGTGGTGGGGGTGGTGGGGGGGTGCTCCCTGACAAGCAGGCACAGGGTGCCCGATTGAGGGCTGCCCCCACTTCCCCAACCACCCCCAGGACCCCAGACGACCCCCTTCCCCCCAAACGACCATCCTTGCCTTGTTGGGGCGCGACCGATTAGCCCAGCGAGGCAACCCTAATTTACCTGCACTCCTGGCTCCATGTCCTCAGCTGGGCTGCAGTCCCTGCAGTGGCCACCGCTCCCGGTGGCGCTGCTGGGGCTAAAAGCTGTTGGCCCAATGATTGGTCGGCAGCTCAATGAGGCAGAACTTCCTCCCGCAAACGGGTGGAAGTCCTGCCTCGGAACAATTAAAGCCTGGGGCCCCGTAAAAAGAGGGACGGATCCCCAGGCTAGGTGGAAGCGGGTTTGCCACCGACTTTTATGTCGATGGCCTGCTCCTGTCCATCTGACGTAAAATCCAGCCCTGTGTCCCCTGGTTCTAGACTCCCCAGCCAGGGGAAACATCCTTCCTGCATCTACACTATCGAGCCCTGTAAGAATGTTGTATGTTTGAATGAGATCACCTCTCATTCTTCTAAATTCCAGAGAATAAAGGCCCAGTCTATTTAATCTTTACTCATAGGACAATGCCTCCATCACGGGTATTAGTTTGGTGAATCTTCGTTGCACTCCCTCTATGGCAAGTATATCTTTCCTTAGATAAGGAGACCAAAACTGCATGCAATACTCCAGGTGTGGTCTCACCAAGCCTCTATATAATTGCAGCAAAACATCTTTACTCCTATACTCAAATCCTCTTAAAATGAAGGCCAACATACCATTTGCCTTCTTAATTGCTTACTGTACCTGCATGTTAGCTTTCAGTGACTCATGAACAAGGACACCCAAGTCCCTTTGAAATTCAATGCTTCCCAGCCTCTCACTATTTAGGAAATACTCTCGATTTCTGTTTTTCCTTCCAAAGTGGATAACCTCACATTTCTCCATATTGTATTCCATCTGCCAAATATTTGCTCACTCGCTTAGCCTCTCCAAATCCCCTTGAAGTGTCTTTGCATCCTCCTCACAGCTAACATTTCCACCTAGTTTTGTGTCATCTGCAAACTTGGAAATATTACATTTAATCACCACATCCAAATCATTGATATAGATTGTGAATAGCTGGGGCCCAAGCACTGATCCTTGCAATACCCCACTAGTCACAGCCTGCCAATCTGAAAATGACCCATTTATTGCTACTGTCTGTTTTCTGTACATTAACCAATGGCCCAATGATTCATTTTTAGTAATGTTGATAAAGGGATAAATATTCACCAAGACACTGGGAAGGACTCCCCTGCTTTTATCTGAAATAGTCCCATGAGATCCCTTATAATCACTGAGAGGGCAGATGAGACCTCCGTTCAGCATCTCAGCTATAGGAAAGCATCACCAACAATGCAGCACACCCTCAGTACGGCACTTGTGTGTTGGCCTAGATTATGCGGGTAAGTCTCAAGGGGGGGAATTGAAGTAAAAATATTCTAACTCAAAGACAAGAGTGCTACCCTCTAAGCCACAGCACTCCTCGAACTGATTGTGAACCAAACCATGGAAAATCCATGATTGATGCATTGACCACAGATTTTCCTGTCAAATTCCAGTTTGACACTCTGGGTTTCATTCATCTCAAACGCAAATTTAATGAGACCAATCTGTTTCATAAAAACAGGAACAGATCAAAATTGAGAAGGCGGGAAACATATAAATCAGAAGTGAGGACCACAGCTAGGAAAATCGCCCATAACAACTGACTAAGGACATTCAAAAGTAATAAATGAAGTGTGAACAGTCAGCAACATCTGCCAACAAAGGTAAAGCTACAGTTAACAGAAGAATGATAAAATGGGTAAGCAAAAGAGAACAAGGGAGAAAAAAAGAAAGGCAGAGCAAGTGGAATTAAATGGTTTAAATTGTGCAAATGCTATTTGAACACTAACATGTTCAGCTTCATTAAAATAGTGACCATACAAATATGTTAATATGCATTAATGCAGCAGAGTGCTACTTTATCTTGCAAATATTTAAGCTGCCTTGTTTATTTTTTCATTTAAAACTGGATCCCGGTATTTACGTTTTGTAATTTAGAATTAACATTGACAGTAAAAGGCTTGATTTGATTGACTTTATCACTGTAATTGTTGCTTCAGTGTCACAGTGTCCCAGTTTGAAAACCTACAAAACCGGCTGACGCGGAGAGATAGCTGTTTCTCTGGTTCTGTGGGTAACCTATGAATCAGTATATTATGAAACTATTACTGGCTGTGCTACATTTTTAGTTTCCCTTGCCTCTGTCCACCAGAAATATTAAGAAAAAATTTTAATTCTTTAAAAAAAACATTTTTATTTGGCTGAGTTCTCGCAGTAAATTAACATTATTATTTTTTCTCCAGTTAATTTAATTGTTATCTTCTTTCCAAGGCTGTTTGTGGCACATTGCCAAAAACACATAAAGAACATATTATCACTTTCATTTCTGTGAAAAATAATGTTAATTTAGTACTAAGCACAAGTGAAACTTGATGCTGTAATCACCTAATTAGATGTTGAAATCAGAGTCATGTTGTTACAGTAAAACTTACTTATAATCAAACAACTTAAATATTATATAATTTAAATTTGCAACTCATGTATGGATTTGTCCTGTTTATGATCGCATCACCATTCATTTACGGTCTATAGTGGGATGACAGTCTTTGTATTAACTATGACATAAACTTACATTTCCTGCAGTCAAACATGGTTTAGATGAGTTACCAGAAATCCTTCAGGGCATCAAAATTGTCCTTAGCACCCCCTTGAGCTGCAGGATAACAACAATAATTTTCATTTATATATTTAAGGTACTTTATGAGGCACTTTACAGGAGCATTATCAACCAAAATGCAACACAAAGCCACATGAGGAGATAGTAGGACAGACCAAAAGAGGTAGGTTTAAACAGGGTGAGAGAAATAGAGAGGTGGAGAGGTTTAGGAGGGCTGTGATAAGGTGCTATCCAAATGCAAGTCTTTCTGTCCATCAAGTCTGCTTTCTGCTTTTGATCGAATTTACAGCACAAAAACAGGCCATTCGGTCCAACTGATCAATGCCAGTATTTATGCTCCACACAAGTCTCCTCCCACCTTATTACATTTAACCCTATCAGCATGACCCTTACCATTCCTTTCTCCCTCATGTGTTTATCCAACTTCACTTTAAATGCATGTATACTATTCCCCTCAACCACTCCCTGTGAGAGTACGTTCCATATTCTTACCACTCTCTGAGTGAAGAGACTTGCTTGAAACATGGTTACAGATGAGTACATGAAATAAAAGAGGTTTAGAGAACTTCTAGATGGGCAAATGTTGTTGAATGCTCAGACATTTGAGTGGATGTGTGGTGAGGAGATACCCTGCAGCATTGCCATATATGGAGAAGTACTGAAACAGCATGTTGGTACTCAATCCAGCAACAATTCTGATATCATATCACACTTCAAACCTATAAATAAAGAGCAGGGCTCGAGGCCCTTCACCTACTTGTCGTCCGGGGCAGCGGCGGACTCTCTGACTGTTCTTGCGCGCGCTCTGTTTGGATTTAGTTTAAAAAAAGAATAGTGACATCACTGAAATTCTGGGCACTGATTGGTCGGTGGGTGGCAGCTGTTATTGCCTGGGGATAACTGTGATTGATTGGAGTTAAAAGGTTCTTTTTAAATTAAGGCCCTAAGATAGCTAACGGTAATTTTTTTTAGTATTTACTGGCTATACTAGTGCTGTTTGCATGGAGTGAGGCTGTAAATTGAGTGTGAATATTCTCATTGGCTGGGGGCGGTGGAAGTTGCTCTTTGCTCTTTTTCTTTCTCAGCCTCAAAGGTACAGGGGATAAAAGCTGATTGCAAATAGCAGGTAAGTTATTACACTGGCAAGTTTTTTTTTCTCATTGTAAAAGTAAGTAATGGCGGGGCAGCTTGGCCAAGCGGAATGTACCTCCTGTGCAATGTGGGAAGTCGTGGAAGTGCCATGTGACCTTGGTGAACATGTCTGCAGAAAGTGTCTCCGGTTGCAGAAGCTTGAGCTTCTGGTTTCGGAGCTCAAGTGGCGGCTGGAGTCACTGTGGAGCATCCGCGAGGTGGAGGACTACCTGGATGGCACGTTTCAGGAGGTAGTCAAGCCGGTGTCTAGGCGAGCACAGTCGGGGGGGGGGTGACTGGGTGGCTGCTGGATGGACAAAGCAGTCAGGGCAGGTAGTGCAGGAGTCCCCAGAGAACATCCCACTTTCTAACCGGTATTCAGTTCTCAGTACCGATGAAAGAGAGGGTTCCTCTGGAGAATGCACCGAGAGTCATGACCGGAATGTCATGGCTGACTCGGCTGTGCTGGGATGGAGAAAAAAGGGTCAAGAAGGCAATTGTGGTCGGGGAATCTATGGTTAGAGGAACAGATAGGCGTTTCTGTGGTCACAGACGTGATTCCAGGATGGTATGTTGCCTCCCTGGTGCAAGGGTCATGGATATCACCGAGCGGTTACAGAGTATTCTGGAGGGTGAGGGTGCACAGCCGGAGGTCCACGTTGGTACCAATGACATAGGTAGAAAGAGGGATGAGGTCCTGCAAAAAGAATTTAGGGAGCTAGGCAGCAGATTAAAAAGTAGGACCTCAAAGGTTCTGGGTTTCTTCCAGTGCCACAGGCTAGTGAATATATGAATAGGAGGTTGGAGCAGATGAATGCATGGTTGGGGAGATGGTGCAGGAGGGAGGGCTTTAGATTCTTGGACCACTGGTCCTGTTTCTGGCGAAGGTGGGATCTGCATAAGATGGAGGGGTTGCACCTGAACCAGAACGGGACCAGCATCCTTGCTGGGAGGTTTGCTAGTGCTGTTGGGGGTGGGGGGGGGGGGGGGGTTTAAACTAATTTGGTAGGGGGATGGGATGCAGAGTGGAGATACAGTAGGGGGTGATGTACAATCAAATATAAATGTGAAGCTAAGTCAGTCCGGAGGACAGAGTAAATGTAGACCTGTTAAGGCTCAGGCAAATAATGCAAGGCTGGATTGTATCTATTTTAATACAAGGAGTCTTACTAGTAAGGCAGATGAATTGAGGGCATTGATTAACAAATGGGAATATGATGTTATTGCTATCACTGAGACATGGTTGAGGGAGGCGCAGGACTGGCAGCTCAATATCCCAGGGTATAGAATCTTCAGACATGATAGGAGAGGAGGTAAAAGAGGAGGTGGCATTGCACTGTTGATTAAGGAGTCAATTACTGCAGTAAGGAGGGATGATTTCCTAGAAGGTTCCTCTAATGAGGCCATGTGGGGAGAACTTAAAAACAAAAAGGGGGCTATTACTTGGCTGGGAGTGTACTGCAGACATCCAAAGGGTCAGGCAGTGGTAGAGGAGCAGATATGTAGGCAAATCTCAGAGAGGTGCAATAATAATAGGATAATAATAGTAGGGGATTTCAACTTCCCCTATATTAGACGGGGTAGTATTAGTGCAAAAAGGTTATAGGGGGGCGGAATTCTTCAAGTGCATTCAGGAGAGCTTTTTGAGGCAGCATGTAGGGAGTCCTACAAGAGGAGGAGCGGTACCGGTCTTAATCCTAGGGAATGAAGCCGGACAAGTGGTAGAAGTGTCAGTGGGGGAGCATTTCTGCGATAGTGACTATAACTCTGTAAGATCTAAGGTTGTTGTGGAAAAGGACATAGAGCGACCAAAAATAAAATACTGAATTGGGGAAAGGCAGATTTCAATATGATAAAACAGGATCTGGCCAAAGTGAACTGGGAGCAGCTACTTGTAGGAAAGTCTATATCAGACCAGTGGGAGTCATTCAGAAAGGAAATTGTGAGGGTTCAGGTGCAGCATGTTCCTGTAAAAGTGAAGAGTAGGACCAACAGGTCAAAGGAACCCTGGATGTCAAGGGATATAGAGGATTGGATAAGGAAACAAAATGAGGCGTATGGCAGATTCAGAGTGCTGAAAACAGCGGAGACCCTAGAGGAGCATAGAAACTGCAGGGGAGTACTTAAAAAAGTAATTAGGAGAGTGAAGAAGGAGCATGAAAAATCACTGGCAGACAAGATAAAGGAAAAGCCAAGGCGTTTTATAAGTATGTTAGGGGCAAGAGGATAACCAGGGAAAAAGTGGGGCCTATGAGGGATCAAAGAGGCAATCTGTGTGTGGAGCCAGAGGACATAGGTGAAGTTTTGAACAATTACTTTTCATCTGTGTTCACTATGGAGAGGGACGATGTAGGTGTAATGATCAGGGAAGGGGATTGTGATATACTTGATCAAATTCGCATTGAAAAGGTGTAAGTATTAGCTGTTTTAGCGGGCTTAAATCCCCAGGCCCAGATGAGATGTATCCCAGGCTGTTATGTGAGGCAAGGGAGGAGATAGGGGGGCTCTGACAGAAATTTTCAGATACAAAATTATGAGGGGCATTGATAGGATAGATAGGAAGAAACTTTTTCCCTTTGCGGAGGGGTCAATAACTAGGGGGCATAGATTTAAGATAAGGGGCAGGAGATTTTGAGGGAGTCAAGCAAGTAATTTTTTCACCCAGAGGGTGGTTGGAATCTGGAATACACTGCCTGAAGGGGTGGTAGAGGCAGGAACACTGATGAAATTCAAGAAGTATTTGGATAAGCACTTGAAACGACATAGCATACAAGTTTACGGGTCAAGTGCTGGAAAATGGGATTAGTTAGGACAGGTGCTTGATGGTCGGCACAGGCACGTTGGGCTGAAGGGCCTGTTTCTGTGCTGTAAAACTCAATGACTCTATGACAGCAAAATTTACTGCAAACATTGCCTTCAAACGCAAGGAACAAACATGATTTGCCGAAACTAATTCCTGGCACTGATACTTCAGGGTTACATGCAAATTGAAGTTGCAGGTCTTTAGTTTTTTTTTATTCTTTCATAGTATATGGGTATCGCTGACAAGGCCGACAATTGCTGTCCATTCCTAATTGCCCTTGACAAATGAATGGCTTATTAGGTTGTTTCAGAGGGCAGTTAAGAGTCAGCCAGATTATCAAATTATACATTGATACAGTACAGAATAGCAAAGAGTATTCAATTGAATTCAGGTGGTGAGTACTGACTGGGGATTCACTTGTGCTCCTATCTATAGGAACAGACTGAAACTGTGGTTGTTGGGTTTGGAGGTGCATGTTTGTAATGTGTGTCTCTGAAGGTAAAGGGTTATAAGTGTGTAAAGATTAGACTCCAGTTCTATCCTTCACTGCCTGGTTTTCTGGAATAGAACAAGGAGGCTATTCAGTCCATCATACCTGTGTCAGCACATTGAAAGAGGTGTCCAACTTAATCCCACACCCAAACTCTTTCCCCATAACCCTGAAAATTAGTCCTCATCAAGTGCATATCCAAATGCCTTTTGAAACTTCCTGTGGAATTTGATCCCCATTATCTTACAGGTAGTGTGTTCCAGACCTTAACAACCCTCAGTGTGAAGGAATTTCTCTCATTTCCCCTCCACTTCCTGTGCCAATTATTTAAGGTCCTTGACTTCTGGTTACTAAACCACTTGCCAGAGGAAATACTCCGTACTTCATAATTTTCAATACATCTATTCGGTCTCCCTTTACCCTTTCCTACTCTGTGCTCTGCTTGTTGAGCAAGCAATGACCATTGCTACTCCATCAGCTAAGAGTACCATTTTACCCTTCATTTAACTGACTAAATCACAGGTCTAACCTCTTATTAAATTCACTTTGAATGGGGAAATCCTCAGAGGTTTAATAAACATTAGTCTGTTGCTGTTTTCAACCAGTGTTTCACCACTGTTTACAAGCACCACCTTTTTGGCCATATTAGCAAAACCCAAAAGTATTAGCCAATAAGATGGACCTCTGTTCATTTGATCTTTGCCACATTGCGAACCTTGGTGAACATACACCAGCAACAGGAGTGCAATAATCTCCTCATTCGATGGTGTGGTTAAAAAAGCAAGACTGAAATTTATATAGCGCCTTTCATGACCATCAGACTCAAAGCGCTTTACAGTCAATGAAGTACATTTTGAAGTGTAGTTACTGTTGTAATGCAGGAATTGCAGCAGCCAGTAGGCACACAACACAGAAAATTCCCACAAATAGCAATGTGATAATAACCCGATAATCTATTTTTGTGATGTTGATTGAGAGATACATTTTGGACGGTCACTGGGGAGAACGCCCCTGCTCTTCTTCAAAATAATGCCATGGGATCTTTTACATCCAAATGAGCCAGCAGATCGGGCCTCAGTTTAATGTCTCCTCCAAAAGACTGCACCTTCAACAGTGCAGCACTCCCTCAGTACCGCGCTGGAGTGTCAGCTGACTAAATCATAAAACTGCTATAATTGAAAGCTGTTTAATATAATGCAGTTGCTATTGACTTGCATCCACCCCATTAACACTATGGGGTGAATTGTTAGCTGATATCTGTGCTTACATTACAGTGTGATGCTTACATTGTATGGGTGATAGTTTATGTTTACTTTGTGGGGCAATAGTAACATTGTTTGGTGATATGTACATTGTTGGTTAATAATTGCATACTGGGCTCGAATTCCAGCACCAGTGAGAACAGTGAGTCATGTGTGCATGCATCCAGGATGCACGTGATAAAAACTCATTATCGTAACTCGTGTCCACTGCTGCTTCCAAGTTCTGCCAGACCTGCTGAGTATTTCCAGCATTTCTTGTTTTTATTTCAGATTTCCAGCATCCGCAGTATTTTGCTTTTATCAACATTTCTGGTTGTAGGTTGTACCACTCCTCCAAATGCATTGAAGCATAGAGTCAGGGTTAAGTCCAGCAGCATCCCGTTCATTGAAATGCAGCAATACCCACACCCCTGTTCCCTAACTGGGAATAGCACAACCAGCAGAGGGGACAACCAGTCTGCTGAGGAGTGTGGAGTTCAAATGGGCCATGTCCCCTTGCATACACACCAGTATAATAAAATCAGAGACTATGTTGGATGCCCTGGAGCTCAATCATGCATTACACATGAATGGGGAAGTATGCTACGCTCTCAGTGTAGGCGAGGTCATATGTAAATAGTCCCAATGTTAACTTTATCGAGAGCTCTGTTAATACATTAGCATGCAAATAGACTTGCCTTGCGAATTAATATTCCAATCACATTAAACTTGCTTGAAAAAAATGACTCCTATAACTCTATCTCTTGCATCCATATTTTCTCATCTGATTTGCATCTTTTACCATTAAATTATTTTATCTTCAATTTTGTTTCTGCTCTATTTATTTATATCGCTTTGCAAATACCGTAATATTATAAATTTGGGTTGCAAATTGGGGCTTGGTGTTCTTTTACTAAGGCTCTGTTGTAGCACAAAATCTTCATATCCTATGACTGACAGAAAGAGCTTAGTGCTTTTCATTGTATCTGCCATTTTGCAGAGAGTACAGTCTCCCATGTCTATGATATTTTTAATTAACTGACTTCCATGCTAACCACTGAAATGAAATGACACAAGATACATGTTCTGAAATTACAACTCTCATCCATGCCTTTGTTCCCTCTAGACTCGATGATTCCAATACCCTTCTGGCTGACTTCCCACCTCCCACATTTGAGCTCCTCCAAAACTCTGCTACCTGTATCCTAACTCGCACCAAGTCCCGTTACTCATCACCCCTGTGCTCACTGACCTACATTGGCTACTTACCGGCAACAGCGCACTTTTAAAATTCTCATCTTGTTTTCAAATCTCCACATACCTTGCTCCCCCCATATCTGTAATCTCCTCCAGCACCACAACCCTCCGAGATATCTGCGCTCCTCTTGCACATCTCCAATTTCCCATCTCTCCACCATTGGCAGCCATGACTTCAGCTGCCTGGGACCTAAGCTGTGGAATTCCTTCCTTAATCCTCTCTGCCTCCCTATCTTTCTCTCCTCCTTTAAGGTGTTCCTTAAAGTGTGTTGCATTTCTCCTCTGTCAGGGGAAAGTCATCAAAGGTCTGAGCCTTGAGCAGCACTTACACAGCATCCTCTCTCAAAGAGTCACTCCGGGAAAGAAGAAACAGAGAACTTGCCTTTCGTGAGCTCAGGACATTCCAAAGAAGTTTACAGCCAACTTAGTAATTTTGAAGTGTAGTCACTTCTGTAATGTAGGAAACACGGCAGCCCAATATCTGCACAGTAAGATCCCACAAACACGTAATGTAAAAATGACCAGGAAAGCTGTTTCAATGATGCTGAATAGCAATGAATACACTTTAAAAAGGTAATTCACTGGATGCAGAGTAGTTTAGTTTTAGTTTAGAGATACAGCACTGAAACAGGCCCTTCAGCCCACCGAGTCTGTGCCGACCATCAACCACCCATTTATACTAATCCTACACTAATCCCATATTCCTACCACATCCCCACCTGTCCCTATATTTCCCTACCACCTACCTATACTAGGGGCAATTTATAATGGCCAATTTACCTACCAACCTGCAAGTCTTTGGCATGTGGGAGGAAACCGGAGCACCCGGAGGAAACCCACGCAGACACAGGGAGAACTTGCAAACTCCACACAGGCAGTACCCAGAATTGAACCCGGGTCGCTGGAGCTGTGAGGCTGCGGTGCTAACCACTGCACCACTGTACATTTGAGACATGCTAAGTACATGTGATGGTGCTGTACAAATATGAGCTCTTTTTGCTTACTCAAGAACATGATCATTGACAGCCTTTACATTCATTAGTTATTCTCCGGTAGTTTTTCAACAATCTGCAGGGATTCTGCCTTCAAACATCTTGTACTTTCATTACCCAGGACCAAGTGATTATCTTTTGAAAATTAAGTTTCTGGTGTAAAAGAAAATGCATTCTGTTCTCTGGCTGCTTTTAACAAAATTAAAGATCATTGTTTAAAAATTTACATTTAGGCATTATTCTGAAAGATATTACCACTTATATCAGGCGGCATTGCAATTTAGGAATTATAGGTACATTTCACTTTGAAATCCACTAAGGTTTTTTTGTGCAGATTCAATTAGCAATATGATCACAATAGAGATCTGAAGGTGTTAATTTGAACAGGAGTAGGAATGGATAATTACCCAGGCACATTCTCATTTTGTACCTCATACAATCGCTTCCCATTGAGAATGACTTCATTCCCACTGTTGACATGCTAAAAAACGTGTGATCATGATGGGAAAGCTGTGGCATATTCTCTTGTGGGCAGGTATATTAATTGCCCCCCACTGTTCAACATTGCATTGAGCTTCTTTAGTGCCAGCTGTGGCTCAGTGAGTAGCATACACACATCTCACTCAGAAGGCTGTGGGTTCAACTCGCACTCAATAGATTTGAGTGCAAATTCTAGGCTGATACTTCAGTGCATTATGGATACAGCACTGCACTGTTGGAGGTACAGTGTCTCAGATGAGATGTTGCAGTTGATTGCAATGAGACATAGATAGGCTAACAGAATGTACAGACAAGCGGCAGATGGAATTTAATACGGAGAAATGTGAGCTAATGCATCTTGGCAGAAGGCAGAGGCAATATAAACTAAATGGTACAATTCTAATGAGTGTGCAGGGACAGAAGGACCTGAGGTTTCATGTGCTTATATCATTGAAGATAGCAGGAGATATTGAGAGAGTAGTTAGCAAAGCATATGGGATCTTGGACTTCATAAATAAAGACATTGAGTAGAAATGCAGGGGAGGTATGCTAAAACTTTCTACAGCTCTGGTTAGGCCATGATTGCATCCAGTTCTGGTCAACCACACTTTAGGAAGGATGTGAGTGTTTTTGAGAGGGTGCAGAGGAGATTTACCAGAACAGTTCCAGGGATGAGGGATTTTAGCTACAAGATTAGGTTGGAGAAGGTGGAGTTATTCTCCTTGGAGCAAAGGAGATTGAGGGGAGATTTGATTGAGGCATACAAGAGTATGACAGATTTAGGTAAGATAGACAAAGAAAAGCTGTTCCCATTAGTTGATGTTACAAGGACTAGGGATATAGATTTAAGGTTTTCAGCAAGAGATGCAGGGGGGAGGTGGGATGTGCAGTTCAATGCAGAGAAATGTGAAGTGATTCATTTTGGTAGGAAGAACATGGACAGACAATATAGAATAAAGGGTACAATTGTAAAAGGGGTGCAGGAGCAGAGGGACCTAGGTGTATATGTGCATAAGTCATTGAAGATGGTAGGACAGGTCGAGAGAGTGGTTAATAAAGCATACAGTATCCTGGGCTTTATTAATAGGAGCATAGAGTACAAGAGCAAGGAAGTTATGTTGAACTTGTATAAGACACGAGTTCGGCCTCAGCTGGAGTATTGCTTCCAATTCTGGGTGCCGCACTTTAGGAAAGATGTGAGGGCATTGGAGAGAGTACAGAAAAGATTCATGAGAATGGTTCCAGAGGAATTTCAGTTATGAAGAGAGATTGGAGACATTAGGACTGTTTTCCTTGGAGAAGAGAAGGCTGAGAGGTGATGTGATAGAGGTATTCAAAATCATGAGAAGTCTGGACAGAGGAGACAGAGAGAAACTGTTCCCACTCGTGAAAGGATCAAGAATAAGAGGGCACAGATTTCAAGTGTTTGGTAAGAGAAACAAAAGTGACATGCGGAAAAAAATTTTCACGCAGCGAGTGATTAAGGTCTGGAATGCACTGCCTGAGAACGTGGTGGAGGCAGGTCCAAATGAAGCATTTAAAAGGGAATTAGACAGTTATATGAAAAGGATGAATGTGCAGGGTTATGGGGAGAAGGCAGGGGAATGGAACTGAGGGAGTTGCCCTTTCAGAGAGCCAGTGTGGACACGATGGGCCAAATGGACTCCTTCTGCACTGTAACAATTCGGTGATTCTGTGGGTAGGACATTTTATGCAGCAAGTGGTAATGACCAGGAAATCTCTGCCCGCAAAGCTGGTGGAAGCAGAGGTGATTCAAGACTTCAAAAGGAAATTGAATGGGCACTTGAGGGAAATAAACTTACCATGCTACGGAGATAGAACGGGAGATTGGGACTGATTGATTTGCTTTACAGAGAGCTGGCATAGAGTTGACGGGCCTAATGGTCTCCTTCTGGGCTGTTATGATTGAAAACCATCTGTCCTCTCAGCTGGTTGTAAAAGACCCCAGGATGTCATTTCAAGAAATTCAGACTTGTATTGATATAATACCATTCATGAACTCAGGACATTCCAAAGTCTTGTCAAAGCCGATGAAGGACTTTTGAAACAAAAACACTGAAAATGCTTGAAATACTCAAACAGTTAGGCAGCATCTGTGGAGGGAGAAAAGAGTTAATGTTACAGACCAGCGACCTCTTAAAGTATAGTCACTGTTGAACGCAGCAGCCAATTTGTGCACAGTGAGATCCCACAAGTAGCAATGGCATAATGACCAGAAAATCTGTTTACTAATGTTGATTGAGGGATAAATATTGGCCAGTACACCTGGGAGAATTGCCCTGCTGTTGTTTGAAATAGCACCCCAGGATCTTTTACATCAACCTAAGAGGTCAGTGGAATTCTCCCCAATGTCCCAGTCATTATTACATTGCTTTCAGTAGGATCTTGCTGTGCGTAAACTGGCTGCTGCATTTCATAAATTAAAACAGTGGCTATACTTCAAAAGTACCTCACTCGCTGAAAAGCGCTCAGGGCAGCCCAGAGGCAAAGGAAGGTGCTAAATAAATGCAAGTCTTTCTTTCATTTTAGTGAAGGTCTCTTATGTATCCAGCTGTAACCAGAGAATCTGTTGTAATGGGTTCTTTTCCTGCTCCTGCATCATTCCCCCTGGAGTCTCCCAGAAATGCATCTTTGGCCCACTTCTATTTATCATCTATCTACTGTCCCTTGATGACATCCAAAAGCACAAAATCAAGTTTTAAGTGTTGGCTAACAACACCCAACTCTAAAATAAAAGCAAAATACTGCAGATGCTGGAAATCTGAAATAGAAACAAGAAATACTCAGCAGGTCTGACAGCATCTGTAGAGAGAGAAGCAGGGCAAACGTTTCAGGCGAGAAAGGTGTCTAAGGGTCTTTTACTGTCTTCACCTGGTCTTATTGTAACAGGGTTTAATTTTAAACTCACTGTGTTTTGAGCTCCCTCTTTGTGAATCCTTGTTCACAGCTTTACAATTATAAGGCTAAGAAATGAGCACACCAGGTTTTCTTTAGGTTTAAAGAAGAAAAGTGAAATTTATTAAACCTTAAACTTATACTCTAATACTGTTACTACCTATGGATATATGACATGCCCACGCTAGCATGCACACATGATACACACATGCAAATAGGGACAGAAAGAGCAGAAGAAAAATAAAATGGAGAGGAGGTTTGAGGCAGTCTCTAAAAGGGGGTTTCTTGCTACTGTTTCTGTGTTTCCAGCTCGTCGTAGAGTCCTTGATTTTAGACAGCTCTTACTTTTCGCTGGGGCCCAGTTTTCTTCTTAAACCTTGTTCAATGTAGGAGACTTTTCCTTCTTGGGGGTCATATGTCTTCAATGATTTCTGAAGGCAATGAGAGCAGACAGGAGAGTGACATTCTCAGTCCAGGAGAAAAGTGCCTTCTCATTTAAAAATCCTTGTTGGAGGTTCAAATTCAAAAAACTCCAACAACAGTCAGTCATGTGACTAAAACTGGTCTGACCACTTCTTCTTCCGGGAGTGGAGCAGAGAGGAGTTTAACTGTGCGAGAGAAGAGGATAAATTGAGCCCAAGGATTAAGGCCCAGTCACTTACCTTCCGGGAGCGGAGCAGAGAGCAGTCCAAGTGCGCCAGATCTGAAAAAAAAAATCAACAGTGACAACACAGCAAAGCTGCAAGGTGATTGATTGATAAGTAACAGCTGTTAGTTCCTGTAAATAGCTTTAAAAAAATTGGCAAAAAGTTTTTTTTTCTAAACCTACCTTATAAGTGAAAGGTTAGTACTACTAATGTGTGTTTTTTTTAAATTGGTGTAAATTATTAAGGACTATAGATTGTAGTGGGTAGTGTTTGGAGTAGAACAAGGCCCCAAGTGTAATTAGTATTTTTAAAGGGAGTAACTAATTAATCTAAAGGTAGTTCATGGCAGGAGAGCTCGCACCCGTGATCTGCTTCTCCTGCGCTCTGTGGGAAATCAGGGACGCTTCCAGTGTCCCTGATGACCATGTGTGCAGGAAGAGTATCCATCTGCACCTACTGGCTACCCACATCACGGAGCTGGAGTTGCGAGTGGATTCACTGTGGAGCATCCGCGATGCTGAGGACGTTGTGGATAGTACGTTTAGGGAGGTGGTCACACTGCAAGTAATGGCTGCACGGGCAGAAAAGGGATGGGTGACCACCAGGTGGAGTAGTAAGCACAGGTAGGTAGTACAGGCGTCCCCTCTGGCCATCCCCCTCTCAAACAGTTATACAGCTTTGGATACTGTTGTGGGGCATGGCCTCCCAGGGGAAAGCAGCAACAGCCAAGTTCGTGGCACCACGGATGGCTCTGCTGCCCAGCAAGGGGTGGGTGGGGGTGGGGTGGGGAGAAAGACTGGGAGAGCCATCGTGATCGGAGATTCAATTGTAAGGGGAACAGACAAGCATTTCTGTGGCCACAGGATGGTATGTTGCCTCCCTGGTATTAGGGTCAAGGATGTTTCAGAGCAGCTGCAGGACATTCTGAAGAGGGAGGGTGAACAGCCAGTGGTTGTTGTACCAGTCGGTACCAACGACATAGGTAGAAAAAGGGATGAGGTCCTGAAAGATGAATTTAAGGAGTTAGGAGCTAAATTAAAAAGCAGGACCTCAAAGGTAGCAATCTCAGGATTACTTCCTGTGCCACGTGTTAGTGAGTAAAGGAACTGGAGAATAGACCAGATGAATGAGTGGCTGGAGCAATGGTGCAGGAGGGAGGGATTTAGATTCCTGGGACATCGGGACCAGTACCGGGGAAGGTGGGGCCTGTACAAGTGGGACGGGTTACAACCAGGCAGGACCGGAACCAATGTCCTCGCAGGGGCGTTTGCTAGTGCTGTTGGGGAGGATTTAAACTGGAATGGCAGGGGGATGGGAACCTGAGTGGGGTGACTGAGGAGGAAGAAACAAGGATAGAAGCGAAAGACAGGAAACAAAACGCCAAAAGTGGAAGGCATAGAAATCAAAGGCAAGAAACAAATAAGGCCATAGTGCGAAATAATGCTAAGATGACAAAGACTGTTAAAAAGACAAGCCTAAAGGCATTGTATCTCAATGCATGGAGCATTCTCAATAAGGTAGCTGAACTAACCACGCAAATAAATGTAAGCAGATACGACATAGTTGCGATTACAGAGACGTGGGTGCAGGGTGACCGAGGATGGGAACTGAACACACGAGGATATTCAATATTTAGGAAGAACAGGCAAAAAGGGAAAGGAGGTGGAGTAGTGTTGTTAGTAAAGGAGGAAATCAATACAATAGGGATATTAGCTCTGAGAATCTGATGTGGAATCTGTATGGGTGGAGCTAAGAAACACCAAGGGGCACAAAATGTCAGTGGGGATTGTATATGACTCCCAAACAGCAGTGGTGATGTAGAGGATGGCATTAAACAGGAAATTAGAGATGCATGCAATAAGGGTGCAACTGTAATTATGGGTGATCTTAATCTACATATAGATTGGGCAAACCAAATTAGCAATAATACTGGAGATGAGGAATTCTTGGAGTGCGTACTTGATGGTTTTGTGGACCAATACGTTGAGGAACCAACTCATGAACAGGCCATCCTAGACTGGGTATTGTGTAATGAGAAAGGATTAGCTAACAATCTTGTTGTGCAGCGTCCCTGGGGAAGAGCGACCATAACATGAAAGAATTCTTCATTAAGATGGAGAGTGAGGGAATTGATTCCGAGATTAGGGACCTGAATCTAAATAAAGGAAACTATGAAGGTATGAGGTGCAAGTTGGCTATGATAGATTGGGGAATGTTACTTAAAGGGTTGACAGTGGATAGGCAATGGCTAGCATTTAAAGAGCGCATGGATGAATTACAACAATCGTTCATTCCTGTCTGGCACAAAAATAAAACAGGAAGAGTGGCTCAACAGTGGCTGACAAAAGAAATTAGGGATTGTATTAGATCCGAGGAGGAGAAAAATAAAATAGCCAGAACAAGCAGCAAACCTGAGGATTGGGAGCAGTTTAGAATTCACCAAAGGAGGACAGAGGGAGTGATTAAGAAGGGGAAAATAGAGTATGAGGGTAAACTTGCAGAGAACATAAAAACTGACTGTAAAAGCTTCTATAGATATGTGAAGAGAAAAAGATTAGTGAAGACAAATGTGGGTCCCTTACAGTCAGAAACGGGGGAATTTATAATGGGGAACAAAGAAATGGCAGATCAATTAAATGCATACTTTACTTCTGTCTTCACAAAGGACGACACAAATTACTTCCCAGAAATGTTGGGGAACATAGGGTCTAGTGAGAAGGAGGAACTGTATGAAATCAGTATTAGTAGAGAAATGGTGTTAGGGAAATTGATGGAATTGAAGGCCAATAAATCCCCAAGGCCTGATCATCTACATCCCAGAGTACTTAAGGAAGTGCCTGAGAAATAGTAGATGCATTGCTGGTCATTGTTCAAAATTCTATAGACTCTGGAACAGTTCCAACGGATTGGAAGGTAGCTAATGTAACCAAACTATTTTTAAAAAGAGGTAGAGAGAAAACAAGGAATTATAGATTGGTTAGCCTGACATCAGTAGTGGGGAAAATACTAGAGTCCATTATAAAAGATGTGATAGCAGAGCATTTGGAAAACAATGACAGGACTGGACAAAGTCAACATGGATTTATAAAAGGGAAATTGTGCTTAAGAAATCTACTGGAATTTTTTGAGGATGTAACTAGTAGGATCGATAAGGGAGAACCAGTGGATGTGGTGTATTTGGACTTTCAGAAGGCTTTCGATAAGGTCCCACATAAGAGATTAGCGTGCAAAATTAAAGCACATGGGATTGGGGGTAAGGTACTGACTGGCAGACAGGAAACAAAGAGTAGGAATAAAGGGGTCTTTTTCCGAGTGGCAGGCAGTGACTAGTGGGGTACCACAGGGATCAGTACTAGGACCCGAGCTATTCACAATATATATTAATGATATGGATGAGGGAATTAAATGTAATTTTTTCCAAGTTTGCAGGCGACACAAAGCTGGGTGGGAGTGTGAGCTGTGGGGAGGATGCAGAGAAGCTCCAGTGTGATTTGGACAGGTTGAGTGAGTGGGCAAATACATGGCAGATGCAGTATAATGTGGATAAATGTGAGGTTATCCACTTTGGTGGCAAAAACAGAAAGGCAGATCATTATCTGAACGGCAGTAGATTGGGGAAGGGGGATGTGCAGTGAGACCTGGGGATCCTTGTACACCAGTTGCTGAAAGTAAGCATGCAGGTCCAGCAGGTAATTATGAAGGCAAATGGCATGTTGGCCTTCATAGCGAGAGGATTCGAGTACAGGAACAGAGATGTCTTGCTGCAATTATACAGGGCCTTGGTGAGACCATGCCTTGAGTATTGTGTACAGTTTTGGTCTCCTTATCTGAGGAAGGATGTTATTGCTATGGAGGGAGTGCAGTGAAGGTTCACCAGACTGATTCCTGGGATGGTAGGAATGGCGTATGAAGAGAGATTGGGTGGATTAGGCTTGTATTCTCGAGAGTTTAGAAGAATGAGAGGGGATCTCTGAGAAACCTACAAAATCCTAACAGGACTGGACAGACTAGATGCAGGAAGGATGTTCCCGGTGGTGGGGGAGTCCAGAACCAGGGGTCACAGCCTCAGGATAAGGGGTAATCCATTTAGGACTGAGATGAGGAAAGATTTCTTTACCCAGAGAGTGGTGAACCTGTGGAATTCATGACCACAGAAAGCAATTGAGGCCAAATCATTAAATATATTCAAGAAAGAGTTAGCTATAGTTCTTAGGGCTAATGGGATCAAAGGATATGGGGAGAAAGCAGGAACAGAGTACTGAGTTTGGATGATCATCCATGATCGTATCGAATGGCGGAGCAAGCTTGAAGGGCCAAATGGCCTACTCCTGCTCCTATTTTTCTATGTTTCTGTGTATTGGGGAAGCAAAAGACTGGGTCCCTTTGTTCCAACACTGTCATTTACTATGCAAATGTTTTTCCAGTCAGGGGCTTGCAATTTTAAGTTTTAATGTTCATGTGGCAAAATCATGTGTGCCTCAGTCTTGACACGTGGGGGGTTTGCCTGACAATATATTTTTGCACTAAATGGGTAGTCTTTTAAGGGAGGTTTGCTGCCACTCACTGGATCTTGTCATTCTCTGGGTTCTTCAAAGAAGCAATCACATTCTTTATTCATTCAATTCTTTGCCAATATTGCTTCTTAATGTCACATTTAACTCCAACCAACTGATTCCATCTCTCACCATTGATGTGTCCACCCTTAGCATCATTTTCACCTTTGGTCTCAAAAGGAAATCCTCCCAGCATTCCTTGTGCTGCCGATGTTTTGTAATGCAATATAAAGGTGCTTTTGGAGGGTGGTTGGTTAGCTCAGTTGGCTAGACAGCTGGAATGTGATGCAGAATAGATGATTTTGAGAAAAGAAGGTTGTTTGATCTTCCTTCTAGAATACCCAATACAGGTGCGACTAACACTAGTGAAAGAACACAGATGTCATTGCTCTGTGGCAGCACTATCACCTCTTAAGTTTGAAGGCTGTGGGTTCCGGTTTCACTACAGCACAAAGATTTAGGCTGACGCTCCAGTGCAGGATTGAGGGAGTGCTGCACTGTCAGAGGTCATAGAGTCATAGAGTTATACAGCAAAGAAACAGGCCCATCGGCCCATCGTGTCTGTGCCGGCCATCAAGCACCTAACTATTCTAGTCCCATTTTCCAGCACTTGGCCCGTAGCCTTGTATGCTATGGCTTTTCAAGTGCTCATCTAAATACTTCTTAAACGTTGTGAGGGTTCCTGCCTCTACCACCACTTCAGGCAGTGTATTCCATATTCCAACCGAACTCTGGGTGAAAAAATGTTTCCTCCAATCCCCTCTAAACCTCCTGCCCCTTACCTTAAATCTATGCCCTCTGGTTATTGACCCCTCCGCTAAGGGAAAAAGTCTCTTCTTATCTAACCTGTCCATGCCTCTCATAATTTTGTATACCTCAATTATGTCCCCCTCATCCTTCTCTGTTCTAAGGAAAACAACCCTAGCCTTTTCAGTCTCTCTTCATAGCTGAAATGCTCCAGCCCAGGCAACATCCTCGTGAATCTCCTCTGCACCCTCTCCAGTGCAATCACATCCTTCCTATAATGTGGTGACCAGAAATGTACACAGTACTCTAGCTGTGGCCTAACTAGCGTTTTATACAGCTCCATCATAACCTCCTTGCTCTTATATTCTGTTCTTCAACTAATAAAGGCAAGTATCCTATATGCCTTCCTAACCACCTTATCTACCTGTGCTGCTGCCTTCAGTGATCTATGGACAAGTACACCAAGATCCCTCTGACCCTCTGTACTTCCTAGAGTCCTACCATCCATTGTATATTCCCATGCCTTGTTAGTCTTCCCAAAGTGCATCACCTCACACTTTTCAGGATTAAATTCCATTTACCACAGCTCCGCCCATCTTACCAGCCCATCTATATCGTCCTGTAATCTAAGGCTTTCCTCCTCACTATTTACGACACCACCAATTCTTGTGTCATCTGCGAACTTACTTATCATACCTCCTATATTCACGTCTAAATCATTAATGTACACTACAAACAGCAAGGGTCCCAGCACCGATCCCTGTGGTACACCACTGGTCACAGGCTTCCACTCGTAAAAACAACCCTCGACCATTACCCTCTGTTTCCTGCCACTAAGCCAATTTTGGATCCAATTTGCAAAATTGCCCTGGATCCCATGGGGATCTTACCTTCTTAACCAATCTCCCATGCGGAACCTTATCAAAAGCCTTACTGAAGTCCATGTAGACTACATCAACTGTTTTACCTTCATCTACACATCTAGTCACCTCCTCAAAAAATTCAATCAAGTTAGTTAAACACGATCTCCCCCTGACAAAGCCATGCTGACTATTCCTGATTATTCCCTGCCTCTCCAAGTGGAGATTAATCCTGTCCCTCAGAATTTTTTCCAATAGTTTCCCTACCATTGATGTTAGACTTACCAGCCTGTAATTACCTAGTCTATCCCTGCAACCCTTCTTGAATAATGGTACCAGATTCAGTGTCCTCCAGTCCTCTGGCACCTCTCCCTTGGCCAGAGAGGATCTGAAAATTTGTGTCAGTGCCCCTGCTATCACCTCCCTTACCTCACATAACAGCCTGGGATGCATTTCATCTGGGCCTGGGGATTTATCCACTTTTAAGCCCGCTAAATCAGCTAGTACTTCCTCCCTTTCAATGTTAATATGTTCAAGTATATCGCAATCCCCCTCCCTGATCTCTACACCTACATCGTCGTTCTCCACAGTGAAAACAGATGAAAAGTAATCATTTAAAACCTCACCTATGTCCTCCGGCTCCACACACAGATTGCCGCTTTGGTACCTAATGGGCCCTACTCTTTCCCTGGTTATCCTCTTGCCATTAATACACTTATAAAATGCCTTGGGATTTTCCTTTATATTGACCGCCAATGCTTTTTCGTTTCCCCTCTTCACTCTCCTAATTACTTTTTTAAGTACCCCCCCCCCCCCACACTTTCTATACTCCTCTAATGCCTCCGCTGTTTCAGCACTCCGAATCTGCCATAATCCTCCTTTTTTTTCCTGATCCAATCCTCTATATCCCTTGACATCCAGGGTTCCCCGGACTTGTTGGTCCTACCCTTCACCTTAACGGGTACATGTTGGCCCTGAACCCTCACTATTTCCTCTTTGAATGACTCCCACTGGCCTGATGTTGACTTTCCTACAAGTAGCTGCTCCCAGTCCACTGTGGCAAGATCCTGTTTTATCATATTGAAATCGGCCTTCCCCCAATTCAGTACCTCTATCTCTGGTCCATCTTTGTCCTATTCAATAATTATCTTAAATCTTAAAGAGTTATGGTCACTATCCCCTAAATGCACCCCCAAAGACACTTCTATCACTTGACCGGCTTCATTCCCGAGGATTAGGTCCAGTACTGCCCCTTCTCTTGTAGGACTTTCTACGTACTGGCTCAAAAAGCTCTCCTGTATGCATTTTAAGAATTCTGCCCCCTTTAAGCCTTTTGCACTAAGACTATCCCAGTTGATATTAGGTAAACTGAAATCCCCTAATATTATTACCCTATTATTTGTACACCTCTCTGAGATTTGCCTACATATCTGTTCATCTATCTCTCCCTGACTGTTTGGAGGCCTGTAGTACATGCCCAGCCAAGTGATTGCCCCCCCTTTTGTTCTTAAGTTCTACCATATGGCCTCATTTGAGGAACCTTCTAAGATATTATCCCTCCTTACTGCTGTAATTGACTCCTTGATCAACAGTGCAATACCACCTCCTCTTTTATCCCTCCCCTATCACGCCTGAAGATTCTATACCCTGGAATATTGAGTTGCCAGTCCTGCCCCTCCCTCAGCCATGTCTCTGTGATAGTAATAATATCATAATCGCATGTGCTAATCAATGCCCTCAATTCATCTGCCTTATTAGTAAGACTCCTTGCATTAAAGTAAATGCAATCCAGCCTTGCTATTTTCACTTGTGCCTTAACAGGTCTATATTTGCTCTGCCTGCCAGACTGACTCTGTTTCTCTTCTATATTTGACTGTGCCTCACCCCCTACTGTGCCTCCACTCTGTATCCCATCCCCCTGCCAAATTAGTTTAAATCCCCCCCCAACAGCACTAGCAAACCTCCCAGCAAGGATGTTGGTCCCATTCCAGTTCAGGTGCAACCCGTCCAACTTGTTCAGGTCCCACCTTTGCCAGAAACAGACCCTGTGATCCAGTAAACTAAAGCCCTCCCTCCTGCTCCGTCTCTTCAGCCATGCATTCATATTGTCTTTCAGATGATCTGTTTAACCAAGGTCTTTTCTGCTCTCTCAGTTGGACATAGAAAATTCTGTGTACTCTTCTGAAGAGTAGGGGAGTTATCCCCAGTGTCCTGACTAGTATTTATCCCTTAACCAATATCACAAAAAAACAATGATCTGGTCATTATCACATTGCAGTTTGTGGGATTTTGCTGTGCAAAAATTGCATGCTGTGTTTCGTACATTACAACAGGGATTGAATTTCAAAATTGTTTCATTGGCTGGAAAGTGTCCTTGGATGTCCAGAGGTTGTGAAAGATGCCAGGTGAATGCAGCATTTTTTTTTAGACTGAAGAGTTAGCATTAAAATAAATGGCATTATCTTACAGCTACTTTTGTTCTATTGAAACGTTTTTTGTACAATCTGTTTTGTGTCTGTTCTTCCTGGTCTAACGTCTGTGACAATGAACATTGGTTTAACAGATAGGCAGCTTGGCATGAGTAGTCTCCACAGCATTTTGCTTTACTTAGAGGTCAGCAGAGACAATATCAACTGTGTAAAAAATAAAAATCAATCAAATAATAATTACAAGCGACCTTTAAGCTTAGCTTGCATCAATCAGAACCCTGTGCCCTACAGCAAGTTTCTGAGTAGATGCAATGAGCTGGCAGAAGGGGATATAAAGAAATGATTTCACAAGGGGGTTCGGCTAACTCAGTTGAACGTGGTCTCAATCTGGGACCAGATTGAGGCTCAAGGTCAGATGGAATTTATTTCTTCAGACACGATATTAATCTGACATTCATTTTGCTAGTCATGCTGGACAATAGAAATACCATTGAAATTAGATGTAAATTAAAACTAATCTATGAACCAACAGCCCAATATTTATAGGGAAGGGAGCAGCAGTTTAGCAGTCAGAGAACCTGGAAGAACAGGTTTCTCTCAGGTCCTGCCAAATTTAATTGATTGAGTCAGTGTCACAGACTACAATCCATATTCTGCCAATAGGGACCAGAGAAAGAGGCAGGTCCACAAGTCTACTGCAGCTAAAACAAGAACTGAACCTGCTCTGGTGGTGTTATCCTGAACCACACACTAACCAAGTGAACTAACTGGCTCTACCAATTGCTACTTTTAGAGCCGCTTTACTAGGTAAGCACCAAGCACTAGGCTGCAGCTGGGGAGTGGAGAGGGAAGATAGAGAGTTTGCCAAGGACTGTGGTCCCAGACAGATCATGGGGCGGGGGAAGGTGGCATTGATGGGAGGACGGAGAGATCGTGGGAATCAGTGATCGGGGGGGAGGGATGAGGTTGGGGGTGTGCTGAAGCACATGAGAATTGGGGTTGTCAGGAAACTGCTGGGGGTTCTAGAGAGATTGGGGGAGGAGGGGGGGTGGACATTGATAGAAACCTCAGGAGATCATGGGGATCATGGAGGGGGGATTGATGGGGAGCCTGAAGATATTGGGGAGGGGTGGGGTGTTGCGATTGCAGGGGGGATGTGGAGGATTGGCGGGGGTAACAGGAGGAGATTGAGGACCGCTGAGGACATCAGGAGATAATCGGATTGGGGAGGTGTGGGTGCAGGGGTGGGGAGCTGTTCAAATGCTGCGTGGTTAACAAGGTAACTCGGTGAGCTATAGGAAAGCATTATGATAGAATCATAGAATAGTACAGCACAGAGGGGTCCATTCAGCCCATCAAGTCTGCACCAGCTCTTTCAAAGAACAATCCATTTAGTCCCACTCTCCTGCTCTTTCCCCATACCCTAACAATTTTTTCTCCTTTAAGTATTTATCCAATTCCCTTTTGAAAGCTGCTGTTGAATATCCACCATCCTATCAGGCAGTGCATTCCAAATATCAACCACTTGAGCAAAAAATATTGCCTCATGACGCCTCTGCTTCTTTTGCCAATCAACTTAAATCTGTGCCCTTTGGTTATCGACCCTTCAGTCATTGGGAACAGTTTGTCTTTATTTACTCTATCTAAACCCTTATTGATTCGAAACACCTCTGCCAAATCTCCCTTTAGCCTTGTCTGCAGCTCCTGCCCACAAGCAGTGCTGGAAAGGCACTTGCCTGTTCCATCCAGCAGTCCTTTCAGGTGTCAGGTTTTCCAAGGCCTGGGAAAACTGAATGGCCATTGTTAAAGTTGAAACAGAGTGAAAATCACAGGCATGCAGCCTCATTAAAATATTTAAAAGAGGGACCCGCCTCCTGACAACAGGTTGGTGACCCTACCCTCAACCCACCTCCGTTAAAAACAGAAGTGAGTGGGTTTGAGGTGGGTTGGGTTTAAATATTTTTTAAATTTCAATTTTCCAGCCAGTCCAAACTCAACTCTTTCTGACGGTTAAAATTACCCACACTATTTCAGTGAGTGAATGGTCAATCTATGGAACAGGCTCCTTAGGGAGACATTGAAAGTTGCTCCTATTGATTTATTTAAATGCTAAGTAGATGACATTCTTTCAGAATAAAAAACATTTGGGGATACAGTATGTGAGTAATTTGAGTCATGCCTTGGTGAGTGGAGTGAGCTTGGGAAGAACAGGTGACTTTGGACTATTGTTCCCCAGGCTCTCCAACACTAGTTTAGTTTAGTTTAGAGATACAGCACTGAAACAGGCCCTTCGGCCCACCGAGTCTGTGCCGACCATCAACCACCCATTTATACTAATCCTACACTAATCCCATATTCCTACCACATTCCCACCTGTCCCTATATTTCCCTACCACCGACCTATACTAGGGGCAATTTATAATGGACAATTTACCTACCAACCTGCAAGTCTTTTGGCTTGTGGGAGGAAACCGGAGCACCCGGAGAAAACCCACGCAGACACAGGGAGAACTTGCAAACTCCACACAGGCAGTACTCAGAATTGAACGCGGGTCGCTGGAACTGTGAGGCTGCGGTGCTAACCACTGCGCCACTGTGCCGCCCTATTAATTAAATTCAAATTCCACCTTCTGCTGTGGTGGGATTCGAACCCATGTCCCCAGAGAAATACCCTGGGTCTCTGGGTTACTAGTCCAGTGATAATACCACTGCGCCACCACCTCCCCTAAGGGTGGTTTCCCCACCACATGTCTGGGTCTGTTGGAGATTCATTGATAGAGATTGATCACTGTGATTAGTCAATAACTCCATTGTCATTGGATCATGAGATTACCAGGATGTGTAGAAGGCAAATTAGATGAACCTTGGTCCTTATTCATTTCGCAATTTCTATCTTCCTATTGCAAGGATGGACAGGCCAAGGAAGATTCGAGCAAGCAATTAGGAAGATATGGTGTACATATATTGTTAATTACACCCAAAAACTTACAGTTCTGATGAAAGGTCACGACCTAAAATGTTGGGCAGAATTTTGTTGAACTCCCAATGTCAGGCTCCGTGGCGGGTGGTGGGAGTGGGGTGTGGGGGAGGGGGAACCCGGAAGATCGCGGAGGCAGCGGACCACCACGGAGCCCTACGCCGGGTTTGCCCGGCCTGATTTTACTGGGGGTGGCGAGGCTCCCTGGCGGCCCCCCCACCCACCTACCCCGCTGCTTGGCGATGGGACCCAACTTTAAATATTTAAATAAAGGACATGAATAAATTAACATACCTTTAAGACAAGCTTGCCGGCTGTCCACGATCATGCGTGCGATGGCCGGCACTCACGCGTCTTCACTTTCCCATCCAGGAAAAGCTAGCGCAGATGAACTGGGGAAAGGAGGAACTTCGGATTTTTAGTGTAGTTGTTGGGGGGGGCGGGGGTGGGAGAATGGGGTTAAATCTGCATGTGTAGTGAAGTAGAGGTTGGAAGGTCACATATTAAATGCAAGTGTTTTGTGGGGGGGAAACGGGGCAGACATTTATTTTCTTTGCATTGGGAGGGGTGGGGATACGGGACAAAAATCAATTCACAGTGGTTTTTGGAGGTTGGGTATGGGCTTCAACTGTGCAGGTGTGGCAACCCTTTAAAAATGGCACCTGCACAGAGGCAGCTGACACCATCGCAGAGCCCACCCCTGCCATGTGACTGGGGGTGCACACCGCCCAGCGTATGCAGATGAGCTGCCGCGCACTAGATCGCGGTGGCATTTTTCAAATTCAGCCCGTTAACGCTGCTTTTCTCTCCACAGATGCTGCCCAACCTGCTGAGTATTTCCAGCATTTTTTGTTTCTGTTTCAGATTTCCAGCATCCACAGTATTTTGCTTTTGTTTTTAATTACACTGCCTGGCAATTAAATAGCTAAAATCTGAAATGCAGAAATAACCTGTGCTTAGTTTAGCTACTGTAATCCTAGGTAATGTCTTTAAAAGAATTTCGTAAGAATGCCCAGTTGAGATAAGCTGCTCATGGTCAACCTGCCTTCTCTTAGGCACCGTAGTTTGGGACAAAGTTTTGTCTCAAAGAAATTAGCCTGCGGAGATAAGTTGTTCATGGTTGATCAGTCCTGTGCCCCTCCAGTCCAAACTCATCAAGCTGACAACCAATCAACCTGATCTCCCTTGACCTGGTTATGTTGCAAAAACAGCAAAATAAACTTCACATTTCAAGGCTCCAGCTGCAAGTGTTGGACTGATACTGATTACAATATCAGTATAAGTACAGGTTATTGCGGGAAGTCAGCACGGAAGGTAAAGCTACAGAGAAGAAGAGAATATCTGTCAGGTTATGTTAGTGGATTTCTTAATGGTTACCATCGTAACAAAGGGTTGTTAGTCTGAAGACAATAACTCTGCTTATGATTCATGCATGAGTGCTTTTCATCATAACAAGCTTTCTCACAGTGTGATTTGGTCTTTCATTTATATTAAATGACATGCAAATATTACAACCTCGAGAATGCTTTCGGATGTCCTGGAGTGACCAGCTCCCACCCTCCAGGCCCGCTGCGTGGCTGCATTTTTCCTGACCCTTGTGAACATTCTGCCTTAAAGGTGAGCTGGTTCTATTCTTAAACTACGATAATACCTTGGCCTGTGTTTACTTCATATGTATATATCTAATGCGCAGATTGATTATTTAGCTGAGGCTACATTTTTCGGAGATTACCCAGTTTATACTCTTTTCAGCCTTCGCCTTTGTGCTATAAGCTTTGTTTATCACCCAATACTTGTTTAGGCCAAATGTTATTCCCAGGATATGGATGTTTTCATTCTCTCCCCTTGTGTTTCTGATCTGTCTGTTGTTCATATTTAGAGACAGGATTAAGATTTCCCTTTCTCTCACAGTTGTTCTACCACTAAACATGTTAAAAGAAAGGAACTCTGGAATAGATTGACTTTTTAAATCATCTTAAAGCTTTCAACAGTTTCTGACTCCACTCAAGAAGGAAAAGTTGTTCTGTTCTAATAACTCGTTTGAGCAGCGTAATTGTCTTATTTTGTGCTTGGTTTGATTACTTTAATAAAGAATCTTGTCACCATCCATAAGGTGTCAGGATGGGATTTATTACACTATTATTATTGGCTATCCCTCGAAGGCGAGGATGATTGTCTTCCGTGAGTCCGACGATGGCTGATGAGGCTGATTCGGGATCTACAGACTTTATGGCACGTAGGGCATTTGCTGTCATGTTCTAAGTAAACATGAGAGCTAACACAGGTACACAGACCCATATCCTCATTGAAAATACTACGGGTAACAAGCTTCAGCCTGTATCCAAATATCAGTGAAATGTAATATTTCAGAGGGATATATTTTCACTATAATGTTAAGGTAGGAGTATAAGAGAGTGTGAAGTGGGGAAAGGACATTTAGTCTTCCACAGACCACATGTAATCTGACCAATCATGAGTAACACCTTATCATGAACACGATCCCTCTCACTTAATATCTGCAGAGAGAAAGTTATCAGCCTTGAGTGGATTATCTCAACAGGTTAATTTCTTTAATAGGCATGACTTTGTCCAGAGCTAGTGACTAAGGTAAGCATTGGGACATTTTGCTATGTTAAAGATGCTATATAAATGCAAGTTGTTGTTGTTATTGTTCACTAAATCATGATCTCCAAACGGCACAATATCCATCCATCCTAAAGCTGTTTAGCCCTTCTCTGTCGCCTTCCAGAGATAAGATTTCTCCAACCCCAACTGTGCAGCAATCAGCAAGTTCTTTTCATATGCTTGGTCATCTCAGTCTAAATATACTGAGCTGTAGCTCCAGTCTCATTTCCATCTCATGTATTTCTCCAACCTCAACTACCTCCTCCTGAAGTGCCCAGCATCACAGATGCCAGTCTTTAGCCAATTTGATTCACTTTGTGTGCTATCAAGAAACGGCTGAAGGCACTGGATACTGCAAAGGCTATGGGCCCTGACAACAGTCCGACAATAATATTGAAGACCTGTGCTCCAGAACATACCGCGCCCCTAGCCAAGTTGTTCCAGCAGAGCGACAATACTGACATCTACCTGGCAATGTGGACAATTGCTCTGGTATGTCCTGTACACAAAAAGTAGGAGAAGTCCAACCCGGCCAATTACCGACCTCACATGGACTGCAGCAGTTCAAGAAGGCAGCGCACCACCACCTTCTCATCAGTAAAATGATGGAAGGTGTCGTCGACAGTGCTATCAAGCAGCACTTGCTTAGCAATAACCTGCTCAGTGACACTCAGTTTGGGTTCCGCCAGGGCCACTCAGCTACTGACCTCATTACAGCCTTGGTTCAAACATGGACAAAAGAGCTGAACTCAAGAGGTGAGTCAAAGTGACTGCCCTTGACATCAAAGCAGCATTTGGCCAAGTATGGCATCAAGGAGCCTGAGAAAAAGTGGAGTCAATAGGAATCAAGGGAAATCTCTCTGCTGGTTGGAGTCCTATCAAGCGCAAAGGAAGATGGTTATGGTTGTTGGCGGTCAATCATCTGAGCTCCAGGCCCAAACATCTTCAGCTGCTTCATCACTGACCTTCCTTCATTCGTAAAGTCAGAAGTGGGGATGTTCGCTGATGATTGCACAATGTTCAGCACCATTCATGACTCCTCAGATACTGAAGCAGCCCGTGTAGAAATGCAGCAAGTCCTGGACAATATCCAGGCTTGGGCTGGTAACTGGTAAGTAACATTCACGCCATACAAGTGCCAGGCAATGACCATCTCCAACAAGAGAGAATCTAACCATCTCCCCTTGACATTCAACAGCATTGCGATTGCTGAATCCCCCACTATCAACATCCTGGGGGTTACCATTAACCAGAAACTGAACTGGAGTAGCCATATGAATACAATGGCTATAAGAGCAGGTCAGAGGCTAGGAATCCTGTGCTGAGTAACTCACCTCCCGACTCTCCAAAGTCTGTCCATCTACAAGGCACAAGTCAGGAGTGTGATGGAATACTCTCCACTTGCCTGAATGGGTGCAGCTCCAACAACACTCAAGAAGCTCGACACCATCCAGAACAAAGCAGCCCACTTGACTGGAAGCAATTCCACAAACATTCACTCCGTCCACCACCAACGCACAGTGGCAGCTTTGAGTACAATCTACAAGATGCACTGCAGCAACTCACCAAGGATCCTTAGACAGCACCTTCCAAACCCGCGACCTCTACCACCTTAGAAGAACAAGGGCAGCAAATGAATGGGAACACCACCACCTGCAAGTTCCCCTCCAAGCCACACACCATCCTGACTTGGAACTATATCACCATTCCATCACTGTCGCTGGGTCAAAATCCTGGAACTCCCTTCCTAACAGCACTGTGGGTGTACCTACCCCACATGGACTGCAGTGGTTCAAGAAGGTAACTCACCATCACCTTCTCAAGGGCAATTAGGGATGGGCAATAAATGCTGGCCTTGCCAGTGACGCCCACATCAAATGAACAAATAGTAAAAAAAAGAACTTTCCTGGGCTTATATTCTACATCTTCAAATTTCTGGCAGTCTTGCCTGAGTTGTTGTGGATTTAACTAATTTTTCTCCAGTTCTCTGCTCAAGCCTAAACCCAATAAGTCTCCAATAGCTACTTATATTGCTGTATCTCAGTATCCTCAAGGATGTGGATCATATTTCCCTGACTCCATTGTAAATTGGCACTGTAGGTGAGTAATCCTAGTCATCGAGCTTTGGAGATCCACTTAAAAGTGTCATAATCTTCAGTGAAAGAAAAGTAATATAATTTTAATCAAAATTTGTAGTTGAGATTTGCGAGGCTATCCAGCCCACGAGCATCAATAGTTTAAATGAAATACAGGGGTACAAAAAACTAACTGAATCTGACCAACATGCATTGCAAAGGCCAAAAGGGTTTTATAAGCTAAAGTAACCTGTTAACAGCTGCAAGTTGTTTTCATTGCAGGTAAACAGAGTCACTGGTTTAAAATATAACATACTTTAAGGCTATGGAATGCTTAGCAAAAATCAGAACAGTTGTGAAAACTGTGTCAAAACCAATAACAGACATATTTCAAAGCTATATTTTGCTTTGATGCTGAGTTAGAACAAAAATATGGAATCATGGTATCTGAAACACGAAGATAAGAGACTGAACATGTTTTATGAAATGCTAATTTAGTTGGCCTAAGTGGTCCAAAGTGTTTTGAAAAGCTGCAAGAGACACAAGCTGGCATTGACTGATAACATCAGAATTGACTTCTTTTGAAGTGCTGAGAAACTAACTCCACAAGAAGCTATCATTTTGTTTTTTATATATTTTATCAGATAAATTCTCTTCTCTTCTCTTTGGCCTCCTTGTCTCGGGAGACAATGGGTAAGCGCCTGGAGGTGGTCAATGGTTTTTGAAGCAGCACTTGGAGTGGCTATAAAGGCCAATTCTAGAGTGACAGACTCTTCAACAGGTGCTGCAGATAAAATTGGTTGTCGGGGCCATTACACAGTTGGCTCTCTCCTTGCGCTTCTGTTTTGTTTTCCTGCCAACAGCTAAGTCTCTTCGACTCGCCACACTTTAGGCCCACCTTTATGGCTGTCCCCCAGCTCTGGTGATCACTGGCAACTGACTCCCACGACTTGTGGTTAATGTCACAGGACTTCATGTCACGTTTGCAGCCGTCTTTAAAGTGGAGACATGGACGGCCGGTGGGTCTGATACCAGTGACGAGCTCGTTGTACAATGTGTCCTTGGGGATCCTGCCATCTTCCATGTGGTTCACATGGCCAAGCTATCTCAATTGCTGCTGGCTCAGTAGGGTGTATATGCTGGGAATGTTGGCTGCCTCGAGGACTTCTGCGTTGGAGACACGGCCCTGCCACCTGATGCCAAGGATTCTCGTCGATGAACCATTCTGTCCACTTTGGAAAGAAAGGTAGAAAAATTGTTATAAATAGCGATTCAGTGCTTAAGACAAGCATCTTGGTCAATTGCTGAAGAGTACGATCAATGGGAGGTGACTACTCACTGGGTGAATGTAGTATAACTCAAAGACCATAAGAAATAGGAGGAGGAATAGGCCATTTGGCCCCTTGAGTCTGCTCTGCCATTCAATCAGATCATGGCTGAACTGATTGCGGCCTTAACTCTATTTTCCTGCCTGCCTCCATGACCCCTGACTCCCTTGAAGACCAAAAATATGTTTAACTCAGCCTTGAATATATTCAATGTACCAGCCCCCACTGTTCTCTGGGGAAGAGAATTCCAAAGACTAATAACCCTCCGAGAGAAGAAATTTCTCCTCATCTCTGTCTTCAATGGGGGATCCTTTGTTTTGAAACTGTGCCGCCTAGTTCTAGATTCCCCCACAAGGGGAAAGCATCCTCTCAGTCTTTACCCTGTCATGCCTCCCCAGAATCTCGCATGTTTCAATAAGGTCACCTATCATTCTTCCAAACTCTAATGAGTATAGGCCCAACCTGCCCAACCTTTCCTCATAAGTCAACCCCTTGATCCCAGGAATCAGCCTTGTGAACCTTCTCTGAACTGCTTTCAATGCAAGTATATCCCTCCTTAAGCAAGGAGACCAAAACTGTAGGCAGTACTCATGGTGCGGTCTCTCTAATGCCTTGCACAGTTGTGGCAAGACTTCCCTACATTTATACTTCATCCCCCTTGCAATAAATGTCAATTCCATTTGTCCTCCTAGTTATTTACTGTACCTGCGTGGCAACCTTTTGGGATTCATGTACAAGGACACACAGAACAGAATAGCACGTGCTTATTTTAAAAGATTGGTAAATTACATCATTTTTCTTCTTTCTTCAGGTGCCTTTTCAAATGACTGTAATAAAACCAAAAACTAAAGAAAAAGTTATTTAACATTCTTACAACAAAAGACTTAACACCAGCTCCTTACACAAACTTTAATCTTTCCCATTATCTCCTTTGCTTATCCTTCTCTCCCTTAAAACAATATACAATTTTTTTGATATTTGCTACTTAAAAACAGTCAGTAAAACATGTCTTCAAGTTTAGACTGCAAAATAAAGCAATAGCAGAGTTTCCAATTAAAGCAATGTTTTAAACTTCAAATTGGATTTCTGCCAGACATCTTCAGACCTTCAAGGCTGAAGCTTATCTCTTAGAAAATTGTTCATTACCTTTTCACAGTTGCAAAACCAACTTTAAAAAATAAAACTTTAACTTGAAATATAATTCAAGTTTATATCCCATTCCTGGCTGCACAATCTTAAATTGAAATGAACACACTCAACAATCACTTTTCACACTCATTCAATTCCAAACAACTTAATAGACTCATGCTTTCAACATTAAAGCTAGACAACAAAGAGTTAACAACAGTTAGATCTGCAGAACACAAGCTGTACATCCCAGGGACATTCAATTCATTTGTGGACGCTTCCAACATTCACTCATTTGAATCAAAGACACAGTAACTTGTTTTTAGTCTAAAACATAGTCTTTTATGTCACTGCCATAAACATAGTGAATGCTTTTCTTCTTTTTATCACTACTCCCTTTGTTTTACGGCAGGGTCGTGGGGTTTCCAATTAGATTTAATCATCTTTTTGATAAGTTTCTTGTTCTTAACTGCCAAATAACACATAAGGGACCCCTCTGGTCCCCGCTCGACCTCTATCTTTTCACTGGCCAGGCTTGGGTAGGATTAGAACCGTTAGAAATCTACTCTCAGAGGTCCGCTTTCAATCTAACGCAACTTGTAGTAGACTGTCTCCTGTCTAACTGTCGGGTCACATGTCTGTCAGTATTTCACAAAACAAGCTTATGATATATTCCAAGCCCTCCTCGACAGTGCCCTACATATCTTAACAAACTACCTACCACCGTTTGACTATTGGTCAGATCCTGTTCACAGGTTTGAAATTCGTTGGTCGCTGAACACCAGCCAGTCCCAGGATAAGTTTTGAGCACTTATTATGAGTAAATATACTCACCCGGTACCTCTGATGGTATTAATGACTGCCGATTCCTGCTCGTCCCAAGTTCAGAATCAGGCTCCGGCCAACTCCCCCTTGGCCCCTTAGTTCCCTTTGCCCACTTGATCCTGGCCGTCACATGGGACTAAGTCCTCTTAATTCAGGCTCAGGCTGGGTGATTGGGATATTGAGGTTACAGAAGAGCTGACTTACACCTGATCCTGCCGACTACGTCAATTGTTAGCGGGAATGAATATGGAAGAATCACTCGACACTCAGGTCTGCTCCAATGTCAAACAGTTTATTTAAGTTACGCCAGTGGGGAGCAGGTCACTGGGCTGTCCAGATGCCTCTCCACTGAACAAAGAAAAATCATCAATACTTATACATTTTCAAACAGTTACTCAGCCCATCCTGGCTGGACATGGTCCAATCATAATGATTACAGATTATATACATTGATTATTAAAGGCCAATGGAAGCGGTTACCAGGCGTGGAAGGGGCTGCATTACCAGCCCACCGACAGATAGGGGATTACTCATGATGTTTTCCATTCCATCCCGATCCTTGGTTCTCATGTACGCACACCACCTTATCTTAACCTTGTTACAGGCTGGTATCTTTGTCAGCATTCCACAAGGACATCTGCTTTCCATTGCATAAGTCTTTGTTTGAATTTATGTTACTCAGCTCCTGTGTGGAATGTGGTCAAGTTGGCTAAGCCCCATGATGCCTAGCAACCTCTTCATTGTTCACGAAGATTATATGTTACTAGTTACTCAAATAACATTTAAACAGTATGATATTTACTGCAGGTGCCTCTGCGCTTGGGAATACCCTTCAACACTCCCCAACCAGGGGAAACATCTTACCTGCACCTACCCTGTCTATCCTTTGAAGGATTTTGTAGGTTTCAATGAGATCACCTCTCATTCTTCGAAACTCTAGAGAATACAGGCCCAGTTTCCCCAATCACTCTTCATAGGACAGTCCTGCCATCCCAGGAACAAGCAACCAAAACAGCAAACACTATTTGTTAGAAGTGCATTTCATATCAGCCAAGCACTCAGTGGATTTGACAGCAGCTGTGAAGAAACATAGAAACATAGAAAATAGGAGCAGGAGTAGCTGCCCATTTGGCCCTTCGAGCCTGCTCTGCAATTCATTATGATCATGACTGATCATCCAGTAGCCTATTCCGGCTTTCACCCCATACTCTTCAGATCCTTTTAGACCCAAGAGCTATATCTAACTCCTTTTTGAAAACATTCAATGTTTTGGCCTCCTCTGCTTTCTGTGGTAACGAATTCCATAGGTTTACCACTCTCTGGGTGAAGTAATTTCTCCTCATTTCAGTCCTGAAAGGATTATCCCGTATCCTTAGACTATGACCCCTGGTTCTGGACTCCCCCACCATCGGGGACATCCTTCCTGCATCTACCCTGTCAAGTCCTGTTAGAATTTTATAGGTTTCTATGAGATCCCCCCTCACTCTTCTAAACTCCAGAGAACATAATCCTAACTGACTCAATCGCTCCTCATATGTCAGTCCCGCCATCCCAGGAATCAGTCTGGTAAACCTTCGCTGCACTCCCTCTAGAGCAAGAACATCCTTCCTCAGATAAGGAGACCAAAACTGCACACAGTATTCCAGGTATGGCCTCACCAAGGCCCTGTATAATTGCAGCAAGACATCCCTGCTTTTGTACTCGAATCCACTCGCTATGAAGGCCAACATACCATTTGCCTTTTTTACTGCCTGTTGCACCTGCATGCTTACCTTCAGCGAGTGGTGTACAAGAACTAGCGAGTGGATTCGAGTACAAAAGCAGGGATGTCTTGCTGCAGTTATACAGGGCCTTGGTGAGGCCATACCTGGAATACTGTGTGCAGTTTTGGTCTCCTTATCTGAGGAAGGATGTTCTTGCTCTAGAGGGAGTGCAGCGAAGGTTTACCAGACTGATTCCTGGTATGGCGGGACTGACCTATGAGGAGCGATTGAGTCAGTTAGGATTATGTTCTCTGGAGTTTAGAAGAGTGAGGGGGGATCTCATAGAAACCTATAAAATTCTAACAGGCCTTGACAGGGTAGATGCAGGAAGGATGTCCCCGATGGTGGGGGAGTCCAGAACCAGGGGTCATAGTCTAAGGATACGGGGTAATCCTTTCAGGACTGAAATGAGGAGAAATTACTTCACCCAGAGAGTGGTAAACCTATGGAATTCGTTACCACAGAAAGCAGAGGAGGCCAAAACATTGAATGTTTTCAAAAAGGAGTTAGATATGCCATTCAGATAATAATCTGCCTTCCTGTTTTTGCTACCAAAGTGGATAACCTCACATTTATCCACATTATACTGCATCTGTCACGCATTAGCCCACTCACTCAACTTGTCCAAATCACCCTGAAGCCTCTCTGCATCCTCCTCATTACTCGCCCTCCCACCCAGTTTTGTGTCACCTGCAAATTTGGAGATATTGCAAGAAGTTTCCACCCTAGTCCTGGTGGTTGGAAGGCACATGATTTCAGGACATTGCACTGAGGAATACAAAAAGAAAGTTATCAAAAACTAAACATGCTAAATAATACATGGATTTCAGCTCACTGCATTCACATCTACAGTAATCTTATTGATCGTAGAGATTTTTTTAATAATGACTTTTCCGCATTCATTGCTCTCTTTTACAGTCAATTAAAAATACAATCTTAAACAGTGTGCTGCAAATTAAAGCACATTCGCTTGTTAAATTGTAACAGGCGTAAGGTTTAGCCTCAGACAGGAAGTCATTGATTTGACTGCAGTTCAAATCCCATTTCAACTGGAGTGGATTTAAAACCTTGTAATTCAAAAATGAGTGAATTGGATCCAGCAGAATATGCAAATACATTTCTATTTTAAAACACAGTCCAGGCTCGCTCAAACCACTTACTTGTGTATTTCTGATAACTGTGTATCACTCCAACATGCCAATAATTCCACTACACCAAATGCATCATCATAAAATGCGACATCTCTCAGTTTCTGGTATTTGCATTCGAAACAAGGTATTGCCTTTCCCAAGAGAGCCCAGGCCTCAGTGTGAAATGCCTTATTTTGCTGTCAGTCGTCACAATCTCATGCACTTGGCAGTAAGTTGTAATGTTCCGATATCGAGACACCTGAACTATTGTACTCCGGAATCCAAGACTCTTACTTGAATATAATGAATTTTTAAAAAAATGTATGTACTAGGCAGAAAGGAGCAGTTATAAAAGTATAGACATCTGACCTTTTAAACCAGCTTCCTAATTGGAGTCACTTATCACCATGCATATAGCATTCCAATCTATTAAATTGTATTCCGCTCACTCCCATTATATAGAACTCCTGATGTGTATAATTCTGCTGTCGACATAAAATACTCATTATTCATGTTTTCATGCTTGGTGCTTTGTATAGCATCAATCCCACGTTCGGAATTTTTCACACGTCTCAAACTTTTGGCAGACATGTATCAGCCATAGTTTAATAGATAGTGCTCTGAGTCAAAAGGTTGTGGGTTCTTGTCTCACTCCAGAGACTTGAGTGTGTAAGATCTTGGCTGAAATTCCAAAGCAGGACTGAGGGAGTGCTGTACTGTTGTAGGTGCTGCTTTCCTGATCAAATGTTAAATCGAGGCTCTGTCTGTCCTCTTGAGTGGACATAAAAGATCCCATGGTACTAGGTTGAGGAAGGAACCCTAGGCAATATTTGTCATTCAACTAACATCTAAAAAAATTGATTATCTGGCTATTTACAGCTGACATGTGAAGGCTGAGGGTTGTGAATCTTTGGAATCCTCTACCCTCAGTCATTGAGTATATTCAAGACTGGGATCAACAGATTTTTGGACACTAAGGGAATCAAGTGAAAAGGGTGGCAAGGCAGAGTTGATAGAGAAGATCAGCCATGATCTTATTGAATTGTGGAGCAGGCTTGAGGGCTCATATGGTCTACTCTACTCTTATTTCTTCTGGTCTTATTATCACATTGCTGTTTGTGGGATCTTGCTGTGTACAAATTTGGGTGCCCCCACTTTTCTCTACATTTCGACAGTGACTACACATCATTGGCTGTAAAGCACTTTGGACCAACCTGAAGTCAAAGGGGCTATATACATGCAAGTCTGTTTCTTTCCCGTTGTTTCTCTTTCTCTCTCTTTCTCTCTCTCTTCCTTTCTCTCTTTCTCACTATGTTAGTTAGATTTTTGATAGACAAGGGAGTCAAAGATTATGGGGGTGGTGGGGGGGGGTGGGCGGGTGGGGGTGCGGTGCAGGCAGACATGAAAATGCAGTTGATCTTATCAAATGACAGAGCAGACACAAGGGGCCGAATGGCCCACACTTGCTCCTAAGTCCTATGTCCTATGTTCCTATTTTCCTCTTTCTCTTTTTCACTTTCTCTTTTTCACTTTCTCTCTCTTTTTTCCTTTGTCTCTTTCTCTTTTCCTTTCGTTTTCTTTCTTTCTCTCTTTATCCACCTTGCCATCTCTCTTCTCCCCTTTCCAGCTTTCTTTATTGCCGCCTAGAAACTCCTAATGTGAGAGCATTGTGAACAGATGCTTAATATGCACCATTCCTCTGTCTAATGTTTAATGCCAACATCAGCATTTAATTGGTTTAATGCCTCTGTTAAAATAGCAGATAAATGGTTGTCACGTTAATTCTTAATCTGTTTATATGTCCAATAGTAATTCCAGGATTATTCTCTCAAAGCAACATTTAAATATTAATTGTAATCAATTCAAATCAAAATATGAATCTAATTAGTCAGATTGGAACCACAAATGCTACTCAATTTCATCAAAGAAGTTTGTCGATGGGGCCCTAACTATTTTCCTCTTTTGTTGCCTCCTGCTACTTTTCATTCTCAAATCTCTAATTCTTTCATCTCTCCTCTTCCTGTCATATCTCTTTAAAGATTATCCTGATCCCCTGTCCCTGACTGCAGCTCGCTGGAACCATCTCTCTATTCTTATTCTCTGTTGCAATCTACCACCTGTCACTCATCTATCAATACTTTCTCCCTTTCTTCCTCTCCACAAAGACATTCCCTCTCAAATCTCTGCTGTCTTCGTCAGTCCTAAATATTAAAAAAAATACTCTGAATGACCCTCTGCCTCTAACCTCTTCTTCTCCTCTATATGTCTACAGCAGAGTTTAAAAAATAGTCAGCCAAGATTTTGAAAAAGGAAAGTCATGTTTAACCAACCTTATTGAATTATTTAAATAAATAACAGAAAGAGTAGAAAAGGTTTAATGATATCCTTGATATACACGAACTTTGATAGGGTGTCACATAAGAGATGCGTGACACAAGGTCAGGGCACGGAGTCAGTGGTCAGTTAGCAAAAAACATTGAAAATTGGTCACAAAACAGAGAACAGATTGGTTGGAATAAAAGGAAGCTTCTCAGCCTAGCAGAAAGTGGGAAGTGTTGTCCCACAGGGGTCCATGCTGAGACCACTATCATTCATCATTAATACACATGGTACTTGCATATCTCCTGATGGGAGAAAGCACATTTTCGTAATTACACTACAAGGCATCTCTTGTATTGCTTCTGTTATTCTTTGATAGAATATTCTAGAAGGTCTGGGAATAAAAGCAGTTAGCACTGAATAAACTGTCCAGCCCAAATGTTTAAATTCTGTGGTCCTGATCCTGTCCTTATTGAGCAGTGTGGATAAAGTGTCCTGTAGCAATCCTTCGAACATCTCAAAGTACTTCAAAACCATTGAATTGCTTTCAAATTGCAGTCTCTATTATGCTGGCAAACTTGACAGGCAATTGTGCATAGCAAAATCCCACAAACAACAAATGAATGAATGACCAGCTGATATGCTTTTTTTTAAGCAGAGTTGATTACATAAAATTTACAGCACAGAAACAGGCCATTCGGGAGAGTTGCTCCGTGCTGGTGTTTGTCGTGGGCTCACTCTAACAGACTGTAAGTGAAGAGTCACCGAAGGAAGTGATGTCGCGCCACACATGACCAGAGAGTTGTGGGTATAGACCGATAGAGAATGGCATGTGTAGGTGTGCTCCTGTATTAGCTGTGTGTGTACATATGTTGCAGTTTAAGGTATAATAAAGACCCACCTATTCTTTGCATATTCTGACGAAAGGTCAGAGACTTGAAACGTTAACTCTGTTTCTCTCTCCACAGATGCTGCCAGACCTGCTGAGTATTTCCAGCACTTTCTGTTGTTATTTTGCTTTTATTCTTTGTCTATTATTTGTATTCGTGTGAATCTTATAATAATTAACGTACAAAAGGAAAAAAATATATAACAGTGTTTATGTTCCACATGAGCCTCCTCTCACCCTATCAGCATATCCTTCTATTCCTTTCTCTCTCATCTACCTATCTAAATTTTTTTTTACTCTTTCACGGGATGTGGGCATCACTGACAAGGCCAGCATTTGCTGCCCATTCCTAATTGCACTTGACACCTGAATGACTTGTTAGGTCATTTCAGAGGGCAGTTAAGAGTTACCACATTGCTGTGCGTTTGGATCACATATAGGCCAGATCAGGTAAGGACAGCAGATTTCCTTCCCTAAAGGTCAACAGTGAACCAGCTGGGATTTTGCAACAATCAATGATTGTTTCATGGCACCATTACTGAGACTAGCTTTCAATTCCAGATTTGTTATTAATTAATTGAATTTAAATTCCACCAGCTGCCATCGTGGGATGTGAACCCATACCATTAGACTGGGCTTCTGGATGACTAGTCCAGTGACATTACCGCTATGCCACTGTCTCCTCCGATGCCTTTCGCTTAAAGGCATCTCTGTTGTTTGCCTCAGCCACTGAAACTGGTAGAAAGTTTCACATTCTCACCACTCTCAACATAAAGAAGTTTCTTCTGAATTCCCTATTGGACTTATTATCTATCTTATCTTCATGTCGCCTAAGTTTTGGACTCACCACAAGTGGAAATATCTTCTCTACATCTGCCCTATCAAACACCTTCATAGTTTTGAGGGAGCAATGTCAAATAATGTTATATATGTTGTGATATATAAAATAAATTCCTTTGTCTCTTTTATTTTCAAGTACCTTTGGCCAGAAATGTCTGACCCTTATGTTGCTGCAAGATGCTGCTCTCAGAGAGGCCTTGGGGGAAGGGACTGGGGAGAAGTTGGCAATGGTGGTGGGGGCTGGAGGAGGGAGAGAGGCTGTGATCGACAGAGGTGGGAGGCCTGAGGTTTCCTTGAGGAGCTGAGGAGGGGGAAAAAAATCCTGATCCTCCTAGACATCAAAGTGTGCTGGAAAAGGCACTAACAATGTGGATCCAGCTGCTCTCGCCTCTCTTTCACTGTTGGGCTTCCTGAGCCCTGGTAAACCCACAAGATGTCTGTAAATTTGAATAGGGTTCCCAATTGCATTGCGAGAGCCCAATTTATATGTTAATGAAGTGTTCTATTTCCTGACAGCAGGACACTCCAAATTCACGAAACCCAGCGTCATGAAAATGTTTTCGGCTTTTTCAATTTTAACCGCGTTCCCCCAACCGAACCTTGCTCCCACCCACCAACCTCCTCCCACTTGACTGGGTGGCGGGGGGGGGGCGGGTAGAATATACAAACATACGAATTCAGAGCAGGAGTAGGCCACTCAACCCCTCGAGCCTGCTCTGCATTCAATAAGTTCATGGCTGAACTGATCACTCCCCATTTCCACCTACCCCCAATAACCTTCCACCCTTTCGCTTATCAAGACTCTATCTACCTCTGCCTTAAAAATATTCAAAGACTGCTTCCACTGCCTTTTCAGGAAGAGAGGGGAAGACTTAATATTGAGGCCATTGTATGTGAAGTACTTTATGATATTTCTGAGAGATTGATAAAATGCTATAAAAATAGTCTTTCTTGAGAACTCAAATTTTGACTGGACATCTGGTTATCTGTTCTTTTTAATTTGAAGCTTCCGGAATTCTAGCTTTTTTCTTTCATAATTTTATTTACTCCAAAGGATTGTGAGGTGGGCTTGATGCTGAGAGTCTCCCTCCAAGCAGTGTTTAGTCAATGACATTTCTATTTACTTGTCATTTAGTGAATAACGAGGTGTTAAACTGACCGGGTCGTCAATCACAGTCACAGACTGCTGTTTACTAAGGGGAATTAGGGGCAATAATCTGCAGACTATGGGTGCCCCATGTGTTCAGATTACTGATCTATATATATTTAGCTATTAGCTCATCAAAATATTATACTCTAAATGAATTTCAAGACTTGCAGATGAAAAACAGAAATTCTACTCTCAAAAATCTCAGAAGATTTTAATTAGGCTGTAGTGTGAGTACAATACTACACAGTATCATAGAATCATACAGCACAGAGCAGAACATTCAGCCCATCATACCTGTGGTAGCTCTTTGAAAGCCTCTCCAATTATTCCAATTCCTCTGCCCTTTCCACAGAACCCCACAAAATTATTTCACTTCAAGTATTTATCCAATTTCCTTTTGAAAGTTACTATTGAATCTGCATCCAATGGCCTGCTGTGTTTCCTACATTATAACAGTGACTGCACTTCACTGGCTGTAAAGTGCTTTGAGACATTGTGAAGGGCGCTACATAAATGCAACTCTTTTTATGCTGGTGACAGCCACAGCTCATGGTCACAAACTTGGACTTGGAAAACTTACACCGTGCTCTGTGTGGATCATTTAACCTGTATGTCTCATTTAAAATTTTCATTCTTGTTTTCAAATCCCTCCAGTGACTCACCTCTCCCACTCCCTGTAACCTCTTCTAGCCTCACCCTTCGAGATCTCTGCAATCCTCCCATTCTGGTCTCTTGTGTGTTCCCAATTTTCATCACTCTACCACTGGTGGCTGTGCCTTCAGCTGCCTAAGCCCAAGTTCTAGGATTCTCTTCCTAAACCTCTCCACCTCTCTCTCCTCCTTTAATATGCTCCTTAAAAACCTACATCTTTGACCAAACTTTCGGTCGCCTGTCTTAATATCTCTTTTTGTGGCTTGGTGTCGAATTTTGTTTGACAATGCTGCTTGGGGGTGTTTTACGATGTTAAAGGTGTGAGATAAATGCAAACTTTTATTATTGTGCTATCAGGAGAGCTACAGAGCTTATTTTCAATCTATTTCCCCATTCTCCTACTGCTCCCTTAACCTGCGACTGATATTCTCAGAACTTAACATCCTGCTTCAAACCATAGATTAATCTATGAAGTGGGGGTGGCGAGTATAATACGGATACACATTTAAATTAACAGCAGCCCCAAGCAAAAGGTACTTTACAGAACAAGACAGGCCAGAGTTAGGATAATAAGACCGTTCCAGGGCTAGAGATATAATGTATAACACAGATGGGATGCTGTACGTCATTATTAAGAATGACACTGTCCGCCCTACATCAAGAAAACATACATCATTGTCTATGAATTACCATGTAGCCACATTGGAGAAGCCTCCTTGTTTTGTAATTCATCCTGACATTTCATTATTATGTTGCTGTTTTTTTTCTGTCACTGCAATGATAATGAAAAATAATCTGTTGCCTTTTCACCCACTGGCGACCTCCTTCTGAATAATAGCTCGCACTTCACTGAGAAAGAGGGCTTGTAATATTTCTTCACACACAAATCATCCTCTCCTCAGCCCTGTAACTGTTTGCGTGCTGAATTTGGTGACAAAGAGAGCAATACTGCAGGCTAGTGAGGGCGCAGTGTAAAGTGTCCACTGTGGCTTAGTGGGTAGCACTCAAGAGTCAAAAGGTTGTGGGTTCAGGTTCCCACTCCTGCGACTCCACACTAAGAATCCCCATCAAGCTATGATAGATTCAATTGCACGGCAATTGAGTTAAATTGGACACCAGAGAGATCACTACATCCCTCAGCAGGTCTTTCTTTGAGGTCAGCTTCACCATGACCACAGTCTGGGCCGATTCGTCAGTGCAATACTGAGTTTGTGTTGCACTGTTGGTGGTGTTGCCTTTGTTAAACTGCGCCTCTCCTTGCCCTCTCAGTCAGACATAAGAGGTTTCAGGGTGCTTTTTGAAAAAGAGCAGGGCAGTTATCCTCGGAATACTGGCCAATATTTATCCCTAAAAGATTGCCCAGGATTTTGCGGGGAGGGAAGTGTACTGGGCGGGTTTAATGATAATCTGTCAACACCCCCCCCCCTGAAGCTAGCCCAACGTCAGGATATTGTGCAAATGCAGATTAACACAGAAACCCAGAAGTTGCAGTCTGTCACACACTGCTCTGCCACAAGCTGAGCTGTGGAACCTCCCGCCAACGCCTTCCGAGTGGCAATCGGTGAATCAGTTGATATGGTGAGAATGTCCCGTTTCCCCTCTCACTTCACTGTTAGAAGGTTGTACCTTGTTCAATGAGGTGTAATTGGATTTTCAATAGTGATCTGAATAATGACTATTGCTGAATAACACATCTGGCCCCGAAAAAATAATGTTATATTCATGGAGTGCTGTTAATTGTCTCCATTATAATCAATTACTAGATTTCTTAGAGTAATATTTTTAAATAATTATTTTTTTTATGTTCTTTTCTTGATATTTTAGCTTCTACCTTCACCCCATGTGCATGCGCCAATCTATATTTTGCTTTGCATAAAATTTTCAAAATGTGATTTGAATATCAGTGTTTTTTATTTCCTGGTCAGCTGTCTGTAAGAATTCTTTATTGTGATTGGCTGCTTGGACAGCTTGATGACATCCCTGCAGCTCCATGCTGAGAATCCCCATCAAGCTATGATAAATTCAACTGCACAGCGATTGAGTTAAATTTCACACCAGAGAGATCACGATATCCCTCAACGGGTCTTACTTTGAAGTCAGCGACAATGTCCTTGCTTCGCCACTGACCACAGACTCCAGGCCAGTGTCAATTTATGGGCCCTCACCATGTTTTCCACATCACAACATTAACTAATTAATATGATGTTTTCAATTAGTCAGAGTACAGTCGATATATAGTAACATCTGTGTGTACCGTCGACAAGGTGCACTGCAACAACTCACCACACCTCCTTTGACAGCACCTTCCAAACCTGCAAGCTCTACCACCTGGAAGAACAAGGGCAGCAAATGCATGGGAACACCAGCACCTGCAAGTTCGCCTCCAAGTCACACACCATCCTGACTTGTAACTATATCGCTGTTCCTTCACTGTCACTGGGTCAAAATCCTGGAACTCCCTTCCTAACAGCACTGTGGACGTACCCACACCAGAGGGATGGCAGCGTTTCAAGAAGCCTTCTCCAGGGCAATTAGGAATGAGCAATAAATACTGGCCTTGCCAGCGACGCCCACATCCCATGAAAGAGTAGAAAAAATCTGAAAAAGACAGAAAGGGACGAACCGGCTGGGTCGATACTGCCCTTGTCAACTCAGCATTCGACCCCGTCACCTTGTTCTTCCCACCCAACACCTACCACCTAATTCTCTGGGACATTCAAACAAAGATATGGGTATTGTTTTCAAACTGGAAGGGAGACATCAGACCCATGAAAACATGGGTAGATGATGTGTTGAAAGTTAGAGGAAAATTTATGTACAGTGCATTATTTCATAATAATGGTAAACTAACTTAAAAATTGGAATGAGGAAAGAAAAGGACAGGATGGTTGAGCAGAATTTGGGGTAGAGTTTCTGCTACTTTGTCCAGAATCGGCCAATACAGCATAATAGATCAAGGAATTTCAACAGCAAGCTACGTCTAACACAAACCGTGATTCTGCACTCTTTGGCACTGGTTAAATGGTTTAAAAACACATCGTGCCGGAAGATGGCCCCACCCACAAAACTGGCCATATTGCTAGTGGTGGCATGGCCTCATGACGCCCACCCCTCCCTGCCACTCGGCAGTTAATTACTGAATAAATGTCCTTCCCGTTCCTACCATCCATCCCCCTCCGATATTGGCGCCGGTGGACGTCACTCCCGGGCCTTTGGATCTCTCTTTGGAGATCCGATGCAGGACACTGGTGGGGAGCGGGGGACGGGGTGGTGTGGGGTCAAACTAACTTGATTGGTGGAGGGGCTGGTGGGAAGGGGTGAAGTGAAAAGTTTATGAACTTTGGGTGTGTACCCAAGGTAAGTATTTTGTGTGGAGAGTGGGCAAGGAATGAAATTTGGGGGGTGCGGGGTGCGAGGAGAGGGGCTGGAAACATTTATTTAATTTTATGATAAATTTTAATGCAATTTCTCTTTAAAAATGTAAACTATCATGTAGGGTTCGTAACCCTTTAAAAATGGCGTCGGAGCCTGCGCAATGGCGTGATGTGTCATGGCCATTTATATGAGCCGCTGTAGGCTGCACAGTGAGCAGTCCACGCTTGTGAACCACCATAGTTTACGGCGTCGCCGACATGCAAAACACAGCCCACTTAATTGGCTCATTTGATAAGTTTTTAAATATTATAAAAAAACATTTATTTTAGTTAGGGACTGAAAGTGTCCACTAATTAAACCAATAAATGGTTCTGTATAGTCTTTTAAAAGTAATTTTCAATTTATTTAAAATCAGGTTACTAACAGTTCATGGACAAGACACTCTAATTACACCTGCTTGTTTTTTTTCTGATAAGCCCAATTTCAGCTGTTTAGTAAAACTGCTCCATCCTCTACCACCTTAAACATTCACTTCCTCCAGTATGGCCACACAGTGGCAGCAGTATGAGCCATCAACAAGATGCACTTCAGCAAACCCCCTTCAACAACATCTTCCAAACCCCCGTCCTCTACCACCTAGAATGACAAGGGCAGCAGATGCATTGGAACACCACCACCTGAAAGTTCCCCTCCAAGTCACACACCATCCTGACTTGGAACTACATCACCGTTCCTTTACTGTCGCTGGGTCAAAATCCTGCAACTCTCTTCCTAACAACACTGTAGGTATTTTTTTTTCTTTGGCCTCCTTATCTCGAGAGAAAATGGGTAAGCGCCTGGAGGTGGTCAGTGGTGTGTGGAGCAGCGCCTGGAGTGGCTATAAAGGCCAATTCTGGAGTGACAGACTCTTCCACAGGAGCTGCAGAAAGATTTGATTGTCGGGGCTGTTACACAGTTGGCTCTCCCCTTGCGCCTCTGTTTTTTTTCCTGCCAACTGCTAAGTCTCTTCGATTCGCCACTCTGTAGTCCCGCCTTTATGGCTGTCCACCAGCTCTGGCGATTGCTGGCAACTGATTCCCATGACTTGTGATCAATGTCACAGGATTTCATGTCGCGTTTGCAGACGTCTTTAAAGCGGAGACATGGACGGCCGATGGGTCTGATACCAGTGGCGAGCTCGCTGTACAATGTGTCTTTGGGGATCCTGCCATCTTCCATGCGGCTCACATGGCCAAGCCATCTCAAGCGGCGCTGACTCAGTAGTGTGTATAAGCTGGGGATGTTGGCCGCCTCGAGGACTTCTGTGTTGGAGATACGGTCCTGCCACCTGATGCCAAGTATTCTCTGGAGGCAGCGAAGATGGAATGAATTGAGACGTCACTCTTGGCTGACATACGTTGTCCAGGCCTCGCTGCCATAGAGCAAGGTACTGAGGACACAGGCCTGATACACTCGGACTTTTGTGTTCCGTGTCAGTGCGCCATTTTCCCACACTCTCTTGGCCAGTCTAGACATAGCAGTGGAAGCCTTTCCCATGCGCTTGTTGATTTCTGCATCTAGAGACATGTTACTGGTGATAGTTGAGCCTAGGTAGATGAACTCTTGAACCACTTCCAGAGCGTGGTCGCCAATATTGATGGATGGAGCATTTCTGACGTCCTGCCCCATGATGTTGGTATACCTACCCCACATGGACTACAGTGGTTCAAGAAGGCAGCTCACCACCACCTTCTCAAGGGTAATTAGGGATGGACAATAAATGCCAGCAATGCCCACATCCATGAACAAATAAAAAAATGTACCACTCTTAAATACATAAAGGCATAATTTTCAATGCAGGAGAGAAAAAGCAATGAAGTTCTATTATGTCACCTGATTGTGCTGGTCCATGTAAGGTTTTACATATCTGATTGTTTATTTATTTCAACATACAGTACTGAAACAGGCCCTTCGAGTCTGTGGCAACCAACAACTACCCATTTATACTAATCTGACATTAATCCCATATTCTCTACCACAGCCCCACCATTCTTCTACCACCTACCTACACTAGGGACAATTTACCTATCAACCTGCAAGTCTTTGGCTGTGGGAGGAAACCGGAGCGCCCGGCGAAAACCCACCCAGTCGCAGGGAGAACTTGCAAACTCCGCACAGGCTGTACCCAGAACTGAACCCGGATTGCTGGAGCTATGAGGTGGCAGTGCTAACCACTGCACCACCCCATGCAAAAGGCTTTGAGCAGAAACTCGATCAGTAGCTTCACTTTCGAAAACCAACATGATTTCACGGACAATTTGCACCCAAAGTGAAAACTACACTCTGTAGTGTTTAAACTCTTTTAATTCTGATTTTAAATGGTTTATAGTATTACTTTAATAGTGTGGAATTAATATTATAGTATTTAATCTGCTTTTGACATAAGATTCTAAGATTATTGTAATGTTGGGGCTTGTTTCATTATTAATAGTGCTTGAGCAGAGAAACTAAAAATAAACTGATTGGTTCAGGGAGAGTGAAATTTCCTGGAGCTTCGAGAAGTGTGAGGGACAAGAAATAACTTGTATATAATTTTATGGCCCATCTAGGAGATAATACCAAAATCTAATTTTATTTTAATTAACAAGTGAAAGATGCAATGAAAATTATAAATGAATTAACAGGTACATGAAATTACCCAGTGTTCGAGGTGTTAAATAAGGAATTATCAATCATTCTCCATATTGTACAGTTCATGTGGTCCACACAAGTTGTTAGGCATGACAGCTGGACACTGCCCAGTGAGCACATATAAAACTAGCAAAGTTTCATGCTAGCAGTGAAAATTCAGATTTCTTCTAAATTTGAATGTGTGTAACTAAAGTTCTTAAACCTGATGTTCAAATCCCTCCGAGGCCTCACCCTTCCCAATCTCCTTCAGCCCTACCGCCCTCCAAGACCTCTGTGTTCCTCCCACTCTGGTCTCTTGTATTCCCCACTTCTTTGCCACACCACTGTCAGCTCATCCTTCAGCCTCCCAGACCCTAAACTCTGGAATACCCTCCCTAAACATCTTTGCCTCTCCACCTTTCCTCCTTTAGGAGGCTTCTTCAAACCTACCTCTGTGATGAATTATTTGGTTACCTGTGCTCCTGTTTCCTGATGTGTATCAATGTCAAACTTTGTCTGATTCGGCCCCTGTGAAATGCCTTGGGATGTTTTACGATGTGAAAGGTGCTGGATAATTGGAAGTTGGTATTGTTGTAAGATTCAAAGTTTTGATGAAAATTAGGAGCATCCATGTTTTTGCCTTTTTTTTATTCTTTCGTGGGTTGTGAGTGTCACTAACAAGGCCAGCATTTATTGCCCATCCCTAATTGCCCTTGAGAAGGTGGTGGTGAGCTGCTTTCTCGAACCACTGCAGTCCTTGGGGTGTAGGTACACCCACAGTGCTGTTAGAAAGGGAGTTCCAGGTTTTGACCCAGCGACAGTGAAGGAACAACGATATAGTTCCAAGTCAGGAAGGGAATTTGCAGGCGGTGGTTTTCCCACACTTCTGCTGCCCTCGTCCTTCAAGGTGGTAGAGTTTGTGGGTTTGGAAGGTGTGATCGAAGGAGGTGTGGTGAGTTGCTGCAGTGCATCTTGTAAATGGTACACACTGCTGCCACGATGCGCCAGTGGTGGAGGGAGTGAATATTTAAGGTGATGGATGGGGTGCCTGCTTTGTCCTGGATGTTTTCGAGCTTCTTGAGTGTTGTTGCAGATGCACTCATCCAGGCACTCCTGACATGTGCCTTGTGGATGGTGGACAAGCTTTAGGGAGTCAGGAGTTAAGTTACTCACTGCAGAATTCCCAGTCTCTGACCTGCTCTTGTAGCCAAAGCATGGATGTGACTGTCACTTCAGTTTCTGGTTGATGGTAACCTCTAGGCTGTTGATAGTGGGGGATTCAGCGATGGTAATGCCGTTGAATGTCAAGGGGAGATGGTTAGATTCCCTCATGTTGGAGATGGCCATTGCCTGGCACTTGTGTGGTGCAAATGTTAATTGCTATTTATCAGCCCAAGCTTGAATGTTGTCCCAGTCTTCCTGCACATGGTCACAAGAACACAAGAAATAGGAGCAGATGTGGACCATATTGCCCATCAAGCCTGTTCCGCCATTCAATATGATTATGGCTGATCTTGGGCTTCAATTCCACTTTCCTGACCACTCCCCATAGGAACACAGGAGCAGGAGTAGGCCATTCAGCCCATTGAACCTGGCCCACCATTCAATATGACAATGCCTTTTTCCCACACTATCCCCATATCCTCTTATGTCATTTGTATTTAGAAATCTGTCAATCTCTGCTTTAAACATACTCAATGACTGAGCTTCCACAGCCCTCTGCAGTAGAGTATTCCAAAGATTCAAAACCCTCTGAGTAAACAAACTTCTTCTCATCTATGTCCTAAGTGGCTTCCCCCTTATTTTGAAATCATGTCCCCTGGTTCGAGACTCCTCAACCAGGGGAAACATCTTACCTGCATCTACTCTGTCTATCCCTTTAAGTATTTTGTCAGTTTCAATGAGATCACCTCTCATTCTTCGAAGCTCTAGAGAATACAGGCCCAGTTTCCCCAATCTCTCTTCATAGGACATTCCCACCATCCTGGGAACAAGTCTGGTGAACCTTTGAAATAAAAACAATAAATGCTGGAAATACTCAGCAGGTCTGGCAGCATCTGTGTCCGAAGAAGGGTCACTGACCCGAAACGTTAACTCTGCTTCTCTATCCACAGATGCTGCCAAACCTGCTGAGTATTTCCAGCATTTCTTGTTTTTATTTCAGATTTCCAGCATCTGCAGTATTTTGCTTTTATTCTGGTGAACATTTGTTTTTTTTTAGAACATTACAGCGCAGTACAGGCCCTTCGGCCCTCGATGTTGTGCCGACCTGTCAAACCATCTGGCCTACACTATTCCATTTTCATCCATATATCTATCCAATGACCACTTAAATGCCCTTAAAGTTGGCGAGTCTACTACTGTTGCAGGCAGGGCATTCCACGCCCCTACTACTCTCTGAGTAAAGAAACTACCTCGAACATCTGTCCTATATCTATCACCCCTCAACTTAAAGCTATGTCCCCTCGTGTTTGCCATCACCATCCAAGGAAAAAGACTCTCACTATCCACCCTATCTAACCCTCTGATTATCTTATATGTCTCTATTAAGTCACCTCTCCTCCTCCTTCTCGCCAACGAAAACAACCTCAAGTCCCTCAGCCTCTGTTGCACTGCCTCTATGGCAATAATATCCTTCCTAAGGTAAGGGGACCAAAAGTGCACACAGTACTCCAGGTGCGGTCTAACTAAGGTTCTATGCAATTGAAGCAAGAATTCACTACTCCTGTACTGAAATCCTCTTGCGATAAAGACTAACATACCATTAGCCTTCCTAATTGCTTGCTGCACCTGCATGTTAGCTTTCAGTGACTTATTGATGAGGACACCCAGGTCCCTTTGTACATCTACACTTTCTAATCTCTTACCATTTAAGGGAACTACTTTGCACATCTATTCCTCCTACCAAAGTGGATAACCTCACATTTTTCCACATTATATTCCATCACATTCTTGCCCACTCACTAAGTCTGTCCAAATCCCCTTGAAGCCGCTTTGCATCTTCCTCACAGCACACATTCCCACCTAGTTTTGTGTCATCTGTGAACTTGGAAATACTACATTTGGTCCCCACATCCAAATCATTGATATATATTGTGAACAGCTGGGGCCCATGCACTGATCCGTGTGGTACCCCACTAGTCACAGCCTGCCAACGCGAGAATGACCCGTTTATTCCTACTCTCTGCTTTCCGCCTTTTAACCAATCCTTAATCCATGCCAGTATATTACCTTCTATCCGATGTGCTTTAATTTTGCTCACCAACCTCCTATGGGGGACTTTATCAAAAGCCTTCAGAAAATCCAAGTATACCATGTCCACCGACCCCTTTATCAATTCTGTTAGTAACATCCTCAAAAAAACTCTAACAGGTTCATCAAACATGATTTCCCATTCATAAATCCATGTTGACTACGCCCAATCAGATCATTTTATTCAAGTGTCCATTTGTCACGTCCTTTAGAATAGATTCTAGCATTTTCCAAATGACTGATGTAAGGCTAACAGGTCTGTAATTCCCTGTTTTCTCTCTCCCTTCCTTCCTAAATAGTGGGATGACATTTGCGACCTTCCAATCTGCAGGAACTGCTCCTGAATCTATAGAATTTTGGAAGATGATCACCAAGGCATCCACTATCTCCATAGCTACCTCTTTCAACACTCTGGGATGTAGAATATCAGGTCCTGGGGACTTATAAACCTTCAGCCCCATTAATTTCTCCAATACAACCTTCTTACTAATACTCATTTCCTTCAATTCTTCATTCTCCCTATTCCCTTGGATCTCTATTTCTGGGAGATTTCTTGTATCTTCCTTAGTGAAGACAGACACAAAGTAATCATTTAGCTTCTCTGCCATTTCTCTATTTCCCAATATAAATTCTCCTGATACTGCCTGTAATGGACCCACATTTGTCTTAGCCAAACGTTTCCATTGTAAGTACGTATAGGAGCTTTTACAGTCCATTTTTATATTTTTTGCTAGCTTACATTCATATTCTATTCTCCCTTTCTTTATCAGTTTCTTCATCCTCCTTTGCTGCATTCTAAAATCCTCCCAATCCTCAGGTTTACTACTATTTCTGGCAACTTTATAGGCCTTTTCTTTTAATCTTATACAATCCTTAACTTCCTTTGTTATCCACGGTCTTTACTTTAGGTGTTTTTGTGCCTTGAAGGAATGTATAGTTGCTGTAAACTATGTAATATTTCTTTAAAGACTATCCATTGCCTATGTACTGTCATAGCTTTTAATGTATTTTCCCAATCCACCTCAGCCAATTTGCCCCTCATACCTTCATAATTTCCTTTGTTCAAATTTAGAGCAGTGGTTTCAGATTGAACTACCTCACTTTCAAATATAACGTAAAATTTTATTATATTATGGTCACTCATCCCAAAAGGTTCTTTTACAACAAGATTATTAATTAGCCCTTTCTCATTACTTAATACTGGATCTAAAATAGTCTGTTCTCTCGTCGGTTCCTCAACATACTGCTCTGGAAAACCATCCCTAACACACTTCAGAAACTCATCCTTCTCAGCATTAGTGCTCATTAATTTTACCCAGTCTATATGTAGATTTAATTCACCCATGATTACTGTATTACCCATACCACATGCTTCTCTAATCTCCTGATGAATACCATGCCCCACACTACCACTACTGTTTAATGGCCTATAAGTAACTCCTACCAATATTTGCTGCCCCTTGCTGTTTCTTAGCTCCACCTAAACAGATTCCACATTTTGTTCTTCTGATCTGAGATCCTCCCTTACTAATATATTGATCCCACCCTTATATTCAGTGCAACACCACCTCCTTTTCTTTTCTGCCTGTCCTTTCTAAATATCGAATATCTTTGAATATTCAGTCTTGGTCACTCTGTAGCCACATTTCCACTATGGCAATTAGATCATGCCCATTTACCTCTATTTGGTCCTTTAAATCATCAACCTTGTTGCGAATGCTGTGTGCATTCAGGTAGAGTGCCCTTAACCTTGTCTTCTTGACATTCTGCATTCTAAGCCTAGTTGATACTCGACTTTGTTTCGCCTGCCTTCTAATATCACTTGCTACATTTCTACCTCCTGTTACCATCTTTACTTACTTCCAATTTGAGCTTCCTCAGGTTCCCAACACCAGACGCCCCCCCACCCCCACTGTTGGCAAGCTAGTTTAAACCCTCCCAACAGCACTAATAAATCTCCCTGTGAGGATGTTAGTTCCAGTCCTGTTCAGGTGTAGCCCATCCATCTTGTACAGGTCTCACCTGCCCCAGAAAAGTTCCCAAAGCCTCAGAAATCTGATGCCATTCCTCCCAAACCAATTCTCTAGCCACGTGTTCAATCGATCAATCCTCCTATTCCTATGCTCACTAGCACGGGCACTGGGAGTAATCCTGAGATTACTGCGTTGGAGATCCTGCTTTTTAATTTCCTTCCTAACTCCCTAAAATTTGCATTCAGGACCTCATCCCTCTTCCTCCCTATGTCATTGGTACCAATGTGGATCACTACCTCTGGCTGTTCACCCTCCCCCAGAAGGATGTCCTGCAGCCGCTCCATGACATCCTTGGCCCTGGCAGTCACGTTTACTGCTGCAGAAACGCCTGTCTGATCCCCTGACTATTGAATCCCCTATCACTATTGCTCTTCTACTCTTCTTCCTCCCCTCCTGTGCAGCTGAGCCACCCGTGGTGCCACAGACTTTGCTCTGGCTGCACTCTCCCGAGGAATCATTGCTCTCACCAGTATCCAAAATGGAAAACTGATTAGAAAGCAAGATAGACTCAGAGGAATCCTGCACCATTTTCCTGGTTCTCTTCGACTGCCTGGCTGTCACCCGTCCTCTCTCTGCCTGCAAGCTCCTAACCTGCGGTGTGACAACCTCCTGAAATGTGCTATCCACGTAATCCTCTGCCTCGTGGATGCACAACAGTGACTCCAGCCGCTGCTCGAGTTCTGAAATCCAGAGCTCAAGCTTCCGCAGCCGGTGACAGTTCCAGCAGATGTGTTCATCTGGGACACGTGGTACGTCCATGACTTCCCACATACCACAGGACGTATATTCCACTTGGCCAAGATGACCTGCTAAACACAACTTCAAAAACTTTACATTACAATGAGAAGTAAAATAACTTGCCAGTTACTCACCAATCAACTTCTTCCCCTGTACCGAAGAGAGAGGCAGCTACTGGAGGCTGAAAAAAAGCTAGAAGAAAGAAAGAAAGAAAGAAAGGAAGGAAGAAAGGAAGGAAGAAGCCCCTCCCTCAGGGATCAAACTCCCACTTTACACTCTGTGCACTCAAATTTATATTCTTTCTAATTTACAGTTCCTCTCCTTTTCAAACTCCCTCAAATTACCAAACTCCCTTCTTAACACTCTGTGCCCTCCAGCAGCACTCAATGCAGACAAGCAGTACTGAGAGTCCCCTAAATTTATATTCTGCAAATACTGCTGTGTCAGCCCTATTAGAGCTCTGCTGGAGTTCAGAAGCCAGTTTAAACTAGCTACCTAATTAACTAGCTACAGCTACTCTGAGTGTTCGTATACCCCTGTTTAAAACAGCAAGAAACCTAACTTACCTCTTAACTGAAACAGGAATTTCAATTAATTGCTAGATGTAAACAAAACAAAAACTAGTCTTGAGAGATTAACCCTTAAAATTCACTCGCCAAACTCCCTTCTTCACACTCAGTGCATATCCCTTGATTCCCTGCGACACCAAAAGTCTATCTATCCCAGCCTTAAATGTATTCAATGATGGAGCATCCTCAACCCTCTGGGAATACTTCAGCATCAGAGGAGTTGCGAATTAATTAGTAAAATCATGTTCACAGAAATCTTGCATCTCAATGCCAGGGGTTCCTGTGATTTAATTAGTGGATCATTCATCATAGAACAAAGGTGTCATTCTGCTGTCATCCATCTCAAAACCTTCAAAGGGCCCTGCAATATAAGTAAGAGAAATAAAATGTTTGCATTTATCTAGCATCTGGTCAGGCCATCAGGGCATCCCAAGGTGCTTCATGTCCAGTGAAGCACTCTTGAAAGGCAGCCATGATTATGTAGAAATAAATTTTGGCACAAAGATAATCAGTTAATATTTTCTGGCTGATGGAAGCTAAGAGAAGGAATGCTGCCCAAGACATGGGACAGAACACGTTGCTCGTTTTCAAAAAGTGCCATGTGATCCTTTCCAATCGACCAGGCATTTGCTTTAACATCTCCTCAGAAAGACAGCGGGTTTGAAATTGGCTCACCCCTGAAAACAGGCCTGGGGGTCGCAGCACGTGATTAATCCATGCCTGTTCATTGCATCGAACGCAGCACAGTGAATTAGTGCTGCCTGCTGCTTTACATAATCACAGTTTAACACTCCTCAAGCTGCTCGTTGGCTGCACGCATTATCAGGGACCTGATATCACAAGTGGCTCGCACTACTTAAAGGCAGCCTGTGCCTCTTAAAAGGGTGGTTCATTTGACTGCAAGATATAGTGGGAGTGTTTTGAAAACTGATTCTGTGCTCCGATACTTTGAGCAATAGCTGAATTTGCGGGAGAGTGAGCATCAACGTTTTTTGGAGAATACACTGGAGGTTGGTAGAAGAAGTAAAAAGGAGACACATCCTATATCCGGATAGATGCTCAGGAAGCAGTGGGAAGATGTAACGGTGGAAATCAATGCCAGGCATCTTGCTGTAAGAGCATGATGCAGTGCAGGAAGAAGTTTAATGATCTGATACAAGTTGTCAGAATCAGTGAGTTATCTTCAAGTGGTATATCCCATCAACTGCACCACTAGCCTCATCCACTGCTCAATTCACTCAACCCCTGAAACCTACCTAGACAAGGATAGAGGAGGGATCTTGCACATGGTGAGACACCAATCACAGTGTGCAGCAGTCAGAACGAGGGGAAATGATAGCTTAGATTCATAACATGGAAAGGCTGGGAAACTTCATCAGCACACTTGCGAGGTGCACTATTATGCAATGTCTAATGGTTAATGTCACAGCTTCCATTGCAACACAAACAGCTTCTGTCAAAGTCCGAGTGCTGCCATGGAAGCTCAAGCTGCCACTTTCATGGCTGTAGATTCCAGCATTCTAAAGTCTCACACAGTCCGGTAAATCGTGCTGCAGCAGATCACTAGGATTGCTGCGATACTGGCCCCGGGGGATTGGCAATAACTCCATGGAGCGTGAATCTGCTGTCCTTTCTCAGGATAAAAGCATTCATACTTACACCCATGCCAGTCCTCCAATGCCCTTGCTGTTGCCTGTCAGCTAGCCAGCCCAGACTGTTGTAACCCAGGTCCAGATGGTGCAGTCTGAAGCAAGGCCTCCTCAGCCCCAAGCTGCTCGAGGTCATTCTCCAAGGCCATCTGCAGTCTCCTCAATTGCAGCCAACAGTTCTCCATCACCCAGGCTGCAACCACTGGGGAAATACCTCGTAGGAGCACTCGGAGAGGCAAAGGCACATGAAAGATAGGCACAGGACTAGTAGCTGATTTTTGTATGCAATATGTCCTGACTGAAGCTATAAGATCTGATTGCAATGTGTATCTTTATTTCTGTGTTGTTGGAAAGAGGTGACATGATGGTCAGTGAGTGGAAAGGTCAGAGTATGTGCTGGGACTATTGGTGAGTGGGAGATGTGGTTGAGGTAACTTATTTTGTTCATTAATTCTTTTATCACGTAGAATCTGGGAAGAAAGGAATTACCTATGTTCTATCCTCCCTCCCTCTCCTGTTCATCCACTTCCTTTGCACTTGCTTCTCCTCTTCCTGACTTGCTCCTCAGCTTCCTGCCTGATAGGTTGTGGCAGGGGCCATTCCTCATAATGACATAATGTGTAGTTCAAAATTCTGCAGGGCTCCTCCAGAGCAGTCCATGCAGCAGAAGTACTGCTTAAGGACACCGATGGTGTGTTATAAAATACAAAAGCAGAATGCTGGAAATCTGAAACAAAAAGAGAGAATTCTGGAAATACTCAGCAGGTCAAGCAGCATCTGTGGAGAGAGAAAGAGAGCTAATGTTTCAGGTCAATATGGCCTCCTGCTGAGAGACTTTCTTCCCATCCTCCCTCCGCTAGCAACTTCTCCTGCTCTATGTGGCCTCTCCTCATTCCTTGCGCAGCATGGCTCTCATTGTGTGCCTGTTGTGCATGGGTGCACTAGTTCTGGAGTGGCACTTTGAGCCATTGTCACACATGTAGCCAACCTTTGACTTGCTGTTGTGGGACAAATATGGGTAGAACAGAGCGCTTCTGCAGAATGAAGGAATTGCGGCTAATCCCAGGGTAACAGGCATTCACCTGCATGATGTGCGACACACTTCTGGTTCATGAAAATGGCTGAGTTCATGTGAGAAGCTCACAAGGCCATGCGTGTACAGTCAATGCCACGATGCGCCATAGGGAAGCCTGGAATCCATGCAAACCCTCGTGTTCGCTCCACCTGCTTGTCTCTATCTGTGTCTCTGTGTATAGACAGCTTCAGGAGCCTCCCTTGTGCAGCAGTTTATGAGATGTTGCTTACATCTCCTGCAGCAGCTTGGAAGCAATCAGACGCATAAAAGTTAAGAGCCACAGTCGCCTTGACAGCCACTGGTAATGCAATATTTGTCCTGCATTGTGATTACAGTTGTGGCTGCAGCAGTTGATAGGTTTCAGTCACAATCTCTTTCGTGAAGCAAAAACTTCTCAAAATGTGATCATCATTGAAGTTCAGGTCAGGAATTGCTCCCTAAAAACCCTCAGTGGATATGGCCTCCTGCTGAGAGACTTTCTCCCCATCCTCCCTCCTCTAGCAGCTTGTCCTGCTCTGTGTGGCCTCTTCTCACTGTTCCAGTCATGCTCAATTCCAAGAGGAAGACCTATCAGTCCACCCATGCTGCTTCCGCACAAGTGTTTGAATGGCCAAAAAAGAAACCTCAGCAGCAGCCAGTCCACTTGCTGTAGACTATCGCAATTCTAGGCAGGCACAGGGAAGATCCAAAAACATGGACACTTGTACCAGCATCCAGAAGAAATAATGCAGCAACTAACCTGTATGTAATCATGCTGCCTTTAAGTAATACTTAAGTGGGGAGGGAATCTTTTATGCTGTTTAACATCATGTTCAGCTGTGCAACGTTAAGACAGGGTTTGAGCTGGAGCATGGCATCTTAGAATGGCAACACTGGCATCAAATCAGCTCTGTACTCTGATTAACATCATAATTTGCCTGCTATGCTGGTGATCATTAAATATACGCACAAACCCCCTTTACCAAGATGCTGTCCAACGCAATTCCCATTGGAAGGACTGGCGCACATCTCAGACACTGTTTTTGAGCATAAGGCAGCCACGTAGTGTCTTTAGAAATGGGCACTAAGAGCCCAATTTCTCCCCACTGAATCCTTCCCTGTTGTACGAAGGTATTCTTCCTGATTTCAGTTCTGAATTTGCCATGCGCCAGTTTGAATCTCTATACCCTTTATCCTCCTGTCATGTTTGAACTGGAAGTCGGGCCCCGGATTTACCTTGACTCTAGTGCTTAACACTGGCTCAAATGAATTAATATGCACACAGCAACGTAACTGTCATAATTTTTTAAATGGCTTTGTTAAAAGTAACTTCCAGCTGTATGCAAATTATGTTTGGGAATTCAGTTGGTGTTCAGCGTGATGTGTGATTTTATCTTTCCGGTTATAAGCTGAGCACTACGGACCATGCAGGAGCATATCATTTCCTCGACCTGAATGCCTTTAATTACATTTTCATCTGAAAAATAATTAATATTTAAAACATTAATTATTGCAGCCAGCCTCCATTTAGTTAAGGTGGCAGAAACATTTGTTATTTCCAAAGGAACGCTGGATATTTTCTTTCATTAATTGCTCTCAGGCTACAGTGTGCTTTGTTCCACCATTGGATCCAAAGTGCATTCAACACAGAGGCAGAGAAAAAACGACGTTTGTCAATCATCCCTTTCATACAGGGACATGGGCTTGACGTTGAGATTTATCTTTTCAATGATTCCTTAAACCAAGGCCTCGATTGCCCCTTCATCTGGTCATAAAATATCCCACTGCCACTATTTTGAAGAGAAGGGTGCGTTCTCCCCGTATCCTGGGACAATATTTATCCCTCAATCAGCATCTCTAAAATGATTATCTGGTCATTGTGGGAGCTTGCTGTGCACAAAACCATTTGCACCTTTACATTACAACCGTGACTGTGCTTCAAAAGTACTTCATTGGCTGTGAAGCGCTTTGAGACATCCTGAGGTTTTCAAGGTGCTATACAAATGCGTCTCTTTTCTTTTTGATCAAAGAGACTGGGCTGCATTTTTAAAGCAGTTTGGAGCCTGGATCAGAGGTGTTTACACATAGTTCAGCAACTCTCAGCTGATGGGGATGTCAATCACTGACTACTGGTGGGCCCCTCATTGGCCCTCCAGTGTTGGGAGCCTGCCCACTGTCCCTCATTGGACAGCACACCCATTCCTTGGCCGTTTATTGGCTGAAGATTCAAAAACCCCCATGGACGTGCTTAAAGCATATTGAGTATTTTCAGGATCCAGAACCAGTTCCAATTTCCGGTTCCCAACTCCTGATTGAAAATCCAGCTACAGATTTCAACTAAAATGAATTAAAATGATCTAGCCAATGATTTATTGAAAAATCAAAATTGTAATTGTGCCTAATCAAGCCAAGGGGCCATGGAAAGTTCTCCTGCCGTTCATGTGGGACTCACTGACACTTACTTTGGGTTCCGCCAGGGCCACTCAGCTCCTGACCTCATTACAGCCTTGGTTCAAACATGGACAAAAGAGCTGAACTCAAGAGGTGAGGTGAGAGTGACTGCCCTTGACATCAAGGCAGCATTTGACCGAGTATGGCATCAAGGAGCCCGAGCATAACTGAGGTCAATGGGAATCAGGGGAAAACCCTCCACTGGTTGGAGTCATACCTAGCGCAAAGGAAGATGGCTGTGGTTGTTGGAGGTCAATCTTCTCAGCTCCAGGACATCACTGCAGGAGTTCCTCAGGGTAGTGTCCTGGGCCCAACCATCTTCAGCTGCTTCATCAATGACCTTCCTTCAATCATAAGGTCAGAAGTGGGGATGTTCGCTGATATTGCACAACGTTCAGCACCATTCGCAACTCCTCAGATACTGAAGCAGTCCTTGTAGAGATGCAGCAAGACTTGGAAAATATCCAGTCTTGGGCTGATAAGTGGAAAGTAACATTCATGCAACACAAGTGCCAGGCAATGACCATCTCCAACACGAGAGAATCTAACCATCTCCCCTTGAAATTCAATGGCATTACCATCGCTGAATCCCGGATTGAATGGGGGTTACCATTAACCAGAAACTGAACTGGAGTAGCCATATAAATACCGTGGCTACAAGAGCAGGTCAAAGGCTAGGAATCCTGTGGTAAGTAACTCATCTCCTGTCTCCCCAAAGCCTGTCCACCATCTACAAGGCACAAGTCAGGAGCGTGATGGAATACTCTCCACTTGTCTGGATGGGCGCAGCTCCAACAACACTCAAGAAGCTCGACATCATCCAGGACAAAGCAGCCCGCTTGACTGGCATAATAAAAGCAAAATACTGCGGATGCTGGAAATCTGAAATAAAAACAAGAAATGCTGGAATCACTCAGCAGGTCTGGCAGCATCAGTGGAAAAAGAAGCAGAGTTAACTTTCCGGGTCAGTGACCCTTCTTCGGAACTGACAGATATTAGAAATGTCACAGGTTATAAGCAAGTGAGGTGGGGGTGGGGCAAGAGATAACAAAGGAGAAGGTGTAGATTGGACAAGGCCACATAGCTGACCAAAAGGTCAAGGAGCAAAAGCAAACAATATGTTAATGGCGTGTTGAATGACAAAGCATTAGTACAGATGAGGTGTTAACGGACTGAAGATTGGACAACAGCAAGTACAAACATGAAAAAAACAGTGGGTTAGCAAACTGAACAAACTAAGATGAAATGAAATAAATGCAAAAAAAAAAGGATTGTAAAAAATGTAAAAAATAAAAAAATAAAAAAATAACTAAAAATGAAAGTAAAATGTGGGGCTGTCATGCTCCGAAATTATTGAACTCAATGTTCAGTCCGGCAAGCTGTAGTGTGCCTAATCGGTAAATGAGATGCTGTTCCTCGAGCTTGCGTTGATGTTCACTGGAACACTGCAGCAATCCCAGGACAGAGATTGGAACCCCATCTACAAACATTCACTCCCTCCGCAACCAACGCACAGCAGCAGCAGTGTGTACCATCTACAAGATGCACTGCAGAACCCACCAAGGCTCCTTCGACAGCACCTTCCAAACCCACAACCTCTATCACCTGGAAAGTCAAGGGCAGCAGATGCATGGGAACACCACCAGCTGCATGTTCCCCTCCCAGTCCCTTCCTCTCAGCACTGTGTGTGTTCCTACCCCACATGGATGACAGCGGTTCAAGAAGGCAGCTCACCACCACCTTCTCACGGGCAATTAGAAATTGGCAATAAATGCTGGCCTAGCCAGCGACACCCACATCCCATGAACGAATGAAAATAACTCAACTGAGTTGTTGACCCACCTGACTATAAATTCACGATCTGCCTGGCAATGGAATGTTGACCAATCTGGAATCCCTCCCATTCCCTCTGCTTACCTTGCTGTCCAGCTGGAGACATCAGGGAATATTATTGGGTGACAATAATATTTTGTACAAGCAAAATTAGAACCGAAGAGATTTCCAGAACAGGAGGAAGTCATTCAGCCCACCCTCTCTGTGCTCACAATTTGTTACAACAATTCAAAACAGCCCAACTGCACTACTCTCTACTCATACCTCCTTCTCCTTAAATTGTTTAAATTCTCCTGCCTTAAAAGATGCAACCACCTTTGTCTAAAGCACATCCAATCGCAAAGTATGCCTTGCTGTAACAACCCAAATAATTGCGGTGGGGACAGGACTTTGGAGCAGAACCCAGTCTGCTAGGATTCCATCCCGTTAACCATGAAGAGCTAAAGGTGGGTGGAATGGGGAGAATAAATCTTCCTCATCCCATCTCAGACTATCCCAGGAATTGCATCCAGTCTGCCCTCGACACACTCCAGGGATCTCTAACCAGGTGATAGCTGCTGTGAGGTCCTCGGAAATTCCCCAAAATTTCAACAGATTATGGTACTCAATCCCAAAAGCTTCCCGAGTGGTTGAAGTATAAAGCAACTACCTTTTTTGTCACTTTGAATTGATCAGAATGGGATCGTGCCACTGAGATCCCCTTACATGACGGCATTGCAGTTCAAAGAAATTAATGTCATGTGAAGTTCTTTTGGACACTACTGAGTGATAAATTCTGTGTTTATTTCAGTGAAACATTGTAATAACTTATTGTTAGGGTGTAGTATATGTATTTATGCTTATAAACATTTATATAGCTTAATCGGTGCCATTCACTGACCCAATCTTTTTAATTCATTAGTGGGTTTTAGGAAGTCCCCTCATGGGAGAATCTAGAACTAGGGAGCACTGTTTAAAAATAAAGGGTTGCCCAATGAAGACAGAGATGAGGAGAATTTTTTTCTCTCAGAGGATCCTGAATCTTTGGAACTCTTTCTCAAAAGGCAGTGGAAGCTGTCATTGAATATTTTTAAGGCAGAGGTAGATAGATTCTTGATAAGCAAGGGGGTGGAAGGTTATTGGGGGTCGACAGGAATGTGGAGTCGAGGTTACAATGAGATCAGTCATGATCTTTTTGAATGATAAAGTAGGATTGAGGGGCTGAGTGGTCTACTCCTGCCCCTAAGTCGTATGTAGGCATTGATGGCAAGGCTGGTATGTTTGATTCCTTTTATGTCCTCACCATTCCCTGGCCTAGACATTGGAAGACATGCTTTTCAGGTGTAAAACAGGGTCCAATATGGTGTGCTGACGTTCAATCTGCATCGGATATATGCTACACCCCATATTGGTTCAGGCGAGCTGGGATCATTCAGGGCATCTGTGTAAAAGAGCCATTAGGCCAATGGGCTATTTCAGGCCCAACGCTGAAACTGGTTAGCTAGCACCTGACTTCAGGTCTTTAAAGGGACAGCTGTTTCTGGCTCCCTACTGAAATTGCCTTCCCCCAACCCCTGCTGACCACCATTCAACCTTTCCACAATCTCCTCCCCTGCCCAGACTCAAGGCTGCTCCACGTCAGTTTCCCTGCCCCCAATCTTTATCCTCATGGTGACTGGCACACAGCATGTTTGGGTGTGACTGGTGACTCCATCATCCTACTCACACTGCCATTGACGCAAGAGGACCAATTTTGCATGATCCGCTTGCTAATCAGTTTTGGCACAACATTTCGAGCGCAAACCAATTTCCAGGACCCCTGTCTCTGTCTCCAGTATTACAATCCCCTCCTCAAACCTCTCTGCCTTTGCCCTCTTATCCATCCCTCCTTCCTTCCTTCACCTCATCATTGTGCTTTGTCTTCAGTTGCCTGAACTCCATTATGGGAATTCCCCCCTTAAATCCATCTTCCTCTCCACCTCCAAATTCTTCTTTAAGACCTTCCTTAAAACCCATCTCTTTGACCAAACTTTTGATTACGCCTCCTAATATCTCCTCTTTGGCTCAATATCCTTTACTTGCCCCTCAATAAATGTGAATCATTTTAGGGAAATTAGGGGCTGGATTTTAAGAGCCCGCCGCTGAGAGCTGTAGCGGGTGAAAATAAATGGCTGCCTGCATGCGCGGACCGCGCACGACAGAACCGCAATGATCTCCTGCGTGGCAGCTCATTTAAACAGCTGGGGTGGCCTGCCCCCACCCCAATCAGGTGTAAATGAAGATTTTAGAGTCAGAGAGTCATAAAGTTGTATAGCACAGAAACAGACCCTTCAGCCCATCATGTCTGTGCTGGCCATCAAGCACCTAACTATTCTAATCCTATTTTCCAGCACTTGGTCTGTAGCGTTGTATGCTATGGCGTTTCAAGTGCTCATCTCAATACTTCTTAAATGTGTGAGGGTTCCTGCCGCTACCAACTCTTCAGGCAGTGCATTCCAGATTCCAACCACCCACTGGGTGAAAAAATGTTTCCTCAAATCCCCTCTAAATCTCCTGCCCCTTACCTAAAATCTATGCCCCCTGGTTATTGACCCCTCCACGAAGGGAAAAAGTTTCTTCCTGACTATCGTATCAATGCCGCTCATAATTTTGTATACCTCAATCATGTCCCCCCTCAGCCTTCTCTGCTCTAAGGAAAATAACCCCAGCCTATCCAGTCTCTTTTCATAACTGAAATGCTCCAGCCCAGGCACCATCCTGGTGAATCTCCTCTGCATCCTTTCCAGGGCAATCACATCCTTCCTATGGTGTGGTGACCAGAACTGTACACAGTACTTCATGTGGTCTAACTAACGTTTTATACAGCTCCATCATAACCTCCCTGCTCTTATATTCCATTCCTCGGCTAATAAAGGCAAGTATCCCTTATGCCTTCCTAACCACCTTATCTACCTGTGCTGCTGCCTTCAGTGATCTATGGACAAATACACCAAGGTCCCTCTGACCTTCTGTACTTCCTAGGATTCTATCATCCATTGTATATTCCCTTGCCTAGTTAGTCCTCCCAAAATGCATAACCTCACACTTCTCAGAATTAAATTCCATTTGCCACTGCTCTGCCCACCTTACCAGCCTGTATCGTCCTGTAATCGAAGGCTTTCCTCCTCACTATTTACGACACCACCAATTTTTGTGTCATCTGCGAACTTACTGATCATACCTCCTATATTCATGTCTAAATCATTAATGTACACTATAAACATCAAGGGTCCCACCACCGATCCCTGTGATACACCACTGGTCACAAGCTTCCACTTGCAAAAACAACCCTCGACCATCACCCTCTGCCTCCTGCCACTAAGCCAATTTTGGATCCAATTTGCCAAATTGCCCTGGATCCCATGGCCTCTTACCTTCTTAACCAATCTCCCATGTGGGACCTAATCAAAATCCGTACTTAAGTTCATGTAGACTACATCAACTGCCTTACCCTCATCTACACATCTAGTTACCTCCTTGAAAAATTCAATCAAGTTTGTTCGACATGATCTCCCACTGACAATGCCATGCTAATTATCTTTAATTAATCCCTGCCTCGCCAAGTGGAGATTAATCCTGTCCTTCAGGGTTTTTTTCCAATAGTTTCCCTACCACTGGCCTGTAATTACTTGGTTTATCCCTCCTACATTTCTTGAATAATGGTACCACATTCGCTGTCTTCCAGTCCTCTGGTACCTCTCCTGTGGCCAGAGAGGATTTGAAAATTTGTGTCAAAGCCCCTGCTATCCCCTCCCTTGCCTCACATAACAGCCTGGGATACATCTCCTCTGGGCTTCAGGATTTATCCACTTTTAAGCCCGCTAAAACAGTTAATACCTCCTCCCTTTCAGTGCTAATTTGTTCAAGTATATCACAGTTCCCCTCCCTGATCTCTACACTTACACTGTCCTTCACCATAGTGAACACAGATGAAAAGTAATCAGTTAAAATCTGACCTATGTCCTCCGGCTCCAAACACAGATTGCCACTTTGGTCCCGAATGGGCCCTACTCTTTCCCTGGTTATCCTCTTGCCCTTAATATACTTATAAAACACCTTGGGATTTTCCTTTATCTTGCCCGCCAGTGTTTCTTCATGTCTCCGCTTCGCTCTCCTAATTACTTTTTTAAGTACCCCCTACACTTTCTATACTCCTCTAGGGCCTCGGCTGTTTTCAGTGTGCTGAATCTGCCATAAGCCTCCTTTTTTTTCCTGATCCAATCCTCTATATCCCTTGACATCCAGGGTTCCCTGGACTTGTTGGTCCTACCCTTCACCTTTATGGGAACATGTTGGCCCTGAACTCTCACTATTTCCTCTTTGAATGACTTCCACTGGTCTGATGTAGACTTTCCTACAAGTAGCTGCTCCCAGTCCACTTTGGCCAGATCCTGTATTATCATACTGAAATCGGTCTTCCCCCAATTCAGAACCTCTATTTCCAGTCCCTCGTTGTCCTTTTCCATAACTACCTTAAATCTTACAGAGTTATGGTCACTATCCATGAATTGCTCCCCCACCGTCACTTCTACCACTTGTCCGGCTTCATTCCTTAGGAATAGGTCCAGTACTGCCCCTTCTCTTGTAGGACTTTCTACATACTGGCTCAAAAAGCTCTCCTGTATGCACTTTAAGAATTCTGCCCCCTTTAAGCCTTTTGCACTAAGACTATTCCAGTTGATATTGGGGAATTTGAAATCCTCTACTATTATTACCCTATTATTTTTACACCTCTCTGAGATTTGCCTACATATCTGCTCCTCTATCTCTCCCTGACTGTTTGGAAGCCTGTAGTACAGTCCCAGCTAAGTGATTGCCCCCTTTTTGTTTTTGAGTTCTACCCATATGACCTCATTTGAGGAACCTTCTAAGATATCATCCCTCCTTACTGCAGTAATTGACTCCTTGATCAACAGTGCAATACCACCTCCTCTTTTACCCTTTCCCCTGTCACGCCTGAAGATTCTATACTCTGGAATATTGAGCTGCCAGTCTTGCCCTTCCCTCAACCATGTCTCTGTGATAGCAATAATATCATATTTCCATGTGTTACTCAACGCCCACAATTCATCTGCCTTACTAGTAAGACTCCTTGCGTTAAAATAGATTAAATCCAGCCTTGCATTATTCGCTTGTGCCTTAACAGGTCTATATTTGCTCTGTCTTCCAGACCGACTTAGTTTCTCCTCTATATTTGGTTGTGCATCACCCCCTGCTGTATCTCCACTCTGTATCCCGATAAATTTTCAATTTGTCAATTGGAAACCTAAATTAAACTTTTCAAAAGGGAAACTGCAATCCTATATTCAAATTTTAAAAAAACTGGCAACCAAGATGGGCAACACAATTTGCATTGAAATACCTCACATTCCAAGATACTGAAGTGGAGACGCATGTCTAAATAGCTCTCATCCAGAATAATGGCATGAACAGTTGACTGAGTTATCTGGTATTGCCATCGCTATCAAGACATTCAAAGCCATCTTGCAGCATTCTGGGCATAAACCTCTCAGGGGTAAACATTGAAACAATGGGAGCTGAGAGCAATTGGGATTCTTAGACTTAGACCTCGTTAAAGCAATAAAAGAATACATTGAGAATTATGTGAGTCTCCCCAGTCTGTATGAAAACTTGAAGTTTGTGTTACACACAGCAGACAAGCTAATCATTGCAGGACCCTTTGGGTCTCTCTCTCCCTCTCTCTCTCCAGGTAACACTGCAACTTATGAACCCTGTGTGCGACTGTGGAAGATCCAAGTCGACCATTGCTACAGACATAGATCCTGGGGAGAAAGCCACTTACATCACTGTCTCAAAGTAAACCCTGAACCAAGAGGGTCACTTCTACCAGCCAGAGACTTTAGACCCACAAATTCATCCAGAAGACAACTGGATCACCAGACCGCACAGACTGCATAATATTTGTATTTGTTCTGGATTCTAATGCAACCAAACTATTTTTCATCACTCTGTAATCTGTTCGTGCATGTGTGTGTGTGTGCATGCACGCATTAAAGTCAGAACATCGTTTATCATTTTACTTAGATCGGGTTTTGATTTTAAGTGCAATAAATGAACCTCTTTCTTGTTTAAGCTCAAGAAAATATGTCCGATTGGTTCTTTTATGATCATAGCACAAAATGGGTTAAAACTCATTGTATTGGGAAGCACATCCACTGTTTAAAAAGGAATAAACCCTGTTGCGGTCAAACAAAGAGAGGGACAAGAGGGGAGCCTTTCGACCCCTCCTCACCTGATGGTAGCAGCTGTAAAATGCTTTGGGACCTCCTGAAGATGCCATTGATAAAGTTCTGTATCAACACGAGTTCTTTCCCTTCCAATACATCTTTAACTATGCTGCACAAAGATTTGCATATTATTATGGACAGTTAGTAAGTGGAGTGGGTAACTTCCACTTTTCACCTCCCACCTGACTGCAATAGGGGGAGACGGTGGTGTAGTGGTAATTTCACTGAACTAGTAATATAGAGGTCCAGGCTAATACCCCAGAAGTTTCAAATCCCACCATGGCAGCAGAATAAAAATCTGGAATTTAAAGTTAGTCTCAGTAATGGTGCGGTACAACTACCATTGATTTCCACAATAATCTATTTGCTTCACTCATGTTGTTTAGGGAAGAATTTCTGCATCCTTACCTTGTCTGGTCAACATGTAACTCCAGACCCACTGCAATGACTCTTAGCAAGCCACGCATTTCAAGGGCAGTTAGGGATGGGTAACAAATGCTATCTTGGTGTCTGGATGGGGACCATTCTGTTACAATGGTGCTACTTTACACCCACTCATCTGGGTTTGGGCTGTGGAGTCATTCTGTCTTCCAGACCTTTGTTAGTTCCATTCCTGTCGGTCGGCGTTATTAACATTTAATGAGCTCCTTTCAATTTCAGTGGGTTTTCCCCAGAGCTAATTTAGACACAGTTAATGAGTTTTGTCTTTGAAGACAGGCTTGTTGATTGCCAGTACAGGCGGGGTCACCTGACCTCTACTCCATTTTGGTACAGACATGTCCATTTTCTTGTGGTTCCGGTTGCCAATTGACTTTTCGTTGTCATGAATACTTTGCATCTGTCTTTACCAAGGAAGAAGATGTAACCCAGGCAATGTTGAAAGAGGAGGGATTTCAGACACTAGAGGGGTTTAAAATTCATGAAAAGGAAGTATTAGATATGCTGTCTGTACTTAAAGTGGATAAAGCACCAGGACCGGATGAGATGTATCCAAGGATACTAAGGGAAGTGAATGTGGAAATCGCAGAGGCACTGGCCATAATTTTTCAGTGTTCCTTAGACTCCTGAGGACTGGAGAACTGCAAACATTACACTCTTGTTCAGAAAAGGATGTAAAGATAAGCCCAGCAATTACAGGCCAGTCAGTTTAACTTCAGTGGCGGGGAAACGTCTAGAAAAAATAATTTGGGACAAAATCAATCGTCACATGGACAAATGCGAGTTAATTACGTAAAGCCAGCATGGATTTCATAGGGGAAAATCATGTTTACCTGACTTGCTGGAGCTTTTTGAGGAGATAACATTGAGGGTTGATGAGGGCAATGCTGTTGATGTGGTGTACATGGATTTTCAAAAGGTGTTTGATACAGTGCCACACAACAGACTTGTGAGCAAACTTGTAGCACATGGAATAAAAGGGACGGTAGCAACATGGATACAGAATTGGCTGAGCGACAGGAAACAAAGAGTAGTTGTTAATGGATGTTTTTCGGGCTGGAGGAAGGTTTGTAGTAGGGTTTCCCAGGGATCAGTGTCCGGATCCTTGCTTTTCCTGATATATATTAATGACCTAGACCTTGCTGTTCTTTTCTTTTGGGCCTCCTTATCTCGAGAGACAATGGATACGCGCCTGGAGGTGGTCAGTGGTTTGTGAAGCAGCGCCTGGAGTGGCTATAAAGGCCAATTCTGGAGTAACAGGCTCTTCCACAGGTGCTGCAGAGAAATTTGTTTGTTGGGGCTGTTGCACAGTTGGCTCTCCCCTTGCGCCTCTGTCTTTTTTCCTGCCAACTACTAAGTCTCTTCGACTCGCCACAATTTAGCCCTGTCTTTATGGCTGCCCGCCAGCTCTGGCGAATGCTGGCAACTGACTCCCACGACTTGTGATCAATGTCACACGATTTCATGTCGCGTTTGCAGACGTCTTTATAACGGAGACATGGACGGCCGGTGGGTCTGATACCAGTGGCGAGCTCGCTGTACAATGTGTCTTTGGGGATCCTGCCATCTTCCATGCGGCTCACATGGCCAAGCCATCTCAAGCGCCGCTGACTCAGTAGTGTGTATAAGCTGGGGATGTTGGCCGCTTCAAGGACTTCTGTGTTGGAGATATAGTCCTGCCACCTGATGCCAAGTATTCTCCGAAGGCAGCGAAGATGGAATGAATTGAGACGTCGCTCTTGGCTGGCATACGTTGTCCAGGCCTCGCTGCCGTAGAGCAAGGTGCTGAGGACACAGGCCTGATACACTCGGACTTTTGTGTTCCGTGTCAGTGCGCCATTTTCCCACACTCTCTTGGCCAGTCTGAACATAGCAGTGGAAGCCTTACCCATGCGCTTGTTGATTTCTGCATCTAGAGACAGGTTACTGGTGATAGTTGAGCCTAGGTAGGTGAACTCTTGAACCACTTCCAGAGCGTGGTCGCCAATATTGATGGATGGAGCATTTCTGACATCCTGCCCCATGATGTTCGTTTTCTTGAGGCTGATGGTTAGGCCAAATTCATTGCAGGCAGACGCAAACCTGTCGATGAGACTCTGCAGGCATTCTTCAGTGTGAGATGTTAAAGCAGCATCGTCAGCAAAGAGGAGTTCTCTGATGAGGACTTTCCGTACTTTGGACTTCGCTCTTAGACGGGCAAGGTTGAACAACCTGCCCCCTAGACCTTGCTGTATAGGGTGCAATTTCAAAGTTTGCAGATGATACGAAACTTGAAAGCATTGTGAACTGTGAGGAGGATAGTGTAGAACTTCAAAAGGACATAGACAAGTTGGTGGAATGGGCAGACAGGTGGCAGATGACATTCAATACGGAGAAACATGAAGTGATTCATTTTAGTCGAAAGAACAATATAAAATAAAGGGTACAATTCTAAAGAGGGTGCAGGAGCAGAGGAACCTAGGTGTACATGGGCATAAGTCATTGAAGGTGGCAAGACAGGTTGAGAGAGCGGGTAATAAATCATACATTGTCCTGGGCTTTATTCATAGGGGCATAGAGTACAAGAGCAAGGAAGTTATGTTAAACTTGTATTAGACACTAGTTCGGCCTCAGCTGGAGTATTGTGTCCAGTTCTGGGCGCCGCACTTTAGGAAAGATGTGAGGGCATTAGAGAGAGAACAGAAAAGATTCATGAGAATGGTTCCAGGGATGAGGAATTTCAGTTATGAAGATAGATTGGAGAAGTTAGAACTATTTTCCTTGGAGAAGAGAAGGCTGAGAGGAGATTTGATAGAGGTATTCAAAATCATGAGGGGTCTGGACAGAGTAGATAGAGAGAAACTGTTCCCACTCATGAAAGAATCGTGAATGAGAGGGCACAGATTTAAAGTATTTGGTAAGAGAAGCAAAAGTGACATAAGGATAAACTTTTTCACACAGAGAGTGATTTTGGTCTGGAATGCACATCCTAAGAACATGGTGGAGGCAGGTTCAACTGAAGCATTCAGAAGGGAATTAGACTGTTATATGAAAAGGAAGTATGTGCAGTGTTATGGGGAGAAGGCAGGGGAATGGAACTGAGGGAATTGCTCTTTCAGACAGCCAGTGCAGACACGATGGGTTGAATGGCCTCCTTCTTCACTGTAACGATTCTGTGATTCTGTGAATTCCTCCAGACCATTGTTTATTTCATCATGGCTCCTTCCGAGCGTGATAATATGAAAAACTAACATGTTATTTGTTTCTATTTTAAGCTATGGAGTCCCTCCCTAAGCTTCTCCACCTCCTTCAATCTTCCCTTAAGATGCTTCTTAAAGCCGATCTCTTTAATCAAGCTTTTGCACACCTGTCTAATACCTCCATATATGTCTCCGAGTCAAAGTTTGTTTGATAAGGCTCCTGTGAAGCACCTTAGGATGTTTTACTGTGTTAAAGGTGCCATATACATTTTGTTTAAAATACTGAGGTTAATGTCTGTCCCACTTTGAGATTTTTTGCGGGTATTGTTTCACAGAAAGGATTTGGAATAAAGAGTTCCTTTCAAATGTTGGCTTCAGAAATAAAATATATTCATGCAAGTTTAAAATAATGACAGTAAGTTGACAGGAAGCTAAAATGCTAATGAACTGGGCTTTCATTCTGTTTGCCCATCGACTATAAATAATAAGCAATTGGTTTTGTTGTCGGGGCTTACAATAAACGTCCCACTCACATTGGGCTGGGAAGTCTTTGATTCCTTATGGCTGTGAATAATAGATGATAATGATCTGATTGTCGAAGAGAATCAGGTGTCGAATCAGATGAGAAGCGAGTCAAAGAGACTTAGCAGTTGGCAGGAAAAAAGCGCAAGGGGAGAGCCAACTGTGTAACAGCGCTGACAACCAATTTTATCTGCAGCACCTGTGGAAGAGTCTGTCACTCTAGAATTGGCCTTTATAGCCACTCCAGGCGCTGCTCCACAAACCACTGACCACCTCCAGGTACTTACCCATTGTCTCCCGAGACAAGGAGGCCAAAGAAGAAAAAAAAAGAAGAATGATCTGATTGGGCATAGTCAACATGGATTTACAAATGGGAAATCATGTTTGACGAACCTGTTGGAGTTTTTAGAGGATGTTGTGAACGGAATTGATAAAGTGGAGTCAGTGGACATGGTATACTTGGATTTTCAGAAAGCTTTTGATAAAGTCCCTCATGGGAGGTTGGTGAGCAAAATTAAAGCACATGGGATAGGAGGTAATATACTGGCATGGATTAAGGATTGGTTAACAGGCAAAAAGCAGAGAGTAGGAATAAATGAGTCATTCTCACTTTGGCAGGCTGTGACTAGTGGGGTACCGCAGCAATCAGTGCTTGGGTCTCAGCTGTTCACAAGAAATCAATGATTTGGATGTGGGGAGCAAATTTAGTATTTCCAAGTTTGCGGATGACAGAAAACAAGGTGGGAATGTGTGTTGTGAAGAAAATGCAAAGCAGCTTCAAGGGGATTTGGACAGACTTAGTGAGTGGGCAAGAACATGGCAGATGGAATATAATGTGGAAAAATGTGAGGTTATCCACTTTGGTTGGAGGAATAGATGTGCAGAGTATTAAATGGTAAGAGATTAGAAAGCATGGATGTACAAAGGGATCTGGGTGTCCTTGTCAGTAAGTCACTGAAGGCTAACATGCAGGTGCAGCAAGAAATTAGGAAGGATATGGTATGTTACCCCTTATTGCAAGAGGATTTGAGTACAGGAGTAGTGAAGTCTTGCTTCAATTGTATAGAACTTTGGTTAGACTGCATTTGGAGTACTGTGTGCAGTTTTGGTCCCCTTACCTGAGGAAGGATATTATTGCCATAGAGGGATAGCGAGACTGTCCTATGAAGAGAGATTGGGGAAACTGGGCCTGTATTCTCTCGAGGTTTGAAGAATGAGAGGTGATCTCATTGAAAACTACAAAATACTTAAAGGGATAGACAGGGTAGATGCAGGTAAAATGTTTCCCCTGGTTGGGGAAATAGAAGCAGGGTTCACAATTTCAAAATAAGGGGGAAGCCATTTAGGACAGAGATGAGGAGAAATTTCTTTATTCAGAGTGTTGTAATCTTTGGAATTCTCTACCCCAGAGGGCTGTGGAAGCTCAGTCATTGAGTATGTTTAAAGCAGAAATTGACAGATTTCTAAATACAAATGACATAAGGGGATATTATATTATATTATATTATATTATATGCAGGGATGTCTTGCTGCAATTATACAGGGCCTTGGTGATGCTACACCTGGAATATTGTGTGCAGTTTTGGTTTCCTTATCTGAGGAAGGATGTTCTTGCTATAGAGGGAGTGCAGCGAAGGTTTACCAGACTGATTACTGGGATGGTGGGACTGAAGTATGAGGAGAGATTGAGTCAGTTAGGATTATATTCGCTGGAGTTCAGAAGATTGAGGGGGGATCTCATATAAACCTATAAAATTCTAACAGGACTTGAAAGGGTAGATGCAGGAAGGGTGTTCCCGATGGTGGGAGAGTCCAGAACCAGGGGTTTTAGTCTAAGGCTATGGGGTAAACCTTTCAGGACTGAGATGAGGAGAAATTTCTTCACCCAGAGAGTGATGAGCCTGTGGAATTCGCTACCACAGAAAGCAGTTGAGGCCAAAACATTGTATGTTTTCAAGAAGGAGTTAGATATAGCTCTTGGGGCGAAAGGGACCAAAGGATATGGGGGGAAAGCGGGAACAGGTTACTGAGTTGGATGATCAGCCATGATCATAATGAATGACAGAGCAGGCCCGATAGGCTGAATGGCCTACTCCTCCTCCTATGTTCCTAATAAAAATGAAGGCAGAGACACAGGTAGTCAGACGGGTTATGAACACAGCGATTTGCAAAGGAAAGCTTTAGCCAGGCTCTGGAGGAGTTTAGTTCGTAGTTATTTTGTTTAAATCAAGTAAAACAAACCACTGAGATATGGAAACATGATGGCCTTGAAATGCTGCAGTGGGAGATCTCACAGTGTGTCAATCGTTCTCTTCACCCTACAGCTCAAAATATTTTTGCCCTGTTAGTTGAAGGAGGTAGGAGCTGATAGCAATGTGATGTCAACAGCACATCTGAAACCTTAATGAATAACAGGCCCTAACATTGATATCCTTAACCAATAAAATTGAAGGATTGAGAAAGAAAGAGAAAGGAACAGTGGGAAGGAAATATAATGAATTAGCGTCAAATTAGATTCAGAAAGAGAAATAAAGAGAGGAAAAGAAAATTTTGTTTTTTATATTCGCTCATTGGATGTGAGCACCACTGGCAAGGCCTGCATTTATTGCAAATCCCCAATTGTCCTTGAGAAGGTGGTGGTGAGCTGTTTTCTTGAACAGCTTCAGTCCGTGTGCTGTAGGTACACCCACAGTGCTGTTAGGAAGGGAGTTCCAGGATATTAACCCAGCGACAGTGAAGGAACGGCAGTATAGCTTCAATTCAGGATGGCGTGTGGCTTGGAGGGGAATTTGCAAGTGGTGGTGTTCCCATGCATCTGCTGCCTTTGTTCTTCTAGGTGGTAGAGGTCGTGAATTTGGAAAGTGTTGTCGAAAAAGCCTTGGTGAGTTGCTGCACTGCATCTTGTATATGGTACATGTTATACGATTGCCTTTAAGAGTGATGGCCTTTTAAAGTCTCAGTATGCTAATGAGCTGAGTATCAGGATGCAGTCATGTGACTACATGCTAGTCACACTCTGTAACTGTAACACCAAGAGGCGAGACCTGTAAATAGATAGCTCTGCACTGTATATACTTGTTTGTGATCTTCAATCAACTGAACTCCACGCATCTCATAATGTTGCACCAGACAACACAGAAAGCTTCTCATTACAATACACATGGCTGCCACTGTGCAGCAGTGGTGGAAGGTGTGAATGTTGAAGGTGGTGGTTGGGTTGCCAATCAAGTGGGCTGCTTTGTCCTGGATGGTGTCGAGCGTCTTGAGTGTTGTTAGAGCTGTACTCATCCAGGCAAATGGAGAGTATTTCATCGCACTCCTGACTTGTGCCTTGTAGACGGTGGACAGGCTTTGGGGAGTCAGGAAGTGAGTTACTCATTGCAGAATTCCCAGTCTCTGACCTGCTCTTGTAGCCACAGTACTTATGTGGCTGGTCCAGTTTAGTTTCTTATTAATGGTGACCCGCAGGATGTTGATAGTGGGAGATTCAATGATATTAATAGCATTGTATATCAAGGGGAGATGATTAGATTCTCTCCTGTTGGAGATGGTCATTGCCTGGCTCTTGTGCTGGCTCTCAGCCCAAGCCTGAATGTTGTCCAGATCTTGCTGCATATGGGCATGGACTGCTTCAGTATCTGAGGAGTTGGAAATGGTGCTGAACACTGTACGATCATGGGTTAAGAGAAAGAGAAAAAAAGAGACAGAAAGGAAATGTCAGATTTTGCAATTTAAAAAACCCCAGGAACAATTCATTACCTGCAGGAATCAGAACAGTTTCAATTGTTCTCTTTCTGGTCTTCAGAAGTTGAGTGGAATTAAAAGAACATTATTCTTATCATTAAAAGGGTCCTTGTGTTGCAAAATACCAGCTTTACCTTTCTGCAGTGATTTAATTTGTACTAATGTTGCATCCCAGCAATTTTCTGAAACTCCTGCAGAGAGGTTGAGGGTGAGTTTTGGTTTCTGTGAGGCTAACTGTGGAACAGCGCAAATCACTCAGCAATACGTTGTGATTCTCAAAACCAGTCATAACTCTTTCTCACCATAAATCACCGAGCACCATTAAATGCATTGTCATTTACCCTTCAAATTCTGGCCCATTATGTTTGTTTTTTTAAATATTGCGCGTTATTGATGGAAGCAAGAAAGTCTGGTCATGACCATTGTTCAGCATGGTCACTTGCTGTGGAATGCAATAATTTAATCACAGGTATCAAGCAGCATTTTACCAGGTGTTTCCTCAGTCCGCCTTCCAAAAGGTTGAAGCACACGTGCAACATCACGGTGATCAAGCTTGGCTCACAAGGGTTGTTGCATCCCACGTTACACCATCATATAGTTAGCGATCAGGCAGTATGAACACACCACGATCACAAGACCATTTACAGCAACAACAACTTGCATCTGTATAGCATCTTTAGTATGGTAAAATGTCTGTCCAGGCACTCCAAAAAAATAAATTAATGCCAAGCCACATAAACAGATATTAGGGCAGGTAAACAAAAGTTTGGTCAAAGAAGTAGGTTTTAAGGAGGAGAGAGAGGCAGAGAGGGTTAGAGAGGGGAATTCCAAAAATATTAGGGCCCAGGCATTTGAATGCATGGCCACCAATGGTGGAGTGATGGAAATCGGGGAAGCACAATGGGTCAGAATTGGAGGAGCGCGGATATCTCAGAGGATTGTAGGGCTGAAAGAGGTTACGGAGGTAGGGAGGGGCATGGTTCTGGAGGAATTAGAGCACAAGAATGAGAATTTTAAATTTGAGGCATTGCCTGATTAGGAACGAATAAAAGAAAAAAAGACAAGTGTAGCCATTGTTGTAATTTTTGAAACACAGCAGCCACTTTGTGCACAGTAAGCTCCCACAAACAGCAATGTGATAATGACCAGATCATCTGTTTTTAGTGATGTTGATTGAGGGATAAATATTGGCCAGGACACTGGGGCAAATTCCCTTCCTCTGCTTTGAAATAGTGTCACGGGATCTTTAACATCCACCTAAGATAGCAGACAGGACATCTGATTTGAAAGGCAGCACTTACTGACAGTGCAGCACTCCTTCAGTACTGCACTGGAGTGTTAGCCTGGATTTTTCTGCCCATGTCTCTGTGTTAAGACTTGAACTCACAACCTTCTGAATCAAAGGAGAATATATTACCCCCGTAGCCTTGTGAAACAGTTTCTCTTTACTCCTGAACTGTGGCTCAGATGAGTCAGAAGGTTATGGGTTCAAGTCGCACTCCAGAGAATCATTAAAACATAGAATAGCACAGCACAGAAGGAGACCCATTCGGCCCATTGAGTCTGTACCAGCTTTATCGAAGAACAATCCAGTTAGTCCCTCTTCCCTGTATTCCTGCAAGTTTTTTCTCCTTCAAGTATTTGTCCAATTCCCTTTTTGAAGGATACTATTGAAGCTGTTTCCACTGTCCTATCAGGTAGTGCATTCCAAATCCTAACCAGTCAAACCAGAGAAATACGAAGGATGTTGGTTCTGGGACTTCAACACATATTCTCCAGGGTGGACTTCAGTGCAGTATTGAGGAAGTGCTACATTGAGGGACTTCAGTTACGTGGATAGGCTGGTGAAGTTAGGGTTGTTCTTCGTCAATAAGTGAAGACTGAGAGGAGATTTGATAGAGGTGCTCAAAATCAAGAGGCAGAGTAGATAGAGAGAAACTGTTCCCATTGCTGAAAGGGTCCAGAACCAGATGCCTATGTTCTCTGGAGTTTAGAAGAATGAGAGGCAACCGAATTGAGACATACAATATTCTGAAAGGGCTTGATAGGGTAGAAGCTGAGAGATTGTTCCCACTGGTCAGGGAATCTAGAACACAGGGACACAGTCTCAGGATAAGGGGTCAATCATTCAGGACTGAGATGAAGAGAAATTACTTCACTCAAAGAGTTGTGAATCTTTGGAATTCTCTACCCAAGAGGGTTGTGGATGGTCCATCATTGAATACATTTAAGGCGAGAGATAGGGATAGATAGATTTCTGGTCTCACAGGGAATCAAGGGATATGGGGAGTGGGCAGGAAAGTGGAATTGAAGCCCAAGATCAGCCATGATCGTATTGAATGGCGGAGCAGGCTCGATGGGCCATATGGTCTACTCCTGCTCCTATTTCTTGTATTCTCGTGTACTTGTGACACAGATTTAAAAGAACCAATGGTGCATGAGGAAAATCTTTTTTACGCAGCGAGTGGTTATAATCTGGAATGCGCTGGTTACGAGTGTGGTGGAGGCAGATTCAATCTTGGCTTTTAAAAGAAAATTGGATAATTACGTGAAGAGAAAACATTTTGCAGGACTGAGGGAAAAGGCGGGCCAGTGGGACCAGCTGATTTGCTCTTGCAGAGAGTTGGCACAAACACAATGGGCTGAATGGCCTCCTCTTGTACTGTAATAATTCTATGATTCTACGGTTTATTGTCTTCCTATTGACTAAAATATTAAATAGAGGCCTCGACTGCCTGTTGCAATGATTCAAGTGGGCATTGCTGGCCCCACAGTAATATTTGAATAAGAATATTTTTTCAGCTGCACTGTCTGATATTTTGCTCTCAAATGACATCATCAGAAACACATTAACTAGCTATTTTCTTCATGAATTTTTATGGGATGGTGCTGGTGCAGAATGGTTCTCTGTTTGTAATTCAAAATATAATTCACTGGGTAAATGTACTTTGACTTAGGAAAAGCACTACCAGGCAAATATCATAAAGAAAAGGAAACCAATTCGAGAATCTCAAACAAATTTCTTTCTAAAATATTTGAATGACATAAAATATACTCAGTGCAACAACAGTTTGTATTTATATAGCACTTTTAACATATTAAAATATCCCAAAGTGCTTTCCAAGAGTGATTATCAAACAAAGTTTGTCTGAGCCACGTAACGAGATATTAGGACAGGTGACCAAAAGCTTGGTCAAGGAGGTAGGTTTTGGTGCCTTAAAAGAGGAGAGCAGTGGAGAGGTGGAGAGATTTAGCAAGGGAATTCCTGAACTGAGTGTTAATTGTTATTAATTGTGTGTTTAATTGAATGCAGGTGGCTGGCATTAACTGGGGATTCACTTGTGCTTGCAAAAATAGGAACAGACTGAAACTGTGGTGGTTGGGGGGTTAGGAGGTGCATGCCTGAAATGTGTATGCCTGTAAATAAAAGCTTATAAATGTGTGCACAGATAGGCTCCAGTTCTATCCTTCACTGCCTAGCTTTATTGAATAAAACACTGAGTGCCTAAGCAGTTGAAGGCACAGCCACCAATAATGGGACAAAGGAAATTGGGGATGCACAAGTGGTCATAATTAGCAGCAATGCATTAAGCAGACTTCAGATGACAATGGGATTGACCAGAACTGAAGCACTTTGTTCAGGCTGGGCAACATAACTGGAAACTCCAGGATCCATAACACCAAACAGGGACAAGTCTCAAACCTGTATCTGTAGTATAAGTGCATCAATTATACAAGTTGAATCATGGAAAAAGTTGAGCATCTAATTTTCTTGACTTTGCATTGCCAGTGTCTATAGACAACACTGTACTGTTGTGTACTGGATCTGTTCTTTAGTATCAGTACAGATTTTGAGACTGCATTCAACTTGTGTCAAAATGGCCATGTGGTTGGTTACTTTGAAGGTCGTAACATATATTGGTCCCTTAATAAAGCTTGAACAGGAGGCTTTGTGTCAGCCATGACTCAGTGGGTAGCACTCACCTCAGAGTCAGAAGATTGTGAGTTCAAGCCTCACTTCAGGAACTTGAGCACAAATTTTAGGCTCAGGTGGACATGAAATGTCCCAGGCCATTTCAAAAGAGAGCAGGTGTCGTTCTTCCCTCATGCCCTGTGCAATATTTATCTCTCAACCAACATCACTAAATAATAGGCTATCTGTTCATTATCACATTGCTGTTTGTGGGATCTTACTGTGCTCAAATTGGTTGCTGCGTTTCCTGCATTGAAACGGTAACTACACTTCAAGAAAGTAAAGTGGCTGTAAAGTGCTTTGAGCAATATAAATACAAGTTTTTTTTTCTATCTTTCCCTTTTCTGCTGCACAATCCACAGACTGAAATGAGCCTTCGTAACAAAATGCAGTCAAAGGCCCTTATTATATATGAAATGTGATGAGGCATCAATACATTGGCGATAATTCAGCACAATTTAAATGGTTCAGCAAGCAAGGACATAGATATGAATGATAGCATTGTATAAGCTAACAGTGTTAAAAGGCATGTTGTAATGATGATATTTGGCATGTTGCCTCAATGCTGACAGAACAGTTGGATAGAGCAAAAAATGTCACCACTTGGAAGTAATGAGTTTGAATTGCACCCTGTGACAGTAAGGAAAGGATTTGCATTTATATAGTGACCTTCGCAACTGTGGGTCATCCCAAAACGCTTCATAGCCAATTAAGTATTTTTGAAGTGCAGTCTCGGTTGTAATGTAGGAACCGTGGCAGCCAATTTGCACACAGCAATGAAGTAAATGACTCCATAATTTAATTTAGCGATGTTTGTTGAAGGATAAATGTTGGTCAGGACACTGGGGATAACTTTCCTTTTCATCTTCGAAATACTGCATGGGATCTTTTACATCCACCTGAGAAACCGGAGAAATTTAGTGTCTTATCTAAAAGGCAGCACTGCCAACAATGTCGCACTCCCTCAGTATTGCACTGGATTGGCAGGCTGCATTCTCTGCTCAACTTGCTTGATCTGTAGTTGACATGGTAATAAGTCCTTTGATATATTCATATCAGCTTTTATTGCCTACTATTGTGATGAATGGATTTAAAATTGATGGATTGACATTTGTTGAAATAAGTAGAGGGATTTCACCTAAGAATGGGGAAATTTTAACATTTATCTCTAGCTAATAAACAAGGGGGTGATAGCAGATAGGCCACCATTTTTACACCTCATTGTAATTTTCCTTTCAAAGGGGTTTGTTTCTGATTTTATGCTTGGCGATTACAACCCATGGGGAATGTTGTTGTGGCACTCATTTGAATCCATTTGGCACTCGGGATTACATAGGCCAAAATATTACCTTCTGGCAGAGGCCCCGCCCACCAACAAAAAAGTTGGGGGCGAGCTGCCTCCGCTGGGCCTGGATGCCACACAGCGATTTTGCAAGGCCCAGGCCCTTAATTGGAAGAGGTCGGGCCTTCCGCCCCTGAGGCAGGAAGTCCCACTTCCAAGAGCTGCCGGCCAATCAGCGAGCTGGGAGATCCTGAGTCCCAGCAGCACCACCGAGAGTGAGAGCCACTGTTGGGACTGCGCCCAGCCAGAACCAGCAAGATGGAAGAGGCCCCTGAATGGAGGTAGGTGTGTGGGGTCTCACTGGGGACAATCAGCTCCGGTGAGGGGGTGGGGGTCGCTAGAGAGGGTGGCGGGAGGTGTTGCAATGGGGGTGGCTTGTGCTGTGGGGGAGGTGCCCTCCATGGGGAACAGAGTGCCTGATCAGGAGGTCACCCCCCCGTCAGCCTGCAAGGAGCCCACCAGGCTTAACTGGGCAGAATCTCCGGTTGGCGAAGTGACCATCCGCCATTGATAATATACCAGCGGTGCGGGACGAGGCCCTTAAGTGGCAATTAATTGGTCTGGGGTGGGGCTGTTTGCCACCTCCCCCGATGTTGGTAAAATTGTAATGGGGGCGAGTAGGTGACTGGAACGGCACCCTCCCCCCACCTCCCTCTCAATTTTATGCCCACCCGCACCCACCCCCCCACCCCCCCAAGCTCCCAGCCTGCAAACAGGGGGGCCTGTGTAAAATTCTGGCTACAGTTTAAAATTCAGAATTTAAATTTCAATAAACTTTGACAGTATTGTGTCCAATTTTGGGCGCCACACTTAAGGAAAGATGCAAGGCCTTGGAAAGCGTGCACAAGAAATTCACTGGAGTGGTGCCAGAGATGAGGGACTTCCAGAAGATATTCGATAAAGTCCCTCATAAGCGACTGTTAGCTGAAGTTGAAACTTACGAAATTTAAAGAAAATTATTGCTCTGGTTAGGAAAATGGTTGAGCAGAAGAAAACAGAGAATAGGGATCATGTGCAGGTACTCTAACTGGGAGGATGTGACTAGAAGCATCCCACAGGGATCTGTGTTGGGGCCTCAATTATTCATTGTATTTATAAACATCTTTGATGTTAAGAGGGAGCCATAGCTCCAAGTTTGCCTATGGCACAAAGATAGATGGAATTGTAAGCGGCATAATTGGAAGCAAAAGTGTATCGGCAAAACTGTGACAAAGTGATTTCAGTATTGACAAGTGTGTGCTCATCCACTATGGACCTAAAAAAGATATTTCAGAATAATTTCTAAATGGTAAAAAGGAAGAAAGATTGGAGTTCCAAAGAGACTTAGGGGTCTATTTACATAGATTGTTAAAAGATTATGGCCAGGTACTGAAAATAATCAAAATGATGATTGGAATGCCTTTTTTTGCATTCAAAGGATGTGGGCATCTTTGGTAAGGCTCGGATTTATTGCCCTTTATGTCTAGAGAACTAATATACAGAAGGTTAGAAGTTATGCTACAGCTGTACAAAGGCCTAGTTTGAACACATCTGGAGTACTGAATTCAGTTTTGAACACCAGACCTTGAGAAGGATATAAAAGCAAAATATTGCAGATGCTGGAAATCTGAAATAAAAACTGAAAATGCTGGAAATGCTCAGCAGGTCAGGCAGCTTCTGTGGAGAGAGAAACAGAGTTAACATTTCAGATCTGTGACCCTTTCTGGTGTAGGGTCAAAGACCTGAAACGTTAACTCTGCTTCTCTCTCCACAAATGTTGCCTGACCTGCTGAGTACTTCCAGTACTTTCTGTTTTTACCTGCCAAGGTTACATTGGCCTAAGAGGGAGTGCAAGGTAAATTCACCAGAATGATACCTGGACTCCAAGAGTTAAATTACAAGAAGCGATTACACAAACTAGAGTTGTATTTCCTGGAATTTAGAAAATTAAGGGGTCAATTTATATTTTCTAGGTATTAAAGGGAACTGATTGGGTAGTTACAGAGAAACCATTTCCACTGGTTATGGAGTCTAGGACGTTGCATTGTTTAAAAATTAAAGTTAGACGTTTCGGGGTGAAATTAGGAAACACTTCTGTACACAAAGGTTAGCAGAGGTTTGGAACTCTCTTCTGCAACTGGCAATTAATGCAACAGGCTAATTGTTAATTTTAAGTCTAAGGTTGATAGCTTTTTGGTAATTAAAGGTATTAAAGGATTGGGGGCAAAGACAGGCATCTGGAGTTAGATCGCAGATCAGCCATGATCTCATTGGATAATGGAACAGGCTTGTGGGGCTGAATGGCCTACTCCTGTTCCTATGTTCATATGTGGAGACTAGAGAAGCTGGGATTGTTCTGCTGAGAGCAGACGAGGTTAAGGGGAGATGAAATAGATGTCCAAAATTATGAAGGGATCCACTAGACAGAAATTATTTCCACTGATAGGAGGGTTGGTAACCAAAGAAAACAGGTTAAAAATAATTGGCTGAAGAACCAGAGGTTTTTGTGTCAGAGAAATTGTGGAAGATTGTTGGGATTAGCTCAGAAATTCAGCATAATTGTATAAACTGAACCCTTAAGTCCTTCCATTCCCTTATCATAACTGGAAGAAGTTAGAGATGTAACAAGCTTTAAGCAGGTACAGAGCTAGTGAAAAAAGTGGGTGTGTGAGGGCTGGTGGTCAAAACAAGAGGAAAGGTCAGTTATAGGGTGGACGGCAGGGATGATGGTACAAGTCAAAAGGGGATGGTTACTAAAGAAATAAAAGATGGCTCCAGGAGAAGGGATTTGAAACTCAACCCTATGTCAAACTGAACTTGTATGAACATTGGGAGAGCAGGACTGAAGAGAGACATGTACACATGTAAAGTCAAGCATGTATGCATGTATAGGTATGCCAACAACATGGAAGGCTGGCAATTTTTTTCTGGGTGCATAAATTTAACTAGTCTGGAGTTTGGTAAATCCATGTTATGTGCAAAGTGTACCGTCCAGATGATTTCTTTTTACTGCCACAGATTACCATTAATATTTAATAAAAATCAAGAATTGACGACTTGCATTATGCAATGTAATTGTATGTGACATCCCTTCTGTCTGTCAAATAAATGTAACGCGATCAGGGCCAAGTTATTCTTTCTGCTTAGTATTCAGAGTCACTTGAACCCATCTTCACCCACTCTCTCACATGCTCACTGCCTATTTTCACACAAGATACACATTTGCAGCAGTGTCAATTTGATGAGAAATTGCAGGGTAGGAAAACTGTATTGGTGCATGTACAAGATGGGAGCCTGGTTTCTGATTTAGTGCCCTCAGTTAAATGAAGCAGAATTTGTATAAGATGAAGTAAAGAAAGGGATTGAAATTGTGCACTATGTTTAGCAACTGATATCTGGATTAACATCATCCACTCCTGCTCCTTCTAAATTACAAATACACCAGCCAATGCACTCATCCTAACTCCTACATTCTCCCTGTATTGAAATTGAAGCTCATTGTCACAAGCAGACTTGCATTTATGTAGAGTCTTTCACAACCTCAGATGTCTCAATGTGCTTAACAGCACTTTTGAAATGTAGTCACTGTTGTGATGTACGAAACAAGGCAGAAAATTTGCACACTGCAAGCTCCCACAAGCAGCAATGAGAAATGACCAGATAATCTTTATTTGCTCAGGGGATGCAGGCTTCGCTGGCTAAGCCAGCATCTATTGCCCAAACCTAATTGCCCTTAAGAAGGTGGTGAGCTGCCTTCTTGAACCGATGTGGTCCATGCAAGGTAGGTACACGCACAGTGCTGTTAGGAAGGGAGTTCCAGGATTTTGATCCAGTGACAGTGAAGGAACGGTGATATAGTTCCAAATCAGGATGGTGTGTGACTTGGAGGGGAACTTGCGGGTGGTGGTGTTCCCATACATCTGCTGCCCTTGTCCTTATGGAGGTTGCAGGTCTGGAAGGTGCTGCCTGAGTAGCCTTGGTTCGTTGCTGCAGTGCATCTTGTAGATGGTACACACTGCTGCCACTGTGCGTCGGTGGTAGAGGGAGTGAATGTTTGTGGATGGGGTGCCAATCAAGAGGGCCGCTTTGTCCTGGATGGTGTCGAGCTTCTTGAGTGTTGTTGGAGCTGCACCCATCCAGGCAAGTGGAGAGTATTCCATCACACTCCTGACTTGTGCCTTGCAGATGGTGGACAGACTTTGGGGAGTCAGGAGGTGAGTTACTCGCCGCAAGATTCCTAACCTCTGATCTGCTCTTGTAGCCACGGTATATATATGGCTACTCCAGTTCAGTTTCTGGTCAATAGTATCCTCCAGGATGTTGATAGTGGGAAATTCAGTGATAGTAATGCTGTTGAATTTCAAGGGGAGATGGTGAGATTCTCTCTTGTTGGAGATGGTCATTGCCTGGCACTTGTGTGATGTGAATGTTACTTGCCAGTTACCAACCCAAGCCTGGATATTGTCCAGATCTTGCTGCATTTCTACACAGACTGCTTCAGTATCTGAGGAGTCACAAATGGTGCTGAACATTGTGCAATCATCAGCGAACATCACCACTTCTGACCTTATGACTGAAGGAAGGCCATTGATGAAGCAGCTGAAGATGGTTGGGCCTAGGACACGACCCTGAGGAACTCCTGCAGTGATGTCCTGGAGCTCAGATGATTGACCTCCAACAACCACAACCATCTTCCTTTTTGCTAGGTACAATTCCAACCAGGGGAGAGATTTCCCCCAGTCCCCACTGACTCCAGTTTTGCTGGGGCTACTTGCTGCCTTGCGCCAAGGGCTGTCACTCTCACCTCACCATTCGGCCCCTGGAGCCTGCTCCGCCATTTAATAAGATCATGACTGATTTGTTTCTGTCTCGAATTCTGCACTCACATCTACCTCCGATAATTTAGATTCCCTTGCCTAACACAAATCTACCTACCTCCGCCTTAAAAATATTCAATGACCCCGCCTCCACCACCTTCTGAGGCAGAGAGATCCAAAGTCGCACAGAAAAAAAACTCTCCTCATCTCCGTCCTAAAGGGGCGGCCCTTAATTTTAAAACATTGCTCCCTAGGACTGGACTCACCCACAAGAGGAAACATCCTTTCCACATTCACCGGCGGCTGGAAATAAAGAGCGGGGCTCGAGGCCCTCTTTTACTTACCTGGGAGCAGAGCGGCAGCTGGTGGACCTGCGAGGAAGCTGATCCGCAACGGCGGTGGACTCCCTGTGTCTCTCAGTGCGTGCTGAGACCCGAAAAGAGGGGAAAAAAAACGTACAGTGACATCACGGGAATTCTGCAAGGTGATTGGTTGGGTAAGTAACAGCTGTTGGTGCATTTAAATTGCTTAAAAAAGGGAAAGTTTTTTTTTAAAGCCTCAAGTGATAAGGTGAGTAGTACTACTTAAATTAGTGTAATTTATTAAGGACTTTAGATTGTACTGGGTAGTGTTTGGAGTAGAACAAGACCCCTAGTGTAATTAGTATTTTTTAAAGGGAGTAACTAAATTAATTTAAAGGTAAGTCATGGCGGGAGAGCTCAGCCCCGTGATATGCTCCTCCTGCACTATGTGGGGATTCAGGGATGCTTCCAGTGTCCCTGACGACCATGTGTGCAGGAAGTGAATCCATATGCAGCTGCTGGCTATCTGATTTATGGAGCTAGGCCTGTGGGTGGATTTGCTGAGGACATCATGGATAGCACCTTTAGAGATGTGGGCACACCGCAGGTAATGGCAGCATAGGCAGAAAAGGGATGGGTAGCCACCAGGTAGAGTAGTAGACACAGGCAGTCCAGGAGTCCCCTGTGATCATCCACTTCTCAAACAGATATACCACTTTGGATACTGTTGGGGGGATGGCTTCCCAGGGGAAAGCAGCAACAGCCAGGTCCGTGGCAACATGGATGGCTCTGCTGCACAGCAGGGGAGAAAAAGGGGTGAAAGAGCTTTAGTGATCGGGGATTCTATCATAAGGGGTACAGATAGGCCTTTCTGTGGCCGCAAACATGACTCCAGGATGGAATGTTGCCTACCTGTTGCTAGGGTCAAGGATGTCATGGAGCAGCTGCAGGATATTCTGAAGGGGGAGGGTGAGCAGCCAGAAGTCGTGGTACACATTGGTACCAATGACAGAGATAGAAAAAGGGATGAGGTCCTGCAACAAGAATTTAGGGAGCTAGGTAGCAGATTAAAAAGCAGGACATCTAAGGTTGGAATCTCTGGATTACTCCCGATGCCATGTGCTCGTGAGTATAGGAATAGGAGGATAGAGCAGATGAATGCGTGGCTGAGTAGATGGTGCAGGAGGGAGGGCTTTAGTTTCCTGGATCACTGGGTCTGTTTCTGGCAAAGGTGGGACCTGTACAATTTGGATGGGTTGCACCTGAACCGTAATGGGACAAGCATTCTTGCTGGGAGATTTGCTAGTGCTGTTGGGGGTGGGGTTAAACTAATTTGGCAGGGGGATGGGATACAGACTGGAGGTACAGTAGGGGGTAGAAAGTGAGAATAGAAAGAATAGAAAGTGAATCTGCCTGGAAGGCAGAGCAAATATAGACCTGGTAGGGCACAAGGGAAAAATGTAAGGTTGGATTGCATCGATTTCAATGCAAAGAGGCTTACTGGTAAAGCAGATGAATTGAGGGCATTGATTAGCACATGGGATTATGATAATATTGCTACCACAGAGACATGGTTGAGGGAGGGACAGGACTGGCAGCTCAATGTTCCAGGGTATAGAATCTTCAGGCATGACAGGGGAGGGGATAAAAGAGGTGGTCTTGCACTGTTGATCAAGGAGTCAATTACTGCAGTAAGGAGGGATGACATCTTAAAAGGTTCCTCAAATGAGGCCATTTGGGTAGAATGTAAAAACAAAAATGGGGCCATCACTTGGCTGGGTGTGTATTACAGGCCTCCAAACAGTCAGCAAGAGTTAGAGGAGTAGATATGTAGGCAAATTTCAGAGGTGTTATAATAATAGGGTAATAATAGTAGGGGATTTCAATTTCCCCAATATTAACTGGGATAGTCTTATTGCAAAAAGCTTAAAAGGGGGTGGAATCCTTAAAATGCATACAGGAGAGCTTTGTCAGCCAGTACGTAGAAAGTCCTACAAGAGAAGGGGCAGTACTGGACCTAATCCTAGGGAATGAAGCCGGTCAAGTGGTAGAAGTGTCAGTGGGGGAGCATTTCGGGGATAGTGACCATAACTCTGTAAGATTTAAAGTAGTTATGGAAAAGGACAAAGATGGACCAGAAATAAAGGTACTGAATTGGGGGAAGGCCAATTTCAATATGATAAAACAGAATCTGGAATAAAAAGGAGGCTTATGGCAGATTCGGAATGCTGAAAACAGCGGAGGCCCGAGAGGAGTCTAGAAAGTGTAGGATAGCACTCAAAAAAGTAATTAGGAGAGCAAAGAGGGGACATGAGAAAACACTGGCGGGCAAGATAAAAGAAAATCCCAAGGCGTTTTATAAATATATTAAGGGTAAGAGGATAACCAGGGAAAGAGTAGGGCCCATTAGGGACCAACGTGGCAATCTGTGTGTGGAGCCGGAGGACATAGATGAGGTTTTCAATGATTACCTTTCATTAGTGTTCACTTTGGTAAAGGGCGATGTAGGTGTAGAGATCAGGGAGGGGGTTTGTGATATACTTGAACATATTAGCGTTGAAAGGGAGGAAATATTAGATGTTTTAGCGGGCTTAAAAGTGAATAAATCCTCAGGCCCAGATGAGATGCATCTCAGGCTGTTATGTGAGGCAAGGGAGGTGATAGCAGGGTCTTTGGCACAAATTTTCAAATCCTCACTGGCTACAGGAGAGGTACTAGAGGACTGGAGGACAGCGAATGTGGTACCATTATTCAAGAAGGGCAGGAGGGATAAACCAGGTAATTACAGTCCGGTGAATCCAACATCAGTGGTTGGGAAAATATTGGAAAAATTTGAGGGACAGGATTAATCTCCACTTAGATTAATCAGGGATAGTCAGCATGGCTTTGTCAGGGGGAGATAGGGTCTATCTAACTTGATTGAATTTTTCGAGGAGGTGACTAGATGTGTCGGAGAGGGTAAAGCAGTAGGTGTTGTCTGCATGGATTTCAGTAAAGCTTTTGATAAGGTCCTGCATGGGAGATTGGTTCAGAAGGTAAGAGCCCATGGGATCCAGGGTAATTTGTCAATTTGGATCCAAAATTGGCTTTGTGGCAGGAGGCAGAGGGTAATGGTCGAGGGCTGTTTTTGCAATTGGAAGCCTGTGACCAGTGATGTACCACAGGGATCGGTGCTGGGACCCTTGCTGTTTGTAGTGTACATTAATGATTTAGACGTGAATATAGGAGGTATGATCAGTAAGTTCGCAGATGACATGAAAATTGGTGGTGTTGTAAATAGTGAGGAGGAAATCCTTAGATTACAGGGAGATATAGATGGGCTGGTAAGATGGGCGGAGCAATGGCAAATGGAATTTAATCCTGTAAAATGTAAGATAATGCATTTTGGGAGGACTAACAAAGCAAGGGAATATACAATGGATGGTAGGACCCTAGGAAGTACAGAAGGTCAGAGGGACCTTGGTGTACTTGTCCAAAGATCACTGAAGGCAGCAGCACAAGTAGATAATGTGGTTAGGAAGGAATATTATTAGGAATATTAGGAAGGCCTTTATTAGCCAAGGCATAGAATATAAGAGCAGGGAGATTATGAGGGAGCTGTATAAAACACTAGTTAGGCCACAGCTGGAGTACTGTGTACAGTTCTGGGAACCACACTATAGGAAGGATGTGATTGCACTGGAGAGGGTGCAGAGGAGATTAACCAGGATGTTGCCTGGGCTGGAGCATTTCAGCTATGAAGAGAGACTGTAAAGGCTTGGGTTGTTTTCCTTGGAGCAGAGAAGGCTGAGGGGGGACATGATTGAGGTGTACAAGATTATGAGGGGCATTGATAGATTAGATCAGATGAAACTTTCTCCCTTAGCGGAGGGGTCAAGAACCAGGCGGCATAGAATTAGGGTAAGGGGTAGGAGGTTTAGGGGGGATTTGAGGAAAAGGTTTTTCACCCAGAGGGTGGTTGGAATCTGGAACACACTGCCTGAGGAGGTGGTGGAAGCAGCAACCCTCTCAACATTTAAGAAATATTTAGACGAGCACTTGAAATGCCATAGCATACAAGGTTACAAGCCAAGTGCTGGAAAATGGGATTAGAATAGTTGGGTTCTGGATGGCTGGCACAGACTCGATGGGCTGAAGGGCCTGTTTCTGTGCTGTATAACTCTATGACTCTATGACTCTAATCCAGCGAGTTTTGAAAAATTAATTCTAACGCATCTATTATCTCATTAGTCACCTCTTTTAAGAGCCAAGGGTGTTGGGTCCCTGCTGTTTGTGGTATCTATTCATGATTTGGACTTCAATGTGGGAGGCATGATTGGGAAATTTGCAGATGACACAAAAATTGGCCATGTAGTTGCTAATGAAGAGGATAGCTGTAGATTCCAGAATGATATCAATGGTTTGTTTTGGTTGAGTGCGCGGAAAAGCGGCAATCTGGAGCAGTGTGAGGTAATGCATTTCGGGAGGGCAAACAAAGCAAGGGAATACACAGTAACTGGGAGGATATTGAGAGGGGTAGAAGAAGTGAGAGACCTTGGAGTGCATGTCCACAAGACCCTGAAGGTGGCAGGACAGGTAGATAGAGTGGTGAAGAAGGCATATGGAATGCTTTCCTTTATTGGCCGAGGTATAGAATACAAAAGCAGGGATGTAATGCTAGAACTGTATAAAACATTGGTTAGGCCACAGCTGGAGTATTGCGTACAGTTCTGGTCACCACATTAGAGGAAGGACATAATTGCTCCACAGAGAGTACAGAGGAGATTTACAGGAATGTTGCAGGGCTTGAAAATTGTAGCAATAAGGAAAGATTGGATCGGCTAGGGTTGTTTTTCTTTGAACAGCAGAGGCTGAAGGGTGACTTAATTGAGGCATACAACATTATGAGGGACCTAGATAGATTAGACAGGAAGGACCTGTTTCCCCGAGTGGAGAGGTCAATTATCAGGTGGCACAGATTGAAGGTGATTGATAGAAGGATTAGAGGGGGCATGAGGAAATATTTTTTCACCCAGAGGGTGGTGGGTGTCTGGAAATCGCTGCCCTGATCAGTGGTGGAGGCAGAAACCCTCAACTCATTTAAAAGGTACCTGGACAAGCACCTGAAGTGCTGTAACCTGCAAGGCTACGGACCAGGTGCTGGAAGGTGCGATTAGAATGGGTGGCAATTTTTTTCTTCAGCCTGTGCAGACACGATGGGCTGAATGGCCTCTTTCTGTGTAGTAACATTTCTATGGTTCATGCGTTGCGGGAACGTGGGGTGCGATAGGTCAATAAGCTGCAGAAGTTGGAATTCCCCACGTATAGGACAGGAGTTTATCCTGCTTTTGAAGATGGGCACCAAGTGGAGGGTAGGCGAACAAAATGGCAAGGGGGTGCCATTCCTGACATTGTCCTGGCTCCCTGCCATTAAGTCTGGACTGGTGAAGGCTGACGACAGACTTCCCACCCCAGGCCAATTGAGGCCTTTAAGTGGCCAATTATTGGCTGCTGAAAAGCCTCTTCCCCACCTCCACTCCAATTTTGTAAAGGTGAAATTTAGCAGCCTCTGAGTGGCCTCAGGGGCTGGTCCCTCCTTTGGGGCCAATCCATGGCCTCCGGAAGGACCCTGGAAGCAATGGCTGCCTCCCCAACAAGAACACCCCCATACTCTCACCAACCCCTCCCCCACAACCCCATCACAGGGCCTGCCTGACTGGCCCCGGCAACCCTGCCCCCACTCACCTGTCTCGGGGTCTCTGTCAGCCTCTTGCAGTACTGGCATTGGCCACCGCTCCCAGTGACGCTGCTGGTACTGCACAGCTACCGGCCTTCTGATTGGCCGGCAGCTCTGGAGGTGGGAGCTTGTCCCTTAATTGGCTACGTGCCATGAGATTGAAATGGGGGGTTCGAGGGGTGAGGTGGGTTCCACCCCACCTTCTGGCCCACTGCTGAGACACCCGTTGCCAGAATAAAATCCAGCCTGTAATGTGAATGTGAGACATCACTGAATGATGTGACGGTCAGGCTTGGCTTCCAGTTGGGCAGGAGTCAGGTTGGTGGAGGCTGCTGGGCTAGGTAGGTGCGGCCACTCATTGGCAGTGGGGAGCAATCCAGGAGAGGTGGAGAGGCGGGGTCGTCTTGGAGTGGGGGGGAGAGGAGAGGGTGATCTCAAGGAGGGGAGTCAGATTCATATGGGTGGAGGGAGGGGGGGCTGATCCCAAACCCAAGAGGGGGGCCATCCTGAGGTAGGGGGAGCTGATCTTGGCAGGGTGGTGGCGATCCCAAAGTTGAAGGAGGTGATGAGCCCAAAGTCCTGGGGTTCTGAGGGTGGGGGTGGGTGGTCAGTCAGATCCCAGGGTCTGGGTGGTGGAATCTGAGGCTAGGGGGGAGAATCAGATGCCTGGGTGAGGGGGGATCCAAGACCTGGGGGTGGAGGGATCAGAGGCCTTTGTGTTGACCAGAGGCCTTGGTAGGGTAGGTCAGAGGAGATCAGGCGTATCGGGGTGTGCTTTGTCGATCGTGGGGGGTGGGGTTGGGGTGCAGGGTAAGGCCGGCCAGCATTACCCAGCCATGTCGGCTGGATACAGAGGTAAGTGGAAAGGAACTTCCTGGATCCAGCACGGCTTGCCTGGGTGCAGCTGCCAGATTTCCTGAAGCTCAGGTAACCTGTCAGTCCACAGTTACATTCAGAATAGAGAATAAGAATGAGACTCACAGCCTCATTATAACATTAAAAGTGCCAAACTGCCTCATTAGAAAGTGTTGATCACCCACCCACTGTCCTACCTCCTTTAAAACCGGAACTGGACGGATAGGGATTCAGAATTTTAACATGTTAACCTCCCAAGGAATCCAAACCCACCCGTCGTTTGAGGGTTAAGATCTCCCCATTGTCTCCTACCCTCAGTCACTCCTCCCAAGGGCCTCCATCTTTCCTAGCCCCTGAATTCTGAGACTTGTAAAACCTAAACTTGTTGAGGTCTGCTCACTACTGCCTGAATTACATTCTCTTTATTTTGTTTTTGAAGTGTTCTGCACTTTGGGTTTGCAAAAAAATTAGCTGTAAAATCATTGTCCTTGTCTCCAACCACAAACTCCATCCCCTCACCAGTGATTCCATCTGTTAGGAATGATCTTGATCACTCTCTCCCTTACTCTTGCTTTCTCCCTATGTACCCCACCCCCCTCGCTGTGTCGACTTGCTGTCTGTGATCCACTCTGTCCCCCCCGCCTTTCTCTTTCTGTCTGTCCCTCAATCTCTCTCTCTGATCCTTTCTTTCTTACCCCTCCTCAGTCTCTCTGTCCCCCTTCGCTCTTTCTCTCTGCGTACTCTCTGTTTCCTGTTAGGTAACCAATCTTCCATCCATGCCAATATGTTACCCCTCCACCATGAGCTTTTAGTTTCTGCAAAAACCTTTGATGTGGCACCTTGTCAAATGCCTTCTGGAAATCTAAATACAATACATCCACTGGTTCCCCTTTATCCACAGCACATGCTACTTCTTCAAAGAACTCCAATAAATTGGTTATACATGATTTCCCTTTCACAAAACCATGTTGACTCTGCTTAATTACCTTCCCTAGACACTGCCTGAGGCTCAATCAAACTGTTCACAATCTTAGCATTCTATTTGCCTCCTTCACCAAAGCCCCCTAGATCTACGTCCATACATCGTCCTTCTCTCTCCCTGCCTCAGCTCATCTGCTGCTGAAACTCTTGACTCTTCCAATGCTCTCCAGGCTGACCTGCCATTTTTTACCCTCTATAAACATCAATGCATCCAAAGCTCTGCTGCCTGTATCCAAGTCTTGTTCACCCATCACCCTTGTGCCAGTTGACCTACATTGTCTCCCAGTCTGTCTACATCACGAATTTAAAATTCTCATTCTTGTGTTCAAATTCCTCCATGGCCTTCACTCTTCTCTATCTCTGTAACCTCTTCCAACACTAAAACCTGGCGAAAACATTGGATTCCTCCAGTTCTGGCATCTTGAGCTTTCTCGATTTCCTTTGCTCCGCCATTGATGACCGTGCCTTCAGATGCCTCGGCCCTAATCTCTAGAATTCTCTCTCTAAACCTTTCAGCCTCTCTACCTCTCCGCCCAACTTGCTCCTTAAAACCTACCTCTTTGAACAAGTGATTGGTCATCTGCCCTAATATTGCCTTATGCGGCTGTTACATATATATATATTATACTATCTTTAAAGTGTTCGGAAAATTCCTTCTTCTGAAGACTTAAACGCATGGGAGAGCAGCAGGGAGAAGAAGATCCCAAACAGTGTAGGTGCGAGAACACAGCCTTGTTTCACGCCACTCAGGATAGGAAAGGGATCTGATGAGGCGCCGCTATGCTGAATTGTGCCTTTCATATTGTCATGGAATGAGGTGGTGATACTTCGTAGCTTTGGTGGACATCCGATCTTTGCTAACAGTCTGAAGAGACCACATCAGCTGATGAGGTCAAAGGCTTTGGTGAGATCTATGAAGGCAATGTAGAGGGGCATTCGTAGTTCACAGCATTTCTCCTGTAGCTGACGAAGGGAGAACAGCATATCAATGATGGATCTCTCTGCTCGAAAGCTGCACTGTGCCTCAGGGTAGACACGCTCAGCCAGCTTCTGGAGTCTGTTTAAAATGACTTGAGCAAAGGCTTTCCCCACAATACTGAGCAGGGAGATTCCACGGTAGTTGTTGCAGTCACTGTGGTCACCCTTGTTCTTCCAGAGGGTGATGATATTGGCATCGCGCATATCCTGTGGTACTGCTCCCTCATCTCAGCACAGGCAAAGCAGTTCATGGAGTGCTGAGAGTATAGCAGGCTTAGCACTCTTGATTATTTCAGGGGTAATGCCGTCCTTCCCAGGGTCTATTCACTGGCTAGAGAATCAATGGCATCACTGAGTTCTGATTTTGCTGGCTATCCGTCCAGCTCATCCATGACTGGCAGAGACTGGGCTGCATCCACATCAGATCAGATGGCAGGTTGTTCAACCTTGCCCGTCTTAGAGCGAAGACGAAAGTACGGAAACCCCTCATCAGGGAACTCCTCTTTGCTGAAGATGCTGCATTAACATCCCACACAGAAGAATGTCTGCCTGCAACAAATTTGGCCAAACCATCAGCCTCAAGAAAATGAACATCATGGGACAGGACATCAGAAATGCTTCACCCATCAATATCAGTGACCACGTTATGAAAGTGGTTCAAGAGTTCACCTACCCAGGCTCAACTATCACCAGTAACCTGTCTCTCGTTGCAGATATCAACAAGCACATGGGAAAGGCGTCTGCTGCTATATCCAGACTGGCCAAGAAGGTGTGGGAAAGTGGCGCACTGATACAGAACACAAAAGTCCGAGTGTTTCAAGCCTGTGTCCTCAGTACCTTGCTCAACGGCAGCGAAGCCTGTACAATGTATGTCAGTCAAGAGCGACGTCTCAACACATTCCATCTTCGCTGTCTCCGTAGAACCCTTGGCATCAGATGGCAGGACCGTATCTTCAACACAGAAGTCCTCGAGGCGGCCAACGTCCCCAGCATATATGCCCTACCGAGCCAGCAGCGCTTGAGATGGCTTGGCCATGTGAGCCACATGGAAGATGGCAGGATCCCCAAGGACGCATTGTACGGCGAGCTTGTCACTGGTATCAGACCCACCTGCCATCCATGTCTCCACTTTAAAGACGTCTGCAAATGTGACCTGAAGTTCTGTGACATTGATCACAAGTCGTGGGAGTCAGGTGCCAGCGATCGCCAGAGCTGGCAGACAGCCATAAAGGCAGGGTTAAAGAGAGTCGAAGAGACTTAGCAGTTGGCAGGAAAAGAGACAGAAATGTAAGGAGAGAGCCAACTGTGTAGCAGCCCCGACAACCAATTTTATCTGCAATGCCTGTGGAAGAGTCAGTCACTCTAGAATTGGCCTTTATAGCCACTCCAGGCGCTGCTCCACAAATCACTGACCACCTCCAGGTGCTTACCCATTGTCTCGCCAGACAAGGAGACCAAAGAAGAAGAAGAAGAAAAGTGTTAGGAACTAATTAGCTAGGAACTAGTTGTTCTGTGTAAGTGTTCCAGTGGGTGGGGGGGCACATTCACGGCTGCACTGGGGAGTCATATTATATGTAACACAAGAACCAGTTGAACCAGGTTCCACAGCACAAAGTATGGCACTGTAATGAACCAGACTGACTCCAGCCTTTTCCAAGTTTAAAGTGTGATTCTTTCCAACATCTGGGAACCAGAAACAACATAAAGATAAAACATGGTGGCAGTGAGTGTCTGTGACTAAACTGAGAACATTTTTAAAAGCTTTAGATTGAGAAAAGTGTCCCAAATTAGTGCCAGAGAGAGAGAGAGACAGAAAAACTGTGACTCGTGCAAAAACTCTAAAAAAACAATCAAAATGTCAGCCAGTACAGGAATGAATGCACTGCTATAGCCCATCATGAATTGGGGAGCTCATGATCGCATAGAGGCATTTGAGAAGTTTAAACAAAAGTGCAATTTGGCATTCAATAGTTTCCTAAAAGGTATTAGTGAAGAGGAGAGGGTCAGCTATATCCTTCTGTGGGCTGGAGATAAAGGATTACATTTATTTAACAGCTTGGACCTAAGCGAAGAGGACAGCAGCCACTGAGGCAAAATTTTTGAAACATTCAGCACCCATTTCCAGCCAAAATCAAATCATCGGATATACCGATATGACTTTCAAGGCCTCAGACAGAAACTAAGTGAGCCTACTGACAATTTTGTAGCAAGATTGAAAAATGCAGCCAAAAAATGTAAATTTAAGGACACTGATGAACGGCTGATAGATCAGCTCATTTGGGGTTCTGCACATCCTGAAGTCCAGAAAGCTCTAATCGGACAGGACAAGCTCACAATATCGCAGGCTGTAGACATTGCCAGAACACATGAAGCCACGAGCAGATAGATGAAGACTCTGACCTCCCAAATGGCTAGTCTTCAGTTAAGCCAAGAGACAGGTAGCTGGGTCGATGCAGTGAAACTACAACTAAAGAACGTACACCAAACAGAGGGAAAGATGTGCAGGAACTGTAGATGACCACATGAATTGACAAATAGAAGGAAATGTCCCGCATATGGATCAATCTGCAGAGCTTGCGGAAAGACCAATCACTGGGAAAAGATGTAGATAACAAGGCAAGAAGGTGGTGGACGAATCATCAGAGCCAGAGTAACAGGACGAAGGAATAGTGAAAGAAACTAAAACATCCATACCCTGGAAGATGGCGATGGGTTTGAGAACATGATAGACATAGGAACCATAGAATTACAGAAAATGTCTGGATGTGACAGTTCCCAGAGAAAAGAAATTCTCACAACCATTCAGATCAGGAAGAGGCTGAGAAATCAGCCCACAATGATAAATCTGAAGGTGAAGATTGATACTGGAGCGCAGAGTAACATCATCCCATTCAGACTATACCAGCAGATATTTCCTGAAAATTTGGAGAAAAATGGTTACCCAAGGGAAGGTGCTCTGAAACCAAACAACGTCATGCAAACAGCATACAGGGGAACAGAGATTCAACAGCTAGGAACAGCCCAAATCAGTGGGACACACAAAGAAAAAGATGTTAACTGTATGTTCCATGTCACAGCAACAGATGGTCCAGCTATACTGGGGTTGAGTAGTTGTGAAGAGCTGCAGATTATCTCAGTAAACCATGAGGTGAAGGACGTGACACTAAGGGTTGAAGACAGTACACCCATTGAAAACGCCCTCCGATCAGAAGCAAAGAAGATCTGGTACAAATGTACCCAGAGTGTTTTGATGGGATGGTTGGATGCTTCAAACATTTTGAGTATCACATCACTATTGACCCAGCGATGAAACCAGTGATTCATCCCCCACGTAAAGTACCAATAGAACTAAATGGACAGCTTGAAAGAGAGCTCTGAGAAATGGAAGGAAAGAAGGTGATCGCCAGAGTCAGGGAGCCTACAGATTGGGTAAATTCCATTGTGGTGAGAGAGAAGCCAAATAGATGGATAAGAATTTGCCGAGATCCCAAAGATCTTAACCAAGCAATAAAGAGGGATCACTACCCTATTCCAACACTGGAAGAAATCACACCAGCACTGGCAGGGGCAAAAGTTTTCAGCAAGCTTGATGCCAGAAATGGCTACTGGAATGTGAAGCTGGATGCGGAATCTTCACTGTTGAAAACATTCAACACACCTTTTGGACGGTACAAATTCCTACGTCTACCTTTTGGCCACAAAGTGAGCCAAGATGTGTTCCAACAGAAAGTAGATGAGACATACAGGGAATGCAAAGGAGCAGTTGGCATAGCTGATGATATCCAGATATATGGTGTAGATGGAAAAGATCATGACAACCATCTACATGAAGCCATGGAGAGAACCAGAAAAGCTGGGATTAAGCTAAACGCAGACAAATGCATTGTGAAAGTGACAGAATGCCAGTCCTTCGGAATGGTGTACACACCTGATGGAGTTAAGCCGAGCCCTGAAAGAATCTCAGCCATCTCGGGGATGGAAGTCCCAAGAGATAAGAGAGAGTTGAGCAGTTTCCTTGGTTTGATACAATACTTGAGCTCCTTTATTCCGCTCATGTCGGAACACACAGCAAACCTGCGGGAGCTGATGGAAGAAGATGTAGAGTACCAGTGGTCAGAGTCACATGACAGGAGTTGCAACAAACTCAAAAAGGTAGTATGCAAGGAGACATGTCTGTCATACTATAACAGAAAGAAACCTGTCACTCTGCAAGTAGATACTTCCACAAAAGGACTGGGAGCAGCCCTGGTACAAGAGAGAAAGCCACTAGCATTTGCATCCAAAGCTCTGACATCAGCTGAGACAAGATACGTCAATATAGAGATGGAGAGCTTTTGGCAGTCGTGTATGGATGTGAGACGTTCACAGTGGAGAGTGATCATCGTCCACTGGAGCAGATCTATAAGAAAAATCTATCTAAATCACCAGCAAGAATGCAAAGGTTACTCTTGAGGCTTCAGAGTTTCGATTTCACTCTGAAATATAAGCCAGGAAGAGAAATGGTGCTGGCAGACACCCTATCTCAGTTGTTACCACAGGAGAAACATGAGATAGAAGATCTAGGCACAAAGATTCATCACCTAGTGAATGTAACACCACCGAAACTGAGTCAAATTAGAGATGAGACCAGCAAAGATGAGGGGTTACAGATGCTATTTCAGCAAGTGATCCAGGGATGGCCTGATAAGATACAGCACACACAGCCAGCAATACGGCAGCACTGGTCTATCAGAGATGACATCTCACTAGAAGATGGTGTTCTGCTGGCCGGATCCAGAATAATTATACCCAAAACAATGCAGGAAGAACTTCTCCAAAAGATACACGAAGGCCACATGGGAATGGAGAAGTGTAAGCTCAGAGCCAAATCAGCTGTGTACTGGATAGACACATACAAAGATATTGAAAATATGGTGTCTACATGCAATGTTTGCCAGAAGTACAGAAACTCACAACAGAAAGAAGAGATGATAGTTACTGAAATACCACCCAGACCATGGCATACTGTTGGAGTCAATTTATTCACACATAATCAAGAATGGTATCTCATAGTTGCAGACTACTACTCAAAATTCCCTTTTATCCGGAAGATGAAAGACTTGAGATCCACAACAATAATCTCAGCAGTACGAGTTCTGTTTACTGAGCAAGGGATTCCTGAAAGGTTAATATGTGACAATGGCACCCAATTTATATCCAGAGAAGTTAAGGAATTTGCTGACCCGTATGGGTTCAACACCATCACCTCATCAACACACTACCCACGGGGACACAGATTTATAGAAAGACACATCCAGATGGTCAAAAGAACACTTGTGAAATGCCAAAAGACGAAGGAAGACCCAAACCTAGCCGTATTGTCACTCCGATCCACACCTCTCAAGGCTGACATGAAATCATCTGCAGAGCTGTTAAATGGAAGAAAATATAAAACAACTCTGCCAAGCGAAATACATCCTTCAAGTGACAAGGAGGAAGTGAGACAACAAGTCACTGAAGCACAGGTAAGAGGAGAGCAACACTTCAACAAATATGCTAAATCCCTACCCGAGCTGTTGAAAGGACAAACTATACACGTACAGGATCCAATCATGAAAATCTGGAGCCCAGCAAAGGTTGAGACTCCAAGGTCATATATCATTGAGACTGAAACCGGTAACCAAATGAGAAGGAACAGAATCCATATTCGACCTACACCTGAGCTGGAACAACAGAAAAGACCATCAACAACACCGGAAACATCACTATCCAGCAAGACAACATTAACAACATCACCAGAAGGTGACACGATTTGCCTGTACAGCATGCCAACTCACCACTGGGTGCAACAAATGCCAAATCTGCAAGATGGAGGCACAACATCTTACCACTCAAGCGATATCATGAATAAATTTTAAAAAAGAATACACACTATAAAAGACTCTAAAAAGGAGTTCAGATTATTTCCACAAGTCAGATGATAATCTTTTTTTATTTATATTGATAGTTATATTGATATTGGGGCATTTTGTTTTAAAGAATGAGGGATGCTATGTATGTATATCTTGTTATATTATCTATAAAGTGTTAGGAACTAATTAGCTAGGAACTAGTTGTTCTGTGTAAGTGTTCCAGTGGGGACGGCCACATTCACAGCTGCACAGGGGAGTCATGTTTTATGTAACACAAGAACCAGTTGAACTAGGTTCTACAGCACAAAACATGGTGCTGTAATAAACAAGACTGACTCTAGTCTTTTCCAAGTTTAAAGTCTGATTCATTCCAACATCTGGGAACCAGAAACAACATAAAGACGAAATAGCAGCTCAGTCAAATTTTGTCTGAATACGCTCTGGTGAAATGCTTTGGGATGTTTTGCTATGTTAAAGGTACTATATCAATTAAAATTGTTGCTGTTCTAAGAATAATGTAACTCAACAATCTGAATTTGCCACAATCTCCCTGTTAGCCTTTTACATCGTAACCATCTCAATACAAACACCATTCAAATCTCATACAAAATGTATAGCTTTTCTAACGTGTATTTTGTTGCAGTTGCTACAAAATTGATGGACTTGAATATTCATGAAAATATCTCTGGATATCTTTGCACCATGACTATCAAACCACCAATAGATGCCACGATAACATTTCCATGAAAGCGTCTCAGGGCATATATTTTCCATTTAGTACAGGATTATATGCTAAATAATTAATACCGATCTATTAATAATAAACAAAATCCTTGTTACATATTTCATCTGACTCTATGTGAAGAGAGGCAGGATGCCATCTCTCAGCATCCTTAATAATACAATATTGTGCAAGCTGTTAGAGATCAAGCATAGCATTCTGTAAGGCTAAATAAGTTCATAATTATTTTATAACTCTTTCATCAACATGCACCTAGATTTTTAAACAATTTTTAAAATTGTCCCTAGGGCACCATTGATCTAGAATTAGACTACGAATTCATTGGTATTTTCATTTTTTGCACGCAACAGGATTTTGAATATGAGTAATTCATCACATCACTGTCATGTCTACACTCTCTAATTATCCAATAATTTTACTTTGGCAAGATTAGTACCAAGACTTCCTCCTCAAGGATAAATTCATTTCCACATCTCTCATGAATTCAACAAACTTCTCAACTTTGATGGATCTTTCTTCATCTTTTGACATTCTTGGCCTTGCTTTCTCAAATGGGATTTCCACCTCTTCTATTGTTAAAGGTACCTTCAAAAAAAAAATCCCTATCCTCTTTTGTGGCACACACTTCATTTCCCCTCAACAACTCTTAGTGCTCTATAACATTCAAGTCCATCCAAATTAAGCAGTGCTCTCATATTTCGGGAATATCTTCAAGGATCTCTCTCAAGCTCTTGCACATGGGACAATAAAAGGAATGTCGCCTGATATGCAATCCTCCCATCTCCAGCCATCAAACCTTCTCTTTCTCTCTCCGTCGGAATGTGTCTTATCGGTCCACATCATTGCTGCTTCTCTGAACATTTTCTTGTCTCCATCCCTCGCTCTGCTAATCGACAGACCTATGTTTTTTCTTTCACATGTTATTTCAGGAAACAAAAGATTACAAGAACGTAGGTTTACAAATTGGGACAGAAGAAAATAACAATATGAATCATTGAGATGTGATTATTTTTTGATTTTTAAAATTTTGCATAGGCCTTTGTCTATGACAGATTAAATTGTACTCTGGTTTTCAAAATGATGTTGTGTTGGTATATGGGGAGAGGGAATTTTACAAGTCCATTTTGGTCAGAAAATCATGGGTAATACACACCCAAATTTCCAATAAGCACTGTTGGTATGTGAAGATCTTTCCCCAGCATAATCTCACACTGTTAACCCCCACAAAACTTCCAGGAGTCTCTACGGTGATGGTCTAATTGCACATATTTGTAAAATTTTTAAATCCCCACATTTACTATCCTCCAATCACCACTCTTTGAATTACCTGAACTTCCCTTCACCCTGGTTTTGACTTGCACTTTGACCCTTAACTGTTTACCTTCCCTTCTCAATAAATAAAGGTCAGATAACTGGAGTAGAATTCAATTTAGCGACATTTGGAAATGTTTCAAACAAATCTCAATACAGAAAACAGTCATTGGTAATTAAAAGAGAAGAGGGCGGCACAGTGGCGCAGTGGTTAGCACCGCAGCCTCACAGCTCCAGGGACCCGGGTTCGATTCCGGGTACTGCCTGTGTGGAGTTAGCAAGTTCTCCCTGTGTCTGCGTGGGTTTTCTCCGGGTGCTCCGGTTTCCTCCCACAAGCCAAAAGACTTGCAGGTTGATAGGTAAATTGGCCATTATAAATTGTCACTAGTAAAAGTAGGTGGTAGGGAAATATAGGGACAGGTGGGGATGTTTGGTAGAAATATGGGATTAGTGTAGGATTAGTATAAATGGGTGGCTGATGTTCGGCACAGACTCGGTGGGCCGAAGGGCCTGTTTCAGTGCTGTATCTCTAATCAAATATTAAAACTCTTGAAGAAAGGAGAGATTTGTGATGGAAGCATCACGAGGAACTGCATAAAGCAACAGAACCAAATATAATTCATCCAAGAATATTAAGGAAATGAAGATGGAAGAGCAACAAGCTGTGGATCAAATGTTTCGCAGCTCAGAAAGTTGATAGAGTCATAAAATGATACAACATAGAAGGAGACCATTCGGCTCATTGCTCTGGTGCCCACTCTATGAAAGGCCTATCAAATTAATCCCACTACCCTGCTTTTTCCAGAAAACCTTGGAAATTTTAACCCTTCTAGTGTTTACTCAATTCCCTTTTGAAAGTTGATTTTCAATTTGCTTCCACTGCCCTTTCAGATAGTGTAGTCCAGATCATTACAACTCACTGCATAAAAAAAAACTTCTTATCTCCTCTCTAGTTCTTTGCCAATTTTCTTAAATCTGTGCCCTTTAGTTAGCAAAACCTCTGCCAGTGGAAAAAGAGAGCCCAGACAGTGTAAAAGATAAGGCTGAAGCATTTTCAACCATTGTCAACTAGAGGCACTGAATGGATGATCCATCTCGGCCTCCTCCTGAGGTCCCCACCATCACAGATGTCAGTCTTCAGCCAATTTGATTCACTCCACATGATATCAAGAAACAGCTGAAGGCACTGGATTCATTAAACACTTTGGACCCTGACAACATCCCCACTGTAGTACTGAAAACTTGTACTCCAGAACTAGCTACACCCTAAGCCCAGCATTTCTAGTACAGCTACAATACTGGTATCTACCTGACAATGTGGATAATTGCCCAGGTATGTTATGTCCACAAAAAGCACGACAAATCCAATCCAGTCAATTACCGACCCATCAGTCTACTCTCAATCATCAGCTAAGTGATGGAAGGTGTTGTCGACAGTGCTATTGTCAAAGAACTGTTTTTACTCCTCTATTTAAAAACAGTGTGCCTTTAAGACTGAACATAGTGTGCAGTTGCATCTGTTTCCTAGGCCACAGCAGGAGAGAGAGACGGTCACATGGTGTACTGTAAATTTTAACTGTGGATAAAGACTAGCTTCAACCAGTCTGAACTGCAGTCCAGCGAAGCATGTTCTGAAGAAAGAAGCTGTCTATCTCTCTTAGCAGGAAAATCTACATTGAGGTACAGGCTGTGTTATTGCCCAAGGGGAGAAACAAAAAATCCTGGGCAAAAGAACATTTGTCTTCAAGAGGGATGCTCTGTCATTTGTTTGTGTTTGCTGGAATTCTCAGTAAAGTTTCTACTGAAAAACTACCAATTTTAGAATCAAAATAGACCTGTGGCTATGCTCCTTGTTAAAAGAACTGTGTGACACCTGCTGTAACCGAGGTGCTTTGAACGCCTATCCGTTATGGACTGTCAAATCCGCCTGGAGACTTCGAATGGTATCTGATTGTTCTAATCTGGGATACCTCACCAACCAGGAATGTAACTCACCAGGACTTACAACCCAGCTACTTATTTTATTCCTAAGAAATACTATTTTTAAAACCAGTTCACCGTTAATTTTTTAATGTATGTGTGTGTGCATTAAGGGTAAGAGAAAATAAGAAGTTCTAAAGTCTATAGACATAAATTTATCTTAATAGTGTCAACATTTAGTTTTTTAATAAATAGTTAATTTGTTGATGTTTAAAGATACCTGGTTTGGTCAGTTTTATTCTGGGGATTACCAAAGTGTTTAATTTGGCTAATTTCCGGTAGGTGGAAAAACTTTAATAATATGCTGTGACCTGTAGAGTATTGGGACTGAATTGACAGTGCATTACTCCCACCTTGGTCGTAACACTATCAAGCAGCACTTACTCAGCAATAATCTGCACACCGATGCTCAGTTTGGGTTTCGCTAGGGCCACTTGGCTCCAGACCTCATTACAGCCTTGGTCCAAACATGGACAACAAAGATGAATTCTAGAGGTGAGGTGAGAGTGACTGCCCTTGACATTAAGGCAACATTTGACTGAGTATGGCATCAAGGAGCCCGAGAAAAACTGGAGTCAATGGGAATCAGGGGGAAAACTCTCCGCTGATTGGAGGTTGTGGTTGTTGGAGGCCAGTCATCTCAGCTCCAGGACATCACTGCAGAAGTTCCACAGGGTAGTGTCCTAAGTCAAAACATTTTCAGCTACTTCATCAATGACCTTCCCTCCATCATAAGGTCAGAAGTGGGAATGTTCGTTGATGATTGCACAGTTCATTCACAACTCCTCAGATACTGAAACAGCCTATGACCACATGCCTCTGACAATAGGCCTTAATAGGCCATTAACAAGGTGAAATTGGCTACCCACCACTTGCTGACAGATAGCCTTGCCTCCACCCCCTCCAATCCTGCCTGTAGGAAAATGGCCCATGGGCAGGATTCAGCGGGGGAACCGGCACACTGGCTGGCGGCGTGAAATTCGACGCCTGCCCGCCTTCGTGCCCATCTACATCGGGGCATAAAACTTCAGCCCTAGATCTTATTGGGCTAATCATTTTCTTTCTCCTTTACTTTCAGCACACACATTCTATTACTAAATGCACAAATATTACAGTGATGTTATAAAACTATTGAAACAACAATAGTTTACTGTAACATTCAGCGTAAAATACAGAGAAGCCAAAAGCATAATAAAATGATACACGCCTTGAAGTTCCCTTGTTACAGTTGTCTCTTGGAATATTGAGCAAGTCAGTTCAACTCTTAAACCTTGAAATGTTGTCTGTCCACTTTTCACAGATCAATCCATTCCCAGTGAATATTATTTTTTTTTGTTTTTTATCATATCATTATCATAGCAGTTATTAAACTGAGAGATTGCAGCATGAGTCCATTATCCTATATGATCCCTTGCACTGAATTCATGCTATTCCATAGGCATACAAACTATATTGGAAAAATACCCAAGTGGGAGAGGGTTAAGTTAAATTCTTACTATAATTTTGTTGCTGCGTTATTTATATTTTTTACCCACTGAGATATTCTGGGACATTCGGGTTTATAATTTATGACTTGTGCTTGCCTACGTAATAGCTGTTCTGGAACTTTAGTTTCAGTCCCACTCCAGAGACTTGAGCACAAAATCTAGCTTGACATTGCCACTGCAGTAGTGAGGGAGTGCTGCGCTGGGGGAGCTGCCCGTCTTACAGATGCAATGTAAAACCAGGGCCCCATCTGCCCTCTCAGATGGATTTGAACAATCCCATGGCAACTACTTTGAAGAAAAGCAAGGGAGTTCTCCCCACACGTCAGAGCCAATATTCATCCCTCAACCAACATCACTAAAAACAGATTACCTGATCATTATCACATTGCTGTTTGTGGGAGCTTGCATCGAACAGTGACTACACTTCAAAAGTACTTCATTGGCTGTGATGCACTTTGGGACATCCTAAGGTTGTGAAAGGAGCTATATAAATGCAAATTATTTCTTTCTTTTTGTGCTTCAACACATTTGGATATTTCAGAAACTTGATGAAGCAAGAAAGGCTTGGTGTAAGGAATTAAGATAGGAAAGAACTTCAGTATAAGAACAGAAATAAGCCTATATGGCTCAACCTACCTGTCTCTTTTTGATCATTCTCAATCCCACATACCTCACTTTTCCCCAGTTGTTTGTACTTGGTTTAAGTACTTACTCTCTTGCATTGCCATTTCTAATTGCTGCCCACTATGTTGGATATGCTAACACTGGAAGCCTGATTTTGTGTGCCATACTGCACCATGTGGAAGCAATGTTAATTATACTGGAATAATTGCCAGTTAATGGGAGAGTGAACCTTATTCTTCTCACCCACAATAAAGTGGGAACTGGGAGCAGGGAAATCATGTGAGGCAATAAAGAATTCTCTTGAAGATCCTATCTGGGGGGACAGACTCAGGATTAAGCGGTTGACTGCAGTTATACGAGGCCTTCGTGAGATCACTTCTTGAGTATTGTGTGCAGTTTTGGTCTCCTTGTCCGAGGAAGGATGTTCTTGCCATGGAGGGAGTGCAAAGAAGTTTTACTAGGCTGATTCCTGGGATGGCAGGATTGACATATGAGGAGAGATTGGGTTGACTAGGCCTATATTCACCAGAGTTTAGAAGAATGAGAGGGGATTTCATAGAAACCTAGACTAGACAGGCTAGACTCAAGGAGGATGTTCCCGATGGCTGGGGAGTTCAGAACTAGGGGATCACAGTCTCAGGATACAGGGTATGCCATTTAGAATTGAGATGAGGAGAAATTTCTTCACTCAGAGAGTGGTCAACCTGTGGAATTCTCTAAAACTGAAAAAGGAATCCATGGATTTTTTTTTTTACAAGGGCACTGCGAGGTTTGAATTGTAAACAGTTACAGACTAAACTGCTGCCACATTTCTCCTGAAAGGCCTGTATCTGAAACCTTTGTTGCTGCATTTCCTGGAAGCCTACCCAAACTGATCTTCAACATCGTCTGGAAAGAACTGTTCTTGGAAGATCCCAGCGACAGCCGCCAAATGCAATTGGAACGCCAAACCAAAACAAAGGACATCTTTCCATATCTTCTCTTTTTTTCTTCAAGAATTATCAAATATTTAACCCAAGTGTGTGTTTTTTGGTCTTTTTTTTTTGTAATAGAGCTCTAAAGCGCAAATCCCTTTACTTTTCCGATTAACCGGTATATGTAGGTGTGTGTGCATTTGTGAGGGGCTAAGGTAAAAAGGGAACTTTGATATTTCAGTCTGTGTGTTTATGCTTTGCTTCGTTACTGGTTAAGACTTGTTTTATAACAAACTGATAATTTTGTTGTTTATTAAAGAGACCTGGTTGGTGTGTTTAATTCTGGGATAAAAAGAGTCTATGATTGACCGTATCGGTAAGTGGAAAGAAATGTAAATATATATGTTGTGACCTGTGGAGAGGTGGAACTAGAATAAACAGTGCCTTCCTCCTGCCTTGGTCGTAACATTCTTATGTTCTTATGATTGATTAGTGACATCACAAGAGCCTTCTTATGTAGTCTTTTGTTACTGACATCCCACGGACTCCTTCAGAATCAGCTGATCATCCATTCCTTTGTTACCTTTAGACTTGACTATTCCAATACTCTTTTGGCCGGTGTTGCATCTTCTACCCTCGGCAAACTTGAACTTGTCCGAAACTGCTTGCTGCATACTAACTTGTGCAAAGTCCAGTTCATCCATCACCCCTGAGCTTGCTGACCTATATTGGCTCCCAATCTGGCAATGCCTTGATTTTCAAATGCTTGTCCTTGTTTTCAAATCCCTCCATGGCTTCACCCCTCCCAAACTCTATAACTTCCTCCAGTCTCACAACATTATGAGATCTCTGTGCTCCTCTAATTCTGGCTCCCAATTTTAATTGCTCCACCGCTGGTGGCTGTGCCTTCAGCAACGTAGAACCTAAGCTCTTAGATTTCCTCCCTAAACCTCTCTGATTCTCTACCTCCCTCTCCTCCTTTAAGGCGTTCCTTAAAACCTAACTCTTTGACCAAGTCACCTGTCCTAATATCTCCTTCTGTGACTCAGTGTCAAAGTTTGTTTGATAGCACACCGCTGAAATGCCTTGGGACAATAAAAGCAGAAAATGCTAGAAATATGCACCTATGGAGAGAGAAACAGCGTTAACATTTCAGGTCTGTAACCTTTCATCTAGCGCCTTGGCACTTTCTACTATGTTGAAGGCACTAAATAAATGTTGATTGCTGTTGTCAATGATAGAACATTGTTCTCCAAGCCGTGCACCATGGGAATTCAATTCAGTGCTTCCCTAGCACTGGAGGCAGTGTCACCCAGCAGGTATACCATTCCGGGCAGAGCTACTTGATGTATTGAAGAGGTGACTGATGTGTTTTTTAGGGAGGGGCAATTATTTCATCACTTTTGGTCCTGTTCCCTAGTAGCAACAACTTGCATTCATTTTCAGACAATCTTCTGTGCCCCCATTGTATGAAGAAGATAAAGTGTAAGGACAGGTCCTGAGAGACTTTGACTCTCCCTTTAAGAATTAGCTAATGGTGAGCACATGAGAGCCATGACATAGTGAGGCATCAGATACAGTGAGGTCAATGCAAGCACCAGATGGTTATTGGGCATTCCACTGCAATTGTGAAGCAGCATGCCAAGTATTTGGATAGTCCACTGGGCACTTTCACAGCACAAGGCCTCCTCCATTTTCTGGGTGCCCGATAGCTTTGATATACAAAATGCCATAATCATAAATTAGAAGAAGGACAAACTGGAATCTGCAGGACTTCTTGTGTGAATGTCCAGTCTTGCAATTTTGACAGAGAGGAGACCACAGCCGCAAAATTCGTCTCTGTAGCACTTCTGTTGCCAGTGCTATAGAAGCCTGGACATCAGAAAATGGCAACCAAGTGGCATGCCACACTTGTTAAGGGCATGAGTGCGGGTGTGCATTGCGTGTCCTGGAAACATGCAACATGTCGTCACTCAGCGTTTCATGCTGACTTGGCACCCGACCTGCTATTTTGGACCTTGCAGGTCCTGTTAACCCCCTCTCTTAAACACTGTCAGCTGTACATGCAAAAGTGCTTATTTAAAGGCATCAGTCCAGGATTTTCAGGTGAGGTGGAGTTGAACAGCATCACCAACATCTCATCGTTTTCTGTGCATCACTACATCAGGGAGGTATCAGAGACCCTGTTTGCAAGGAGAGGGGACATCATTGTCTTCTCTGTAAGCAGGAGGAGTGGGCCCGTGGCTTTGCCAGGGTAGTGGGATTCCCAATGGTGTAAGGAGCCATCCGCTGTGGGCTCATGGATCTGCGGGCAACACATATTAAGGGGGAGATGTACTAGAACTTCAAGGGCTACCACTTCCTTAATGTGTAGTTGCTGTGTGACCATGCACAGAATATCATGCCAGTTAATGCCTGCTATTCTGGAAGCAGACACGACATGTCTATCCTGCATCAGTCAGCCATTCCCGCCGCATTTGAGCTGCCAAGGTGAAGCAGACACTGGCTGCTCAGTCACAAGGGCTACCCACTCAACACCGACCTCATGACTTCACTCTTCCACCCGACCACCCATGGAAAGCGTGCATTCAACGAGGGCCATGCATCCTGAAACAAGGGTTCCGCTGCCTGGCCTGCTCAGAGGGTGGCCTTGAGTATACGCCAAAGCATGTCTCCAAATTTGTGGCAGTCTGCTGCATCCTTATAACCTGACAATCATGAGGGAGCAGTCCTTTCCACCAAGACTTTGGCAATGACCTCAGGAGAAGAAAGAGGAGGAAGTAGAGGAGGAGGAGGACGAGGAAGGGAGGAGGCATTCTGGATCTCTTTGCTCCAGACGGACTGTCCATCAGCAGATTCTCAGACTCCAGTGTCCCTGAAATCTCCATGGGAGAGGCAGTGGTGTAGTGGTAATATCACTGCTTGAGTCATTCAGATCTCAGGCTAATGCTCTGGGGACATGGGTTCAAATCCCACCACAGCAGATAGTGAAATGTGAATTCAATTCATAAATCTGCAGTTAAAAGCTAGTCTAATGGTGACCATGAAACCATTGTCAATTGTTGTAAAAATCCATCTGGTTCACTCATGTCCTTTAGGGAAGGAAATCTGCTGTCCTTATCTGGTCTGGCCTACATGTGACTCCAGACCCACAGCAATGTGGTTAACACTTAACTGCTCTCTGAAATGACCAAGCAAGACACTCAATTCAAGGGCAATAGGTGTTGTACTTGCCAGCAACACATACATCCCACAACCAAATAAAATTTAAAAAAGCACATCACTGTTGCTCCACGATTCATCATCTTTCCATCTGAGAGATAACAGTAGATTCATGCTCCACACAGCCACTATCACTCCTAAAGGGTGACACTCAGCATCCTAGTAACCTGTTTGAGGACAAATTTCTGGACTGCTGTGATACTCTGCACACCTCTTTGAGTGCTGGTATCAGCAGTCATGATGGTAGCAGTGTGAGCCTGATGGCAGTAAGCTGAGATTTCATTACCTCAGCCTGAGCTTACTCTGCAATATTGAGATGTTTAGTGCCTTCTGCCTGTTCTCTAGTGGAAGCTGAGACCATGGCAACCAGACACTGCATCACAGCTGGGTCCACAACTGCTGCCATGGAGTTGGCCACCACTTGCATGCTGGAAAGGATGGGCTTCAAGCACTTTGTGAAGCCCTGTGACAAGTTGGTGCTCAACTCTTTCATGCTCCTTGACAATGACAAGAGGCTTTCTGGCAGATCTCCCATACACCCAGCATCACTGTGTGCATGTCCACCAGTGCTCTCCCCATCAATGTCTTCATCTGAATCGTCTGCGACCTTGCCCTCCAGTCCGCTCACATGCATGCTATCCTTTCACCCTGGCCTGGCTCCAGCCCACATGCAGATCCCACCTCTAAACTACCCTCTAAAGTATGCACAGTGCCAGTATTTCAGCTGGTTTCTGCGACTCTGAGATCAAGAGATGGAGCTTCTGCATCAAAAGTCTGGTGTTGTTCTCATCCCTCATAGTGCAGTGTACACAGTGAGGTTGCACTGGCTGGTCAGGCAACAGGCTTTGGGTATCTGAAAGCAAAAATGCAGAAGAGGAATGTTGGAGTCAGGGAGTGAGGATGGAATGAAAGGCAGGAGGTCCATGGTCACACCATCTCCAGCTTGCAGGATGAGGCTGAAGTGACGTTTGAAAAGTTGCTAAAAGCAGGAGTATACAGTCATCATGAATATTCTCTGCGACCTTGGATGCAGCAGGTCTCAGTCACCGTCAGCCCCACAATGCTGGGCACCTTCTCCTCCATGGGTCTCAGGAGATGCTGGTGTGCCTGTGCGCTGCCAGTTCTTTGCTGCTCCCTCCTATTGCACTGGATTTTATAACCTCGCTGCCAAGAGATGAAAAAACCGGGGCCCGCCCATGCGGGCTGCACACCATGGAGCTGCCGCAATCTTCCATGTGGTGGCTCATTTGCATCCCCGAGGCGGGCCACCCATCCATCACATGGAGGAGGTGGGCTGTCATCCCGGCAATGGCTTCAGCTGCAGGTGCTGACGCCATTTTTCAAGGCTGTCAACCCTACCGGCTAATTTAAATATTTAAAGATAAATTGAATTAAAATAAATAAATACATCCCTTTTGCCCCTCTCCCACCCTCCCAATAACAATTAAATTAATTATTTACCCTTTCCCTCCAAAACACTTACCTTTAGAGTATAAAAATTGGCAAGTCATGCTGCAGCTGCACAGAACTTTAGTTAGCCCGCACTTAGAATATTGCGTGCAGTTCTGGTCGCCAGACTACCAGAAGGACGTGGAGGCTTTGGAGAGGGTACAGAAGAGGTTTACCAGGATGTTGCCTGGTCTGGAGGGCATTAGCTATGAGGAGAGGTTGGATAAACTCAGATTGTTTTCACTGGAACGACGGAGGTGGAGGGGCGACATGATAGAGGTTTACAAAGTTATGAGTGGCATGGACAGAGTGGATAGTCAGAAGCTTTTTCCCAGGGTGGAAGAGTCAGTTACTAGGGGACATAGGTTTAAGGTGAGAGGGGCAAAGTTTAGAGGGGATGTGCGAGGCAAGTTCTTTACACAGAGGGTGATGAGTGTCTGGAACTTGCTGCTGGGGGAGGTGGTGGAAGCAGGTACGATAGCGACGTTTAAGAGGCATCTTGACAAATACATGAATAGGATGGGAATAGAGGGATACGGTCCCCGGAAGTGCAGAAGGTTTTAGTTTAGACAGGCATCAAGATCGGTGCAGGCTTGGAGGGCCGAATGGCCTGTTCCTGTGCTGTACTGTTCTTTGTTTGTTCTTTGTACCACATGACCTATCCTCCCCCCCTCCCTCAAACTGCACAAACTTTCAACTACAACCCTTCCCACCATCCCCTACACCCATGACATTAATTTGAACCTGTTCTCCCCCTCCTGCACTGATAAACCGGCCGCCGGGCCAAAGATCGCAACGGGACATTGGGAGGCGACATGAGCTTTAATAAATTAATCATTTCAATTTATTTAAATTTTCAAATGGGGATCCCATCGCCGAGCGGCGGGGTGGGGAGGTTGGCTGTTGCGAGGAAATATCGGGCCGGGCCCTCCCAGCGTTGGGGTGCGTGACGGCCCTCTCCAAGAGGCATTTTCCAGCACATGCCCGCCTCAAAACCCGCTGTCGGGGAGTCGGTAAAATCCAGCCTATTATGTGTGACCTTGTCCTGCAACAGAAGGGAAGAGTGTTAGTGAGTGTGTTACAATATGTTTGGGTGATGTGCCTGGCATGGTTGGATAGTTGGAAGAATGTGGAAGCTGTGAGATGTGGGTGTGAGGTTTGCAGTATTGGTAAGTGTGTGGGGGTTTGCTGGAGCATTAGACATGAGTGATGGGTGAGTGATGGGCCTGTGATGTATTGAGCAATGTGTGAGGCTGGTGGTGCAGTGGGTAGGAGGTGCCATTAGAAGATGCATTCACTGACCGTGACCACTCATGTGAAGTCATTGAACTTTTTACAGCAATGCTGACAAGTCCTTGGGGCCAGACTCCGGGAATTCACCTCCTTGGACTCTTGTTCCAACTTCTTTCACAGGGAATGGCTTGAGGGCCCCCGGAACCCCTGTGGAAACATGTCCCCTCACCTTTCAACCTTCTGGACTAAGGCCTCCAGCACCACATCAGAAAACCCGGGAATCCTTTCTCTGGCCTCTTGATCCATTGGTAGTCATCTTCTTTCCCTCAAAGACTTTTACTAACTCTTCCAACCCTTGCTGCAGCCTGAATGCACCTCCCCCTTAAGAGAGACAGGCAACTTTTAAGAACTGCAGACTAGCTGTAGGTTGTGCGAGTTATGCAGCCAGTCAGCAGCACATTTCACCATGGGCTGAACCCCACAATCATTGAGATGAGTTGGCAACATGAAGTTTGTCTGCTGCCTGCATCACCTCGACCAGGGATGGGGTAATCGCACATCATGAAACCCGCATCCACCAAAGGGCCTAATTGAATTTTTAGCCCAATCTCTTGAATGGACAAGAATCTGACTACTAAACACCAAAGTTAATGCCAAATGGTGCTGTAAAGTTCTTCAAAGTCATTTTCAGTTATTTAAAATCAGTTTACTCACAGATAGTAACTAGACACTCTGAATAAAAACACTTATTTTTTGTGATAAACAAATTTCCAGCTATATTACTCAAACTGGATAAAGTTACCACTTTTAAATGCATCAAGAAATAGTTTTTAAAGGATTGTTTTTTAAATTACGTTCTAAAACGCTTTCTGATTGTGCTTTTTTTTTTATTCATGGGATGTGGGAGTTGTTGGCTTGTGCAGCATTTACGGCCCAACCCTAATTGCTCTTGACAAGGTGGTGGTGAACTGCCCTTCTTGACAGTTCATTTGTTGTAGGTACAACCACAGTGCTGTTTGGGAGGGAGTTCCAGGATTTTGACCCAGCGACAGTGAAGGAATGGTGATATATTTGAGTGCAAATTGCACCAATTTTGAGAAGTGTTTCATTTCCCCTCAAGTTCCTGCTCATCTCATTTACATATCAAAGTACAGTGGCTACAAGAGCAGGTCAGAGGCTGGGAATTCTGCAGTGAGTGACTAACCTCCTGAATCCCCAATGTCTGGCCACAATTTATAAGGCACAAGTCAGGAGTGTGATGGATACTCTCCACTTGCCTGGATGGGTGCAGCTCCAACAACACTCAAGGAGCTCAACACCATCCAGGACAAAGCAGCCCACTTGATTGGCACCCCATCTACAAACATTCACTCCCTCCACCAGCAGTGCACAGTGGCCGCAGTGTGGAAGGGTTTCAGTTCCTTTCCTCCTTACGATGATTCTTGCACCCCGGAATTACAAGAACAAAATACATGTGACAAAATAGGTTTTGGTTCAACCTAAATTTGTTGGTTTATTGTACCAACAGAACCACAGTACAAACCCCACCTTGATTTGATTGAAACTTACAATCACCCGCACGGCTGGTCATTTCCCGTGTTAATTGTAGGCCTGGATCTAGAGATAACCGGTCCCGATCTTTCTTCACCTGACTGCAGTCCTGTCACTCCGATACGGCCTCCTTTTTATATTGATTCAACTCAAACATCTCAAACATATTTCCTGTTGTTCATACTGCTCAAATTGTCCATTGGTTAACAACTCTTAATTTATTCTACAAATAGACATAAGAACATAAGAAATAGGAGCAGGAGTAGGCCATTCAGCCCCTCAAGCCTGCCCCGCCATTCAATAAGATCATGGCTGACCTGTCCCAGGCCTCAACTCCTCTTTCGGGCCCATTGTCTATGATGATGGCCTTAGTTATATTCATAAAATCAATGGCATGTTTCTTGTACCATTGTATTGGGTAATCAGTCTCTTAATTTCATTTGCCAATGACAGGTAATGGCTTTTTCCTGGTACCATTGTTCCATGACAGCAGTCAATGTCCAAATCTTTTTGATGAACCGCTGTCCTTGACTAAATGTCCGAATTAACCCCTTGCTGCCCAGCCCTGTGCTGTTGGCTGCAGCTAAGTTTTTGTACCTTGGAGGTAAAAATGTATCTGTGGGCTTGGAATTTTATATTCCATAAATTTCCCAGTTGGAAGGAATTCCGATCCTAAAAGTGTATACCATCTACACGATACACTGAGCAACAACGCGCCAAGGCTCCTTTCTAAAATGCCTTCCAAACCCGTGACCTCTACCACATAGAAGGACAAGGGCAGCAGACGCATAGGACCACCATCACCTGCAAAATCTCCTTTTAATTCACACACCACCCTGACTTAGAACTATATCATCGTTCCTTCATTGTCACTTGGTCAAAATCCTGGAATTCCCTTCTGCAGTATAAGGGTCTGAAAGGGCTAATGGTTGAGACAGTGAGAGTAACCCCTCCCACTGTAGTTTTGATGATGGGTCACATGGGTATTAGGCTTCGAAGAAGCTAGAAGCATCATGAGAGATGTTAGCTTGTCAGGCTTAATGAGAGTGTAAATAGTTATGTCAATCAACAAGTTACTATTTAGCCATACAAGGACACCGAGATATCGGTAAACAATGCTCGAACAATGCTAACAACAATATACAACACCTCCCTGACAGCACTGTGGGTGTAAATACACCACAAGGACTGCAGCGGTTCAAGAAGGCAGCTCACCACCACCTTCTCAAAGGCAATTAAGATTGGACAATAAATGTTGGCCGAGCCAGCGAGGCCCACATCCTTTTTTTTTATTCATTCAAGGATGTGGGCCTCGCTGGCCAGGCCAGCATTTATTGCCCATCCCTACTTGCCCTTGAGAAGGTGGTGGTGAGTTGCCTCCTTGAACCACTGCAGTCCATTTGGGGTAGGTATACCCACAGTGCTGTTAGGAAGGGAGTTCCAGGATTTTGACCCAGCGACAGTGAAGGAATGGCGATATAGTTCCAAGTCAGGATGGTGTGTGACTTGGAGGGGAACTTGCAGGTGGTGATGTTCCCATGCATTTGCTGCCCTTGTCCTTCTAGTTGGGAAAGATCGTGGGTTTGGAAGGTGCTGTCTAAGGAGCCTTGGTGCATTGCTGCTGTGCATCTTGTAGATGGTACACACTGCTGCCACTGTGCATCGGTGGTGGAGGGAGTGAATGTTTGTAGATGGGGTGACAATCAAGCAGGCTGCTTTGTCTTGGATGGTGTCGAGCTTCTTGAGTGTTGTTGGAGCTGCACCCATCCAGGCAAGTGGAGAGTATTCCATCACACTCCTGACTTGTGCCTTGTAGATGGTGGACAGGCTTTGGGGAGTCAGGAGGTGAGTTACTCGCCTCCGGATTCCTTGCCTCTGACCTGCTCTTGTAGCCACGGTATTTATATAGCTACTCCAGTTCAGTTTCTGGTCAATGGTAGCCCCGAGGATGTTGATAGTGGGGGATTCAGCGATGGTAATGCCATTGAATGTCAAGGGGAGATGGTTAGCTTCTCTCTTGTTGGAGACGGTAATTGCCTGGCAGTTGTGTGGCGTGAATGTTACTTGCCACTTATCAGCCCAAGCGTGGATATTGTCCAGGTCTTGCTGCATTTCTGCACGGACTGCTTCAGTATCTGAGGAGTCACGAATGGTGCTGAACATTGTGCAATCATCAGCGAACATCCCCACTTCTGACCTTATGATTGAAGGAAGGTCATTGATGAAGCAGCTGAAGATGGTTGGGCCGAGGACACTACGCTGAGGAACTCCTGCAGTGATGTCCTGGAGCTCAGATGATTGACCTCCAACAACCACAACCATCTTCCTTTGTGCTAGGTATGACTCCAGCCAGCAGAGGGTTTTCCCCCTGATTCCCATTGACTTCAGTTTTGCGAGGGCTCCTTGATGTCATACTCAGTCAAATGCTGCCTTGATGTCAAGGGCAGTCACTCTCACCTCACTTATTGAGTTCATGTTTGAACCAAAGCTGTAATGAGGTCAGGAGCTGAGTGGCCCGAGCAGAACCCAAACTGAGCGTCACTGAGCAGGTTATTGCTAAGCAAATGCCATTTAATGGCACTGTTGATGACACCTTCCATCACTTTACTGATGATTGAGAGTAGTCCGATGGGCGTGTAATTGGCCGGGTTGGACTTCTCCTGCTTTTTGTGTACAGGACATACCTGGGCAATTTTCCACGTTGCAGGGTAGATCCCAGTGTTGTAGCTGTACTGGAACAGCTTGGCTTGGGGTGCGGCAATTTCTGGAGCACAGGTCTTCAGTACTATTGCCGGAATATTGTCAGGGCCCATAGCTTGTGCACTATCCAGTGCCTTCAGTTGTTTCTTGATATCACGTGGAGTGAATCGAATTGGCTGAAGTCTGGCATCTGTGATGCTGGGGACCTCAGGAGGAGGCCGAGATGGATCATCAACTCGGCACATCTGGCGGAAGATTGTTGCAAATGCTTCAGCCTTATCTTTCGCACTGATGTGCTGGGCTCCCCCATCATTGAGGGTGGGGATATTTGTGGAGCTGCCGCCTCCAGTTAGTTGTTTAATTGTCCACCACCATTCATGGCTGGATGTGGCAGGACTGCAGAGCTTAGATATGATCCGTTGGTTATGGGATTGCCTAGCTCTATCTATCGCATGCTGCTTATGCAGTTTGGCACACAGATAGTCCTGTGTTGTAGCTTCACCAGGTTGACACCTCATTTTGAGGTATGCCTGGTGCTGCTCCTGGCATGCCCTCCTGCACTCTTCATTGAACCAGGGCTGGTCTCCTGGCTTGATGGTAATGGTAGAGTGGGGGATATGCCAGGCCATGGGGTTCCAGATTGTGGTTGAGTACAATTCTGCTGCTGCTGATGGCCCACGTCGCCTCATGGATGCCCAGTTTTGCATTGCGAGATCTGTTCGAAATCTGTCCCATTTAGCACGGTGATAGTGCCACACAACACAATGGACAGTAACCTCAATGTGAAGGCGGGACTTCGTCTCCACAAGGACTATGCAGTGGTCACTCCTACCAATGCAGTCATGGACAGAAGCATCTGCGGCAGGCAGATTGGTGAGGACGAGGTCAGTATGTTTTTCCCTCGTGTTGGTTCCCTCACCACCTGCCGCAGACCCAATCTTGCAGCTATGCCCTTTAGGACGCGGCCAGCTTGGTCAGTAGTGGTGCTACCGAGCCACTGTTGGTGATGGACGTTGAAGACCCCCACCCAGAGTACATTTTGTGCCCTTGCCACCCTCTGTGCTTCCTACAAGTGGTGTTCAACATGGAGGAGTACTGAGCCATCAGCTGAGGGAGGGCGGTAGGTGGTAATCAGTAGGAGGTTACCTTGCCCATGTTTGACCTGATGCCATGAGAATTCATGGGATCCGGAGTTGATGTTGAGGACTCCCAGGGCAACTCCCTCCCTACTGTATACCACTGTGCCACCACCTCTGGTGGGTCTGTCCTGCCGGTGGGACAGGACATACCCGGGGATGGTGATGGTAGTGTCTGGGACATTGTCTGTAAGGTATGATTCCGTTAGTATGACTATGTCAGATTGTTGCTTGACTCGTCTGTGGGACAGCTCTCCCAACTTTGGCACAAGCCGCCAGATGTTAGTAAAGCGGACTTTGCAGGGTCGACAGGGCTGGGTTTGCCGTTGTCGTTTCCAGTGCCCAGGTCGATGCCGGGTGGTCCGTCCAGTTTCATTCATTTTTATTGACTTCGTAGCGGTTAGGTACAACTGAGTGGCTTCCTAGGCCATTTCAGAGGGCATGTAAGAGTTAACCACATTGCTGTGGGTTTGGACTCACATGTAGGCCAGACTAGGTAAGGACAGCGGATTTCCTTCCCGAAAGGACATTCGTGAACCAGAAGGGTTTTTACAACAATCAAAGAACAAAGAACAAAGAACAGTACAGCACAGGAACAGGCCATTCGGCCCTCCAAGCCTGCGCCGATCTTGATGCCTGTCTAAACTAAAACCTTCTTCACTTCCGGGAACGGTGTCCCTCTATTCCCATCCTATTCAAGTATTTGTCAAGATGCCTCTTAAACGTCGCTATCGTATCTGCTTCCACCACCTCCCCCAGCAGCAACTTCCAGGCACACAGCATCCTCTATGTCAAGAACTTGCCTCGCACATCCCCTCTAAACTTTGCCCCTCTCACCTTAAACCTATGTCTCCTAGTAACTGACTCTTCCACCCTGGGAAAAAGCTTCTGACTATCCACTCTGTCCATGCCACTCATAACTTTGGAAACCTCTATCATGTCGCCCCTCCACCTCCGTCGTTCCAGTGAAATCAATCCGAGTTTTTCCAACTTCTCCTCACAGCTAATGCCCTCCAGACCAGGCAACATCCTGGTAAACCTCTTCTGTACCCTGTCCAAAGCCTCCACGTCCTTCTGGTAGTGTGGCGACCAGAATTGCACGCAATATTCTAAGTGTGGCCTGACTACAGTTCTGTACAGCTGCAGCATGACTTGCCAATTTTTATACTCTATGCCCCGACCGAGGAAGGCAAACATGCCGTATGCCTTCTTGACTACCTTATCCACCTGCGTTGCCAGTTCCAGTGACCTGTGGACCTGTATGCCAAGATCTCTCTGCCAATACTCCTAAGGGTTCTGCCATTTACAGTATACTTCCCACCTGCATTAGATCTTCCAAAGTGCATTACCTCACATTTGTCCGGATTAAACTCCATCTGCCATTTCTCCGCCCAAGTCTCCAACCGATCTATATCCTGCTGTATCCTCTGACAATCCTCATCTCTATCCGCAACTCCACCAACCTTTGTGTCATCCACAAACTTACTAATCAGACCAGCTACATTTTCCTCCAATTCATTTATATATACTACAAACAGCAAAGGTCCCAGCACTGATCCCTGCGGAACACCACTAGTCACATCCCTCCATTTAGAAAAGCACCCTTCCACTGCTACCCTCTGTCTTCTATGACCGAGCCAGTTCTGTATCCATCTTGACAGCTCACCTCTGATCCCATGTGACTTCACCTTTTGCACCAGTCTGCCATGAGAGACCTTGTCAAAGGCTTTACTGAAGTCCATATAGATAATATCCACTGCCCTTCCTTCATCAATCATCTTCGTCACTTCCTCAAAAAACTCAATCAAATTAGTGAGGCAAGACCTCCCCTTCACAAAACCATGCTGCCTCTCGCTAATAAGTTTGTTTGTTTCCAAATGGGAGTAAATCCTGTCCCGAAGAATCCTCTCTAATAATTTCCCTACCACTGACGTAAGGCTCACCGGCCTGTAATTTCCTGGATTATCCTTGCTACCCTTCTTAAACAAAGGAACAACATTGGCTATTCTCCAGTACTCAGGGACCTCACCTGTAGCCAATGAGGATGCAAAGATTTCTGTCAAGGCCCCAGTAATTTCTTCCCTTGCCTCCCTCAGTATTCTAGGGTAGATCCCATCAGGCCCTGGGGACTTATCTACCTTAATGCTTTGCAAGACACCCAACACCTCCTCCTTTTTGATAATGAGATGACTGAGACTATCTACACTCCCTTCCCTCGGCTTATCATCCACCAACTCCTTCTGTTTGGTGAATACTGATGCAAAGTACTCATTTAGTACCTCGCCCATTTCCTCTGTCTCCACACATAGATTCCCTTCTCTGTCCTTGAGTGGGCCAACCCTTTCCCTAGTTACCCTCTTGCTCTTTATATACGTATAAAAAGCCTTGGGATTTTCCTTAATCCTGTTTGCCAATGACTTTTCATGACCCCTTTTAGCCCTCCTAACTCCTTGCTTAAGTTCCTTCCTACTGTCTTTATATTCCTCAAGTGCTTCATCTGTTCCTAGCCTTCCAGCCCTTACGAATGCTTCCTTTTTCTTTTTGACGAGGCTCACAATATCCCGCGTTATCCAAGGTTCCCGAAACTTGCCAAACTTATCCTTCTTCCTCACAGGAACATGCTGGTCCTGGATTCTAATCAACTGACGTTTGAAAGACTCCCACATGTCAGATGTTGATTTACCCTCAAACAGCCGCCCCCAATCTAAATTCTTCAGTTCCTGCCTAATATTGTTATAATTAGCCTTCCCCCAATTTAGCACCTTCACCCGAGGACTACTCTTATCCTTATCCACAAGTACCTTAAAACGTATGGAATTATGGTCACTGTTCCCGAAATGTTCCCCCACTGAAACTTCGACCACCTGGCCGGGCTCATTCCCCAATACCAGGTCCAGAATGGCCCCATCCCTAGTTGGACTATCTACATACTGTTTCAAGAAGTCCTCCTGGATGCTCCTCATAAATTCTGCCCCATCCAAGCCCCTAGCACTAAGTGAGTCCCAGTCAATATTGGGGAAGTTAAAATCACCCACAACTACAACCCTGTTACCTTTACATCTTTCCTAAATCTGTCTACATATCTGCTCCTCTACCTCCTGTTGGCTGTTGGGTGGCCTGTAGTAAACCCCCAACATCGTGACTGCACCCTTCCTATTCCTGAGCTCCACCCATAACGCCTCGCTGCATGACCCCTCCGAGGTGTCCTCCCGCAGTACAGCTGTGATATTCTCCTTAACCAGTAATGCAACTCCCCCACCCCTTTTACATCCCTCTCTATCCCGCCTGAAGCTTCTAAATGCCAGAATATTTAACTGCCAATCCTCTCCTTCCCTCAACCAAGTCTCTGTCATAGCAACAACATCATAGTTCCAAGTACTGATTCAAGCTCTAAGTTCATCTGCCTTACCTGTTATACTTCTCGCCTTGAAACAAATGCACTTCAGACCACCAGTCCTGCTGTGCTCCGCAACATCTCCCTGCCTGCTCTTCCTCTTAGTCTTACTGGCCTTATTTACTAGCTCCCCCTCATTTATTTCACTTGCTGTTCTACTGCTCTGGTTCCCACCCCCCTGCCACACTCGTTTAAACCCTCCTGAGTGACGCTCGCAAACCTCGCAGCCAGGATATTTGACAATGGTTTCATGGCCATCATTAGACTAGCTTTTAATTCCATATTTATTAGTTAAATTCAAATTCCACCTTCTGCTGTGGTGGGATGCGAACCCATGTCCCCAGAAAAATACCCTTGGTCGCTGGGTTATTAGTCCAGTGATAATACCACTCCGCCACTGCCTGTCCTGAGAATGAACAAAAACAATTGATAGCAGCCATCTCTCTATCACACCCACCCTTCCAGCTGAAGAAATGTGAACAATTAAAGTTTAAACCAAAATTGCTTATAAATTTAAATGATGAAATGCATAATTTTTTGAATAATTAAGTCATAAGGTTAAGGAGCATGTTATTATTGGAGGAACCAAGTCATTACGTTTAAGAGCAATGATCTGAACAAGTACCGTTCATAAAACAAGCTAACCTAATACAGAAAAGCCCCTTTAATGGCTAATTAAGCAACTACATGTTGGCATTAATGTGAAGCACTTTTAGCTTCGAGAGGAGGAATTCAGGATGTCTGGCTTTTTGAAGAAATATCTCAGAGAACAATATCATACAACAAAAGTTATTCTTTAATTATTCATTTCAGGATGTGGGCCGTGCTGGAATACTGTAATTTATTGCCGTTCATTCGTTTATCTCACAACTGAGTGGCATGTTAGACCCCTTCAGAGGGCAGGTAAGAGCCAATTACATCAGTTTGAGACTGGAGTCATGTATAAGCTCAACTGGTTAAGAATGGCAGGCTTCCTCGCCAAAGGGCATTAGTAAACATTAGTTGGGTTTTTAGTGACAGCTTCATGGCCCCCTTTTACTGCTACCAGCTTCCTATTCTCAAATTTTATTTTGAACTGAAGTCAAATTTTCCAACCACCATGAGAGTTGAATTCATGCTGTCTGGATTGTTCTGGAGTGTTCTGAATGTGCCTCTATTTTTAAATGTTTTTTTTGAAGATTTGTATTTTGGAATTATGGATATTGGTTTACTTGGGAAAACTGAAAAGACTGCCAATATGTTTTGTTTTAGTTTAGTTTAGAGATACAGCACTGAAACAGGCCCTTCGGCCCACCGAGTCTGTGCTGACCATCAACCACCCATTTATACTAATCCTACACTAATTCCACATTCCTACCACATCCCCACCTGTCCCTATATTTCCCTACCATCTACCTGTACTAGGTGCAATTTATAATGGCCAATTAACCTATCAACCTGCAAGTCTTTGGCATGTGGGAGGAAACCGGAGCACCCGGAGAAAACCCTCGCAGACACAGGGAGAACTTGCAAACTCCACACAGGTAGTACCCAGAATGGAACCCAGGTCGCTGGAGCTGTGAGGCTGTGGTGCTAACCACTGCGCCACTGTGCCGCCCAGTTTTGTTTTACAAGGGTCACTGAGAGGTCTTCTTTGAAAACAAATCTTTATTGGATATCACATACGTTAAGCTTAATAAACAACAGAAACCTTGGTGACTTGGGGGAGATGTTTACAGAGAAGTGACATGTCATGATTTATGAAGGTCAGGAGTTGGTTTCACTTCTGAGATATTGTTTTGGTTCAGTTGGGGTGTGGATTGTATTGAAAGCAGTGGGAGATCAACCTGCCAAGGGAGACATACCCAGCTCGCTTCCTTCCTCCTGTCTCTGTGAAACTCTGCATATCGAGTACGATATCTGAAACCCCTGTGTCAGTGGTCTAATGTTTGGCGCCCTCCACCAGTCCTGGAGGCCTCCCTCACATTGTGGACCCTCTTCACCTGGAAGAGCAAGGATGCGGTTATTGAACATTGCCAAATAACAACATGATGCTTGTTACAACAGGGGCACTAAAACCAAAGGTGGGGGAAGCACAGTCTGTAATACGGACTCAGTTTGTCATGCAGGTGCCATGCTCTGGGGTGCTAACGAGGCTTGATTCTTTCACACATGCAGACACTCATGTGGCATCAATCCTCCTCACCCAACCTCCCCATCTATAACATGGCAGTGGCACCCATGTGCCACTCTCTGTGGGCACACCCAAGTCAAACAGAGCCATACAACAAAGTGCTACTTACTTTTGCCGAGCGCATGAGATTGTTCATTCTCTTGCGGCACTGGACCCAGTCTCAGCAGATGACCCCAAGGTAGCTTACCGTCTCTGCAATCTCCATCCAGGCTTGCTTGGTCAGGTGGGGAAAATGACCTCTCTCCTTTCCCTTGCAGCCTGGAGGAGAGTGAGCAGGGAGGCATCGTTGAATCATGGGGTCACCCTTCCTCACACCTCTACCATCTCCGCTGCCTCGCAGGGGTAGTTTCTTGGCAGATGGGGCTCTTCTGACTTCACTGCTGGCTGGTCAGCTCAAGCACCAAAGGTTTAAATGTGAAAGAGGTTGTATGCAGGGCTGGCTGCCATTTAAATATGGCGCCAGCACCTGCCGACTTGTCAGGTGATGTTATTCACGGCATCGTACAGCCTGCCCCCTCCACGACCTATGCTAATGAGCTGCCGCGCCGGTGATGGTGGCGGCTCCGCAGCGTAGGCCGCCATTTTATGAGTCCGCTGCGAAGAGCAGCAGCAGGCAGTTAAAATCCAGCCCAAAATGAATAATATTCCAAAAAAAGCAAGAGAAGAATTTTAATTTTTTAACTGAAGCAGTATAGTAATATTGGATAGCTGAAGCAGTAAAGAAATGAAATGGAGATGGCAATTGGAAAAAGAAGCCTTCAATAACAGGAGGGAATTTTGGTGCAGCCGCAGAATCAAGTTGGTGGTAAGGAGAATGCTGAAGAGTTTTGTATCGTAGTGAACAGCATTGTGCAGATGTGAAAATTGGACCTTTAACACTGAAGGAAGGAGAGTACTGGAGATGTGTCAGTTGTGGCATTGCAGATACATGCTGGAGAACAGTTGTTAGCGAAAGGATCATTGGATGAGCACAAGAAAAGAGAGAAAGTGACAATCTTAGAATCATCGAATCAGAAAATTGCAGCACAGGAGAGCAGTTCATCCGTCTTGTCTTTGAAAGAGTAGTCATGTTCAGTTCCATATCCCTGCTTTTTGTCCATCACCCTATAAGTTCCTCATTCCCAAGTACCTGTCCAACTCACTTTTAAAATTATTTATGGTCATAGAAACAGGCCCCACAAGCCTGTTCCGCCATTCAATAAGATCATGGCTGATCTGATTGTGGCCTCAACTCCACTTACCTGTCTGCAACCTATAATCCTTTACGCCCTTGTAATCAAAAATCTGTCTAACTCAGCCTTGAATATATTCAATGACCCAGCCTCCACTGCTCACGGGGGTAGAGAATTCCAAAAATTAATGACCCTCAGAGATAAGAAATTCCTCCTCATCTCCATCTTAAATGAGAGAACCCTTATTTTTAAACTGCGCCCCTTAGTTCTAGATTCCCCCATGAGGGAAAGCATCCTCTCGGCATCTACCCTGTCAAGCCCCCTCAGAACATCTCACATTTTGTTTGAACATTTAATTCAGACTGATTTTGATAAGATCACCTCTCATTCTTCTAACCTTCAATGTGTAAAGGCCAGACCTGCTCAACCTTCTCTCATAAGACAACCCTTTCATCCTAGGAATAAGCCTAGTGAACCTTCTCTGAATTGCTTCCCTACATAAGTAATGTTACAAGTGCTTCCATTTTTTGGGTAAAATTTGAAGATTTGTGATTCAAAACTGAAAAGATTCTATCGATGCTGGAACATTGTGTGTGTGTGTTTTTTAAGGGAGGTCACCAGAAGGTTTTTGGACTGAGCGTGAAAACAAACAATTACTGGAAGGCACCTGTCTGCAGATAATTACCCAGCAGGGATTGGTTTGACTTGGAGAAAATACTTACAGAGAAGTGACAGATCAAGATTTATAGAAGTCAGGTGGCTTGTCCCTTGTGGCATTGTTTATGGCTTTGCTTTGGACAGTGAGTTGGGATATGGACAATAGTTTGAAAAGACAGTTGGAGAAAACTTGCTAAGAAGAACAAACCACCCCAATTCAGACTGTTCCAGCAGTTTGGAAAATAAATTGCCAGTTTTCCATCACTCAAGGAGCTGAAAAGCAAGAGTATGAAGCAGACTGAAACTGTGGCTGCATTCCTCCTGTAAGGCCTGTGTCTGAAACCTCTGTTGCTGCATTTCCTGGAAGCCTACCCAAAATGATCTTCAACATTGCCTGAAAAGAATTGTTCCAGGAAGATCCCAGAGAAAGCCGTCTGTACGCATTTGGGATGCCAAACCAAAACAAAGTACATCATTCCACATCTTCTCTTCCTTCTTCTTTTTGGGTCTTTTTTATTGTAATACAGCTCTAAAATGCAAATCCATTTTTTTTCCCCGGTTAACCAGTGCATGTGTGTGTGTGCGTGAGTGTGAGGGGCTAAGGTAAAAGGGGAACTTTAATATTTCAATCTGTGTTTATGCTTTACTTCATTACTGGTTAAGACGTGTTCTTTGATAAACTGATAACTTTGTTGTTTATTAAAGAAACCTGGTTGGTGTGTTTTATTCTGGGATAAAAATAGAGTCTATGACTGACCATATTGGTAAGTGCGAAAAGAAAATTAAATATATGTTGTGACCCATGGAGAAGTGGAACTAAAATAAACAGTGCACTCCTCCCACCACAGTTGTAACAGTAAGGTGACCAAAATTGTACACAGTACGCTAGGTGCAGTCTCACCAATACCCTCTACAGTTGTAGCAAGAATTCCCTACTTTTGTACTCCATCCCCCTTGTAATAAGGGCCAAAATTCCATTTCCCTTCCTAATCACTTGCTGTATCGACATTCTAACTTTTTGTGATTCAGTTCAAGGACAACCAGATGCCTCTGTACTGTAGCATTCTTTCATGGGATGTGGGCGTCGCTAGCTAGGCCACCATTTTTTTCCCATCCTTAATTGCCTTTGAGAAGATGGTGGTGAGCTGCCTTCTTGAACTGCTACTGTCCATCTGGTATGGTTACACCTAATGTGCTGTTAGGGAAGGAGTTCCAGGAATTTGATTCAGTAACAGTAAAGGAAAGGCGATATATTTCCAATTCAGGATGGTGTGTGACTTGGAGGGGAACATGTAGGTGGTGGTGTTCCTTTGCGTCTGCTGTCCTTGTCCTTCTAGGTAGAAGAGATCATGGGCTTGGAAGGTGCTGTCGAAGGAGGCATGCTGAGTTGCTGCAGTGCATCTTGTATAACTAACTTGCTGGAGTTTTTTGAGGAGGTAACAGAAAGGGTTGATGAGGGCAATGCTGTTGATGTGGTGTACATGGACTTTCAAAATACATTTGGTACAGTGCCACACAACAGACCTGAGAGCAAACTTGTAGCTCATGGAATAAAAGGGATGGTAGCAACATGGATACAAAATTGGCTGAGTGACAAGAATCAAAGAGTAGTGGTTAATGGATTTTTTTCAGGCTGGAGGAAGGTTTGTCGTGCTGTTCCCTAGCGGTCAGTGTTGGGACTCTTGCTTTTCCTGATATATATTAATGACCTAATACTGGTTTACAGGACACAATTTCAAAGTTTGCAGATGATACAAAACTTGGAAGCATTTTGAACTGTGAGGAGGATAGTGTAGACCTTCAAAAGGACATAGACAAGTTTGTGGAATGGGCAGACTGGTGGCAGATGAAGTTCAATGCAGAGAACTGTGAAGTGATTCATTTTAGTAGGAAGAACATGAAGAGACAATATAAAATAAAGGGTATTATTCTACAGGGGGTGCAGGGGCAGAGGGACCTGGGTGTATATGTGCATAAATCATTAAAGGTGACAGGACAGGTTGAGAGAACGATTAATAAAGCATACAGTATCCTGAGCTTTATTAAAAGGGGCATAGAGTACAAGAGCAAGGAAGTTATGTTGATCTTGTATAAGATACTAGTTCGGCCTCAGCTGGAGTATTGCGTCCAGTTCTGGGCACCGCACTTGAGGAAAGACATGAGGGCATTGGACAGAGTACAGAAAAGATTCACGAGAATGGTTCCAGGGATGAGGAATTTCAGTTATGAAGATAGATTGGAGAAGTTAGGACTGTTTTCCCCAGAGAAGAGAAGGCTAAGAGGTGATTTGATAGAGGTATTCAAAATCATGAGGGGTCTGTACAGAATAGATAGAGAAAAACTGATCCCACTCATGAAAGGATCGAGAATGAGAGGACACAGATTTAAAGTATTTGATAAGAGAAGCAAAAGTGACATGAGGAAAAACTTGTTTCCCACAGCGAGTGGTTAAGGTCTGAAATGCGCTACCTGAGAACATGGTGGAGGCAGGTTTAAATGAAGCATTCTAAAGGGAATTAGACAGTTATATGGAAAGGAAGAATATGCAGGGTTACAGAGAGAAGGCAGGAGAATGGAACTGAGGGAGTTGCTCTTTCAGAGAGCCAGTGTGGACACGATGGGCCGAATGGCCTTTTCAGGGCTATAACGATTCTGTGATATGGTACATACTGCTGTTACTGTGCATTGTTGGTGGACAGAGTGAATATTTAAGGTGGTGGATAGGGTGCCCATGAAGAGGGCTGCTTTGTCTTCGTTGGTGTCAAGCTTCCTGAGTATTTTTGGAGCTGCACTCATCTAGGCAAGTGGAGGGTATTCCATCACACTCCTGACTTGTGAATGGTGGACAGGTTTTGGGGAGTGAGGAGGTGGGTTACTCGCCACAGAATTCTCAGTCTCTGACCTGCTCTTCTAGCCGCAGCATTTATGTGGCTGCTTCAGTTCAGTTTCTGGTCAATGGCAACCCGCAGGATGTTGTTAGTGGAGGATTCAGCAATGGTAATACCATTGAATGTCAAGGGGAGATGGTTAGGTTGGTCATTACCTGGCACTTGTGTGGCCTGAATGTTGTTCAGGTCTTGCTGCAACTGAACACGGACTGCTTCAGTAGCTGAGGAGTTGCGAATGGTGCTGAACATTGTGCAATCCTCAGCAAACATCCTCATTTCTGACCTTATGATTGAAGGAAGGTCATTGATGAAGCAGCTGAAGATGGTCGGGCCTAGGACACTACCCTGAGGAACTCCTGCAGCAATATCCCGGAGCTCAGATGATTGGCCTCCATCTTCCTTTGTGCTAGGTATGATTCCAACCAGTGGAAAGTTTTCTCCCTGATTCCCATTGACTTCGGTTTGGCTAGGGTCCCTTGATGCCACATTTGGTCAAATGCTGCCTTGATATCCAGGGCAATCACTCTCACCTCATCTCTGGATTTCAACTCTTTTGTCCACGTTTGGACCAAGACTGTAATGAGGTCAGGAGCCAAGTGGCCCAGATGGAGCCCAAACGAAGCATCAGTGAGCAGGTTATTGTGCTTAATAGCACTGTCGGCAACACTTTCCATCACTTTGCTGATGATCGAGAGTAGATTGATGGGGTGGTAATTGGTTGGATTGGATTTGTCCTGCTTATTGTGGATAGGGCATACCAGGACAATTTTCTACATTGTCGGGTAGATACCAGTGTTTTAACTACTGCAGTACTCTGCAGTCTTCCACCATTTGAATATGTTCTGCTTTTCTATTCTTCCCACCATAGTGAACAACCTCACATTATCCCAGATTATCCCAAATTTTTGCCCACTCACTTAACCTATTTATATATCTTTGCAGATACTTTGTATCCTCCTCACTGCTTGCTTTCCGACCTATCATTGCATCATCAGCAAATTTGGTGACAATACACTCGTTCCCTTCATCCAAGTCATCAATACAGGTTGTTCCAGATCCCGGAAACTCTCTGAGCAAAATAAAAATCTCCCATCTAGACATTATACCAATGATTAAGATGAGGAAAACATGCACTGAGGGTGTCTCGTTCAGAGGTCACAGAAACTTCTTAGGGACAGTATGTTACACTGATGAGAAATTAACATTTCTGTCTGATGCATGTGCAGATGGAGAAAATTCATTCAGTCTCTCACCTTGTTCTTTAAATAAAGATCACAAAGGCAAAGTTTACGAAATGATTTCAACTTATATAAAGAATAGAAACCATTATTTCTCCCAAATTGGTAGGATCAGAAGCAAAAATAGGACAACTGAAACCCAAAAATGTATTTTCCTAGCTAGGTCCCTGTGTAAGAATGATGGATGTTGACAGAGATTTTGCTGGACCAGGCATGTTACAGCATTAGTTAGACTGTTTCTCTCACCCTTCAGCTAAGAATTTTCAGTTGTTGAAAGTGCGATCTAATAATGGCGTGGCGAGGGCAACCAGACATCTTGGACATCTTCCCACCAAGAATGGTCTGCTTTTTCCACTGATAACAGACAGCTGGCTCATCTCCCTCATTGGTACTGTTGCTCAGTCTGAGATGCACTTTCCGCTCAAATAGTCCCCAGTCTGATGGGCTGCGGACCAGGTTGAGGTTACCCAGCCTAACAGGAGCACAAATTCCTGGATCAATGCCACTCGACTCATCTCCATTTGGAAGTGATGCTGCTCCAATCACTTCAGGATTACTGCTATTCCTTTGAGTTCATTTACTGTTTGCTCTGTGTTTTCCAAATTTCTTCACCTAAAGATTGCTGTGACCTATTGTTCTGGAGTCTGAGGTGGGAGCGGAGAGTCTCTGTCATAGATTCCTAGATGAGCATACTCACTGATTGTAGCACTGGGATGAAACACTTCTCCATCATGTCATTTTTCATCTAGCATTCTCATCTGAGACAACTGAATGTGAGTATCAAATTCATGCAAGCACGCACTGCTTTCTAGTGTGGACTCCAAGTGAAAATCATACCTAATCATGACAACACTTTTCTTTTCTTATCTACCTAAAATTGATATCAAATGGTTTAGCCCATTTCACTGCCTATTGTGACTGGATCATCAGTGTTAACCATGCCTCAGTGTGTAGTGAGCCAAGAGGATTCTGCATTCAAGTTCCAATCCTGAGACTTGAGCAGGATCTGGATTGACATTTCGGAGCCAGCACTGAGGGAGTATTCTTGTGTTGGAGGTGCTGCCTTCTGTAGAATCACTGACAGCATAGAAAGCGGCCATTTGGCCCTTTGAGTCCATGCTGGCTCTCTCCAGAGCAATCCAGTCAGTTGCACTACTCTGCTCGATCCCTGTTGCCCTACAAGTTTATTTCCTTCAAGTGCCCATCCAATTTTCTTTTGAAATAATTCATTCTTTCTACTTCCACCACCCTTGTAAGCAGAGAGTTCCAGGTCATTACCACTCACTGGGTAATAACGTTCTTCCTCACACTTCCCCTGCATCTCTTGCTCTAAACCTTCTATCTGTGTCCCCTAGTTCTTGTACCATCAGTTAATGGGAACAGTTTTTCCTTGTCTAACTTATCGAAGCCTGTCATAATCTTGTACACCTCGATCAAATCTCTCCTCATCTCCTTTGCTCTAAGAAGAACAACCCCAGTTTTTCCAACCTTAACCTTGTAGCTAAATCCTCCATCCCTGAAACCATTCTGGTAAATCTCCTCTGCACCCTCTCAAAGACTCTCACATCCTTCCTAAAGTGTGGTGACCAGAACTGGATGCAATACTCTAGTTGGGGCCTAACCAGTGCTTTATAAAAGTTCAGTGTAACCTCCCTGCTTTTGTACTGTATGCCTCTAATTATGAAGTTCAGGATCCCATGTGCTTTGCTAACCACTCTCTCAATATGTCCTGCCACATTCAAAGATCTATGCACATGTACCCCCAGGTGCCTCTGCTCCTGCACTCTCTTTAGAACTGCACCATTAAGTCTCTATTGCCTCTCCCCATCCCTTCTGATAAAATGCATCACCTCACACTTGTCTGTATTGAATTCCATCTGCCACTTGTCTGCCCATCCTGCTAGCCTATCTATGTCCTGTTGCAGGCGGTTCATATCATCCTCACTGTTTACCACTACTCCATGTTTGGCATCATTGGTAAATATTGAAATTTTCCATTGTTCCAAGATCCAAGTCATTTATATATAGCAAAGAAAAAGCTGTCATCCTAGCACTGACCCTTGGGGAACACCACTGTCTACCATCCTCCAGTCTGAAAAACAACCATTTTCTATGAATTACTGTTTTCTGTCCTGAAGCCAAATTTTATCCAATTGGACATTCCTATTCCATGAGCCTCAGTTTGGTTAACCACGCTTTTATGTGGTACTTCATCAAACGCTTTGTTAAAATCCATATAGACAACATCCACCACATTCCCTTCATCAACCTTCTCTGTTACTTCATCAAAAATTCAATTAGATCAGTCAAGCATGCTCTACCTTTTACAAATTTGTGTTGGCTCTCCTGAATTAACATAAACTTCTTGATTTTTTCCCTGATTATTGTTTCTAAAACCTTATCCACCATTGATGTTAAACTAAGTGGCCTGTAGTTGCTCGGACCATCCTTATACCCTTTCTTGAATACGAGCATCATATTTGCCACTCTTCAATCCTCTTTTACCTTCCCTATATCCAGGGAAGAATGGAAGATTATGGTCAGCCCTTCTACTATCTCCACGCTCACTTCCTTTAGCAACCGGGGATGCAAGCCATCCAGACCAGGTGACTTATCTAACCTAAGCATAGCCAGCCTTTTCAGTACCTTCCCATCTCAGTTTTGACCCTATCCATTGCCTCTACTCTCTCCGCTTCTACCGATATTTTGTCAGATTCCTCTTCCTTAGTAAAAACCAATACAAAATACTCGTTAAGTATTCATATGTGTTATGACCAGGTGAGAAGGGTGTCTAGGGGTCCTTCTCAGCCACTACCTGGTCTTACCATAACAGAGTTTAATTTTAAACACACCGTGTTTTTAGCTCCCCTTGGTGAATCCTTGTTCACCATTTTCCAATTGTAAGGCAAAAAAACCAGCACAAACAGGCTTTCTTAGGTTTAAAGAAGAAAAGTTGAAATTTATTAAACTTAAACTCTAATTTGGTTGATGCCTAAGGATACACGACATGCCCACGCTAGCATGCATATGCAATACACACATGCAAATAGAGACAGAAAAGGGCAGAAGAAAAAATCAAGTGAAAAGTTTGAGGCAATATCTGAAGAGTTTTTGTTACGGTTCTTCGAACTCACTGTAGAGTCCTAGATTGTAGGTAGATCTTGCTTTACATTGGGGCCCAGTATTCTTCTTAAACCTTTATGCTGTCGGAGACTTTTCTCTTTTGGGGTTCATGTGGCTTCAGTGGATTCAGAGGCTTGTGAGAAAGTGATGGGAGCAGACAGGAGAGATCTTCTCATTCAAGGAGCAAAAAGCCTTTCTGAGTTCAAACTCTCCATGGCCAGTTTAAAAGAAAAACCTGGAACAGCCAGTTAGTCATGTGACCAGCTGGTCTAAGCAGTCCTGGCCCTTGTGGATTGTATCCTCCTTAGCAGCCCCTGGAATGCGCTTCCTCACTTTCAATATCTGTTAGTATGTAAATGTTTTGTTTCCAGCCATGGCTGATCTGTTTAACAAGTCATTTCCTCACTCCAAAAAAATTAAAAATCAATGTTCATGACAAAATTGATGTGCCTCATTCTTGGCAGGTGGGGGCCTGCATGACAAATTGAGACTTTAAACCAAGAAAGCTTCTGCCCTCTCCAATAGATGTAAAAGATCCCATAACGCTATTTTAAAGAAGAGTAGGGGAGTTATCCCTGGTGTCTTGGGTCAGTATTTATTCCTCAATCAATATCACAAAACAGTTTTTCTGGTCATTATCACTTTGCTGTTTCTGGGAGCTTGCTGTACACAAACTGGCAGTTGCATTTCCTTACATGATAACAGTGACAACACCTCAAAAGTACTTCATTGGTTTTAAAGCTTTGGGATGTCCAGAGATTATGAAGGATGCGATATAAATTAAAGTCTGTTTCTCATCTGTCTTCAAACAGGATTGCTGAGGCAATATAGCAGAGGATGTGCATTGTCCATAGAGAAATAATGAAGTAAATAAGGAGAAGCTATTTCCAGTGGCAGAAGGCTTAGTAACCAGAGGACTGAGAATTAAGGCAAAAGAATCCAACAGGACATAAGGAGAAACTTTTTTACACAGTGAGTTGTTGTGATCTGGAACACGCTGCCTGAATGGGCATTGGAAGCAGATTCAATAGTAACTTTCAAAAGGGAATTGGATAAACATTTGAAGGGAACATAATTGGTTTTAAGGACAGAGCAGGGGAGTAGTAATAATTGGATAGTTTTACCAAAGAGATGGCACAGGTACAATGGGCCGAATGGCCTCCTTCTGTGCTGTATAATTCTATGATTCTATAAAAAGAGATTACTTGTACAAACAACCTGAAGTATTAATCTAAAAAAAAAAATCACTTTATTGTCAATTCCGGTTACTGAGACTTTTCCAACTAAAAAGTCACGGTGCAATGACCATTATTGCTGCTGTTGGACTCTGAAATTGAGTCAATTATCATGAAAGAACATGAAAAGTCACTTGAAGTTTTTAAATGATTAAATTTTGTTGATTAATTTGAGACCAGCAATTTTTGTGAGCAATCACAGTTTGTAAGTCAGAATCTGTAACATCAAGAGGACATAATTAGATTCCTTGCCCTCGTAACACATTGTGTTTGTGCATTGTATTCAGTGCAAGTCCAGCTATCTATCACTGCTCAGTGTTTTTCTGCTGCTGGCTAACCACATAAAGGTGTTCACATCTTCCTCCAAATGGATAATGTGATGAAACCTCTATAAAACTGCAATAGCTGTCACAGCAAGATGTGGCTTTCATTCTGTAGCAGTTTTATTGCAAAGAGACTCATCAGGAATTGGTTCCCTGAGGAAAATGACTTATCCTTTGGGCATTAATGGCAATTCTACTGCCCACAGAATCAATGTTTTGTATGTGCAAATCAACATTGGTAACTTGTAGATGGAAACTAATATAAAGTGGCTGGCAGCTCTGTACAATGTTCCACATTTGTGTGAAATGATGCTTATTCATCCTATTCACAGTCAGATAGCCTTAGACTAAAGAGAACATCTTACTCAAGAACATAACACCATAATTGTTGATAAGCAATCAACAAAATTGAGAATCCGGAATGGGCCGAGTTTAGAGAATATCTAAGTTTTAACTTAATTTGTAAGGTTGAGTTCAGATGTATCTAAGTTCTTATGCCTTCATGGTTCCAGGAATGAAAGATTACAGTTACGTGGATAGACTGGAGAAGCTGGGGTTGTTCTCCTTAAAGCAGAGAAGGTTAAGAGCAGATTTGATTGAAGTGTCATGAAGGGTTTAGACATAGTAAATAAAGAGAAACTGTTTCCAATGGCTGACGGGTTGATTAGCTAGCGGGCACAGATTTAAAGTGATTGGCAAAAAAAACACAGAGGCGACATGAGGAAATGAGTGGTTTGGGTTTGGAATGCACTGCCTGATATGGTGATGGATACAGATTCAATAGTAGTTTTCAAAAGGGAATTGGATCAATAATTGAAGGAGAAAAAAATGTAGGAATATAGGGAAAGCACAGGAGTGGGACAAACTGGATTCAAAAGTGACAGTGTAGACTCAATGGGCTGAATGGCCTCCTTCTGTGCTGTACTATTCAGTGATTCAATGATTCTATCCCTGCTCATCCAGGTGAGAAATGTTAACTGAGAATGGGCTGCTCTCTATTTCTATTGGCATTCAGTGTCAAGGCTTTCGATGTGCCATGGTAATGCTCACTAGTCTCTTGTCCAACATTATCCCTCAGCCAAACCCAAGCAAAGCACCTCTATTTTCCTCTCCTGTGTGATGCAATTTTACTTCTCACACCAACTAGTTTGTGGCCTCTCTGATTGAGATTGTAAACTAGATTTGGCAAATTTGAAATTTGGAGCAGTTTTGTGCTTTAAACCATGATCAAAACTGCCTAAATCCACAGATATATTTCTGAAATAAAGGCTCAAGAGTAGAATGAATAAAGAAAGACTTTCATTTATATAGTGCCTTTCATGACCACAGGACACCCAAAAGCGCTTTATGACAAATTAAATACTTTTTGAAATATTGTCACTGTTGTAATGGGGGAAACACAGCAGCCAATTTGTGCACAGCAAGATCCCACAACCAGCAATGTGGTAATCTGTTTTTGAGTGATGTTGGTTGAGGGATAAATGTCAGCCTGTACACGTGTGGGAACACTCCTGCTCATTTTTGAATAGTGCCATGGGATCTTTAACGTCTACCACCTGAAAGGCAGCAGCTCCAACACTGCAGCACTCCCTCAGCACTGCAATGGAGCATCAGCCAAGAATAATACAATCAAATCTTTGCAGTGGGTCGTAAACCACAACCTTCTGCCTCAGGGGCAAGGGTGCTCCCAGCTGAACTATGGCCAATGCTTGACATATAGTAGACTAACTAAGCAATGTGCAATCGAGGCGTATGCCGTTGCCCTTGATCCTAACCACACACTGCCTGGAGGTCAGGATTCTGAGCTGAGGTTAGCATTCCCTCAGAGAATCAGAATGCAACTTAACATAGATCTTCCTTGCACAAGGGTACAATTCTAAAGGGGTGTAGGAACAGAGAGACCTGGGGCTGTATGTGCACAATCATTGAAGATGGCAGGCCAGGTTGAGAAAGTGGTTGAAAAGACATACAGGATCCTGGGCTTTATAAACACAGGCATAGAGTACAAAAGGAAGTTATGATGAACCTGAATAAAACACTATTTCGGCCTCAACTGAAGTATTGTGTCCAATTCTGGGCATCACACTTCAGGAAGGATGTGAAGATTTTAAACTGAGTGCAGAAAGGATTTATGAAAATGGTTCCATTGATGAGGGACTTCAATTATGTGGATAGATTGGAGAAGCTGGGGTTGTTTTCCTTGGAGAAGAGAAGGTTGTGAGGAATTTCGATAGAGGTGTTCAAAATCGTGAGGGGTCTGGACAGAATAGATAGAGAGAAACTGTTCACATTGGCGCAAGGTTCCAGAGGACCCAGATTTTAAGTGACTGGCAAAAGAACCAAAGGCGACATAAGGAAAAAAAATGTTGTGCAGTTTCTGGTTAGGATCTGGAATGCACTGCCTGAGAGTATGGTGGAGACAGATTCAATCATGGCTTTCAAAAGGGAATTGGATAAATACCTGAAGATAAAATAAATTGGAGGGTCTGGGAAAAGGGAGGGGGACTGGGACTAGCAAAATTGTTCTTGCAGGGAAGAGCTGGCATAGGATCAATGGGCCGAATGTCCTCCTTCTGTACTGTAACCATTCTACAATTCTATGTTTTTGGTACTTGCTTCAAGTGTGCCGGGGTTGTGGGTTGGTTGGGTGGAGAGCAGAGGAACCAAAAAAAGAGGATTGAAAACAAAAATTTGTTCAGTAAACAAAATGGCCCATAGAAATGGTGCCGTTGTAGAGAGATACAATACTGAACCAGGCCCTTCAGCTGAACAAGTCTGTGCTGACCAACAACCACCCATTTATACTAATCCCATATTCTCCTACCATCTATCTACACTAGGGGCAATTTACAATGGTCAATTTACCTATCAACCTGCAAGTTGTTGGCTGTGTGAGGAAACCAGAGCACTCAGCAGAAACCCACACAGTCACAGGGAGAATTTGCAGACCGTGTACAGGCAGTACCCAGAATTGAACCTGGGTTGCTGGAGTTATGAGGCTGTGATACTAGCTACTGCACCACTGTGCTGCCTAACATTTGTTCCTAATCCCACAACAGTGAGAAATTATCATTTTATATTACCTAGTGAAGATATTCAATTCCTGGTAGTCCACTGACATGTAAAGTTAGAGATATACTGTGCCCTTTCTGGTCTGAAACAACCTCCTGTAGTAGGTCTTACACCATACGGCCTTACTGCGTTTGCCATTTTTCTGGTTTTGCATGGAAGTGCACTCTAAACCAATTCTCACTGATTTGAAAGTGTCAGGTTAACTGCACCCTATAATTTCCAATTGTCCTTTGGAGTGTTCAGTCCTTAGCAGTTAGACAAAGGTATCTAAACCCTTGTAATCTGGTGGAGGGAAAACTAATTTCTGATGATTTTATTGTTGGTATTTTTTCATGTCAGTTTTAGTGGGTCTAAGTTGTTCAGCAAATTGCTCATGTGGAAGATAAACACCTAACTAGACCAGTTTGGCCAAAAGGCTTGTTACCATTTTGTAAAATCCATGTAATAGAAGGAAGGCATTTGATTTACTTTCTGTGATAATCCAGGTCATTGACATATGTGACTTGGAGAAGATGTCAGGAATATTCAAGTGTTAAGCTCTTTGTATCTGAAGCTTCATAATTTCCCAAGTTATGGATGCCTTTCATTCTTGTGACAAAATTTCTATAACTCATCGAAATTAGTGCTTTGCAAATGTCAAGATGTATAATAGTTATGGCACTTCCTCCATTAACTGTTCACATCATTAAAAAAGATCAATTTGCCAAACAATGATTTCCCTTCTTGTGAACCTGGTTTGACTTTTACTGCAATTTATCTCAAAGTACGATCCTGAAATATGTCTCAGTGACATTTTCCTGTCTTTCTGGAATTGCATTGTCCTTTTTCAGTCTTCAGATACTTAGTTCACTTTCCTGAGGGCTACATGAATTATCCCAGTATTTTAGTGGGTAACAAGGTAAGCTAAGGTGTTGAGTGTGGCTCAGTTAGTTGCATTCTTGTCTCTAAAGCAGCAGATTATGGGTTCAAATCTAACTCCCTGTGATTTCACTACAGCATTTAGGCTGATGCTCCAGTGCAGTACTGAGAAAATACTGCACTGTTGGAGGTGCCATCTTCTTTTTGATACGTTAAATAAAGTCCCCATCTGCCTTCTCAGGTAAATGCAAAAGATCCCGAATAACAATTTAACGGAAGAGCGTGGAATTTCTCCCCGGTGTTACGGCAAATATTTATCCCTCAACCAACATTACTAAAAACAGATTATCTGGTCGATATCACATTTGTTGGTTGTGGGAGCTTGCTGTGCACAATATTTGTTGCCGTGATTCCCAAATTATAACACTGGCTACAATTCCAAAGTAATACAATGGCCTTAAAACACTCCGGGATGTCCTGAGGTTTTGGAAGACACTCTGTAAATGTTTGTTTTTCTTTTTACTGAGCCACACAAACCTGCTTTGACCTGTGGTCTGCACTAAGTTTACAGATTTCAGTCAGGGCCAGATCAGCTATACAATTACTGACCTCATCATCCTAGGATTGCAAAGTCAAATTAGTCAAGGTTCTTGCTCTTGGTCTCAAGTTGCAGCTCCAAGTAATCTCTGCTGGAAAGTGCAGATGAGTTAACATTGTGCTATCAAAAGATTGGGCTTGTAATACTACCTGTTTTGCTCTGAGATGAAGAGTAGCCAGTTGGGGAATATACCAGAGAGTAACTAGTTTCTGTACAATGCGACAGGATCATAAGGGAAAAAAATTTAATGGAAACAAACACAGACTAGTAGAATATTCTCTGTTGCTGCTTTTATTAAACTAGCCCTGATTGTTCATATCAAAACCTACCATGACTAACATTCTTTTTGTATATTCTGAATTTTCCTCAGACATCTCAGCTCCAGATAATAATCCTTCAATCTTTGGTTATGAATAAGTGGAAACCTTTTCGGAGGCCATTTGAACTTTATGCATTTATGCTATCTTTACTGTTAAATCTGTTTTAGCTGAAGAGATGTCTTTCGAAAGGCAAGGGGAGGATGAATGAAGGATTTAAAACAATAGTGTACTTCATAAAGTGCACACTTAGCATTAGACAGTACAAAGGCAGTGAGTAACCTTATCACAGAGATGAATCTAATGCCAGAGTGAATGTGTGAAAGTGGTTCAGTTAAGTGCATCTTCATTGTCTGTCTCAACCACCTTTAATACAACAGTTGAGAAAATAAAAAGGTCGATAATTTTAGGATGTCATGCTGTGCGTAAAAAAAGGCCTGTCCACGGGACAGTTTATATCCTCCTTGTTCATTTTTATTCTTCATCTTTCAAGTTGTTATGATCTGGAACATGCTACCTGAAAGGGCAGTGAAAGCGGATTTAATAGGAACTGTCAAAGGGCAATTGAATGTATACTTAAAATAGAAAGAAATCACAGGGCTATGGGGAAAGAGTGAGGGGTGGAGGGTGGGGAGTGGTTGTGGGACTAATTGAATAGATCTTTCAAAGAGCTGGCACAGACACAATGGGATGGCCCCCTGCTCTGATGCGTGAATCTCTGATTCCATGATGTTGATCAACAAGAAATGGTGAAGCATTGGCCGGGAATTTCTTGCTGATCCCACTGTAACTTTGCCGGAAGTGGAGTGGAAATCCTGTTACACCTGTAAATGTGGTTATGGCCAGAATTCCAGTGAAGTTGTGGTGGGGGAGTGGGAGCACCTCCAATGAAATTCCCAGACCACTATTTCAACATCATCGCTGGTCTTCAGAGAAGTGTCTAACTCTGCAGTTCAGTGTGTGAGATATTACTGATGAACTAACTGCTATGGTGAATGTTTCTGATGACATTGCAGGTGTCTCACTGCAGATGAAGGTACAGGCAGAGGAATAGTCTCCCTCTGTGCTGTATGATCTTGCACAGTGCACCACTGCCTGACAGGGAGTATGTGGAGTCATTTTGCCAAGGCCCATTCCAGAGTTAAACTGGATGGTAAGTGGTAATGGGAGCATCCTGAGTTGACCAGCTTCATAACTTTCCTTTGCTTTGGCAACTGATGCTGGTGATCCAGCCAAGATCACCAACTCCATAAGGGTTGGAGTTTATAACCATCACTGTAGTTGGCAGATGTCTGAAGATTGGACAAATCCTGGGCATTAAGTCCTTAAGTACAATCTGTTCTGATCTACGGGTGCCAATGGTATAACATGATTAAAGCAGTAAGTTGTCATATGGGCCTCAGAGAACAGCCAAGTTTCATTTACATACAAAAAAATTACTCCAGATACTGGAAATCTGAAATAAAAACAAAAAAATGTTGGAAATACTCAGCAAGTCTAGGAGCATCTGTGCAGAAACAGTTACTGGCCTAAATTTTACCGCAGGTGTTGGAACCCCGGAGTCGCATTGAAAAGTGGGCCCCGAGCCCAAACTTGACGGTGGCAGGACCAGCTCAGCAATTTTACCATATGCAGCATCTTACTTGGCCACCTGTGGGTCCGGTGTCTAATTAAGGATGTCAGGCAGGCAGGTTCCTGATGCTGCCAGGCTAATCAGAGGGCCAGCAGCTCTGAGGCCTCAGCGGCACCATCGGGAGAGATGCTCTCTGCTGAGGCAGACAGGAAATCTTGGGAGATTGGCCAAGTTATTCCAAAAAAATAAAAAAAATTCAGGGTGCTGAAGTTCAAAGGGAAAATCTCTCCGGGGGTATAATTGGGGCCGCGAGGGCTGCTTTCCTCTTTAGGCCATCGATCCTCTGGACCCGATGGCCTACTTGGGCTGCTGACAGGAGGCCCCCTCCATTTAGCTGGTGGCCTCGCCAAGCAGCCAAAGAGTCGGCCCATTATCTAATGGCCGCATAAAATGGCCCCTAAATTGGGCCTTTAATTATGCTAATCGGCTACCCTCGTCGTTGGAGTGGGCAGTCGATCCGCACCCAGTCCTGCCACTGGGGAAATGCCCCCGGCAGCGGGACTACACAAAGAGCCAACCCGATGAAGCTCCCACGATTTCACCGGCTGTTCCTGCTGCCCAGCCCACCTCCCGAAGGCCAGTAAAATCCTGGCTGGTGTTTCAATTCAGAACTGAATACCTTCTGAGCACTTCCAGCATTTTCTGCTTTTATTTTGCATTTACATTCCCATACTGTTCTCTTTTGTTTTTTTATCCTCTTTTCCCTGTCTTCCTTTCTATCTCCCCCTTTTCCCTCTTTCTAATCTTTCTTCAGAGCTTCCTGTAAACTATAGAAAATGCTTTCTCTCCTTGGAAATGGCAAAGTGCAGCTAAGGAGTGTGGTCACCCCAGCATTCATTAGGGTAGTGAATGTCCGCTATTAAAACTGTTGAACATATATTTTAACAGAGACCCTTCACAAATGTTGGGCTGTGTAGTAATTTCCTGCTTTCAGTTGCAGCAGAAGAAAGTAAGTGAATATGTTGAGATTTTGCAACCTGGTCCATTAACACAGGACATCCTATCCAATTAGTCGCACTCCCCTCCTCTTTCCCCATAGCCCTGCAATTTGTTTTCTTTTCAAGTACTTATCCAATTCTCTTTTGAAAGTTAGTTATAATTGAATCTGTTTCCATTACCCATTCAGGCAGCACATTCAAAAGCATCGCAGCTCTCTGCCTAAACACATTTTCTCATCGCCCCACTTGTTCTGAAAGCTGTCCTCTGGTTACTGACCCTCCTACCAGTGGAAACAGCTTCTCCCTATATCAAAACCCCTCATAGTTTTGAACTCATCTACTAAATCTCCTCTTAACCTTCCCTGTTCTGAAGAGAACAACCCCAGCATCTCTAGTCTCTCCACATAACTCATCACAGTTACATTCCAGTACATCTACTTCACAGACTCCCCAAGGCATCAAGTAAATCGAGCCTTCAACAATGTTTTCCATCCTCACAGTGGAGCTACTTCTGTTTCCTCAACCCAATGTATTGGTTGACCATTTTGTGAACATGCTGCCTACATTTTTTTTTATATTCGTTTGTGGGATGTGTCTATGGCTAGGCCAGCATTTATTGCCGAACTGAAGGGCTTGCGAGGCCATTTCAGATGGTATTTAAGAGTCAACCACATTGCTGTGGGTCTGGAGTCGCATGTAGGCCAGACCAGGTAAGGATGGCAGATTTCCTTCCCTAAAGGACATTCGTGAACGAGATGGGTTTTTACAACAATCGACAATGGTTTCATGGTCACCATTCGACTAGCTTTCTTTTTGACATTGTGAAAGATTCAAGCAAAAATAATAGAGAATTGCACAAAAAGATGAGTGTAGAAATGCAGCAAGACCTGGACAATATCCAGGCTTGGGCTGATAAATGGCAAGTAACATTCGTGCCACACAAGTGCCAGGCAATGACCATCTCCAACAAGAGAGAATCTAACCAGCTGCCCTTGACATTCAATGGCATTACCATCGTTGAATGCTCCACTGTCAACATCCTGGGGTTTACCATTGACCAGAAACTGAACTGGAATAGCCATATAAATACCGTGGCTACAAGAGCAGGTCAGAGGCGAGGAATGCTGCGGCGAGTAACTCACCTCCTGAATCCCCAAAACCTCTCCACCATCGACAAGTCAGGAGTGTGATGGAATACTCTCCACTTGCCTGGATCGGTGCAGCTCCAACAACACTGAGGAAGCTCAGCACCATCCAGGACAAAGCAGCCTGCTTGTTTGGCACCCCATTCACAAACATTCAGTCCTTCCACCACCGATGCACAGTGGCAGCTGTGTGTACCATCTACAAGATGCACTGCAGCAATGCACCAAGGCTCCTTCAACAGCACCTTCCAAACCTGTGACCTCTACCACCAAAAGGACAAGGACAGCAGATGCATGGGAACATCACCACATGCAAGTTCCCCTCCAAGTCACACACCATCCTGACTTGGAACTATATCACCGTTCCTTCACTGTCGCTGAGTCAAAATCCTGGAACTCCCTTCCTAACAGCACTGTGGGGGTACCTACACCCCAAGGATGCAAAGGTTCAAGAAGGCAGCTCGCCACCACCTTCTCATGGGCAATTAGGGATGAGCAATAAAAGCTGGCATAGCCAGTGATGCCCACATCCCATGAACAAATTAGAAAAAAAGAAAAAAAAAACTGAACAGCATAAAACCGCACTGATTAATAAAGGTAACATTGAAAAGCAATACTGAGCTAGGCACGGATATGATGGGCCAAATGGCCTCCTTCTGTGCTGTATGATAAATAGGAAAAGGAAATTCAAACATCTGGTTCATGATTGGCAATGCATTAACTAATCTTAGCAATTGGCTGTGATACGTGTGTTACTATTGGTTCAACACCGTTAGGCTGGGAAGGGGAAAAGAGTCAGCCAGGATTTGTGCTCCTACTTGTAATCCAGTGGCTCCTAATTGAAAGTAGGTGTGCATGGCTGAGTGAGGATATTTGCTGTCACAAGTTGTCGGAAAACCTACAATCCGCGTCTGTTCTCACAAATGACTTGGACCCAGTAACAGATGCAACCAGAATCTATGGGCATGTATCCCAGTGTCAATTGGTGTCTTTGAGTAAGTATGAGAGAGAATTGTTGGGCCAGGAGACATTATTACAAATATTTTTTGAGTATAATTGAAGAGGAATAATGAATGATATTGGCAGTTCTTTACTCGCCTGGGGTAGACTAAGGAATTGTGAATCTCAGTCCTTCTTTTCATCCTTCAGTCAATTGACCCATCATCAATTTCAGCAATAATGGATATCCATCAGCTCTGTCTTACTGAATTAAAAGCAAGGTGACTGAATGAAGGATGAGATGGAAAGTCGAGTCCATCAGTCTTTTCTCTCTCTTCAATCTGACAAGACAGGACACCTAAGTCTATTATTTGCTGGTCGATCAGCGTTTGAAACCATGACGTCTGAATACTGTACTTTTCACTATAGTCAAGTACAGCCTTACCTGATTGAAAGACCCTCTTAAGACTTTCTAACATGAGAGGGGGATCAAAACTGATAACATTTCATCAGCAGCGATGAAGTATTTCACATTCTCAGATCAGTAAATTGGTAAAAATTCAAACAAACCAGCCAACTCTCTCAAATCATAAGAAGCCCCATTAAATATAAACAAACTCAGCTTTTTTGGAAACAAATGTTCTGACTGGGAATGAATTGTCATGTGCTATGCTGGGGAACTCAATACAATAGTTCAGTTGGAGAAAATGACTTGATCATCTTAACTTTCAATCCACACTCAGTTGACACTGCGATAGCCGAGACTATGAATTCTTGATTCAATTAAATCGCGTGATTGTAAGGCTGAACCGTCATCTATTTTCAATGGATGGGTATTCTTTGTTCATGTGCGATTAGAATTAGTTAAAAGTAAAGGTGTTAGGAAGAAAGCTGCATAAGCATATGCAGAGTCTAGTTCCAAAAAAATAGCATTTGGAACAAAAATGGAGCAATCTCCAAAATACAGTGATCATTTTGCCAATTCTAATATCAGCCAGAATTTTTTTATTCATTCATTTGTGGGATGTGGGCAGCACTGGCAAGGCCAGCATTTATTGCCCATCCCTAATTGCCCTTGAAAAGGTGGTGGTGAGCTGCCTTCTTGTACCGCTGCAATCCTTGGGGTGTAGGTACACCCACAGTGTTGTTAGGAAGGGAGTTCCAGGATTTTGACCCAGTGACAGTGAAGGAACAGCGATATAGTTCCAAGTCAGGATGGTGTGTGACTTGGAGGGGAACTTGCAGGTGGTGGTGTTCCCATGCATTTGCTGCTCTTGCCCTTCTAGGTGGTAGAGGTCGTGGGTTTGGAAGGTGCTGTCTAAGGAGAGTTGGTGAGTTCCTGCAGTGAATGTTGAAGGTGGTGATTGGGGTGTCAATCAAGTGGGCTGCTTTGCCCTGGATAGTGTCCAGCTTCTTGAGTGTTGATGGGGCTGCAGCCATCAAGGGAAGTGGAGAGTATTTCATCACACTCCAGACTTGTGCCTTGTAGATGGTGGACAGGGTTTGGGGAGTCAGGATGTGAGTTACTCACTGCAGGATTGCTAGCCTCTCATGTCTTGTAGCCAGTTTTTATGTGGTTGACCCAGTTCAATTTCTAGTCAATGGTAACCCCCAGGATGTCAATAGTGGGGGATTCAGTGATCATAATGCCATTGAACATCATGGGGAGATAGTTAGATTCTCTCTTGTTTGAGATTGTCATTGCCTGGCACTTGTGTGGCACAAATGTAACTTGTCGCTTAACAGCCCAAGCCTGGATATTGTCCAGGTCTTGCTGTATTTCTACACGGGCTGCTTCAGTATCTGAGGAGTCGCAAATGGTGCTGAACATTGTGTAATCATCAATGAACATCCTCACTTCTGACCTTATGATTGAAGGAAGGTCATTGATGAAGTAGCTGAAGCTGGTTGGGCCTAGGAAACTACCCTGAGCAACTCCTGCAGTGATGTCCTGGAGCTCAGATGATTGACCTCCAACAACCACAACCATCTTCCTTTGTGCTAGGTATGACTCCAGCCAGCGGAGGGTTTTCCCCCTGATTCCCATTGACCTCAGTTTTGTGAGGCCTCCTTGATGCCATACTCGGTCAAATGCTGCCTTGATGTCAAGGGCAGTCACTCTCACCTCACTTCTGGAGTTCAGCTCTTTTGTCCATGTTTGAACCAAGGCTGTAATGAGGTCAGGAGGTGAGTGGCTCTGGTGGAACCCAAACTGAGTATCAGTGAGTGGGTTATTGCTAAGCAAGTACCACTTGATAGCACTGTCGATGACCCCTTTCATCACTTTGCTGATGATCAAGAGTAGACTGATGGGATGGTAATTGGTCGGGTTGGATTTGTCCTGGTTTTTGTACACAGGACATACCTGGGCAATTTTCCACATTGCAGGGTAGATGCCAGTGTTGTAGCTGTACTGGAACAGCTTTGCTAAAGGCGCAGCTAGTTCTGGAACACAAGTCTTCAGTACTATTGGCGGAATATTGTCAGGGCCCATAGCCTTTGCAGTATCCGGTGCCTTCAGCCATTTCTTGATATTATGTGGATTGAATCAGATTGGTGGAAGACTGGCATCTATGATGCTGGGGACCTCAGGAGGAGGCCGAGATGGATCATCCACTCGACATTTCTGGCTGAACATGGATGCAAATGCTTCAGCCTTGTGTTTTGCACTGATGTGCTGGGCTCCCCGATCATTGAGGATCGGGATATTTGTGGAGCATCCTCCTCCTGTTAGTTATTTAATTGTCCACCACCATTCAAGACTCAATGTGATCGGACTGCAGAGCTTAGATCTGATCCGTTGGTTGTGGGATTGCTTCACTCTGTCTCTCATATGCTGTTTTCACTGATTGGCATGTAAGTGGTCCTGTTTTGTAGCTTCACCAGTTTTTATGAATGCCTGGTCCTGCTCCTGGCATGCCCTTCTGCACTCTTCATTGAACCAGGGTTGGTTCACCGGCTTGATGGTAATGGTACAGTGGGGGATATGCTGACCCATGAATTTTGAGATTACACATCGTGGTTGAATACATTTCTGCAGCTGCTGATGGCCCACAGCACCTCATGGATGCCCAGTTTTGAGTTGCAAGTTCTATTCAAAATCTATCCCATTTAGCACACAACCATGATGGAGGGTATCCACAATGTGAAAACGGGACTTTATCTCCACAAGGACTGTGCGGTGATCACTCCTACCAACACTGTCATGGACAGATGCATTTGCGACAGGTAGATTGGTGAAGACAAGGTCAAGTAGCTTTTTCCCTCTTGTTGGTTCCCTCACCACCTGCCGCAGACCCCGTCTAGCAGCTGTGTCCTTTAGGACTCAGCCAGCTCGGTCAGTAGTGGTGCTACTGAGACACTCTTGGTGATGGATGTTGATGTCTCCCAACTAGAGTACATTCTGTGCCCTTGCTACCCTCAGTACTTCTTCCAATTGATGTTCAACATGGAAAAGCACTGATTCATCAGCTGAGGGGAGGTGGGTAGGTGGGAATCAGCAGGAGGTTTCCTTGACCATGTTTGACCTGATGCTATGAGATTTCATGGGATCCGGAGTCACTATTGAGGAGTCCCAGGGCAACTTACTCCCGACTGTATACCACAGTGCTGCCACCTCTGGTGGGTCTGTCCTGCTGGTGGGACCAGGGGGCATAGATTTAGGGTAAGGGGCAGGAGATTTAGGGGGGATTTGAGGAAAAAAAATTTCACCCAGAGGGTGGTTGGAATCTGGAACACACTGCCTGAAGAGGTGGAGGAAGAAGGAACCCTCACAACATTTAAGAAGTATTTAGATGAGCACTTGAAATGCCATAGCATACAAGGCTACGGGCCAAGTGCTGGAATATGGGATTAGAATAGCTGGATGGCCAGCACAGACATGATGGGCCGAAGGGCCTGTTTCTGTGCTGTATAAGTCTATGACTGTATGACGTACCTAGGGATGGTGATGGTAGAGTGGGTAGAGTGGAAACTCATCAACAGTGCCCACTTTCCATTATCTCCTATTAACCCCTTAATCCCCATTGGTCTCTAGTTTTTAAGCAGCAGGAGAATAAAGCTGGTTTAATTCTTTTCAGCCATTTTCAAAAGCGTATTGTAACTTGAGCAAATTAAAACTTGTACTAAAATAACTGAGAGTTCAGCCAAAACATTTATAGAAGTCTCACTAAACCATTGAATTCAGCAGAAGAGTGTCAAATATCTCTCGGTCAATATACTCACCCAATTAAAATGCATTAGCATAGAGAGAGAGAATAGATGCATTTAAGGGGAGGCCAGATAAGTACATGAAGGAGAAAGGAAAAAGCAAGACAGTTTTGCATTTATATAGCACCTTTCACAACCGCTGGATTTCCCACAGCACTTTACAACCAATGAAGTACTTTCCAAGTGTAGTAACATAGGAAACACAGCAGCTAAATTTGCGCACAAGATCACACAAACAGCTGTGTAATAATATCCAGATAATGTGTTTTGGTAAATTTGCAGGATAAATATTGCCCAGGACATCCCTGTTCTTCTTTGAAACAATGCTATGGGATCTTTTACATCCGCCTGAGAAGGCAGACAGTGCCTCAGTTTAAGTTCAGCCGTGCAGCGCTCCCTCATTACTGCAATGGAGCGTCAGCCTTAATTTTTATGCTCCAGTGGGACATGTACTTCTAACTGAGAGGCAAGAGTGCTGCCAACTGAGCCACAGTTGACACTGTGGATAGGAGGTTATGTTGATCGGGTTGGTTGAAGTCAGACTGGAGGAGGCTCTTGTGGAACATAAATCAATTGGGTTGAATGGCCTGTTTTGGTGCTGCAATTTCGATGTAAGTCTAAGTAATTAGAAATCCCCCAAATATATTGTTCACCTTAAAAGTTCAGAAAGAATACTGAATGAAAACTCATGACGCACTCAGATTAGAATAACTCAAACACATTGTTCAGACAAGAGTCAGCTCAATTTCTACTCAACCAAATTCAGATGGGATCTTTTACTTCTGACCTCCGACTTTTTCTGGTGCGCTCACACTCCACATGTAGGGAATTAGTAGAAAGTCAAAATTGCTGATGCTAAACATGGAACCGGGTGCTGAGGACCGAGCTAACCCTCTCCTCCAGAGATTTCCCCTTCACTTTGTTCTCATGGCAGTTCAGACCCTGATACTGGAGTCAGGCTACCCTCACTCAGAAATCACAGCATCCTTGACTAAACTATTTCACATCAGTGCTAAAGTTATAGTATAAACGTGCCTGATTTAAACACAGATAATAATACATGATTGGCTGGAGTGGGAAAAGCCATTTGGCCGATTAAGTCCACTCCATCCAGAGTCTGTGTAAGCGAATTTTAACACAAACTATGCCAACAACATCACCTCATCACCTTCAATGCTCAGATATACTGACATAACGGTGCAAAAACAGGAGCCTAAGTATTCAATATGGTGCGTGCTCATTACCCACCTTATTGAAAAAGGCAGAAAAAGAGACATCTAGAGTCAGCACCGGAAATGGCGTTATAGAATTATGGAATCCGGGAATAGTTACAGCACAGAAGGAGGCCATTCAGCCTGTCATCTCCATGCTGGCTCTTTGGAAGAACAACTCATCTAGTCCCACTCCCCTGACTTTTCCCCGCAGCCCGGCAATTTTTTCTTTTGCTTCAGATAAGTCTTTTGTATATGCAAAATATGTCTATGTAGCCCCTTTCTGCAGTCTGTTTGCAGCCTAACTTGCGATCGTTAGAGGAACCGCTGGAGGCCATGACTATAAAGACATGTTTTTTTAAAATACATACTTAAATGTAGAGCCAGGTTCTTCTTCCATCTCCACAGCAGCACTGAAGGTCATTGCTCACCCCCTCTCCCAATCGCTCCAGATCCTGATCGCTTCCCCCTCCCAACTGCTTCCCCCACCAATCACTTCACCCCCCAAATCAACATTCACTCTCCCAATTGCTTTTCCCTCCCAATAACTCCCTCTCTCTCCCAATCACTTCCCCCAAGTCCCTTCTGTCTCTTTCCCAATCACTTCCCCCCTTCCAATGCTTCCCCCACCCCACCTCCCCGATCGCTTCCTCCCTCCTAATTGCTTCCCCATGCCTTCTGATCTTTTCCCCTGCTCCCAATCGCTTTGCATTCTCTCTCCCATTGCTTCGCTCTCTTTCCCAGGATGTTCATGAGTGCCACTGCTGGTGATCCTTAGGCTAGTGCTTTGCAGAGAAAGGGTGATTGATAGCTTTTATGATGAAGAATGAGTAGAACAGGAAGGAGAGGAGTTTGGCCAATCCTGGTCCATTCATTACACTTGCTATGTGACATCTAGAAGAGGATAAGGAGAGAGATTGAAGTGAGTCGCAGAGAACTAAAATGAGTAGGTGATTTTAGCGTTTATGATGAAGATTGCTGACAGGTGTTTTGTTGCCCATCATTGAGAAGACAGAGAAACACAATACAATGATGAACCTACAATTGGCAGTTGCTTTCTACCTCTCCTCACTTCAACTCTCTTCATTTCCAGTCTCCCAAGAACTCCCAGTCCTTGCAGGAGAAAGAGGTCACTGGGAGGGGAGTGTCCCACACCTGTGCATTAAAGACTGTCACTTCATATAAAAAGGAATACAGTGTAAGTACAGGGCCTCTGATTGCAATAGGTTTGGGTAAGCCAATTCAGGGAGTTAGAAGGTAGAACATATAAAAATGGAAAAAGAGCGATTTGCATTTATATAGCGCCTTTCACAACCACCAGATATCTCAAAGCACTTTACAGCCAATGAAGTACATTTGAAGAGTGGTCACTGTTGTTATGTAGGAAATGTGGCAGCCTAGTTGAGAACAGCAAGCTCCCACAAACAGCAATGTGACATTGACCAGATAATCTGTTTTAGCAATGTTGATTGAGGGATAAATATTGTCCAGGATACCAGGGACAACTCCCTTGCTCTTTTCTGAAATAGTGCCATGGATTCTTTTACATCCACCTGAGAGGGCAGACAGGGCCTCAGTTTAACAGCTCATCTGAAAGACAGCACCTCCAACAGTGCTGCATTCCCTCAGTGGAGTGTCAAGCATAATTTTTATATTTAAGTCTGGAAATGGGATATGAACCCATAAACTTCTGGTTTAGAAGTAAGAATGCTACCAATTGACCCACAGCTGACAATGAGGGATAGGTACCAATCAACTGCATCACCGAGTCTGTCCCGTACTGTCATTAAGCATCTTGGCCGACAATGCTTGTATCCATCAGCAGCCATGTAATCTCCCAGGAGATGCATAAGAGCAGAAAAAAACATTGTTTGAACGAAAGGAAAAGAATTCTGGTGCACATTTACAAATGGTTGAAGGTGGCAGGAGAAATTGATAAAATAGTTAAGAAAGTACATCGGCTAACTTGGCTTTCTAAAGAGGGACATTTAATGCAAAAACAAGGAAGACATCCTAAAACGTTACAATCACTGGTTAGGTTTCAAATATGGCATTGTGTCCAATTCTGGGCACCACACTTTAGGAAGGATGTCAAGACCCTGAAGAGGGTACAGAGGAAATTTTGCAGGATACCAAGGGAGGAGGGAGTTCAGTTATGTGGAGAGATTGCAGAAGCTGGGGTTTTCTCAGAACAGAGAAGGTTAAGGGAAGATTAAATAGAGGTGTTCAAAATTATGAGAGGTTTTGATAGAGCAAGTAGGGAGAAATAGATTCCTGTGGCAAGTGGGTCGGTAACCAGGGTTTAGAGGGTTAAAGCAATTTGTAAAAGAACCATAGAGGATTGTTAAGATCTGGATTGCACTCCCAGAAAGTGTGGTGGAATCAAAATTTAAAAGTAACTTTCAAAAAGGAATTCAATCTCCACTTAGAAAGAAAATAATTACAGGGCAACGGGAGAAAGCGAGTTAGTGGGACTAATTGAATGCTCTTTCATAGAGCCAGCACTGGCATTACAGGCTGAACGGCCTCCTTCTGTGCTGCAAGACTATATGATTCCACGATTCCAAATCTCTCTATGACCCCTGACCCTGAGGATGATCAAAATGAGTTCTAGGAGACCACAGTGACCATGAGGTACATCACTCAGTATCTCACCTACCTTTTGTACACAGTGGTATTGACCTCAGCTGCATTGACTCCATGAACTGGCAAGTTATTCCAGAGGTCAATGGTGCTCAGCCAAAAGAAAATCAACTCGCTGACCTCCAATCTAGTGCGTGCTTACATGTGTTATACAAATGTAGCCTAGTTCTCCCCAAACTATCTACAACAATAACTATTTCATTTATATAGCACCTTTAGCATAGCAAAACATCCAAAAGCGCTTCACAGGAATATTGTTGGAAACAAATTTGACACCAAGCCACATAAAGTTATTGATGAAAAGCTTGTCAAAGAGATAGGTTTTAAGCTAATTCCATTCATCTATCTACAGTCCGGTTGCTTCATTATTTTAAAATGCCTGAAAAAATCCACTAGAGAATAAAAGGACCCATCACTCTAAGCCTAATGTTATAATTAAAATATTTTAAGCTTGCTATTGTTCTATTGGACTTTTGCCATCTTGTGAGTGGTCCAAACAATGTACAGAGTATCCTAGGTGAGGCCTAATAGGTTTGTGGTAGATACATGAAGGAAACAATTTAATATCAATTTCAATGAGGAGTCTGTGTGCAAGGCTATTAGAGAAAGAGAATTCGCTATTTCAGTGTCTGATATAAAGTCTTTCTGAAACCTCTACTATATTAACTCTGAGTTCTCAAAACATTTTACACTTTCAGGGAGTTTCCCACAGATCCAGTGACCTCTCCATCCATTTCGAGTAAACAGCCTAATTTTGGGTCGGGTTTTGATGCTGAATCAACTAGAAAGTAAGTATTCACCAGAATGACCCCTCTGCAATTTGTTGGATATATTTTATTCACGGGCTTGCTGGAATTAATCTGCTCAAGTTCAGTCAAATCCCAGTACAACAAAAGCTTTGTTATCTGACACTTTACCAACCAGCAAGCTCTATTATCCGAAATTTCCGAAATCTCCCAAAGCTCTCCGGGGCCGAGTTTTCCCGAGTGCACTCGATCGTTCTCAGCATTAGTTGGTGAGGCTCATTGGAATGGGCTGACTTTCCCGCATACTCCATTAGTACACCGACCCCAAAGGATTAAGGGAAAATTAAAAAACGGCTTTCTCAATGCTGGGCCTTGGGTATCCTTCAGTCTTCCGGTTATAACTTCGGAACATCAGGTCTCCACCTGCCTTGGTAAATACAACTCTTGATTAACCGGAATTTTCAATAATCTGGCACTTCTCAGGTCCAGCACATGCTGGATAACAAAGCTTTTACTGCAGTTCACACAAAACATGCAAATGTGGGGCTTCTTATCCTGTTAAAATACATAACAATTTTATATAACCCAAATGAAGCAAAACTGCAGCTAAATATTGAATGCCTTGCGACAATCTGTCAACTCTTCACTTGCCATTGTTATTTTATTTATATATTTGACAGATTTATTCTCTTTAGATTTTCTGTTTGAACTCAATGGAGACATCAAATCAGTTATTTGCTATTTTATCTTAAAGGATGACTCCTCCCTTAAATATCTGACATTGAGTAGGATTAATAAATGATAAATCCATCAAATATTTAAAGATGATTCAAAAGACTATGAAATAAATCTTTTTCACACTTTCACAGGAGAGAATTGGGTAGAGATTGACCAATCAGCTCTTAAAATATCAAACTTGTGTTTGAACCATTTTATATTATCCACTACACATTACATAAACAGTTAAACAAACCTGAGCCAAACACAACTGTGGCACAGCACTGCACAAATGCAGTTAGATACAGAGACAATTTAAACAATGCTTGTCAGAATAACTTATACTTTTGTAAAGTTAAATATTGAGAATTACAGGAAGCACTTGGTTCTTAAGTGTTTCTATGGTTACTGACAACTTTCCAGAGACACGTCAACCATTATGTTATGTTTACACTGTAGATTGTACTTCACCTGCCACTGACAAATTCAGCCATTATTCTGAAATAGAGATATAAAACATACAGTGGCTTGGAGCTCCCGCAGGGGAGGAGAGTTCTCCCTGGTGGACTGTGTTGTGTGCTCCTTGAACCTTTGTGTTTGTACAGACTGCACACAAAGACTGGACGCTCCAGAGGGATCAGTAATACACTATTGTGTGTTTTTTATTGAGTACTGTGAGAGCAGCTAGTTCATTAAGATGTTCACAGTACAGGTGTTTTCTCAAGACTGCCTAGCACTCAGAGTCACGTGGTGTGTTACATCATAGCTTTTACATGGCTAACATGATAATGTAGCCACACCTCTTAAAGGTGTACACACACAACATCCTGGCCAATATTTATCCCTCAATCGACATCACAAAAACAGATTAGCTGGTCATTATCACATTGCACCTGTGGGAGCTTGCTGTGCTCAGATTGGCTGCCGCATTTCCTACATTAGGACAAAAAATTTTCATTGGCTGTAAAGCGTTTTGGAATGTCCTGTATTTAATTAATAGGCTTCCTGGAATTAATCTTTTCAAGTTCAGTCAAATCTCAGCAGTTAGCACAAAACATGCAAGTGTGGGCCTTCTTATCCTGTTAAAATACACAACAATATTAAACAATGCAAGTGATAAAGCAAATCTAAAGGTTTTTTAAAAATTCATTCATGGGATGTGGGTGACGCTGACAAGGCCAGCATTTATTGTCCAACCCGAATTCTTCGTGACAACTAAGTGGCTTTCTAGGCCATTTCAGAGGGCAATTAAGAGTCAACCACATTGCTGTGTGTCTGGAGTCACATGTAGGCCAGACCAGTGTTATGAAAGTACTTCCTTTTTTTTAATTAAATTTTGAGGACTTGTGTTTTAAAACTGAAAGAAAATGATTCCATAGATGCTGGACTTTATGTGTTTTTTTTTAAAAAAGAGGTCATCGTCCTTTGGACTTGGTTTATAAACAGCCCTTACTGGAAGTCACCTGCCTTCAGATAATTATGCGGAAGGTTTTTTTTTGACTTGGGAGAGATCTTTACTGAGAAGTGACAGGTCAAGATTTATAGGGGTCAGGAGGTTTGCCACTTGAGATTGTTCTTGGTTTCGCTTTGGACAGTCAGTTGGAGTTTTAAAAATCAACCTGAAGCACATTCCATCTCTTTGAAAAGCCTGCCAGTTTTTCTTTCTCTTTGGGAAGCTCTTTGAAGCGAGTGTAAGAAATAGAGAAATTGATGCTACATTCGTCCACAAAGGCCTTCTTGAAACCCCTGTTGCCACTTTTCTCCTGAGATGGTGGAAAAACCTGCTGGATAAAACCTCACGCCGCCTGACCAAATTGCTCCAGAGAAAGATCCCAGTAACAGCAATCTACGCAAATTTGGGATGCCGCCAATAAAGGGACAACTGACATCTTTCCATATCTTCTCTTTTTTTCCAGTAGAATTAGTAAGTATTTGGCCGAAGTCTTCTTTTTTGCCTTTTTTTTGTAATAGAGCTCTCAAAAGAAGATCTCTATTTTTTGGTTAACCTGCGTGTGTCTGTATGTTTCTGTGTGTGTGTGTGTGAGGGGCTAAGGTAAAAAGGGAACTTTCATATTCCACTCTGTGTGTTAACGCTTTGCTTTGTTACTGTATCAGTCTTGTTTTATAATGAGCTGATAATTTTGCTGTTCATTAAAGAAACCTGGTTGATGTATTTGATTCTGGAATAAAAATAGGGTCGGAACACCAGGTAAAGAGGCAGATTTCCTTCCCAAAAGGACATTGCTACTAGCAGGTGAGAAAGGTGTCTCGCGGTCATCTCAGCTTTCACCTGGTCTTTCTGTAACAGGGTTTAATTTTTAAAAGCACCATGTTTTTAGCTCTCCCTTGGTGAATCCTTGCTCACCAATTATAAGGCAAAGAAACCAGCATAAACAGGTTGTCTTAGGTTTAAAGAAGAAAAATTGAAGCTTATTAAACTTAAACTCTCATTCGGTTGACGCTTACAAATACACGACACGCCCACGCTAACATGCATACGCGATACACACAGACATATAGAGACAGAAAAGAGCAGAAGAAAAATAAGGTGGACAAGTTTGAGGCAATATCTGAAAAAGTTGGGGCCCAGTATTCTTCTTAAACCTTGTTCACTGTAGGAGACTTTTCTCTCTTGGGGTTCATGTGCCTTCAGTGGATTCAAAAGCTTGTGAGAAAGAGATGGGAGCAGACAGGAGAGACCTTCTCAGTCCAGCAACAAACAGACTTTCTGAGTTCAAACTGTTTGCACAATTCAGAAAACCCCAGGTTACCAAGCAGGTTAACATAAGAACATAAGAAATAGGAGCAGGAGTAGGCCATTCAGCCCCTCAAGCCTACCCCGCCATTCAATAAGATCATGGCTGATCTGTCCCAGGCCTCAACTCCTCTTTCGGGCCTGCTCCGCATAACCCTTGACTCCCCGAGATTTCAAACATCTATCTACCTCCTCCTTAAATATATTTAGTGAACTAGCCTCGACAACTCTCTGAGGCAGAGAATTCCAGAGATTCACCACCCTCTGAGAGAAGAAATTCCTTTGCATCTCAGTTTTAAATGTATGCCCCCTTATTCTGTAACTATGTCCCCTAGTTCAAGATTCCCCCACTAGTGGAAACATCATCTGAACATCTGCCCTGTCGAGCCCCCTTAAAATCTTATATGTTTCTATAAGATCACCTCTCATTCTTCTAAACTCCAATGAATAAAAGCCTAACCTGTTTAGCAGTTCTTGATAAGACAGCCCCTTCATCCCAGGAATCAGCCTAGTGAACCATTTCTGAACTGCCTCCAATGTTAGTATATCCTTCTTGAAATACGGGGACCAAAACTGTATGCAGTACTCCAGGTGTGGCCTCACCAACACCCTGTACAGTTGTAACAGCATTTCCCTATTTTTAAACTCTAACCCCCCAGCAATAAAGGCCAAAATTCCATTTGCTATCCTCATTACTTGCTGCACCTGCATGCTAACCTTTTGTATTTCATGCACAAGAACACCCAGATCCCTCTGTACTGCAGTATTTTGTAGTCTTTCTCCATCTAAATAATAATCTGCCTTTTTATTCTTCCTACCAAAGTGGATGACCTCACACTTTCCCACATTGATCACCATCTGCCAAGTTTTTGCCCACTCACTTAACCTATCGATATCCCTTTGCAGATTCTTTGTGTCCTCATCACAACAAGCTTTCCCACCTATTTTTGTATCATCAGCAAATTTGGATACACTACACTCTGTCACTTCCTCTAAGTCAATAATATAGATAGTAAATAGCTGAGGCCCTATGACCGATCATTGTGGCACCCCACTCGATACAGCTTTCCAACCTGAAAAAGACCCATTGATCCCGACTCTCTGCCTTCTGTGTGTTAGCCAATCCTCAATGCATGCCAACAGATTACCCCCAATACCCTGAGCTGCTAGTGACTAACTGGTCTGACTATGTCTTGGATTGTATCAATTTAGCAGTCTCTGGAATGCTCCTCTTACACACAATACCTGGTGAGAAAGGTCTATTGTGGGTTGAATGTGTTAGGGAATGGTCCTTTGTCCTTCTAATCACCGTTTGTTAATATGCAAATGTATTTTCCAGCCACCAATGATCTGTTTAACAAGTCCTTTCTTCACTCCAGTAACAGTTTAAAATCAATGTTCATGACAAAATTAATGTGCTTCATTCTTGGCAGGTGGGGGCCGAGCATGACAACATTAATGAACCAGATGCGTTTGACAACAATCGGTGATAATTTCATGGTGCCATTACTGGGACTCGCTTTCAATTCCAGATTTTTATTAATCAATTGAAATGCAAATGCAAGTCTTTATTTCTTTCCAGGTTGAGCATTTTTTCAGTACAATTTGCAAAAAATCGATCAAACCGGCACAAAATATTTTTAAAAATATATTCTTTTAAGGAATGTGGGCATCGCTGTCTAGGCCAGAATTAATTGCCCATCTCTAATTGCCCTTGAGAAGGTGGTGGTGAGCCGCCTTCTTGAACCACTGTGGTCCATTTGGGGTAGGTAGACCCACAGTGCTGTTAGGAAGGGAGTTCCAGGATTTTGACCCAGTAACTGTGAAGGAATGGTGATATAGTTCCAAGTCAGGATCTTGTGTGGCTTGGAGGGGAACTTACAGGTGGTGGTGTTCCCATGCATCTGCTGCCCTTGTCCTTCGAGGTGGTAGAGATCGCAGATTTGGAAGGTGCTGTCAAAGGAGCCTTGGCGAGTTGTTGCAGTGCATCTTGTAGATGGTACACACTGCGGCCACTGTGCAGCGGTGCTGGAGGGAGTGAATGTTGAAAGTGGTGATGAGGTGCCTGTCAAGCGGGCTGCTTTGTCCTGGATGGTGTTGAGCTTCTTGACTGTTGTTGGAGCTGCACCCATCCAGGCAAGTGGAGAGTATTCCATCATACTTCTGACTTGTGCCTTGTAGATGTAGGTGGACAGACACTGGGGAGTCAGGAGTTGAATTACTTACGGCAGCATTCTGAGACTCTGACCTGCTGTGGTAAATGCAGTACTTGTCTGGATGGCCTAGTTCAGTTTCTGGGCAACGATAACCCCCAAGATGTTGATAGTGGGGGATTCAGTGATGGTAATGTCATTAAATGCCAAGGTGTGATGGTTAGAAACATGGACATAAAAACACAGAAAACAGAAGCAGGAGTAGGCCATTCGGCCCTTCGAGCCTGCTCCGCCATTCATTATGATCATGGCTGATCATCCAACTCGGTAACCTGTTCCGGCTTTCGCCCCATACCCTTTCATCCCTTTAGACCCAAGAGCTATATCTAACTCCTTTTTGAAAACATATAATGTTTTGGCCACAACTGCTTTCTGTGGTAGCGAATTCCACAGGCTCACCACTCTCTGGGTGAAGAAATGTCTCCTCATCTCAGTCCTGAAAGGTTTACCCCGTATCCTTAGACTATAACCCCTGGTTCTGGACTCCTCCACCATCAGAAACATCCTTCCTGCATCTACCCTGTCAAGTCCTGTTATAATTTTATTGGATTCTATGAGATCCCCCCTCACTCTTCTGAACTCCAGCGAATGTAATCCTAACCAACTCAATCTCTCCTCATACATCAGTCCCGCCATCCCAGGAATCAGTCTGGTAAACCTTCGCTGCACTCCCTCTATAACAAAAACATCCTTCCTCAGATAAGGAGACCAAACCTGCACACAATATTCCAGGTGTGGCCTGACCAAGGCCCTGTATAATTGCAGAAAAACATCCCTGCTCCTGTACTTGAATCCTCTCGCTATGAAGGCCATTTGCCATTTGCCCTTTTTACCACCTGTTGCATCTGCATGCTTACCTTCAGCAACTAGTGTACAAGAACACTCAGATCTCGTTGCATATTCCCCTCTCTCAATTTATAGACAAATAATAATCTGCCTTCCTGTTTTGCTACCAAAGTGGATAACCTCACATTTATCCACATTATACTGCATCTGCCATGCATTAGCTCACTCACTCAATTTGTCCAAATCACCCTGAAGCCTCTCTGCATCCTCCTCACAAGTCACCCTCCCACCCAGTTTTGTGTCATCTGCAAATTTGGAGATATTACATTTAGTTCCCTCATCTAAATCATTGATATATATTGTGAAAAGCTGGGGTCCTAGCACCGATCCCTGCGGGACCCACTAGTCACTGACTGTCATTTGGAAAAAGACCCGTTTATTCCTACACTTTGCTTCCTGTCTGCCAACCAATTTTCTATCCATCGCAATACTCTATCCCCAATCCCATGCACTTTAATTTTACACGCTAACCTCTTATGTGGGACTTTGTCGAAAGCCTTCTGAAAGCCCAAATAAACCACATCCACTGGCTCCCCCTCATCAACTCTACTAGTTACATCCTCAAAGAATTCTAGTAGATTTGTCAAGCATGATTTCCCTTTCGTAAATCCATGCTGACTCTGCCTGATTCTACCACTGTTCTCCAAGTGCTCTGCTATAAAATCTTTGATAATGGACTCTAGAATTTTCCCCACTGGTAAATAGTGGTAAATAGTGGGGTTACATTAGCTACCCTCCAATCTGTAGAAACTGTTCCAGAGTCTATAGAAACTTGAAAGATTGTCACCAATGCATCCACTATTTCTAGAGTCATTTCTTCAAGTACTCTGGGATACATACCATCAGGCCCTAAGGATTTATCGGCCTTCAATCCCATCAATTTCCCCAATACCATTTCTCTACTAATACTGATTTCCTTCAGTTCCTGTATCATGCTCATCCAATCTCTTTAGTAAAAGGTTGGCAGTAAAAGTCTGGTAAACCTTCGCTGCACTCCCTCTATCGCAAGAACATCCTTCCTCAGATAAGGAGACCAAAACTGCACACAATATTCCAGGTGTGGCCTCACCAAGGCCCTGTATAATTGTAGCAAGACATCCCTGTTTCTGTACTCGAATCCTCTCGCTATGAAGGCCAACATACCATTTGCCTTTTTTACCACCTGTTGCACCTGCATGCTTACATTCAGCGAATGGTGTACGAGAACACCCAGGTCTCACTGCATATTCCCCTCTCTCAGTTTATAGCCATTCAGATAACAATCTGTCTTCCTGTTATTGCTACCAAAGTGGATAACCTCACAGTTATCCACATTATACTGCATCTGCCATGCATTAGCTCACTCAGTCAACTTGTCCAAATCACCCTGAAGCCTCTCTGCATCCTCCTCACAATTCACCCTCCCACCCAGTTTTGTGTCATCTGCAAATCTGGAGATATTACATTCAGTTTCCTCATCTACATTTTCCATTTGAGCAGCGGGAGCGGTGAGAGCGCGAGCCGGGGGCAGCCGGGAAGGTAAGTTGAGCAATAAAGTACTTACCTCGTGATTCGGCGGACGCGGACACGAGGACTGCTGGGTAAGTGAACTTATATATTCGGGCAGTGGCTAAACCCGAAACACTGCACGTGTAGTGTCTCCCACCCATCCTCCTCCTCTAACCAAAAAAAAGGACTCTTGTGTGGAGGGTTTGGTCAGGTAAGTTTTTCCTTTATTTTATTTTTTAAAATCTCTTTTGTCAATTTAATGCGGAGGGGACGGAAGCTAGGGCAGTTGCATGCTCCTCTTGCAGGATGTGGGAGGTGAGGGTCACCACTTGTGTCCCTGCTGACTTCACCTGTGAGAAGTGCACCCAACTCCAGCTCCTCACAGACCGCATTAGGGAACTGGAGCTGGAGCTGGATGAACTTCGGATCATTCGGGAGGCTGAGGGGGTGATAGAGAGCAGTTATAGGGAAGTAGTGACACCTAAGTTACAGGATAATGGTAGCTGGGTGACTGTCAGGGGAGGAAAAGGGAATAGGCGCACAGTGCAGGGATCCCCTGTGGCCGTTCCCCTCAATAATAAGTATACCGTTTTGGATACGGTTGGGGGGGACGACCTACGAGGGGAAAGCCACAGCGGCCAGGTCTCTGGCACTGAGCCTGGCTCTGTGGCTCAGAAGGGAAGGGGGGAGAATAGGAGAGCGATAGTGATAGGAGATTCAATGGTTAGAGGAACAGACAGGAGATTCTATGGTCGCGAACGAGACTCCCGGATGGTATGTTGCCTCCCGGGTGCCAGAGTCAGGGATGTCTCGGATCGAGTCTACAGGATTCCTAAGGGGGAGGGGGAGCAGCCAGAAGTCGTGGTACACATCGGTACCAATGACATAGCTAGGAAAAGGGATGAGGACCTGAAAAGCGAATATAGGGAGTTAGGTTGGAAGCTAAAAGGCAGGACGAGCAGAGTAGTCATCTCAGGATTGAGACTGGTGCCACGTGCTCGTGAGGCTATAAACAGAGAGCGAGTGCAGCTGAACACGTGGCTACAGAGCTGGTGTAGGAGGGAGGGCTTCAGATATGTGGATCATTGGGATACCTTCTGGGGAAGGTGGGACCTGTACAAGAAGGACGGGTTGCATCTGAACTGGAGGGGCACCAATATCCGGGGCGGGAGGTTTGCTAGAGCTCTTCGGGAGGGTTTAAACTAGTTTGGCAGGGGGATGGGAACCGGAGCTACGGATCAGTGGATGGGGTAGCTGTTGAACAGGCAGATACAGAGTGCAGAGAGTCTGTGAGGAAGGTTAGACAGTTGACAGGGCAAAGTTGCAGCCAGTATGATGGGTTGAAGTGTGTCTATTTTAAGGCAAGAAGTGTCAGGAATAAGGGTGATGAACTTAGAGCATGGATCAGTACTTGGAGCTACGATGTTGTGGCCATTACGGAGACTTGGATATCACAGGGGCAGGAATGGATGTTGGATGTTCCGGGGTTTAGATGTTTCAAAAGGAATAGGGAGGGAGGTAAAAGAGGTGGGGGAGTGGCATTGCTAATCAGGGATAGTATCACAGCTGCAGAAAGGGAGGTCGTCGAGGAGGGTTTGTCTACTGAGTCATTATGGGTGGAAGTCAGAAACAGGAAAGGAGCAGTCACTTTATTGGGAGTTTTCTATAGACCCCCCAATAGCAACAGAGACACGGAGGAAAAGATTAGGAGGCAGATTGTGGAAAGTTAGTTAGTTAGAGATATAGCACTGAAACAGGCCCTTCGGCCCACCGAGTCTGTGCCGACCATCAACCACCCATGTCTACTAATCCTACACTAATCCCATATTCCTACCACATCCTCACCTGTCCCTATATTCCCCTACCACCTACCTATACTAGGGGCAATTTATAATGGCCAATTAACCTATCAACCTGCAAGTCTTTGGTGGTGGGAGGAAACCGGAGCACCCGGCGAAAACCCACGCAGACACAGGGAGAACTTGCAAACTCCACACAGGCAGTACCCAGAATTGAACCCGGGTCGCTGGAGCTGTGAGGCTGCGGTGCTAACCACTGCGCCACTGTGCCGAAGTAACAGGGTTGTTGTCATGGGTGACTTCAACTTCCCTAAGATTGATTGGAACCTCCTTAGTGCAAATAGTTTGGATGGAGCAGATTTTGTCAGGTGTGTCCAGGAAGGTTTCCTGACTCAATATGTAGATAGACCGACTAGAGGGGAGGCTCTGTTGGATTTGGTGCTTGGCAACGAACCAGGCCAGGTGACAGATGTCTCGGTGGGAAAGCATTTCGGTGATAGTGATCACAAGGGCGGCACAGTGGCGCAGTGGTTAGCACCGCAGCCTCACAGCTCCAGGGACCCAGGTTCGATTCCGGGTACTGCCTGTGTGGAGTTTGCAAGTTCTCCCTGTGTCTGCGTGGGTTTTCTCCGGGTGCTCCGGTTTCCTCCCACAAGCCAAAAGACTTGCAGGTTGGTAGGTAAATTGGCCATTATAAATTGTCACTAGTATAGGTAGGTGGTAGGGAAATATAGGGACAGGTGGGGATGTGGTAGGAATATGGGATTAGTGTAGGATTAGTATAAATGGGTGGTTGATGTTCGGCACAGACTCGGTGGGCCGAAGGGCCTGTTTCAGTGCTGTATCTCTAATCATAATCACAACTCCCTGACCTTTACTATAGTCATGGAGAGGGACAGGAGCAGACGGGATGGGAAAATATTTAATTGGGGGAGGGGGAATTACAATGCTATTAGGCAGGAACTGGGGAGCTTAAATTGGGAACAGATGTTCTCAGGGAACTGCACGACAGAAATGTGGAGGTTGTTTAGGGAGCACTTGCTGCGACTGCTGGATAGGTTTGTCCCGATGAGGCAGGGAAGGGATGGCAGGGTGAAGGAACCTTGGATGACAGAGATGTGGAACAGCTAGTCAAGAGGAAGAAGGAAGCTTACTTAAGGTTGAGGAAGCAAGGATCAGACAGGGCTCTAGACGGTTACAAGGTAGCCAGGAAGGAACTGAAGAATGGACTTAGGAGAACCAGAAGGGGACATGAAAAAGTCTTGGCGGGTAGGATTAAGGAAAATCCCAAGGCGTTCTACACTTATGTGAGGAACAAGAGGATGGCCAGAGTGAAGTTAGGGCCGATCAGGGATAGTGGAGGGAACTTGTGCCTGGAGTCGGAGGAGGTAGGGGAGGTCCTTAATGAATACTTTGCTTCAGTATTCACTAGTGAGAGGGACCTTGTCGTTTGTGAGGACAGCGTGAAACAGGCTGATATGCTCGAACAGGTTGATGTTAAGAAGGAGGATGTGCTGGAAATTTTGAAAGACATGAGGATAGATAAGTCCCCGGGGCCAGACGGGATATACCCAAGGATATTACGGGAAGCAAGGGAAGAGATTGCCGCACCTTTGGCGATGATCTTTGCATCCTCACTGTCCACTGGAGTAGTACCAGATGATTGGAGGGTGGCAAATGTTATTCCCTTGTTCAAGAAAGGGAATAGGGATAACCCTGGGAATTATAGACCAGTCAGTCTTACGTCGGTGGTGGGCAAATTATTGGAGAGGATTCTGAGAGACAGGATTTATGATTATTTGGAAAAACATAGTTTGGTTAGAGATAGTCAGCATGGCTTTGTGAGGGGCAGGTCATGCCTCACAAGCCTTATTGAATTCTTTGAGGATGTGACAAAACACATTGATGAAGGAAGAGCAGTGGATGTGGTGTATATGGATTTTAGCAAGGCGTTTGATAAGGTTCCTCATGGTAGGCTCATTCAGAAAGTAAGGAGGCATGGGATACAGGGAAATTTGGCTGTCTGGATACAGAATTGGCTGGCCCCTAGAAGACAGAGGGTGGTAGTAGATGGAAAGTATTCAGCCTGGAGCTCGGTGACCAGTGGTGTTCCGCAGGGATCTGTTCTGGGACCTCTGCTCTTTGTGATTTTTATAAATGACTTGGATGAGGAATTGGAAGGCTGAGTTCGTAAGTTTGCCGATGACACAAAGGTTTCTGGAGTTGTGGATAGTGTGGAGGGCTGTTGTAGGTTGCAACGGGACATTGACAGGATGCAGAGCTGGGCTGAGAAGTGGCCGATGGAGTTCAACCTGGAAAAGTGTGAAGTGATTTATTTTGGAAGGTTGAATTTGAATGCAGAATACAGGCTTAAAGACAGGATTCTTGGCAGTGTGGAGGAACAGAGAGATCTTGGGGTCCATGTCCATAGATCCCTCAAAGTTGCCACCCAAGTTGATAGGGTTGTTAAGAAGGCGTATCGGGTGTTGGCTTTCATTAACAGGGGGATTGAGTTTAAGAGCCGCGAGGTTATGCTGCAGCTCTGTCAAGCCCTGGTTAGACCACACTTGGAATATTGTGTTCAATTCTGGTCGCCTCATTATAGGATGTGGAAGCTTTATAGAGGATGCAGAGGAGATTTACCAGGATGCTGCCTGGACTGGAGGGCATGTCTTAGGAAGAAAGGTTGAGGGAGCTAGGGCTTTTCTCATTGGAGCAAAGAAGGATGTGAGGTGACTTGATAGAGGTGTACAAGATGATGAGAGGCATAGATAGAGTGGATAGCCAGAGACTTTTTCCCAGGGTGGAAAGGGCTATCACCAGGGGGCATAATTTTAAGGTGATTGGAGGAAGGTTTAGGGGAGATGTCAGAGGTAGGTTCTTTATACAGAGAGTGGTGGGTGCGTGGAATGCACTGCCAGCGGTGGTAGTAGAAGCAAATACATTAGGGACATTTAAGCGACCCTTGGATAGGTACATGGATGATAGTAGAATGAAGGGTATGGAGGTAGTTTGATCTTAGAGTAGGTTAAAGGGTCGGCACAACATCGTGGGCCGAAGGGCCTGCACTGTGCTGTACTGTTCTATGTTCTATGTTCTACATCATTAATGTATATTGTGAATAGCTGGGGTCCTAGCACTGATCCCTGCGGTACCCCACTAGTCACTGCCTGCCATTCAGAAAAGGCTGCATTTGCTGACAATGCAACCACTAGGTGGCACTGCAATGGCACATGCGCAAATGCAGCCTGTGCCAGTAAAAAGCCGCAGTCAGGCAGCTGCCAGGATTAAAGATGGCGCTGCTCAAATAATCACAAGATGGCAACCTAAACACATGGCAGCACACAATGGCCGGAGAGGGTAGGGAGCAGGTGGGCCGCGGAGGGGAGGGAGCAAGCGGGCTGGGGAGGGGAGGGAGCGAGCAGGCCAGGGAGGGGAGGGAGCGGGCGGGTGTGTAGTGAATGAGCAGGTGGGTGGGTGAGCCAGCGTTTGGGGGTGTATCAAGCAGGCAGGGGGCGGTGAGCGAGCGAGCGGGCGGGGGGGCGGGGGTCGGGAGTGGGTGGCAGGAGGAAGGAAGAGAGTGCACCCACCACCAGTAAGGTCTTCAGCAGCACTCTCCCCAGTCCCCCCACCCCCGCTTTATCCACGTTCCCTACACCCCCGCTCTCTCCCCGCTCCCCCCATCCCCGCTCTGTCCCCGCTCCCCAGATCTCCCCTCCCCCGACCCCTGCTCTCTCCGGCCCAGATCCCCCAACATCAGCCCGCGTTGCACAATGACGTCATCTACGCATGCGCCAACCAGTGCCGGCACTGTGGAATGCAGCGCATGCGCAGAGGGTAGGAACCAATTTGTGCATGTGCGCATATTGGCGCATTCGGATGATGTCAGCTGCTGGCTGCGTTGTCAATAATCACTGTGTTCAGAAGAAGACCCATTTGTCCCTACTCTTTGTTTCCTGCCTGCCAATCAATTTTCTATCCATCGCAATACACTAACCCCAATCCCATGCGCTTTAATTTTACATGCTAATCTCTTGAGTGGGACTTTGTCGAAAGCCTTCTGAAAGTCCAAACAAACCACATCCACTGGCTCCCCCTCATCAACTCTACTGGTTACATCCTCGAAGAATTCTAGTCGATTTGTCAAGCATGATTTCCTTTTCATAAATCCATGCTGACTCTGCCCGATTCTACCACTGTTCTCTAAGTGCTCTGCTATAAAATCTTTGATAATGGACTCTAGAATTTTCCCCACTACCGACGTCAGGCTGACTGGTCTCTAATTCCCTACTTTCTCTCTACCTCCCTTTTTAAATAGTGGGGTTACATTAGCTACCCTCCAATCTGTGGGAACTGTTCCAGAGTCTATAGAATCTTGGAAGATGACCACCAATGCATCCATTATTTCTAGGGCCACTTCCTTAAGTACTCTGGGATGTAGACCATCAGGCCCTGGGGATTTATCAGCCTTCGATCCCATCAAATTGCCCAACACCATTTCTCTACTAATACTGATTTCTTTCAGTTCCTCCCTCTCACTAAGCCCTGTGTTCCCCAACATTTCTGGTATGATATTTATGTCCTCCTTTGTGAAGACAGAACCAAAGTATGCATTTAGATGGTCAGCCATTTCTTTATTCCCCATAATAAATTCCCCTGTTTCTGACTGTAAGGGATCTACATTTGTCTTCATCAATCTTTTTCTCTTCACATACCTTTTGAAACGTTTACAGTCAGTTTTGTATGTTCCCCACAAGCTTGCTCTCGTACTCTATTTTCCCCTTCTTAATCAATCCCTTGGTCCTCCTTTGCTGAATTCTAATTCAGTTTTTTGCCTCTTAGTGTTTCTCAGCTCTACCTATACAGATTCCACATCATCAGAGCTAATATCTTTCCTCACTATTGTGTTAATTTCATCTTTAACCAGCAATACAACTCCCAATCCTCAGGTCCGTTGTTTATCCTGGCAAATTTATGTGCCTCTTCCTTGGATCTAATGCTATCTCTAATTTCCCTTGTAAGCCATGGTTTGGCTACCTTTCCCGTTTTACTTTTGCGCGAGACAGGGAAAAACAATTGTTGCAGCTCATCCATGCGCTCTTTAAATGTTTGCCATTGCCTATCCACCGTCATCCCTTTAAGTAACGTTTCCCAATCCATCATGAGCAACTCGTGCCTCATACCTTCACAGTTTCCTTTACTAAGATTCAGGACTTTTGTCTCAGAATCAACTACGTCACTTTCCATCTTGATGAAGAATTCTACCATATTGTGGTCACTCGTCCTCAAGGGGTCTCGCACAACTAGATTGTCAATTATTCCTCTCTCATTACACAATATCCAGTCTAGGATGGCCTGTTCTCTAGTTGGTTCCTCAATATATTGGGCCAGAAATCCATCCCGTATACACTCCAAGAGTTCCTCCTCTGCGGTATAGTGACTAATTTGATTTGCCCAATCTATATGCAGATTAAATTCACCCATAATTACAGATGTTCCTTTATCGCATGCATCTCTAATTTCCTGTTTAATATCATTCCCAACATCACCACTACAGTTTGGGGGTCTATATACAACCCCCACTAACGTTTTTTGCCTCTTTGTGTTTCTCAGCTCTACCTATACAGATTCCACATCATCAGAGCTAATATCTTTCCTCACTATTGTGTTAATTTCATCTTTAACCAGCAATACAACTCCACCACCTTTTACTTTTTGTCAGTCCTTCCTAAATACTGAATATCCCTGGATGTTCATTTCCCATCCCTGGTCACCTTGCAGCCAAGTCTCCATAATCTCGACGATATCATACCCGTTTATATCTATTTGCGCAATTAATTCATCCACTTTATTGCGAAAGCACAAAGCCTTAAGGCTTGTCTTTTTAACATTTCTTATCCTTTTCCCACTATTATGCACTGTGGCCCTGTTTGATTCTGGCCCTTGATTTCTCTGTCTATTACTTTTCTTATTCCCCTTACTGTCTTTTGTTCTTGTCTTTGATTCCCCCCTCCTCTGACTCCTTACAAAGGTTCCCATCCCCCTGTCATCTTAGTTTAAACCCTCCCCAACCACTCTAACAAATACTCCCCCTAGGACATCAGTCCCGGTGCTGCCCAGGTGTAACCCATCCAGTTTGTACTGGTTCCACCTCCCCCAGTACAGGTCCCAATGCCCCAGGAATCTAAAACCCTCCCCCTCACACCATCTCTTCAGCCATGTATTCATCCCATATATCCTGCTATTTCTACTCTGACTAGATTGTCTCTTGTTGGAGATGATCATTGCCTGGCACTTGTGTGGAGAGAATGTAACTTACCACTTATCAGTCCAAGCCTGAATATTGTCCAGATCTTGCTGTATATGGACACAGACTGCTTCAATATCCGAGGAGTTGTTAATGGTGCTGAACATTGTGCAATCATCAGTGAACATCCCCACTTCTGCTGTTATGATGGTGGCAAGGTCATTGATGAAGCAGCTGAAGATGGTTGAGCCGGGGACACTACCCTGAGGAACTCCTGCAGTGATGTCCTGGGACTGAGATGATTGACGTTCAGAAACCACAACCATCTTTATTTCTGGTAGGTATGACTCCAACCAGTGGAGAGTTTTTCCCCTGATTCTCATTGACTCCAGTTTTGCGAGGGATCCTTGATGCCAGCCCCGGTCAAATGCTTCCTTGATATCCAGGGCAGTCACTCTCACCTCACCGATTGGGTTCAGCACTTTTGTCCATATTTGGACCAAGTCTCTAATGAGGTCTGGAGCTGAGTGGCCCTGGTGGAACCCAAACTGAGCATCGGTGATTGGTTTATTGCTGTGTAAGTGCTGCTTGATCGCACTGTCCTCGACACCTTTCATCACTTTGCTGATGATCGAGAGTAGAATAATGGGGCGGTAATTGGCCCGGTTGGATTTGTCCTGCTTTTTGTGCACAGAACATACCTGGGCAATTTTCCACATTGTTGTGGAGATGTCAGTGTTGTAGCTGTTCTGGAACAGCTTGGCTAGGAGCACGGCAGGTTCTGTGACACAAGTCTTCAGTACCATTGCCTGAATGTAGACAGGGCCCATAGCCTTTGCAGTATCCAGTGCCTTCAGCTGTTTCTTGATATCACGTGGGGTGAATCAGATTGGCTGAAGACTAGCATCTGTGATGCTGGGGACCTCAGGAGGAGGCAGTGATGGATCATCCACTCGGCACTTCTGGCTGAAGATGGATGCAAATACCTTAGCCTCATCTTTTTCACTGATGTTCTGGGCTCCCCCATCATTGAGGATGGGGATATTTGTGTAGTCTCCTCCTCCTGTTAGTTATTTAATTGTCCACCGCCATTCACGACTGGATGTGGCAGGACTGCAGAGTTTAGATCTGATCCGTTGTTTGTGGGATTGCTTAGCTCTGTCTATTGCATGCTTCTTCCCTTGTTTGGCATGCAAGTAGTCCTGTGTTGTAACTTCACCAAGTTGGCACTTTTTTAGGTATGCCTGGTGCTGCTCCTGGCATGCCCTCCTGCACGTTTCATTGAACCAGGGTCGATCATCCAGCTTGATGGTAATGGTAGAGTGGGGAATATGCCGGGCCATGAGATTACAGATTGTGGTTGAATAAAATTCTGCTGCTGCTGATGGCCCACAACGCCTAATGGTTGACCAGTTTTGCATTGCTAGATCTGTTTGAAATATAGCCCATTTAGAACAGTGATAGTGCCACATAACACGATGGTGGGTATCCTCAATGTGAAGACTGGACTTTGTCTCCACAAGGACTGTGTGTTGCTCACTCCTACCAATACTGTCATGGACAGATGCATCTGCAACTGATAGATTGGTGAGGATGAGGTCAAGTAGGTTTTTCCTCTTATAATATATAATAAAAACAAGAAATGCTGGAACCACTCAGCAGGTCTGGCAGCATCTGTGGAAAGAGAAGCAGAGTTAAAGTTTCGGGTCAGTGACCCTTCTTCGGACCTGACAAATATTAGAAATGTCAAAGGTTATAAGCAAGTGAGGCGGGGGTGGGGCAAGCGATAACAAAGGAGAAGGTGTAAATTGGACAAGGCCACATAGCTGACCAAAAGGTCATGGAGCAAAGGCAAACAATATGTTAATAGTGTGTTGAAAGACAAAGCATGAGTACAGATAGGGTGTTAACGGACTGAAGATTGAACAGCCGCAAGTACAAACATGAAAAAAAACAGTGGGTAAGCAAACTGAACAAACGAAGATGAAATGAAATAAGCATTAAAAAAAATTGTAAAAAATGTAAAAAAGAAAAAAAGAAAAAATAACTAAAAATAAAGGTAAAATGGGGGGTCCGTCATGCTCTGAAATTATTGAACTCAATGTTCAGTCCGGCAGGCTGTAGTGTGCCTAATCGGTAAATGAGATTCTGTTCCTCGAGCTTGCGTTGATGTTCACTGGAACACTGGAACACTGCAGCAATCCCAGGACAGAGATGTGAGCATGAGAGCAGGGGGGAGTGTTGAAATGGCAAGCAACCGGAAGCTCAGGGTCCTGCTTGCGGACTGAGCAGAGGTGTTCCGCAAAAAGGGTGGGGGGATGGGGAAAACAATTTTTATTGGCTGTGGGGATGGCAGGAAGGGACTGAGAACAAATTTCGCGGGGGGGTGGGGGGGGGGTGGCAAATTTCGGGATATCAATACAAGTTTATTCTGGGGCGAGAGGGCAATTTATATATAAACTGAATAGACCAGAAATTGAACTGGAGTAGCCATATAAATACCGTGGCTACAAGAGCAAGTCAGAGGCTAGGAATCCTGAGGCGAGTAACTCACCTCCTGACTCCCCAAAGCCCGTCCACCATCTACAAGGCACAAGTCAGGAGTGTGATGGAATACTCTCCACTTGCCTGGATGGGTGCAGCTCCAACAACACTCAAGAAGCTCGACACTATCCAGGACAAAGCAGCCCGCTTGATTGGCACCCCATCTACAAACATTCACTCCCTCCACAACTGACACACAGTGGCAGCAGTGTGTACCATCTACAAGATGCACTGCAGCAATGCACCAAGGCTCCTTCGACAGCACTTTCCAAACCTGTGACCTCTACCAACTAGAAAGACAAGGGCAGCATAATGCATGGGAACACCACCACCTGCAACTTCCCCTCCAAGTCACACACCATCCTGACTTGGAACTATATCACCGTTCCTTCGCTGTCACTGGGTCAAAATCCTGGAACTCCCTTCCTAACAGCACTGTGGGTGTACCTACCCAACATGGACTGCAGCGGTTCAAGAAAGCAGCTCACCACCCCCTTCTCAAGGGCAATTAGGGATGGGCAATAAATGCTGGCCTGGCCAGCGACGCCCACATCCCATGAATGAATTTTTAAAAAAATTACTGATGGGAGTGGAAGATGGGATTTCGAGTTGAAATTAAAAATTTTATTTTTATTTCCTGGAGACCGGACCTTTAAATATCAAAATGTTACTGAAGGGCTTGAAGCCCTTTAAAAATGGTGCTGGCGCCTGTGCAGTTGCCAGGGATACGGCTGCCGCCCCATCCCTCTATTTAAATCAGCCCTTGCGCGTAACATTGCGGGGTCTGTGCGGAGACACTTCCATGTCGAAAAGCCGCTGCTGTCACAGTGTGCCGTCATGGAGCACAGTGCACTGATAAAATTCAGCCCATTAACTCTGTTTCTGTCTGCAAAGATGCTGCCAGACTTGCTGAGTATTTCCAGCACTTTCTGTTTTTATTTCAGATTTCCAGCATCATCAGTATTTTGCTTTTATTCTCTTAAAATTACACTTCTCTTCAGGTGCAAGGACACCTACTAAACATTTCTGGAAATAATTTATTTTTAATTTGCTAAGAACTGACTACTATCCACAATGTAACTTGTAAATATTTCTGCATAGTTTTTTTTAAGGCATTTTCAGTTATTTAAAACGTGTTTACTTACAGGGGGTGGAGACTGGACACTTTGAATAAAAATGCGATTTTCTTTGCTGATAAACCTATTCCCAGCTGTGTTAATCAAACTGCACCAAGTTACCACTCTTAAATATATCAAGAAATATGTTTTACTGCAGATAGCCCTGCTTTGTGGCAGATTTTGCATTCTGTGATATGCAAATGAACTTCAGTGGAAATCTGAGCAAAAAAGAACCTTTCTCAAAACTACTGCAATTTTGAGCACAATTGTTGCCCAAATTATCGATTGCACTCAAAGCCAAAACTGTCAGATGAGAGTTGGCCAGTTCTGATGAAAGGTCACAGACCTGAAATGTTAACTCTGTTTCTCTCTCCACAGACCTGCTGAGTATTTCTGTTTTTATTTCATATTTACAGCATCTGCAGTATTTTTCTTTTATGTCAGATGAGACATTAAACTGAGGCCCTTGCCTCTCAGGTAGATGTAAAAAATCCCCTCGTACTATTCGAGAAGAGCAGGTGGGTTCTTCCCGTATCCTGGACAATATTTATCCTACAACTAACAACTCTGAAGCAGATAATCTGGTCATTTATTTAATTGCAATTTGTGGGAGCTTGCTGTGCATAAATTGGCTGCCCTGTTCCTATATTGTAGCAGTGACTACACTCCTAAAGTACTTCATTGGCTGAAAAGTGCTTTGGAGCTTCTGGGATTGTGAAAAGTGCGAGAGAAACAAAGCTCTCTCCTTCTTCATATTAGTCGAATGGCTATTGACGCTAACCCTGAATCCGGGTTCTCTCATTGCTCATTGAGGATGAAGGCAGGTAGTAGGTAACAATTAAAGCTTCTCCAAAATGGAGCTGGTTTGAGTCCAAGTTCAGGAAAGGGATTAGAATAGATAGGCTTGATGGCCGGCGCGGACACAGTGGGCCGAAGGGCCTGTTTTTGTGCTGTATAACTCTATGACTCTATGATTCTATGACTGCTGGTGATACTAGCATACAGAGGGAAATCAGATCATTATTGTTAAGTCTGTTATTATCACCGAAAGTAATTTCTCGCCTCCATTGTTCTAACCTTTTATACCAGTCAGTATGACAGAAGATCCTCATTCAACTTATCATGGCTGAATGTCACCTCAGGTTAGGATGTAAAATGTGTAATGAACCAGAGAGCACAGAAGGAGGCAATTCAGCATATTGTACCTGTGCTGTCTCTCCAAAACGTCCATGCAATACATTCCATTTCCCCTGCTCCCTCCCCATAGCTCTGCACAAAGTTGTTGTATCGTCATAAAATCCCCAATACCCTCCAGGGAAGGAAATCTGCCATCCTTACTGGGTCTGGCTTATATCTAGTTCAAGTCCCACACCAACGCAGTTGACTCATACCTGCCTTCTGAAGGCCAACTCGGGATGTGGGAGTAAATGACCCACTTGCCAATGTAACAATCTAGCAGTGACATGTCTCCAACAATCAGCAACTCTTAGTTGGGAGCCAGCCGCATTACCCCCAACAAAATTGAAAGAACAGTAAGAAAAACATTTAGGATAAGATGATTACAGAAACTGAAACATGAGCTACTGAACTTGTGTTTTCATAACTGGTAAACAGTCATAAGCATGAATGCTGCAAAATGAATTGACATCGAACATAAGTGATTTTTTTTCATTGTCAGTTACGAATTACATAGCTAACTCAATAGCGGGGTCCTGTCTCTTTAGCAGCGAGCAGTGGGTTGTAAAACCTATTAGTTTCTGAAAATAATGAGCTGTCTGCAGGGTGTTTATCAGACAGAACCATTACTATCCTTAGTAATTAACTATTTGTCTAATCATTTCAGATTACCCTCCAGCTCTTTCACAGCAGAGGAGCCCATAGTGCTGGAACAAGGCAGTGGCCTAGATATCCTACAGTAATATATGGTCTGCCTTCCTCCTGCAGTAGTGGAAACTCTAGAGAAAAACTTGGTTCCAATTTCCTCATTAGAGTGTATGTGATCTACAAAAATCATCAAATTTTAAATGTTGTGACCTAGAGAAGGAAACCTTTCTTCCAACTGCAACGCCATCCAATTCTGAAAATGGAATGGGATTGTTGAGAAGACTTCCCTTTGACAAGTCTTAACCATTGGGAGGAGCATGTTATTGACATCATTCTGGTGGGGAGATCACATTTTTATGCATCGAATGTTGCAATTTGAAATGCACTTCCTGAAAGGGTGGTGGAAGTAGATCCCACAGGGAATTGGAGATATACTTCAAATGAGTTATGGGGAAAGAGCAGGGGAATTGGGACTCATTGCACAGCTCTTTCAAAGAGCCAGCAGGGGCAGGATGGGCTGAATAGCCTCCTTCTGTGTTGTATCATTCTATGTTTCTGAGTGGTGTCAGGTGTTGGTGAGCTGGCAGAACCTAAATTTCTTTTGCTGCTCCACTAGTGGTACCCAAAGTTGAGGAGAACAGATGAGAAAAATCTGCCCCAAGTAAATGTAACTCAGTCGATTACCACCCTATCATCAAGGTTCCCTCTAACTTCTGTTTGCCTGGTGCTGCCAGCTTGTTGCACTGTGCTGTCCCTTTAAGATTCACGCATCAATTTTAAAGGGACTGATGCTTGTGTGTGGCCTGTTTGTTCCCTGCGCACCCATGTAGCTTAGAGGGAACATTGCCCTCCTCCCAAACATCAACTGGGCGATGCAAGAGACTAATAACATCAGCAATTGACATCTAGTCACTCAAGCTCAGTTCAGGTTTCTTCAGAACCGCTCAGCTCCAGACCTCATCAGGTCTAATCCTATATATGGAGTTAGGATACAGATTGTACTTGATCTCATTGTGTGGTGGAACAGACTTGAAGGGCTGAATGGCCTGCTCCTACTCCTATGTTTCTTTGTTCATCACACCCTTTGCCTAGACATGAGGAACCAGAGGTGAATGATAGAGAGAGGTGAGAGTACATCAAGGCAGCATTTGACTCGCTTTAGGGCCAAGGAAGCAGGGGAAAATAGAGGCCAATTTGGTCAATGGGAAAATCCTTCAGTGGCTGGAAGATGGTCATGGTTGTCAGAGACCAGTCCTTGCAGTCGCAGGACATAAATGGGGTTCCTCAGGGCTGCCTCCATGGCTCAACCATTTTCAACAGGGGCCATCTCTCTGTCATAAGGTCAGACATGGGGTTGTTTGCTCATGTTTCTAAAGTGGTGAGCTCCATCCACAACTCCTCTGATAATGACACAACCCAAGTCAGTCTACAGCAGAATCTTGACAACTTTGGACTAACAAAGCAGATAACCCAAGTGTCAGGCAATGGCGATTGGCACCATAAGAAGACACAATCTCCTCCCTCTGGTCTTCAACGGCATTACAAATGACCAAATGCTCAAGCAGACAGTCCATATCTGCACTGTAGCTACAAGAGCAGAGCAAATCCATGGGTACGTTGTGATGAATGGTCTAGCCTTCTGGCTCCTCAGTGCAGTTTCATCATCCACAAGGTTCATGTCAGGAGTGTTTTGCCATTCTTTCCATTCAGAGGGATGAGTGCAGCTAGAATAACACAAGAAGCTCAGTGCCCTCCAGGACATAGCAACCAACTTTATGAGAGCCCTTATCATTGAGTTCAAAACCCACCCCCTCCACCACATGTGACTGCAATATGTACTTTCGACAGAATGCACTGCAGCGACTCACCAAGTTTATTTTGACAGCTCCTCCCTGCCCCTCAACCTCAACAATGGTGAAGAATGGGAAGACCGTAAATCACAACATCCAGGCTTGGGCTGATAAGTGGCAAGTAACATTCGCGCCACACAAGTGCCAGGCAATGACCATCTCCAACAAGAGAGAATCTAACCATCTCCCATTGACATTCAATGGCATTACCACCGCTGAATCCCCCACTATCAACATCCTAGGGGCTACCATTGACCAGAAACTGAACTGGAGTAGCCATATAAATAATGTGGCTACAAGAGCAGGTCAGAGGCTAGGAATCCTGCGGCGAGTAACTCACCTCTTGACTCCCCCAAAGCCTGTGCACCATCTACAGGGCACAAGTCAGGAGTGTGATGGAATATTCTCCACTTGCCTGGATGGGTGCAGCTCCAACAACACTCAAGAAGCGCGACACCATCCAGGACCAAGCAGTCCACTTGATTTGCACCCATCTACAAACATTCACTCCCTCCACCACCAACGCACAGTGGCAGCAGTGTGAACCATCTACAAGATGCACTGCAGCAACGCACCTTCCAAACCCATGACCTCTACCACCTAGAGGACAAAGGCAGCAAATGTATGGGAACACCACCACCTGCAAGTTCCCCTCCAAGCCACACACCATCCTAACTTGGAACTATATCGCCGTTCCTTCACTGTCACTGGATCAAAATCCTGGAACTCCCTTCCTAACAGCACTGTGGGTGTACCTACCCCACATGGACTGCAGCGGTTCAAGAAGGCAGCTCACCACCACCTTCTCAAAGGCAATTAGGGATGGGCAATAAATGTTGGCCTAACCAGCGATGCCCACATCCCATGCATCAATAAAAATTAAAATTTCAACGCTCTAAGTCATGTAATATTTTGTATTTTCAATTGTCACCAGGTCAAAATCCTGGAATTCCCTAACTATCACCACAAGAATGAAAACAGCAGCCCAAAGACAAAGGCCACCACCTCGGATGTTATCATGGCAACAAAGGATGAGCAATAAACGTGATCTTCATGGCGTTTAGAGTCATTTATTACCATTCAGCACATCGAATCCATGTCGGCTCTCCACGGAGCTATTCACTCAATCTCACTCCCCCATTCTATCTCCGTCGCCCTGCAAGTCTATTTCCTTAAAGTGGCAATCCATTTTCCTTTTGAAGGCATTGATTGTCTCTGCTTCCACCATCCTTGTGGGCAGCGAGTTCCAGCTCATTACCACCTGGTGCTCAAAAAGTTCTTCCTCACATCCCCCCTGCATCTCTTGCCCAAAACCATCAATCTGTGCCCCCTATTCCTTGTACCATTAGTTAATGGGAACAATTTTTCCTTGGCTAAGCCTGTCATAATCTTAAACACCACTATTAAATTTTCCCTCAATCTCCTTTGTTCTAAGGAGAACAAACACAGCTTTTCCAGCCTAACCCTGTCACTAAAATCTCCCATCCCTGGAACCATACTGGTAAATCTTCTCTGCACCCTCTCAAGGACCTTCACATCCATCCTAAAGTATGGTGACCGGAACTGGATGCAATACTCCAGTTGGAGCCTAACCAGAGCTTTATAAAGGTTCAGCCTAACTTTCCTGCTCTTGTACTCAATACCTTTATTTATGGAGCCCAAGATCCCATTTGCTTTGCTAAGTTTAAGAATATAAATGTGTTTCATAGGCCAGGCATAGAGAAGCTGGTTCCACTTGCAAGCAAGACCAGAACTAGGGGTCATAAATAGAAGATAGCTGCTAATAAATCCAATGGGAAATTCAGGAGAAATTTGTCTACCAAGAGAGTGGTGAGAATGTGAAATGTGCTGCCACAAGGGGTAGTTGAGACGAATAACATGGATGCATTTAAGGGCAAGTTAGAAAAGCACATGAAGGGGAAAGGATTAGATGGATATATTAATGGAATTAGATGAAGAGGGGTCGGAGAAGATTCATGTGGAGCATAAACACTAATTGGGCCAAAAAGCCTTTTTCTTTGCTGCAAATAATTTGTAACATCTCCCAGGAACAAATTCACATGGTTCACCCAAGTCTTCTTTTGACAAATCAATATAATTTGAACCTCCAATGTGTTATAGCTGAGCTAGCTTTGATTTTCTTGCCAATTTTCTTCACTCTTTCTCTCATGCCCTTGCTTGCCTAATGACTTTGACTAATTGCTAGCCTTCCCTTTCAGCAACTTACCAGAGGATAACTTGTGCCCAATCAAACCCATAGTCCATCACGAATCAACACCTTCAGGAGATGGCAAGGGGGAAAGTATCAGACCAAAGATTTTTTCTTTCTACATTTTTAAAAATTATACCAGTGAGATAAATGATATATCCATCCTGTTTCAGATTAAAAGACAACTGTATTATTATTTTTTCCTGTATTGTTTGACATAAATAGTTTTTCTTTCTGAACTGGCTCATGTTAAAATGAATACTGTCTTTCCTTTCATTCTCAGCAGCTGAGAATAGAAGCAGGTCTGTCTGAGAAAAACCAGACCCAATACTTGTTCTAGTTTAATAAAGATTTTTTTTAGTTTTGATAGAGTGAGTATTGAAAAAGCAATTTCCTGTGGTTGGGTAGTTAGCTATGAGGGAGTCTTCAATTTAAAGGTGCCACTCACAAGAGTGAGGAGAAAGTTTAGAAGAGGTTTTTTTATGTAATCTTGCATGGCTGAGACAGAGAACACTGCACTGATTAAGAGTAAATTTGTTACTGAGCCATGCAAGGCTGTATTAGAACTGGGAATCAAATTGCTTGGTCAAAGAGGTAGGTTGTAAGGAGTATCTTAAAGGAGGAGAGGGATGAAGGTTTAGGGAGGAAATTTTAGGCAGCTGAAGGCTGAGACTCTTTTTTGTATAACCAGGCAGGTTCACTTATGCCAACATCGGCATTTCCTGAGCAGTGTAGACACAGAGGAAAGGGAGGAATTCTCTTCTTTCCTGTGGAATTCTAGCAGAGCAGGACTTGGTCCCAACTTTTTTGGATCTACCCCAACACAACCTGTTTTCCTGAGTCAGAGTTTATTCCATATGCATCACGGACTCCCATGGGTTTCTCAAAGTCAACAGGGAGCTCACCAGTGTAACTAAAAATCTCTGACAATGCTGGACTAGAGAACTAGAAAGGAAACTGTAGAAAGACTTGCATTTATATCATGCCTTTCGTAACCTCAGGACATCCCAAAGCACTTTATAGCCAATGAAATACTTTTGAAGTGTAGTCACTGTTATAATGTAGGGACCATGGCGGCCAATTTGTGCTCAGCAAGCTCCCACAAACAGCAATGTGATAACGAATGGTTTTAGTGATGTAGGTTGAGGGATAAATATTAGCCAGGGCACAGGGGTAACTCCCTTGCTCTTCTTTGAAATAGTGCAGTGGACTGTTTTACATCCACCCAAGAGGGCAGATCGTGCTTCAGTTTAACTGAAGGATGGCACCTCTGACAGTGCAGCACTCCCTCAGTACTGCACTGAAGTGTCAGTCTAGGTCTTTATGTTCAAATCACAAGAGTGAGACTTGAATCCACCAGAATTTCCCATTATTCTCTCCTGTGATCCCACCCACCAGTTGTTGCTTATCGGGAGAGAGGGGGTGAAGGGAGAAAGTGTCAATGATGACACTCTCTAGGCATCAATGACATGTTAGGAATTTCAGAGTGGCATGGTGATACTCCATTGGGGATGGGAAGAGGCTTGGGCCTTTCACACTAAAAATGTTATTCTCACTGCACCCACCCTGCTCCTCCCTTGTAAAAATTGCTTGAAATTCATCTGGAGCTCTTTCTAGACTGCAGTCAATCACTGTGCAAGTGGCTGCCCCTGGAAATCTGGTCTTCGACTCTCACTGCCATGTTGATTCAATAAGAAGTTCACCAGTTCGTGCAGAGACACTTTACCCTCGTCTCAATAAAGGTGGAACAGCTGAGGTTCCGATCAGCTGGACATCATCTCGTCACTCCTGTATTTTTGATTGATGACACACCGGAAGGTGCAGTTGAGGTAGATCACCCATGATCTTGTTGAAAGATGGAGCAGGCTCAAAGGGTCACATGGCCTCCTCCATCTCCAATTTCTTATGTTCTTCTGTTCTTGTAAATTTCTGGCTCGCAGTCAGTGAAGTGAAGCATGAAATTACTGGGTTCCTTTCTCTTTGTTTCAAACGCTGCTTTGTGTCTGTTACAAAGTTTGACATTTTGAAGTGTGGCTCCTGAAGGTTGATGGACACAAGCTGGATGCAGTAAGTTTAATGTTTATTTTATGGTCGGATCAACTTTATTAAGATTTGAGGTTGAGCTTTTAATGATTTGGAAAGCATGAAATTACACTTAACTGGAAAGTTCTGTAAATTGATTTTTTACAACGATAATAAAATATTTATTGCACATTAATTATGTATTTACTCACATTTGTGAAGCAGTTTATTGTTAAGGCAAAATATAATACATTATTGATGTATTATTGTATTTATTTATTCTCCATAATAGTTTTGCATGTTTAATTTAGCAGCAAGGCACTAAATAAAACATTAAACAAATAGAATGTTGTGCAGCTTGGATCTTAGTTTGTTTAATTCAGGGGTGAAACAGCTCTTGTGCAATCACAGTTTAAGGTGTTACGCGTTACAATTTACTGGCTATTTTAAAGAGAAAAATTGGGGTAATTTCCACCTTCACTGGTTCAGTGATGAAAATGGGTTTAATGGATTGTGTGTCTCCTAACTCACACCAAGTCCAATCAGTCTTGTACTTGTCAACCTAGATCAGCTCCATGTCTGCCAAGGTCACAATTTAAAAATTCTCATCTTTGTTTTCAAACCCCTCCCTGGTCTTGCACCTCCCTATCTCTGTAACCTCCTCCAGCCCTCCAGCCCTCCAAGATCTCTGCAATTCTCCAATTCTGGCTTCTTGCACATTCCTGATTTTAATGGCTCCACCTATGACAACTGTGCCTTCAACTGCCTGGACCCAAAGCTCTGGAATTCCCTCCCTGAATCTCTTTGACTCTCTACCTCTCGCTCCTCCTTAAATTGCTCCTTGAAACCAACCTTTTTGACCAAGCTTTACGTCACCTGCCTTAATATTGCCTTATGTGGCTCGATGTCAAATATTGTTTGATAACATCCCTGTAACAGGCCCCTGCAATGTTTACTACATTAAATATGCTATATAAATGCAAGTTGTTTTTGCTGTCTATTGTGGTAGCTGCCCGAGTAACGATTGGTGGGCTCTCTAACAGGCAAGCACTGAGTGCTGCTGGAGGCCACAGAGTGTGAAGAAGGGAGTTTGGTAAGTGAGTGGGTTTTAAGGGTTAATCTCTTGAAAGTCTAGTTTTTTTCTTTGTTTATATTTAACAATTAACTGAAATTACTATTTAAGTTAAGAGGCAAGATGAGGTTCTTAGAGTTTTAAGCAGGGGTATACAAGCTCGCTGAGAGTAGCTGTAGCTATTAATTAGGTAGCTAGCTTCAACTGGTTTCTGTGCTCTAGCAGAGCGCTAGCAAAGCTGACACATTGGGCTGAATTTTATTAGCCCGCCGCAAATCGCGGCGGTGCACTTTGAAGTCGGTGGTCTTCAGGCGTGGATGTGACATCGCTAACCCCCACTCTGCCCCCAGCAACACGTCAGGCGCAACCGCACAGGTGCCAGCGCCATTTTCCAAAGGCTTCAAGCCCTGCAGTTTAATTTACATTTTTAAAGGTCCCGCTGGACGAAAATTGTACATAAAATTTTATTTAAACTTTCACATCCCTCCACTGAGTTCACCATAAATAATATGAGCTATCACCCCTGAAAACCAACTTTTAATATGCCGACCTTTCACCCCACCCACCTTTGACCCTCAACCCCGTCCCCACCATTCCCACAACCAATTACAATAGTTCTTCCCTCTTCCCCCACCGCCCTGAAATTTTCGCTCCTCCCCATCAGTGTCACACCTTGGAACGATGAACGGAGTTCGAAAGGCGTGGGAGTTCCAGCCGGCAGCCAGAATATTGGCGTGGGACAGCCGTCACTACCAGGCAGACAATTATTTTTTCATTTTAATCTCATTTGCATGGTAAAATGAAGGCCTTGCCACTCGGCAGTGGGGGTGGGAGGGGGGGCGCACCGAAGCTGCGTCACCACTGATAAAATATCTTGGAGCCTTCTCGGCGTCAAAACTCGTGGTGAGACTCTCCGGAAGAATTTTCCGGGCCCCTCCACCACGACCCCCGATGTCGGAGGGTTCACAAAATTCAGCCCATCATTGTTTTCAGAGAATATAAATTCCGGGGTCACTCAGTGCAGCTTGTCTGCAGTGAGTGCTGCTGGAGGGCTCAGAATGTGAAGAAGGGAGTTTGGTAAGTGAGGGATTTCAGGAAAGAGGGGCACTATAAATTAATTAAGAGAAAATAAATTTAATTAAATTAACACAATAAAGTTGGCAGGACAGAAGATGTGTTGCGGCTGCAGTATGTGGGAGCTCCTGGATGCCACGGCAATCCATGGCAACCACGTGTGTAGTAAGCGTTTGTGGTTTGAGGAGCTTCGGCTCAGAATCACTGAGTTGGCGGCTGAGCTGCAGACATTGCGATGCATCAGGGAGGGGGAAAGTTACCTGGACGCATGGTTCCAGAAGGTAGTCACATCCCTTACGATAGGATCATCTGTTTTGGTCAGTGGTCAGGGACAGGAGGGTGTGACTGCGAGTCAGGCAGGTAAGGGGATCGAGAAGGTGGGAGTGGAGGAGCCACAGCCCTTGCAATTGAGCAAGAAGTTTGAGTTTCTTGCAGAGCTAGCTAAAGTGAACTGGCAAAATAGGTTAAGGAATAGGTCAATATAAATGCAGTGGCAAACATTTAAGGGGATATTTCAGAAAACACAGAATAGATACGGTTCAACAAAAAAGAAAAATTCGAAGAGAAGGACCTACCATCCGTTTTTTAACTAAAAAAGTTAAAGATAGTATCAAACTTGAAGAGAAGGCATATAATTGCGCAAAGATGGGAGGGAGTTCAGAAGATTGAATAGAATATAAAAAGCAGCAAAGAACGACTAAAAGATTAAAACGGAGGGAAAATTACAGTATGAGAGAAAGCTATCGAGAAATATAAAGACAGATATTAAGAGTTTCTATAGATATTTTAGAAAGTAAAGAGTTAACAAAGTGAGCATTCGTCCTATAGAAAGTGAGTCTGGGGAATTAATAAGGGAAAATAAGGAGATGGCAGATGAATTAAACATAGAGGATACAAGTAACATCCCAGAAATAACTGTAAATCAGGAAATGGAAGGAGGGAGGAACTTAAGAAAATTACAATCACCAGGGAAGTGGTACTAAGCAAACTGTTGGAGCTGCAGGCTGACAAGTCCCCATGTCATAGAGTGATACAGCACTGAAACAGGCCCTTCAGCCCACTGAGTCTGTGCCAAGCACCAATGACCCATTTATACTAATCCTACATTAATCCCATATCCCCTACCACATCCCCACCTTCCCTCAATTCTCCTACCACCTACCTACACTAAGGCAGCTCACTTATCAACCTGAAAGTCTTTGACTGTGGGAGGAAACCGGAGCACCTCGTGGAAACCCACGCAGTGACAAGGAGAACTTGCAAACTCCGCACAGGCAGTACCTAGAACAGAACCCAGGTCGCTGGAGCTGTGAGGCTGCGGTGCTGACCACTGCACCACTGTGCCGTCCTGATGGACTCCATCCTAGGGTCCTAAAAGAAGTGGCTAGTGAGATAAATGAGGTGTTGGTTTTGATTTTCCAAACTTCCCTAGATTCGGGGACGGTTCCATTAGGTTGGAAAATAGTCAGTGTAACTCCTTTATTCAAAAAGGGAGGGAGACAGAAAGCAGGAAACTAAAGGCCAGTTAGCTTAACATCTGTCATTGGGAAAATATTAGAAGCTATTCTTAAAAACATTATAGCAGGGCATTTAGAAAAATTCAAGGTAATCAGGCAGAGTCAACATGGTTTTATGAAAGGGAAATCATGTTTAACCAATTTATTGGATTTCTTTGAAGAAGTAATATGTGCTGTGGATAAAGGGGAAACCAGTGGATATATTGTATTTAAATTTCCAGAAGGCATTTGATAAGGTGCCACATCAAAGGTTTTTGCAGAAACCCAAAGCTCATGGTGTACGGGGTAACATATTGACATGGATAGAAGATTGGTTAGCTACCAGGAAACAGAGAGTAGGCATAAATGGGTCATTTTTTGGTTGGCAAGATGTAACTGTTGGCATCCCACACGGATCTGTGCTGGGGCCTCAACTTTTTACAATTTATATAAATGACTTAGATGAAGCGACCGGAGGTATGGTCGCTAAATTTGCTGATGACACAATGATAGATTGTGCAATCAAGCAATACTGACTCAGCAATAATCTGCTCATTGATGCTCAGTTGGAGTTCAGCCAGGGCCACTCAGCTCCTGACTTCATCATGGCCTTGGTCCAAACTTGGACAAAAGGGCTGAGTACAAGAGGTGAGCTGAGAGTGACTGCCTTTGACATCAAGCAAAATTGGACCGAGTGTCGCACCAATGAGCCCTAGCAAAACTGGAGTCAGTGGAAATCGGGGAAAACTCCCCACTGTTTGGAGTCATACCGAGCACAAAGGAAAATGGTTGTAGTTGTTGGAGGTCAATCACCTCAGCTCCAGGACATCACAGCAGGGGTTCCTCAGGGTAGTGTTCTAGGCCCAACCATCTTCAGCTGCTTTATCAATGACATTTCCCCCATCATAAGGTCAGAAGTTGGGATGTTCACTGATGATTGCAACTCCTCAGATACTGAAGCATACACAGGATCTGGACAACACTCAGACTTGGTCGAATAAATGACAAGTAACATTCGCATCACACAAATGCCGGGCAATGACTATCTCCAATAAGAGCAAATCTAACCATCTCCCTTTGAAATCCAACAACATTACCCCACCATCAATATTCTGGGGGTTAGCATTGACCACAAACATAACTGGACCAACTATATAAATGCTGTGGCTACAAGAGTAGGTAAGACGCTAGGTATTCTGTAGTGAGTAACTCACCTCCTGACTCCCCAAAGCTTTCCCACCATGCACAAGGAACAAATCAGGAGTGTTATGGAACACACTCCAATTTCCGGCGGGCTTTTAAAAAAAATATCGGAACACACCAGAAAACCCCAAATCTGTCTGAAGTTGGGAAATTGCTGTTCTCGATGTCAGCAGCTGTTAGCTGTGCAACTCAGTATGATGTTTTTATTAAAAATGACCAACCATCTGCTGAGCATTCCTGCTCTCTGCAACCGTGAGAGAGACAGACAGATAGAAAGAGAGACTGGGAGACAGAGAGCGAGAGAGAAAAAGGGGGGTGGAGAGAGAAAGAGACAGAAAGGGGGCAGAGAGAGATAGAAAAAGGGGCACAGAGAGAGACAGACAGAAAGGAGGGCAAAGAGAGAAAGCGGGGCAGAGAAAGAGAAAGGGGCAGAGAGAGTGACAGGCAGAAAGGGAGAGAGAGAGAGAGTGAGGGGGGACAGAGAAAGAGCAAAGGGAGACAGAGAGACTGAGGAGGGATAAGAAAGAAAGGGACAGAGAGAGAGATTGAGGGACGGACAGAGAGAGAAAGGAGGGGGCAGAGTGGGGTCACAGTCAGCAAGGACGACACAGTGAGGGGGGAACAAAGAGAGGGGGGATCATAGGGAGAAAGAAAGAGACAGGGAAAGAGTGATCAAGATCATTCCTGACAGATGGATATCTATCTGGAATATTCACATCGTGCAGGCAAGCATTGACTACATGTGCAAGTAAAGAAATGCCGGGTATCTCATTATATCAGTGTCCAACATAGTGGTGAGAAAGTAAGACAATAAATTAATCTTCTCATTTAAAGCTTCATCACAAAAATGAACACTTGTTATTTTGATTAATAGTAAGATATATTTTTAATGCCTTTATCTTTCTGAAATTGTAAGTCAAAAATCGTAATGTGGCCCCCAACGCGAAAAGGTTGGACAACCCTGGTGTGCCATCTACAAGATGCACTGCAACAACTCGCCAAGCGTCATTTGAAAGCACCTTCCAAGCCCGCGAGCTCTACTATCTAGAAGGAAAAGGGCAGCAGACGCATGGGAACACCACCACCTGCAAGTTCACCTTCAAGCCACACACCAATCTGACTTGGAACTGTATTGCCATTCCTTCACTGTCACTGGATCAAAATACTGGAACTCCGTCCCTCACAGCACTGTGGGTGTACATACACCACATGGACTGCAGCAGTTCAAGGAGGCAGCTCATCACCACCTTCTCAAGGGCAATTGGAGATGGACAATAAATGCTGGCCTTGTCAGCAATGCTCATATCCCATGAATGAATAAAAAAATGGTTAACGTTACTGGTAAAACAGAAGGCGAGGGAAGCGGCTAAGTGTTGATCTGCTGGTGAAATTTTCAGCCTTTACTCTTTGAGTTTCTACACTGTATGCTGTTTGTCATCGTGTAATCATAAAATGATTACAGTTTTTATTCCTGAAAATATTTAGGCTCCAATATATTTCAGATAAATTAAATTGTAACTGCCTGCCTTGAAAAATCAGTCTTCATTAAAAAATAAATGAACAAATCTTGGATAAAAAACAACAAACAATCCTAATGGCTTCTGCTGTACTTGCACTTTACACATTATCTTCAATCCCCTTATATTAAATGTCATTTGTCATTTATCTGCCTGGTCACTTAGCACTTTTATTATAAAGGATCCCTTGTGTCAACTCAACTGCCATAAAGCAGCATCTGTCTATTGCTGTGCTCCAGAACCTTAACTCTTCAACTGTACTCACCAGTATCAGCCACACTAATAGTTCCCTGTGTTACAAGTATTGTCACCAGATTAAAGTTACTGCATGTATCAATCAATATCTCTGTTCTTTCAATTCAGTCTCTCGGAAGTAAATAGATCGATGAATGCTACATACACAAAGAAGCTCATGTGAAGAAGTCTAATGTATTTGTGTCCAGTTTTTGCATTTTGATATATCACTCAGTGAAGCCCAAACACCTCCTGACATTGAGTGACGATATCTCACTGACAGTGACAATTCCCCCTTTGTGAACAGTCCTGGGAGAGGTAGGCGCACATTCACGGGGAAGGTGTAGTTTTGGTTGTGGGACCGTATCAGTCCTATTTGGTGCCTGGGCATTATTGCGTTGAATAGCTTGCATTCTTTCACTCCACCATTGGTGGCTTTGCATTCAGCTGCCGAGACTGCAAGCTCTGGAATCACCTCACTAAAACTCCCCACATCTCTCCTGTCCTCTTACACACTCCTAAAAGCTACCTCTTTGTTGAAGTTTTTGATCGATCATTTTATCATCTTGTGTGGCTCGGTGTCAAACTCTGATCACGCTCATGTGAAGTTCCTTGGGACATTTGTATGTTAAAGACACTATATTAATTCAAGTTGTTGTGTTACCTCAAGGGCACTGGTGTTCTGTTGACTCAGTACTGCCAGGGACATGTTTCTGTCGTGAGAACTCATTCCCTGTGTCATGACAATTATTACTGTCAATATTATTGTTCATATACTTAACACTATAACTCCTCTCTCTACAATTCTAAACTTTTCATTAAACCTACAGACAGAGATACAGACGTGACAAGCATTTGTGACCAGGGGCAATGGTGGCGTAGTGGTAATGTACTGAGCTAGTAATCCAGAGGCCCAGGTTAATCCTCTGGGGGCACAGGTTCAAATCCCATCATGGCAGCTGGTGGAATATATTTTCAATTAATTCATAAACATCTGTAATTGAAAGCTAGTCTCAGTAATGGTGCCATGAAACTATCATCGATAACCCATCTTGTTCACTCATGCCCTTTCAGCAAAGGAAATCTGCTGTCTGGCTTACATGTGTCTCCAGACTCAACTGACCTCTGAAATGGTCTAGTAAGCTGCTCTGTTCAATGGCAATTAGGGGTGGGTAATAAATGCTGGCCTTGCCAGTGATACCCACATCCCATAAAAGAATTTTTAAAAAACTCCAGGGGCTGAAAATCTGAAATTAAAACGAAAAAATGCTGTCAACGCTCAGCAGGTCAGACAGCATTTGTGGAGAGGAAAAACAGAGTTAATGCTTCAGGTTGGTAGTTTCTCATTGGGACTGGAGGATGTTAGACATGAATAGCTTTTCCCTGGCTCTGCACATGCTTAAAAGCTGTTCATCTCAAATACCTTCCAGTTCTGATTGAAAGTTCATTGACCTGAAAGATTAACACTAACTCTGCGCAACTATCCGGGAGTAGATGCTCTAATCTTCCAAACTTCTGTCAAAACATTTTCTTCCTCATTTGTTAGGATAGATACAGAGAAATTATTTCCTCCGGTGGGGGAATCAAGAATAAGGGGACATAAGATTAGAGCAAGGCCCTTTATCAGCAAAATCAGGAAGTGCTTTTTCACACAAAGGATGGTAGAAGTCCGCAACTGTCTCCCCAGAAAGGCTATGGATGTTCAGGGACAATTGGATCTTTCAAGATTGCAGTAAGTAGTTTTTTGGTAGGTAACAGTATCAAGGGATAAAGGGAGCGAAGGGGGAATAGAGTTAAGGTGCAGAAAAACTGTGGTCTAACTGAATGTTAGAACAACCTCAAGGGTCTGACTGACCTTCTTCTATTCCTTTGATGATTGCAATGTCTCTAATAATTGCAAGCTCTATCATTTAGATTGTTTGGAATGTAGGAACAGAACTAGAACCTGCTCTGATATTTTGTGAGCCATAGCAGCTCTACTGTTTAAGTCACAATTTCCTAGCTTTTCACCTTATCCCAAGACCCTTCCTTTCCAAGTAAGTCTGTCTCCATAAGACTTGGCGACCTCAACCAGTAGAAATTCTTTGTGCACTATTTTTGACTAATTACTTAATGCATGTTTTGATAGTCTAACAAAGTTGTCATAGAATTTAGAATCATAGAATGGTTACAGCATAGAAGGGGGCCATTCAGCCAGTCATGACCATTCCAACTCTCTGCAAGAGAGGTGGTGGCGTACTGGTATTGTCACTGGACTAGTAACCCAAAGACCCAGGGTATTGCTCTGGGGACATGGGTTCAAATCTCACCATAGCAGAAAGTGGAATTTGAGTTCAGTTAATAAACCTGGAATTAAAAAGCTAGTTTAATGATGGCCATGAAACCATTGTTGATTGTTGTAAAAACCCATCTGGTTCATTAACGTCCTTTAGAGAAGGAAATCTGCTGTCCTTACCTGGTCTGGCCTACATGTGACTCCAGACCCACAGCAATGTGGTTGACTCTTACATGCCCTCTGAAAAGGCCTAGTAAGCCACTCAGTTGGCAACTCACTGCCACCTGCTCAAGGGCAATTAGGGATGGGCAATAAATGCTGGCCTGGCCAGCAAAACCCACATCCCATGAATGAATAAAAAAAAGAGGGACTCAGCTAATCCTTTCCCTGTAGCCCTGCAATTTTTCTCTCTTCTGGTGCTTATCCAATTCATTTTGAAGACCTTGATTGAAGCTGTCTCCACCACACTCACTGGCAGTGCGTTCCAGATCCTAACCACTCACTGTGGGAAAAAGTTGTTCCTCATGTCATCGTTGCTTCTTTTCCAATCACTTAGAAACAGTGTCCTCTGGTTCTCAGCCCTTCCACCAATGGGATCAGTTTCTCCATATCTACTCTGCCTCATGAATTTGAAAAACGAAAAGACTTGTAACTCGGACCAAACAGATACCACCCTTAATTTTAGCCAAAAGGCCGAGAAACAATCCAATTGCGAACTTGCTTATCATAAATCCATCAATAACTTCATTAAAATAGCCGACAGCGAAATTTCTGTGCCCAGTACTCATTGTTCTAGCTGCATTACAATTTCTGTGGGGTTACTTATCCAGCCAAGCTGTATCACTACCATGTGTTCAATTCATTTGCCTATAACAAAGGTTTTATAACAAACACAACCTCCATCTGTCCTGGTAGTTGTCTGCTTGGCTCACTTGGTAACATTCTCACCTCTCATTATGGATTGACACACTTAAAGACATGAGCATATAATTTAAGATTGATGCTCTACTGCAGGACTGATTGAGTGCTGCATTGTCGGAGGTGCATCTCTTTGAATGAGACACTGAATTGGTGCCCTGCTAGGTAATGTTAAAGAGCCCATGGCAGACAGTTCTCCAGTTATCCACTAGTTGATTAATTATGCACTTGGGGATGGCAGCATAGTGGTTAATTGACTGAGCTAGTTAGTAGTCCAGAAAATGATAGAGGATCTGCCATACTCACCTACATCTGGCATACATGCGACTCCAGACCCACAACAATATAGTTGAGTCTTAACTGCCCTCTGAAATGGTCTCGCAAGCCTCTCAGCTGTCTTTAAGAAAGTGGCTCACCACCATCTTCTCAAGGACAATTAGGGATGAACGATAAATGTTGGCCTTGCCAGTGATGCCCACATCCCATGAATAAACAAAAAAATAAGTTGCTCTTGTCAACATTGATCCACATAAGTAAATGGTATCTGAGTGTGTGTTTGCTTAGATAGAAAAGGGGACATTTTAACCTCCTGGGAGTCAGGGGGCTTGGGGTGGGTGTGGGGGGTAGTTTAAGATCTTAAAAATAGGAAATATTACCCCAACAGACCACAAGTGTGTCAACTTCCATTTTAACTAGGGTGGGACGTGTGGGTAAGTAAGCTGCTGTTCAGAGGCGGTACAGGAATTATAATATTTTAATGAAGTGGTGTGCCTCAGATTTTTAACCACTATGGGCTAGTATTTCCCAGGGCTTGGGAAATCAGGCAGGTGAAGGGAAGCAAGAACTGTTGGATCCAGCGGGTAAGTACCTTTCCAGTTTTCCTTTGGGCAGGAGGAGTGGCTGTGCTTCCCACCCACCCCAGCACCCTCCCAAAGCTTAACTACCCCATGATGGGCATTTCAGTTCCCTACAATCACCACCCCCCCCCCCCCTTGATGTCTGTCCCCTGCAATCTCTTACCCTCAACAAAATCTCCCCCACTCACCCCCACATACAATCTCACTCTCCCTCACTCCCTCCTCTCTACTTCAGGCCCTCCTGCCTGTCAGCCAATCAGTGTCTCAATCTGTCCAGTTATCAGACGGAAGACAGGAGAAAAAGAGTTTAAATAAGATCTTGCCGATAAATTTGCCAGTTCCATGTATTTCTAGGTTTCACAGCTGTAAAAAGCTGTCCCTGCTCCCTCCCAACATCCCCGTAAATTTCCGAGTCCAACAGTAGCTTAGGGGTAATTTTAACCTCGCCACCCAACAGGAAAGTGACTGGATCGGATTGGACGCTCATTCTATTGACAATATGGAAAGTTGAATGAGGCAGGCTGTCAAAACCCGCCTTCAATCCAATCCCGTCAATTACTCATTGGCCGGATTCGAATAAAATGTACCACATTGTACGTGAAGAGCTTTTCAGTATGCGAATGGAAGGATTTTCTTTGCTTTCTTTCTGTCTCTGTGTCTATGCTGGGGAACACACATACTCAACAAGTGATACCAGGGCAAAGAACAGAAGGGGAAACGTGAGCTCCAGAATCTTGTTTTGAAAGTTTAACCACCAGGGTAGAAAATTGCACTAACAGGGCTAAGAAATTTTTAGAAACAACACGTCATTGGGCCCAATAAATCTATGGCTTTTAGAATGATTTCAAGTCTACAAACCACCTTTTTCAGTAAATTCCTCAGCCCGTTCTCTTTCTAGAAACAAGGCTAAACTTCTCAATATTGTCTCCCGCGATGATATGGAGATGTACGTCCATGTGCTGACTCACCACATACTCCAACCCTGTTTATTAGGCACATAGCATTAACCATTTACCATCACCATAAGGGCCGCTTATAAACTCCATGAACTTGAACGGTGGGGGGGTGCATGTGCATCGATCTTTGAAAGTGGCAGGACGTATTGAGAGAGTGGTTAGTAAAGCATATGGAATATTGGGCTTCATAAACAGAGGCATTGAGTACAAAAGCAGGGAAATTATGCTGAACCTTTATAAAGCTCTGGTTAGGCCCCAACTGGAGTATTGTGTCCAATTCTGGTCACCACACTTCAGGAAGGATGTGAGGGTCCTTGAGAGGGTGCAGAGGAGATTTACCAGAATGGTTCCAGGAATGGAGGATTTAGCTACAAGGTTAAGGTTGGAAAAACTGGGGTTGTTCTCCTTAGAGAAAAGGAGATTGAGGAGAGATTTAATAAAAATGTACAAGATCATGACAGGGTTAGATAAGTTAGTCAAGGAAAAACTGTTCCCATTAATAAACGGTACAAGGACTAGGGGACACAGATTGAAGATTTTGGGTAAGAAATGCAGGGGAATATGAGGAAGAATTTTTTTACGCAGCGGGTGGTAATGACCTGGAACTCAATGCCCACGAGGGTGGTGGTAGTGGAGACGATCAATGACTTCAAAAGGAAATTGGATGGACACCCGAAGGAAATAGACTGGCAGGGCCACGGGGATCGAGCGAGGGTGTGGGACTGACTGAATAGCTCCATGGAGAGCGGGCATGGATTTGATGGGCTGAATGGCCTCCTTCTATGCTGCAATTGACTCTTTGACTCTATAGTCCTGTTCACCCATCACCTCAGTGTTCGCTGACCTACATTGGCTTCTGCTCCATCAATAACTCAATTCTAAAATTGGCAGTTTTGTTTTCAAATCCCTCCCTTCCCTATCTCCGTAATCTCCTCTAGTGCTACAGCCCTCTGAGATCTCTGCACATCTCATTCTGACTTCCTGTGCATCACCGATTTTCATCCTTCCACTAATGACAGTCGAGCCTTCAACTGCCTCGGCCCTAGGCTCTAGAATTCCATCCGTAAGACTCTCCACCTCTCTTTCTTCCTTTAAGCCACTCTTTAAAACCTACCTGTTTGACAAGTTTTTGGTCACCTGTCCTAATATAGCTCTTTATGTGGTTCAGTGTATATTCTTGTGAAGTGCCTTGCAATGGTTTACTACATTAATGGTGCTAATAATTGTTATTAAACTGTATTTTGCTGTAGCTGTCTCAGGATGTTCTTGGGTGGGGAGTGGGGGAGCAGGTTGGGGTCATCTTCTTCCCAATTCATGTCCACTGCTATTTGCCCCTCAGCAATGCTTCAATTTATTATTCAAAGTCCTGCCACTGACTGGAATTATGACCCTGAAGGATATTATTTGTGAAGGCATGAGGATCAGGAGGCAGTAACAACTCAATCCTTTCTGTTTGTCTTTCCCACTCTCTTCTAGAAGGCCTTATTCGGTACTCTGATAGATTCACCATCCACTTCATATAATGGTCAAATCACAGTCGCACCAACATGCCAAATCTATAAGGAGCCAGGACTGCAATTCCAACTCCCTTCCCTATTTCCATGAACATTTCAAAATAAATGTAATTTTTTCCTCATGATAACATTAATCTCAGAATCTGGCTAAACCCAGCTCTAGACCCCAGCTTCCTACGTATATATATTTTGGCAGAGGTGGTGGCACAATGGTATTGTCACTGGACTAGTAACCCAGCGACCCAGGGTATTGCTCTGGGAACATGAGTTCAAATCCCACCATAGCAGAATTTGAATTCAATTAATAAAAATCTGGAATTAAAAGCTAGTCTAATAATGGCTATGAAACCATCAGTTGATTGTTGTAAAAACTGATCTGGTTCACTAATGTCCTTTAGGGAAGGAAATCTGCTGTCCTTACCTGGTCTAGCCTACATGTGACTCCAGACCCACAGCAATGGCCTAGCAAGCCACTCAGTTGTATCTACCCGCTATGAAGTCAATAAGGAATGAAACCGGACAGACCACCTGGCATCGACCTAGGCACTGACAACGGCAAGCCCAGCCCTGTCGACCCTGCAAAGTCCTCCTTACTAACAGCTGGAGGCTTGTGCCAAAGTTGAGAGAGCTGTCCCACACACTAGTCAAGCAACAGCCTGACATCTCCTTCGACAGCAACTTCCAAGTCTGTGACCTCTACCAACTAGAAGGACAAGGGCAGCAGATGCATGGCAACACCACCTCCCAGTTCCCCTCCAAGCCACACACCATCCTGACTTGGAACTATATGACCGTTCCTTCACTGTCGCTGGGTCAAAATCCTGGAACTCCCTTTCGAACAGCACTGTTGGTGTACCTACACCCCAAGGATGCAGCAGTTCAAGAAGGCAGCTCGCCACCACCTTCTCAAGGGCAATTAGGGATGGGCAATAAATGTTGGCCTAGCCAGCGATGCCCACATCCCAGGGACAAATTAAAAGAAAATCAAATTCGCTCCAGTTTTGTCTCTGAAAACATAAGAACAGGAGGAGGTCATTTAATCCCTCCAACCTGTCCCACCATTCAATGAGATCATGGCTGATCCGTGACCTAACTCCACATTACCCGTCTTTGCCCCACATCCCTTAATAGCTTTGGTTAACAAAAATCTATTTCAAATTGCCTCTTGATCTAGTACCACATTGCTATTTGTGTAAAAGATTGTCAAACATCTACCACCCTTAGCATGAAGAAGTGTTTTCTAATTTCAATTGACTTCACTTGAAAACATTTCACAACCTTGCTCTCCAGTTCAAATCCACACATGTTAAATAGGAAACATAGCGCACTTTAACTCACCACAGAAAGTTAAGTTTAGTCATTACAAGTACAAGTACCCTATTATGGGTGTGATAATTCCGGATTAATGCCAATCAACCTCTCTAGAACTGAAAATTAACTATTAAAAGGGTGGCGTCTCATTGCTTTAGGTATTAATTGTTGATGTTAAAAATATCAATTTTAAACTTTTTCACCTTTCTGTTTCTTTTTTCTCTCTCAATCCAAGATTCCATTTTCGCTCTTCAATTATTTTTCTCCACCTGATTTGACTTGGAATTCACCCTGTCTAATTTATACTTCTTTCTCAGTCCTTGCACTGATAAGTCCACAATCCATAAATCTGGTTTGTTACAGACAGGTGGTAAGGGGTATGGGTGGTTCCAACTGTTCACCTCCCAACTGACCGCATTTATGTTTTGTTTAAAATGATGAGTTAGCCCCTGAGTAAACAGACAGTGACAGGTTTTCTTATAGGTTTAAAACAGAAGATTGACTAGTTATTGAACAATATTCTGTCCTTGAAAAGTTCGCAACACCACTCACATACGCATTCACTCTCACATGCATTCTCAAGAGACGATAGATAGAAGGCAATGAGTAAGGGTTCAAGGTGTTGAATCTTCCAAGTAGAACAATCTGTTTTAAAGATGCAGGCCTGGGTTGTTTGTCGTCTTGACTTGTTGAGGTGTTGTAGATTTTTGGTGGTTAAGATTTCAGACTGGAGGTGGCAGTCACGTTAAGTTCTCTGCTGCACCAAGTTGAAGTGTCGAATTAGCAGCCAGGTTCCTGCTTTGTTATGGCTGGATCTCTTTCCACAGCCTCTCATTGGGCTGCTTTTCTGTGATGTTGCTGTGATATCTCTCTCTCTCTCTCTCCAGAGGGTTATCTTTTAAGGTCAAAATCTATCAAATTAGAGTCTTCGTTGTTTGAGAGATGGCTCTTTCCCCTAGTGTAACCACACAATGGACCAGGTTGTGGAATCCATGGCCATCCATTAATGTCCCTTGAATAGTTTCAGGATGGGTATAATTGACACCTCTTAGTCTGGAGTGTATCTTTTTATCCTTTCGAGACAGTGAGGCAATGTTTGAATACACAGGCCAGGTCGTCTGATCTTTGGCGGTCATCTTTTGCTGCATTGTCCACCTTTTCTTTAAAAAGGCAAAGTCAATTTTAAAGATTTCACCTTGAATAAAATTCATATCTGATATATATGATATGTCTTTACTGGGCTTGACAGATTGGTTAAGTTGCTTGCCATGCTCACTTATGTCCCAGATTCTCAGTTTACCGCGCTGTGCTGTTATCGACTCACACTCTCAACCTTGCCACCCAAATCATTTTAAAACTTAAACCTGCACGAAACAAGTCTGACTAAAAACAAGCACTGTTAAAAGCCCTGCCACAGCAAAATCCGGGCCATCAATTTAAAATGAGAAAGATTGCAGTAATTGAGTGTCCTTTCAGCATCTGCATTTCTTCTATGTTATCACACAGAGGGCTGAGATATTAATGCATCAGCTGATCAGAGCACTAATTGCAAATGAACCTATTATGTGTACAAATGATGCACATTCCGTTCTACAGGAAAGAAGCCATTTGTTAGACCACAATGAAAAGAAAGAACTAGCATTTATATAGCGCCTTTCATAACCTCAGCACATCCCAAAGCAATTTATAGCCAATGGAGTAATTTTGAAATGTAGTCACTTTTGGAATGTCGAAACATGGCAGCCAACTTGCAAATTGGAAAATTCTGCAAACAGCAATGTGACAATGAGCAGATAATCTGCTTTTTTGGTTATGTTGTTTGAGGCTTAAATATTAGCCAGGACACCTGAGATAACTTCCCTGCTTTTCACAATAGTATTATGGAGTCTTATACACATACCTGAGATTGCAGACAAGGCCTCAGTTTAAGAAAGAAACTTGCCAGACCACCTGGCATCAACGGAGGCACCAGAAATGACAAAGGCATGTACTGCCTATAGAACCCTGCAAAGTTCTCCTCACTAATCCCTGGGGATTTCTGTCAAAATTGGGAGAGCTGTCCAACAGACTAGTCAAGCAACAGCCAATGTTCCAGACTCCTCTGTCACCTTCCCTGGGTATGTCCTGTACAGCAGGACAGACCCAGTAGAGGTGGCACAGTGGGATACAGTCAGGAGGGAGTGGCCCTGGGAGTCCTCAATATTGACTCCTGACCCCATGAATTCTCATGGAATCAGGTTAAACATGGGCAAGGAAACCTCCTGCTGATTACCACCTCCCTCAGCTGATTCATCAGTACTCCCCCATGTCAAACACCACTTGGAAGAAGCATAAAGGGTAGCAAGAGCACAGAACGTACTCTGGGGGGGGGGGGGGGGCTTCAATGTCCATCACAAAGAATGGCTCGGTAGCACCACTAGCGACCGAGCCAGCCAAATCCTGAAGGACATATCTGCCCGTTTGGGTGTGAGGCAGGTGGTGAGGGAACCAACAAGAGGGAAAAACCTGCTTGACCTCATCCTCACCAATCTACCTGTCGCAGATACATCTGTCCATGACATTATCAGTAGGAGTGACCACTGCACAGTCCTTGTGGAGATGAAGTCCTGTCTTCACGTTGAGGATACCCTCCATCTTGTCGTGTGGCACTACCACTGTGCTAAATGGAATGGATTTCGAACAGATCTAGCAACTCAAAATTGGGCATCCATGAGGTGCTGTGGGCCATCATCAGCAGCAGAATAGTATTCAAGCACAATCTGTAACCTCATGGTCCAGCATATCCCCTACTCTATCATTACCATCAAGCCAGGGAATCGACACTCGTTTAATGAGGAGCGCAGGAGGGCATACCAGCAGCAAAGCCAAGCAGAACTAAAAATGAGGTAGCAACCTGGTGAAGCTACAACATAGAACTACATGCATACTAAACAGCGGAAGCAGCATGCTATAGACAGCGCTAAGCGATCCCACAACCAATGGATCAGATCAAAGCTATGCCATCCTGCCACATCCAGTCGTGAATGGTGGTGGACAATTAAACAACTAACAGAAGGAGGAGGCTCCACAAATATCCCCATCATCAATAATGGGGGAGCCCAACACATCAGTGCAAAAGACAAGGCTGAAGTATTTGCATCCACCTTCAGCCAGAAGTGCTGAGTGGATGATCCATCTCGGCCTCCTCCTGAGGTCTCCATCACAGATGCCAGTCTTCAGCCAATTCAATTCACTCCACGTGATATCAAGAAACGGTTGAAGGGACTGGGTACAGCAAAGGCTATGGGCCCTGACATCATCCTGGCTGTAGTACTGGTTTCGAGGTGACAGTGCTACCTGCTGAGTTATGGCTAACCCAGGCAAGCACGAAAGACTCACATTCCAGAAACAGAGTGTCAAGAAGGCAATCAAAGCCCAGAAATAATTATAACAAAAGGAATGAAATGCAAAGAGTTTGGTACAAAAGGAGCCAATTCAGCTCAAAGTACCTCTGCCAGGGCACTGGAACTGCCTTATCTCATTTTTATGCTCTTTCTGTTACAAATTAAGAGAAAGAACTTGCATTTATATAGTACCTTTCATGACCTCAGGATGTCCCAAAGCACTTTACAGCCAATTAAGTACTTTTGCCGTGTAGTCACTGTTGTAATGTAGAGAAAAACCTCACATTATCACTGCACATGGGAGGAATAACATTTGTACCAAAGCATACGTTGCTTGCAAATTCCCGTTTAGTGGGACTGTCCTATTAGCTAAAAGAAATGAAATGCCCTGAAGTGGAAGCACAAAAATAATTCAATTCCGAGCAACTAGAGTTTACTGCTCCTGGAGCAGAGTGGAATATTTATACGGGTCCATGGTGTAGCCTGTAGTTGGTTTGTAGAAGTAGTGAGCTGTTTCTGATTTTCTGCTGTTTTACATTATTCTGTTTTCAGAATACAGACATTTCATCATTACTTATGAAATGAGCCAATTGCCATTCAACTTTTCTTCTCGCCTTTGAACTCCAGAATTAGCAAGATTGAAACAATAATGATTCAATGAAACAAAATAAAATAATTAACATGCCATGCACACACTGCCACACATACATACTGATATACAAGCTGATACACACACAGATACACACATACACACACACATACTCTTACTGGCACACACAGACACACGCACACATCGACACATACACAGGTACGCGCACACATTAACACGTGCACAGGCACACAGACACATACACACATTCTTACTGGCACACACAGACACATACACACATTCTTACTGGCACACACAGACACATACACATATCGACACATACACAGACACACAGACACACACAAAAACACACATCGACACACACACTGACACACATACAATATCACAGATACTAACTCACACACCACATTGATGCCCGCTGTACAAACTCTGGCATATACTCCGACACACGGACACACTGACACACACTCTGACACACATGGGGCTGAATTTTATGCAGGTGGTGGGATCCTGATGCTGGGTGGAAAGGAAAGGGAAACTGCACCTTGCCCATTTGGAGGCCCCCCAGCTGCATTTTGCGGTGCTCAGGTAGTTAACTGCCTAGTGCCGGGGACCCCATTCCTTTAAGAATGGGGATCCCACCTTCAAGAGCTGCCAACCAATCAAAGGGCGAGCAGCTCTTCAGTCTCAGTAGTGCCACCAGGAGCGGTGGCAACAGCTGGTACTGCATGTGCTCCAGGACCGGGAGCAGCCATGGAGCCCCAGAGTGCAGTTAAGTGGGGGTGGGCTCGCCAGGGCCAGTCAGGCAGGCACAGGTGGTGAGGAGCTGTTGGCATAGGGGCAGCCTTTGTCACGGGGGTGGGGGGGGGGCATCCGTGGACCGCAGGGATGCTGGCTGGTGTTATTGGGTGGTCTCGTCACAAAGCGAGGCTCCCACCAGCTGCTGATAAAATACCAGTGGTGGGGGGAAGAGACCCTTAACTGGCCATTAATTGGCCTGTTGAAGGCCTCAATTGGCCTCTGGGCAGGAAGGCCCCCTCGGCTTTCACCAACCCTTGACAAAATTCAATGGCATCGGGAAGGCGATAGGCATTTCCTCCCCCCCTCCCCACCTTCCCTATCTATTCTATGGGCACATTCTCCCCCCGCAACCCACCCCCCCCCCCCCCACCATCTCTCTGCCCATCCTTAGAGGGCTGATATAATTCAGCCCATACTGACGCACACTGCACACACTTTTGCATATACACATGACACAAGACAGACACACAGAAACACATACTCTGATACATACCCTGACACACATTTGGACAGATACAGACACACTGACACATGTACTGATGCATGCTGCACACTTTCTGATGGACATACTGACGCACACACCGATACGTACACTGGTGCGTACTAACGTACACACCGAAACATATTGATGCACACTGAGACACACTTATCAATGATAATATTTCTTGAATGACAAATTTAATGTCATTTATCTTATTAAGAGATGCATAAAAAGGTATTGAGCCTTCAATAAGATGTAAGGAAAAGCTGAATGCCGAACCAGAGAAGGAGATTTTCGGGAAGACGACAAAATGTTTGGCCAGAGATATGAGTCTGGAATTTCTTCAGAGCTGCTTCTCATTCCAGCACCATAGCTTCACTAGGAGTGTGGCAGAGACCTTGTGCACAGGCATAAGCAGCATTTTCACTTCAAGAAAGAAAATAAGCTCCAAGGAGGAGAGTGACCAAAGGTTCATTCATTAAAGGCAAAGATTGGGAAGTGGAACTCAAGAGTTAATTTACATGTATTTCCTCTGCTGTCCGTGCCCTAACTTGCATCAATTCTTGTTCACCCATCACCCCTGTGCTTACTGACCGACATTGTCTCCTGGTTAAGCAACATCTCGATTTTAAAATTCTCATCTTGTTTTCAAATCCCTCCAAAGCCTTGCCCTTCCCTTTCTCTGTAATCTCCTCCAGCTCCACGACCCACCAACATATCTACGTTCCTCTAATTCGGGCCCCTTGAGTATTCCTAATTTTCATTGTTCCTTGCCATGCCTTCAGCTGCCACGGCCCTAAGCTCTGGAATTCCCTCCCTAAACCTTTCCGCCTCTCTTTCATCCTATAAGATGCTCTGCAAAACCTCTCTTTTTGACCAAGCTTTTGGTCACCTGTCCTCATATCTCTTTATGTAGCTCAGTGTCATTTTTTTTTTTATTGCTCCTGCATATCAACTTGGGACATTTATTACATTAAAGGCACTATATAATAAAGGTTGTTGTTGTTAATTTTGCGGTCTGTCTCCTAAACAGAGCAGCAGTAACATGAGAAATATTTGCACGTTGTTGATTGTCCAATGCTCACTGCTGCTTTGATTGGTGTAAACAGATTGACCATCTTCACTGGCACCAGTAATGTTTTGATGATGTAATGTGGTACTCTGAATCAACTCGGAGCTTCTCACACACCCATGTCCCCCAGGTTTTTTAGTGAAGCGAAATCTCCAAAATCAGTTTGAGTTAAGGCAATCAATAAAACACATCAGTTGTCAAGACAACCTGAAAGGGTTTTCTTGTCTTTTCACAGAGCTAATGTGACAGTCACTGCGCTAAAGTAACAAATTATTTTGATGCACCCATACTACTAGGGGACATAGGTTGAAGGTGAGAGGGGCAAAGTTCAGAGGGGATGTGTGAGGCAAGTTCTTTACACGGAGGGTGGTGAGTGCTTGGAACCTGCTGCCGGGGCAGGTACGATAGTGATGTTTAAAAGGCATCTTGACAAATACATGAATCGGATGGGAATAGAGGGATACGGTCCCCGGAAGTGCAGAAGGTTTTAGTTTAGGCAGGCATCAAGATCGGCGCAGGCTTGGAGGGCCGAATGGCCTGTTCCTGTGCTGTACTGTTCTTTGTTCTTTGTTCTTTGTACATTCATTTTCTTTTGTTCCACTGGTTTTAATGAGCATGATTAATCGCTTGTGGCCTTTAAACCTACAAAGCAATTTAATATTTCTCTACCTCGTGTTCTCCCTTCAATTTCCAAAAGTTTTGGTTTTCAGCGAGTTACAAGATTCATTGGGCACCAATGATTGGATGGTAGCTTCATTAACTGATCATTCATCATACATGAACTTTAACACTGAGTGTTAGCAGGCTGTTATAACATCACTAACATGGATTCAATACTAACAATACTAGCCCCCCACAAGGCCATGACATACTTTCCAGCGGGCCATCACTGGGTAATGATTGTGAGTGGGCATCCCTTCTTAGCCTAGTGGCATTGATTATTACATAAGGATCTGGCATTTCACACAGAGAATAGAAATTGTCATGCAGGCCCCCACCTGCCAAGAATGAGGTATATTCATTTTGTCATATGAACATTGATTTTAAACTTGCTGGGAAGAAGAGAAGGCCTGTTACAAAGACTGCCAGACACTTAGCTGAAAAACATTTGCATACCAACAGACAGTGCTTGTGGAGACCATTCCCTGACACATTCAACCCACAATGGATTTTGATCACCAGATATTGAAGGTGGAAGGAAAAGCATTCCAGAGACTGCTAAGGTGATACAATCCACAAAAGTCAGGATTGGTTAAACCAGCTGGTCACATGACTAACTGGCTGGTCCAGGGTTTTTTGAACTAGCCACAGAGTTTTTGAACTCAGAAAGACTGTTTGCTCCTGGAGTGAGAAGACCTCTCCTGTCTGCTTCCATCTCTTTCTCCCGGAACTCCAAATCCCCTGAAGACACATGATCTTCAAGAGAGAAAAGTTTCCTACAGCGAACAAGGTTTAAGAAGAATACTTGGCCCCAACGAAAAGCAAGACCTATCTACAATCAAGGACTTTACACTGAGCTCGAAGAACAGTAACCAAAAACCATCTTCAGATATTACCTCAAACTTTTCCACTTTATTTCTTCTGCTCCTTTCTGTCTCTATTTGTGGGTGTGTATCGCATATGCACGCTAACGTGGGCATGTCGCATTTCCATAGGTGTTAACTGAATTAGAGTTTAAGTTTAACAAAATTCAACCTTTTTTCTTTAAACCTAAGAAAACCTGCTTGACTAGTTTCTTTGTCAGTCAACAAGGATTCACTTAGGAGGAGCTAAAAAAACAGTGCGTTTAAAATTAAACCCTGCTATTGTAAGGCCAGATGAAGGCTGAGAGGGAACCCTAGACCCCTTTCTCACATGGTTGTAACAAAATGCAGTAAAGAAAGAACTTGCTTTTATATAACACCAGTCCAGACCTCAGCACATCCCAAATCGCTTTACAGCCAATGAGATATTTTTGAAATTGAGCAATGTATATGAATATTGCTGGAGCAAATAAGGAGAGATAGGGCAGTATTTTCTGCTCTCCCCATGGTGGGTTTGGAGGCAGGGAGGGCATTTAATCGGGTGGGATGGCTGCGGGTGGGGACTCTGCCACTTTCCTGCCTCCACCCCGATTAAGAGCATGGCAGGAAGGCCTGTGGTTGGCCTTCCTGCCCTGCCACCAATTGAGGCCCTTAAGTGACAATTAATGCTAAATAATGGGCCTCTTCCCACTGCCTCTGGTATTAGCCCAACGGTTGGCGGGCCTGTTGCCATGCAGGGAGCATGACATGCAAACCCGTACAGTGTTGCTTGTGGTCTTAATGGGAGGGGGGGTGGTCCCTCGTTCAAAGGCAGTCAGTGCCTGATCGATGGACCGGCATCGAGAAGGGGTGGGGGGCACTGAGAGCCACCCCCTTGCCCTTGCTACTGACCCCCCACTACACACCCCTCCCCCGCGACCCCACGGAACCCCTCCTGCCATCACTTATCTGTGACCTGTGTCGCTCATCAATCCTGGGCCTCTGTTGGGTGCTGTTCTGACAGCAGCCACTGCCTCCCCAGTGACGCTGCCAAGCTAAAGAGCTGCCAGCCTCTGATTGGTCAGCAGCTCTTAGCAGGCGGGACTTCCTGTCCCTGGGATTCTGATCCCGGGAAAGGCCCTCTGGTGGCCTCCCACTGCCTGATTGGCTCATGATACAGCAGGCCTCCCCCAAAAGACATAACACGGATCGCTCACTGGCTCTCCAGCTGGTGGCCATGATCCCCCGTCACTTCCATAAAACTCCCCCATTGTTTCCAGTGGCAGAAGGGAGGCTCACCAGAGGACACTGATTTAAGGTGATTGACAAAAGAACCAGAGGCAGTACAAGGAAAATAATATTCCACAGAGAATTGTTATGATCTGGAATTCCTGAATGCGCTGCCTGAAGCAGATTCAATCGTAACTTTTAAAGAAATACTTTTTCTCTCATTCACCATCCAAGTAATTATTTACACTCAAGCACAGCAGGGGACAAATCTGCCCCAGTAGGTTCCTAGATGTGTTGGTCGAGAGAGGAATGGGACTAAAACACTGAGGAACCTGCTTCTCTGCTTCGAATAGAGGCATGGAATCTTTGACATGCACCTCAATCGCCAACAAACAGATGAAACCTCAACTTAACACCACATCCAAAAGAGAATACTTCACTCCCTCACTGCTGGACTGAGTGTCAGGCTAGGTTATCGGCTCAAAGAACCCAATGATGCCTTTAAGGGGAAGTTAGATAAACATACAAGGGAAAAGAAAACAGAAGTTATGCTGATAGGGTTAAATAAGAGGGGTGGGCGCAGGTTTGTGTGGAGGACGAGTAGGCCCGAGTGACTTGTTTCTGTGCGGGGCATATTGTGTAAATTTATTTTTAACATTGCGTCTTGAAATTAATCAGCCATGTTAAGAATCAAGGTGACTTGCTGTAGCCAACAATAAACAAGAGTCATTCTGTTCCTGCAGTTGTGAAATTAATTCATAAAAAAGAGCTGAAAGATGAATCTCTTGCTGGTATTGGGATAGTCTCAAGTGCCATAAAACTAAAAGACAAAGTCAGTTACTGAAAGGAAACTGTGTTATAGAAAATCAAAGAATGATAACAAGGAGGCCATTCACAACAACTCACTGCCTAAAGAAAATGTTTCCTCATGTGCTACTGGTACTTTTGCTTTAACCTGTGTCCTACTGTTATTGACCGTGTGTCACTGGGTGCAGTTTCTCACTATTTACTCTGTTTGATCGACAGACATCACACATCAACTGGCAGAGACAGGCAAGTTTGAAGTCAGAAGAAGGAAACTCTTGCATTTATATATCCCCTTTCTCAACCTCACAGTGTCCCAAAGCACTTGACAGTCAATAAAGTACTTTGAAGTGTAGCTCTTACGTCATAGCCATCCAAATTTAGCAAATTAAAGTTTAAAAGTTACTATTGAACCTGCTTTGGCTGCCCTTTCAGTTGGGTATAATCGCAGAAAATGGAAATTGGATAACCCCTGAAATCAGGCCCAGGGCTCATGATGGGAGATTAACCGATGCCTGTTTAAAGTGTTGGAGGCAGCTGTAAGCTTTGTGCTGCCTGCTAATTGTAAGGATTGTTGTGTGCAGTCCAATGTTGATCTCACTGCAACAGGGCCACAGATTCTCGCGAGACCAACACCACTGAAAGCTAGTCTGCATGACTTAAAGGCAGATTGCACCTCTTAAAGGGGAGGTGCATTCTGGCCGCACCAGGGCTGACACCAGTTAAAGAAGAGCGGAAGAACAGGAAGAAGCTACAAACATGGTGCAACGGGTCAGAGAGTGTGTGCCAATGTTCTCGGATGGAACGCCAGAGGCATTGGCACAGGAGGTGGAAAGAATCGGTGACAGCAGCAGCCAACTTGGCGAGCAGTAGGCATAGCTGCATGTCCCTACCCCAATGGAGGAAACAGTGCTGGTCACCATTGGAGCAGCCGTCACTGAGGTCATAGCCAGCGGTGGAGCTGAAACTATCCAGGATGATTATTTGTCCTACTTAATGCACCTTCTCGAAATCCCACGTCAACCTCATCAAGCAATCTGTTCTGATTTACAATCTGCCCTTATGCCTTTATGCATTCGCATACCCAAGAACTGGCCAGACTGTGGTGTGGAAGGCTGAAGGCCTAGATGAAGAACATAGGAACATAGGAAGATCGGAACAGGAGTAGGCCATTCAGCCCCTCGAGCCTGTCCCGCTATTCAATGAGACCATGGCTGATCCGCGGCCTAACTCCATATACCTGCCTTTGGCCCATATCCCTTAATATCTTTGCTTAACAAAAATCTATCTATCTCAGATTTAAAATTAACAGCTGTTCTAGCTTCAGCTGCTGTTTGTGGGAGCGAGTTCCAAACCTCTACCACCCTTTGCATGAAGAAATGCTTCCTAACATCTCTCCTGAACGGTCTGGTCCTAATTTTTAGACTATGCCCCCTAGTTTTCGAATCTCCAACCAGTGGAAATAGTTTATCTTTATCTAGCCCGTCTTTTCCTGTTAATATCTTGAAGACTTCAATCAGATCACCCCTTAACTTTCTAAATTCTAGCAAAAACAAGCCTAATTTGTGTAATCTCTCCTCGTAACTTAACCCCTGTAGTCCAGGTATCATTCTTGTAAACCTCCCTCCAAGTCCAATATATCCTTCCTAAGGTGTGGTGCCCAGAACTGCTCACAGTACTCCAAGTGGGGTCTAACCAGGGTTTTGTACAGCTGCAGCATAACCTCTGTAGCTTTATACTCCAATCCTCTAGATATAAAGGCTAGCATTCCATTAGCCTTTTTGATTATTTTCTGCACCTGCTCGTGGCATTTTAAAGATCTATGCACCTGAACCCCAAAGTCTCTTTGGACATCCACTGTACTTAACCTCTTCCCATTTAGAAAGTACCCTGCTCTATCCTTTTTTGGTCCAAAATGGATAACCTCACACTTGCCCACATTGAAATCCATCTGCCACAGTTTTGCCCACTCACCGAGTCTGTCAATATCTCTTTGCAATTTTATGCCATCATCTAGACTGTCTATAATGCCGCCTAACTTTGTATCATCAGCAAATTTGGATATATGACTTACTATGCCATCATCCAAGTCGTTAATGAATAATGTGAATAATTGAGGCCCCAACACAGATCCCTGCCGGACACCACTAGTCACATCCTGCCAATCGGAGTACTTACCCATTATCCCCACTCTGTTGCCTACCACTCAACCAACTTCCTAACCATGTCAATAATTTGCCCTCAACTCCATGGGCTTCTACCTTAGTTAACAGTCTCTCATGTGGGACTTTATCAAATGCCTTCTGGAAGTCCATATAAATAACATCCATAGACATTCCCCTGTCCACTACCTTAGTCACCTCTTCAAAATATTCAATGAGATTTGTCAGGCATGACCTTCCCGTCATGAATCCATGCTGGCTGTCCATGATTAACTGAAGTTTTTCTAGGTGTTCAGTCACCCTATCCTTGATTATAGACTCCAGCAACTTGCCCACCACAGATATCAGGCTAACTGGCCTGTAATTTCCTTGGTTCCCCCTTTCACCCTTCTTAAAAAGTGGAGTGACATGTGCAACTTTCCAATCCAGAGGGACCACTCCTGAATCTGGGGAACTCTGAAAGACTATAGTTAGAGCATCAACAATGTGCTCCCCTACTTCCTTTAACACCCTCGGATGGAAGCTGTCAGGTCCTGGGGATTTCTCACTCTTTAGTTCCATTAATTTCCTCATTACTGATGATTTACTTACATTAATTGTATTAAGTACCTGTCCCCAATCGGCTATTAATTTTTCGGGATTGCCGGCAAGTTATCCTCCTTTTCAACTGTAAATACTGAGGCAAAGTAATTGTTCAACATGTCTGCCATTTCCCCATTATCAATGACAATATCTCCAGTTTCAGCTTTTAGTGGGCCTACATTGCTCTTGACCACCCGTTTTCCCTTTATGTAACTATAAAATTTCTTCTTATTGATTTTGATGTCCCTTGCAAGTTTCCTTTCATAATCTCTTTTAGTAGCTCTTATAAGCTGCTTTGTAACCCTTTGCTGGTCTTTGTATCGATCACATTCGGCCGGATCTGTGCTGCGTTTTGCATTTTTGTAAGCCCTTTCTTTTTGTTTTATGCTATCCCTAATCTCTTTAGTTGTCCATGGCTGTTTTTTTTGTGAAGTGGAGCTTTTTCCTCTCAGGGGTAAATACTCACTTTGTATTTCGTTAAATGTTTCTTTAAATATTCTGCACTGTTCTTTAGTAGCTTGACCCATTAACAGATCTACCCAGTTTACCGTGGACAATATCTGTCTCATCCCAGTAAAGTCAGCCTTACCCAAGTCTAAAATTCTAGTAGCTGATTCGTGCTTTTCACTTTCAAACGCTACCTTGAATTCAATCATGTTGTGATCACTATTTGATAAATGTTCACGCACAGTTAGGCTACTAATTAAATTTGGCTCATTACTCAGAACTAAATCTAATATTGCCTGTCCCCTTGTTACATCTAGGACATATTGCTGTAGGAAACTATCCCGGACACATTCCAGAAATTCACTACCTTTCTGACAGGTGCTAGTCTGCCTCTCCCAATCTATGTGTAAGTTAAAATCCCCCATTAATACTACTCTGCCTTTGTTACACACTTGCCTAATTTGTGCATTTATACAATCTAACAGCTCAGAACTGCTACCAGGGGGTCTATACACAACACCTATTACAGTTTTCGATCCTTTTCTTTTCCTCAATTCCATCCATAAGATCTCCACTGGATGCTTTCCCCTCATTATAACCTCCCTCACCAATGAGGTGATATCATTTCTAATCAGTAAGGCTACTCCACCCCTCTGCCATTTTCCCTGTCCCTCCTGTAAACTTTATAACCAGGTATATTTAGTTCCCACTCCCGACAATCCTGCAGCCACGTCTCCGCAATGGCCAACACATCATAATCTTCCATTTGAATTTGCGCCTGCAGCTCATCTAGTTAATTCCTTACACTCCGTGCATTTGTATATAGAACTCTTATTTGGGCTCTTCCTCCTAACCTGTCCCTCAGCACTGATGCTTTATTCGCCTGTTTATTATTTCTCTCTTCTGGTTTAATCAGTATACTTCCTGCAGTTTGGTAACAATCAGTCTCACCACTAACCTGCACTCCTACCTTTTCCTTTAACTTCCTGTATTTCCATGCAACTGAACCCTCCCCCCCACTATTTAGTTTAAAGCCCTATCTACAGCCCTAGTTATACAATTCGCCAGGACTCTGGTCCCAGCATGATTCAGGTGGAGCCCGTCCCATCGGAACAGCTCCCTCCTTCCCCAGTACTGGTGCCAATGTCCCACAAATTCAAACCCATTTCTCCCACACCAATCTTTGAGCCACGCATTTACCTCTTTAATCTTATTGACCCTTTGCCAATTAGCTCGTGGCTCAGGTAGTAATCCGGAGATTCTTACCTTTTTGGTTCTGCTTTTTAATTTAGCCCCAAGCTGCTCATATTCCCTCAGCAGAACCTCTAACCTCGTTCTACCTATATCGTTGGTACTTACATGGACCACGACAACTGGATCTTTCCCCTCCCACTCCAAGTTCCTCTGCAGCCCAGATGAGATATCCCGAATCCTGGCACCAGGTAGGCAATAGAGCCTTCGGGACTCTCGATCCTGGCCACAGAGAACAGTGTCTATGCCCCTAACTATACTATCCCCGATTACAACTACATTTCTCTTTTTTCCCCCCACTTGAATGGCTCCCTGTACCACGGTGCTGTGGTCAGTTTGCTCATCCTCCCTACAGTCTCTGCTCTCGTCCACACAGGGAGCAAGAATCTCGAGCCTGTTGGACAAGGACAATGGCTGAGGCTCCTGCAGCACTACCACCTGGATCCCTCTACCTGCCTCACTCATAGTCACACCGTCCTGTCCCTGACCACTGGCCGAATTCACGGTAGTTAATCTAAGGGGTTTGACTGTCTCCTGAAACACAGCGTCCAGGTAACTCTCCCCCTCCCTGATGTGTCACAGTGTCCGAAGCTCAGACTCCAGCTCTTCTACTCTGAGCCGGAATTCCTCCAGCAGCCAACACTTGCTGCAGATGTGGTCACTAGGAACCACAATGGGGTCCACCAGCTCCCACATCATGCAGGTACAACACATCGCCTGGCCCTGCATCTTTATTTTATTTAATTAGATTTTATTTTTTTTGTTTTATTTCGAGATACAGCACTGAAACAGGCCCTTCGGCCCACCGAGTCTGTGCTGACCAACAACAAATTTTAATTTGTTTTTTAAATTTCCGACTGGTCTTTAGTTTTTAATCTGTAAAATATTTCTCCTATTCACCTTTAATATGAAATCAACTTAGAATAGGTAATTCAAATTAGCAGTTATTCACCAACCAATAAACTTACGGTTTTCCTGTGATGACACTCTATGTTATATTTTTCACTCTTTTTACTTCCGTAAATTACCCAAAAATTCGATTTACACTAGGTACCTTGGTTCCCCCCAAAAAAACACTACCTACTATATTAAAAAAGAACTGTAGACCTTTCTCTTTACTTTAGTTATGAAACCAGCTATTTAGAGTTATTCCCGAACAGCTGTTACTCACCAACCAATCACCTTGCAGCTTTCCTGTGATGTCACTGTTGACTTTTTTTTCAAAATTCTGGCGTGCCTGGACTGCTCCCGGAAGGTAAGCGGATTGGTGAGTGAACTCTCGCTCTGTCTCCCGATCTCTTTATACTCCGGCTCTGCTCTTGCTGTGCCCCGCTCGCTGAGTGAACTCTCACTCTGTCTCCTGGTCTCTTTGTACTCCGGCTCCACTCTCGCTGTGTCCCGCTCGCTGAATGAACTCTCTCTCTCTCTCCCGGTCTCTTTACACTCTGGCTCTGCTCTCGCTGTGTCCCGCTCGCTGAGTGAACTCTCTCTCTCTCTCCCGGTCTCTTTATACTCCGGCTCCGCTCTCGCTGTGTCCCGCTCACTGAGTGAACTCTCACTCTGTCTCCCGGTCTCTTCATACTCCGGCTCCGCTCGTTGTGTCCCGCTCGCTGAGTGGGAGAGACTGAGGAGGAAGAAACACTGTCCTACTATCAGACACTTGCTCAGATACGACACTGTGGCGCAGTGGTTAGCACTGCAGCCTCACAGCTCCAGCGACCCGGGTTCCATTCTGGGTACTGCCTGTGTGGAGTTTGAAAGTTCTCCCTGTGTCTGCGTGGGTTTCCTCCGGGTGCTCCGGTTTCCTCCCACATGCCAAAAGACTTGCAGGTTGGTAGGTAAATTGGCCATTATAAATTGCCCCCAGTATAGGTAGGTGGTAGGGACAGGTGGGGATGTTTGGTAGGAATATGGGATTAGTGTAGGATTAGTATAAATGGGTGGTTGATGGTCGGCACAGACTCGGTGGGCCGAAGGGCCTGTTTCAGTGTTGTATCTCTAACTAACTAACTAACTAACTGTGTGAACTTTAGAAGGTAGCAGAAAGGCAGGATCAGCATGCTGTGAGTCACCAGGTACAAGTGGGCTGCAACCAGGCCAGGGGGGAAGGATAGTGTAAGTGGTAGCTCATCAGGGGCAAGATTGCACAGAAGTTCTGCTGAAGATATCTCAGATTAGGACTTCAATGGGGCAGAGAAAGACTTGAAGGATTTGCAAATGAAATGCTTGATGCATTCGCAGGCCTGCCAGAAAGCCTGCTGTCACTGTCAAGGAAAATGGAGGAGTCCAGCTCCAACTTGGCACAGGGCTTCGTGAAGAGTTTGGAGCCGATCATTTCCAGCATGGAAGTAGTGGTCAACTCCATGAGAACTCATGCTGACCCAATCATCACACAGCAGTCTGATGGCTGATGCCTCAACTTCCATTACAGTACAATCAGAAGCCACCTGAGTGCTGCAGTGGAAGCTCAGAGTGTCATGCAAGCCCAGTTTGGTGCCATGCAGGCTCAGACTGCTGCCATAATGGCTGCAGATACCAGTGTACAAAGAGGCTTGCAGGGTCCTGCAACAGTCCAACAATCTGTTCTCAAACAGCTCACTGGGATTACTGAGGTGCCATCCCAGGGGAAATGGCAGCGGCTCCATGGAGCACAAATCTGCTGCCCTTTCTCAGGATGACAGCATCCGTGCTCCCACCACTGCCCCTCCACCAGTGCCCTTGCTGTTGCCTGTCAGCCGGCCAGCCCAGACTGCTGCCAACCATGCCAAAGTGGTGCAGTCCAAGTCTGGGCCCACAGGGTCCCGAGCTGCTCAAGAGAATCCTACAAGGCCATCTGCAGTCAATAGCTTTCCACCAGCTATACTGCAGCCACTGGGGTAGCACTGTGTAGGAGAACTAGGAATGGCAAAGGCACCGACAAGACAAGCACTAAGGGAAAGGACAAGGGTGATTCGTTGACTTTTGTATGAAATTTTGAATGATTGTTGGATAAAGTTAATATGTTTTGTAGTGGCTTTTATTTCAGCATTGTGGCAAGAAGACACTGTAACTGTCTGTCACAGAGGGATGCTAAGGTGTGGACTACAGAACAATGGGGATCTGAGGTTTTATCTGAGGAATGATGCACTCATGGACAGCCCACCTGGAATGTCGATATGCTGCCTGGCTCTTCCCTTTGTCCTCCTCTTCTTCCTTCTCTTCTTCCCCCTCCTCCTGAGGTTCTCGCTGAATCTGTGAGGGCTGTGCTTTCATGTTGGCTAGTTGTGGAGGATGCAACAGTCCAACACGAACTGGGACACCCATTTCTGTGAGTACTGGAGAACTCTTCCAGAGCAGTTCAGGCAGTGGAATCAATTGCTTCAGCACCCTAATGGTCTGCTTGGTGATGATCCTCGTGGTAGCATGGCTCACATACACATGCTGGCCACATGTGGTTGGGTTGCGGAGGGAAGTCATGAGCCAGGTGTAAAGCCAATAGCCTTTGTTGCCCAGCAGCCACACTCTGGTTTGACGTGGTGGCGGAAAGATTTCTGGAACAGTGGACTGGCGCAGGATGAACTCATCATGACTGCTGCCAGGAAAGTGGGCACTCACCATCATGATGTGCTGAGCGTGGTCACACACCAACTGCACATTGAGTGAGTGGTAATATTTGTGGTTTGGGTACATTTCAGCATTGCGATGTGGCGCCAGCAAAGCCCCCGTGTTGATGGAACCCTGCATCATGGGGAAGCCCGCATCCTGACAAAATTACATGTACACTCAGCCTGCTTCTCTCTATTCAGAAGGAAGACAATGGACTCCCCTCTCCAGGATAAAGAGCCTCAGTCAGTGTGGTTGACTCTTAAAAAAATGCACTCAGAAATGGCCTAGCAAGCCACTCAGTTCAAGGTGAAGTGATTTATGACTTTAACCCCTTACAGGGACTAAAACAAATCAGGAGGACATCCCTATGAATCTCCTTTAATTAAGTTCAAACCAGACAAATTCTTATAGACACTTATTTGGGTCCAAAGAATTGAACTAGCTTTCCCTCAAAGAAAGAAAACTAACAGGAAATATTACCATCTTTCAGATAGCATATTTTTAATAATTATGACTAAGTCATAAATATCCCAGATATTAAAACGGTCTGGGAAACTCTCTTCAATACGTATCTCTCCACCTAAAAAGACACAGAGAGGGGATTCTTGTAGTTGTATACAGAATGCTACATGAGATGATTTATTAACTTTTATGTATTTATTAAAGAATTTAACATGCAATGCACTTTTTAAAGTGGATAAGTATATCACAATGCCAACTGTTACTAAGGGATGTAACACATAATCTTATTTCTAACATAGAATCCAAAGGTTTAACCTTGCTAATGTTACAGCAAAATATTTTGGAATATCCAGAATATCCATCAAAATTTAAAGTAAACATTTACCGTAAATTCCCCAAGTAAGCCATGGGGTGAGATATATTGTTTTAGGAATTCAACACTTCTAATATTTGATTCAGAAACTCTCATGTTTATACTGTTTCTGAGGTATCATCTGACCTTTTAGTATATAGGTGTTATCTTTGTGTGTGTGTTTTTCCTGCTTTTAAAATCCATATTTGGTAGTATCATTAACTAGCATCTCCACTTAATGTTTTACTGAAAACCCCCTGCTCTTGAAATTGTGACCATTTATTTGGTCAAAATATTTATAATTGTGTTTACTTGACCTCTTGTTCCTGTAAATACTATTCCATTTTATTGTTTTATTATCTATAATTGTGTTTTATGGTAGGTTGAACCCTCTTTGTGGTTCAATCTGCCTACGTTTACCAAGACCATCAATTAATTAAATTTATGGCTGCCTTTTACTGATGTCATACAGGATATTTCAATGTATGTGTTTATCTTCCAAGGCCCTGGCAACAGAGATGCTGAAATTTCCCAACTTGTTTCTAGTTCATATTCTATTGTAACAGGGACATTGAAAGACCTTGAAATTTTTTAACCCTACCTTATTAAAAGGGAATTTCAGTGAGTCTTGAAAACTGACTATTTATTCAATCTTTAATTCTAAAAGGTATAATATATTAATTATATCTAAATTCTACCTAATTAAGCCTATTATACCTATATTCCATCACAAAGGGCAATTAGGGATGGGTAATAATTACTAGCCTAGCCAGCAACGCCCACATCCCACAAACAAGCGGTGGGGGGGAAGTGGGGGGTTGGTGGGACTGACTGCATAGCTCCATGGGGAGCCAGCATGGACTCAATGGGCTGAATGGTCTCCTTCTGTGCCCGAAATGCCTGTATGAGTCTATGACTAAAATGGTATCAGGGATGAGGGATTTCAGTATGTGTCGAAACTGCTGAAGCTGGAATTGCTTTCCTTAGAGCAGAGCTAGTTCACTATTGAAATAGTGCTGTATTGATTGAGGTGCAATACTTAAGAGGAGCATTGGGGGTCTGGTTATATAATGGTTATGTTACTGGATCAGTAATCCAGAGGCCTGGGGCCGGATTTTCAAAGTGGGATTGGGAACTCGACACCCGGATGAATTCTGGGTCCTGAACCCTCTGTGTAGCTCTTGCGATGTGACCTTTGAATGCTAATGCCCTAATTGGTGAGCTCGGCACAAGTGCCCGGGCTTGGCACCAGTGGAAAAGGTAGGTGGCAGCCATGTTGGGGGAGAGGAGGCAGCTCATGTAAGGGCCAGGATGATAACGATGGCAGAACGTGGCAATGGATGCCAAGTGTAGGTACATCACTTGACCCATCCCCAGTTGGCCCCTCAAATTTAATTTCCACACAAATAGACACAAACTTTCGTGAGTCCCATGGCGACGCCGACATCTGTGCTCTAATATGCACTAGGCTGGTCTGATCACTGAACTAAAGCTTAACAATTGCCTTCTCAAACACCCTGGCTGCTGAACAACCTCCCATAGTAGCTTCGTTGGCTGTTAATTGGCGGTGAATGCATTCTCGTTCCCTCCAAGCCGCCAGCCCTTTGAAAATTCAAAACTCTCCCGGAGGCGTCGGGGTCCCAAGACGACCTTCGTGACCGTAATTTTGACATCCCATCTGCACCAGATCCAACCCCACAGTCCTTTGAAAATCTGGCCCCTTTGAAAATCAGGCCCCTTGGACTAATAATCCTCTTTGAGTTGCCCATGCAGGTTTGTCAACCCTTCAGCATTGACCTGAAATCTCTAAGAATTCAAGATTATTCTCCAGAACACTGGAGTGCAGATACACAGGTACTGGGTGCTGTGCGTCGGTGGTAGAGGAAGTGAATGCCGAACAAGCAGGCTGCTTTGTCCTGGATGGTGCTGAGCTTCCTGAGTGTTGTTGGAGCTGCACCCATCCAGGCAAGTGGGGCGGCACAGTGGCGCAGTGGTTAGCACCGCCGCCTCACAGCTCCAGCGACCCGGGTTCAATTCTGGGCACTGCCTGTGTGGAGTTTGCAAGTTCTCCCTGTGTCTGCGTGGGTTTTCTCCGGGTGCTCTGGTTTCCTCCCACAAGCCAAAAGACTTGCAGGTTGGTAGGTAAATTGGTCATTATAAATTGCCCCTAGTATAGGTAGGTGGTAGGGAAATATAGGGACAGGTGGGGGTGTGGTAGGAATATGGGATTAGTGTAGGATTAGTATAAATGGGTGGTTGATGGTCGGCACAGACTCGGTGGGCCGAAGGGCCTGTTTCAGTGCTGTATCTCTAAACTAAAACTAAGTATTCCATCACACTCCTGACTTGTGCCTTGTAGATGGTGGACAGGCTTTGGGGAGTCAGGAGGTGAGTTACTCACCGCAGGATTCCTAGCCTCTGACCTGCTGTTGTAGCCACAGCATTTATATGGCCAGTCCTGTTCAGTTTTTGGTCAATGGTAACCACCAGGATGTCAATGGTGGGAGATTCAGTAATGGTAATATCGTTAGATATTAAGGGGTAGTGGTTAGATTCTCTCTTGTTGGAGATGGTCACTTCCCGGCACTTGCATAGCACAAATGTTATTTGTCACTTATTAGACTAAGCCTGAATGATGTCCAGGTCTTGCTGCATGTGGGCAGAAACTGCTGCAATATCTGAGCAGTTCAAGGAGAAGGCACACCTCTGCTGTCTCAAGGGCAACTAGGGGAAGGGCAATAAAAACCAGTAATGCCCACACCCCAAAGAATGGGTTTAAAAAAGCAGTTATATATTGATGATTCATTGCTTTGTATTTATACTGTCAGATAGTAATGAAACTCAAGATCACAAACTGTAACTGGTAGCATAACCCCTTCATTATACTGCTTCACATTACACTGCACATACAGCAGTGCTGCTCCACTCTATTCTTGCTCTATCATGCTCTGACAATAGAGATAAAGCACAAATTAACTTTAGAACTATATCAGTGATGATCTATTGTTCCATATGTAACTGATATCCCTGTTTGTTATTTGCCTTGGTAAGGTTTTTCTTTGTTTTCTTTTAAACAGGTTAATATGGCCATGTGAGCCGCATGGAAGATGGCAGGATCCCCAAGGACACATTGTACAGCGAGCTCGCCACTAGTATCAGACCCACTGACCGTCCATGTCTCCGCTTTAAAGACGTCTGCAAACGCGACATGAAGTCCTGTGACATTGATCACAAGTCGTGTGAGTCAGTTGCCAGCGATCGCTAGAGCTGGCAGGCAGCCATAAAGGTGGGGCTAAAGAGTGGCGAGTCGAAGAGACTTAGCAATTGTCAGGAAAAAAGATGGAAGTGCAAGGAGAGAGTCAACTGTGTAACAGCCCTGACAACCAATTTTATCTGCAGCACCTGTGGAAGCATCTGTCACTCTAGAATTGGCCTTTATAGTCACTCCAGGCGCTGCTTCACAAACCACTGACCACCTCTAGGTGCTTACCCATTGTCTCCTGAGACAAGGAGGCCAAAGAAACTCTGTCCACCATTTTAACAAAGGCCATTAATGGGTTAAACAGTGGTTCAACATTGAGTTCAACTATTTTAGATTGTAACTTTTACCCCATTTTATTTCTCTTTTCTTTGCTGTTTTTTTTCTGTCTTATTTTGCTTTCTCTTTTCTATTTTTTCATTTTCAGATGGCAGCTCTTCATGATCCTGCCATTCACACCTCCTCCAGACACATTGGGCTGAATTTTACGAGTGCGCCGCGGTTTGCTGGGGCGCACTCCAAAAGCGATATTACACGCGGGGACTCATTTCAATAGAGGGGGCAGAGCGGCCGCCTCTGATGACATAAAGGGGAGGCCGCCACATCCCTGGCAACGGCGTCCGGTGCCACCGCGCAGGTGCAGCGCCATGCTTAAGCCCTTCAGTTGCGTTTTATAATTTAAAGGTCCTGATCTCTGGGATATAACAATAAAATGTAATTTCAAATATAAATCACTTCTCCCAAACCCCCAAACGGTTATACATTAATTGCACTCTTCCCCCGTAATAAATCTTTCATAGTATTACGAACTTTCCCCCCCAAAATTTGTTCTCATTGACCCTTAACCCCTTCCCACCATCCCATTAGCTAGTAAAGATTGTTTACCCCACTCCTCCACCCCACCCGCCCTGAAAATTTTATTCCTCCATACAGAGTTCCGAAGGCGCGCGGTGTCGGAATGGCGGCTGTAAAATCAGCGTGGGACAGCCGCTGCCTTCAGGCAAGTTCATCCCTTTATTGTTAATTTGAATATTAAGATGAATCGAGGTCTCCCCGCCCTCGGTAATATGCGGTGGGCTCTTCTCAACGTCGCAGGTCAAGGTGGGCCTCTCCCCGCTGCATTTTACCGGCCTCCGAGCTGTGAGCCGGTAAAATTCAGCCCCTCTTTTGTTTTTTAACTTTTCCCATTACCACTCCCTTTGGCCTTGCACCATGAATACTTTTGCCATTTGTTCACCATTGTGGTTCAGTTGGCAGCACTCCTGCCTCTGAGCCAGAAGGTTCTGGGTGCATGTCCCACTCCAGGACTCGAGCACAAAACTCTAAGCTGATACTCCAATGCAGCACTGAGGCAATGCTGTACTGTTGGAGGTGCTGTCTTTTAGAGTTGTTAAAGTGAGGCTCTGTCTGCCCTCTCTGGTAGTTGTAAAAAATCCCACGGCACTATTCTGAAGAAGGAAGTCTCCCGGTGTCCTGGCCAATACTTATCCTTCGATTTACATCACAAAAACAGATGATGTGGTCATTATCACATTGCTGTTTGTGGGAGCTTGCTGTTCTCAAATTGGATGCCGTGTTTTCTACATTACAACAGGGACTACACTTTGCAAATATTTCATTTCCTGTGAAGTGTTTTGGAATGTCCCAATGGTCATGAAAGACGCTATATAAATGCAAGTCTTTTTTTTTCTTTTCCCTGCCTTCTACCCCATCACAGACCTTCCCTTTTGTTCTTCTTCCCACCCTTCCCCCTTTCACTTGCTGAACACCTTCTGTATCTCTCACCAACCTGAAACATGAGGCAGAATTTTACCAGCCCCCAGGTGGCAGACTTGGAGGCGTGAGGGTGCTCGTAAAATGCCAGGAGCTGCATCAGGACCGCTCCCAGATGCGGTCCTGCCACCGAGGAGCTTTCCCAGTGGTGGTTATGGCAGCAACTCCGCTGCCGTTGATCAGAGGCTGGCAGCCAATTGAGACAATTAAAGCCTCAATTGAGGGCCATTATCCTGGGCCGCTGGTATTTTGTTGGTGGTGAAGCTGAACCCCACCTCCCCACCATCACCCCACTCCCCGCCGCTGTGTGGGGAGGACATTAGCTACCAGGAGGTAGGGGTGTGGGGGCTATCGGAGTTGGAGGATTCCTGGTCCAAGGGGAGGGGGGGGTGGCCTCCAGCAGTGGAGGCTGCCCCTACAGCCCTGATGCCACCGCTGGAGGGGTTTCCCCTCCGATCGCCAGGACCTGCCTGCTTGGTGTCGGCAAAAAAAGCAACTCACTGCCACCCCTGTGAGGATGTCTCAGAATGGAAGCACCCTCATGTTTCCTTTGCTGCCTCAGCAGTCGCCTCTTCTCTCGGTGGCACTGCCAAGTCTGCAGCGATGCTGGCCCTCTGTTCGGGCCGGCAGCGTGGAAGTCCCGCTCACCTTCCTTAATTGGTCGCCTCCCCCACCTGCCAGGTCTTGGTTGCCTCCTCCTGGCAATATTGCCGAGAAAGTCCTGCCTTCCGCCTGAGTGGCTGGCCATCGGAAAAACTGCCTGACATCGGTACATCACTCTTACTTGAAGATCCCACCCACAAACTCTGTTTCTCTCTCCACATGATGCTGCCAAACCTGCTAATTCCAACATTTCTGTTTTTGTTTCCTTAATATGTTTGTTGGATCAGATGTCAAAGGGATGTAATACACGGGCCATAGTACTTAGTTTTCCATTTTAAAGCAGTTGTTTGATGTTGTCAAATAAGCCCTTTAACAATGTATACAAACAGTGTTGCATTGACTTCCTGTGTGTGTTATACAGAGCAAATCTAATATATTATAGATTAAATTTGACTTGACCGTATATGTAAACATTTGGATTTTATTTTAGAAATCTTGCAAGGAGGCCTTCATTCTTCTACCCTTCCCCAAGTGTAACTGGTCTATCTAACCAGCAGGCCCCTGCTAGCAGCTGTGAAGTGGCAGAACATATAAATACAGAGATTAGACAAGCATGTACCAAAGGCAAAGTGGTTTTAATAGTGGAATTTAATTTGCATGCAGATTGGGATAAGCCCCTCTCAGAAAGGTAGCAAATTTCTTGAGTGTATTCAGAATGGTTCCTACAATAATATATCCTAGAATCAATAAGGGGACATGGCATATTAGATTTACTAATGAGTAATGAGCCAGATTTAGTTAACAGCCTAATGGTACATGAACATTTATCGAATAACAGTCATAATATGAAAGAACTAACTGTTGTGTTTGAATGTGAGAAACATGAAACAGCTACAAAAACTCTAGATTTCAGTAAGGCCGAGTTTAATGCGCTGAGACAGGGACTGTCCACAGTAAACTGGGCAAATCTGTTAATGGGTAAAATGCCAGAAGGTAAGTGGGAGGCTTTCAAAAAAATAATTTAACACACCGCAGCCTCACAGCTCCAGCGACCCGGGTTCAGTTCTGGGTACTGCCTGTGCGGAGTTTGCAAGTTCTCCCTGTGACCGTGTGGGTTTCCGCTGGGTGCTCCAGTTTCCTCCCACAGCCAAAGACTTGCAGGTTGATAGGTAAATTGGCCATTGTAAATTGCCCCTAGTGTAGGTAGGTGGTAGGAGAATGGTGGGGATGCGGTAGGGAATATGGGGTTAATGTAGGATTAGTATAAATGGGTGGTTATTGGTCGGCACAGACTCGGTGGGCTGAAGGGCCTGTTTCAGTGCTGTGTCTCTAAATAAAAAATAAATAAATGATACAAAACCAGTTTATACACTCATGTAGCAAGAGCCCTAATTGCCAAAAAAAAAAAGCCAAGGGCGACTAATGAGGTCAGGAACAACATAAAACTAAAAGAAAATGCATACAAAAATATTTTTAAAAAAGCCCAGCTCCCAGCAACGCGAGAAAATCTTTTAAAAAAAGCAAACGGCAGCAAAGCAGATCGAGTTACAAAAGGGAATATGAAAAGAAACTTGCAAGGGATATCAAAATCAATACAAAAATGTTTACAAATATATCAGGAAAAAGAGGATGGTCAAGAGCAATGTGGGCCCCTTGAAAACTAATAATGGTGATATTGTCAATGAAGCAAATGCTGGACATGTTGAATAATTACAGTACTTACTATGGAGGAAGGCGAGGAGCCTTTTCTGTAGAAAAGAGACTGAGGAAGAACTGATAGAAGTCTTTCGGATTATGGAAGGGTTTGATGGGGTAGAAGCAATGAGGATATTTCCATTGCAAGGGAAACTGGAACTAGGGCCATAAATATAAGATAGTTACTAATAAATTCAATAGAGAATTCAGGAGAAACGCCTTTACCCAGAGATTGGTAGAATGTGGAACTTGCCACCATAAGGATTAGTTACAATGACCAACATTTAAGGGAAATCTAGATAAGCACATGAAGGAAGAAAGGAATAGAAGGATATTTTGATGGGTTTAAGTGAAGAAGGGTGGGAGGAGGCTCGAGTGCAGCATAAACGCTGGCACGGACCTGTTGAGTTGAATAGTCTGTTTCTGTGCATTAAATAACTATACAATACTCTGCGTTATTTAGCTTCAAGATGAACAGGATGGTTTAGCAATGGAAAGCTTTCCAGTGCATTGCACTGGTAAACTGTGCAAATGTAGATGGTTAAAATTGCAGCAGTAACTCTTTGGACACGAAGGGGATTCCTAAGCCTGGGTTGTTCTCAGCCTGAATGTAAGATTAGTTCAATGGGATATGCCTCTGTGAAGAAAACATATGTCATCCATATTGGGAAAACAGAAACTCTGTGATAAAAACAGAAAATGTTGGATACACTCAGTAGGTCAGGTCAGAAGAGAGAAACAGTTAACAGCTCAAGTGCTGGCCTTTCATCAGAACTCTGTCATTGCGAGCCCCTCGGTCTGGAGACTCTGAAGGGTGGTGCTGGGTCTTCTGCAGGTCAGGTGCACAACTGGCCAAAATAAGTGGAATGCAACCAGGTGACTCACGAAGGCAAAAAGGCAGACAGCCCTGGTTTATGTCAGCTTAGCAAAATAATTCTCTCTAACTTTACACATAAAGGAACATACTTGCCATTGTTAGAAACACATAACTGGGTTTCCTATATTATATTAGGTATGGATACATTTTGGCAGGAGGAATGAGAACAAAGAACAAAGAACAAAGAACAGTACAGCACAGGAACAGGCCATTCGGTCCTCCAAGCCTGCGCCGATCTTGATGCCTGCCTAAACTAACACCTTCTACACTTCTGGGCCCATATCCCTCTATTCCCTTCCTATTCATATATTTGTCAAGATGCCTCTTAAACGTCACTATCGTATCTGCTTCCACCACCTCCCCCGGCAGCAAGTTCCAGGCACTCACCACCCTCTGTGTAAAAAACTTGCCTCGCACATCCCCTCTAAACTTTGCCCCTCGCACCTTAAACCTATGTCCCCTAGTAACTGACTCTTCCACCCTGGGAAAAAGCTTCTGACTATCCACTCTGTCCATGCCGCTCATAACTTTGTAAACCTCTATCATGTCACCCCTCCACATCCGGCGTTCCAGTGAAAACAATCTGAATTTATCCAACCTCTTCTCATAGCTAATGCCCTCCAGACCAGGCAACATCCTGGTAAACCTCTTCTGTACCCTCTCCAAAGCCTCCACGTCCTTCTGGTAGTGTGGCGACCAGAATTGCACGCAATATTCTAAGTGTGGCCTAACTAAAGTTCTGTACATCTGCAGCATGACTTACCAATTTTTATACTCTATGCCCCGACCGATGAAGGCAAGCATGCCGTATGCTTGTAGAGTTCAATGAGATCACCTCTCACTCTTCGAAACGCTAGAGAATACAGGCCCAGTTTCCCCAATCACTCTTCATAGGAAAGTCCCACCAACCTGGGAACAAGTCTGGTGGACCTTCGTTGCACTCCCTCTACGGCAATAACACCCTTCCTAAGGTAATGGGACCAAAACTGCACACAGTAATCCAGGTGCGGTCTAACCAAGGTTCTATACAATTGAAGCAAGATATCACTACTCCTGGACTCAAATCCTCTTGCGATAAAGGCTAACATACCATTAGCCTTCTTAATTGCTTGCTGCACCTGCATGTTAACTTTCAGTGTCTTATTGACAAGGACACCCTGGTCCCTTTGTCCATCTACAATTTCTCATCTCTTACCATTTAAGAAATACTCTGCACATCTATTCCTCCTACCAAAGTGGGTAATCTCACATTTTTCCATATTATATTCCATCTGCCATGTTCTTGCCCATTCACTAAGTCTGTCCAAATCCCCTCGAAGCCGCTTTGCATCTTCCTCACAACATACTTTCCCACCCAGTTTTGTGTCATCCGCGAACTTGAAAATACTACATTTGGTCCCCACATCCAAATCATTGATATATATTGTGAACAGCTGGGGCCCAAGTACTAATCCTTGCAGTACCCCACTAGTCACAGCCTGCCAATGTGAGAATGAACTATTTATTCCTACTTTCTGTTTTCTGCCTGTCAACCCATCATTAATCCATGCCAGTATATTACCTCCTATCCCACGTGCTTTAATTTTGCTAACCAACCTTCTGTGGGGGACTTTATCAAAAGCCTTCTGAAAATCCAAGTATACCACGTCCACTGACTTCCCTTTATCAATTCTGAACTATCAATAGTAATTTTCAAAAGACAACTTGACAATACTTGAAGGAGAAAAAACGGCAGTGATATGGAGAAAGAATCGTGAGAGTGGAACTAACTGTATTGATCTTCAAAAGAGTTGGTGCAGTCTCGATGGACTGAATGATCTCCTATGATTTTATGATTTTATGATTACAACAGTAACTACATTTCAAAAGTACTTCATAGGCTGTCCTGAGGTTGTGAAAGGTGCTATATAAATGCAAGTCTTTCTTTCTTCACTTTCTATCTTTGTACCTGTCATTGACCTGATCTGAGGATCCTTGATATTGCTTCAGTTGAGACAATGGCTGGGATTTGGTCTTGGTGACGAGGGTCTCAACCACTGACCAAAGTACCAGCAAGAGTCCCCTCGTCGCCTCTTGCGGAAGGCCCGCCAGGTCAAGTGGCAATTGGACACTTAGGTGGACAGCAACAGGCCTTCCCTGGGATCAAGGACCCCGGTGGCAGAAGTCCCGCCCTCTGAGAGATGTCTGCCAATCAGAGGCCAGCAGCTTGTTAACTGAGCAGTACCACTGCGGAGGTGATGGCTGCACTGATGTTGGTAGAGCACTGACCCAAGGCCCCTGACCCAGGCCACTGGCAGGTTGCAGCAGGAGGAGTTTCGTAGAGTGGTGATCGCCGGGGAGGGGGTGTAGGGGATTTGGCAGCAAGGGCAAGGGGTAGCTCTCAGCAGGCCCCCCTTCCGGATGCCGGGTCCCTCATTCAGGCATTAAGTGCCTTTTAGCGAGGGACAACCCCCCTCCCACCCAGCCTGGAGCAGACTAGCAAGCCGCACACGTTTGCTTGATGTATTCCCCGTTCGGCAATAAGCCCACCTGCCACTAGGCTAATTCAGCGGTGGCGGGATGAGGCCCTTAAATGGGCATTAATTGCCCACTTATGGGCCTCAATCGGTGGTGGGCGGACAGGACATTCAGAGGCGTTCCCGCACGGACTTAATTTAGGTCAAGGCAGATACTCTCCCCATACCCAAACTCAAATGGGGGTGGGAGAGTATAAAATTCCCCCTAATGTTTCATTCTCCAACAGTGACATCTTTTATTTTGATGAGTGTAAAATTCATTTTAAAAGGTTTCTAAAAAGGACGTTAGGGAACCAGATGTACTTTTGTACCAATCGATGGAAGTTTCATGGCACCACTACTGAGACTAGGTTTCCATTCCAGATTTTTTATTAAATAACTAAATTTATTAACAAATTGATTAAAATTCCACCAGCTGCCAAGGTGGGATTTGAACCTGTGTCCCTCGGGCATTAAAACAAAAGCAAAATACTGCAGATGCTGGAAATCTGAAATAAAACCAGAAAATGCTGGAAATACTCAGCAGGTCTGGCAGCATCTGTGGAGAGAGAAGCAGAGTTAATGTTTCAAGTCAGTGAAAGAAGTTCTGGCCATGGAGGGATTTGAAAGCAAGTTTTCTTAGAATATAACTTAGAATGCAAATACTTGCTCATTTTGATATTTTACATTATTGCCAAGAAGTCCTTGATTAGATCTAGCAGCGATCAATCTTTCACAATATGCAGACTGAGAAGAATACAAACAAGAATATTAGGCACCATTTAAAACAGTATAAGAATTCCAAATGTTAAGGAAGTGAAGGAAGAGTCCTGGCATCATTGTCTCAGCAGCAACAGGTAAAACTGCTTCCGGGCTACGAAACACTTTAACCTGTGAAAGGGCTGGGCCATTCATGAAAGTAACAATTATGGTTCGCTGGTGAGGCAGCTTCTCTGATTGAGATGTGTTCTTTAATATTTGCTATTAATAAAATATACCCCCGACGCATCAATTTGTTTCGATCGCCTTCTGAACCTCTTACACAAGGATGAGTATTTTAAAATCGAGGCGTTGCCGGACCTGGAGTCAATGTAGTTTAGCAAACACGGGGCTGATGGGCGAACAGGACTTAGTGAGAGTCAGATGCGGGCAGGAGAATTCTGGATGAACTCTAGGTTACGGAGGGTGAAAGGTGGGAGGTCAGCCAGGAGAGCCTTGGAATAGTCGAGTCTAGAGGCTCAAGGTACGGATGAGGGTTTCAGCTGCAGATGAGCTGAGGCAGGGATGGTGGTGGGTGATTTTACCAATGTGCAAGTAGTCGGTCTTGGTGAGGGAGAGGATGTTGGTTTGGAAACTCACCTCAGGGTCAAATAGGAGTCTATGTTTGCAAGCAGTCTGGTTCAGCTTCAGACAGTGGCCAGGGAGAGTGATGAAAAGGTATTTGGAAGGCTATGGGAGTGGTACCATTGTGTATATCTTTTCAAAGTGCCAGCATAGGTACAATGGGCCGAATGGACCGCTTTCCGTGCTGCTGATTTAATACTTCCTAGAGAGGAGCAAGAAATCACTTAGTCACTCATTCACATAACTATCATCTCACATCACATCTTCAATTATCTGCTGTGCTTTTCCAGCATTTTAATACTGAAGTTTAATATTTCATCGAAGAATAGAGCTCATTGAATCAACAGCTTTTTCAAAGTGCAATCCCGTTAATCCCATTCCTCTGCACTTTTCCCATATCCCTGCAATTTCTTTTTTCCTTCAAATATTTATCCAATTCATTTTTGAAAGATACTATTGAATCTGTATCCACCACACTATCAGGCAGTACATTCCACACATAGAAACATAGAAAATAGGAGCAGGAGCAGGACATTTGGACCTTCAAGCCTGCTCCACCATTCATTATGATCATGGCTGTTCATCCAACTCAGTAACCTGTCCCGCTTTCCCCCCATATCCTTTGATCCCTTTCGCCCCAAGAGCTATGTCTAACTCCTTCTTGAAAACATACAATGTTTTGGCGTCAATTGCTTTCTGAATTCCACAGGCTCACCACTCTCTGGGTGAAGAAATTTCTCCTCATCTCAGTCCTGAAAGGTTTACCCCGTATCTTTAGACTATGACCTCTGGTTCTGGAGTCCCCCACCATCGGGAACATCTTCCTGCATCTATCCTGTCAAGTCTTGTTAGAATTTTATAGGTTTCTATGAAATCCCCCCTCACTCTTCTGAACTCCAGTGAATATAATCCTAACCGACTCAATCTCTCCTCATACATCAGTCCCGCCATCCCAGGAATCAGTCTGGTAAACCTTCGCTGCACTCCCTCTATAACAAAAACATCCTTCCTCAGATAAGGAGACCAAAACTGCACACAATATTCCAGGTGTGGCCTGACCAAGGCCCTGTATAATTGCAGCAAAACATCCCTGCTCCTGTACTTGAATCCTCTCGCTATGAAGGCCATTTGCCATTTGCCCTTTTTACCACCTGTTGCATCTGCATGCTTACCTTCAGCAACTAGTGTACAAGAACACTCAGATCTCGTTGCATATTCCCCTCTCTCAATTTATAGACAAATAATAATCTGCCTTCCTGTTTTTTCTACCAAAGTGGATAACCTCACATTTATCCACATTATACTGCATCTGCCATGCATTAGCTCACTCACTCAATTTGTCCAAATCACCCTGAAGCCTCTCTGCATCCTCCTCACAAGTCACCCTCCCACCCAGTTTTGTGTCATCTGCAAATTTGGAGATATTACATTTAGTTCCGTCATCTAAATCATTGATATATATTGTGAAAAGCTGGGGTCCTAGCACCGATCCCCGCGGGACCCACTAGTCACTGACTGTCATTTGGAAAAAGACCCGTTTATTCCTACACTTTGCTTCCTGTCTGCCAACCAATTTTCTATCTATCGCAATACTCTGTCCCCAATCCCATGCGCTTTAATTTTACACGCTAACCTCTTATGTGGGACTTTGTCGAAAGCCTTCTGAAAGCCCAAATAAACCACATCCACTGGCTCCCCCTCATCAACTCTACTAGTTACATCCTCGAAGAATTCTAGTAGATTTGTCAAGCATGATTTCCCTTTCGTAAATCCATGCTGACTCTGCCCGTTTCTACCACTATTCTCCAAGTGCTCTGCTATAAAATCTTTGATAATGGACTCTAGAATTTTCCCCACTGGTAAATAGTGGTAAATAGTGGGGTTACATTAGCTACCCTCCAATCTGTAGAAACTGTTCCAGAGTCTATGGAAACTTGAAAGATTGTCACCAATGCATCCACTATTTCTAGAGCCATTTCTTCAAGTACTCTGGGATGCATACCATCAGGCCCTAAGGATTTATCGGCCTTCAATCCCATCAATTTCCCCAATACCATTTCTCTACTAATACTGATTTCCTTCAGTTCCTTTCTCTCACGATACCTTGTTGTCCCCAACATTTTTGGTGTCTTATTTGTGTCCTCCTTTGTGAAGACAGAACCAAAGTATGCATTTAGTTGGTCAGCCATTTCTTTGTTCCCCATAATAAATTCCCCTGTTTCTGTCTGTAAGACATTTGTCTTCACCAATCTTTTCTCTCTTCACATACCTATAGAAATTTTTACAATCAGTTTTTATGTTCCTCACAAGCTTGCTCTCGTACTATAACCACTTGTGTAAAAAAGCTTTTCCTCATGTCACGTCTGTTTTTTTATTAACCTTAAAAGTATGCCTTCTAGTTACCGACCCTTCAGCCATTAGAAACAGTTTCTCTTTATTTACTCGAACCCCATCATGATTTTATACACCTCTATCAAATGTCCGCTTAGATCTCTCTACTCTAAGGAGAACAATCCCAGCTTCTCCAGTCTATCCATAAGAACTAGGAGCAGGAGTAGGCAATTCAGCCCCTCGAACCTGCTCCGCCATTCAATACGATCATGGCTGATCTCATCTCGGCCTCAACCCCACTTTCCTGTCCATTGTCCGTAACCCTTCAATCCATTACGAATTAAAAATTTATCTCTCACCTCCTTAAATTTACTCAATGTCCCGGCACCACTGGGGTAGTGAATTCCATAGACTCATGACCCTTGAGAGAAGTAATTTCTCCTCATCTCTGTTTTAAATCTGCTACCCCTTATCCTAAAACTATGACCTCTCGTTCTAGATTGCCCCACCAGAGAAATATAGATCGGTTGGAGACTTGGGCGGAGGAATGGCAGATCGCGTTTAATCCGGACAAATGTGAGGTAATGCATTTTGGAAGATCTAATGCAGGTGGGAGGTATACAGTAAATGGCAGAACCCTTAGGAGTATTGACAGGCAGAGAGATCTGGGTGTACAGGTCCACAGGTCACTGAAAGTGGCAACGCTGGTGGATAAGGTAGTTAAGAAGGCATACGGCATGCTTGCCTTCATTGGTCGGGGCATAGAGTATAAAAATTGGCAAGTCATGCTGCAGATGTACAGAACTTTAGTTGGGCCACACTTAGAATATTGCGTGCAATTCTGGTTGCCACACGACCAGAAGGACGTGGAGGTTTTGGAGAGGGTACAGAAGAGGTTTACCAGGATGTTGCCTGGTCTGGAGGGCATTAGCTATGAGGAGAGGCTGGATAAATTCGGATTGTTTTCACTGGAACGACGGAGGTGGAGGGGTGACATGATAGAGGTTTACAAAGTTATGAGCGGCATGGACAGAGTGGATAGTCAGAAGCTTTTTCCCAGGGTGGAAGAGTCAGTTACTAGGGGACGTGGGTTTAAGGTGCGAGGGGCAAAGTTTAGAGGGGATGTGCGAGGCAAGTTCTTTACACAGAGGGTGGTGAGTGCCTGGAACTTGCTGCCGGAGGAGGTGGTGGAAGCAGGTACGATAATGACGTTTAAGAGGCATCTTGACAAATACATGAATAGGATGGGAATAGAGGGATACGGTCCCCAGAAGTGCAGAAAGTTTTAGTTTAGGCAGGCATCAAGATCGGCGCAGGCTTGGAGGGCCGAATGGCCTGTTCCTGTGCTGTACTGTTCTTTGTTCTTTGTTCTTTGAAACATCCCCTCTACGTCTACCTTGTCAATCCCCTTAATCATCTTATATACCTCAATTTGATCTCCTCTCATTCTTCTAAACTCTAGAGACTAAAGGCCTAAACTGCTCAATCTCTCTTCATCTCTGGAATCAATCTCGTGAACCTCCTCTGAACTGCCTCCAATGCAACAACATCCCTCTCCATGTAACTATGATCCCTCAGGCCCAGGAACCATTCTATTTCTTGCGACTTGAAGCAGAAGGTTTTTATCATAGTTGCAGGTTGCAGTGATTTGCAACTCAGTGAGAAAATAACACAACCTCCAATCCTGATTCTTCAGCAAACAGCAGAGTCTCGGGTACAGTCAGCACTCAGGTAGATCATTGTAGTGGTATCTTGTAGAACCTGGTCCCAGGAGGATTAATCTATTGAGCATTGAATGTCCCTCAGAACGTTTAAATTACATGCATTTTCTATCATGCAAGGTGTACAAAGATAATCGTGAAGAGCTGCCTGTTAGAACGGGAAAGTCTGAGAAATGTACATAGTCATTAATTATTCATTAGGGTGTATTTTTTCAATACTTAGAACAAATTTGAATCCTCTGATTTTCCTCATTTTGCATATATTTATTCTGATGTATTGACTCAGTATATTGACTCATTATGAATGCTGATTACAGTAAGGCCAAAGCTTTTTTTTAAACAGACAAAAATGACATTTTATATTCATAATAATAAAGCAGTTTAAGACAGCTTACGATCTGAGACATATGACATTTATGGCAGTTAGATACTGAATAATGAGGTGTTAAACTCATCCATTTAGATGAGCAAATTTGAAAAGGTGATAATGGGGAAAATTGGACCTATTAATCTTGTGCTTAAATGTGCATTGTCTGCACAGAGTGCAGAGCCAATGATTCTGATGGAAATTACCTTTAATGTGATATGCTTAACACAATGCTTCTGGACAAATAAATGGGAGCAATTTTGATATTTAAGAGAGTTGCTGGCATACCCTAAAGTGGAATAATCTGTACTTTCTACCTTAATGCAGATGTAAAAGGGAAATCTCTCTGATGGTTATACCTGGATCTCAACCTCAGGATGTATTAAGGTGCTTTATGGCCGAGGAACTACTCTCTTTGAAGTGAGATCACCGTTGTAGGAAACGTAGCAGTTGATTTGCACACAAGATCCCACAAACAAGCAATCTGCTGTGATAATACCCAGATAGCCTGTTTTAGCAATGTTGGTTCTGGGATAAAAATTAGCCAAACATAAGGAAAATCTACCTTGTTCTTCTTCAAATAGTGTCATGGGATCTTTTACATCAACACGTGAAATGTCAGCCTGGATTTTGTGCTCAAGTCCCCACAACCTTTTAGTAATATGAATTAGGATGTCCTTCCCCTTAATACTGGGATAATTGGAGATTTTAAGACTCAGATCGATGGAATTTTGTTGGGTAAGCATATCAAGGAACGTGGAACAAAGCCAGGTAAATGGCGTTGAAGTGTCATAGCAGGCCTAAGGGACTGAATGGCCTATACCATTTCCTAATGTTTCTGCGTTCCTAAGAGTAGGCCGACTGAACAACAATTTTAGGTCTTTAAATTATTAATTTACTCTATGAGCAATTCTGATCCATCCACTTGTGTCAAAATTCCTTTGCATGGTGTTTGAACCTAGGGTATTTTTTTTCGTGCTCCTGTGTGGAGTTTCAGATGGAAGGAAAGCATAACTTTTCAATGGCTATCAAATCGAACATGCATTCCAACCCCCTGACATGCACCCAGTAGTGAGAGGCTATGCGTCAGGAATGATAAAATTGAATTTCGAACAAACTTGGTTCGCGACTTTGTTGAGATAGAGCACAGAAGGATTTTTGTACACAAATGCATTAAGTAGTGCACTCCAGAGGAAATTATACCAATATAAAAGCAAAATATTGCAGATGCTGGAAATCTGAAATTAAAACAAGAAATGCTGGAACCACTCAGCAGGTCTGGCAGCATCTGTGGAAAGAGAAGCAGAGTTAATGTTTCGGGTCAGTGACCCTTCTTCGGAACCTCTATAGAGGAAATTATACTCCTGACTTGGAGTCTGATCCAATTTAAATGGCCCAGCTTGTAATTTCTGCATGTTTAAATGCAGCTGAGAACTAGTATAGGAACATAGGAACAGTAGAAGGCCATTCAGCCCCTCGAGACTGTTCCACCAATCATAATGATCTGTATTTCAACTCCATTTATGGAACATGGTTGCACAACCCATAATACCCTTGCCTAATAAAAATGACATTAACAGGTCAAATGCTTATGCAAACCCCAACAAGGCGGAACAACAATGTTCCCTCTCCGCTGCGTGGGTGTGGGCCACGCAACAGTCAGGGATGTGCTGAGAACAAACAGGCCGTGCATAAGTAACGTTCCCTTTAAGATGTGTGCAGGCACAACCGTGGGCCAATCTTAAAGGAACTGCGCAGTGCAACAAGCCGGCCGCACACAGTAAACAGCAGTTAGAAGGAACATTGCAGGACAGTGTGATGTTTTTGGTTTTATTTTATTACCACTGATCACCCTCTAAAATATGAGGTAAAAGTAGTTTTTTCCAACCCTAGCTGTGACGTTTTGTTTCAGCACATGCAATGTTGACCTGCTTGCTTTTTAGTTCAATCAGGGTGAAAATTGTACTTGCTGCTGGTTGCATTCTTCAGCTGTAATCACCAGTTCAGCTCAGTGCTGCCACACTCAGAGGTGACACTCAACTGAAGTCTCGCTTGTCTCTTCAGTCGATGTTGATGCCTTGAATGAAGAAGAGTTCATTCAAGAATGAATGTCCACTCTTGACCAACAGCAGTCAAATGAGCCAATCATCTCATTGTGGTTTGTGGGATCTTGCTGTTTGTAAAATAGCTGCCTTGTTTATCCACTCACTGCCTTTCAAAATAATTCATTGGATGTTCTTAGGGATCCGATGAGGCAGTATATCAATGGGAGATTTTTTTTCTCTCTTTCTAATTGCTGTTCTTCTGTGATTGATTCACCTCATTTACTGAACTTTATGAACAGCAGGCAACTCGAGGTTACAGAAAGAAAAATGTTGTGCTTCCCTTGCTCTAAAATTCTTTGCGTTGCACAACAAGAAAGAAAGGAAGACCTGTATTTATACCACGTCTTTCACAACCTCAAATTGTTCCAAAGAACTTTACAACCGATGAAGTGTTTCTGAAGTATAGTCACTTTTTTCATGTAAAGAAACAGGGCAGCCAATTTACGCACAGCAAGATCCCACAAACAGCAATATGATAATGGCCAGATCTTGTTTTTAGTGGTGGTGTTTGAAGGGGGAGAAAAAGACAAGGACCGTGAACAAAGGAGAAAGCCTGCTGACCCACAAGCTGTCATGAGTGACAAAAAAACAGACAAGAGTCAAAGTTTCATGTGTACGTGCCTTGCTAATGATTGGATAGTATAATGTATACCTGCTTAGAATGTAGTAGGATAACCTAGCTATGTACAAGTAGACACAATTGGATAGAGATAAGAGAGTAAGAAGTGTAACCGACTGATCGGTAAATGCAAACAAACTGTTATCTGTAAAATGGTGTAAGAATGATGTTTTGTAACCACTCGGGGAGATCGTACGCCATCTTGTATGGGTGCGGTCTCTCCTGTATATGCTTGCAATAAACCGGTGAACAAAGGAGCTAGAGTCTCGGCTGGTCTATCACAGAATCAGAGGGTGACTGAACTCCCTTTCAGTGCTGCAGTCGGCAGGATACACCCGGCCCTCTGTGAAGGTGGAAACAATGGTGAGTATTATCTCATTTGAAAGAATACTGTCCTGTTGTTTGTGTCAGACTAGAACAGCGGTCCACGGGGTGTGTCCGAACATTCGACATGAGACTCAGATGTGCCTAGGATCCCGCAGGGACAACTGTATCCCCAAATGCACGAATATGTTAGATTTAGATTAGAGATACAGCACTGAAACAGGCCCTTCGGCCCACCGAGTCTGTGCCGACCATCAACCACCCATTTATACTAATCCTACACTAATCCCATATTCCTACCAAACATCCCCACCTGTCCCTATATTTCCCTACCACCTACCTATACTAGTGACAATTTATAATGGCCAATTTACCTATCAACCTGCAAGTCTTTTGGCTTGTGGGAGGAAACCGGAGCACCCGGAGAAAACCCACGCAGACACAGGGAGAACTTGCAAACTCCACACAGGCGGTACCCGGAATTGAACCCGGGTCGCTGGAAGTGTGAGGCTGCGGTGCTAACCACTGCGCCACTGTGCCGCCCTGTGTTGGGGCAAGTGTGTCCCAGGGGACGATTGGATCCCGGATTGAAAGGTAGAGCGCACTCAAAATGGCGACGGCCGAGGAAACGGAACTCGAGTTTGTCGCGGAGTGGGGAGGCAAAGGCACTATATTTCTTCACCTCACCAAAAAATATAGGAAACAAGCTACTGTGTCTTTTGATTCGAATGTGTGAATGTTGGAAGCCTCCACGAATGAAATGAATGTCCTTGGGATGTGCAGCTTGTGTTCTGTAGAACTAACTCTTTGTTGTCTGGCTTTAATGTTGAAAGCATGAGTCTGTTACTTGTTCTGTTTTTACACGTGTATATTTTATGGGAATCTTGAGTCATGTTTTGGGTGTGAACTAGTTGAACCTGTGTGTGTTCGTTGGCATCGGGACAGGGAATTTGACACAAATTTTGAATTCATAACCCATTACAGGAATCAATTTTCTAAGTTGTTTGGAATTGAATGAGTGTGAAAAGTGATTATTGAGTGTGTTCATTTCAATTTAAGATTGTGCACCCAGGAATGGGATATAAAATGGAATTATATTTTAAGTTAAAGTTTTACTTTTATTTTAAAAGTTGGTTTTGCTACTGTAAAAAGGCAATGAACAATTTTCTAAGAGATAAGCTTCAGCCTTGAACGTCTGAAGATGTCTGGCAGAAATCCAATTTGAAGTTTAAAACACTGCTTTAATTGGACCAACATTTAAAATCTGCTATTGCTTTATTTTGCAGTTTAAACTTGAAGACATGTTTTACTGACTGTTTTTAAGTACCAAATGTCAGAAATTGGATATTGTTTTAAGGGAGAGAAGGATAAGCAAAGGAGATATGGGAAAGATTAAAGTTTGTGCAAGAAGCTGGTGTTGAATCTTTTGTTGAATGTTAAATAACTTTTTCTTTAGTTTTTGGTTTTATTACAGTCATTTGAAAAGGCGTCTGAAGAAAGAACAAGAAAAATGACGTAATTTACCTATCTTTTTTAAAAAAGCACGTGCGATTCTGTTCTATGTGTAGTTTATAAGTATTATAAGTTAATAAGTCTGAATTAAGTTTATACTATTAAGGTTAACTAACCTGTTAAGTTGAGAAAACCTTTTAAATGTTTATTGTCGTGAACTGGAATTTAGAATCATCTTGGTCGTATTAAAAAAATCCTTGGATTAGAAACCTCTTAACAAAAGATGCTAAATGTTTGGAAACAGTGGGAGTTTAAGCTACTGTCTTCTCTAATGGAAATGGTTTCCTTTGAAGTTGATAATGTTACTAATGATTTTGTTGTTTTAAAACTCTAGGGATACCAAAAAAAAACAGTTTAAAATGGAGTTTAGTTCTTTTTGATCAGGGAAAATAAAAAGGTTATGCAAAGTGATGCAGCTGAGAATGTTTTGCTCCGCCCCCTTGGAGAAAAGCAAAGAAAATAACCTTGCTGCAGCTATTGTTTTTCCATTTAATTTTTGCATTGCTGAAAGTAAAATTAACCCATTGGGCTTTGGGGCAGAGCCACAAGGGATTCTGATGCCACAGCAAGAGATCCAGCAGATTTAAAAATTTAAGAACATAACTGCAGACAACAAATGTCACAGCATCTTTATTAATGAGACAAAGTGCTTGAGAAGCAGAGATAGTTGCAAACGCTTCTGTCTGTAATGTAAAACAAGATGCAATACTACCAATTCTGGGTATAAGAAATTGGAAACGATAAACAAAATTAAATTGATATGAGTGGTTATTTAAAGCACTCAAAGGGAACTTTATTTGACATTTAACAGGACAATCAAAGTTTTAGAGAACAAAAAACAAAAACAGTCCAGGTGGTTCCTAAGTATAAAAAACAAAGTTTCTTTTGGGGAGATATTAAATGGAACATTGATAAAACCTGTCGCTCCAGCAACACTCTGAAATGTCGAAAATCCAATGTAATTTAGCAAGTTACTTTTAAGAAATTAAAATGTCATCCAGGATAGAGGGACAAAAAAACCAAACAAAATATGGTAATGCCTGGAATCAAATGGGAATGTTTGATTTCTGTTTTAAAGTATTATGACTGTACAGTTTCTCCAGGGTTCATGAATGAAATAGAATTATAATTAATGGGAATTGGCAATTAGATTGGGCTGATGCAAGAGCTAAGAAAGGAATTCTGGGATGAAATAGAAATTCCACGTGCCCTATCATCCCCAAAGTTTTGGAATGGTAGAAAGAATGAATAGGACTTTTAAAACCTCTATAGCTAAAGAAATACAAGAAACAGGGAATAGCTGGGCAGCAGTTTTACCCAGCATTCTGATACGTCTACGGGCCACCCCAAATAAAAATACTGGATTTACTCCATTTGAGCTAATGACAGGACGGGCAATGTAGTTACCAGAAGGAATAATGGTCGGATGGACGGACGCAGGCCAGCTTAAAGGCAGAATCCGAGAGTATGTCACAGAAATGAGTAAACAGCTACACAAGCTCAGACAAGAGGTTAAGGACAGACAGGCAGCTAAGGACATAGAATTGGATCGGCAGTTGGATAAACAGAAGGCTCCGCAGGTAGGAGATAAGATAATGGTCAGAATGGGTCCAGAACGTGGCGGACTTCAACCCCGATGGCATGGACCATACGAGGTAATTATGACAGGTGATACGTGAGCGCTCATAGATATGAAAACGGGAAGTAAATGGAAACATTATGCACAGTTGAAACTGTATAGAGAAACCGAGAAATCTAACGGCAACCCGGGCGACGGGAGCCGATGTTAATATCGTTGCAGGTATCGCCTTATCCTGAGCGGATCGGTAGCGACGTGGCAGGCACCGACGGTACATGTGCATGACAACACTTGCCTGCACCATGGACAATATGCTCAGCTCCCCAGAGGAGGAATCGGAGAATGGGGAAAGAAGCGGAATACCTGGATTACGGACCAAGTCACCACCCAGACACACCAGACGAACGTCTGGGAACCAAACCATAAATGTACCCAAAATAATGTGACTGGGTAGGGTAAATGGTATTATGGGGATCGAACAAATAACACAGCCAGCTTCATCCTTCATGAAGTAAACATCACAGCCAGATGGACGGATCTGCCTCCCTTTGTTTGGGAACCGGACCTTGATGGCCAGAATTGTCAGGATGTCATAGAGTCATAGAGTTATACAGCCCAGGGACAGGCCCTTCGGCCCATCGTGTCTGTGCCGGCCATCCAGCACCCAACTATTCTAATCCCATATTCCTGCACTTGGCCCATAGCCTTGTATGCTACGGCATTTCAAGTACTCATCTAAATACTTTTAAAATGTTGTGAGGGTTCCTGCCTCCACCACCTCTTCAGACAGTGTATTCCAGATTCCAACCACCCTCTGGGTGAAAAGCTTTTCCTCAAATCCCCCCTAAACCTCCTGTCCCTTTACATTAAATCTATGCACCCTGGTTCTTGACCCCTCCGCTATGGGAAAAGGTTTCTTCCTAGCTAACATATCAATGCCCCTCATATTCTTGTACACCTCGATCATGTCCCCCCTCAGCCTTCTCTGCTCCAAGAACTCACTAGCACGTGGCACCAGGAGTAATCCAGAGATTACAACCTTAGAAGTCCTGCTTTTTAATCTGCTATCTAGCTCCCTAAATTCTTGATGCAGGACCTCATCCCTTTTTCTACCTATATCGTTTGTACCAATGTGTACCACGACCTCTGGCTGATCACCTTCCCCCTTCAGAATGTCCTGCAGCCGCTCCATGACATCCTTGATCGGGGAGCACCAGGGGGGCAACATTCCATTCTGGAGTCACATTTGTGGCCACAGAAATGCCTGTCTGTACCCCTTATGATAGAATCCCCTATCACTATGGCTCTTCCACTCCTTTTTCTCCCCTGCTGTGCAGAAGAGCCATCCTTGGTGCCACCGACCTGGCTGTTGCTGCTTTCCCCTGGGAAGCCATCCCCCCAACAGTATCCAAAGCGGTATATCTGTTTGAGAGGGGGATGGCCACAGGGGACTCCTGCACTAGCTGCCTGTGCATACTTCTCCGCCTGGTGGCCACCCATCCCTTTTCTGCCTGTGCTGCCATTACCTGCGGTGTAACCACCTCTCTAAACGGTCTATCCAGGATGCCCTCAACATCGCAAATGCTCCACAGTGAATCCACCCGCAGCTCTCGTTCCATAGTGCGGGTAGCGAGTAGCTGCAGATGGATACACTTCCTGCACACATGGTCGTCAGGGACACTGGAAGCATCCCTGATTTCCCACATAGCGCAGGAGGAGCATATCACGGGGCTGAGCTCTTCTGCCATGACTTACCTTTAAATTAATTTAGTTACTCCCTTTAAAAAATACTAATTACACTCGGGGTCTTGTTCTACTCCAAACACTACCCAGTACAATCTAAAGTCCTTAATAAATTACACTAATTTAAGTAGTACTACTCACCTTATCACTTGAGGTTTTTTTTTAAAAACGTGTGTAAATATGTAATAGATAGACAGATTGTTATAGAACATAGAACATTACAGCGCAGTACAGGCCCTTCGGCCCTCGATGTTGCTCTGACCTGTGAAACCATCTGACCTACACTATTCCATTTTCATCCATATGTCTATCCAATGACCACTTAAATGCCCTTAATGTTGGCGAGTCCACTACTGTTGCAGGCAGGGCGTTCCACGCCCCTACTACTCTCTGTGTAAAGAAACTACTTCTAACATCTGTCCTATATCTATCACCCCTTAACTTAAAGCTATGTCCCCTCGTGTTTGTCATCACCATCCAGGGAAAAAGACTCTCACCATCCACCCTATCTAACCCTCTGATTATCTTATATGTCTCTATTAAGTCACCTCTCCTCCTCCTTCTCTCTAACGAAAACAACCTCAAGTCCCTCAGCCTTTCCTCGTAAGACCTTCCCTCCATACCAGGCAACATCCTAGTAAATCTCCTCTGCACCCTTTCCAAAGCTTCCACATCCTTCCTATAATGCGGTGACCAGAACTGCACGCAATACTCCAGGTGCGGTCTCACCAGAGTTTTGTACAGCTGCAGCATGACCTCGTGGCTCCGAAACTCGATCCCCCTACTAATAAAAGCTAACACACCATATGCCTTCTTAACAGCCCTATTAACCTGGGTGGCAACTTTCAGGGATTTATGTACCTGGACACCAAGATCTCTCTGCTCATCTACACTACCAAGAATCTTCCCATTAGCCCAGTACTCTGCATTCCTGTTACTCCTTCCAAAGTGAATCACCTCGCACTTTTCCGCATTAAACTCCATTTGCCATCTCTCAGCCCAGCTCTGCAGCCTATCTATGTCCCTCTGTAACCTACAACACCCTTCGGCACCATCCACAACTCCACCGACCTTCGTGTCATCTGCAAATTTACTAACCCACCCTTCTACACCCTCATCCAGGTCATTTATAAAAATGACAAACAGCAGTGGCCCGAAAACAGATCCTTGCGGTACACCACTAGTAACTAAACTCCAGCATGAACATTTGCCATCAACCAGCACCCTCTGTCTTCTTTCAGCTAGCCAATTTCTGATCCAAAGCTCCACATCACCTTCAATCCCATACTTCCGTATTTTCTGCAATAGCCTACCGTGGGGAACCTTATCAAACGCCTTACTGAAATCCATATACACCACATCCACGGCTTTACCCTCATCCACCTGTTTGGTCACCTTCTCAAAAAACTCAATAAGGTTTGTGAGGCACGACCTACCCTTCACAAAACCGTGCTGACTATCGCTAATGAACTTATTCTTTTCAAGATGATTATAAATCCTATCTCTTATAACCTTTTCCAACATTTTACCCACAACCGAAGTAAGGCTCACAGGTCTATAATTACCAGGGCTGTCTCTACTCCCCTTCTTGAACAAGGGGACAACATTTGCTATCCTCCAGTCTTCCGGCACTATTCCTGTCGACAATGACGACATAAAGATCAAGGACAAAGGCTCTGCAATCTCCTCCCTGGCTTCCCAGAGAATCCTAGGAGAAATCCCATCTGGCCCAGGGGACTTATCTATTTTCACACTTTCCAGAATTGCTAACGCCTCCTCCTTGTGAACCTCAATCCCATCTAGCCTGGTAGTCTGTATCTCAGTATTCTCCTCGACAACATTTTCTTTCTCTGCTGTAAATACTGACGAAAATTATTCATTTAACGCTTCCCCTATCTCCTCTGATTCCACACACAACTTCCCACTACTATCCTTGATTGGCCCTAATCTAATTCCAGTCATTCTTTTATTCCTGATATACCTATAGGGTTAGCCTTAGGATTTTCCTTGATCCTATCCGCCAATGACTTCCCGTGTCCTCTCCTCGCTCTTCTTAGCTTTCCCTTTAGATCTTTCCTGGCTAGCTTGTAACTCTCAAGCGCCCTAACTGAGCCTTCACGTCTCATCCTAACATAAGCCTTCTTCTTCCTCTTGACAAGCGCTTCAACTTCATTAGTAAACCACGGCTCCCTCGCTCGACAACTTCCTCCCTGCCTGACAGGTACATACTTATCAAGGACACGCAGTAGCTGCTCCTTGAATAAGCTCCACATTTCTATTGTGCCCATCCCCTGCAGTTTCCTTCCCCATCCTACGCATCCTAAATCTTGCCTAATCGCATCATAATTTCCTTTCCCCCAGCTATAATTCTTGCCCTGCGGTATATACCTGTCCCTGCCCATCGCTAAGGTAAACCTAACCGAATTGTGATCACTATCACCAAAGTGCTCACCTACATCTAAATCTAACACCTGGCCGGGTTCATTACCCAGTACCAAATCCAATGTGGCATCGCCCCTGGTTGGCCTGTCTACATACTGTGTCGGAAAACCCTCCTGCACACGCTGGACAAAAACTGACCCATCTAAAGTACTCGAACTATAGTATTTCCAGTCAATATTTGAAAAGTTAAAGTCCCCCATAACAACTACCCTGTTACTCTCGCTCCTGTCGAGAATCATCTTCGCTATCCTTTCCTCTACATCTCTGGAACTATTCGGAGGTCTATAGAAAACTCCCAACAGGGTGACCTCTCCTCTCCTGTTTCTAACCTCGGCCCATACTAACTCAGTAGACGAGTCCTCAAATGTCCTTTCTGTCGCTGTAATACTCTCCTTGATTAACAATGCCACACCACCCCCCGCTCTTTTACCATCTTCTCTGTTCTTACTGAAACATCTAAATCCTGGAACCTGCAACATCCATTCCTGTCCCTGCTCTACCCATGTCTCCGAAATGGCCACAACATCGAGATCCCAGGTACCAACCCATGCTGCAAGCTCACCCACCTTATTCCAGATGCTCCTGGCGTTGAAGTAGACACACTTTAAACCAAGTTCTTGCTTGCCAGTGCCCTCTTGCGTCCTTGTAACCTTATCCCTGACCTCACTACTCTCAACATCCTGTACACTGGAACTACAATTTAGGTTCCCATTCCCCTGCTGAATTAGTTTAAACCCCCCCGAAGAGAACTAGCAAATCTCCCCCCCAGGATATTGGTGCCCCTCTGGTTCAGGTGAAGACCATCCTGTTTGTAGAGGTCCCACCTACCCCAGAAAGAGCCCCAATTATCCAGGAAACCAAAACCCTCTCTCCTACACCATCCCTGCAGCCACGTGTTCAACTCCTCTCTCTCCCTATTCCTCGCTTCGCTAGCACGTGGCACGGGCAACAACCCAGAGATAACAACTCTGTTTGTTCTCGCTCTAAGCTTCCACCCTAGCTCCCTGAATTTCTGCCTTAAATCCCCATCTCTCTTCCTACCTATGTCGTTGGTGCCTATGTGGACCACGACTTGGGGCTGCTCCTCCTCCCCCTTTAGGATCCCAAAAACACGATCCGAGACATCACGAACCCTGGCACCTGGGAGGCAACACACCAACCGTGAGTCTCTCTCATTCCCACAGAACTTCCTATCTGTTCCCCTAACTATGGAGTCCCCAATGACTAATGCTCTGCTCCTCTTCCCCTTTCCCTTCTGAGCAACAGGGACAGACTCTGTGCCAGAGACCTGTACCCCATTGCTTGCCCCTGGTAAGTCATCCCCCGCAACAGTATCCAAAACGGTATACCTGTTGTTGAGGGAAACGGCCACAGGGGATCCCTGCACTGCCTGCTGGTTCCCTCTCCTTCCCCTGACGGTAACCGATCTACCTACTTCTTTTACCTGAGGTGTGACTACCTCCCCATAACTCCTCTCAATAACCCCCTCCGCCTCCCGAATGATCTGAAGTTCATCCAGCTCCAGTTCCAGTTCCCTAATGCGGTTCTCGAGGAGCTGGAGTTGGGTGCACTTCCCGCAGATGCAGTCAGCAGGGACACTCTTGTCGACCCTTACCTCCCACATTCTGCAGGAGGAATATTCAACTGCCTTAACTTCCATTCCCACTATTCTAAATTCCCAACAAATCTACTGAAAACCTCCCAAAAAATGTTAAAAACTTGTTAGCCTAGCAATCCGACGACAGAACTTTTTTTTTTGGTTAGAGGAGGAGGATGGGTGGGAGACACTACCCGAGTAGTGTTTCGGGTAAAGCAACCGCCCAAATATGTAACCTCACTTACCCAGCAGTCCCCTGGTCTGCCGAAACAAAAGGTAATTAACTTTAACTTTAAACTGAAACTGACCTCCCAGCTGTTAGCTCGCTCGCACTATCAGCTCCCGAAAAAGCCGCTGCAACAAAGTTATGATACACAGGCTATCATTGTGTACTTGTGGGCATAAAAGGCTGACTAGCTGTCCTAGGATGACAAACCCCCCTCCAGATGCGATAGTTAGGGGTAGGGAAGGCTAACCCCTGTTACATGATGTTACCATGGTATCTCTGGAAGTGGCTGACAATGTTATGAACCTGGTGATGATATTACAGGGACAGTGTAGGGATCATCAGAGTTCGATCAGATGGGCTAGATATCGGTTAGGACAGCTCTTTGGGGATTACAAGGCTCGAATTACCCTGGGAATAAGGAGGTGGCAAAAATGCTCATGGACCTTGGTGGGAGATGTGGAGGGACTCTTTGGGAGCACGAATTCAGTCATAAACTCTGCTCAGATCCATGAAGTAAACATTTACACATAACGTGTAGCTGCTGAAACAGCCAAACTGCGGTATAATACATACAGGACAGAATATGCCCTGACTGCTATTGATCTACAAGGTGAAGGACTGGTGACAGCCCTAAATATTACCAAGCAAGGTCTAGTTGATACCACCGACTCACAAAGCAGGGGGAGGGCATGTGACATGTTAGCCCGGAATTAATAGAGGGAATAAGCTCGGATCCACGATTTGGATGAGTAGCAAGGAATGTTGTACTGAATCAAAGAATTATATTGTGTGTACTCATCGTACCCTAGAGCCCATGACCAACTGCAGCAAAATCATGCTCGAAATGCCCCCCGTCCAGGATGCATTCAAGGCAGTTCAGATGTCCCCACCGCATTGGTGTTTTATGACAAGTGAGGCTGAAATGGTCTTTGGAGGATTAAGATGCTTAGTTAACACCAGTTTTTGCAGGCAAGTGACTTATATTAGGGGACTGCCACCTGCCCGGGCAAATAACAGGATCCATATTTAGCCCCTGGTGGGATGATATGGAATTTACGGATGAAATCCCAGGTGGGGTAACGCGATTGGCCATGCAGCAGGCCACAAAGATAGCACATCAGTACACCTGGGCATCAAGAGAACAAATCACACAGGGGCGCATCTAAGTAGACCTGGGCAATAGACCAGCAACACAATTGGCTAGGTCAGCCTCAGCTTACTCTACCACAGGGCGACTGACAAATTGGCGGGAAATCCTCCGTGTGGTAATGACAATTTTTAGCTTCACAGTATTGATATGGACCATTTGTCTGTGTCACTACCAGCTGCAAGCCCTAAAAGAATATAAAATGGCATTCCGAGGATATGCTCCAGTGCCCATCGTGCGCACATGGGAAAGGGATACAGGGAGTAGATTAAAGGCAGGTCTATACAGTTTGGATGACTGGCCATCCAAAGGACAAGCGGAGGAATTCTCAACAGTGGTGTTTGGCCAACTTGGGCGGGGCCAAGGCCCAAAAGTGGGGGCTGAAGGGGGAGAAAAAGACAAGGACCGTGAACAAAGGAGAAAGCCTGATGACCCACAAGCTGTCATGAGTGACAAAAACCAGACAAGAGTCAAAGTTTCATGTGTACGTGCCTTGGTAATGATTGGATAGTTTAATGTATACCTGCTTAGAATGTAATAGGGTAACGTCGTTATGTACAAGTAGACACAATAGGATAGAGATAAGAGAGTAAGAAGTGTAACCGATTGATTGGTAAATGCAAACGAACTGTTATCTTTAAAATGGTATAAGAATGATGTTTTGTAACCACTCGGGGAGTTCATACGCCATCTTGTATGGGTGCGATCTCTCTTGTATATGCTTGCAATAAACCGGTGAACAAGGAGCTTGAGTCTCGTCTGGTCTATCACGGAATCAGAGGGTGACTGAACTCCCTTTCATTGTTCAAGGAATAAAATACCACCAGGGCACCGGCAAGAACTCCCCTACTCTTCTTTGAAAGATGGTAGCCCACTCACCTCTGAGTTAGAAGGCTTAGGGGCATGAACGCATAATGTTGGCTGACATTTTGGTGTACAACTGTTAGATGGTGCTCGATTGTTGGATACAACTTTAAACCAAAGCTTTCTCTATCTGCTCAGGAACAGGTCAAGCATTGCACCACACTTTTTCAATGAAAGGCCTGGGAGTTCTCCTACTGTCCTGGACAACAGTTAGCTCTCAAACAATACTATCAAAAGTAGATTAACTGGTCATTCATGCTGTGTTTCCAACAACAGTGCAAAAGTACTTCATTGGCTGTAAAGCACTTCAGGATGTCCTGCAGTTGTGAAAGGCGCTATATAAATGCAAGTCTTCCTTTCTTCTTTCATCTCATAACTGTTTTTGGGATCTTTCTGCACATGAATTGGCTGCAAATTTGCCCACAAAAATTAATGACAACACTTTACAAAGTAATGTATTGGTTTTAAAATGCTTTGGGTCATCCAAGAGATGTGGAAAGTTCTTTCTAAAAATAAGTTTTGTTTTCCTCAATTATTATGTAACAGAACTTAATCTCATAAATCTGGTATTCTAAATGAGCTTCCCTATGTGTCTGATCTTAAGAAAGCCTGAAAGGAGAAAAAGTCTGTTGCTTTTGTACACCACACTCAGTCGAGCCTACAATACACTGTATCATGCTCATCCAATCTCTTTAGTAAAAGGTTGGCAGTAAAAGTCTGGTAAACCTTCGCTGCACTCCCTCTATAGCAAGAACATCCTTCCTCGGATAAGGAGACCAAAACTGCACACAATATTCCAGGTGTGGCCTCACCAAGTCCCTGTATAATTGCTGCAAGACATTCCTGCTACTGTACTCAAATCCTCTTGCTATGAAGGCCAACATACCATTTGCATTTTTTACCGCCTGTTGCACCTACCTGCTTACCTTCAGCGATAGGTGTACAAGAACACCCAGGTCTCGCTGCATATTCCCCTCTCTCAGTTTATAGCCGTTCAGATAATAATCTGTCTTCCTGTTTTTGCTGCCAAAGTGGATAACCTCACATTTATCCACATTATACTGCATCTGCCATGCATTTGCCCACTCACTCAACTTGTCCAAATCACCCTGAAGCCTCTCTGCATCCTCCTTTCAACTTACCCTCCCACCCAGTTTTGTGTCATCTGCAAATTTGGAGATATTACATTTAGTTCCCTCATCTAAATCATTAATGTATATTGTGAATAGCTGGGGTCCTAGCACCGATCCCTGCGGGACCCCACTAGTCATTGCCTGCCATTCAGAAAAAGACCCATTTATCCCTACTCTTTGTTTCCTGTCTGCCAACCAATTTCCAATCATCACAATACACTACCCCCAATCCCATGCGCTTTCATTTTACATGCTAATCTCTTATGTGGGACTTTGTCGAAAGCCTTCTGAAAGTCCAAATTATCCACATCCATTGACTCCCCCTCATCAACTCTACTAGTTACATCCTTGAAGAATTCTCATAGATTTGTCAAACATGATTTCCCTTTCGTAAATCCATGCTGACTCTGTCAGATTCTACCAATGTTCTCCAAGTGCTCCGCCATAAAATCTTTGATAATGGACCCTAGAATTTTCCCCACTACCAATGTCAGGCTGACTGGTCTATAATTCCCTGCTTTCTCTCTACCACTGACATGGAACACAAAAGTCTGCGTGTATCAAGCCTGTGTCCTCAGTACCTAGCTCTACGGCAGCGAGGCCTGGACAATGTGTGTCAGCCAAGAGCAACGTCTCAATTCATTCCATCTTCGCTGCCTTCGGAGAATCCTTGGCATCAGGTGGCAGGACCGTATCTCCAACACAGAAGTCCTCGAGGCGGCCAACATCCCCAGCTTATACACCCTAATGAGTCAGCGGCGCTTGAGATGGCTTGGCCATGTGAGCCGCATGGAAGATGGCAGGATCCCCAAGGACAGATTGTACAGCGAGCTCGCCACTGGTATCAGACCCACCGGCCGTCCATATCTCCGCTTTAAAGACGTCTGCAAACGCGACATGAAGTCCTGTGACATTGATCACAAGTCGTGGGAGTCAGTTGCCAGCGATCGCCAGAGCTGGCGGGCAGCCATAAAGGCGGGGCTAAAGTGTGGCGAGTCGAAGAGACTTGGCAGTTGTCAGGAAAAAAAGACAGAAGCACAAGGGGAGAGCAAACTGCGAAACAGCGCCAACAACCAATTTTATCTGCAGCACCTGTGGAAGAGTCTGTCACTCGAGTATTGGCCTTTATAGCCACTCCAGGCACTGCTCCACAAACCACTGACCACCTCCAGGCGCATACTCATTGTCTCCCAAGACAAGGAGGCCAAAGAAGGTCTCTCTACCTCCCTTTTTAAATAGTGGGGTTACATTAGCTCCCCTCCAATCTGTAGGAACTGTTCCAGAGTCTATAGAATCTTGGAAGATGACCACCAATGCATCTACTATTTCTAGGGCCACTTCCTTAAGTACTCTGGGATGCATACCATCAGGCCCGGGGGTTTATCAGCCTTCAATCCCATCAATTTCCCCAACACCATTTCTCTACTAATACTGATTTCTTTCCATTCCTCTCTCTCACTAAGCCCTGTGTTCCCCAACATATCTGGTATGATATTTGTGTCTTCCTTTGTGAAGACAGAACCAAAGTATATGTTTAGTTGGTCAGCCATTTCTTTATTCCCCATAATAAATTTCCCTGTTTCTGACTGTAAGGAATTACATTTGTCTTCACCAATCTTTTTCTCTTCACATAACTATAGAAACTTTTACAATCAGTTTTTATGTCCCCTGCAAGCTTGCTCTCGAATTCTCATGGGATGTTGCACATGTGCATCGGTTCAATTAATGGGTCCCTTAGGAATAATAAACCCTTCATAAGACCCTTTGAGACTTGTTGATGCACACATACTGATGCAGAGTTGCTTATTACAGTGTCTGCTCCATGCTGACCTTTGCTCAATTCTCTACACTTCCACCTCCTCCACAGAGGGAATCATCAATGTGATATGCAACTGTGGGCAAATGAGAGAAAATTTGAAAATTCACTTTTTAATGGGTGCTGGACAAGTCCTTAACAAGCTAAAAAAAAATGGAGTCTGTGCACATACAAACATTCCAAATTGATGAACAGGAAAAGAGCAGCTGCTCCATCCAGACTGCCCCACACTTCGGCTGGCTTCAGCATCATGACTGGACACTTCCTACCCTCTCTGCAGTCATGTCATCCCCTGGGAGAGGAGAAAAAACAGTGGAAAGCCCAGGGACAATAAGGGGAAAAATACTTGGGAACATTCCTCTCCAACATGTTCCGGTAATCAAAACCAATGCAGGAGATTGCATGGACCAAATACTATGTGTAACACCACTAAACCAATCAAATACAATCCCTGCCTCAATCACGAAAGAGTCCAGCTCACTCTTGAAAACAGAGGAATACTTAATTATTCCCTGGAAAAGTTTTGGTGCATAGGCAAAGCACACTAATTTTCTTTTTACAAAAGCACATAACGCACTCATACACTAATGAACACACACTCATATATCACACACAGATACATATACACACACAAATATCATCTCTTTTGTCAATAATTTAATTCAACACCAGATTCTGAAGTATTTTGAAATAAAAGACTTATTCCTATTAAGCCAGTATGTAAGTAAATGATGATTGTGTTTATCTACCATATTATCTTATCATTGAAGTATCTCAAAGCACATCACACAAGGAGTTAGCTGCAGTGATTGTGCTTATGTCCTCAAGTACACCAGATAATCTGCACCAACATCATTCCACACATGTCTCTATTCTTCTTCAAATAACACTGTGGAATCTTTCTCACCCAAATAAACAGGTAGAGGGGACCTCAGTTTAATATCTCAACTCAAGTATTAATGGGACATCAATTCGTGTCCTTTCAGTCCAATGCTAAGAATTTCTACCAGCTTAGTTTTCTGAATTAATGGAGTCAATTTCAAAAATTCTCAGTCATGGAATAGTGCATCACAGAAGGTGTCTATTCAGCCCATTGAGACTGTGCCAGCTCTTTCAAAGAGCAATCAGTTAATCCTACTCCACCGGCTCTGCTGTACCGTCTCTAAAACAGCACAAACAGTTCTCAAAGATCACACATGCGTCAATCTGAATTAACTACTCAAAACGCAGTGTCGCTTAGTGAGCAATGGAAGAACCACTGGATTGGTGATGGGATACAGCATTGATCCTGTAGACTGAATGAAGAGGGAATTCATTTTGTTTGGAAGCTATTTCACTTTCAGTCGTGTAACAAGAATTTGAATAATTGTAAGTGTGTTTGCAAATAGCCTTGGGTAGCATTCACCCAGCAGTAATTGTTACAAAGGACAGTTTTTATGGAACAATGCAGGTCCATTCAATAACCTCATGGACAAAACCTTTAAGGTAATTTCAAATTATAAGAGCTTCAATTCAGGCACTTATCCCGAAAACAAAAGTCCTCTCCAAGGAAACACTGAGGAAACTATTAGTTTGAATTTTTTTTTTTGCCAAGGTGATGAACTGCTCCATTAAAGAGCAAGACAACTATAGGCAAGGACACAAAAGAATGAAAGAGAAAGGTTAAATGGAAAAGAAAGGCAGAACAGGAAAGGCATTCAGGTTGTAACTGCATTGTGCTATGTTAAAAAGAAAAGAAAGAACTATCTTTATATATTACTTCCCAATTTGACAAAGTATTTGCAGCACAGAAAGAGGCCAACAGGCTTATGCTGGTGTTTATGCTTCACATGAGCCTCCTCCCACCCTTCTTCATCTAAGCCTATCAAGATACCCTTCTATTCCTTTCTCCCTCATCTGTTTATCAAGCTTCTCCTCTAATGTATCTGTGATATTCGTCTCAACTTCTCCTTGTGGCAGCAAGTTCCACATTCTAACAACTCGCTGGCTAAAGATGTTTTTCCTGAATTCTCTATTGGATGTGTTAGTGACTATCTTATATTTATGGCCCTAAGCTCTGGTCTTGCCCCCAAGTGGAAATATCTTCTCCACATCTACCCTATTAAACCCTCTCATAATAACCACTCAATCAACTGAAATCTGAATAAGAAAATGTGAATAAGTTCACCTGAAATTCCCCTATCCCATATTTTAACAAATATGTGAAGCCAATGTATTTGTTTTCCAAAAAGGTTGTGATGATATTAATGTTAATTCTGTGGTAGTTGGGGCCACATTCAATTGCACCTGTTCAGGGAAAATTGGCTAAATAATTGAAGCAGATGAAATACAGAGCTGTGGGGAGAGAGCAGGCCAGTGGAAATAGCTTTGAATCACTGTGGCATAATTCCAACATAGGTACAATGGGCCAAATGGCCTCATTCTGTTCTGTAACTCTCTGTCAGAAATTCAGGTGCACACAAAGGATGCAATCATATCTCTGACCATTATTCAGGTATAGTATCTTCTCTATGTCCCATACCATCAGCTCAGTAGTGTGACTGGCCTCCTTCCTGTGCTGTATGATTGTATGGCTGTCTGTCCTTGATCATCCCATTGTTTCAGAAACATGGGAGCTGGGGAATAATTCCCTCCTTCACCCCATGGGTAATTGATTGGTGGAGCTGATTTCCCATCCATTCCAGAATCCTTTTAATTTTCATTTCCACTAATTTTAATGGAATGCACCATCAATACTGGGGTGTCAGCTGAGATCTTGCCTCTGATATCTGCCAAGTTCAGAGGGAAATGGAACATCACTGACTGTGAACAGTATCGCCTGACAAGCGAGAGTAAGATGGCTCACTGCGATCCTTTAACTGCTGCATTGCTATCACCTGGTGCCACATTTGAAGGTTAAAATAAGTTGTTGCCGTGGTCTAAATATTGTTTGGTGTCTCTGATCCTATCCACTCACAGCTGGTGAGGACCATTTATAGAGAGCAGACTGAGGACTTTGCTCAGACAAAGTAACCTCGGTGGCGGAAAGCTTTCAGGAATGATAATTTCGAACAGACTTAACAAATGTGGATTAATTAAGAAAAGCCAACATGGATTGGCTAAGGGCAAATTGTGTTTAACTAACTTGCTTGTGTTTTTTGATGAGGTAACAGAGAGGGTTGATGAGGGAAATGCGGTCAATGTGGTGCACATGGACTTCCAAAAAGTTGTTCAATAAAAATACCACATAACAGGCTTGTCAGCAAAGTTACAGCCAATGGAATAAAATGGACAAAGTTACCATCATTCCATAAGTTTTAAGGTCTTCTTTTGGGCCTCCTTATCTCGAGAGACAATGGATACGCGCCTGGAGGTGGTCAGTGGTTTGTGAAGCAGCGCCTGGAGTGGCTATAAAGGCCAATTCTGGAGTAACAGGCTCTTCCACAGGTGCTGCAGAGAAATTTGTTTGTTGGGGCTGTTGGACAGTTGGCTCTCCCCTTGCGCCTCTGTCTTTTTTCCTGCCAACTACTAAGTCTCTTCGACTCGCCACAATTTAGCCCTGTCTTTATGGCTGCCCGCCAGCTCTGGCGAATGCTGGCAACTGACTCCCACGACTTGTGATCAATGTCACACGATTTCATGTCGCGTTTGCAGACGTCTTTATAACGGAGACATGGACGGCCGGTGGGTCTGATACCAGTGGCGAGCTCGCTGTACAATGTGTCTTTGGGGATCCTGCCATCTTCCATGCGGCTCACATGGCCAAGCCATCTCAAGCGCCGCTGACTCAGTAGTGTGTATAAGCTGGGGATGTTGGCCGCTTCAAGGACTTCTGTGTTGGAGATATAGTCCTGCCACCTGATGCCAAGTATTCTCCGAAGGCAGCGAAGATGGAATGAATTGAGACGTCGCTCTTGGCTGGCATACGTTGTCCAGGCCTCGCTGCCGTAGAGCAAGGTACTGAGGACACAGGCCTGATACACTCGGACTTTTGTGTTCCGTGTCAGTGCGCCATTTTCCCACACTCTCTTGGCCAGTCTGAACATAGCAGTGGAAGCCTTACCCATACGCTTGTTGATTTCTGCATCTAGAGACAGGTTACTGGTGATAGTTGAGCCTAGGTAGGTGAACTCTTGAACCACTTCCAGAGCGTGGTCGCCAATATTGATGGATGGAGCATTTCTGACATCCTGCCCCATGATGTTCGTTTTCTTGAGGCTGATGGTTAGGCCAAATTCATTGCAGGCAGACGCAAACCTGTCGATGAGACTCTGCAGGCATTCTTCAGTGTGAGATGTTAAAGCAGCATCGTCAGCAAAGAGGAGTTCTCTGATGAGCACTTTCCGTACTTTGGACTTCGCTCTTAGACGGGCAAGGTTGAACAACCTGCCCCCTGATCTTGTGTGGAGGAAAATTCCTTCTTCAGAGGATTTGAACGCATGTGAAAGCAGCAGGGAGAAGAAAATCCCAAAAAGTGTGGGTGCGAGAACACAGCCCTGTTTCACACCACTCAGGATAGGAAAGGGCTCTGATGAGGAGCCACCATGTTGAATTGTGCCTTTCATATTGTCATGGAATGAGGTGATGATACTTAGTAGTATACTTAGTTTTAAGGTACTTGTGGATAAGGATAAGAGTAGTCCTCGGGTGAAGGTGCTAAATTGGGGGAAGGCTAATTATAACAATATTAGGCAGGAACTGAAGAATTTAGATTGGGGGCGGCTGTTTGAGGGTAAATCAACATCTGACATGTGGGAGTCTTTCAAACGTCAGTTGATTAGAATCCAGGACCAGCATGTTCCTATGAGGAAGAAGGATAAGTTTGGCAAGTTTCGGGAACTTTGGATAACGCGGGATATTGTGAGCCTAGTCAAAAAGAAAAAGGAAGCATTCGTAAGGGCTGGAAGGCTAGGAACAGACGAATCCCTTGAGGAATATAAAGACAGTAGAAAGGAACTTAAGCAAGGAGTCAGGAGGGCTAAAAGGGGTCATGAAAAGTCATTGGCAAACAGGATTAAGGATAATCCCAAGGCTTTTTATACATATATAAAGAGCAAGAGGGTAACCAGGGAAAGGGTTGGCCTGCTCAAGGACAGAGAAGGGAATCTATGTGTGCAGCCAGAGGAAATGGGCGAGGTACTAAATGAGTACTTTGCATCAGTATTCACCAAAGAGAAGGACTTGGTGGATGATGAGCCTAGGGAAGGGAGTGTAGATAGTCTCAGTCATCTCATTATCAAAAAGGAGGAGGTGTTGGGTGTCTTGCAAAGCATTAAGGTAGATAAGTCCCCAGGGCCTGATGGGATCTACCCCAGAATACTAAGGGAGGCAAGGGAAGAAATTGCTGGGGTCTTGACAGAAATCTTTGCATCCTCATTGGCTACAGGTGAGGTCCCAGAGGACTGGAGAACAGCTAATGTTGTTCCTTTGTTTAAGAAGGGTGGCAAGGATAATCCAGGAAATTATAGGCCGGTGAGCCTTACGTCAGTGGTAGGGAAATTATTAGAGAGGATTCTTCGGGACAGGATTTACTCCCATTTGGAAACAAACAAACTTATTAGCGAGAGGCAGCATGGTTTTGTGAAGGGGAGGTCGTGTCTCACTAATTTGATTGAGTTTTTTGAGGAAGTGACGAAGATGATTAATGAAGGAAGGGCAGTGGATGTTATCTATATGGACTTCAGTAAAGCCTTTGACAAGGTCCCTCACGGCAGACTGGTACAAAAGGTGAAGTCACATGGGATCAGAGGTGAGCTGGCAAGATGGATACAGAACTGGCTCAGTCATAGAAGACAGAGGGTAACAGTGGATGGGTGTTTTTCTGAATGGAGGGATGTGACTAGTGGTGTTCCGCAGGGATCAGTGCTGGGACCTTTGCTGTTTGCAGTACATATAAATGAGTTGGAGGAAAATGTAGCTGGTCTGATTAGTAAGTTTGCGGACGACACAAAGGTTGGTGGAGTTGCGAATAGTGATGAGAGGATTGTCAGAGGATACAGCAGGATATAGATCGGTTGGAGAATTGGGCGGAGAAATGGCAGATGGAGTTTAATCCGGACAAATGTGAGGTAATGCATTTTGGAAGATCTAATGCAGGTGGGAAGTATACTGTAAATGGCAGAACCCTTAGGAGCATTGACAGGCAGAGAGATCTGGGCGTACAGGTCCACAGGTCACTGAAAATGGCAACGCAGGTGGATAAGGTAGTCAAGAAGGCATACGGCATGCTTGCCTTCATCGGTCGGGGCATAGAGTATAAAAATTGGAAAGTCATGCTGCAGCTGTACAGAACTTTAGTCAGGCCACACTTAGAATATTGTGTGCAATTCTGGTCGCCACACTACCAGAAGGACGTGGAGGCTTTGGAGAGGGTACAGAAGAAGTTTACCAGGATGTTGCCTGGTCTGGAGGGCATTAGCTATGAGGAGAGGTTGGATAAACTTGGATTGTTTTCACTGGAACGACGGAGGTGGAGGGGTGACATAATAAAGGTTTACAAAGTTATGAGCGGCATGGACAGAGTGGATAGTCAGAAGCTTTTTCCCAGGGTGGAAGAGTCAGTTACTGGGGGACATAGGTTTAAGGTGAGAGGGGCAAAGTTTAGAGGGGATGTGTGAGGCAAGTTCTTTACACAGAGGGTGGTGAGTGCCTGGAACTTGTTGCCGGGGGAGGTGGTGGAAGTAGGTACGATAATGATGTTTAAGAGGCATCTTGACAAATACATGAATAGGATGGGAATAGAGGGATACGGTCCCTGAAAGTGCAGAAGGTTTTAGTTTAGGCAGGCATCAAGATCGGCGCAGGCTTGGAGGGCCGAATGTCCTGTTCCTGTGCTGTACTTTTTTTTGTTTTTTGTTCTTTGTTAGCTGAGTGACCGGAAACAGAGAGTAGAGATGAAAGTTTGTTCTTCAGTCCAGAGAAGGAATACAGTTGGGTTCCCCAGGTGTTAGTACTAGGATCATTGCTTTTCTTTATCTATGTTAATGACAAAGGCCGCAATTTAACAGCCGATTGTCCTGGGAGTAGGCTGGGATGCGGCGGGGCGGGGGGGTGGTGTTGTCAAATTGTGTGTCAGGCGGCAGAGCTGTGCCTGTCGCCTACCCACCCCTGCTGCTATTTTACTCGCGGCAGCGGAGGTGGCAATTGGTCCACCCGCCCCAGGCCAATTGAGGCCATTAAGTGGCCACTTCCTTACCACTTAAAGGCCTCCTCCTGTCGCCGCTGGTATTTTGCCAGCACCGGAAGGGCACTTCAGCACCTGAGGAGGCTTCCCAGGCTGGGGATGGGGGTGAGCCGGGGGGGAGGAGGCAGCCCTTCTGATCGGGCACCCTGTGCCCTATGGAGGGTCCCCCTGCTAGAATTAGCCTCCTGTCCTGCTCTTCGACCCACCCACCCCCTCACCAGGTCCTAGCCGATTGTGTCCCGGCTCGCCCCAACCCCACTTACCAGTTCTGAGGCTGGCGTCTATACTGCTCCTCTCTCTGGCTGCAGTCCCAGCAGTGGCCACTGCGCCCAGTGGCACTGCTGGGACTGAGGAGCTGCCGACCCCCTGATTGGCTGGCAGCTCTTGGAGGTGGGACATCCTGCCTCATGGGGGTGCGAAAGTCCCAACCGAGGCCAAGTAAGGGCCTGGGCCATGCAAAATAGCAGCATGGCTTCCAAGCCCAGCGGAGGTGGGTTCTCCTCAGACGTTTCAGCTGGTGGGCCGGGCCACTGCCTCAACATTAAATTCTAGTCTTCGACTTGGATGTACAGTGCACAATTTCAAAATTTGCAGATGAGACAAAAACTTGGAATTATTGTGAACTGTGAAAAGGACAGTGATAATCTTCAAGAGGATAGAGACAGGTTGGTGGAATGGGTGAACACACGGCAGATGAAATTTTTTGCATGGAAGTATAAAGTGATTCATTTTAGTGGGAAGAACTGAAGTGATTTAAGACTTTAACCCCTTATAGGGACTAAACCATATCAGGAGGACATCCCTATGAATCTCCTTTAATTAAGTTCAAACCAGACAAATTCTTATAGACACTTATTTGGGTCCAAAGAATTGAACTAGTTTTCCCTCAAAGAAAGAAAACTAACAGAAAATATTACCATCTTTCGGATAGCCTATTTTTAAACAATTATAATTAGGTCATAAATATCCCAGACATAATAAGGGCCTGGGAAACTCTCTTCAATAAGTATCTCTCCATTTAAAGAGACACAGAGAGGGGGTTCTTGGAGTTGTATACAGAGTACTACATGAGACAATTTATCAACTTTTATATATTTATTAAAGAATTGAACATGCAATACATATTTAAGTGGATAAGTATATCACAATATCAAAGATTGCTAAGAGATGCAACACATAATATTATTTTTAAAATAGAATCCAAAAGTTCAACTTTGATATTTTTACAGCAAAATATCTTAGAATATCCATCAAGATTTAAAGTAAACTTTTACTTTAAATTTCCCAAGTAAGCCATAGAGTGAGACTCTCATGTTTATACAGTTCCCAAACTATCATATGACCTTTTAGCATATAGGTGTTACCATTCTGTGTGTGTTTTTTTTCTGCTTTTGAGATCCATATATGGTAATATCATTAACTATCATCTCCACTTAATATTTTGCTGGAAACCCCCTGCTCTTGAAGCTGTGAGCATTTATCTGGTCACAATGTTGTGTTTACCCGACCTCTTGTTCCTGTAAGTACTATTCCATGTTGTTATTTTATTATCTATAATTGCCTTTTATGGTAGCTTGAACCCTTCTTTTGAGTCAACCTGTCTACTTTTACCAACACCATCAACTAATTAAGTTTATTGCTACCTCTTACTGATATCACACAGGATGTTTCAATGTGTGTTTGCCCTCCAATTCCCTGGCAACAAAAATGCTAAAATCGATTTCCCAACTTAAAAGGTGTTTCTGGTTCACATTCTATTCTAACAGGGACCTTGAAAGACCTTGAAATTTCTAATTCTACCTTCTTAAAGGGGATTTCAATGAGTCTTGAAAACTGACCATTTATTCAATCTTTAATCCTGAAAGGTATAATATATTAACTAGATCTAAATTCTACTTAATTAAGCCTATTATACCTATGTTTCATCACAGAATGAGGACAGTCAATATGAAATCAAGGATACAATTTTAAAGAGGGTGCAGGAGCAGAGGGACCTATGAATATGTGTGCATAAATCATTGAAGGTGATAGAGCAGGTTGAGAACGAGCTTAATAAGGCATATATGCTCCTGGGTGTTATAAATAAAAGGCAAGGAAGTTATGGTGAACCTTTATAAAACACAGGGTTTGGCCTCAACTGGAGTATTGTGTCTAATTCTGAGCACCACACTTTAGGAAGGATGTGAAGGCATTCAAGAGGATGCAGAAAAGATTCACGAGAATGGTTTCAGGAACTTCAGTTACATACATAGATTTCAGAAGCTGGGGTTGTTCTTAGAGAAGAAAAGGTTGAGGGGAGATTTGATAGATGTGTTAAAAATCATGAGGACCGAGTAGATAGGGAGAAACTGTTCTCATTGGCAGAATGGTTGAGAACCATAAGACATTGAACTAAGGTGATTGGCAAAAGAACTAAAGGTGGCATGAGGAAAATCTTTTTTCACGCAGCGTGTGGTTAGGATCTGAAATGCACTGCCCGAGAGTATGGTGGAGGCAGTTTCCAGCGTGGCTTTCAAAAGAGAATTGGATAATTATTTGAAGAGAAAAAAAATTGCAGGGCTATGGGGAAAAGGTGGGGGGTGGGGAACTAGCTGAGGTGCTCTTATAGAGAGTCAGTATGGACACAACAGACTGAATGGCCTTCTTCTGTGCTGTAACCAATCTATAATTCTGACTGGCAGCAAAGACCATTCTGAGGGCAAGTCCAAATGTATGAAGAATTAATGGATTAAGAATTCTTTGGGATCCTGGGCATCTAGAAGACTTGGGGCCCCCCTCCACACTTTCCTCACTCCCTTTCCATAAAACTACAAAACTTGTCTTAAAATTCTTAAAGAAACAGGCCCACAGATTGTGTGCACACTGTATTATTAACCAAGCAAATAATATCACAATGCAATATGCTTAAATGAAGTTAGTTCATTTTACTGGGGATCCCATATTCAATTGGAACCTCTGGACACCAGCTCTGTTGCCCCTGCATTAATCGGTCCCTGGGTGAAGAGACACCATGATAAATTAGTCACAGTCCATCTACAATGCAACCCGTGACATCATGAACCTTTCACAATCTCAGGATGCCCGAAAACGCTTTGCAGCCAATGAAGTACTTTTTGAAGTGTAGTCACTGTTGTATTGTAGGAAACGCAGCAGCAAATAGCGCACAGCAAACTCCCACAATCAGCAACGTGATAATGACCAGATAATCTGTTTTGTTAGTTAAGCGATAAATGTTGGCTCAGGATATCGACTTCAGGACCTCTAGTAAAGCCATGAGATTGTTTACATCCACCTGAGAAGGCAGACAGAGCCTTGGTTTAATGTCTAATTGAAAACGGCACCTCCAACAGTGCAGCATTCCCTCAATACTGCACGGAACGTCAGCCTAGATTTTGCCTCTGATATTTGCCAGGTTTTCAGGGAAACTGTGAGTAGTGCGAATAATGCCAACCATTTGATCGTTTAATCGTCGCATTGCTGTTACATGGTAGCTACATTTGCGATTTGAATGATGCGATTGTGAACACTAAAGATTAAATTCGACTGAGGTGTTAGCCAAACTAAAAAGCAACCCACTGCACCTCCCACTCTCAAGGCATAATGCTCCTAACAATTTCCTTTTCAAAATGAAAGCTTTTTGAAATATTCATGTTGTACATATTATGGGCAACATTCCATTCTTTTGATGTATCTGTCAATGTGCGGGAATTTAGAACTTTGACTTATTGAATTTTACAAAGTTTATTTTAACAGATTTAGGAGACTGTGACAGGCAAATTGTGTCAAGTTCTTTATGGAAACACAGTAAGGTGAATTTTCTCAAATGCCATTTCAGGAACGCCTGAAGAGTGATTACATCAGATTTCTCATGAATTGTGCACTAAGTACTTAGATTTATTCAGACAAGCCTCCTGCCTTTACTGGTCTCAGAGCAAGGAGCTCATCAGAGAGATGGTGGGATGTTGGGTATGTTGAAAGGCATGTGGCGGCATATGGGGTGGAGGGGGGGATAAACCTTATTCAGGAGCGTAGAAACATAGAAACATGGGGAGGCCATTCAGCCCTTCAAGCCTGTTCTGCCAATCAATGAGATCTTAGATGATCTATATCTTAACTCCATTTCCCTGGCTTGACTCCATGTTCCTTAATACCATTGGCTATCAAAACACAATTGATCTCAGATTTTAAAATACGAATATTTATAATATAATAATATCTAGTGCTTTTTGAAGGAGAGAGTTTCACAGTTCTTGCACTCTATGTGAAGAAGTGTTTCTTAAGTTCTTGGAAATACTCAGCAGGTCTGGCAGCATCTGGGGAGAGAGAAACAGAGTTAACATTTCATGTCGATGACCTTTCATCAGAACATTGTTATTTCAGATTTCCAGCAGTATTTTGTTTTTATCTTCTTAAGTTCTTTCCTGAACAGCTGGCCACTGATTTTAAGGTTGTGTCCACTTAACTTAGCCTCCTCACCAGCGCAAAATGTTCCTCTCTATCTACCCTAATAATTCCTTTCAAAATCCGAAAATCTGAAAGCAAATCACCCCTAAACCTTTTTATTCGAGGAATACAGGCTCTGTTTATATAATCTTTCCTCATCATCTAACCCTTTGAACCCTTGGAATATTCTGGTGAATCATCGCTGCACTCCTTCCAAGGCTGATATATCCTTTCCAAAGTGCAGTCAAAGCGGTGTGGTACCAAAACAGTGGCTGACAAAATCTAGAGACTGGCAGAAGACATTGAGGGCCAGACTTTCAAATGCTGGTGGGCCGGGGTGCAGAAGTGATTTAAAAATCACGGACACAGAAGGTGTCACTGGATCCCAACACTTACGGGGACAGACTTTAATTTTAGAGTGAGGGCGGGTGTAGGGAATGGGGAACCCGTTCGTCTCCAATTAGCGGCACATTAAGCTTCGAGAAGGAGCTTGTTAAGGGGCCAGGACGATCGGGACTGGAATTTAACATTTGGATACCAGCAAACCCCAACAGTCTGAGGCACATTAGTGCACAGCTGTCAGGTTCACAGCGGGGGCAAAGGGACACTTTTTTTCAGATTATAAATTATGCGGCCCTCGGGGACCTTGGGCCGAATCATGGGCTTGTCCTTGACTTTGGATTTTTCAACAACATCTCATTCTTGTAAGCTGCTGGCCCTCTCAGGAGCCGCCTGCTCCCTTTGGCAAGGCAGTGGCAGCGGCAGACCCCATCATGACGGCCATCTGCCTTTGCCACTCATGTTCTGCAGCTCACCTCCTGCCCAATTAGGGTATTGACATTAAAATAACATTGTGTGAGCGACACAGTTGAGGTGCAGAGTCGGGACCTGAAAGTTAAGCGGGCGTCGGGTTCCTGATCCCGTTTTGAAAATCCGGCCCGGAGAGACAGGAAACAGAATCAGTACGTTAGTGATGGAGTGACAGAGCACTCAAACCTCCTGTCTGACAGCTTCCTGGACGAAAGCACAATAGACGTGGTAACCAGGCTTAATGCTTCCAATGTTACCAACAAGATCTGGGAACAGACTTAGAAGACGCTGGAATACCTTGGGCAAGCTTTATTTTGAATTCATTCATGGGGTGTAGGCGTCACTGGTCAGGCCAGCATTTATTGCCCATCCCTAATTGCCCTTGAGAAGGTGGTGGTGAGCTGCCTTCTTGAACCGCTGCAGTACATGTGGGGTAGGTACACCCAGAGTGCTGTTAGGAAGAGAGTTCCAGGATTTTGACCCAGCGACAGTGAAGGAACAGTGATATAGTTCGAAGTCAGGATGGTGTGTGACTTGGAGGGGAACGTGCAGGTGGTGGTGTTCCCATGCATTTGCTGCCCTTGTCCTTCTAGTTGGTAGAGGTCGCGGGTTTGGAAGGTGCTGCCTAAGGAGCTTTGGTGCATTGCTGCAGTGCATCTTGCAGATGGTACGCACTGCTGCCAATGTGCTTCAGTAATGGAGGGAGTGAATGTTTGTGAATGGGGTGCCAATCATGTGGCTGCTTTGTCCTAGATGATGTCGAGCTTCTTGAGTGTTGTTGGAGCTGCACCCATCCAGGCAAGTGGAGAGTATTCCATCACACTCCTGACCTGTGCCTTGTAGATGGTGGACAGGCTTTGGGGAGTTAGGAGGCGAGTTTCTCGCCTCAGGATTCCTAACTTCTGACCTGCTCTTGTAGCCACGGTATTTATATGGCTACTCCAGCAGGTTCTGGTCAATGGTAGCCCCTGGGATGTTGATAGTGGGGGATTCAGCAATGGTAATGCCATTGAATGTCAAGGGGAGATGGTTAGATTCTCTCTTGTTGGAGATGGTCATTGCCTGGCACTTATGTGGCGCGAATCTTACTTGCCACTTATCAGCCCAAGCCTGGATATTGTCCAGGTCTTGCTGCATTTCTACATGGACTGCTTCAGTATCTGAGGAGTCATGAATGGTGCTGAACATTGTGCAATCATCAGCGAACATCCCCACTTCTGACCTTATGATTGAAGGAAGGTCATTGATGAAGCAGCTGAAGATGGTTGGGCCTAGGACACTACCCTGAGGAACTCCTGCAGTGATGTCCTGGAGCTCAGATGTTTGACTTCCAACAACCACAACCATCTTCCTTTGCGCTAGGTATGACTCCAGCCAGCGGAGGGTTTTCCCCCTGATTCCCATTGACCTCAGTTTTGCTAGGGCTCCTTGATGCCATACTCGGTCAAATGCTGCCTTGATGTCAAGGGCAGTCACTCTCACCTCAATTCTTGAGTTCAGCTCTTTTGTCCATGTTTGAACCAAGGTTGTAATGGGGTCAGGAGCTGAGTGGCCCTGGCGGAACCCAAACTGAGCGTCACTGAACAGGTTATTGCTAAGCAAGTGCCGTTTGATGGCACTGTTGATGACACCTTCCATCACTTTACTGATGATTGAGAGTAGGCTGATGGGGCGGTTATAGGCCGGGTTGGACTTGTCCTGCTTTTTGTGTACAGGATAAACCTGGGCAATTTTCCACATTGCAGGGTAGATGCCAGTGTTGTAGCTGTACTGGAACAGCTTGGCTAGGGGTCCGGCAAGTTCTGGAGCACAGGTCTTCAGTACTACTGCCGAATATTGTCAGGGCCCATAGCTTTTGCAGTATCCAGTGCCTTCAGTCGTTTCTTGACATCACGCGGAGTGAATCGAATTGGCTGAAGTCTGGCATCTGTGATTTTGCCCGAGCACTGTGCGATGGAGGGTGTAGATTTTGCCCAAGCACTGTGCGATGGAGTGTGTAGATTGTGCCCGAGCACTGTGAGATGGAGGGTGTAGATTGAGCCCGAGCACTGTGTGATTGAGGGTGTAGATTGTGCCTGAGCACTGTGTGATGGAGGGTGTAGATTGTGCCCGAGCACTGTGTGATTGAGGGTGTAGATTGAGCCCGAGCACTGTGTGATGGAGGGTGTAGATTGTGCCAGAGCACTGTGTGATGGAGGGTGTAGATTGTGCCCGAGCACTGTGCGATGGAGGGTGTAGATTTTGCCCGAGCACTGTGCGATGGAGGGTGTAGATTTTGCCCGAGCACTGTGTGATGGAGGGTGTAGATTGTGCCCGAGCACTGTGTGATGGAGGGTGTAGATTTTGCCCGAGCACTGTGTGATGGAGGGTGTAGATTTTGCCCGAGCACTGTGTGATGGAGGGTGTAGATTGTGCCCGAGCACTGTGTGATGGAAGGTGTAGATTGTGCCTGAGCACTGTGTGATGGAGGGTGTAGATTGTGCCCGAGCACTGTGTGATGGAGGGTGTAGATTGTGCCCGAGCACTGTGTGATGGAGGGTGTAGATTGAGCCTGAGCACTGTGTGATGGAGTGTGTAGATTGTGCCCGAGCACTGTGTGATGGAGGGTGTAGATTGTGCCCGAGCACTGTGTGATGGAGGGTGTAGATTGTGCCTGAGCACTGTGTGATGGAGGGTGTAGATTGTGCCTGAGCACTGTGTGATGGAGGGTGTAGATTTTGTCCGAGCACTGTGTGATGGAGGGTGTAGATTGTGCCCAAGCACTGTTTGATGGAGGGTGTAGATTTTGCCCGAGTACTGTGCGATGGAGGGTGTAGATTTTGTCCGAGCACTGTGTGATGGTGGGTGTAGATTGTGCCCGAGCACTGTGTGATGGAGGGTGTAGATTTTGTCCGAGCACTGTGTGATGGAGGGTGTAGATTTTTCCCGAGCACTGTGTGATGGAGGGTGTAGATATTTCCCGAGCACTGTGTGATGGAGGGTGTAGACTTTGCCCGAGCACTGTGCGATGAAGGGTGTAGATTGTGCCCGAGCACTGTGTGATGGAGGGTGTAGATTGTGCCCGAGCACTGTGTGATGGAGGGTGTAGACTTTGCCCGAGCACTGTGCGATGGAGGGTGTAGATTGTGCCCGAGCACTGTGTGATGGAGGGTGTAGATTGTGCCCGAGCACTGTGCGATGGAGGGTATAGATTGTGCCCGAGCACTGTGCGATGGAGGGTGTAGATTGTGCCCGAGCACTGTGCGATGGAGGGTGTAAATTGTGCCCGAGCACTGTGCGATGGAGGGTATAGATTGTGCCCGAGCACTGTGCGATGGAGGGTATAGATTGTGCCCGAGCACTGTGCGATGGAGGGTGTAGATTGTGCCCGAGCACTGTGCGATGGAGGGTGTAGATTGTGCCCGAGCACTGTGCGATGGAGGGTATAGATTGTGCCCGAGCACTGTGCGATGGAGGGTGCAGATCGTGCCCGAGCACAGAACGATGGATGGTGTCGATTGTGCCCGAGCACGGAGCGATGGATCGTGTAGATTGTGCCCGAGCACTGTGCGATGGAGGGTGTAGATTGTGTCCGAGCACTGTGTGATGGAGGGTGTAGATTGTGCCCGAGCACTGTGCGATGGAGGGTGTAGATTGTGCCCGAGCACTGTGTGATGGAGGGTGTAGATTGTGCCCGAGCACTGTGTGATGGAGGGTGTAGATTGTGCCCGAGCACTGTGCGATGGAGGGTGTAGATTGTGCCCGAGCACTGTGTGATGGAGGGTGTAGATTGTGCCCGAGCACTGTGTGATGGAGGGTGTAGATTGTGCCCGAGCACTGTGTGATGGAGGGTGTAGATTGTGCCCGAGCACTGTGTGATGGAGGGTGTAGATTGTGTCCGAGCACTGTGTGATGGAGGGTGTAGATTTTGTCCGAGCACTGTGTGATGGAGGGTGTAGATTGTGCCCGAGCACTGTTTGATGGAGGGTGTAGATTTTGCCCGAGCACTGTGCGATGGAGGGTGTAGATTTTGTCCGAGCACTGTGTGATGGTGGGTGTAGATTGTGCCCGAGCACTGTGTGATGGAGGGTGTAGATTTTGTCCGAGCACTGTGTGATGGAGGGTGTAGATTGTGTCCGAGCACTGTGTGATGGAGGGTGTAGATTTTGTCCGAGCACTGTGTGATGGAGGGTGTAGATTTTGTCCGAGCACTGTGCGATGGAGGGTGTAGATTTTGTCCGAGCACTGTGTGATGGTGGGTGTAGATTGTGCCCGAGCACTGTGTGATGGAGGGTGTAGATTTTGTCCGAGCACTGTGTGATGGAGGGTGTAGATTTTTCCCGAGCACTGTGTGATGGAGGGTGTAGATATTTCCCGAGCACTGTGTGATGGAGGGTGTAGACTTTGCCCGAGCACTGTGTGATGGATGGTGTAGATTGTGCCAGAGCACTGTGCGATGGAGGGTGTAGATTGTGCCCGAGCACTGTGTGATGGAGGGTGTAGATTGTGCCAGAGCACTGTGCGATGGAGGGTGTAGATTGTGCCCGAGCACTGTGTGATGGAGGGTGTAGATTGTGCCCGAGCACTGTGCGATGGAGGGAGTAGATCGTGCCCGAGCACTATGCGATGGAGGGTGTAGATTGTGCCCGAGCACTGTGCGATGGAGGGAGTAGATTGTGCCCGAGCACTGTGTGATGGAGGGTGTAGATTGTGCCCGAGCACTGTGCGATGGAGGGTGTAGATTGTGCCCGAGCACTGTGCGATGGAGGGTGTAGATTGTGCCCGAGCAATGTGTGATGGAGGGTGTAGATTGTGCCCGAGCACTGTGCGATGGAGGGTGTAGATTGTGCCCGAGCACTGTGTGATGGAGGGTGTAGATTGTGCCCGAGCACTGTGTGATGGAGGGTGTAGATTGTGCCCGAGCACTGTGTGATGGAGGGTGTAGATTGTGCCCGAGCACTGTGTGATGGAGGGTGTAGATTGTGCCCGAGCACTGTGTGATGGAGGGTGTAGATTGTGCCCGAGCACTGTGTGATGGAGGGTGTAGATTGTGCCCGAGCACTGTGTGATGGAGGGTGTAGATTGTGCCCGAGCACTGTGTGATGGAGGGTGTAGATTGTGCCCGAGCACTGTGTGATGGAGGGTGTAGATTGTGCCCGAGCACTGTGTGATGGAGGGTGTAGATTGTGTCCGAGCACTGTGTGATGGAGGGTGTAGATTTTGTCCGAGCACTGTGTGATGGAGGGTGTAGATTGTGCCCGAGCACTGTTTGATGGAGGGTGTAGATTTTGCCCGAGCACTGTGCGATGGAGGGTGTAGATTTTGTCCGAGCACTGTGTGATGGTGGGTGTAGATTGTGCCCGAGCACTGTGTGATGGAGGGTGTAGATTTTGTCCGAGCACTGTGTGATGGAGGGTGTAGATTTTTCCCGAGCACTGTGTGATGGAGGGTGTAGATTTTGTCCGAGCACTGTGTGATGGAGGGTGTAGATTTTGTCCGAGCACTGTGCGATGGAGGGTGTAGATTTTGTCCGAGCACTGTGTGATGGTGGGTGTAGATTGTGCCCGAGCACTGTGTGATGGAGGGTGTAGATTTTGTCCGAGCACTGTGTGATGGAGGGTGTAGATTTTTCCCGAGCACTGTGTGATGGAGGGTGTAGATATTTCCCGAGCACTGTGTGATGGAGGGTGTAGATATTTCCCGAGCACTGTGTGATGGAGGGTGTAGACTTTGCCCGAGCACTGTGTGATGGATGGTGTAGATTGTGCCAGAGCACTGTGTGATGGAGGGTGTAGATTGTGCCCGAGCACTGTGCGATGGAGGGTGTAGATTGTGCCCGAGCACTGTGTGATGGAGGGTGTAGATTGTGCCAGAGCACTGTGCGATGGAGGGTGTAGATTGTGCCCGAGCACTGTGTGATGGAGGGTGTAGATTGTGCCCGAGCACTGTGCGATGGAGGGAGTAGATCGTGCCCGAGCACTATGCGATGGAGGGTGTAGATTGTGCCCGAGCACTGTGCGATGGAGGGAGTAGATTGTGCCCGAGCACTGTGTGATGGAGGGTGTAGATTGTGCCCGAGCACTGTGCGATGGAGGGTGTAGATTGTGCCCGAGCACTGTGCGATGGAGGGTGTAGATTGTGCCCGAGCAATGTGCGATGGAGGGTGTAGATTGTGCCCGAGCACTGTGCGATGGAGGGAGTAGATTGTGCCCGAGCACTGTGTGATGGAGGGTGTAGATTGTGCCCTAGCACTGTGTGATGGAGGGTGTAGATTGTGCCCGAGCACTATGCGATGGAGGGTGGAGATTGTGCCCGAGCACTATGCGATGGAGGGTGTAGATTGTGCCCGAGCACTGTGTGATGGATGGTGTAGATTGTGCCCGAGCACTGTGTGATGGAGGGTGTGGATTGTGCCCGTGCACTGTGTGATGGATGGTGTAGATTGTGCCCGAGCACTGTGTGATGGAGGGTGTAGATTGTGCCCGAGCACTGTGCGATAGATGGTTTAGATTGTGTCCGAGCACTGTGTGATGGAGGGTGTAGATTGTGCCCGAGCACTGTGCGATGGAGGGTGGAGATTGTGCCCGAGCACTGTGTGATGGAGGGTGTAGATTGTGCCCGAGCACTGTGTGATGGAGGGTGTAGATTGTGCCCGAGCACTGTGCGATAGATGGTTTAGATTGTGTCCGAGCACTGTGTGATGGAGGGTGTAGATTGTGCCCGAGCACTGTGTGATGGAGGGTGTAGATTGTGCCCGAGCACTGTGCGATAGATGGTTTAGATTGTGTCCGAGCACTGTGTGATGGAGGGTGTAGATTGTGCCCGAGCACTGTGCGATGGATGGTGTAGATTGTGCCCGAGCACTGTGTGATGGAGGGTGTAGATTGTGCCCGAGCACTGTGTGATGGAGGGTGTAGATTGTGCCCGAGCACTGTGCGATAGATGGTTTAGATTGTGTCCGAGCACTGTGTGATGGAGGGTGTAGATTGTGTCCGAGCACTGTGTGATGGATGGTGTAGATTGTGCCCGAGCACTGTGTGATGGAGGGTGTAGATTGTGCCCGAGCACTGTGTGATGGAGGGTGTAGATTGTGCCCGAGCACTGTGCGATAGATGGTTTAGATTGTGTCCGAGCACTGTGTGATGGAGGGTGTAGATTGTGCCCGAGCACTGTGCGATGGAGGGTGTAGATTGTGTCCGAGCACAGTGCGATGGAGGGTGTAGATTGTGCCCGAGCACTGTGTGATGGAGGGTGTAGATTGTGCCCGAGCACTGTGTGATGGAGGGTGTAGATTGTGCCCGAGCACTGTGCGATGGAGGGTGTAGATTGTGTCCGAGCACAGTGCGATGGAGGGTGTAGATTGTGCCCGAGCACTGTGTGATGGAGGGTGTAGATTGTGCCCGAGCACTGTGTGATGGAGGGTGTAGATTGTGCCCGAGCACTGTGTGATGGAGGGTGTAGATTGTGCCCGAGCACTGTGTGATGGAGGGTGTAGATTGTGCCCGAGCACTGTGTGATGGAGGGTGTAGATTGTGCCCGAGCACTGTGTGATGGAGGGTGTAGATTTTGTCCGAGCACTGTGTGATGGAGGGTGTAGATTTTTCCCGAGCACTGTGTGATGGAGGGTGTAGATATTTCCCGAGCACTGTGTGATGGAGGGTGTAGACTTTGCCCGAGCACTGTGCGATGAAGGGTGTAGATTGTGCCAGAGCACTGTGCGATGGAGGGTGTAGATTGTGCCCGAGCACTGTGTGATGGAGGGTGTAGATTGTGCCCGAGCACTGTGCGATGGAGGGTATAGATTGTGCCCGAGCACTGTGCGATGGAGGGTGTAGATTGTGTCCGAGCACTGTGTGATGGAGGGTGTAGATTGTGCCCGAGCACTGTGCGATGGAGGGTGTAGATTGTGTCCGAGCACTGTGTGATGGAGGGTGTAGATTGTGTCCGAGCACTGTGTGATGGAGGGTGTAGATTGTGCCCGAGCACTGTGTGATGGAGGGTGTAGATTGTGTCCGAGCACTGTGTGATGGAGGGTGTAGATTGTGCCCGAGCACTGTGCGATGGAGGGTGTAGATTGTGTCCGAGCACTGTGTGATGGAGGGTGTAGATTGTGCCCGAGCACTGTGTGATGGAGGGTGTAGATTGTGTCCGAGCACTGTGTGATGGAGGGTGTAGATTGTGCCTGAGCAATGTGTGATGGAGGGTGTAGATTGTGTCCGAGCACTGTGTGATGGAGGGTGTAGATTGTGCCCGAGCACTGTGTGATGGAGGGTGTAGATTGTGTCCGAGCACTGTGTGATGGACGGTGTAGATTGTGCCCGAGCACTGTGCGATGGAGGGTGTAGATTGTGCCCGCGCACTGTGTGATGCATGGTGTAGATTGTGCCCGTGCACTGTGTGATGGAGGGTGTAGATTGTGCCCGAGCACTGTGTGATGGAGGGTGTAGATTGTGCCCGAGCACTGTGCGATGGATGGTGTAGATTGTGCCCGAGCACGGAGAGATGGATGGTGTAAATTGTGCCCGAGCACTGTGTGATGGAGGGTGTAGATTGTGCCCGAGCACTGTGTGATGGAGGGTGTAGATTGTGCCCGAGCACTGTGCGATGGAGGGTGCAGATCGTGCCCGAGCACAGAGCGATGGAGGGTGTAGATTGTGCCCGAGCACTGTGCGATGGAGGGTGTAGATTGTGCCCGAGCACTGTGCGATGGAGGGTGTAGATTGTGCCCGAGCACTGTGCGATGGAGGGTGTAGATTGTGCCCGAGCAATGTGTGATGGAGGGTGTAGATTGTGCCCGAGCACTGTGCGATGGAGGGAGTAGATTGTGCCCGAGCACTATGCGATGGAGGGAGTAGATTGTGCCCGAGCACTATGCGATGGAGGGAGTAGATTGTGTCCGAGCACAGTGCGATGGAGGGTGTAGATTGTGCCCGAGCACTATGCGATGGAGGGTGTAGATTGTGCCCGAGCACTGTGCGATGGAGGGAGTAGATTGTGCCCGAGCACTGTGTGATGGAGGGTGTAGATTGTGCCCGAGCACTGTGTGATGGAGGGTGTAGATTGTGCCCGAGCACTATGCGATGGAGGGTGTAGATTGTGCCCGAGCACTGTGTGATGGATGGTGTAGATTGTGCCCGAGCACTGTGTGATGGAGGGTGTAGATTGTGCCCGAGCACTGTGTGATGGAGGGTGTAGATTGTGCCCGAGCACTGTGCGATAGATGGTTTAGATTGTATCCGAGCACAGTGCGATGGAGGGTGTAGATTGTGCCCGAGCACTGTGTGATGGAGGGTGTAGATTGTGCCTGAGCACTGTGTGATGGAGGGTGTAGATTGTGCCCGAGCACTGTGTGATGGAGGGTGTAGATTGTGCCCGAGCACTGTGTGATGGAGGGTGTAGATTGTGCCCGAGCACTGTGCGATAGATGGTTTAGATTGTGTCCGAGCACAGTGCGATGGAGGGTGTAGATTGTGCCCGAGCACTGTGCGATGGAGGGTGTAGATTGTGCCCGAGCACTGTGCGATGGAGGGTGTAGATTGTGCCCGAGCACTGTGTGATGGAGGGTGTAGATTGTGCCCGAGCACTGTGTGATGGAGGGTGTAGATTGTGCCCGAGCACTGTGCGATAGATGGTTTAGATTGTGTCCGAGCACAGTGCGATGGAGGGTGTAGATTGTGCCCGAGCACTGTGCGATGGAGGGTGTAGATTGTGCCCGAGCACTGTGCGATGGAGGGTGTAGATTGTGCCCGAGCACTGTGCGATGGAGGGTGTAGATTTTGCCCGAGCACTGTGTGATGGAGGGTGTAGATTGTGCCCGAGCACTGTGCGATGGATGGTGTAGATTGTGCCCGAGCACTGTGTGATGGAGGGTGTAGATTTTGCCCGAGCACTGTGCGATGGATGGTGTAGATTGTGCCCGAGCACTGTGCGATGGATGGTGTAGATTGTGCCCGAGCACTGTGTGATGGAGGGTGTAGATTTTGCCCGAGCACTGTGTGATGGAGGGTGTAGAATGTGCCCGAGCACTGTGTGATGGAGGGTGTAGATTGTGCCCGAGCACTGTGCGATAGATGGTTTAGATTGTGCCCGAGCACTGTGTGATGGAGGGTGTAGATTCTGCCGGAGCACTGTGTGATGGAGGGTGTAGATTGTGCCCGAGCACTGTGTGATGGAGGGTGTAAATTGTGCCCGAGCACTGTGCGATAGATGGTTTAGATTGTGTCCGAGCACAGTGCGATGGAGGGTGTAGATTGTGCCCGAGCACTGTGCGATGGAGGGTGTCGATTGTGCCCGAGCACTGTGTGATGGAGGGTGTAGATTGTGCCCGAGCACTGTGCGATCGAGGGTGTAGATTGTGCCCGAGCACTGTGCGATGGATGGTGTAGATTGTGCCCGAGCACTGTGTGATGGAGGGTGTAGATTTTGCTGAGCACTGTGTGATGGAGGGTGTAGATTGTGCCCGAGCACTGTGCGATGGATGGTGTAGATTGTGCCCGAGCACTGTGTGATGGAGGGTGTAGATTTTGCTGAGCACTGTGTGATGGAGGGTGTAGATTGTGCCCGAGCACTGTGCGATGGAGTGTGTCGATTTTGCTGAGCACTGTGTGATGGAGGGTGTAGATTGTGCCCGAGCACTGTGCGATGGATGGTGTAGATTGTGCCCGAGCACTGTGTGATGGAGGGTGTATATTGTGCCTGAGCACTGTGTGATGGAGGGTGTAGATTGTGCCCGAGCACTGTGCGATGGAGTGTGTCGATTTTGCTGAGCACTGTGTGATGGAGGGTGTAGATTGTGCCCGAGCACTGTGCGATGGAGTGTGTCGATTTTGCTGAGCACTGTGTGATGGAGGGTGTAGATTGTGCCCGAGCACTGTGCGATGGAGGGTGTAGATTGTGCCCGAGCAGTGTGCGATGGAGGGTGTAGATTGTGCCTGAGCACTGTGTGATGGAGGGTGTAGATTGTGCCCGAGCACTGTGTGATGGAGGGTGTAGATTGTGCCCGAGCACTGTGCGATGGAGGGTGTAGATTGTGCCCGAGCAATGTGTGATGGAGGGTGTAGATTGTGCCCGAGCACTGTGTGATGGAGGGTGTAGATTGTGCCCGAGCAATGTGCGATGGAGGGTGTAGATTGTGCCCGAGCACTGTGCGATGGAGGGTGTAGATTGTGCCCGAGCACTGTGCGATGGAGGGTGTAGATTGTGCCTGAGCACTGTGTGATGGAGGGTGTAGATTGTGCCCGAGCAATGTGCGATGGAGGGTGTAGATTGTGCCCGAGCACTGTGTGATGGAGGGTGTAGATTGTGCCCGAGCAATGTGCGATGGAGGGTGTAGATTTTGCCCGAGCACAGTGCGATGGATGTTGTAGATTTTGCCCGAGCACTGTGCGATGGAGGGTGTCGATTTTGCTGAGCACTGTGTGATGGAGGCTGTAGATTGTGCCCGAGCACTGTGTGATGGAGGGTGTAGATTGTGCCCGAGCACTGTGTGATGGAGGGTATAGATTGTGCCCGAGCACTGTGTGATGGAGGGTGTAGATTGTGCCCGAGCACTGTGCGATGGAGGGTGTAGATTGTGCCCGAGCACTGTGCGATGGAGGGTGTAGATTGTGCCCGAGCACTGAGCGATGGAGGGTGTACATTGTGCCCGAGCACTGTGTGATGGAGGATGTAGATTGTGCCCGAGCACTGTGCGATGGAGGGTGTAGATTGTGCCCGAGCACTGTGTGATGGAGGGTGTAGATTGTGCCCGAGCACTGTGTGATGGAGGGTGTAGATTGTGCCCGAGCACTGTGCGATGGAGGGTGTAGATTGTGCCCGAGCACTGTGTGATGGAGGGTGTAGATTGTGCCCGAGCACTGTGCGATGGATGGTGTAGATTGTGCCCGAGCACGGAGAGATGGATGGTGTAAATTGTGCCCGAGCACTGTGCGATGGAGGGTGCAGATCGTGCCCGAGCACAGAGCGATGGAGGGTGTAGATTGTGCCCGAGCACTGTGCGATGGAGGGTGTCGATTGTGCCCGAGCACTGTGCGATGGACGGTGTAGATTGTGACCGAGCACTGTGCGATGGAGGGTGTAGATTGTGCCCGAGCACTGTGTGATGGAGGGTGTAGATTGTGCCCGAGCACTATGCGATGGAGGGTGTAGATTGTGCCCGAGCACTGTGCGATGGAGGGAGTAGATTGTGCCCGAGCACTGCGTGATGGAGGGTGTAGATTGTGCCCGAGCACTGTGTGATGGAGGGTGTAGATTGTGCCCGAGCACTGTGCGATGGAGGGAGTAGATTGTGCCCGAGCACTGTGTGATGGAGGGTGTAGATTGTGCCCGAGCACTGTGTGATGGAGGGTGTAGATTGTGCCCGAGCACTGTGTGATGGAGGGTGTGGATTGTGCCCGAGCACTGTGTGATGGATGGTGTAGATTGTGCCCGAGCACTGTGCGATGGAGGGTGTAGATTGTGTCCGAGCACAGTGCGATGGAGGGTGTAGATTGTGCCCGAGCACTGTGTGATGGAGGGTGTAGATTGTGTCCGAGCACAGTGCGATGGAGGGTGTAGATTGTGCCCGAGCACTGTGTGATGGAGGGTGTAGATTGTGCCCGAGCACTGTGTGATGGAGGGTGTAGATTGTGCCCGAGCACTGTGTGATGGAGGGTGTAGATTGTGCCCGAGCACTGTGCGATAGATGGTTTAGATTGTGTCCGAGCACAGTGCGATGGAGGGTGTAGATTGTGCCCGAGCACTGTGTGATGGAGGGTGTAGATTGTGCCCGAGCACTGTGCGATGGAGGGTGTAGATTGTGCCCGAGCACTGTGTGATGGAGGGTGTAGATTGTGCCCGAGCACTGTGCGATGGAGGGTGTAGATTGTGCCCGAGCACTGTGTGATGGAGGGTGTAGATTTTGCCCGAGCACTGTGTGATGGAGGGTGTAGATTGTGCCCGAGCACTGTGCGATGGATGGTGTAGATTGTGCCCGAGCACTGTGTGATGGAGGGTGTAGATTTTGCCCGAGCACTGTGTGATGGAGGGTGTAGATTGTGCACGAGCACTGTGTGATGGAGGGTGTAGATTGTGCCCGAGCACTGTGCGATAGATGGTTTAGATTGTTTCCGAGCACAGTGCGATGGAGGGTGTAGATTGTGCCCGAGCACTGTGTGATGGAGGGTGTAGATTCTGCCTGAGCACTGTGTGATGGAGGGTGTAGATTGTGCCCGAGCACTGTGCGATAGATGGTTTAGATTGTGTCCGAGCACAGTGCGATGGAGGGTGTAGATTGTGCCCGAGCACTGTGCGATGGAGGGTGTCGATTGTGCCCGAGCACTGTGTGATGGAGGGTGTAGATTGTGCCCGAGCACTGTGCGATGGAGGGTGTAGATTGTGCCCGAGCACTGTGCGATGGAGGGTGTAGATTGTGCCCGAGCACTGTGCGATGGATGGTGTAGATTGTGCCCGAGCACTGTGTGATGGAGGGTGTAGATTTTGCTGAGCACTGTGTGATGGAGGGTGTAGATTGTGCCCGAGCACTGTGTGATGGAGTGTGTCGATTTTGCTGAGCACTGTGTGATGGAGGGTGTAGATTGTGTCCGAGCACTGTGTGATGGAGGGTGTAGATTGTGCCCGAGCACTGTGTGATGGAGGGTGTAGATTGTGCCCGAGCACTGTGTGATGGAGGGTGTGGATTGTGCCCGAGCACTGTGTGATGGAGGGTGTAGATTGTGCCCGAGCACTGTGCGATGGAGGGTGTAGATTGTGCCCGAGCACTGTGCGATGGAGGGTGTAGATTGTGTCCGAGCACTGTGCGATAGATGGTTTAGATTGTTTCCGAGCACAGTGCGATGGAGGGTGTAGATTGTGCCCGAGCACTGTGTGATGGAGGGTGTAGATTCTGCCTGAGCACTGTGTGATGGAGGGTGTAGATTGTGCCCGAGCACTGTGCGATAGATGGTTTAGATTGTGTCCGAGCACTGTGCGATAGATGGTTTAGATTGTGTCCGAGCACTGTGCGATGGAGGGTGTAGATTGTGCCCGAGCACTGTGCGATGGAGGGTGTAGATTGTGCCCGAGCACTGTGCGATGGAGGGTGTAGATTTTGCTGAGCACTGTGTGATGGAGGGTGTAGATTGTGCCCGAGCACTGTGTGATGGAGTGTGTAGATTGTGCCCGAGCACTGTGTGATGGAGGGTGTAGATTTTGCTGAGCACTGTGTGATGGAGGGTGTAGATTTTGCCCGAGCACTGTGTGATGGAGGGTGTAGATTGTGCCCGAGCACTGTGCGATGGATGGTGTAGATTGTGCCCGAGCACTGTGTGATGGAGGGTGTAGATTTTGCCCGAGCACTGTGTGATGGAGGGTGTAGAATGTGCCCGAGCACTGTGTGATGGAGGGTGTAGATTGTGCCCGAGCACTGTGCGATAGATGGTTTAGATTGTGTCCGAGCACAGTGCGATGGAGGGTGTAGATTGTGCCCGAGCACTGTGCGATGGAGGGTGTCGATTGTGCCCGAGCACTGTGTGATGGAGGGTGTAGATTGTGCCCGAGCACTGTGCGATGGAGGGTGTAGATTGTGCCCGAGCACTGTGCGATGGAGGGTGTAGATTGTGCCCGAGCACTGTGCGATGGAGGGTGTAGATTTTGCTGAGCACTGTGTGATGGAGGGTGTAGATTGTGCCCGAGCACTGTGTGATGGAGTGTGTAGATTGTGCCCGAGCACTGTGTGATGGAGGGTGTAGATTTTGCTGAGCACTGTGTGATGGAGGGTGTAGATTGTGCCCGAGCACTGTGTGATGGAGGGTGTAGATTGTGCCCGAGCACTGTGTGATGGAGGGTGTGGATTGTGCCCGAGCATTGTGTGATGGAGGGTGTAGATTGTGCCCGAGCACTGTGCGATGGAGGGTGTAGATTGTGTCCGAGCACAGTGCGATGGAGGGTGTAGATTGTGCCCGAGCACTGTGCGATGGAGGGTGTAGATTGTGCCCGAGCACTGTGCGATGGAGGGTGTAGATTGTGCCCGAGCACTGTGCGATGGAGGGTGTAGATTTTGCTGAGCACTGTGTGATGGAGGGTGTAGATTGTGTCCGAGCACTGTGTGATGGAGTGTGTAGATTGTGCCCGAGCACTGTGTGATGGAGGGTGTAGATTTTGCTGAGCACTGTGTGATGGAGGGTGTAGATTGTGCCCGAGCACTGTGTGATGGAGTGTGTAGATTGTGCCCGAGCACTGTGTGATGGAGGGTGTAGATTGTGCCCGAGCACTGTGTGATGGAGGGTGTGGATTGTGCCCGAGCACTGTGTGATGGAGGGTGTAGATTGTGCCCGAGCACTGTGCGATGGAGGGTGTAGATTGTGTCCGAGCACAGTGCGATGGAGGGTGTAGATTGTGCCCGAGCACTGTGTGATGGAGGGTGTAGATTGTGTCCGAGCACAGTGCGATGGAGGGTGTAGATTGTGCCCGAGCACTGTGTGATGGAGGGTGTAGATTGTGCCCGAGCACTGTGTGATGGAGGGTGTAGATTGTGCCCGAGCACTGTGTGATGGAGGGTGTAGATTGTGCCCGAGCACTGTGCGATAGATGGTTTAGATTGTGTCCGAGCACAGTGCGATGGAGGGTGTAGATTGTGCCCGAGCACTGTGTGATGGAGGGTGTAGATTGTGCCCGAGCACTGTGCGATGGAGGGTGTAGATTGTGCCCGAGCACTGTGTGATGGAGGGTGTAGATTGTGCCCGAGCACTGTGCGATGGAGGGTGTAGATTGTGCCCGAGCACTGTGTGATGGAGGGTGTAGATTTTGCCCGAGCACTGTGTGATGGAGGGTGTAGATTGTGCCCGAGCACTGTGCGATGGATGGTGTAGATTGTGCCCGAGCACTGTGTGATGGAGGGTGTAGATTTTGCCCGAGCACTGTGTGATGGAGGGTGTAGAATGTGCCCGAGCACTGTGTGATGGAGGGTGTAGATTGTGCCCGAGCACTGTGCGATAGATGGTTTAGATTGTTTCCGAGCACAGTGCGATGGAGGGTGTAAATTGTGCCCGAGCACTGTGTGATGGAGGGTGTAGATTGTGCCTGAGCACTGTGTGATGGAGGGTGTAGATTGTGCCCGAGCACTGTGCGATGGATGGTGTAGATTGTGCCCGAGCACTGTGTGATGGAGGGTGTAAATTGTGCCCGAGCACTGTGTGATGGAGGGTGTAGATTGTGCCTGAGCACTGTGTGATGGAGGGTGTAGATTGTGCCCGAGCACTGTGCGATAGATGGTTTAGATTGTGTCCGAGCACAGTGCGATGGAGGGTGTAGATTGTGCCTGAGCACTGTGTGATGGAGGGTGTAGATTGTGCCCGAGCACTGTGCGATGGATGGTGTAGATTGTGCCCGAGCACTGTGTGATGGAGGGTGTAGATTTTGCCCGAGCACTGTGTGATGGAGGGTGTAGAATGTGCCCGAGCACTGTGTGATGGAGGGTGTAGATTGTGCCCGAGCACTGTGCGATAGATGGTTTAGATTGTTTCCGAGCACAGTGCGATGGAGGGTGTAGATTGTGCCCGAGCACTGTGTGATGGAGGGTGTAGATTGTGCCCGAGCACTGTGCGATAGATGGTTTAGATTGTGTCCGAGCACTGTGTGATGGAGGGTGTAGATTGTGCCTGAGCACTGTGTGATGGAGGGTGTAGATTGTGCCCGAGCACTGTGTGATGGAGGGTGTAGATTGTGCCCGAGCACTGTGCGATGGAGGGTGTAGATTGTGCCCGAGCACTGTGTGATGGAGGGTGTAGATTGTGCCCGAGCACTGTGTGATGGAGGGTGTAGATTGTGCCCGAGCACTGTGCGATGGAGGGTGTAGATTGTGCCCGAGCACTGTGCGATGGAGGGTGTAGATGGTGCCCGAGCACTGTGCGATGGAGGGTGTAGATTGTGCCTGAGCACTGTGTGATGGAGGGTGTAGATTGTGCCCGAGCACTGTGTGATGGAGTGTGTCGATTTTGCCCGAGCACAGTGCGATGGAGGGTGTAGATTTTGCCCGAGCACTGTGCGATGGAGGGTGTAGATTGTGCCTGAGCACTGTGTGATGGAGGGTGTAGATTGTGCCCGAGCACTGTGTGATGGAGTGTGTCGATTTTGCTGAGCACTGTGTGATGGAGGCTGTAGATTGTGCCCGAGCACTGTGAGATGGAGGATGTAGATTGTGCCCGAGCAATGTGTGATGGAGGGTGTAGATTGTGCCCGAGCACTGTGCGATGGAGGGTGTAGATTGAGCCTGAGCATTGTGTGATGGAGGGTGTAGATTGTGCCCGAGCACTGTGTGATGGAGGGTCTAGCTTGTGCCCGAGCAATGTGTGATGGAGGGTGTAGATTTTGCCCGAGCGCTGTGCGATGGAGGGTGTAGATTGTGCCCGAGCACTGTGTGATGGAGGGTGTAGATTGAGCCTGAGCACTGTGTGATGGAGGGTGTAGATTGTGCCCGGGCACTGTGTGATGGAGGGTGTAGATTGTGCCTGAGCACTGTGCGATGGAGGGTGTAGATTGTGCCCGAGCACTGTGCGATGGAGGGTGTAGATTGTGCCCGAGCACTGTGCGATGGAGGGTGTAGATTGTGCCCGAAGACTGTGCGATGGAGGGTGTAGATTGTGCCCGAGCACTGTGCGATGGAGGGTGTAGATTGTGCCCGAGCACTGTGCGATGTAGGGTGTAGATTGTGCCTGAGCACTGTGCGATGGAGGGTGTAGATTGTGCCCGAGCACTGTGCGATGGAGGGTGTAGATTGTGCCCGAGCATTGTGTGATGTAGGGTGTAGATTGTGCCCGAGCACTGTGCGATGGAGGGTGTAGATTTTTCCCGAGCACTGTGCGATGGAGGGTGTAGATTTTTCCCGAGCACTGTGTGATGGAGGGTGTAGATTTTTCCCGAGCACTGTGCGATGGAGGGTGTAGATTTTTCCCGAGCACTGTGCGATGGAGGGTGTAGATTTTTCCCGAGCACTGTGTGATGGAGGGTGTAGATTGTGCCCGAGCACTGTGCGATGAAGGGTGTAGATTGTGCCCGAGCACTGTGTGATGGATGGTGTAGATTGTGCCCGAGCACTGTGCGATGGAGTGTGTCGATTTTGCCCGAGCACTGTGCGATGGAGGGTGTAGATTTTTCCCGAGCACTGTGCGATGGAGGGTGTAGATTTTGCCCGAGCACTGTGCGATGAAGGGTGTAGATTGTGCCCGAGCACTGTGTGATGGAGGGTGTAGATTGTGCCCGAGCACTGTGTGATGGAGGGTGTAGATTGTGCACGAGCACTGTGCGATGGAGGGTGTAGATTGTGCCCGAGCACTGTGTGATGGAGGGTGTAGATTGTGCACGAGCACTGTGCGATGGAGGGTGTAGATTGTGCCCGAGCACTGTGTGATGGAGGGTGTGGATTGTGCCCGAGCACTGTGCGATGGAGGGAGTAGATTGTGCACGAGCACTGTGTGATGGAGGGTGCAGATTTTGCCCGAGCACTGTGTGATGGAGGGTGTAGATTGTGCCCGAGCACTGTGTGATGGAGGGTGCAGATTTTGCCCGAGCACTGTGTGATGGAGGGTGTAGATTGTGCCCGAGCACTGTGTGATGGAGGGTGCAGATTTTGCCCGAGCACTGTGTGATGGAGGGTGTAGATTGTGCCCGAGCACTGTGTGATGGAGGGTGTAGATTGTGCCCGAGCAATGTGTGATGGAGGGTGTAGATTGTGCCCGAGCAATGTGCGATGGAGGGTGTAGATTTTGCCCGAGCGCTGTGTGATGTAGGGTGTAGATTGTGCCCGTGCACTGTGCGATGGAGGGTGTAGATTGTGCCCGAGCACTGTGCGATGGAGGGTGTAGATTGTGCCCGAGCACTGTGCGATGGAGGGAGTAGATTGTGCCCGAGCACTGTGTGATGGAGGGTGTAGATTGTGCCCGAGCACTGTGTGATGGAGGGTGTGGATTGTGCCCGAGCACTGTGTGATGGATGGTGTAGATTGTGCCCGAGCACTGTGTGATGGAGGGTGTGGATTGTGCCCGAGCACTGTGTGATGGAGGGTGTAGATTGTGCCCGAGCACTGTGTGATGGAGGGTGTAGATTGTGCCCGAGCACTGTGTGATGGAGGGTGTAGATTGTGCCCGAGCACTGTGTGATGGAGGGTGTAGATTGTGCCCGAGCACTGTGCGATAGATGGTTTAGATTGTGTCCGAGCACTGTGTGATGGAGGGTGTAGATTGTGCCCGAGCACTGTGTGATGGAGGGTGTAGATTGTGCCCGAGCATTGTGTGATGGAGGGTGTAGATTGTGCCCGAGCACTGTGCGATGGAGGGTGTAGATTGTGTCCGAGCACTGTGTGATGGAGGGTGTGGATTGTGCCCGAGCACTGTGTGATGGAGGGTGTAGATTGTGCCCGAGCACTGTGTGATGGAGGGTGTAGATTGTGCCCGAGCACTGTGTGATGGAGGGTGTAGATTGTGCCCGAGCACTGTGTGATGGAGGGTGTAGATTGTGCCCGAGCACTGTGCGATAGATGGTTTAGATTGTGTCCGAGCACTGTGTGATGGAGGGTGTAGATTGTGCCCGAGCACTGTGTGATGGAGGGTGTAGATTGTGCCCGAGCATTGTGTGATGGAGGGTGTAGATTGTGCCCGAGCACTGTGTGATGGAGGGTGTAGATTGTGCCCGAGCACTGTGTGATGGAGGGTGTAGATTGTGCCCGAGCACTGTGTGATGGAGGGTGTAGATTGTGCCCGAGTACTGTGTGATGGAGGGTGTAGATTGTGCCCGAGCACTGTGTGATGGAGGGTGTAGATTGTGCCCGAGCACTGTGCGATAGATGGTTTAGATTGTGTCCGAGCACTGTGTGATGGAGGGTGTAGATTGTGCCCGAGCACTGTGTGATGGAGTGTGTCGATTTTGCCCGAGCACAGTGCGATGGAGGGTGTAGATTGTGCCCGAGCACTGTGCGATGGAGGGTGTCGATTTTGCTGAGCACTGTGTGATGGAGGGTGTAGATTGTGTCCGAGCACTGTGTAATGGAGGGTGTAGGTTGTGCCTGAGCACTGTGTGATGGAGGGTGTACATTGTGCCCGAGCACTGTGAGATGGAGGATGTAGATTGTGCCCGAGCAATGTGAGATGAAGGGTGTAGATTGTGCCCGAGCACTGTGTGATGGAGGGTGTAGATTGTGCCCGAGCACTGTGTGATGGAGGGTCTAGCTTGTGCCCGAGCACTGTGTGATGGAGGGTCTAGCTTGTGCCCGAGCAATGTGTGATGGAGGGTGTAGATTGTGCCCGAGCACTGTGTGATGGAGGGTGTAGATTGTGCCCGAGCATTGTGTGATGGAGGGTGTAGATTGTGCCCGAGCACTGTGTGATGGAGGGTGTAGATTGTGCCCGAGCACTGTGTGATGGAGGGTGTAGATTGTGCCCGAGCACTGTGTGATGGAGGGTGTAGATTGTGTCCGAGCACTGTGAGATGGAGGATGTAGATTGTGCCCGAGCAATGTGAGATGAAGGGTGTAGATTGTGCCCGAGCACTGTGTGATGGAGGGTGTACATTGTGCCCGAGCACTGTGAGATGGAGGATGTAGATTGTGCCCGAGCAATGTGAGATGAAGGGTGTAGATTGTGCCCGAGCACTGTGTGATGGAGGGTGTAGATTGTGCCCGAGCACTGTGTGATGGAGGGTCTAGCTTGTGCCCGAGCAATGTGTGATGGAGGGTGTAGATTTTGCCCGAGCGCTGTGCGATGGAGGGTGTAGATTGTGCCCGAGCACTGTGTGATGGAGGGTGTAGATTGAGCCTGAGCACTGTGTGATGGAGGGTGTAGATTGAGCCTGAGCACAGTGCGATGGAGGGTGTAGATTGTGCCCGAGCGCTGTGCGATGGAGGGTGTAGATTGTGCCCGAGCACTGTGTGATGGAGGGTGTAGATTGAGCACGAGCACTGTGCGATGGAGGGTGTAGATTGTGCCCGAAGACTGTGCGATGGAGGGTGTAGATTGTGCCCGAGCACTGTGCGATGGAGGGTGTAGATTGTGCCCGAGCACTGTGCGATGTAGGGTGTAGATTGTGCCTGAGCACTGTGCGATGGAGGGTGTAGATTGTGCCCGAGCACTGTGCGATGGAGGGTGTAGATTGTGCCCGAGCATTGTGTGATGTAGGGTGTAGATTGTGCCCGAGCACTGTGCGATGGAGGGTGTAGATTTTTCCCGAGCACTGTGTGATGGAGGGTGTAGATTTTGCCCGAGCACTGTGCGATGGAGGGTGTAGATTTTTCCCGAGCACTGTGCGATGGAGGGTGTAGATTTTTCCCGAGCACTGTGTGATGGAGGGTGTAGATTTTGCCCGAGCACTGTGCGATGAAGGGTGTAGATTGTGCCCGAGCACTGTGTGATGGATGGTGTAGATTGTGCCCGAGCACTGTGCGATGGAGTGTGTCGATTTTGCCCGAGCACTGTGCGATGGAGGGTGTAGATTTTTCCCGAGCACTGTGCGATGGAGGGTGTAGATTTTGCCCGAGCACTGTGCGATGAAGGGTGTAGATTGTGCCCGAGCACTGTGTGATGGAGGGTGTAGATTGTGCCCGAGCACTGTGTGATGGAGGGTGTAGATTGTGCACGAGCACTGTGCGATGGAGGGTGTAGATTGTGCCCGAGCACTGTGTGATGGAGGGTGTAGATTGTGCCCGAGCACTGTGTGATGGAGGGTGTAGATTGTGCCCGAGCACTGTGCGATGGAGGGTGTAGATTGTGGCCGAGCACTGTGCGATGGAGGGAGTAGATTGTGCACGAGCACTGTGTGATGGAGGGTGCAGATTTTGCCCGAGCACTGTGTGATGGAGGGTGTAGATTGTGCCCGAGCACTGTGTGATGGAGGGTGCAGATTTTGCCCGAGCACTGTGTGATGGAGGGTGTAGATTGTGCCCGAGCACTGTGTGATGGAGGGTGCAGATTTTGCCCGAGCACTGTGTGATGGAGGGTGTAGATTGTGCCCGAGCACTGTGTGATGGAGGGTGTAGATTGTGCCCGAGCACTGTGTGATGGAGGGTGTAGATTGTGCCCGAGCACTGTGCGATGGAGGGTGTAGATTGTGCCCGAGCACCGTGCGATGGAGGGTGTACATTGTGCCCGAGCACTGTGTGATGGAGGATGTAGATTGTGCCCGAGCAATGTGTGAAGTGGGGTGTAGATTGTGCCCGAGCACTGTGTGATGGAGGGTGTAGATTGTGCCCGAGCAATGTGTGATGGAGGGTGTAGATTGTGCCCGAGCAATGTGCGATGGAGGGTGTAGATTTTGCCCGAGCGCTGTGTGATGTAGGGTGTAGATTGTGCCCGAGCACTGTGTGATGGAGGGTGTAGATTGTGCCCGAGCACTATGCGATGGAGGGTGTAGATTGTGCCCGAGCACTGTGCGATGGAGGGAGTAGATTGTGCCCGAGCACTGTGTGATGGAGGGTGTAGATTGTGCCCGAGCACTGTGCGATGGAGGGAGTAGATTGTGCCCGAGCACTGTGTGATGGATGGTGTAGATTGTGCCCGAGCACTGTGTGATGGATGGTGTAGATTGTGCCCGAGCACTGTGTGATGGAGGGTGTAGATTGTGCCCGAGCACTGTGTGATGGAGGGTGTAGATTGTGCCCGAGCACTGTGTGATGGAGGGTGTAGATTGTGCCCGAGCACTGTGCGATGGAGGGAGTAGATTGTGCCCGAGCACTGTGTGATGGAGGGTGTGGATTGTGCCCGAGCACTGTGTGATGGATGGTGTAGATTGTGCCCGAGCACTGTGTGATGGAGGGTGTAGATTGTGCCCGAGCACTGTGTGATGGAGGGTGTAGATTGTGCCCGAGCACTGTGTGATGGAGGGTGTAGATTGTGCCCGAGCACTGTGCGATAGATGGTTTAGATTGTGTCCGAGCACTGTGTGATGGAGGGTGTAGATTGTGCCCGAGCACTGTGCGATAGATGGTTTAGATTGTGTCCGAGCACAGTGCGATGGAGGGTGTAGATTGTGTCCGAGCACAGTGCGATGGAGGGTGTAGATTTTGCCCGAGCACTGTGTGATGGAGGGTGTAGAATGTGCCCGAGCACTGTGTGATGGAGGGTGTAGATTGTGCCCGAGCACTGTGCGATAGATGGTTTAGATTGTGTCCGAGCACAGTGCGATGGAGGGTGCAGATTGTGCCCGAGCACTGTGCGATGGAGGGTGTCGATTGTGCCCGAGCACTGTGTGATGGAGGGTGTAGATTGTGCCCGAGCACTGTGCGATGGAGGGTGTAGATTGTGCCCGAGCACTGTGCGATGGAGGGTGTAGATTGTGCCCGAGCACTGTGCGATGGATGGTGTAGATTGTGCCCGAGCACTGTGTGATGGAGGGTGTAGATTTTGCTGAGCACTGTGTGATGGAGGGTGTAGATTGTGCCCGAGCACTGTGTGATGGAGTGTGTCGATTTTGCTGAGCACTGTGTGATGGAGGGTGTAGATTGTGCCCGAGCACTGTGTGATGGAGGGTGTAGATTGTGCCCGAGCACTGTGCGATGGATGGTGTAGATTGTGCCCGAGCACTGTGTGATGGAGGGTGTAGATTTTGCTGAGCACTGTGTGATGGAGGGTGTAGATTGTGCCCGAGCACTGTGCGATGGAGGGTGCAGATTGTGCCCGAGCACTGTGTGATGGAGGGTGTAGATTGTGCCCGAGCACTGTGCGATGGAGGGTGTAGATTGTGCCCGAGCACTGTGCGATGGAGGGTGTAGATTGTGCCCGAGCACTGTGCGATGGAGGGTGTAGATTGTGCCTGAGCACTGTGTGATGGAGGGTGTAGATTGTGCCCGAGCAATGTGTGATGGAGGGTGTAGATTGTGCCCGAGCACTGTGCGATGGAGGGTGTAGATTTTGCCCGAGCACTGTGCGATGGAGGGTGTCGATTTTGCTGAGCACTGTGTGATGGAGGCTGTAGATTGTGCCCGAGCACTGTGCGATGGAGGGTGTCGATTTTGCTGAGCACTGTGTGATGGAGGCTGTAGATTGTGCCCGAGCACTGTGCGATGGAGGGTGTAGATTTTGCCCGAGCGCTGTGCGATGGAGGGTGTAGATTGTGCCCGAGCACTGTGTGATGGAGGGTGTAGATTGTGCCCGGGCACTGTGTGATGGAGGGTGTAGATTGTGCCCGAGCACTGTGTGATGGAGGGTCTAGCTTGTGCCCGAGCAATGTGTGATGGAGGGTGTAGATTTTGCCCGAGCACTGTGTGATGGAGGGTGTAGATTGTGCCCGAGCACTGTGCGATGGAGGGTGTAGATTGTGCCCGAGCACTGTGCGATGGAGGGTGTAGATTGTGCCCGAAGACTGTGCGATGGAGGGTGTAGATTGTGCCCGAGCACTGTGCGATGGAGGGTGTAGATTGTGCCCGAAGACTGTGCGATGGAGGGTGTAGATTGTGCCCGAGCACTGTGCGATGGAGGGTGTAGATTGTGCCTGAGCACTGTGCGATGGAGGGTGTTGATTGTGCCCGAGCACTGTGTGATGGAGGGTGTAGATAGTGCCCGAGCACTGTGTGATGGAGGGTGTAGATAGTGCCCGAGCACTGTGTGATGGAGGGTGTAGATTGTGCCCGAGCACTGTGTGATGGAGGGTGTAGATAGTGCCCGAGCACTGTGTGATGGAGGGTGTAGATTTTGCCCGAGCACTGTGCGATGGAGGGTGTAGATTGTGCCCGAGCACTGTGTGATGGAGGGTGTAGATAGTGCCCGAGCACTGTGTGATGGAGGGTGTAGATTTTGCCCGAGCACTGTGCGATGGAGGGTGTAGATTTCTCCCGAGCACTGTGCGAGGGAGGGTGTAGATTTTTCCCGAGCACTGTGTGATGGAGGGTGTAGATTTTGCCCGAGCACTGTGCGATGAAGGGTGTAGATTGTGCCCGAGCACTGTGTGATGGATGGTGTAGATTTTTCCCGAGCACTGTGCGATGGAGTGTGTCGATTTTGCCCGAGCACTGTGCGATGGAGGGTGTAGATTTTTCCCGAGCACTGTGCGATGGAGGGTGTAGATTTTGCCCGAGCACTGTGCGATGAAGGGTGTAGATTGTGCCCGAGCACTGTGTGATGGAGGGTGTAGATTGTGCCCGAGCACTGTGTGATGGAGGGTGTAGATTGTGCACGAGCACTGTGCGATGGAGGGTGTAGATTGTGCCCGAGCACTGTGTGAGGGAGGGTGTAGATTGTGCCCGAGCACTGTGCGATGGAGGGTGTAGATTGTGCCCGAGCACTGTGCGATGGAGGGTGTAGATTGTGCCCGAGCACTGTGCGATGGAGGGAGTAGATTGTACCCGAGCACTGTGCGATGGAGGGTGTAGATTGTGCCCGAGCACTGTGCGATGGAGGGACTAGATTGTGCACGAGCACTGTGTGATGGAGGGTGCAGATTTTGCCCGAGCACTGTGTGATGGAGGGTGTAGATTGTGGCCGAGCACTGTGTGATGGAGGGTGCAGATTTTGCCCGAGCACTGTGTGATGGAGGGTGTAGATTGTGCCCGAGCACTGTGTGATGGAGGGTGCAGATTTTGCCCGAGCACTGTGTGATGGAGGGTGTAGATTGTGCCCGAGCACTGTGTGATGGAGGGTGTAGATTGTGCCCGAGCACTGTGCGATGGAGGGTGTGGATTGTGCCTGAGCACTGTGTGATAGAGGGTGTAGATTGTGCCCGAGCACTGTGCGATGGAGGGTGTAGATTGTGCCCGAGCACTGTGTGATGGAGGGTGTAGATTGTGCCCGAGCACTGTGCGATGGAGGGTGTAGATTGTGCCCGAGCACTGTGCGATGGAGGGTTTAGATTGTGCCCGAGCACTGTGCGATGGAGGATGTACATTGTGCCCGAGCACTGTGTGATGGAGGATGTAGATTGTGCCCGAGCAATGTGTGAAGGAGGGTGTAGATTGTGCCCGAGCACTGTGTGATGGAGGGTGTAGATTGTGCCCGAGCAATGTGTGATGGAGGGTGTAGATTGTGCCCGAGCAATGTGCGATGGAGGGTGTAGATTTTGCCCGAGCGCTGTGTGATGTAGGGTGTAGATTGTGCCCGAGCACTGTGTGATGGAGGGTGTAGATTTTGCCCGAGCGCTGTGTGATGGAGGGTGTAGATTGTGCCCGAGCACTGTGTGATGGAGGGTGTAGATTGAGCCTTAGCACTGTGTGATGGAGGGTGTAGATTGTGCCCGAGCACTGTGTGATGGAGGGTGTAGATTTTGCCCGAGCGCTGTGTGATGGAGGGTGTAGATTGTGCCCGAGCAATGTGTGATGGAGGGTGTAGATTTTGCCCGAGCGCTGTGCGATGGAGGGTGTAGATTGTGCCCGAACACTGTGCGATGGAGGGTGTAGATTGTGCCCGAGCACTGTGCGATGGAGGGTGTAGATTGTGCCTGAGCACTGTGTGATGGAGGGTGTAGATTGTGCCCGAGCAGTGTGCGATGGAGGGTGTAGATTGTGCCCGAGCACTGTGTGATGGAGGGTGTAGATTGTGCCCGAGCACAGTGCGATGGAGGGTGTTGATTGTGCCCGAGCACTGTGTGATGGAGGGTGTAGATTGTGCCCGAGCACTGTGCGATGGAGGGTGTAGATTGTGCCCGAGCACTGTGCGATGGAGGGTGTAGATTTTTCCCGAGCACTGTGCGATGGAGGGTGTAGATTGTGCCCGAGCACTGTGTGATGGAGGGTGTAGATTGTGCCTGAGCACTGTGCGATGGAGGGTGTAGATTTTTCCCGAGCACTGTGCGATGGAGGGTGTAGATTGTGCCCGAGCACTGTGCGATGGAGGGTGTAGATTGTGCCCGAGCACAGTGCGATGGAGGGTGTTGATTGTGCCCGAGCACTGTGTGATGGAGGGTGTAGATTGTGCCCGAGCACTGTGTGATGGATGGTGTAGATTGTGCCCGAGCACTGTGTGATGGAGGGTGTAGATTTTGCCCGAACACTGTGCGATGGAGGGTGTAGATTTTTCCCGAGCACTGTGTGATGGAGGGTGTAGATTGTGCCCGAGCACTGTGTGATGGAGGGTGTAGATTGTGCCCGAGCACTGTGTGATGGAGGGTGTAGATTGTGCCCGAGCACTGTGTGATGGAGGGTGTAGATTGTGCCCGAGCACTGTGTGATGGAGGGTGTAGATTGTGCCTGAGCACTGTGTGATGGAGGGTGTAGATTTTGCCCGAGCACTGTGCGATGAAGGGTGCAGATTGTGCCCGAGCACTGTGTGATGGAGGGTGTAGATTTTTTCCGAGCACTGTGTGATGGAGGGTGTAGATTTTGCCCGAGCACTGTGCGATGGAGGGTGTAGATTGTGCCCGAGCACTGTGTGATGGAGGGTGTAGATTTTTTCCGAGCACTGTGTGATGGAGGGTGTAGATTTTGCCCGAGCACTGTGTGATGGAGGGTTTAGATTTTTCCCGAGTACTGTGTGAGGGAGGGTGTAGATTTTGCCCGAGCACTGTGCAATGAAGGGTGTAGATTGTGCCCGAGCACTGTGTGATGGAGGGTGTAGATTTTTCCCGAGCACTGTGTGATGGAGGGTGTAGATTGTGCCCGAGCACTGTGTGATGGAGAGTGTCGATTTTTCCCGAGCACTGTGTGATGGAGGGTGTAGATTGTGCCCGAGCACTGTGTGATGGAGGGTGTAGATTTTGCCCGAGCACTGTGTGATGGAGGGTGTAGATTGTGCCCGAGCACTGTGTGATGGAGGGTGTAGATTTTTCCCGAGCACTGTGCGATGGAGGGTGTAGATTGTGCCCGAGCATTGTGTGATGGAGGGTGTAGATTGTGCCCGAGCACTGTGTGATGGAGGGTGCAGATTTTGCCCGAGCACTGTGTGATGGAGGGTGTAGATTTTTCCCGAGCACTGTGTGATGGAGGGTGTAGATTGTGCCCGAGCACTTTGCGATGGAGGGTGTAGATTTTGCCCGAGCACTGTGTGATGGAGGGTGTAAATTCTGCCCGAGCACTGTGCGATGGAGGGTGTAGATTGTGCCCGAGCACTGTGTGATGGAGGGTGTAAATTTTGCCCGAGCACTGTGTGATGGAGGGTGTAGATTTTTCCCGAGCACTGTGCGATGGAGGGTGTAGATTGTACCCGAGCACTGTGTGATGGAGGGTGTAGATTTTGCCCGAGCACTGTGTGATGGAGGGTGTAGATTGTGCCCGAGCACTGTGTGATGGAGGGTGCAGATTGTGCCCGAGCACTGTGTGATGGAGAGTGTCGATTTTTCCCGAGCACTGTGTGAAGGAGGGTGTAGATTGTGCCCGAGCATTGTGTGATGGAGGGTGTAGATTGTGCCCGAGCACTGTGTGATGGAGGGTGTAGATTGTGCCCGAGCACTGTGTGATGGAGGGTGTAAATTTGTCCCGAGCACTGTGCGATGGAGGGTGTAGATTGTGCCCGAGCACTGTGTGATGGAGGGTGTAGATTGTGCCCAGGCACTGTGTGATGGAGGGTGTAGATTGTGCCTGAGCACTGTGCGATGGAGGGTGTAGATTGTGCCCGAGCACTGTGCGATGGAGGGTGTAGATTGTGCCCGAGCACTGTGCGATGGAGGGTGTAGATTGTGCCCGAAGACTGTGCGATGGAGGGTGTAGATTGTGCCCGAGCACTGTGCGATGGAGGGTGTAGATTGTGCCCGAGCACTGTGCGATGTAGGGTGTAGATTGTGCCTGAGCACTGTGCGATGGAGGGTGTAGATTGTGCCCGAGCACTGTGCGATGGAGGGTGTAGATTGTGCCCGAGCATTGTGTGATGTAGGGTGTAGATTGTGCCCGAGCACTGTGCGATGGAGGGTGTAGATTTTTCCCGAGCACTGTGCGATGGAGGGTGTAGATATTTCCCGAGCACTGTGTGATGGAGGGTGTAGATTTTGCCCGAGCACTGTGCGATGAAGGGTGTAGATTGTGCCCGAGCACTGTGTGATGGATGGTGTAGATTGTGCCCGAGCACTGTGCGATGGAGTGTGTCGATTTTGCCCGAGCACTGTGCGATGGAGGGTGTAGATTTTTCCCGAGCACTGTGCGATGGAGGGTGTAGATTTTGCCCGAGCACTGTGCGATGAAGGGTGTAGATTGTGCCCGAGCACTGTGTGATGGAGGCAGTAGATTGTGCCCGAGCACTGTGCGATGGAGGGTGTAGATTGTGCCCGAGCACTGTGCGATGGAGGGAGTAGATTGTGCCCGAGCACTGTGCGATGGAGGGTGTAGATTGTGCCCGAGCACTGTGCGATGGAGGGAGTAGATTGTGCACGAGCACTGTGTGATGGAGGGTGCAGATTTTGCCCGAGCACTGTGTGATGGAGGGTGTAGATTGTGCCCGAGCACTGTGTGATGGAGGGTGCAGATTTTGCCCGAGCACTGTGTGATGGAGGGTGTAGATTGTGCCAGAGCACTGTGTGATGGAGGGTGTAGATTGTGCCCGAGCACTGTGTGATGGAGGGTGCAGATTTTGCCCGAGCACTGTGTGATGGAGGGTGTAGATTGTGCCCGAGCACTGTGTGATGGAGGGTGTAGATTGTGCCCGAGCACTGTGCGATGGAGGGTGTGGATTGTGCCCGAGCACTGTGTGATGGAGGGTGTAGATTGTGCCCGAGCACTGTGTGATGGAGGGTGTAGATTGTGCCCGAGCACTGTGCGATGGAGGGTGTAGATTGTGCCCGAGCACTGTGCGATGGAGGGTGTAGATTGTGCCCGAGCACTGTGTGATGGAGGGTGTAGATTGTGCCCGAGCACTGTGCGATGGAGGGTGTAGATTGTGCCCGAGCACTGTGCGATGGAGGGTTTAGATTGTGCCCGAGCACTGTGCGATGGAGGGTGTACATTGTGCCCGAGCACTGTGTGATGGAGGATGTAGATTGTGCCCGAGCAATGTGTGAAGGAGGGTGTAGATTGTGCCCGAGCACTGTGTGATGGAGGGTGTAGATTGTGCCCGAGCAATGTGTGATGGAGGGTGTAGATTGTGCCCGAGCAATGTGCGATGGAGGGTGTAGATTTTGCCCGAGCGCTGTGTGATGTAGGGTGTAGATTGTGCCCGAGCACTGTGTGATGGAGGGTGTAGATTGAGCCTGAGCACTGTGTGATGGAGGGTGTAGATTTTGCCCGAGCGCTGTGTGATGGAGGGTGTAGATTGTGCCCGAGCAATGTGCGATGGAGGGTGCAGATTGTGCCCGAGCACTGTGTGATGGAGGGTGTAGATTGAGCCTGAGCACTGTGTGATGGAGGGTGTAGATTTTGCCCGAGCGCTGTGTGATGGAGGGTGTAGATTGTGCCCGAGCAATGTGTGATGGAGGGTGTAGATTTTGCCCGATCGCTGTGCGATGGAGGGTGTAGATTGTGCCCGAGCACTGTGCGATGGAGGGTGTACATTGTGCCCGAGCACTGTGTGATGGAGGATGTAGATTGTGCCCGAGCAATGTGTGAAGGAGGGTGTAGATTGTGCCCGAGCACTGTGTGATGGAGGGTGTAGATTGTGCCCGAGCAATGTGCGATGGAGGGTGTAGATTTTGCCCGAGCGCTGTGTGATGTAGGGTGTAGATTGTGCCCGTGCACTGTGCGATGGAGGGTGCAGATTGTGCCCGAGCACTGTGTGATGGAGGGTGTAGATTGAGCCTGAGCACTGTGTGATGGAGGGTGTAGATTTTGCCCGAGCGCTGTGTGATGGAGGGTGTAGATTGTGCCCGAGCAATGTGTGATGGAGGGTGTAGATTTTGCCCGATCGCTGTGCGATGGAGGGTGTAGATTGTGCCCGAGCACTGTGCGATGGAGGGTGTAGATTGTGCCCGAGCACTGTGTGATGGAGGGTGTAGATTGAGCCTGAGCACTGTGTGATGGAGGGTGTAGATTGTGCCCGAACACTGTGCGATGGAGGGTGTAGATTGTGCCCGAGCAGTGTGCGATGGAGGGTGTAGATTGTGCCCGAGCAGTGTGCGATGGAGGGTGTAGATTGTGCCTGAGCACTGTGTGATGGAGGGTGTAGATTGTGCCCGAGCACTGTGCGATGGAGGGTGTAGATTTTTCCCGAGCACTGTGCGATGGAGGGTGTAGATTGTGCCCGAGCATTGTGTGATGGAGGGTGTAGATTGTGCCCGAGCACTGTGCGATGGAGGGTGTAGATTTTTCCCGAGCACTGTGCGATGGAGGGTGTAGATTGTGCCTGAGCACTGTGTGATGGAGGGTGTAGATTGTGCCCGAGCACTGTGCGATGGAGGGTGTAGATTTTTCCCGAGCACTGTGCGATGGAGGGTGTAGATTGTGCCCGAGCACTGTGCGATGGAGGGTGTAGATTTTTCCCGAGCACTGTGCGATGGAGGGTGTAGATTGTGCCCGAGCACTGTGCGATGGAGGGTGTAGATTGTGCCCGAGCACTGTGGAATGGAGCGTGTTGATTGTGCCTGAGCACTGTGTGATGGATGGTGTAGATTGTGCCCGAGCACTGTGTGATGGAGGGTGTAGATTTTGCCCGAACACTGTGTGATGGATGGTGTAGATTGTGCCCGAGCACTGTGTGATGGATGGTGTAGATTTTTCCCGAGCACTGTGTGATGGAGGGTGTAGATTTTGCCCGAACACTGTGCGATGGAGGGTGTAGATTTTGCCCGAGCACTGTGCGATGAAGGGTGTAGATTGTGCCCGAGCACTGTGCGATGGAGGGTGTAGATTGTGCCCGAGCACTGTGTGATGGAGGGTGTAGATTTTTCCCGAGCACTGTGTGATGGAGGGTGTAGATTTTGCCCGAGCACTGTGCGATGAAGGGTGTAGATTGTGCCCGAGCACTGTGCGATGGAGGGTGTAGATTGTGCCCGAGCACTGTGTGATGGAGGGTGTAGATTTTTCCCGAGCACTGTGTGATGGAGGGTGTAGATTTTGCCCGAGCACTGTGTGATGGAGGGTTTTGATTTTTCCCGAGTACTGTGTGAGGGAGGGTGTAGATTTTGCCCGAGCACTGTGCAATGAAGGGTGTAGATTGTGCCCGAGCACTGTGTGATGGAGGGTGTAGATTGTGCCCGAGCACTGTGTGATGGAGGGTGTAGATTTTTCCCGAGCACTGTGTGATGCAGGGTGTAGATTGTGCCCGAGCACTGTGTGATGGAGAGTGTCGATTTTTCCCGAGCACTGTGTGATGGAGGGTGTAGATTGTGCCCGAGCATTGTGTGATGGAGGGTGTAGATTTTGCCCGAGCACTGTGTGATGGAGGGTGTAGATTGTGCCCGAGCACTGTGTGATGGAGGGTGTAGATTTTTCCCGAGCACTGTGCGATGGAGGGTGTAGATTGTGCCCGAGCATTGTGTGATGGAGTGTGTAGATTGTGCCCGAGCACTGTGTGATGGAGGGTGTAGATTGTGCCCGAGCACTGTGTGATGGAGGGTGCAGATTTTGCCCGAGCACTGTGTGATGGAGGGTGTAGATTTTTCCCGAGCACTGTGCGATGGAGGGTGTAGATTGTGCCCGAGCACTGTGCGATGGAGGGTGTAGATTGTGCCCGAGCACTGTGTGATGGAGGGTGTAAATTCTGCCCGAGCACTGTGCGATGGAGGGTGTAGATTGTGCCCGAGCACTGTGTGATGGAGGGTGTAAATTTTGCCCGAGCACTGTGTGATGGAGGGTGTAGATTTTTCCCGAGCACTGTGCGATGGAGGGTGTAGATTGTGCCCGAGCACTGTGCGATGGAGGGTGTAGATTGTACCCGAGCACTGTGTGATGGAGGGTGTAGATTTTGCCCGAGCACTGTGTGATGGAGGGTGTAGATTGTGCCCGAGCACTGTGTGATGGAGGGTGCAGATTGTGCCCGAGCACTGTGTGATGGAGAGTGTCGATTTTTCCCGAGCACTGTGTGAAGGAGGGTGTAGATTGTGCCCGAGCACTGTTTGATGGAGGGTGTAGATTTTGCCCGAGCACTGTGTGATGGAGGGTGTAGATTGTGCCCGAGCACTGTGTGATGGAGGGTGTAGATTTTTCCCGAGCACTGTGCGATGGAGGGTGTAGATTGTGCCCGAGCATTGTGTGATGGAGTGTGTAGATTGTGCCCGAGCACTGTGTGATGGAGGGTGTAGATTGTGCCCGAGCACTGTGTGATGGAGGGTGTAGATTTTTCCCGAGCACTGTGTGATGGAGGGTGTAGATTTTGCCCGAGCACTTTGCGATGGAGGGTGTAGATTGTGCCCGAGCACTGTGCGATGGATGGTGTAGATTTTGCCCGAGCACTGTGTGATGGAGGGTGTAAATTTTGCCCGAGCACTGTGCGATGGAGGGTGTAGATTGTGCCCGAGCACTGTGTGATGGAGGGTGTAAATTTTGCCCGAGCACTGTGTGATGGAGGGTGTAGATTTTTCCCGAGCACTGTGCGATGGAGGGTGTAGATTGTGCCCGAGCACTGTGCGATGGAGGTTGTAGATTGTGCCCGAGCACTGTGTGATGGAGGGTGTAGATTTTGCCCGAGCACTGTGTGATGGAGGGTGTAAATTTTGCCCGAGCACTGTGCGATGGAGGGTGTAGATTGTGCCCGAGCACTGTGTGATGGAGGGTGTAAATTTTGCCCGAGCACTGTGTGATGGAGGGTGTAGATTTTTCCCGAGCACTGTGCGATGGAGGGTGTAGATTTTGCCCGAGCACTGTGCGATGGAGGGTGTAGATTGTGCCCGAGCACTGTGTGATGGAGGGTGTAGATTTTGCCCGAACACTGTGTGATGGAGGGTGTAGATTGTGCCCGAGCACTGTGCGATGGAGGGTGTAGATTGTGCCCGAGCAATGTGCGATGGAGGGTGTAGATTGTGTCCGAGCACTGTGCGATGGAGGGTGTAAATTTTGCCCGAGCACTGTGTGATGGAGGGTGTAGATTTTTCCCGAGCACTGTGCGATGGATGGTGTAGATTGTGCCCGAGCACTGTGCGATGGAGGGTGTAGATTGTGCCCGAGCACTGTGCGATGGAGGGTGTAGATTATTCCCGAGCACTGTGTGATGGAGGGTGTAGATTTTGCCCGAGCACTGTGTGATGGAGGGTGTAGATTGTGCCCGAGCACTGTGCGATGGAGGGTGTAGATTGTGCCCGAGCACTGTGTGATGGATGGTGTAGATTGTGCCCGAGCACTGTGCGATGGAGGGTGTAGATTGTGCCCGAGCACTGTGCGATGGAGGGTGTAGATTGTGCCCGAGCACTGTGCGATGGAGGGTGTAGATTTTTCCCGAGCACTGTGCGATGGAGGGTGTAGATTGTGCCCGAGCACTGTGCGATGGTTTCCTGAAAATAGCTTCAAGCAAAAGACAAGAAGTCTAGAACGCAACACTGCTCAATTCTGAAGTTCCAAGCTGACAACTGGATCTTTGGAAGTGTCTGAAAAAAACAACCAACACTGGAACTGAACCAGAAATTGTTGGGCATTCGAAGACAACTAAAGACAGGACAGAAATATTGGTTAATGCTTCAAGTGGTGCTAAGGTCTGCTGAAGGCAGTTACCTGCCTTTTCTGTTTGCAGAGGCTAATGGTCTTCGAAGCAGAGAATGATAGAATACAGGAAGAGACCATTCAGCCCTGTGTTAACTCTTTGAAAGAGCTATTCAATTATTCCTAATCCCCACTGTTCTTTCCCTATGGTCCTGCAAAATTTGCTCCTATAAATGTTTATCCAATTCCATTTTGAAAGTTACTATTGAATCTGCTTCCGCCACCCTTTCAAGCAGCGCGTTCCAGAGTCGAGGCCTGCTACCTGACCCGAATCCGACAGGACCCGACGGCACATTTCGGGTTCGAGTCAGGTCGTGCCCATCTTCAGGGTACGGCGTTCGGGCTCGGGTCTTGCTGAGTCCAGGTGGAGTCGGGTCGGGTCAGGTCGGGCCAGACACACACGGTAAGTGCTCTGCTGGTAAGTATTGAAATTAAAAAACTTACCTGAGCTGGGAGCCTGGCAGGAAACTGAGTCTGTGCAGTGATCGAGTGACGTCACTATGACATCATCACACATGCGTTGCAGCTTTGTAGAGATTCCGAGTCTGAAGGTAAGTAAAGGGATGGTCAGGTCGGGCTCAGGTCGGGTCGAGTCGGGGCAGGTTCGGGTCGGGTTGGGCTCGGGGCAAAATGGGAGGGACTCGGGCCGGGTCGGGCTCGGGTGGTTTGGTCGGGTTCGGGTCACGTCCTTTTTTCCTGTCCCTGAGCAAGCCTCTATTCCAGAGCACAACAACTCACTGCTTTTTTTCCCCCTCATGTTGCCATTAGTTCATTTGACAATTACCTTAAATCTGAGTCCTCTCTGGACTGATCTTTCCACCAGCAGAATCAGTTTCTCCCTATTTACTCAATAAAATCTCTTCATTTTGAACACTGCTGTCAAATCTCCTCTTAACCTTCTCTGCTCCAAAGCGAATAATGTTCAGTTTCTCTAGTCTCTCCATGCAACTGATGTGCATCACCCCTGGTACTATTCGAGTTAATCTCCTCTGCATGTTCTGCAACCTCGATATCCTTCCTAAAGTGTGGTGCCCAGAAATGGACACAATGCTCTGGCTGAGGCCTAACCAGTATTTTGTAAAGGTTTCTTCCCTGCTTTTGCTACTGATAAAGCCAAGGGTGCCGTATGTCTTTTTAACAGACATCTCAACTTGCTATGTCTTTTCTGCTTTTATCACATCATGTAATGATCAGTCCAGTAATGACACCAAAATTAATTCATAATTTTCCCTCATATAAGGGTCTCATAAAAGCTTGTATTTTTGATCGTGTTTTTCCACGTTCCTAGGGTGAAGATCTTATGCAAATCAAAGGGAAAGCTTTTATTACCCCTGTTATCACAGAAACTCTAAGAAACTCAGCTCCGATATTTTAATTTCCATTAATTTATCCCTTTCGTGAAATTTACTTGTGTGGATGAAGGATATTTTAATTGTTATTCATCAAAACTGCACCCTCAATGATATGCAGAAAGAAACATTACAGTATTACCCGCAGCTTGTCTAAGCTTCTTTCGCCAGAGGGAAAGAGAATTGAATAAATATGTTTATCATTTTAAAATGGTTCGATTTAAAAATTCTCATGCTTGGGTTCAAATCACTCCACGGTCTTGCCCCTCCCTATCTCTGCAGGCACTTCCAGTCCTACAACCCGTGCCTGCACCCCCTCCCTCACCACCTGCCCCTGCTCCCCCTCCGCCCCCACCCCCCCCCCCCCCCACACCAAGATATCTGCGATTCTCCAATTCTGGCCTCTTGTGTATTCACGACTTTCATCACTCCACGACTGGTGGTCGAGCCTTCAGTTGCCTGGGCCTTAAGATCTGGAATTCCTTCTCTCAGCCTCTTTTCTTCTCTACCCCTCACTCTTCCTTTATGTCACTCTTTAAAACCAAATTTTTAATCACCTGTCCTGATATCTTTTTATGTGCCTCAGAGTCAAATTGTTCCTTTGAAGCACTGTGAGATGTTTTTATTACATTTAAGGTGCTAAACAAATGCAAGATGCCATTGTAAAGAACTGCATGTGAAGTTAATAAATGTTCTGGGTGGTAATATTTATTTTTAATTTGGGGCCATCAGTTAAAAGTTCCTCTGCTGATTTGAATAATGTATACATTATACATCCCCATTAGCAATAGACGCTCACTGGAACAGCTGCTTTATGCAGCTCACTGCTTTAGATAAAGACACTGCAGAATGTTACGACCTGATCCCACGCACTTTTTTCTGAGTGATGGCTCAGCCAAGTAACACTGATGGATATATCAGACAGTGCCAGCCAGAGACTGGGTTCTGCTTCCAGTCAAGTTTTACAAGAAGGTGACTGATTGATTCTGGCTCAGTGAAGTGAGATCAGTTTTGTCCCCGCTTCTCCTGCCGGTTTTAAGTGTACGTGATGTTTTGTCTCCTCATGAATTATTGAGCGCCGCAAAGTCAGCAGCTGATTTGTTGCCATGCCTCCTGCAATCAGTCTGACAGAAGCAAACTGAAGCAGTTAAACTCATGGACTGTTAATACCCATGTTCTCAGTCTAACAGAGTGAGCGCAGCATGCAATGCTAGCAAACCCCTCGCCCCCTTTCAACTTGTAAAAGATGTTCATGGATGTTGCTTCAGAAGAGTTCTGATCAGGCAGATAAGGGGATCCAGCTGTCCCTTCAACATTACAGTCTATTAATTTAGAAAGCCTCCCAGTCTGGACCTCTCACTGTGAATGGTGGTTTATTGAACCTTCTCAGTACTGAGTCACACTAACCAGAAAGGCCCCAAAAATGAGCTGCAGTCTGTTCTAAAATATCTCGCCTCAGCCAGATCCACCCACAGATTCTGGCCGCTGTTCGTGTCGCTGGGATGTGTCAGAACTTTACTACGAGCACGAGCTGTGAAAGGGCAGAATTACCAGAATCAGACAACAGAATGGCAGATGCACACAAAAGAGCTACAGACCATTATCAGAAGGGGGTACTGGGGAGACAGCTGATTGCTTTTAGAATCACAGGATCATACAGCACTGAAAGAGACCCATTTCACCTCTGTGCCAGCTCTTTGAAAGAGCTTTCCAATTATTCTGACTCCCCCTGCCCTTTCCCCACAGCCTTGCAAATCTTTCCTTTTCAATTGTATATCCAATTCCCTTTTGAAAGTTACTATTGAATCTGCTTCCACAGCCCTTTCAGGCAGCACATTCCAGATCACAACAACTCACTGCATTAAAGAAAAACTCAACACCCCTCTGGTTCTTTTACCAACTATTTAAAATCCTTTGGTTACCGATCCTCCTGCCAGTGGAAACACTTTCTCCTTATTTAGTCTATCAAAACCCTTCATGATTTTGAATAACTCAATTAAATCGTCCTTTAACTTCTCTAGTCTCTCCATGTCACTGAAGTTCCTCATCCTTGGTAGCATTCGAGTAAATGTATAACCAACTCATAAGGGAGTTTATTCTGATAAACATTGGTGAGGGATGTCAAACAATGAATGGTCACTGGCTGTTCAATGTAAATGGCCCATATTAAGATGTATCTGGGTATTGTCTGTTGTGAGTCACAGCTGAGGACCATAATTGTCATTCATTCCCGAAAGGCAATTTATTTATTATTGTAGTTTCCTTTTCTGCTGCTACCAGCTTGGGCCAATATGTCTTTAAACAATCTTCTCTGAAATTCTACCATTTCCTCATATCCCAGTATTCATCATCAACAATAACAACTATCATTGATACAGCACCTTTGCCTTGGTAAAACATCCCAAGGTGCTTCACGGGAACATTATCAAGGAAAATTTGACACAAAGGCACATAAGGAGATATTAAGGCACAGGACCAAAAGCTTGACCAAAGAGCAGTGGAGAGGCAGAGAGTTTTAGGGTGGTAATTCTAGAGCCCAGGTCCACAGCAGCTTAAGTAAAAGCAAAATACTGCGGATGCTGGAAATCCGAAATAAAAAGAGAAAATGCTGGAAATACTGAGCAAGTCTGGCAGCATCTGTGGAGAGAGAAATAGAGTTAATGTTTCAGGTCTGTGACCTTCCATCAGAACTCTCAGCAGCTTAGGACTTGGCCACCAATGATGCAGCGATTAAAATTGGGATGTATAGAATTGGAGAAACGCAGATATTGCAGAGTGTTGCAGGGCTGGAAGAAGTTACAGAGCTAGGAGATTTTCATTTAATTCTCTGTTGTATTTGCTGGGAGAAATATGACTGGCACCAAATAGGTCCCCAAGGTTTCTAAGCACTTCACTGACAACTATTTACCTATCATGGTATGTGTGACCTCCACCACCCAGAATGATATTGACAGCAGATACACGGATACACCACTATCTCCAAGCTTCCCTCCAAATCACACACCATCCTGACTCGGGCATGCACTGCTGCTATTTCTTAAGTTCTTATCAATAGATTTTTGAACCTAAGGGAATTAAGGGATATGGGAATAGGACAGGAAAGTTGAGTTCAGGTAAAAGATCAGGCATGATCTTATTGAATGGTGAAGCAGGTTTGTAGGGCAGTGTGGTCTACAAACCTGCTCCTAATTCTTTATGTTCTTATACATCGCTGTTCCTTCATCGTCACTGGGTCAAAAGCCTAGAAGCTACGCAAACAATTTCTCCTCCAGAAAATTTACCACACAGCCTTTGATGGCCAAAAAAGAGCTATCCAGCTTAATCCTACTTTCCGGCTCTTGGTTTGTAGCCCTGTAGGTTATGTCACCTCAAGTGCATATCCAAGTTTTTTTTAAATGCAATGATGGGGCGGCACAGCGGCGCAGTGGTTAGCACCGCAGCCTCACAGCTCCAGCGACCCGGGTTCAATTCTGGGTACTGCCTGCGTGGAGTTTGCAAGTTCTCCCTGTGTCTGCGTGGGTTTCTGACGGGTACTCTGGTTTCCTCCCACCTCCAAAAGACTTGCAGGTTGGTAGGTAAATTGGCCATTGTAAAAATTGTCTCTAGTGTAGGTAGGTGGTAGGAGAATGGTGGGGATGTGGTAGAGAATATGGGGTTAGTGTAGGGTTAGTATAAATGGGTGGTTGTTGGTTGGCACAGACTCAGTGGGCCGAATGGCCTGTTTCAGTGCTGTATCTCTAAATAAAATAAATAAATAAACAAATGGTTTCTGCCTCTACCATCCTTTCAGGCAATGAGTTCCAGACCCCAGCACCTTCTGGGTGAAAACAATTCTCCTCACTTCCCCTCTAATCCTTCTGCCAATTAATTTTAATTTATACCCCTGGTTATTGATCTCTCTGCTAAGGGAAATATCCTTCCTATCCAATCTATCTTGGCCCCTCTTATTTTTATACACCTCAATTAAATTTCCCCTCAGCCTCCTCTGTTCCAAAGAAAACTAATCCAGCCTATCCAATCTTTCCTCATAGCTAAAATTCTCCATTCCTGGCAACATCTTCATAAATTTCCTCTGCACTCCCTCTAGTGCGATCACATCCTTCATGTAATGCGGTGACCAGAACTGTCTGCAGTACTCTAGCTGTTGCCAGTAATGCCCTCATCCTGTGAATTAATTTTTTTGAAGAAGTTTGAAAAGTGGGAAACATAAAGGAAGGGTGAAAACCATTGGCATAGGGCACTCACAGTAGGTGGATGGTGGCAATGTTAATGGGCTAATAATCTAGGGGCAAAACAGAAAGTGCTGGAAATGCTCAGCAGGTCTGGCAGCATGTGTGGAAAGAGAAGCAAAGTTAATGTTTCAGGTCTGTGACATTTCATCAGAACTGCGAATGCTTTGTAGACATGAGTTCAAATCCCATCATAGTAGCAGGGAGAACTTAAATTTAATTAATTAATATATGTGGATAATGATCATGAAGCTACTGGGGTGTTGTTTAAAATGCTGTCTGCTTTACTAATGCCCAGCAGGGGAGCAAATCTGCCATCCTTACCCTGCTCTGGCCTTTCTGTAACTCAGACCCACAGTAACATGGTTGACTCTTAACCACCCCTTGAAATGGCCCAGCAAGCCACTCGATTGTATGAAACGCCCTGCAGAGAGAGAATTACTGTTACAAGGCTTTCCATTTTTTTGTTAACACTTGAGAATCTATATTTTAAAACTGCAAAAGATTCCATGGATGCCAGAATCTTGAAGAAGCTGAACTTTGGGTGTTTTTCTTAAAAGAAGTTACCAGAAGGTTTGGACTAATGTAAACAAGTTTTACTGGAAAGCACCTGTTTGTAAAGAACCCAGCAGGGGGCTGTGTTCTGACCTGAAGGGACAGATGTTTTCAGGCAAATGGCAGACCACAATTTATAGATGTCTCAGGACTGCTGCTGAACAGTTTTAGTTTCATTTTGAACTGTTAAAAAGCCAGTTCGTGTTTGGCCTGAAAAAAAAGTTGGAGTTTGCTTATTGACCTGACAGAAGAACAAAAGATGCAGCCAGCTTATCTTTCTCTTGAAAATGAAATCCTGTGTCAAGAGTGGTTCCTGTTGCCCCCTGTATTTGAAGAAATCCTGCATGTTTGCAGAAACCTTGCATCTTTGAAGGAACTTTACATTGAATGTGTGAGAATTGGAACCTTTGGTGCTGCACCTCTGATGTAAAACCTATGTGAAGCCTTCTGTAGCTGCATCTCTTGAAAGCCTACACAGACTGATCTTCAACATCACCTGGAAGGGATTGTCCTGGGAAGATCCTAGTGGCAGCCACCTATTCACCTTTGGGACACCTCACCAAAAACCAAGGAAATCTTCTGTACCTACTTTTCAATATAAGTTTTTTTTTATTCCTTCTATTTCTTTGTAACAGCTGTAAACAAAAATCCCTTTTTCCCAGTTAACCAGTTTTGTATGTATGTGTGTGCGCGTGAGCGCTAGGATAAAATAACGGGGTTTAATATTTCCATTTGTGTGTATGTTTTACTTCATTATTGCTAACGACTTGGTTTATAATAAATGGATAATTTGGTTGTTTATTAAAGAAACCTGGTTGATGTGCTTTATTCTGGGAGAAAAGTAGAGTATATGATTGATTGTTTCGGTAAGTGGGAAAATTTACATATATGTTGTGACCTGTGGAGAAGTGGGACTGAATCAACAGTGCATTCCTCCAGCCTCAGTCGTAACACTACACCTACATCACATGGGCTACAGCAATTAGGGATGTGCAATTAATGCTGACCTTGCAAGTGATGCTCACCAGCTCAAGACAAATACAAAAAACCCACCAAGATAGAACAGATGAGATAAAGTAGGAAGCAGTCATTAGTTGACACACATCTTGGGTTTTCTGAAGTTAATGAGTCTCGGAATAACAAAGGATATAAAACTGCCTGGTGCTGAGCTTGGCAAAGAATGAACTAGAGTAGGAAGCTATGATTAATGTGTTGCTCAAGTTATTAGATAGATTAATACCAACACTAAGGGCTGGACTTGTAATAGCAGCAGCAGGTGTACAAAATATCGGCTGTCCCACATGTGATATTCGCGGCTAGGCTGCCACGATTACCATATTGACGCCAGCTATCCCCCCCAATCACGTGGCAGGGGCAGCATTGGCAACAGCATCACCTGATGTTGGATCAGGTGATGGTGCCATCTTTAAATGGCTGCCAGCCCTGAATTTAATCTCCTTGCATTCAATACCAGTTTGTTGCAGCAACATTTCTTCAGTTTGCATCTTCGCAAACATCGTCCCCCCCCGGACATCATTACTGACATGGCAGATGTAATAGCAAGGGTGGCACCATGGTTCAGTGATGCCTCCCTACTGAATCTCCTCCAGGTTGCAAAGGAAAGGCGGCAGGTCCTCTTCCCCAGTGATGGCAAGAAGACGTCCTCCCACCTGACCAAGACGGAGATTGCAGAGGAGGTTAGCAGCTGTGCGGTCACCCGTCGTAACTGGATCCAGTGCAGGAAGGGGGTCAATAACCTCCTACGTTCAGCCAAGATAAGTTGAGCGGTTCCAGATAGTTTGCTGCAACCTGCTTGCCCACAAGCATAAAGGTGTACAGCTGGCACAGCCATTCGAATGATAGGATGGTCATAGCATAATGAGAGCAGATGACTGATACATATGTGAGACCAGTCTCCCTCATTTCCATCTTAGCCCAATTGAGACCCATGACAGATAGAGTCAGTATGAGAGCAGCAACATCCCCCAGGTGCAAAAGTGGGGCCCATGTTAGCATTGACAAGCTGTACAGATGTTTGGAACTTAACAGTAACTTCATCTTTGATCTTTCAGGAGAAGAGGGCCACAACAGCAGGGAGACGACTAGGACCAGTGGCAGGGTGCCTGACCTGCGGACTCTGTCTCAGGCCGAAGAGGAGGTACTGGAGTTAGCTGGGATCCAAGGAGCACGTGCCATATCCAACGTCGAGCTCAGGTCCCAGTTGAAGATAGTGATTATTGGCAAACAAAGAATGAACAAAAATTATATTTTATACAGAAACTTAATGCTGTCATCATTGTGACATGTGTACTATAACACCTAAATGTCTGTGCTTCACATTGCATCTTGCAGGGTGGCACTCTTAATTGCTTGCAGACACCAGGGAAACAACAAGAACCTCTGAGGATGAGCAACGCTTAGCAAATGCACTGTCCCATGACTCACTGTACCTTCCACCAGTGCAGATAGTCTCACCTCGGTGGGTATCTGATCGACATTAGGATCAGGGTCACAAGCTGGTGACAGTACACACACATGCCCGAGCAGTTGGCTGAGGTTGAGACAGCCGAGGCTTCTGACAGTTGGAGGACTGTGGGTGACTAGGCCCATGCTGAACCTCAGGCTGATAGAAGAAACATAGAAAAATAGGAGCAAGAGATGGCCATTCGGCCCTTCGAGCTTGCACCGCCATTCAATAAGATCATGGCTGATCATCCAAACTCAGTAACCTGTTCCTGCTTTCTTCCCATATCCCTTGATCCCATTAGCCCTAAGAACTATATCTAACACTTTCTTGAATATATTTAATGATTTGGCCTCAACTGCTTCCGTGGCAGAGAATTCCATAGGTTCACCACTCTCTGGGTGAAGAAATCTCTCCTCAGCTCAGTCCTAAATGGTTTACCCCTTATCCTTCGACTGTGACCCCTGGTCCTGGACTCCCCCGCCATCGGGAACATCCTTCCTGCATCTAGTCTGTCCAATCCTGTTAGAATTTTGTTGGTTTCTATGAGATCCTCTCTCATTCTTCTAAACTCGCGAATACAAGCCTAATCCACCCAATCTCTCTTCATACGTCAGTCCTACTATCCCAGGAATCAGTCTGGTGAACCTTCGCTGCACTCCCTCAATAGCAAGAACATCCTTCCTCAGATAAGGAGACTAAAACTGCACACAATATTCCAGATGTAGTCTCACCAAGGCCTTGTATAATTGCAGCAAGACATCCTTGCTCCTGTACTCGAATCCTCTCGCTATGAAGGCCAACACACCATTTGCCTTCTTAACTCCCTGCTGCACCTGCATGCTTACTTTCAGCAGCTGGTGCACAAGGACACCCAGGTCTCGCTGCACCTCCCGATTTCCCAATCTATCGCCGTTCAGATAATAATCTGTCTTTCTGTTTTTGCCACCAAAGTGGATAACCTCAAATTTATCCACATTATACTGCATCTGCCATGTATTTGCCCACTCACTCAACCTGTTCAAATCACACTGGAGCTTCTCTGCATCCTCCTCACAGCTCACACTCCCACCCAGCTTTGTGTCGTCTGCAAACTTGGATATATTACATTTAATTCCCTCATCTACATCATTAATATATATTGTTAATAGCTGGTCTCCTAGCACTGATCCCTGCGGTACCCCACTAGTCACTGCCTGCCACTAGGAAAAAGACCCGTTTATTCCTACTCTTTGTTTCCTGTCTGCCAACCAGTTCTCTATCCATGTCAGTACCTTACCCCCAATTCCATGTGCTATAGTTTTGCATGTTATTCTCTTAAGTGGGACTTTATCAAAAGCCTTCTGAAAGTCCAAACACATCACATCCACTTGTTCTCCCTTATCTATTCTACTAGTTTATTTATTTATTTTTATTTTATTTATTTAGAGATACAGCACTGAAACAGGCCCTTCAGCCCACTGAGTCTGTGCCGACCAACAACCACCCATTTATATTACTCCTACACTAATTCCATATTCTTACCACATCCCCACCTGTCTCTATATTTCCCTACCACCTACCTACACTAGGGGCAATTTATAATGGCCAATTTACCTATCAACCTGCAAGGCTTTGGCATGTGGGAGGAAACCGGAGCACCCGGAGAAAACCCACGCAGACACAGGGAGAACTTGCAAACTCCACACAGGCAGTACCCAGAATTGAACCCGGGTCGCTGGAGCTGTGAGGCTGTGGTGTTAACCACTGCGCCACTGTGCCGCCCTATAGTTATATCCTCAAAAATTCCAGTAGATTTGTCAAGCGTGATTTCCCTTCTGTAAATCCATGTTGACTTTGTCTGATCCTGTCACTGTTTTCCAAATGCTCTGCTATTACATCTTTTATAATGGACTCTAGCATTTTCCCTACTACTGAAGTCAGGCGAACCGGTCTATAATTCCCTGTTTTCTCTCTACCTCCTTTTTTAAATAGTCGCGTTACATTAGCTACCTTCTAATCTATTGGAACTGTTCCAGAGTCTACAGAATTTTGAAAAATGACCAGCAATGCATTTACTATTTCTCGGGCCATTTCCTTAAGTACTCTGGGATGTAGATTATCAGGCCCGCATGCTTGTCCTTGTGCGCCCTCTGTGTCATCATTATCGGAGAATGTCTCATGCTACCATACTTTTTCATCTTGCAAGGCCTTCCCTCTCTGCAGTGCTATGCTGTGTAGATGCAACAGAATACAACGATGTGCACAACCCTGTCTGGCGCAGACTGTGAGGCTCCACCACATCTATCGAGGCAGCAGAACCACATCTTCAACATACCAATGGCCTGCTGGATGGTCGCTCGGGTGGAGCTGTGGCAGGTGTTGTAATGCTCTTCAGCATCATTGCTGGTGTTCCTCACTGGTATCAGCACTCATGTCATCGCCAAGAATCCACCCCTGAAAGTGAGCTGAGTAAGTGGAAAACAGCGGCACCTGCGACTGGCACAGTATGAGCGAGCCATGGCAGCTGCCCGGGAAGTGGGCAGGAAGCACTTTCTGTGGTTGCACACTAGTTGGACATTGATTGAATGAAACCCCTTTCTGTTTATGAAGACAGCTGGTTGGTCCGTGGGAGCCTTGATGGGCACATGCATACACTCAATCACACCTTGGACCTGTGGGAATCCCACAATGGCCCCAAATCCAATGGCCCCTCTCGGCCTGATTCTCAGGGTCAGTCCTGAAGTGGACAGAGTCTCTGGCCCTCCTGAACAGAGCATCGGTCACCTCCTTGATGCAGCGGTGCTCTGCGGATTGAGAGACCCCACAATTGTCGTTGGTGGATGCCTGGAATGATCTGGAGGTGTAGAAGTTTAGGGCCACAGTAATTTTGAGGACCACAGGCATAGGGTGACCACCAAAGCCCATTGGTTGCAAATCATCATTCAACAGTACGCAGAGGTGTGTGATGGCCTCTGTCGAGGTCCAGAGTCATCTCTAGCACTGGCGATCAGGCATCTGCAGGTAAGTAATCCGAGTCCTATAGACCCACTGGCGTCTCTGGGCTCCTCTGTGCCTTGGTGGCTGATGCTGCTCACATCCAGGAGCCTCCGCTTGAGCCACACCTGTTTTTTGGGGCCCACTCCGGAGGACATGCCTCATCACAAGTGTATGCAGGAAAACAGGGTGAATCATACCGAGCTCTATCCTCCTTGTAACTTCAAATTCCTTCAAAAGGTCACCTATCTGGGCAGAGATTTGTGCTAATGTCTGGTTCTGCAGTATTCTGGCATGAGCTCTATGATATGGCTTGATGTTGCCCTCACAAATTTTAAATAAGTGCAAGCCATCATGACCGTCAGAATACCATACCAGTTGTCTGCACTGGACACCCGAAAAAAACAACCTGTACAGTTTCTGGGTTCTACCCACCCCCCACGCCAAAGAGTGCATCCATTTTCAGAGCTCCCCCCTTCCCCCTCACAACAGTATACACCTGCAGAGTTCCATCCTCCCCTCACATCTGCAGATTGACCTTCGTGGCAATGTCCGATGTTAAAACAAATTCAACAGGATAACAAGGCATAACTTACCTAACCTTTGTAGGCACAGAGGACTCTCACCTCGGTGGCACCAGGTTTTCAAAGACAGGAAAGTGAAGGCACGTGAGTGCTGCACATCATGCAGAAGATTGCAACGGCTGGTAGGATGGTGACAAATTTCATTCTAATTCATGCAAAACGGTATTTAACATATTTAAAGTACGGTACCGTCACAGAGCGGTGGAGGTGCCACTATGGAACTTTGCCACCTCCGAGAAAATTGGAACCAGCATTATGGCATCCGGTTCGGTGGCAGACGAATCTGCACCGATTCTCTGCACCCACCTCCGCACCCCCGCCCCCCCACACCACCATAGATCACGCCTCCAAACCGAGCACAAAATCCAGTGTGTTAGATTGCAGAAGATTAAACTAATATTGCACTATGGTGCATTGCAAACTGTTATTATTATACCTATTGGCATCACACACAGCCACTACCCCAATGAAAAATATGAAAATAAAATAAGGTGTAATGATCAGGATATTTAAATTAGTGACTGGGATGAGAAAGTGTTAGTCGAGTTTGAGAGGCTTTTGACCTTGGGACAGTTTTCAGTTCTGATCTGTTCCAATGATCTACTGTGTAAATGACCTGTCTGGTGTTGTCATGATCCACACAGATTAAGTTTGACTTGCCGTTTGTATTGAATCATCTGATCTCAGATGAGGTCGGATTACAATTAGCTTCAGTGCCACTTTTAATTACTAATCCAGTGATCCCCTACTAGAAAAGGAAAGACTGGTGAGGACAGAAGGACATGGTCGTCAGAGTTGAACAACTGATCATTGCTTAGATTCATGCACCAGTGTCCATTTGCTGAGGCTCTTGGGGCTGTCAATATCTATGGAACTGTGCCCCAGCATGGGTTTTACACCTACAGCACTGTAGAGGAGAGAACTGTTAAGGAAAAGAATGCTTTCTGATATAAAGGTCACCGACCTGAAACATTAACTCTGTTTCTCTCTCCACAGATGCTGGATGACCTGCTGAGTATTTCCAGCAATTTCTGTTTCTGTTGTGAAAGAAAAGAATGCGTCTGATTTTGCTGAAAATATAATGATGTGTGAACAATGCAAACTATTATTAATGTGCAAATCAGTCAGCAACATGTGGCGAGAAATTGATAGGCCATGAATTGTGAGTTTCCACAAGTTGTTGCATGATTTGCCCTGATCCACAATTAGACTCAAGAAAATGGCACATTGTCCTTAACCTCGGTGAGATTCTTAGAAAGTTGCTACACATTAATTGCCTATTAAACTCATCACAGAAAGACAAGCTCAATAATTAATAATGTAAGTACCCTTTTGTCAATTGTTAATGACTACCCATCTACCTCTCTTACCCAGAAAGTGAACTATTAAAAGTGTGGAGTCTCATTCCATCAGGTAGTGAATTGCTGTTGGAGATTTTAAAGAGTCATATGTTCATGTTTTCTGAATTTTCCCTTCAAACTCTTGTTTCTCCCTCTCTTAATCCAATCCTTCTTTCTTTAGTTCTCTTTCTGTGTTATGACATTAAATTCACCCTCCTTCTCAGTCCTTCCGCTGTTTATTTCTCAATCATTAAATCTCATTGGTTAAGGAGTTTACCTGCTGTCCCATTATTCATCAAGTTCCCAGGTGCCCGGTTCCTTCGTGGTACTATTATCAGCTCATACTTCCAGCAGTTCAAAGCAAAAAGGTTTTGAGCTAAAGGGTGCAGGAATGAATCTAGTATGAGATGTGCAGTAGGATCAAATTCTGGGGCATTCAGATCTGCCCTGGCTGTACTTGGATTGATCTATATTTTTTGCTCGGTACTGTGTTAAATACTCAGGCATACTGTAGCACAGAACTATGTAAATTAAACTGCAGCTACATTCCTGTCAGATTGACTGGCTCTCAGTTGCTGAGATTGTCAGGGTTTGAGGGAATACAGTGCCCTCTGTACATATCACTTGCCAAAGGCAAAAACACCACCCTTAAGGAATATCTGGCTGCCAAATCCTCATGGTATTTATGGGGTATTCAAACCAATTATCGGTTACCTGCCAATTAGTACCGAGCCTCCTCACTTGATTTAGCACCTTGCTAGTTGAGATAGCTATGTGTTAAGTGACAGATAACCAATAAATTGTGTATCACTGCTGATAGCTGATGGTCTGAGTCTGAATGGTATTAGTTGACACCGATCTTCCAATCTCCATTGAGTTGCACTTTGTGTTCCTGTGTATTTCAATGTGATGGCAGCTATTGAACTGAAATAAGAAGATACATTCCATGGTGCTGTTTTAAAAGTGAGGATGTGGGTACAATGCAGGTGGGCCCCACAATGAACAACTCACATGGGCAGTCTGGAGATGTCAAGATCCTGACTGAGCCTAATGACAGGGCCTCACTTCCATAAATTTTCTCTGTGTGGGAACTTGGTGCCCGATGACCACAGCCAGGGAACTCATGTACACGGTGAGGTGGGTGGGGGGGGGGGGGAGTTCTGGGCACAATCAGGAAGGAAGTGGATGGTGGTGGGACCCACAAGACCAGTATCAGTTAGTTTATGTAGACAATAACGAAGAAAGAAGAATTTCGATTTCTATAGAGCAAGGTTGTCGAAACTTTTCATGTGTGGGCACCACATTACAATTTTTATCTAACATAGGGGGCCAGTGAGACAATTTCAGAAAGATAAAGGCATTAAAATTTATCTCACTATTAATCAAAACAACAACAAATGTGCATTTTTATAAAGAAGCTTTAAATGAAAAGATTAATTTATTGACTTACTTTCTGGTCACTATGTTGGACATTGATTTAGTGAGATACCTGGAATTGTTTTGCTTGCACAAGTAGTCAATATTTGCCCATACACATGTTTTAGCGATGAGGAGTATTCCAGATTGTTGTTCATCTGTCAAAAGTGATCTTGATCACTTTCTCTCTCTGTCTCTCTCCCTCTCCCTGTGTCCCCACTCTGTGTCCCCTCTTTTCTCTCTCTGTCCCCCTTTCTCTTTCTCTGACAATTGCAAAAAGCTGGAACACTCAGCAGGTGGTTGGTCAGTTTAAAAAAAAATCACAAGCTGACAGGTGCTGACATTGGGAACAGCGATTTCCCAACTTCAGACTGATTCGGAGTTTTCCAGCAAGCTTTTAAAAAAAAGTTGGAACCTGCCGGAAAACCCGACATCTATCCGAAGCTGAGAAACTGCTGTTCCCAATGTCAGCACCCATCAGCTGTGAAACTGACAGCGCAATTTTTTTAAAAGCCGGTCTGAAAGAAGAAGACAGTGGAAAATTTCTCATCCTTGAAATATATCCGTGGGCCAGATAGAAACCTTTGATGGGCCAGATCCAGGCCTGCAGGTCGTATGTTTGGACAACCCTGCTATAGTGCTTTATCTAGCTCTCAGGAAACCTCAAAGTGCTTCACATTCATGTAACTACGTTAAAGTGTAGTGCAGTTGGGTCCAAGGTGAGTCAAACTGCTGGAGTTAAAATCGGACTTTGCCAACAACAAATATTTGAGCTCATAATCTAGGATGTCAATTCCTTACAGTTCTGAAGGTACATTCTGTTGTGTTTGATGTTAAACAAGGATCCTGTCAGTCTGTTGAGGGGTAGGTTAATGTGGGCAGATGGATTTCCCAGTGTCCTGGCCAATATTCCTCCCTCAACCATTACCATCAGAAGAAGGAAATACTTGTCTTTGTTTAGCAGCCTCAAAACCTCAGGACATCCCAAAGCACTTTACATCCAATGAAGTACCTTTGAACTGTTGTTATGTAGGAAACTCAGCAGCCAATTGGTACACAGCATAATACCCCCCCCCCCCTCGACTCCCTCCACCACTGGAGACAGGCTAGGAGGCAGGGGGCCCAAAGAATTGTGACGGGAGGTGGGAGAGAGTGGAGGGCCCGTCGCACCATGATTAAGTCGGGGGCGGGAGAGGCCAAAGACAGCCTTCCCACCCAAAGGCCAATTGAGGCCCTTATAAGCCCGTTCCTGCCACTGCTAGGATTATGCTAGTGGCAGGGTGGGGGGGAGGGGGTGGTCTCCTCCACGTGGCGTGGTCACCCAGTAAAACGAGGAAACCTCCCTGTGGACTTGGGGGGAGGGGCCCTCCTCCATGGGCAATCTGTGACCCACGGAGGGCCCCCAGGTGGAAAACCGCCCCACCTCCTTGAACCCCCCCACTCCTCTTGCACTCAACGCCCACCCTCCCGCCCACCCCCCAACCTCCCAACACCTCCCCTCCACCCCACCCCCACACCACCCCACATCGCTGGGGCCTGCTGGACTGGCCCCGGTGACCAGTCTCACTTACCTTGGGTCTGGGTCTCCAGTGCTGGGCCTGGTTCCAAGGCCTCTTGTAGTACCAGCAGTGGCCACCACTCCCGGTGACGCTGCCAATGCTACTGAGCTGCCAGCCCTCTGACTGGACGGCAGTTCATGGAGGTAGGATCCACATCTTTAAAGGGACTGAGATCCTAGCACTGGGCTGCTAATTGCTTGAATCATGTCGGGGGTGGGGCTCCAAATGTCTGAGGCGGGGTTCCCACCACATTTTCGGCCTGACACCAGGATAACCACTAGCTCCACTAAATACAGCCCAGCAATGTGATAATGACTAGATAATCTATTTTAGAGATGTTGGTTAAGGGATAAATGTTGAGCAGGACACCAGGGATATCTCTCTAATCTTCTTTGAAATATTGTCATGGGATCTTTAACATCCACTTGACAGCACAGAGAATGCTTCAGTTTAATGTTTCATCAAAAAGACGGCACTTCAGCACTCCCTCGGTACTGCACTGGACTGTCAGCTGTGATTTTTGTGCTCTGGAATGGGACTTAAACCCACAACCTTCTGACTCAGAGCCGGAGTGCTACCCACAGAGTTACAGCTGACCCAAATTAACTGGTTAATTCAGTTCTGTTGTTTGTAGGATCTTGATAATAAAAAGTCACTGCGCTTCAAAGTAACTGTATAAATGTGAGGCAATTTGAGGTTTGCTAAGAGATATGATAAAGCTTTATATCAATACAAGTCCTTTGTTCTATACTGTTAGCAACACAACTGAATTGATAATGAGGGTGAGAGGATGACCTATTCTGAACATAGGATTAGGGTTTAATGTTGGGATGGTGCTGATTTAGATTCAGTGAAAGCTCTTCAATCCACCGCCGGCTAAGTACATAAATATAGCCAAACCCACCTCTTCCTCCCCCTAAAAAAAATTAACACAATTACTTCTGGTAAGTGGTGATTGCAATTGCAATGTGACACAATTGCTGTACCAAATTAGTCACAAAACAGAACAAAATGCTCCACTGGGAATGTCCAATGAAGATACATAGCAGTCACAACAATCCTCGTCGGCTCAGTCAGACCCATCCCTGGCTTCAACGGATCAATGAAAACCAATAGGTCAGAGCAGTGTTCACATCTTCCATTATGCTTGTGAACTCAACCCCACCACAAGGGTTAATCAATTCTTATACTATCACCATATAATATATATAACAATAAAATATCCTCAATGGAAACAAATAAATCAAAAACCCAACCTATTTTTTTCTTTCGGCCATGTTGCGTTATTGATTGATTTTGGAATTTATAACTGCCTAGGTCCCCAATGGAAACTAACCCAAGCCATAAATTACTTCAAAGGTCAATACCAAACAGGCAGCCATGCTGACCCACGGGTTCTTCTTTGATGACCTGATATTACCAGTTGATTGATAGTTAAGTCAATTCCTCCTTAGGGCAGAAACTGCTTCTTTTGACATCCCGCACACGTATCATGATTACACGTGTCAACCAAGAATTGGTTTTAACATGTCAGGCTATTGTCATCGACTCCTCATATGTTTACTAAATGAGCTCTCCATTTCTGTCTTAGAATGACACTGAAAACTCTTTACTAGTTAACTGCTCGTACATTTGATTTACAACCAGTCAGTAGATTTATTCCTTGAGCAAAGAAGATTACAGTGTAATCTACATTACGACACTTCAGAAGGACTTAATTGGCTGTAAAACGCTTTGGGACACCCTCAGATCACAAAAGGCGCTATATAAATGCAAGTCAATTCTTTGAATATAACGGAGATGTTTAAGATGATGAAAGGAGTTAACAGTGTTAATCTGTTAATTGTGTATCAATTGTTTGATTACATGCAGGTGGAGGGTGTTAATTGAGGTCTTACTTGGGCATTTATAAGCAGACACTTACAGAGACTGGTGGAGGGTTTGAGTGAGGAGCGACATATTTGTAATCCTTTTCTCTGTACAATAAATGTGAAACTGAGTAAAGATAGGCTCCAGTATTATCCTTCCATAGCAAGCTTTCTGGAGTTTAACAAATAGGGTGGATAGAGAGAAATCTCTGGTAGGAGAGTCCAGAACGGGGGGACATAACATTAAAACTATAGCTTGGCTACCCAGGGCCAATATCAGGAAGCAGTTCTTCACACCAAGTGTAGGGGAAATTTGGAATGCTCTCCCCAAAAAATTGTGGAGGCTGAGGGTCAATTGAAAATTTCAAAACTGATATTTTTGTTGGGCAAGGGTATTAATAGTTAAGTTTGGTAGATGGAGTTCAGATATAGAGTAACCATGATCCAACTGAATGATTGAACAGGCTCAAAGGGATGCATGGCCTTGCCCTGCTCCTATTACTGTGTTTCACTCTATATGTGTTTATACAGTGAAATATCCATTATTTTCTATAATTAAAGGGTCATTCCTGCCAGTTAACAAAAATTATAAATAATCAAGACTTCTCAGATTTTTGATCCAACCTGCTGGTACAGCAATACCGCAGGAACAGGAGCAAGCACACATACAATGCAAATAACATGGATTGCATAATGTGGTTGGGAAGATTGGTGTTAGAAACCACGGCAATGAAGTGTTTCACACAGAAATGTGATCCCATGGAAATCCTGCTGAATAGTGATGAAGGTGGGTAATTGGAGGATAGTTCAATGGAGGTTCCACAGCTGTACTCAATTTCCAAGTTGTAAAATTAGCTTCTCAATAAAATTTAAGTTGTGATAATGTGATTAATGAACATAACTATTCAGAAATGAGTCACTTGACCCCTACAATTCTGATGTTTCCATTTTCTGTTGAGTGCCATGCCTGTACTGGAACTGACTCACTGTATCAAAGAACAAAAGAATACATTCAAGACTAAGAGGTGTCATCAACGCCCATCCTGAAACCATCAGGAGACATTCCTGAGTTGATTGGTTTTCTCCTAAAACAAAGAAGGTGGGCTGAATTTCACTGACCCCCCCCCCGACATCAGGGGTCTCGGCGGAGGGGGGGTGAGGGGGCGACCCAAAATGCCTCCAGGAGAGGCTGCCACAGGCCTTGATGCCCAGAAGGCCTGGCCCCATATTGCAGGCGGCAGCGAGGCCTTGTGGCGAGACCTTATGGCGGCCCCCCCCCTGCCGCTGGGCAACGGGAGCAGAATTTAAATATATTAATGATGCAAAGAAATAAATTAATGACTTACCTGGCCCCGTCAGCTGTCCTACTCTGATATTGTAGTCGGTTGCCGGGATTCACGCGCCTTCGGATCGGCGTTCGGAGATCCGATGCGGGACACTGGTGGAGAAGGGGGAGCAGGTACGTTTTCTGGGTGGGGTGGGGAGCGGGGTGAAATTTATTTGGTTGGTCAAGGGAGTGGTCGGAAGGGGCAAAGTTTGTAGTTTATTAACTTTGGGGGTGGAAGGTTGGGATCACATGGTAAGTTTTTTTTGAGGGGGAGAGGGCAAGTAATACATTTTAAGGTCATTGCAGGGGAGATTGTGGGAGAGGGTCACAATAACTTTATTCACTTTTTTACAATTAGGTTTACAATCAGCCAGACGCTGTTGCCAGGCACGGACTGCCCGCCCCCTCCCACGTCACGATGAGGGCAGTCCACTTCGGCCATGAAAATGAGCCGACGCGTTTAATATCGCGGCGGCTCCGCAGAGTAAAGCCCGCGCGTGCGGGCTACCATCTTTTACGGCAATCGCCGATTCCGACGGCGGCAACAAAAAATTCAGGCCAGTGATTGTCTTAAACCTTCTCAGAATGGATGCCTAACAACAATAAACCAGGATGCGGCTAATTAACCGATAGACCCCCACCATATTTGGAAAAGGCACTGTGAGAAGTCACATGGTGGGGCAGACCATGGTGTTGGTCTCCTTTTAAAAATCTTTAAAATACAGACTGCAGAAACACACACAGGCAGACCAGGCGGTGCCATCCTGCCTTAAATGAACTGGACGCTGCAAGCTCTTAGAGTCTCTGAACCTGTTCCTTTTCAAGTCCACCAGTACAGAAAACCGACCTCCTGCTAATGAGACTACAAACAACTATTTTCGTAAGCTGCTGAAAATCCACCTCTTCGAGAGGATCCTGCAATGACTTTGATGCACAGCTCAGGTTATCGAATCTATCTAACTACACTTCAGGAGTGAAAATGCCTTCTTCGCTGGGCCCACAACGCATGCCTTTTCCCCAAGGTGAGCCAAATCACATGACTTATGAACGAATCCTTTGTTTGAAATTTGTAAAAGTGCACTATCCTCTTACTGGCTTTCTTTCTCAAGTGTGTGTTTGCGAGTGGTGAGTGAATGATGTCGTGCTGGACTTTTATGTTGAACATGTGAATAAAAATAATTCTCTTTATGTAAACCTACGAAAAGTTATTTAAGTTGGCCATACACCCTGGGGTTAAGAAACACAAACATCTTCCTTGTCTCCCTGATTACAGACAGTAAAGGGGGAAAAAATGGGGTTTTAGTTCTGTTTCAATTCTGCCCATAACAGAATTGGGAGCTGCATGTAGGATCTGAGCCAATTGGACTATAACAAGCTGAAACTGACATTAAACAAATAAATTGGAAGCAAGAGGGAAAAGTTCAACAGCTAAAATTGTTTTTTTTTAAAAAAAGACTACAGCAGCAGGCTCCGTGTATATTAACAGTAGAAAATAGAATGACGCACCTTAATGTGAAAAGATTTGTAGAACAGGAGGATTTAACTTGGTATAAGTTAGCTACCTTAATCATTGAACACTCAGAGCAGTAGCTGACCAGGTGGGACTTAGTGTGAGGAAAAGGGCAAAAGGACCTGAGGTGCTAAAAGTGCTGGCTGGGAATTTCTTCCTCACCCCAGAACTGGAACAGGCAGAAGATCTAGAACCTGAAACAGAACAGGTTACCTTAGCAAAAATTTGCCTGCATGAGCGGAGGCCAAACTTGGAATTTCAGGCGAGAAAGGAGAAATGAGAGGAGAGAGAGAGCTTTCCGGATGGAAATGTTTGAGAATTTTATTTTATTTATTTAGAGATAGAGCACTGAAACGGGCCCTTTGGCCCACCGAATCTGTGCCGACCAACAACCACTCATTTATACTAATCCTACATTAACCCCATATTCTCTACCACATCCCCACCATTCTCCCACCACTAGGGGCAATTTACAGTGGCCAATTTACCTACCAACCTGCAAGTCTTTGGCTGTGGGAGGAAACCGGAGCACCCGGAGGAAACCCACGCGGTCACAGGGAGAACTTGCAAACTCCACACAGGCAGTACCCAGAACTGAACCCGGGTCGCTGGAGCTGTGAGGCTGCGGTGCTAACCACTGCGCCACAAAAAATAAACAGTGAAATGAGACAGATTGAATTGGTTAGGGAAAAATTGTCTTTAGGTAATGTTGCCAGGGCTTGAAAATTGTAGCTATGAGGAAAGATTGGATCGGCTACTGAGGAGGCTGAGGGGTGACTTGATTGAGGTGTACAAAATTATGAGGGGCCTAGATAGAGTGGACAGGAAGGACCTGTTTCCCCGAGCAGAGAGGGCAATTATCAGGGGGCACAGATTTAAGGTGATTGGTAGAAGGATTAGAGGGGCATGAGGAAAAACTTTTTCACCCAGAGGGTGGTGGGTGTCTGGAATTCACTGCCAGGAATGGTGGTGGAGGCAGAAACCCTCAACTCAATTAAAAGGTACCTAGACAAGCACCTGAAGTGCTGTAACCTGCAAGGCTATGGACCAGGTGCTGGAAGGTGGGATTAGAAGAGGGGGCTAGACTTTTCGTCCGGCACAGACACGATGAGCTCAATGGCCTCCTTCTGTGCTGTAATTTTTCTGTGGTTCTATGGTTGTAATTCAAATGACCCTAGTCCAGAAACAAGCTTTGATTTCTTAAAGTATTCCAGGTTAGTACCCAAATTTGAAGAGGATGATATTGAAGCCGTCTGCATATCTTTGAGAAGCTTGCAGATCTGTTAAAATGGCCTGAAGGAATTTGGACGCTCCTGTTGCAGGGCCAGTTAGCGGGAAAAGCCTGCGAGTTTTATTCCTTGTTGTCAGCCGAAAGCTCCTCAAACTGTGAGCAAACTAAAAATGTTATCCTGCTTATGAGTTCTGTCCATTATATGAGTATAAGTCAGAAGATATCCTGATGAAAATATACAGGGTTTGGATCAGGCTGCACCTTGAGAACTAGGCCCAGTTTTTGATCAAAGCGGCAAGAGGCAAGCATTCAACTCCCATGCGCTTCCTTGAAATAGCACAATGGCTGCTTTTACATCCCCCTGAGAGGTCAAACAGGACCTTGGTTCAACATCACATCCAAAGATAGCATCTCTGACAGTGCAGCACTCCCTCAGTTCTGCACTACAGTTTCAGCCTAGATTTTGTACTCAAGTCTCTGGAGTGGAGCCTGAACGTGTGATCTCCAGGACTCAATGAGAGAGTACTACACATTGAGCCACAGCTGAAAGCCTAACAGCATGTCGAATATTAGCCAAGGCAGGGACAGCTGTACAGAACAGGTTTCTGACATTCCGAGAACAAGATTGCTTTCAACCGACAATCTTAACGTGCAACTGAAGGGGGATCATGAGCTGAAAATCTATCAGCTCTATCAGGTAAAGAATGACACAATTCCTCTGCAGATTATAAAAGATGGAAGGAAAAGAGACTCAAGCTGGTGCACAGGCCCCCAGTGACTCAAAAGAATCTGGTAAATCACTAAAACTAACCGAAAGCACAACTGACGGCTGTGTGACAATTCAAGAGTCCTGTGGAAATGTGAATCTCCAATTCCATTGTGTCTCTGGAGGTTGCATCATTTATATTAAAAAGTACCTTAGATAATGGGAATAGCACACATCAGCCGTTGAGATCTAAAGTGGTTTTTGAGCATTCTTTTATGCTTCATGAATGACTAAAATGGGAAGTGGTTTGCTGAGTACTTTTACTGTGACCTTATGGTCAATTAAATGCTACCAGTAGCTGATAATTCATGGAAAAATGAAGCAGGTATTTTTGCTTACTTTTCTGTCAGGCATTCAGTGTCAAGAGGAAGCAATGTGAGGTCAGGTGGCCATTAGCTGGTGTTACGACCGAGTTGGGAGGAGTGCACTGTCTTTTCTAGTTCCACTTCTCCACAGGTCACAACATATATTTAATTTTTTTTCCCAGTTACCAATACGGTCAATCACAGACTCTATTTTTATCCCAGAATAAAATACACCAACCAGGTTTCTTTAATAAACAGTGTCAGGCAAGCCCCCCAAGAATGAAGAAAATTAATTCCGTCACATGAACATTGATTTTAAACTATTGATGGTGAAGAAAGAACTTGCTTTAAAAAATAATTGGAGACTTTGGCTGGAGAGAAACATTAGCATATCAACAGACAAGTACTTGAAAGGACAAAGGGGCTTTTCCCTGGTCCAATTTAAAGCACAACGGACTTTTGATTACCAGACATTGAAGGAGGAAAGGCTAGCATTCCGGGTTAACTGCTAAGATGGCCGAATACACAAACAGACGTGGTCAGATCAGTTTGGTCACATGACAGGCTGACTGTTGGAGTTTTTGGAATTTGAACTTCCAATAGGGAGTTGAAATCGGAAAGCTGTTTACACCTCTCTACTGTCTGCTCTCATCTCGCTCTCACCAGCTTCGGAAATGATTGAAGACACATGAACCCGAAGAGAGAAAAGTCTCCTACAGTAAACAAGTTTTAAGAAGAATACTGGGCCCCAACTAAAAGCAAAACTACTTACAAAAGGACTGAAGTGAGCACAAAGCACAGTAAACAAGAAACTCTTCTGATATTGTCTCAAACTTCTCCATTTTATTTTTCTTCTGCTCTTTTCTGTCCCTATTTGCATGTGTGTATCGCATGTGCATGCTAGCATGGGCAAGACGTATATCCGTAGGTGTTAACTGTATTCAAGTTTAAGTTTAAGGTTTAGTAAATTTCACTTTTCTTCTTTAAACCTAAGAAAGCCTGTTTGTGCTAATTTCTTTGCCTTATAATTGGAAAGTGGTGAACAAGGATTCACCAAAAGGGGAGCTCAAAACACAGTGTGTTTAAAAATTAAACCCTGTTACAATAAGACCAGGTGAAGACAGTAATAGACCCCTAGACACCTTTCTCACCTGGTCGTAACAACAGCAAAATTATCAGTTTATTATAAAACAAGTCTTAACCAGTAACAAAGCAAAACATTAACACACAGAGTGAAATATGAAATTTCCCTTTTACCTTAGTCCCTCACACACACACACACAACACACATATACCAGTTAACTGAAAAAAAAGAGATTTTCTCTTTACAGCTCTATTACAAACAAAACAAACAAAACTTTGGCTAAATACTTGCTAATTCTTGAAGAGAAAAAAATAGAAGATGTGGCAAGATGCCAAATGTCATTTGTTTTGGTTTGGTGTTCCAAATACGCATAGATGGCTGTCTCTGGGATCTTCCTAGTACAGTTCTTTCCAGGCAACGTTGAGGATCAGTTTTGCAGACCTTTCAGGAGAAATGCGGCAACAGATTCAGTCTGTTTCTTACACTTGCTTCACAGGCCTTCTTAAAGAGATGGAAAAGTTGGCAGGCTTTTTTAAAGAGATGGAACAAGCTGAGTTGGGGTTTGCTCCCTTGGCAAGTTTTCTCCAACTGTCTTTTTAACGCTGTCCGTATCACCAACTCACTGTCCAAAGCGAAACCAAAAACAATATCACAAGAGTCAAGCCTCCTGACCCCTATAAATCTTGACATGTCACTTCTTTGTAAACATCTTTCCCCAATTCAAAAAAAAACGCTGATGGATAATTATCTGAAGACAGGTGCCTTCCAGTAAGGGCTTGTTTTTAGCACTCCTTGAATTCTTCCAATAATTGTTTGTTTTCAAACCAAGTCCAGAAGACCTTCCAATGACCTCTGTCCAAATAAAATACAATATCCAGCATCTATGGAATCCTTTTCGGTTTTAAAACCCAAGTCTTCAAAAAAAAATTAACAAAGTAAAATGGAAGCACTCGTAACAATGGTGAATAATCCTCTGTCTGTGCTGCCCTAATATCTACCTCATCCCCAGATTGGTGTGTGACAATTCTTCATTTCTTAGCACAGAACGAGATTGCCCATTCAGTGCAACTATAGTGGATTCTAACATATTTCAACTTGGACCTTTCCAGTCAGCAGACAGAGGAGACTTTCAGAAGCAAGCATTGCTTAAATAATTATTCTTACCTCATTATGAACCTAATTACTAGTGTGTCTCAAGTAAAATACACCATACATCCTGAAACCACTGGGGAAATCTGGGCTACAACTGCTAAAAGCCCATGGGTAGCCTACTTTACTGCAAGCAGACACAACTCTATTAGTAAACATATAGAGTCATAAGAGGACAATACTCTGACCGAGCATGAGGTCTTTATTTTATAATAATTGTAGGTAGTTATGCTACACCAATTTAAAAAAAAGGCTAGGATTCATATCAGACTTCCTGTTGTTCTTTGACTGCATGATAACAATGTATTGTCTGACTCACAGTCATAGAACTTACTTGGTTCTATTTGGACCTCTTACTTGCCTGGTTACTTGGCTATTAGGAATGGATGCAAGATAGAAGAAATCATCCTTTCCCACACTCCCGCTCACCTAAGGAGCCTAGTTTAGAGAATTAGAGCTATAATATTGTAATTCTTCTCTGAACACAATCCCTCCCAGCGCAGCTTCCGACTGAGATCATGGGATTGTGAAATCAGTCGTGTAATCTTGTCTTTTATCAGGGGTTGACAGCCTTTATATAGAGAAGGTTTAAATCTTACAGTAATGTGGTTTGGTTTCTTGGACTAATAACGCATGGTTACTATGACGTGCATTTTCTTGGGCCATACTTCAAAGGGAATGCTTTTTATCAAAAGAAAAAATGTTTTTAAAACTCATGGACATTCCAGGGATATTCATATCATAGAGTCATTTATGGCACAGAAGGAGGCCATTCGGCCCATCGAGTTCATGTTGGCTCTCTACAGAGCTATGCTGTCAGTCCCTCTCCACTGTTCGATTCCCGTAGCCCTGCAAGTTTATTTCCCTCAAGCACCCTTCCAATTTCCTGAGGAAATCATTATTTTCTCTGCTTCCAACACATTTGTGAGCAGGATGTTCCAGGTCATTAGCATTCATTGCATAAGAAAGACTTCTTCCTCACATTGCCTGTGCATCTCTTGCCCAAAACCTTCAATCTGTGTCCCCTAGTCCTTGTACCGTCAGTTAATGAGGACAGATTTTCCTTGTTTAACTTATCTAAGCCTGTCATCATCTGTCAACCTCTGTCAAATCTCCTCTCAATCACCTTTGCTCCAGGGAGAACAACCCCAGCTTCTCCAACCTAACCTTGTAACTAAAATCCCCCATCCCCAGAACCATTCTGGTAAATCTCCTCTGCATCCTCTCAAGGACCCTCACATCTTCCCTTAAGTGTGGTGACCAGAACTGGACACAATATTCTGTTTGGGGCCTGACCAGAGCTTTACCCCAGGTCCCTCTTTTCTTGCACACTCTTTAGAACTCCGACATCAAGTCTATATTGCCTCACCCTATTCCTTCTGCCAAAATATATCACCTCACACTTGGCTGTATTAAATTCCATCTGCCACTTGTCTGCCAATTCTGCTAGCCTATGTCTGTCATGTTGCAAGCCATTCATATCATCCTCACTGTTTGCGACTCCTCCAGATTTTTTATCAGCGCCAAATTTTCAAATTCTACTCTATATTCTAAGTTCCAAGTCATTTCTATGTAGCAAAAAAAACCAAGGGTCTTAGCACTAACCCTTGTATATCACCACTGTCTACCATCCTCCAGTCTGAAAAACAACCATTTTCTATGAATTGCTGTTTTCTATCTTTAAGCCAATGTTTTTTATCCAATGAGGGACACTGACCCTCCTATTTCAGGAACCTCATTTTGGTAACTTGTCTTTTATGTGGTACTTTATCAAACGCTTTCTTAAAATCCATATGGACAACATCCATCACATTCCCTTGATCAACTTTCTCTGTTACTTTAGTAAAAAATCAAATGAGATTATTTAAGCATGATCTGCCTATTACAAAGCCATGCTTGTTATCCTTAATTAACTCAAACCTCTCTAAGTGTCTGTTGACTTTTTCCCCTGAATGTTGTTTCGAAAACCTTACCCTTCACTGATATGACACTAACAGGTCTGTAGTTGCTAGGACTGTCCTTACACCCTTTCTTCAATAAGGGTGCTACATTTGCCACTGTTCAATCCTTTGGTATCTTCCCCATATCTAGGGAAGATTGGAAGATTATGGCAAGCCCTTCTGCTATCTGCACCCCCACTTTCCATAGTAACCTGAGATGCAAACTATCTGGACCAGGTGACTTAATCTAACCTAAGCATTGTCAGCTTTTCCAGAACCTCCTCCCTCTCAATTTTTATCCTATCCATTGCCTCTACTCTCTCTGCTTCTACCAATATTTTGTCAGATTCTATTTCCTTACTGAACACTGATAAAAGTACTCATTAAGTATATTAGCCTTGTCCTGTGCCTCTCAGCATATATTACCCACTTTGTCCCTAATAGGTCCCACTCCACCTCTTGCTGCCCACTTACTATTTACATGCTGGTAGAAGATTTCTGGGTCCCCTTTTATGTTGACTGCCATTCTATTCCCATATTCTCTCTTTGCCAGTCTTATTTTCCTCTTCACCTACCCTCGCAACTTATTGTATTTGGGCCTGCTTCCCACTTGACGAGTTCACCTGGCATGCATCATACATCCTCTTTTGCTGTTTCATCATAATCTATATCTCCCTCGTCTTCCAAGGAGCCTTGTTCTTAGTGCCCCTACCTCCCAACGTTTCACTCTTGTTGGAATGTACCTAGCCTGTACCTGAAGCATCTCTTCCTTAAAGATAATCCATTGATCCATTACAGCTTTTCCGATCAGTCTTTGGTTCCATTTTATCCTGGCTAGATCCCTCCTCATCACATTGAAATTAACCCTCTTCCAATCTAGAAGTTCTACCTTATATCCTTCCTTGCTTTTCTGCATTACTAGTCTAAATCTTATGATACGATGATCACCCTTACCCAAGTTATCCCCCACAGACACTTGGTCCACTTGGCCCACCTCATTTCCCAGCACCAGATCCAGCAATGCCTCTATTCTAATTGGGCTGAGAACATACTGATCAAGGAAGTTCTCCTGAACACAATCCAGAAATTCCTCCCCTTCCTTACCCTTTACTCTAAAATTATCCCAATCTACATTTGGGTAATTAACATCCCTCAATATCACCACTCTATAGTTCTTGCACATCTCTGTGATTTCTCTGCAGATTTGCTCCTCTCTCTCTCTCTCTCTCTCTCTCTCTCTCTCACTATTTGAAGGCTTATCAAATACCTCCAGTAACATGATCAGACACTATTTGCTGCCCAACTCTAACCAAATTGCTTCTGTCCTTACCCCCTTAAGGACATCCTCTTGTTCCAATACTACAATATTTTCCTTAATCAGTTCTTCACCCCCACCTCTCTTTTCTCCTTCTTTATCTTTTCTTAATACTTGCTATCCTTGTATATTAATCATCCAGTCCTCACCATTTTAAGCCACATTTCCGTTGTTGCCACTACATCATATTCCCATACTGTAGTTCAACAAACTTATTCACCACACTTTGTACGGTTATGTACATGCATTTGTCTTTGCATTCTTCGTAGTCGTTCTCAGTCTGCTCCAATTTGATCTGGAACTACTTCCTTCCCTAGTACTGTCCAACATTCTCACATTATGCACCTTATTACTCTTTTCTACTTCTATATGTTGGTGTCCATTCACCTGCCAATTTAGTCTGAACCATCCGCAACCACACTAGTGAACCTTCCTGTGAGAATATTGGTCCCAGTCCTGCTGAGGCACTACCCATCCCTTTTGACTAGGTGCCTTCTGCACAAAGCTGGTCCCATAGCCCCAAGAATCTGAAGCCCTCCCTCCTGTACCATGCTTCAAGCCACACATAGATCCTCACTATATTCCTATTTCTACTCTTGCTCGTCAGTAATCCAGAGAATACTACTTTCGAGGTCCTACTCTTTAACTTCCACCATAGCTCCATAGCAAGGGATTCAACACTGAGCCCTGATGAACGCCACTGGAAACCGCTTCCTATTCGCAAAAACATCGGTCGACTACTACCCTTTGTTTCCTGTGTTATTAACATGTAAATATATACAAACAAGTACTTTTAGCCTGGATGCATTTGCCTGGTCACATATTTGCCATGTGGGAGGCGAATGTGATGGAATTATGGGTTCATTGTTAAGCCAGGGTATGCAATTCCAAAGATGATGTCTGTAGGAATATAAGTTTCTGGTCATAAGGAACTTCTTCCGCTTGTGGAAAAATGCTCAGGCAGCACGGACATAATTTCTGGCCTCTTGCTTATCCCCGCCTTTCATCGCCCCACCATTAGAGGCTGTGCATACAGCTGCCTCAGCCCTGAGCTCTGAAATTCCCTCCTTAAAACTCTCTGCTTTTCCACCTTCCTTCTCTCCTTCAAGATGCTCTTGGTCATCTATCCAAATATCTCCTCTGTGTCAAATTTTGTCTGATAACACTCCTGTGGAGCAACTTAGAACATTTTACGACATTAAAGGAGCTATATAAATGCACGTTCTTGTTGCTGCTGTGAAGGAGCTCATGCTGTAGCAGTTATCTCGATCATTATGTAGGCAAAGCACAGCCACTATTTTAAGCATCAGATCCCACTAATAACAGTGGAAGAAAATTCAGTTAATCTCATTTTTGTGCCACATGTAGAACCTGGAGTCTGTACCTACTTTAAAGAACGGATCTCAGTAAAATTTAGTTTAATGCAAACTGCATTTTTACAGTAACTCACCAAGCATTAATGATTGTCCTTATTGTATTCCAAGGTCTTCAGAAAGATGCTGTTGCTAAGGAGTGTAACCTTGGTTATTTCACTATGTTGCAATAAAGAAATAACTTATGTCTCATAAGTTAGCCAACTATCCTGCAGATTCACACATCCAGGGCTGATTTTACTGTGGCTGCCGCCAATGTTGGCAGCAGGCTATTAAAACAGCAACCCACGTTGGGCGGGATTGTTTGAATAGCTGGGGTAGGGCCCCCTCCCCACAATCGCATTGTCCGTCCTCAGCAATGGCATCAGCTGCCTGTGCGCAAGCACTGATGCTACTTTTTAAAGGACTGTCAGCCCTACCAGGACATTTAAATATTTAAAGATAAAATGAATTTAAAAAAATACATTTATTTTGCCCCTCTCCCACCCCCCCCATAACAATTAAATTAATTATTTGCCCTTTCTCCCCAAAACACCTTTACCATCTGATCTACCCTCACCCCCCCCCAAACTGCACAAATTTTAAAATTCAACCCTTCCCAACATGCCCTACACCCATGACCTTACTTTGACCCAGTTTCCTCCCCCCCTCCCCCCAGTTCTGAGAAACTTACCTCCTCTCCACACCCCACCAGTGTTACGCCTCGTTTCCCAGTGCCGGCTGCCCGGCCAAAGATCGGAATGGGAACTCAAGTGGCGATATAAGTATCATTAATTCATTCATTTTCATTTATTGAAATTGTCAAATGGGACACCATAGCCGAGCAGCCAGGGGGTGGGGGGGGGGGGGGAGGCGATGATGCCGGTAATATTGGGCTGTCCCTTCCCTGCATTGGGCTGCATGGAGGCCCCCTCCCAGAGGCATCTTCAGGCCCCCCCCCTCCCCCGCCACAGAACCTGACACTTGGGGGAGAACAAAATCCAGCCCACAGTTTTCAGAGGCCACAATTATTGACATATACAAGTTGTTATTATTCCCGGAAAAGAGCTGCGATTGGCAATTTTAAAGTATGATGATGACTGGATTTAACGGTGTGCCTTTCTGATCCAGGTGTGTGTTGTCACCTGGATCACCAGTTTACAGTTTGTGGTAAAGAGAAGTTATGGTTCCTGATTTAATGAGAACTGAATTACATGCATGAAAAAGTAAATTTTAATTAATACGCCAATCGTGTTGCATATTTTGTATTGACTCAGTAAAAAAGAAAGCAGTTACTTTCATCCACACCTTTGAGAACCAGCTCAAAAGCATTTCACAAAGAGTGACTTTGCAGTGCAATACCTATTGTAACATAGGCAAAGTTCAGCAGCCAGTTTGTACATGAGCTCCCACAATTTGCAATGAGGAGATTGACCAGTTAGTCTTTTTGTGTCAGGCCAATGCAGAATCATAGAATCATAAGAGTTTTAAGTCACAGAAAGAGGCCACTTGGCCCATCGTGTCTGTGCCAGCTGAAAAACGATCCACCTATTCTAATCCCACCTTCCAGCATTTGGCCCTTAGCCCTGCAGGTTATGGCATTTGAGGTACATATCCAGACTCCTTTTGAATGAGTTGAGGGTTTCTGCCTCAACTATCCTTTCAGGCAATGATTTCCAGACACCCACCACTTTCTGGGTAAAAAAGTTTTTCCTTATCTCCCCTCTAATTTTTCTACCAATCACTTTATATCTATGCCCCCTCTCTGCTAAGGTGAATAGACCCTTCACCTCCAGTCTATCCAGGCCCCTCAAAGTCTTGAAGTCAGTTCTGAAGAAGGGTCAATGACCTGAAACATTAACTCTGCTTCTCTCTCCACAGATGCTGCCAGACCTGCTGAGTATTTCCAGAATTTCTTGTTTTTATCCCTCAAGATCTTGTACATTTCAATCAGATCTCCCCTCAGCCTTCCCTGTTCCAAGGAGAACAACCCCAGCCTATCCAATCTTTCCTCATAGCTGCATTTGTCCAGTCCTGGAAACATACCCGTAAATCTCCTCTGTACCCTCTCTAGTGCAATTACATTTTTTCTGTAATAAGGTGACCAGAACTGCACACAGTACTCAAGTTGTGGCCTAACCAATGAGTTATACAGTTCCAGCATAACCTCTCTGCTCTTAGATTCTACACCTCGGCTAATGTTTTAAAAATTCTTTCATGGGATGTGGGCGTCGCAGGCGAGGCCAGCATTTATTGCCCATCCCTAACTGCCCTTGAACTGAGTGGCTTGCTAGGCCATTCAACGGCATGTAAGAGTCAACCACATTGCTGTGGATCTGGAGTCATATGTAGGCCAGACCAGGTAAGGACAGCAGATTTCCTTTCCTAAAGGACATTAGTGAAACAGATGGGTTTTTACAACAATCAACAATGGTTCCATCATTAGACTCACTTTAAATTCCAGATTTTTTTTTAATTAATTGAATTCAAATCCCACCTTCTGCTGTGGTGGGATTTGAACCCATGTCCCCAGAGCAATACGTGGGTTTCTAATGCAGTGACAATACCATTACGCCACCACCTCCCACCATTAGGAAAAGATTCCAAATGCCTTCTTAACCATCTTATTGACTGTCCTGCTACCTTCAGGGATCTGTGAACATTCACTCCAAGGTCCCTCACTTCCTCTATACATCTCGGTATTTCCCATTAATCGTGTATTCCTTTGCCTTGTTTGACCTCCCCAAATGCATCACCTCACACTTCTCTGTGTTGAATTCCATTTGCCACTTTTCTGCCCATCTGACCAGACCATCCATATCTTCCTGCAGCCTACAGCTATCCTCCTCACTCACTACCACACGGGCAATCTTTGTGTCGTCTGCAAACTTCTTGATCATGCCCCCTACAGTTGCATCCAAATCGTTAATATATACCACTAAAAGCAGGGGACCCAGTAATGAGCCCTGCGGAACGCCACTGGAAACAGCCCTCCAGTTGCTAAAACACCCTTTTTTTTCTGTCACTGAGCCAATTTTGTATCCACCTTGCTACATTTCCCTGGATCCCATGGGATTTTATTTTTTAAGCAGTCTGCCTTGTGAGACCTTGTCAAAAGCCTTGCTAAAATCCATGTAGACCACATCAACTGCACTACCCTCATCTATCTTCCTTGTTACCTCATCAAAAAATTCGATCAAGTTGGTCAAACAAGATCTTCCCTGAACCAATCCATGCTGACTATCCTTGATTAACCTGTGCCTTTCTAAGTGATAGTTTATCCTGTCTCTCAGAATAGATTCCAATAATTTGACCACTATTGAGGTTCAACTGACTGTCCTGTAATTATTCAGTCTATCCCTCGCTCCCTTTTTAAATAGAGGTACAACATTAGCAGTTCTCCAATCCTCCGGCACCACACCTGTATCCAGTGAGGACTGGAAAATGATGGTCAGACCTTCTGCTATTCCCTCTCTTGCTTCTTTTAACAGCCTGGGATACATTTCACCTGGTCCTGGTGATTTATCAACTTTCAAGGATGCTAATCCCATTAATACTTCCTCTTTCCCTATGTTTATCACATCCAATACTTCACACTCCTCCTCCTTAACTACAATATCTGCATCGTCCCCCTCTTTTGTGAAGACAGACGCAAAGTATTCATTAATACCAACATCTTCTGCCCCTACACGTAGGTTACCTTTTTGGTCTTTTATGGGCCCTACTCTCTCATTAGTTATCCTCTTACTCTTAATGTATTGATAAAACATCTTTGGGTTCACCTTGATTTTGCTTGCCAATATTCTTTCATGCCCTCTCTTTGCTTTCCTAATTTCCTTTTTGATTTCACCTCTCCATTTTTATACTCCTCTCGGCTTTCTGTCGTATTGAGTTCTTGGTGTCGGACATAAGCTTTCCTTGTCTGCCTTATCCTACCCTATCGGCTCCTTGACATCCATGGGGCTCTAGATTTGGCCGTCTCACCCTTTTTCTTTGTGGGAACATGTTTACTCTGAACCCTTTGAATCTCCCCTTTGAATGCCTCCCACTGCTCTGACACTGATTTACCTTCAAGTAGCTGTTTCCAGTCCACTTTCGCTAAATCACTTCTCAGTTTAGTAAAATTGGCCTTGCCCCAATTGAGAACTCTAACTCCTGTTCTATCTCTGTCCTTTTCCATAAATCTTAAAGAAAATCCAGATCTCAGTATGGTTTTATAAACAGTTTTCCCGATTACTTTCGCCTGTTTTAATGTCTATAAAGAAAGAAAAAATGAACTTGTATTTAGACACGACCTCAGGATATCTCAAAGTGCTTTACGGCTAATTTAGAACTTTTTGAAGAGTAGTCACCGTTGTAATGGAGGAAACATGGCAACCAATTTATGCACAGCAAGGTCCCACAAACAGCAATGTGATAATGACATTTTTGTGATGCTGGTTGAGGGATAAATGTTGGCCAAGACACCAGGGAGAGCTCCCAAACTCATCTTTGAACTAGTGTCATGGGATCTTCTACATCCACCTAAGAGAGCAGACAGGTTCACTGTTTAACATTTTATCCAAGAGACAGCACCTCAAGCAGTGCAATGATCCCTCAGTACTGCCCTGAGAGTGTCAGCCTAGACATACTCAAGTTCCTGGAGCAGGACTTAAAATCTCTAACTCTCTGACTGAGAGACAAGAGTGCTACCCACTGAGTCATAGGTGACATACTGACAAGCGTAAAACCATCCTAAGTAGAACCTGGAGTATTGCGTGCAGTTCTGGTCACCACATTATAGGAAGGATGTGGAAGCTATGGAAAGGGTGCAGAGGAGATTTACTAGGATGTTGCCTGGTATGGAGAGAAGGTCTTACGAGGAAAGGCTGAGAGACTTGAGGTTGTTTTCGTTGGAGAGAAGGAGGAGGAGAGGTGACTTAATAGAGACATATAAGATAATCAGAGGGTTGGACAGGGTGGATAGTGAGAGCCTTTTTCCTCGGATGGTGATGGCAAACACGAGGGGACATAGCCTTAAGTTGAGGGGTGATAGATATAGGACAGATGTCAGAGGTAGTTTCTTTACACAGAGAGTAGTAGGGGCGTGGAACGCCCTGCCTGCAACAGTAGTAGACTCGCCAACTTTAAGGGCATTTAAGTGGTCATTGGATAGACATATGGATGAAAATGGAATAGTGTAGGTCAGATGGTTTCACAGGTCGGCGCAACATCGAGGGCTGAAGGGCCTGTACTGTGCTGTAATGTTCTATGTTGTATGTTCTATGTTCTAACTTTGTGCAAGTTTTTCAGTCTATAGATTGACATTTTAGCTGGCCATTGTTTGAAAGCCCAGGGAGTGCACCAAGAGCAACAACAACAATTTACATCTACAGAGACCCTTAGGGAAGGTAGCGCAGTGGCTCGGTTACTCCCCTACTAATTCAGCCAACTGAGCTAATACCTTTGAACTAGGAGTTCAATTCCCATCATAACAGCTGGGGAATTTAAATTCAGTTAATAAATAAATCTGGAATTAAAAAGCAAGTTTTTCAAAATAAAATCTGGTTCACTAATATCCTTTAGGAAAAGAAATCTGCAGTCTTTAACTTGTCTGGCCCATATGTGACCACAAACCCACAGCAATGTGATTGATTCTTGATTGTGCTCTGAAATGGCCTTGCAAATTACTCAATTCAGGATGGGCAATAAATGCTGGCCTTGCCAGTAACAGCTGTATCCTGTGAATAACTAAATGCAGTAAAATGTCATCAGCAAACAAAATTTGAAGTTGAGCCCACTAAGGAGATATTAGGACATGTAAATAATAGCCTGGTTGAAGAGGGAGGTATTAAAGGAATGTTTTAAATGAGCAGGGAGAGAGTTTCAGAGCTCAGGAACTAGGCAGCTTAAGGCAAGGCTGCCAATGGTGCAACGATTAAAATTGTGGATGTGCAAGAGGCCAGAATTGGGGAGCACAGATATCTCGGAGGGTTGTGGGGCTGGTGGAGATTACAAAGATAAGAAGTGGTGAGATCATGGAGGGATTTAAAAACAGGAATGAGAATTTTAAAATTGAGGGAGTGCTGGGCCAGGTGCCAGGGGTTATGAGTGAACTGAGCTTGGTGTGAGTTAGGATACAGGGCAGTAGAGTTTTGGATAAGCTGATGTTTATATAGGGTTTAAAATTGGAGGACAGTTAGGAGAACACTGGAATAATAGAGATAACAAAGGCATGGATGAGGGTTTCAGTTGGTGAGCTGAGAAAAGGCTGGAGTCAGACAAACTTACTGAGGTGGAAGAAGCAATGTAGTGGCTAGATTTCCTGCTAGCCATCCTTCTAATAAAGAAAGTGGATGTTAGAGAGTGCCATAAGTGATCTATTGAACACAGGGACAGGATGATCAGGAGCAATTTAAGTCTTAAAGGTAACAACACCATTAAAGAGGCAAACATATCTAAACCCCATGATCTTTGTTTTTTGCAGATAATCGGCAGTAATTCAGCCACCTCTGTGATTGTCTTTGCAATGAACTGGTAGGCAGTGCCAAGCAATGGGTGTAGGGTTGCGATTTTTAAAAAAGTGCAGTTATCTAAAGAATGATGGGGAGGCGAATGGGAGGAAGGTGGCAATATCACTGTGGATCTACTCATTTCATTCCATGTGGCATGGATCAATGGTGGAGTCAGAGGGAGTGTTAGAATTGGAAACAAGGGAGGGAAAGGTAAAAAAAAATGGCATGGACATTCCTGGTCCCATGCCTCACCAAATTGGATTTTCCAGCTCCAGCGGGTGCAGAAAATCAGGCAGGCTCCCTTTCAGTTCGGCACTCCTCCAACCGTGACTCAGCGGAGGATAAATCAGAGTGGGGGAAGAGCAGACCTGATTGGACACACCAGTGGCAGTGGTCTCTCTCCCACAATGTTCCCAAAATAGCAAGGAGTGACATTACAGGATGGCAGGTAGATGAGTTGGTGAGTTTTCAGAACTGTATTAAATTTACAGCTTAACTAGTTAAACTAATTAACAATATCTCAATCGGTATAAGTTTCACAGTGAGGGAATTAATATTAAAAGTATTGTCAGAGCAGGTCCAGACGCATTAATAAAAATTAACAGTTTATACAAGTATTAACTAGATTCTAAAAGAGGGAATAGAGATTTTTTGGATCATGGATGGGCAGCTGAGACCTGTTGCTTGCATTTCCTGTGCCATGTGGGAACTTCAGGACACCTCGGGCTGGGTTTTGTGCAGGAGGCGGGGGTCCCACTGCCGGGCCGAAAAGGCAGGGGGAACCCCGCCTCTGCAGTTTTTCAGCCCCCTTGGAATGATCCCCCGGTCTTTTGGGGTCAAAGTTTTAGAAGTTGGGATCCCCGACCCTTTAAAGACTTTATAGGGACAGGGTTCCCTCCTCCAAGAGCTGCCAGCCAATCAGAGGGCCGGTAGCTTAGTACTAACGGCAGCAGCATTGGGAGTGGTGGCCACTGCCGTCACTGTAAAGGCCTCAGACCCAGGCCTAGCGGTGGAACACCGGAACACAGGTCAGTGAAGCAGGGTCGCTGGGCCTCGTGCAGAAGGCCCCAGTGAGGAGGGGTGGTGGGGTGGTCATTCGGTCCAAGGGGAGGGGAGGTCACGGGATGTACAGTTGTTTCCAGATGGTGGTGGGGGGGGTGTCCTCCGTGGGCCACAAATTGCCCAAGAAGGAGGGCCCCCCCCCCACCTCCAAGTCTGCAGGGAGGGTGCCTTGCGTTTCAAGGATGTGATGGATCGAGACAGCCCCCGTCACTGGTAAGATCCCAGCGGCATCAGGAAGAGGCTCTTAATTGGCCATTAATAAGCCACTTAAGGTCCTCAATTGGCCTCTGAATGGAAAGGTCATTGCCAGCCTATCCCGGGGAAGATCTGAAACAGGAATCCCCGTGATGGGTTCCGTGGTGGGGAGCTCCGCTCCGATTCTCCGGCGCCCCCCCCCCCCGTCACTAAACCCGCCTTTTGGACAAGCACAGGATCCGGCCTTTCGTGTGTCTTGGGGACCAAGTGTGCAGGAAGTGTCTCCAGCTGTTAGAGCTCAAGCTCAGGATTTCTGGGCTTGAAGGGCCACTGGAGTCACTGCAGAGCATCAGAGTGGATGTGAATTTCTTGGATCGTAGATTCCAGGAGATGATCAGCACAGAGGCAGTGGTGGTTCTGGATAGTAGATGGATGGCCATACAGAAGAGTAGGAAGAGGCAGAAAGTATAGGAGTTTTCCGGGTATGTGCCACTCTCAACCTGGTTCTCACCATTGGAGACTGCTGGGAGTGATGACACCTTGAAGGAGTGAGGTCCAGAGCGTGGCACTGATGGGCAAGGGACTGTACAGGCCGGAACAGCAAGGAGTAGCAATGCAGTCATTATTGGAGATTCTATAGTTAAGGGGACAGAGAGGCATTTCTGTCACCGTCATCATGAGTCCACCTGGTGTGTTGCCTCCCTGGTGCCAGGATAAAGGACGCCATGGAGAGGGTGCAGAATATTCAACAGGAAGAAGTGAATGAGCCAGAAGTTGTGGTATACATCGGTATCAATGATGTAGAGAGGGCAGTATTGATATGTTATGGTTAAATTTTCAGCAAGTCAAAGAGTAGGACCTCGAAGATAGTAATCTCTGAATTACTTCCAGTTCCACATGCTAACAAGATTAGAAATAGGAAGATAGGGAGGATGAATGCATGGCTTGAAGCATGGTGAAGGAGGCAGGGCTTCAGATTCTTGGGGCATTGGGACCAGTTCTGGGGCAGGAGCCTCCTATTCAAAAGGAATGGGTTGCACCTCAACAGGACTGGGACCACATCCTCGCCGGGAGGTTCACTCGTGTGGGTGGGGAGGGTTTAAACTAAATTAGCAAGGAGATGGGCACCAGCATACAGAAGCAGAAAAGAGGAATGAGGTTTATAAAGGAGTGGGAGTGTTGGATGGTACTGGAGAAGGAAGTAGAACTATATTGGATAGGAGGAGACTAAGAAGAACTATTGGAGTAAAAGGACAGGTTTAGAATGCATGTAAGTAAATGCACAAAGTGTGGTGAATAACATTGGTGAGCTACAAGCACAAATAGCCATGTGAGAATATAATATAAAGGCAATAATGGGAATGTGGCTTAAAAATTGGGATTGATCTGGATGCTTAATATGCAGGGAATCAAGGAGTTTAGAAAAAATAGGGAAGGTAAAAGGGAGGAGGGGTGGCGGTACTGATTAGGGAAGACATTGTAGTGTTGGAAAGAGATCATCACCATGAGGGGACAAGGACAGGATCCATTTGGTTAAAGCTGAGAAGCAAAAAGGATATGATTACATTATTGGGACTATTCTATAGGCCTCCAAATAGCGTGTGAGAGAAATCGAGAGAGAGAGATAGATAAAGACAGCCGGAGGAGAAAATCTGCAGGGAAATCACAGAGATGTGCAGGAACTATAGAGTGGTGATATTCGGGGACTTTAATTACCCAAATATTAATTGGGATAATATTAGAGTAAAGGGTAAGGAGGGGGAGGAGTTTCTGAAATGTGTTCAGGAGAACTTCCTTGACGACTATGTTCTTGGGCCAACTAGGAACGAAACATTACTGCATCTGGTGCTGGGGAATGAGGTGGGCCAAGTGGACCGAGTGTCTATGTGAACACTTGGGTAAGAGTGATCAGCATATCGTAAGGTTTAGAGTAATAATGGAGAAGAACGAGGAACAATCTAAAGTAGAACAGGAAAAACAGTAATGGAAAGATGGGTTAATTTTAAGGAGGAGATGTTTCAGGTACAGGCTTAGTATATTCCAATAAGGCTGAACAAAAGCCAGGGCTCTTTGGATGACGAGGGATGTAGAGAATATGATGAAACAAAAAAAGAGGGTGTATGATGCACGTCAGGTGAATTCATCAAGTGAGAGCTACCCAAAATACAATAAGTTGAGAGGGGAAGTGAAGAGGAAATAAACACTGGCAAAGAGAGAATATGAGAATAAAATGATCGTTAATATAAAAGGGAACTCAAAAATCTTCTACCAGCATGTAAATAGTAAGCAGGTAATAAGAGGCGGGGTGGGGCCTATTCGGGGCAAAGAGAGTGATATTTGCTGATAGGTGAAGAACAAGGCTAGAATACTTTATCAGTACTTTGTATCAGTGTTTACTAAGGAAGAGGACGCTGATAAAATATCAGTAGGAGCGGAGATGCTGGAGGTAATGGATGAGGTAGAAATTGAGAGGAAGGATGTACTAGAATGGATGACTATGCTTAGAATAGATAAGTCACTGGCCTGGATGGCTTGCATCTCAGGTTGCTAAAGGAACTGGGCTTGCCAAAATCTTCTAATTTTCCCTAAATATGGGGGAGGTGCTAGAGGAGTGGAGTATGGCAAATGTGACATCCTTTATTCAAGAAAGGGTGTATGTAAGGACATTCCTAGTAACTACAGTCCAGTCAGTTTAACATCAGTGGTGGATAAGATTTTAGGAACAATAATCAGGGAAAAAAATCAACGGCCACGTAGAGAGGTTTGAGTTAATTAAGGAGAGCCAGCGCGGAGTTGTGAAAGGCAGATGGTGCTTGACTCATCTAATTGAATTTTTTTGCTGAAGTAACAGATAAGTTTAATGAAGGTAATGTGGTGGATGTTGTCTATATGGATTTTAAGAAAGTATTTGATAAAGTACCACATAAAAGGCGAGTTAACAAAATTGAGACTCATGGAATAAGAGGGACTGTGTCAACTTGGATAAAAAATTGCCTTAAGGACAGAGAATAGAGAGTTGTGGTAAATGTTTTTTTTTTCAGAATGGAGGATGGCAGACAGTAGTGTTCCCCAAGGGTAGCTGCTAGGACCACTGCTTTTTTTGCTATGTATAAATTACTCAGATCTTGCAATAGAGAGTAAAATTTCAAAATTTGTTGATGATGCCAAACTTGAAGATGTGGCAAACAGTGAAGATGATACCAACCACATGCAACAGGATATAGATAGGCTGGCAGAATGGACAAACAAGTGGCCGATGGAATTTAATTCAGAGAAGTGTGAGATGATGCATTTTGGCAGAAGTGATAGGGAGTGGCAATATAGACTAAATGGTACAGTTCAAAACAGCGTGCAGGAACAGAGGGATGAGATTCATGTGCATTATTCCTTGAAGGTGGCAGGACCTATTGAGAGAGTTGTTAGCAAAGCATACGGGATCTTGGGCTTCATAAATAGAAGTATTGAGTACAGAAGCAGAGAAGTTATGCTGAATCTTTATAAAGCTCTGGTTTGGCCGCAACTGGATTATTGCATCCAGTTCTGGTCACCACACTCTAGAAAGGATGTGAAGGTCCTTGAGAGGGTGCAGAGCAGGTTTACCAGAATGGTTCCAGGGATGATGGATTTTAGCTACAAGGTTAGGTTGGAGAGCTGGGGTTGTTCTCCTTGGAGCAAAGGAGATTGAAGGGGGATTGATAGAAGTGTACAAGATTATGACAGGTTTAGATAGGGTAGACAAAGAAAAGCTTTTCCTATTAGCTGATGGTACAAGGGGACGCAGATTTTGGGAAAAGATGCTGGGGAATATGAGGAAGAACTTTTTTATGCAGCAAGTAGTAATGATCTAAAACTCGCTGCCTACAAGGATGGTGGAAGCAGAGACAATTATTCATTTCAAAAGGAAGTTGAATGGGCACTTGAGGGAAATAATATTGAATGGCTACAGGGATAGACTTGAGGAATGGAACTGACTGGATTGGTCCACAGAGAGCCGGCATGGACTCAATGGTCTGAATGGCCTCCTTCTGTGCTGTTATGACACTATGACTGTATGACTCTCACTTCTGGGTCAGTAGGATGTGGCTTCTAAGACCTACACCAGAGACTTGAGCACAAAATCCAGTTGACACACTTCCAGTGCAGTGCTGTGGGAGCGCTGCGCTGTCAGAAGTGCTGTCTCTCAGATTAGATGTTAAATGATGGCCCTGTCTTCCCACTCAGGTGGGTGTAAAAGGTCCCATGGCACTATTTTGAAAAAGAGCAAGAAATTTCTCCCAGAGGTTGTGGCAATATGTATTCTTCAACCAACGTTAGAGTATTTGGTCATTGTCACACTGCTGCTTGTGGGAGCTTGCTGTGCCAGAATTGGCTGCTGCATTTCTCTACATTATAGCAGCAACTACACTTCAAAAGTACTTAATTGGCTGTAAAACACTTTGGAAATTCCTGAAACCATGTAAGGTGCTGTATGAATGCAAGTCTTTTTATTTTTGCATGCCCTATTTTCTTGCATTTACTGCACCCTGGAATAGAACCACGAAATTTACCCCCACTTTCAGATAGTCTAGAGAAAATAATGAACTCTAAAGATGTGCACATGCCAATGTTTAATGATGCATAATAGTCACAGGTGTCCTAAAATTTATGTTAAACATATGTCTCCATGTTCATTAATTCACAAGCTCATTCGTGCTTGACACAAACAACTCTTTTTTTCTTTTCAGTATCCTCCTCTTCATTCCTGACTTATGCTCAGGTAAAAAAACATCAGTAGATGACAATTGGGTGCAGGAGCCAGGGCGATTTGATTTTCTCCTTCCTATTAAAGAAGCATTGAAGAAAATGTTGTCGCCTTAACACTGCCTTTGCTGAGATCAGCAAAGTTGATGCAGAGTTGGGATTGACCCTCTGACCTTCTGACTCTGCTGGGTTCAATTCCACACTAGCAGCAAGAATTTGCATTCAGACTGTGCGTTTAATATGGCAAAACATCCCAATGTGCTTCACAGGGGCATTAGTCTGGAGAACAGTTCACAATAAAGAATCACAGCCTAACCTGAGCCTGCCATTACCCGATACTAAAAACACACAGCTTCCAACAAGACTTTTGAAAGAGTTTGAAATAAGCATTTTAAATATAAAACATTACTGGGTTGCGTGCCAATGCCGCTCATAACTTTGTAAACCTCTATCATGTCGCCCGTCCACCTCCGTCCTTCCAATGAATGTCAGGAAGCACAGGGGACTAAGTGCGAATTAGATATGAGCAGCAGAGTTTTGCGGAGTTTATGTTTCTGGACGATGTATGGTGGGAGGTCCATCAGGAGAACCTGGGCTAGACCAGTTTGGAGTAACAAAAGTAGGGATTAGGGCATCAAGAGAGGGTATTTGCTCATATTGAATGTAGTGTACAAGACAGGTTTCTTGTCTATATCCTTTGAGGCAATATTCATGCTGCAGCTATTAAAATATATTTACTATTTCACAGGTTGGTGAAGAGTTAAATTCATTTCATATTTCCAGCCCTAAGCAAACTCTGCCAGTGTAGATGAAAGGCCTACAGTGTATTGATCTCACTAATGTTGCAACAAACTTTGTACTCCAGATTTTCTGAAGTATAATCTTCTAAGGCCCACAGAATGGAAACATTGCAAGGTTAGACCTTCACATCTTATTTCGAGCACAATGCAACTGGAGAAATTCCCTGACCTTTGGTACAATTCTGCTTTAAAAATGTGAACATTTTTAATAGGGGTAGTTTAGTTGGTCCAAGCAGCTCAACACTTTTTGGGTAGATGTAACTCACCGACTCACTTCCACATCATAAGCCCCAGTCACTTCTCTCTCCAGAAATAACGTTTATGTCAGCTTGCCTCAGTTTCTGGCACTTTCATTTCTGGGCTGGGATGATGTGGGTTTAAGCACCACACTTGAACGTCAACACCTAATCTAGAATGTACTAAAGGCATGTTGGCAGCGATGTCCTTTGAAGAAGGGTTCAAATGAGACACAGTCCGCTTCTTCTGTTTGGATGGTCCCATGGTACTACTAAAGAAACACACTGGTTCGATCTCAATTAGAGTATTGTGTACAATTGTAGTCACTGCACTTTAGAGAAGGTGCAGAAAAGATTTATGAGAATGATTCTAGGGATGAGGGACTTGAGTTTTGAGGATAGATTGGAGAAGCTGGGTCGTTCTCCTTACAGAAGAGAAGGCTGAGAGGAGATTTGATAGGGGTGCTCAAAATCATTAGGGGCCTGAACAGCGTAGATAGGGAGAAACTGTTCTCATTGGCAGAGGGGTCGAGAACCAGAGGACACAGAGTTAAGGTAGTTGACAAAAGAACCAATGGTCACATGAGGAAAATCTCTTTTACCCAGGGGGTGGTTAGGATCTGAAATGCGCTGCCTGAGAGCGTGGTGGAGGTAGATTCAAGCATGGCTTTCAAAAGAGAATTGGATAAGCACTTGAAGAGAAAATTACTTACAGGGCTACAGGGAAAAGGTAAGGGAGTGGTACTAGCTGAGTTGCTCTTTCAGAGAGCTAGCATGGACATGATGGGCCAAATAGCCTCCTTCTGCACTGTAACCATTGTATGATTCCAAGTAAGATCAGGCATTTTTCTTGGTATTCTGGTCAAAATCCAATTTTCAACTAACAGCGACAAAGAACTAACTGGGTAGCAATTCATTGCTGTTTGTGGAACTTTACAGATTGACTGCTCCATTTGCTTACAACAAAAGAAAGAACTTGTATTCAGTATTCTTGTAAAGCTGCATGTGTGCGTGGCTACCCAGCAGTCTGGAAGGTACCGTGCAGGTCTTGTTCTGTGTTAAACACTGCACATGCGGGGCCATGCAAAACAAATTTAATGGTACCTGTGATGAGAGTTCTTCCATTTTTTTTGTAAAATATGTTTTTAAGGACTTAGAGTTGAATTATGGACATTAAGTTATCTGGAAGCTTGAAGAGATGCTGAACTGTGTGTATTTTTAAAAAGAGGTCACCAGAAGGCTTCCTGGACTTGGTTTGTAAACAAGCCCGAACTGAAAGGCACCTGTTATCAGATAGAATACCAGCAGGGAGTTTGTTGTTTTGACTTGGAGAAGATGTTTACAGAGAAGTGACAGGACAAGATTTATAGCGGTCAGCAGGCTTGCCTTCTGGAATGCTTTTCGTTTCGCTTTGAATTGTTTCAAAAGACAATTGGGTTTTGCCTGTCCAAAAAATACAGCTCATCTCTTTCTCTCTCTTGAAAAGAATTCCTACATATCTAGTGTGTCTGTCTCCTCTTTCCTCCTGTATTTGAAGAAACCCTGTGAAACAAATGTGTGGGAACTGAAAACCTGTTGCCGCATTTCTGATGTATGGCCTGTCTGAAACCTCTGTAGCTGCATTTCTGGGAAACCTACCCTAACTGATCTTCAACATCACCTGGAAAGAATTGTTCTAGAAAGATCCCAATGACAGCGGTCTATACACAGTTGCGCTGCCAAACCAAAACAAAGGGTATCTTTTCCATATCTTCTCTTTTTGTCTTCAAGAATGAGCAAAGTGTTTTTTTTTTGTCTGTTTTTTTTTGTAACAGAGCTCCAGAGCAAAATCCCTTTTATTTTTCCGGTTAACCAATGTATGAATGTGAGTGTGAGGGGCTAAGGTAAAAAAGGGAATTGGTATACTCCAATCTGTGTGTTAATGCTTTGCTTCATTACTGGTTAAGACTTATTTTATAATAACCTGATAATTTTGTTGTTTATCAAAGAAACCTGGTTGGTGTGTTTTATAGTCTATGATTGACTGTATCGGTAAGTGGGAAAACATTTAAATATATAGTGTGACTCGTGGTGAAGTGGAACTAGAATAAACAGTGCAATCCTCCGGTCGTAACATACCGCACATTAACAAACTGTCCACTCACAGCAACAGAAATCTTAAAGGGAACATTGCTTGTGTTTATACAGTCTCTTTCAAGACCTCAGTTCATCCCAAAGTGCTTGACGGCCATTGAAGCACTTTCTGAAGCGTAGTCACTGTTGTAGAGTAGGAAACGTGGCAGCCAATTTGCACATAGCCTGGTCTAGCAAACAGCATTGTGATAATAACTAGATCAGCTGTTTTAATGATGTTGGTTGAGGAATTGAATATTGTTACAGTGGGGCGAACCCCCCTTCTCTCCTTCAAAACAATGCCATGGGATCTTTTATGTCCAGCTGAGAGGGCAGACAGGGCTTCGGTTTAACATTTCATCTGAAGGACAATACCTCTGACAGCGCAGCACTCCCTCAGTACAGAAATGTTACCTAAAGGATATGCTGAATTCTCTGGGGAAAGACTTAAACACCCCATTCTGACTCAGAGGTGAGAGTGCTACCAGCTGACACATAACAATTGCTGCACACCTACAGCAAATAATTGTGAAAAGCACTTGAGATGTTTTTAAACTGCTGAAATGGTTTATAAATATAAGTATCAGTTATTTTTGGACCATTTATACTACCTGCTTTCCACAGCCTTCCATAATAACTTATTTTACACCTTTATTATCATTTGGTGAAGAACTTGGTTGCCTTCTCTTTTCCCTTCTTTATTTTAAAGTACGGTTTCTGTGATTTGAAACAGGTGCCCTAATGAACAAATGGGGCAATTTTCAACTGCTGGCTGCACCAATTATGAGCAACTGAACATAGCAGAAAAAAAGCTGTTGTCCCTTGGGTGGCCAATGCCCACTTAATGCGACAATCAGGCTGGCTTATAAATGTGAGTCTAACAGTCACTCAAAACAAGAGGGAGATTGTTGCATATGCAAACCAGGGCCCTAGTTGATTGTAATTTTCAATCTTTATTGCAACCTGAACTACAGTTATAGTCTGGTTTGGATTTAGAACTATAAACTAGAACCTTTTAGCCTTGATGTGCATTGATTAAAAAATCAGCTTTATTTTTAGCTTTAAACATATGTGCTGACTTGATAAGGCTGTGATCAGGAGTGCAACAACACCAGCTAAAAATGTCAATCTGATTGCACTTGAGCAAGTTACCTTCACTGACTTCCAACCAATTGTTTACCATTCTCGTACTGCTCTCAATTTTCAAAGCAGCAATACACTCGCACACTGAGGACAGTCCTATGTGACTATTTAGTACCATGTCCTGAGGCAGGTCAGCAGGGTTGGATGCAGTGATGTGAAATGACACATTTATTAATGCTGCTGGTAACTCAGCTCTCTGGCTTTTTTCATAACCTGTTATGTAAAGCAAAATCCTAGCCGTGGTGCAGACAGCATTAATAAAAGCTCTCATTTTACATGTGTGCCTCGGAACCAGCCTGGCCAACAGAGATCAAGAAAAACTTTTATCTCATTTTTCAAACCTCTGTAGAAAATAGTTATTTTAACGCTTGGACAACCAATGAAGGAATGTTAAACTGATCTACTGTGAAGGAGGAATAATGTCGACATATGACTTTAAAAAATCATGCTCAAATATCATGAAAACCTTTATTACTATAACCCAAATTACTTTGAAACTTGAGTTCGCTATGAAAAAATAAAGAACTTGGATTTATATAGTGTCTTTCAGAAATTCAAGATGTCCCAATATATTTTCCAACCAATGGAAGAGAAGAACACAGGAAGGTAAGAAATAAAAGCAGGATTAGGTGATAAGGCACCTCAAGCCTGCTCTGCCGTTTAGTAAGATTATGTCTGATCCTCAAACTTAACTCCACATTCTCACCTGATCATCATATCCCTCGATTCCCTTAGAATATCAATCTCGGCCTTGAATATACTCAATGATTTAGCATCCATAGTCATCTGAGATTGAGAATTCCAAAGATACAACCCTTGAGTGAAGAAATTTCTCTTCATCTCAGTTTGAGATGGCCATCCCTTTCTCCCGAGACTTTGCCCCCTAGTTCTCGACTCTCCAGCCAGGGAAAACAGCCTCTCAGCATCTATCCTGTCAAGCCCTCTCAGAAAGTTATATGTTTCAATTAGATATTTTTGAAGTGTAGTTGCTGTTGTAATTTAGGAAACATGGTGTCCAATTTGTGCATAGCAAGGCCCCACAGCCTTTGTGGTATTGGTTGAGGGATAAATATAGGCCAACACACTGGGAGGAATGCCCCTGTTCTTCTTTGCTAATTACCATGGGATATTTTATATCCACCTGAGAGGGCAGATAGTATCTCAATTCAACATCTCATTTGAAAGATGGCACCTTTGACAGTGCAGGATGACCTCAGTACTGCATTTGAGTGTCAGCCTGGATTTTATATTCCACTTTCTGTAATAGGACTTGAGCCTGCAATGTATGGCTGACTCGCAGGTGAGAGTGCCAACGACTCAGCCAGGGCTGACAGGAACAAACTGTTGGAAGTCACTGAGGGTTAAGTGGCCCAGATGTCACCAAACTGATGAGAGCATGTGTTGATGAATCCTGATCACAAAGTTATGAAGGTCAATACATGTGTTTTAAGCCAAAACAAAGTAGAGTTTCAAATCTATGTACATAAGGGTTGTAATGGTATAGATGTAATTCCAAACCAGGCTGCAATGTTGGCAGCCTCTGAGTTCGAAGGTTACGGATTCAAGTCGCACTCCCAGGACCTGAGCTCCACCACCTCCAAACTGACATTTCAGTGCAGTGCAAAGAGGGTGATTTACTGTAAGAGGATATGTTCTTCCACTGAGAGGTTAAACAGCCCTAACTGTCTGTTGAGAGTGGATGCTGACCAGCTTAGTGTGTCAACTATACTAAGCATAAGCACTTTGTTCAGTTGAAGCACGTTGGTGCGAAAAGCAGGAACACCCTTAGAAAATAGGCGACATGTTTAGATAGAGGATCTGGATCGGGGCAGGCTTGGAGAGCCGAAGGGCCTGTTCCTGTGCTGTAATTTTCTTTGTTCTTTGTTCTTTGTTCAAACTCAAAAACCTTATTAGGATCTTATCTTAACTGCTGTAGAGGTAAGAATTCCCCCAGATTGGAGAAGTCATTGACCAGTGGGGATAGGTTCCCTTGTGAGTGTGGCTTCTGGCTAATTGGCTAATAGAATCACCTCTTGTACAGTGGCAATGCGAAGTCTTTGTGAAGATTTCTTTAGCAAAACAGTAAAGCTCTTCTTTTTAGGAAATATCCCGACATTTATTTATTTATTTATCCATCCTTCCTTTCTTCCTTAACTTCATTCGAAGGACCAAACCAAGGAAATGTTCATCAGCACACTCAGGGGCCCGGATTTTGTGCAGGAGGCGGGATTCCTGGTACCAGGCCAAAAAGGCGGGGAGGGGTGGTTCCCTGCCTCTGCATTTTTCCAGGCCCCCCCCCACAAAGCGATCCTCAGGTCTTTTGCTGTCAAAGTGTTAGGAAGCAGGATCCCCATCCTTTTAAAGACTTAATAGGGACGGGAATGCCGGCCAATCACCCGGGCTGGCAGCTCAGCAGTATCAGCAGCGTCACTGGGAGAGGTGGCCATTGCCTGAAGTGCAGACGCCTTAGATCCAGGCCCAGCACTGGAACCCTGGAGAAAAGGTAGGTGAGGTGGAGTCGCCGGGGGCAGTCCGGAAGGTCCCGGTAAGGGGAGATGAAGTGGTGGGCGTTCGGTCTGCGGGAGGAAGGATCCTGGTGGTAAAATTTTTCTCAGTAGGGGTCCTCCGTGGACCACAAATTGCCCATGAAGGAGGGACCCCCCCTCACCCCCCCCATGCCCGCAGGGAAGGTGCTTCATTTTCCAAGGCATCCTGCCCATGCAGCAGAGGTCCCCTCCCTCCTACTCTGCTAGCAAGATCCCAACAGCGCCAGGTAGAGGCCCTTATTTGGCCTCTGGGTGAGAATGTCGCTGTCGGCTGATTCCCAACCCCGGGAGAAGCAGAACCGGGAATCCTGATGTCGGATTCCATGGTGGACAATTCTGCCCTGATTCTCCACCACCCCATCTCCCCCACCACCCACACTCCCCCCCGCCCCCCCACCATCACAAAACCCGCCATCGGGATGAGAACAAAATCCAGCCCAGGATCTTCTCAGACAAAAAGATCAGATAGTTTTTTACTCTGATAGTTTTATCCAAATTAATAACAGTTCTTAATTACTTTTCAGCATCCTTTTACTTGACAATGTCACCCAACTAATGTGCTATAATCATATTTTTTAATTTGTTTTTTATCTTGTGCAGAACACTGCTATGATATTTGATATGTCAAGCACCTGATATGTGTTATAAAGAACTTTTTTTTAGCGAGTTTGCAGTTAAAGACACATTTGTAAAAAAAAGTAACCTCTCTGTGTAAATAATTGAATCTCTTTGTGGGAAACTTATTTCCCAACTAATCAAACATCTATGAAATATTAAGTAGCTTTTCAGTCATCAATATTAGTTAATGAAATGAGCTTGATGAATAATTAATTATCCATCCCTGCGATATAATATTCAAATCACTTCATCATTCGCTAAAAGAAAATTGCATGGCAGCCCTGTCATTACTGTATTGATCAGCGTTCAGGATTATGCATGAAAACAGATCATTTGTCAGTGAAAACAAATTGATTATTTGTCAAAAGGGTTATTTGTTAATTAAAAGGATTGTCTGCTTACACACAACATTATCAGTACAATGAGAAAAATGTAATTCTGATACTGAATACGTTAGCATTCCCTCACTGTATTCATAGGTTCTTTGCAGACTTCTATCAATGTGTAAACTATAATATATAAAATGTATTTTGTATAGAATGAATGTTGTGTGCGTGTTACAACTTAGTTCATGCTTCAGCTGTCACACTAAAGTGAAAGCACTTCAATTTATGTAGCGCCTTTCATGACCTCAAGACATCCTAAAGCCTTTGAAGGATAGTCACAGTTGTATTACAACAACTTTCTTTTATCTAGTTTCTTTCGCATAGTCAAATATTCCAAGGTGCTTTAGGGGAGTGTTATCAAACAAACTTTGACACTGAGCCATATACGGAGATATTAGGACAGGTGGGTAAATGCTTGGTAAAAGAGGTAGGTTTTAAGGAGCATCTTAAATGAGGAGAGAGAAATTGACAAGTGGAGAAGCTTAGGAAGGGAATTCTATAGCTTTTGAATCCCCCACTATCAACATCCTAGGGGCTACCATTGACCAGAAACTGATCTGGAGTAGCCATATAAATACTGTGACGACAAGAGCAGGTCAGAGGCTAGGAATCCTGAGGCAAGTAACTCACCTCCTGACTCCCCAAAACCTGTCCACTATCTACAAGGCACAAGTCAGGAGTGTGATGGAATACTCTCCACTTGCCTGGATGGGTGCAGCTCCAACAACACTCAAGAAGCTCGACACCATCCAGGACAAAGCAACCCATTTGATTGGCACCCCATCTGCAAACATTCACTCCCTCCACCACCGACGCACAGTGGCAGCAGTGTGTGCCATCTGATAGATGCACAGCAGCAATGCACCAAGGCTCCTTAGACAGCACCTTCCAAACCCATGACCTCTACCAACAAGAAGGACAAGGGCAGCAAATGCATGGGAACACCACCACCTGCAAGTTCCCCTCCAAGTCACACACCATCCTGACTTGGAACTATATCGCCATTCCTTCACTGTCGCTGGGTCAAAATCCTGGAACTCCCTTCCTAACAGCACTGTGGGTGTACCTACCCCAAATGGACTGCAGCGGTTCAAGAAGGCAGCTCACCACCACCTTCTCAAGGGCAATTAGGGATGGGCAATAAATGCTGGCCTGGCCAGCGATGCCCACATCCCATGAATTAATTTTTTAAAATGACCTCGATAGCTTAAGGCACAGCCACCAATGGTGGAGCAACTAAATTAGGGATGTGCAAGAGGCCAGTATTGGAGGAGTGCAGATATCTGAGGGTTGTCAGGCTGGAGAGGAATTTATTAGAAATGCTGGTGCATTCATCCAATTTGGCATTGCAGCAAGCCAGCAATGTTAGAGGCATACAGTTGGATTATAGTTTACAGTTCCAGTTTAACTTCGGTGGTGGGGAAACTTCGAGAAACAATAATTCAGGACCAAATTCATAGTCACATGGACAAATGCAGCTTAATTAAGGAAAGCCAGCGCAGATTTGTTAAGGGGAAATCATGCTTAACTAAGTTGCCGGAGTCTTTTGAACAGGTAACAGAGAGGGTTGATGAGGGACTTTAAAACAAGGATGAGAACATTAAAACCGACGTGTTGCTGCAATGGAGCCAATGTAGGTAAGTGAGCAGAGGGGCAATGGGTGAACGGCATTAGGTCTGAGTTAGGACATGGGCAGGAGAGTTTTGAATGAGTTCAAGTTGACAGAGGTTGGAAAATGGGAGTCTGGTTAGGAGAGTATTGGAATAAAAAGAAAGAACTTGCAATTATATAGCACCTTTCAGAACCTCGGGATGTTCCAAAGTTCTTGACAGCCAATGTACTACTTTTGAGTTACTGTTGTAATGCAAGACACACAGCAAAGAGTTTACACACAGCTGTATGATAATGAGCAGATATTCTGTTATGTATAAAGGATTCAGACACTTTTTTTCCAATAGAACAGAGATTTTAGCAGCCATATTCAATAATTTAAACCATGTTCCTTTGTTTCCAAGATTATCAAAGAAATTGTCAAAGGCAATTGAAGCAAATTGCCCACTATGCAGAAGAGTTTAGATATCAGGTGAGATATGTTAAAAATGAGGTAGTAAGAAGTAAGAAGAGGAAATCAAGTACAACGTTTTCAGCCAAAGGCAAAGAGACCTGTGGAATAGATGAACAGGGAGTGAACTGTATAAATGGGTCCATGAGACAATTAGACATACTTCAATAGAGAAAGGGGATTGAAAGGTTTGTTGAGAAGGCAGGTAAGTGAGGATGATCTACCCAAGACAGAAGAGCTTGTTATGCTTAATGGCTTTTTCCTGTTCCAAGAAACTCTTAAGCTTTTATGGCTTTTTTATAAGGATGTTCCATCCTTCCAAACCATTTTTCCAGCGGTATCAATATTGGACAGATCCTATGAGGGAGAGTTTCAGTTGGGAATTGAGGTGCTGACATGTCGACACTTCAGAAATGCAGTATGCAACTGAAATACATACTTAAAAGCATCAAGCTGAGACAGTTATATGGCAGGGACAGACAAGTGTCATTCATGTATTCATCCTGTTCGTCTTGCTGCTTGTAACCTGTCTCTCTGCTGTGCTCCATCTCCCCTTTTTCTACATTTCTCTATCTCTCATCATAGCCTGCCCAGATGTCAGATATACATGCACTTTTCCTGATCAAACTCCATCTTCTTCTCACTCTCTACATCATTACAGAGTTGATGCAGAACATTTGCTCATTTTATGCTGCACAAGTTCTGCACTAAATCCTGGGCTGATATGTCCCAGACACAATGGTAACCCTTTCAAGTTAACAGCACGAGGAGTCATTGCTGAATAATGTTAAGCTGGAAAAAAAATTTGCATTTCTGTAGTGCCTGTCATGATCTCAGAACGTCTCAAAGCACTTTACAACCAATGAAGTACTTTTGAAGTGTAGTCACTGTTGTAATGTCAGAAAATGCAGCAGCCAATTTGGACACAGCAAGCTCAGAAACAACAATGTGATAATGACCAGATTATCTGATTTTATTAATGATATTGATTGAGGGATAAATATTGTTCAGGACACTGGTGGTAACTCCCCTGCTCCTCTTCAAAATAATGTGGGAATGTTTGTGCCCACCGGAGAGAGCAGACAGGGCTTCGGTTCAATGTCTCATCTGAAAGACAGTGCCACCGACAGTACAGCACTCCCTCAGAACTGCATTACTCAAGTCTCTGGAGTGGGCACAAAAATCTAGGCTGGCACTCTTGTTCATACTGAAGGATTGCAACACTGTCAGAGGTGATGTCCTTCGGATGAGAAGGCAGATTTTATTTGCAAATGTGTATCAACTTTGACCTGGATGCTGATCCATTATCAAGATCAGTTAAGATCATGAGGATCAAAGCCAAAGTGAATTTAAACAATATCTGTTTACTTCTGGGAACCTACAATGAAACCACAACATGGCGACAGTTCTTGACTGATGGTTGCTCCTGATTCCAGATTTTTAATTCCAGGTGTTTTGATCCCTAATCTGACCTCCACTTGTGTTCCAGAAATCAAGCCTCCTGACCTCTATAAATCTTGGCCTGTCACGTCTTGTAAACAACTCCCCAAGTCAAAACAACAAGCTCCCTGCTGGTATTTTATCTGAAAACAGGTGTGTTCCAGTAAGGGCTTGTTTACAAGCCAATCCAGGAACCTTCTGGTGACCTCTTTAAAAAAAAACACAAAGTTCAGCATCTCTTCAAGCTACCAGGTGAATCAATGTCCATAGTTCAACTATAAATCCTTCAAACATATTTTACAAAAAATAGAAGCAATCTTGTAACACCTCCACCCTTGGAGAAGTGAAACACCATTTTTTTAAATGCAATTCATTACAAAGAGTAAAAAAAGATGGAATCATTTTAAAACACATTTGCACACTCATCCCCATTCACTCTTTACCTGTAGTTAATACAATTCTGCTCTGTACCCTCTTTTCATTCAGATAACTCAAAACAAAGTTAGATGCTTGATAAAGCATCTGCAATTACATTATTTTTGCCCGCCATGTGGACAACCTTTCCTCATAAGACAGCCATGGTGGACATAGAGTTCAAAATGTTTAAGAGTCAATAATAGACAAAAGGTTTCTTTTTCTATTGTTGAGTATCTTTTCTGGTATGGATTTTTGGAAAGGTATCCCGCTGGCCATTTCTATGCCCGATTCATCATCTTGTAACAGGACTGCTCCGACCCCCAAGTCACCAGCATCAATTGCTACCTTGAAGGGCTTAGTGAAATTTGAATCAGCCAATGCTGGTTCATTAATCAAACTGGCTTTTAGCCTCTCAAAAGGTGTTTGGCACCCCACTAACCACACTACCTTGGTTTTCTTTTTCTCTTTAAATCTGTTAGTGGAGCAGCGACAGTGCTAAAATTTGGTACAAACTTTCGGTAGCAACCTCACATCCCCAATAACCTCATGATCTCTCATTTAGTCTTAGGGGTCGGGAACTCCACTATTGCATGTACTTTCACTGTTCTTGGCAACACTTGTCCTTGCCCTACTATGTTCCCGAGGTAGGTCACTCTCGCTTTTTCAAATTCACTTTTGGCAAGGTTTATTACTAAATTAGCCGATTGCAATTTTCTAAACAGAGCTTCTAGTTGTTCCAAGTGGTGCTTTCAAGTGTCACAGTATACCAGCACTTCATCAAGGTAAACCACACAGTTAGGAACATTGGCTACCACTTGGTCCATTAATCTCTGAAAGATTGCTGGGCATTCTTTAGGCTGAATAGCATTACTTGGCATTTGAAAAGACCGTCTGGTGTGACAAAAGCCAATATTTCTTCAGTTCGGGTTGTTTAAGGAACTTCCCAGTATCCCTTTAACAAAACCAAATCTGTAAGAAACATGGCACTGCCCACACTGTCAATACAGTCTTTCAAGTAAGGTATTGGGTAGAAATTTGCCTTTGTTACTGCATTAACTTTTCTGTCGTCGAAGCAAAGTTTAGTTGAACCATCAGGTTTAGGCCGACAACACCACTGGTGCACTCCAACTACTTGGACTGGGTTCCATTAGGTGGTTATCCAGCATGTATTGGATTTCTGTTTTTACCTGGGCCTGTTTCTCTGGACCTAAGTGGTAAGGATGCTGTTTTATAGGAACGGATTCCCCTACATCGACATCATGTGTGGCTAAGGTTGTACATCCTAACTTATCCCTACGGACTCTTTTAAATACTGTGAATAGCCTTGTTAGGTCTTCTCGTAGTTCTGCATTTAAATATGAAAGCATTGTGTCCAATCTCCCTAGCAATTCAATATTAGCCAACCGGATAGTAGGAGGTTCAATTCGAGAATTGTCTAGGCTTCCTTCTGCCTCATCTTCACTATCCCTTTCATCATTCATTGTCTCTACTACCTATCAAACCTAAGCTTACTTATCCTCCTCCTGGCAATAATATTGTTTTCACATATGGATATGACACAACCGATTCTTTTTCTGGGGATTTGGGGTGTCAATCAAATAATTTATCTTACCGATTCTCTTGAACACTTTTATATAGACGACTCAACCATGCTTTCTATAGTTCACTTTGTAAAGATACTAACACGAACACCTCATCCCCTGGTTGAAATGTTCGAGTCTTGCAATGCTTGTCTGCCCATTTTTTCATTGTTGTTTGGGAAGCCTTAAGGTGTTCCTGAGCCACATTGCAAGATCTCATGAGCCATTCCAGGAACACGGATACATAATCGAGCACAGAAGATTCATCTGTCTGTTCTGAAAACCTTTCTTTAATTAGTTTTAGAGGACCTCTTATCTCATGTCCATAAACTAATTCAAAGGGACTAAAACCTGTAGAATCATTAGGTGAATCCCTCGAGGCAAACAAAAGAAATTCTAGCCCTTTATCACAATCATGGGGATAGTTACAACTGAGGTGGGAGCAATGCACTGTCAATTCAGTCCCATCACTCCCACAAGTCGCAGCATATTATTAAAGTTCTCCCACCCAACTAAAAGCAGCAAACGTAGACACTCCAGTAACCTACAGAATAAAACAGACCAAGCCATGTATCTTTAGACAGCAACAAATTAACTATTTATTAAACACTAAATCTTAAACACTATTAAGATAAACCTATGTCTAAAGGCCTTACAACTTCTTATTTTAACCTAACTCCCCCATTCACACACATACACTCAAAAATAACAGTTAACCGGTTTCTTTTAAACATATGATGTTATAAAAACTTAGCTGTTTCTTCAGAATAAATAAATAACTGGCATATAAGTCTTTGTGGGTTACGTTCCTAATGGGTGAGGTATTCTAATGTGAAAATAATCAAATGCCACTCAAGGTCTCCATGCAAATTTGATGAAATAGGCTCTTAGTAGAAAGGCATTCAAAACATTTTGGCTGCAGCAGGCATCAAACAGTTCTTTCAACGATGAGCACAGCAATAGGTCCACTTGAATTTAAAAAAAACAACAGTCTCAGTCGAAACTTTACTTCAGCAATACAAATGGTTTCTTCAAAGGGTTTTTTTCCTCCTCAGGCAATTAACTTGGCCTGTAAATCCTTGTAGAATTTTTGCTGAGAGAAAAGGACAGCTCTTTTCTTCAGTAGCATGCTTCACTGGTGAGTCTCTCAAAACTGGTTTCAGCTGGTTTTTACACACAGTTAAATTGTTACTGTACACCATGTGACCTCTCTCTCCTGCTATGGCCGAGGGACAGGTGCAGCTGGCACTCTGTGCTCAGTCTTAAAGGCACACTGTTTTCAAACAGAGTCTAAAAGTCACACGCCGTTTTTAATCAGAGGAAAAATAAAATACAGATCCGTGACACCTCCGCCCTTGGCGAAATGAAATGCCATTCTTAAAAATAGCATTTCATTACAATGAAAAAAAATAGAAACTGGGAAAAAATACTCACACATTTTTTCACATTCACATCCATTCACTCTACTGATAATTTATAGCATTTTCTTTGTACCATCGCCATCCATATAAGTTAACATGGTTAAATTCATGACAAAGTGTCAGCGATGTTTTTCTACAAAATATGTACAATTTTCAAATGATAAGGCTGTAACAACAAACTCCATCTAAATATTCTAGCATTTCAGTTTTTTAATTTTTCCACAAACGTTAATGGGTTATGATCAATGTACATTTGTGTTTCTTTATAGTCTTGGTGCACGTATACTTTGAAATGTCTGAGAGCCAGCAAAAGTCCTTATGTTTCTTTTTCCAAAGTGGAATACCTTTTTGATGGCAATTTAGTCTTCTTGAAAAGTATCCTACTGGCTTCTCTTTGCCTGATTCATCATCCTGCAATAGGACTGCACAAACTTCCAGGTCGCTACCATCGATTGTTATTTGAACAAAGAACAAAGAACAAAGAAAATTACAGCACAGGAACAGGCCCTTCGGCCCTCCAAGCCTGCGCCGATCCAGATCCTCTATCTAAACATGTCGCCTATTTTCTAAGGGTCTGTATCTCTTTTCTTCCTGCCCATTCATGTATCTGTCTACATACATCTTAAAAGACACCATCGTGCCCGCATCTACCACCTCCGCTGGCAACGCGTTCCAGGCACCCACCACCCTCTGCGTAAAGAACTTTCCACGCATATCCCCCCTAAATTTTTCCCCTTTCACTTTGAACTCGTGTCCTCTAGTAATTGAATCCCGCACTCTGGGAAAAAGCCTCTTGCTATCCACCCTGTCTATACCTCTCATGATTTTGTACACCTCAATCAGGTCCCCCCTCAACCTCCGTCTTTCTAATGAAAATAATCCTAATCTACTCAACCTCTCTTCATAGCTAGCGCCCTCCATACCAGGCAACATCCTGGTGAACCTCCTCTGCACCCTCTCCAAAGCATCCACATCCTTTTGGTAATGTGGCGACCAGAACTGCACGCAGTATTCCAAATGTGGCCGAACCAAAGTCCTATACAACTGTAACATGACCTGCCAACTCTTGTACTCAATACCCCGTCCGATGAAGGAAAGCATGCCGTATGCCTTCTTGACCACTCTATTGACCTGCGTTGCCACCTTCAGGGAACAGTGGACCTGAACACCCAAATCTCTCTGGACATCAATTTTCCCCAGGACTTTTCCATTTACTGTATAGTTCACTCTTGAATTGGATCTTCCAAAATGCATCACCTCGCATTTGCCCTGATTGAACTCCATCTGCCATTTCTCTGCCCAACTCTCCAATCTATCTATATTCTGCTGTATTCTCTAACAGTCCCCTTCACTATCTGCTACTCCACCAATCTTAGTGTCGTCTGCAAACTTGCTAATCAGTCCACCTATACTTTCCTCCAAATTATTAATGTAGATCACAAACAACAGTGGTCCCAGCACGGATCCCTGTGGAACACCACTGGTCACACGTCTCCATTTTGAGAAACTCCCATCTACTGCTACTCTCTGTCTCCTGTTGCCCAGCCAGTTCTTTATCCATCTAGCTAGTACACATTGGACCCCATGCGCCTTCACTTTCTCCATCAGCCTGCCATGGGGAACCTTATCAAACGCCTTACTGAAGTCCATGTATATGACATCGACAGCCCTTCCCTCATCAATCAACTTTGTCACTTCCTCAAAGAATTCTATTAAGTTGGTAAGACATGACCTTCCCTGCACAAAACCATGTTGCCTATCACTGATAAGCCCATTTTCTTCCAAATGGGAATAGATCCTATCCCTCAGTATCTTCTCCAGCAGCTTCCCTACCACTGACGTCAGGCTCACCGGTCTATAATTACCTGGATTATCCCTGCTACCCTTCTTAAACAAGGGGACAACATTAGCAATTCACCAGTCCTCCGGGACCTCACCCGTGTTTAAGGATGCTGCAAAGATATCTGTTAAGGCCCCAGCTATTTCCTCTCTCGCTTCCCACAGTAACCTGGGATAGATCCCATCCGGACCTGGGGACTTGTCCACCTTAATGCGTTTCAAAGCATTTAGCAGAATTTGGAGCAGCCAACACTGGTTCATAAGTTTAGATTGCCTTGACTTTTTGAAAAGCTGCCTGGCATTCATCTGACCATACCACTTTGTTTTTCTTTTTTGTAGCAAATCGGTTAATGGAATAGCCACAGTTCCAAAATTCGATACAAATTTCCTGCAAAATCTGCATATCCCATTAACTCCATTAAGGCTTGTACCTTTGCTGTTTTTGGCAATACCTGTCCATCCTCCACTTTGTATTCAAAGAACAAAGAACAAAGAACAGTACAGCACAGGAACAGGCCATTCAGCCCTCCAAGCCTGCGCTGATCTTGATGCCTGCCTAAACTAACACCTTCTTCACATCTGGGGCCCATATCCCTCTATTCCCTTCCTATTCATGTATTTCTCATGTATCTCCTCATAGCTAATGCCCTCTAGACCAGGCAACATCCTGGTAAACCTCCTCTGTACCCTCTCCAAAGCCTCCACGTCAATCTGGTAGTGTGGCGACCAGAATTGCACGCAATATTCTAAGTGTGGCCTAACTAAGGTTCTGTACAGCTGCAACATGACTTACAATTTTTATACTCTATGCACCGACCGATGAAGGAAAGCATGCCGTATGCCTTCTTGACTACCTTATCCACCTGCGTTGCCACTTTCAGTGACCTGTGGACCTGTACGCCCAGATCTCTCTGCCTGTCAATACTCCTAATGGTTCTGCCATTTACCGTATACCTCCCACCTGCATTAGACCTTCCAAAATGCACTACCTCACATTTGTCCGGATTAAACTCCATCTGCAATTTCTCCGCCCAAGTCTCCAACCGATCTATATCCTGCTGTATCCTCTGACAATCCTCATCACTGTCCGCAACTCCACCAACCTTTGTGTCGTCCGCAAACTTACTAATCAGACCAGCTACATTTTCCTCCAAATCATTTATATATACTACAAACAGCAAAGGTCCCAGCACTGATCCCTGCGGAACACCACTAGTCACATCCCTCCATTCAGAAAAACACCCATCCACTGATACCCTCTGTCTTCTATGACCAAGCCAGTTCTGTATCCATCTTGCCAGCTCATCACTGATCCCATGTGACTTCACCTTTTGTACCAGTCTGCCATGCGGGACCTTGTCAAAGGCTTTACTAAAGTCCATATAGATAATATCCGCTGCCCTTCCTTCATCAATCATCTTCGTCATTTCCTCAAAAAACTCAATCAAATTAGTAAGACACGACCTCCCCTTCACAAAACCATGCTGCCTCTCGCTAATAAGTTTGTTTGTTTCCAAATGGGAGTAAATCCTGTCCCGAATAATCCTCTCTAATAGTTTCCCTACCACTGACGTAAGGCTCACCGGCCTATAATTTCCTGGATTATCCTTGCCACCCTTCTTAAACAAAGGAACAACATTGGCTATTCTCCAGTCCTCTGGGCCCTCACCTGTAGCCAATGAGGATGCAAAGATTTCTGTCATGGCCCCAGCAATTTCCTCCCTTGCCTCTCTCAGTATTCTAGGGTAGATCCCATCAGGCCCTGGGGACTTATCTACCTTAATGCTTTGCAAGACACCCAACACCTCCTCCTTTTTGATAATAAGATGACTGAGACTATCTACACTCCCTTCCCTGGGCTCATCATCCACCAAGTCCTTCTCCTTGGTGAATACTGATGCAAAGTACTCATTTAGTACCTCGCCCATTTCCTCTGGCTCCACAAATAGATTCCCATCTCTGTCCTTGAGTGGGCCAACCCTTTCCCTGGTTACCCTCTTGCTCTTTATATACGTATAAAAAGCCTTGGGATTTTCCTTAATCCTGTTTACCAATGACTTTTCATGACCCCTTTTAGCCCTCCTAACTCCTTGTTTAAGGTAAGTTACTCTGGCTTTTCCAAATTTATTTTTTTCCAGATTTATCACTAAGTCCACTGCTTGTAGTGTTTTAAACAGAATTTTTAGCTGGTTTAAGTGTCCTTGCCAAGTGTTACTGTATATTAGTACATTATCGAGATAAACTACACACTTGGGAACACTGGCTACCACCTAATTCATTAATCATTGAAAAGTGGCTGGGGCATTTTTAGCCCGAATGGCGTCACCTGGCTCTGATGAAGACTGTCAGGTATTACAAAAGCTGATATCTCTTTGGCTCGAGGAGTCAAAGGAACTTGCCAGTATCCCTCTAACAAATCAATCTTGGTGAGAAACATAGCACTGCGCACTCTGTCGTACAGTTTTCTAAATGTGCTATTGGGTGGGAGTCTGCTTTCGTTACCGCATTAAATTTTCTATAGTTTAGTGATACAGCACTGAAACAGGCCCTTCCGCCCACCGAGTCTGTGCCGACCATCAACCACCCATTCATATTAATCCTACACTAATTCCATATTCCTACCACATCCCCACTTGTCCCTACCTATACTAGGGGCAATTGCTAATGCCCAATTTACCTATCAACCTGCAAGTCTTTGGCATGTGGGAGGAAACTGGAGCACCCAGAGGAAACCCACACAGACACAGGAGGAACTTGCAAACTCCACACAGGCAGTACCCGGATTTGAACCCAGGTCGCTAGAGCTGTGAGGCTGCGGTGCTCACCACTGCGCCACTGTGCCACCCCGAAGTCTACTCATAATCAGGTTGACTCGTTAGGTTTAGGTCCTAGAACTATTAGTGAACTCCAGCTGCTTTGACTAGGTTCGATCAAATTGTTTTCCAGCATGTATTGGATTTCTGCTTTTACCTGGGTCTGTTTGTCTGGACTTAAGCGGTAAGAATGTTGTTTTAAAGGAACGGTTCCCCCCATATCCACATCATGTGTGGCTAAGGTTGTACATCCCAGTTTATCCCAACAGACTCTTTTAAATGTTTTGAAAAGCCTGGTTAGGTCTTCACGTTGTTTTGCCTCGAAGTGCAAAAGCATGTTGTTCAATTTTCCAAGCTGTTCCATATTCTCTAATCTGATAGGTGGAGATTCAATCTGAGAATTTTCTATGCCTCCTTCTGCCTCATCCTCACTATTCTTTTCCTTCTCAACAGTCCCGATTACCTGACATACCTGTACTGGCTTATCCTCCTCCCTGCAATAATATTGCTTTAATATATTGATGTGACACAATCGGTTCTTATTCCGGCGATCAGGGGTATCAATCAAGTAATCTACCTTACCCACTCTTCTGATCACTCTATCTGGGCTACTGAGCCATGCTTTTAACGGTTTCCCTGTAATGGTAACAACACAAATACATCATCTACCAGTTGAAAATTACAGGTTTTTGCATTCTTGTCTGCCCATTTTTTCATTTTGGCTTGGGATGCTTTACGGTGAGTCTAACATCAGTGATAGGGAAAATATTGGAAAAAGTTCTGAGGGACAGGATTAATCTCCACATGGAGAGGCAGGGTTTAATCAGGGATAGTCAGCATGACTTTGTTCGGGGGAAAATCGTGTCTGACTAACTTGATTGAATTTTTTGAGGAGGTGACGAAATGTGTAGATGAGGGCAAAGCAGTAGATGTAGTCTATATGGACTTCAGTAAGGCTTTTGATAAGGTCCCGCATAGGAGATTGGTGAAGAAGGTAAGAGCCCATGGGATCCAGGGCAATTTGGCAAATTGGATCCAAAATTGCCTTAGTGGCAGGAGGCAGAGGGTGATGGTCGAGGGTTGTTATTGCGAGTGGAAGCCTGTGACCAGTGGTGTACCGCTGGGATCGGTGCTGGGGCCCTTGCTGTTGGTAGTGTACATTACTGATTTAGACGTGAAAATAGGAGGCATGTTCAGTAAGTTCGCAGATGACACAAAAATTGGTGGTGTTGTAAATAGTGAGGAGGAAAGCCTTAGATTACAGGATGATATAGATGGGCTGGTAAGATGGGCAGAGCAGTGGCAAATGGAATTTAATCCTGAGAAGTGTGAGGTGATGATTTTGGGAGGACTAACAAGGCAAGGGAATGTACAATGGATGATAGGACCCTAGGAAATACAGAGGGTCAGAGGGACCTTGGTGCACTTGTCCATAGATCACTGAAGGCAGCAACACAGGTAGATAAGGTGGTAAGGAAAGCATATGGGATACTTGCCTTTATTAACTGAGGCATAGAATATAAGAGCAGGGAGGTTATGATGGAGCTGCGTAAAAAGTTAGGCCACAGCTGGACTGTGTACAGTTCTGGGCACCACAATATATGAAGGATGTGATTGCACTGGAGAGGGTGCAGAGGAGATTCACCAGGATGTTGCCTGGGCTGGAGTATTTCAGCTATGAAGAGAGACTGAAAAGGCTGGGGCTGTTTTCCTTTGAGCAGAGAAGGCTGAGGGGGGACATGATTGAGGTATACAAAATAATGAGGGGCATGGATAGGTTAGATAGGAAGAAACTTTTTCCCTTAGCGGAGGGGTCAATAACCAGGGGGCAAAGATTTAAGGTAAGGGACAGGAGGTTTGGAGTGGATTTGAGGAAAAAAATTTTCACCCAGAGGGTGGTTGGAATCTGAAAGGCACTGCCTGAAGAGGTGGTAGAGGCAGGAACCCTCACAACATTTAAGAAGTATTTAGATGAGTACTTGAAATGCCATAGCATACAAGGCTACGGGCCAAGTGCTGGAAAATGGGATTAGAATAGTTAGGTGCTTGATGGCCGACACAGACATGATGGGCCGAATGGGCCTGTTTCTGTGCTGTATAACTCTTTGACTCTATGACTCTAAGGTATTCCTGAGCCACACCACTAGTTTTTGTGAGCCTTTCCTGGAATACATAGTAAGTATCAAATATTCATTCTTTTGTTCCAAGAATCTGTCTTTTATGAGTTTTAGAGGACCTCTTACTTCATTTCCATAAACAGCAAGATCTGGACAATATCCAGGCGTGGGCTGATAAGTGTCAAGTAATATTCGTGCCACACAAGTGCCAGGCAATGACCATCTCCAACAAGAGAGAATCTAACCATCTGCCCTTGACATTCAATGGCATTACCATCACTGAATCCCCCACTATCAACATCCTAGGGGCTGCCATTGACCAGAAACTGAACTGCAGTAGCCATATAAATACTGTGGCTACAAGAGCTGGTCAGAGGCTAGGAATCCTGAGGCGAGTAACTCACCTCCTGACTCCCCAAAACCTGTCCACCATCTACAAGGCACAAGTCAGGAGTGTGATGGAATACTCTCCACTGGATGGGTGCAGCTCCAACAACACTCAAGAAGCTCGACACCATCCAGGACAAAGCAGCCCGCTTGATTGGCACCCCATCGACAAACATTCACTCCCTCCACCACCGACGCACGGTGGCAGCAGTGTGCACTGCAGCAATGCACCAAGGCTCCTTAGACAGCACCTTCCAAACACGCGACCTCTACCAACTAGAAGGACAAGGGCAGCCAATGCATGGGAACACCACCACCTGCAAGTTCCCCTCCAAGTCACACACCATCCTGACTTGGAACTATATCGCCGTTCCTTCACTGTCGCTGGGTCAAAATCCTGGAACTCCCTTCCTAACAGCACTGTGGGTGTACCTACCCCAAATGGACTGCAGCGGTTCAAGAAGGCAGCTCACCACCACCTTCTCAAGGGCAATTAGGGATGGGCAATAAATGCTGGCCTAGTCAGCGACGCCCACATCCCGTGAATGAATGAAAAAAAACAGTTCAAAAAGACTGAAACCTGTAGACTCATTTGGTGAGTCTCTGGTGCCAAATAAATTAAAGTCTAGTCCTTTCTCCCAGTAATGTGGATATACGTGACAGTGTGTTCTAATCATTGTTTTGAGAGTTTGGTGGTATCTCTCTAAAACTCCCTGTGACTGTGCATGATATGCTGAAGATTTCAACTGTCTAATGTCCAAATTGCCTCTGACTTCTTGAAATATCCTAGACATGAAATTAGAACCTTGATCCGATTGAACTTCAAGTGGTAACCCATATCTCGTAAAGAATTGGGTTCACTTTTCTACTGCTATTTTAGCAGTAATTGTGCTCAAAGGAGTGGCCTCTAGAAATTGAGTAACCATATCCATGATTGTAAGCATGCATTGATGTCCTGTTTTTGTTTCTAAAAATACCCTGCTAAATGGTTCTTCAGTCACTGGTATGGGAGCTAGTGATGCTGGTTTTATGGTAGGTTGTGGTTTTCCCGCCATTTGGCATGTATGGCACGTCCTACAAAATTGTCTCACATCCTTTGCAAGACATGTCCAGTAATAATGTTGACTTATATGTGATTTGGTCTTCCAAATTCCCCTATGTCTGCAAAAGGAATGTCATGTGCTTACCTTAATAATCCTTAACGATATTTAGGTGGTGTTCAACAACTGTCTGGCCTTCACCCGCAGGTCTATAAGGTGGTCTCCATTTCCTCCTCAAAACTCCATTTGCCATTTAATAGCCTTACGGAACTCCTCTCGCCTCAGTTTCTGTCAGAGCTGTCCGCTATTTGGTATAACTCTGGATCAGCTTGCTGTGCTGCAATTATAGAAGATCTGTTAAACAACTCATTTGGATTATCTAAATCCCCAAATAAGGTTTGAGATACTTGGCTATCTGTTTGCGGTGCCACTTTTCTCTCCGACAATGGATCCTGCTTTGCCATTGCTCGGGTGACTATACACGCAGGAAATATTCCCGGAGCTTGTTCCTGCAATTGCTCCACTTCCCTAATTCACTTGTTTCCTCTATAATTAGAGGAGAAACTGATACTTTTGATCCAGACAAATTATTTCCTCGAAGTAGATCAATTCCCTCTACTGGCAAACTGTGGACAACTCCTACAGTTACCATCTCAGATATTAGGTCACTCTCTAGGCATACTTTATACAAAGGTACGGGGATATACTAGAAATGCTGGAAATACTCAGCATCTGTGGAGAGAGAAGCAGAATTAACGTTTCAGGTCAATGACCCTTCTTCGAAACTGGCAAATATTAGAAATGTCAAAGATTATAAGCAAGTAAAGTGGGGGTGGGGCAAGAGATAACAAAGGCGAAGGTGTAGATTGGACAAGGCCACAGAATAGCAGACCAGAAGGTCAAGGAGCAAAGGCAAACAATATGTTAATGGTGTGTTGAAAGACAAAGCATTAGTACAGATAGGGTGTTAATGGACTGAAAATTGAACAGCCACAAGTACAAACATGAAAAAAAAACAGTGGGTAAGCAAACTGAACAAACTAAGATGAAATAAAATAAACATACAAAAAAAAATGTTAAAAATAAATAATAACTAAAAATGAAAGTAAAATGGGGGGCCCGTCATGCTCTGAAATTATTGAACTCAATGTTCAGTCCGGCAGGCTGTAGTGTGCCAAATCGATAAATGAGATGCTGTTCCTCGAGCTTGCATTGATGTTCACTGGAACACTGCAGCAAGCCCAGGATAGAGATGTGAGCATGAGAGCAGGGGGTGGTGTTGAAATGGCAAGGCTCCTTAGACTGCACCTTCCAATCCCGAGACCTCTACCAACTAGAAGGACAAAGGCAGCAAATGCATGGGAACACCATCATCTGCATATTCCCCTCCAAGCCACACACCATCCTGATTTGAAACTATATCACTGTTCCTTCACTGTCACTGGGTCAAAATCCTGGAACTCCCTTCCTAACAGCGCTGTAGGTGTATCTACCTCACATGGACTGCAGTGGTTCAAGAAGGCAGCTCACCACCACCCTCTCGAGGGTAATTAGGGATGGGCAATAAATGCTGGCCTAGCCAGCGATGTCCATATCCCATGAATGAATAAAATAAATGAAAGTTTTCCTACCCAACCGGAAAACAGCCAAATTAAAAACTCCAGTAACCCCCAGAATAAAACAAACCAAACCATGGATGTTTAGAGAACAACAAATTAACTATTTATTAAACACTAAATGTTAACCACTATTAAGATAAACCTATGTCTAAAGGCCTTATAACTTCTTATTTTAATCAAACTCCCCATTCACACACATACACTCAAAAATCATGATTAACCAGTTGATGTTTGAAAAAATTAGCTGATTCTTAAGAATAAATAAATAACTGGCAAATAAGTCTTTGTGGGTTACGTTCCTCATAGGTGAAGTATTCTAATTTGAAAATAATCAAATGCCACTCGAAGTCTCCATGCGGATTTCATAAAATAGTCTCTTAGTAGATGGGCATTCAAAACACTTTGGGTTCAGCAGGCATCAAACAGTTCTTTTAACGATGAGCATAGCAAACTGTTCCCTGAAGGTGGCAACGCAGGTAAATAGAGTGGTCAAGAAGGCATACGGCATGCTTTCCTTCATCGGATGGGGCATTGAGTACAAGAGTTGGCAGGTCATGTTACAGTTGTATAGGACTTTGGTTCGGCCACATTTGGAATACTGCGTACAGTTCTGGTCGCCACATTATCAAAAGGATGTGGATGCTTTGGAAAGGGTGCAGAGGAGGTTCACCAGGATGTTGCCTGGTATGGAGGGCGCTAGCTATGAAGAGAGGTTGAGTAGATTAGGATTATTTTCATTAGAAAGACGGAGGTTGAGGGGGGACCTGATTGAGGTGTACAAAATCATGAGAGGTATAGACAGGGTGGATAGCAAGAAGCTTTTTCCCAGAGTGGGGGTTTCAATTACTAGAGGACACGAGTTCAAAGTGAAAGGGGAAAAGTTTAGGGGGGATATGCGTGGAAAGTTCTTTACGCAGAGGGTGGTGGGCACCTGGAACGCATTGCCAGCGGAGGTGGTAGATGCGGGCACGATGGAGTCTTTTAAGATGTATCTAGACAGATACATGAATGGGCAGGAAGAAAAGAGATACAGAAGCTTAGAAAATAGGCGACATATTTAGAGAGAGGATCTGGATCGGCACAGGCTTGGAGGGCCGAAGGGCCTGTTCCTGTGCTGTAATTATCTTTGTTCTTTGTTCTTTGTTCAAAAGGTCTACTTGAATTTGTTTTAAAAAGTCTCTCAGTTGAAACTTTACTTCAGCAAAACAGTTTTTTCAAAGGGTTTTTTTCCTCCTTAGGCAATTAACCTGGCCTGTAGCTCCTTGTAGAATTTTTGCAGAGAGAAATAGACAGCTCTTTTCTTCAGTAGCACACTTCATTGGTGAGTCTCTCAAAACTGGTTTCAGCCAGTTTTTGCACACAGTTAAATTGTTACAGTACACCATGTGACCTCTCTCTCCTGCTGTGACTAGGGACAGGTGCAGCTGTCACTTTTAGCTCTGTCTTAATGGCACACTGTTTTCAAACAGTCTTAAAGTCACACATTGGGCTGGATTTTACTCCCGCACCATGCTCTGTGGCGGCATGCTTTGATCTCAGCGGCCTTTCGACATGGAAGTTCTGCCACACCCCCCCCATGATATTATGCGTGGGGCTGATTTAAGTAGAGGGCGTGGAGCAGCCATCCCCGATTTGTAGATGGTGCCACTGCACAGGCGCCACCGCCATTTTTAAAGGGCTTTAAACCCTTAGAGGTAATTGTAATTTTTAAAGGTACAGTGTGCATTTATTTTTTATTAACAAATAATCATAATATGGAGACCCTTCCCCAAAACCCCCCCAATGGTCTTTCAATTGGCCCTCATTGACAAAATGTGCCCTTTTCCCTTATTGAAAGTTTCCCCAACCATCTAATTTTTCCCCTTCAACCCTTTCCCACCATCCCCACAGCCAATTAAAATTGTTTTCCCTGCTCCCTCACCCCTTCCAACCTGCAAATTTTCTTCTCCCCCCCTCCCCACCAGGTTCTCACCTCAGAACTCCGTATGGAGTTCCGAAGGCGAACGAAGTATGAACGGTGGCCGTAAAATTGGCGTGGGACGACCACCGCCTGCAGGTAGGTCAATTTACTTATCAATACTGTACATTTACACATTTAGATGAAGGTCCTCGTGCTGATAATATGCACTGGGCCCACCTTGATGTCGGGGGTTGAGGCGGGCCTGTCCCCGCAGAATCTTACTGGCCCCCTGCTGCAACCCACGGCGTGAAGGGCTGGGAAGATTCAGCCCAGTGTTTTTAATCAGAGGAGAAAAAAAATACAGATCCGTGACAGGATAGTTCATGACAGTATGCCCTGATGATTGTTTTGAGCATCTGAGATTTTTACTGGCCAGGTCTTTCCAAGGACGTGATACAGTTTCGTAAAACATGCCATACCTGCCAGAGTGTGGGAAAACCGCAACCTGTCATAAAGCCAGCACCTCTAATTCACAATACCAGCTATTGGGGAACCATTTAGTAGGGTGTTGGTAGACTGCGTAGGACCTTTGCCGAAAACAAAATCGGGACTGCAATATACATTCACTATCATGGATATGGATACTCAGTTCCCAGAGGCCATTCCCTTGAGAATAATTTCTGCTAAGGTAGTGGTAGAGAAGTTAACCCAGTTCTTCACTAGATATGGATTACCGATTGAGATTCAGTCAGATCAAGGTTCCAATTAAATGTCTAAAATATTTCAGGAAGTTATGGGTAATTTGAGTGTAACGCATTTAAAGTCTTCAACATACCACCCACAGACACAGGGATCTTTAGAAAAGTGAGACCAGTGAATCCATGGTGACAGATGAATCACAGGAAACAAAACAAGTAGCTGCACTTGACGGGGAGGATGATAATGAAAAATCAAAACTTACAGACTTATACATGATTTGGTCTTCCGGATCCCCACATGTCCTGTTATAGGAATTTCAAACGCTATCCTTAATAGTTCCTGGTGAAACTTTGGTAGTACCACGATCTGATGAACTGCCATCCATTCTTCATCCGCAGGTCTGTGAGGAGGTCTCCACTTCCTGATCAGAATTCCATTTATAATATAATAGCCTTCTGGAACTCCTTTTGCCTCAGCTTCCTCAGAGCTGATTGTGCCCCTTTATTAAACTCTAGATCAGCTTGCTGAGCTGTGGTCAGAGAAGACCTATTAAAGAATTCCTTTGGATTATACAAATCCCTAAAGAAAGTTGCAGATATTCTGCTGTGGTGCCAATTTTACCTCCAACAATGGAACTTGTTTAACGATTGCTCGGGTCACTACACACAAAGGAAAAATTCCCAGAAACTTTTCCTGCAACTGTTCTGTTTCTTTAACTTAACTTGGTTTTTCTGTGACTACTGGTGAACCACTGACCACCTCCAAGCACTTACCCATTGTCTCTCGAGACAAGGAGGCCAAAGAGAGAACTGGTGAACCAATACTTCAGCTCCGGCCAAATCATGCCCCAGAAGTAGGTCAACTCCTTCCACTGAAAATCTATGGACAACTGCTATAGTTACCGTTCCAGACATTGAGTCACACTCTAGGTACACCCGATACAAAGGTACAGGTATATAGTCCCCACCGATACCATTCACTAAAACTTTAGCAATTAGTGCGCTCTCTGGTGGAAATCTTATGCCATTCCCCAGTGAAAGAGTTTGGGTGGCTGCTAAATCCCTAAGCATAACTGTAGGTTTACCTGCCTCACTTGAGGTAAAAGGAATTACTTTTCCTTTTGACAAGAATTCCCTTTTACTTTCAGGTATCTTATCCACAGTCCCTGAACTCAATCATTTTTTGTATTTGACCTTACCAATGCATTCAGATCTACAGCTTGATCTGCTGTACTCTCGGTCAGGACCATTTTCTCTAAATTGACTTTGTGTACCCCAATAAGTCCCATGAGTTTACCCCGCAACTTCCAGCATTCTGCACGAAGTTGTCCCTCCTTGTGACAATGGTAACATTTAGGCTTGGCACCTCACTTCCACCCTCAGCCTCTTCCATTCTGGCCTGAGGCGGAGATCCTGGGGCATTCCCAGCTGTCCATTCTTGTCCCTAGCTACTTGCCTTCCTTTCACCCTCCCATCTTCTATCCTTCTCAGGTTTGTGGGGGTGACGGACAAAGAGTTTGGGCTTATATAAAAGCTCATAATCATCAGTAATTTCCACTGCCTGTCTGGCTGTTGAAATCTTCTGGTTCTCTACATAGGTTCCTACTAATGGAGGGAGTGAATTTTAAAATTTTTCCAGGATAATTAGTTCCCTAAGGTTCGCATATGTGGCTTCCATCTTTAGTGCCGTATCCAACGATCAAAATTAACAAAACGTGCCTTTTTCTCTACCCGAACGTTCCCCCCAACCTTCTGATTTTTCCCCTTCAACCCCTTCCCACCATCCCCACAGCCAATTAAAATTGTTTTCCCTGCTCCCTCACCCCTCCCAACCTGCAAATTTTATTCCTCCCCCCTTCCCACCAGGTTCCCGCCTCGGAACTCCGTATGGAGTTCCGAAGGTGAGCAAAGTATTAATGGCGGCCGTAAAATTGGCATGGAACGACCGCCGCCTGCTTTGCCCTCTCAAATTCTATATAAGTCTACCCAGATAGTCTCCGGAGGTTCTGAAATTTCTGCCTGTAAGCTTCAGTAATTAACTCATACGCAGCAAGAATAGCCTTTTTTGCCATCTCATAATCTGCAGAAGCCTCCTCAGAAAGCATGGCATAAACTTCATGAGCTCTTCCCATCAACTTACTTTGCATAATCAGTGTCCAGCTTTCATGTTGCCACTTCATCTGTTTGTCTATCCTTTCAAAAGACATGAAAAATGCCTGTACATCCCTTTCCTCAAACTAGGGAGGGCTTGTACAAATTGAAACAGCTCTCCACTGGGTCCTGGGCTGAATTCAGATCTTTCCTCACCAAACTTTCACAGGCGTCAAGGCCACTTTTTTGTCTTAGTTCCATCTTTTTAAAATTAAATTCCTTTCTTTCTCTTTCTCTTTCCCTTTCCTCAAGTTCAAGTTTGTTCATTGTCAATTCTCTTTCAAATTCTTATTCCTCCTTTCTCTGTTCAAGTTTAAGTTTTTTTTATTTCCTGTTCCCGCTCAGGTTTTTTCAATTTTTTTTTCCTGCTCAAGCTGCTTCATTTGTAATTGAATTTTAGCCGACTCAACTGTACTACCCTCTGGTTTGCTTTCTTCTTTTTCCATTGCAAATGTTGTGCTATTATTTCAATTATGTCTTCTTTCTAAGCTCCTGGTTTTAACTCTAACATCAATTGTGCTGCCAATAGTATTAGCTTAACCTTGGTTAAGTTCCTCAGATCACTCAGGGATACATCCTCCGTCCCCAGAAAAGTTTCAGCAACTGTTAAAGATATTCTGGTGGTGTAGACTTTACTCTATTACACAAGAAACCTGGTTCTTTTTGTTTTTCCTTTTTCAATTATTATTACCTCACTTAGAGTCATAGAGTCTTCGAGTTATACAGCACAGAAACAGGCCCTTCGGCCCATTGTGGCTGTGCCAGCCATCAAGCATCTATCTATTCCAATCCCTTTTTCCAGCACTTACAATTGTATATCATCAGCGTTGGGTTTATCCCGCAAAGAGCCCACAATTATATGTTATGACTGAGGCAGGAGAAATGCACTGTTTATTCTTGTTCCACTTCTCGATGGGTCACAACATATACTTAATTTTTTTTTCTCTTACTGATACAGTCAATCATAGACTCTATTTTTATCCCAAAATAAAACACACCAACCAGGTTTCTTTAATAAACAACAAAATTATCAGTTTATTATAAAACGAGTCTTAACAAGTAATAAGTAAAGCATAAACACACAGATTAAAATATAAAAGCTAATTTTTTGCCTTCACCCCTCACACACACACGCCGGTTAACCAGAAAAATAAAAGGGATTTTGGTTTTGGAGCTCTATTACAAAAAACAAAAGACAAAAAAGCCATTTAGGCTGAATACTTGCTAATACTTGAGGAAAAAAAGAAGATATGAAAAGAATGTCCTTGGCTTTGGTTTGGCATCCCAAATGTGTATCGACAGCTGTCACTGGGATATTCCTAGAACAGTTCTTTCCAGGCAATGTTGAAGATCAGTTTGGGTAGGCTTTCCCAGAAATGCAGCTGCAGAGTCCTCAAATAGGACTTCAAGCAGAAATGCAGCAACAGGGGTTTCAGTTCTCGTACATTCGATACACAGAGTTTCTTCAAATGCAGGAGGAAAGAGGAGACTGACACATTAGATATGCAGGTTTTCTTTCCAAGAGAGGGAGAGATGAGCTGGTTTTATTTTGCAGGCAAAAACCAACTGTCTTTTGAAACAATTCAAAGTGAACCGAAAAGTATTCCAGAAGTCAAGCCTCCTGACCTCTATAAATCTTGATCTGTCACTTCATTGTAAACATTTCACTACGTCAAAACAATAAGCTCCCTGCTGGTATTTTATCTGATAAAGGTGCCTTCCAGTCATGGCTTGTTTACAAGCCAAGTCCAGGAACCTTCTGGTGACTTCTTTCAAAAAAACACAAAGTTCACCATCTCTTCAAATTTCCAGATGAATCAATGTCCATAATTCAACTATAAATCCTTAAACACATTTTACAAAAACACAGAAACACTCTCGTAACAAACTGGAAAATGCAGATGTCTATGTAGTTTGTTTTAAATATTCTTAAATATGGCCTCGGGTTTCAGTGAGTAAAAGTAAATCTTGTGCCTATCACACCTCAGTTAGGAGTACTTAATTCTTTTGGTGAAGACAAGAAAGTTTACATACTCTCAGCACAGCCGTCCCTCAGACCCAAGAGCAATAATTCAGTCACAATGCAAGTATATTTCTCTCACTGTAACACTTGGATACAGCCCGACCTCTCTTTGTGCATGCTTTAGAAATGCACAAATCCATACAAAGCTCTGGCCCTTATGTCCTGTGGGGTTCTCCCAGAGTCCTACCATAACTCCAACAGGACCAAGGGGCAGATTTTTCCAGGGAAGCATCATCAATGGCTACAAAAACCCTCCTGAAGGTTTCCTGTCCAGTTTACAATAGATACCCATGGAATATCAGGGCCACTGTCTATAATACCCTTTTCATAGAACAGATTCTTTGTATATTTCTCAAATAGGGAAGTCCAATACAAAAAAAAGTATGCCCGAAATTTTACCGTAATCGCTGGCTCCGGCACGGGTGGAACTCAAATGGATGCGGCCTCCGTTCCCGCGCTGCGTCTCCTATCCACTGGCGTAACTGAGACCTGAATCGGCTGGTGCGGGCGGGAAAATATACATCATTGGGGGCGGAGCCATATCCGGGAATGTCTGACGTATACCCCACTGAAAAATGTTTACCTCAATGAAATTGACCAGGTACTCATTCATTGTTTAAAAATCAGCAGTAGTAGTTGTGGTTCACTGAGAGGCTACAGTTCTGTTAGTGCAGAAGGAGTTAGAGATTTAAACACAGCCCCCCGTTTTTCAGATGATTCACTACACGTCCTCCTTCAGGCAGTTGAGGAGAGGCGTGATATCCTCTTCAACCCAGATGGTAGAAGGCGACCATCGACAGTGACAAAGAGGGCCTGGCTGGAGGTCGCGGGGGAGGTCAGCAGCCGTGGCGTCATTCGGCGCACATGGATACAGTGCTGCAAGCGTCTCAATGACCTGCTTCTTTGTTCTTTATACAGACCCTTAGAAAATAGGTGACAGGTTTAGATAGAGGATCTGGATCGGCGTAGGCTTGGAGGGCCGAAGGGCCTGTTCCTGTGCTGTAATTTTCTTTGTTCTTTGTTCTCTTTGTTCTTGGCTTCGCTCGGCCCGGGTAAGGGGCATTCCTCATTCATCTAATGGTTATTTTGTCAAGGGAGGGTGTATTTGTATTCATGATGCAATGTGGAACCCCTGTGTGATCATTGCCTGGCTGCCTCCTTGCATTGGGATGCAAGATGAGCATATGTGAGATGAACGTTAAGGAGGGATTGATGAGGGCACGCTCAGCAATGGCACAGCAGTTAAAAGCCACATCAACCCATTTGGGTGATTGCGTGAAATGCGCACACAAATGTTTGAACTAATTTTTTTCTTTCATTAGGAAAAGAGGGCACACAATGCCCGGGAGAGGTCCCGGACAGGTGGTGGCGTGGCCTGTCCAGCATTCCTCAGTAGAATGGAGGAGGACACATTGATGATAACAGGGGAGGAAGGAGGACGAGCCGTAGCAGATGGCGAGGCCGGTGGACATGGCCATGAGAGTGAGTGATCCAGAAAGTGGTGTATTAGTGCATTTCGGGGGGGAGGGGGCAGGGTGGGGGAGGTTGATGGGCCAATGTTGTTATGAGTTACTAATGAACATAATTAAGCCCTCAAAAGTCCCATCACACTGATGTGACCATAATGGACTCAAATACATGTTCTCCACTCTGGCTTTCTGATCAAACTGATCAATATGATTTTCCCAGCAGGTGACCGACTGCATGGAACAGGAAGCGTCTCAGTTGTACCACCATCCACCTCTGAGGTTGAGGAGGGTGCCTCAGAGGACGCACCGTCACATCCTCGCGACGCACCAAGCACCAGCGCAGATACAGACACCTCGGTTGGGATTTGCGTGTCCGTGGATTCGATTTCACATCCAGGTGTCAGCACAGCACAGGTGCCGGGCCAGCCACCGGAGGCAGAATCGGCCGATGCCTCACACAGTCGGAGGAGTGTGGGAGGCCAGGCCAGTGCAGAGCAGCAAGCTGATGACATGCCTTTGAGAACATCCATTCGGCGGGAGATGTTGCAGGTGCAGCAAGCGGTCCTTGAAAATCTGGTGGAGCTGCCTGAGACAATGCACGGAATTAATCAAACTCTGGCTACATCCATCCAGAGTATGATTTCTGCTCACTCTCAGGCAATTGAACATCTGTCTTCCCCCATTGACAGATTGGCGGCTGCAGTGGAAGGGCCAGTTCTGGATGCACTTCGTGACGTCAGATCGATTGTGGCCTCCCTGGACCAGAGCATCAGAGAGCAGAATCTGATGCATTGGCGCCAGGTCGAGGCCGCTCATCCCTCTGATATCACCATTGAGGATTGTCCGAGCCTCACGAGGGCACAGGGGCAGCAGATCGCATATGGGAACTCCTGTCAGGGCGTCTCTGCTCCCTCTGCCAGGGACATGTGATCAGCGAAATCCTAAGTTGTTACAGGGTACTCGTGAGATTTCTCAGGAGAACCCTGAGATGCCGGTGCCCTCACGGCCGCGAGCAAGCAGAGGATGTCCGCCAAAGTAATCAAAAGCAGGGCAGCAAACAGTTCAGCCACCTGCCTCTGGTGTGTCTGGTGGCGAGGGATCATGCACCCGAAAGAGCACTCGGAACTAATGGTTCACAGGGTGAATTGAAAGGTTTTTCATTTGAATGTGTTATAAAATATTGTAATAAAATCGGGTTCTCTGAGATTTTGTCATGGCTTTCCTGAAGTCAATTCCAACATCGTTGCTCAACAAAAGTAGTTCAACATGTGAGGTCTCACACCTGGGTGGCGTTCCTCATGATGTGAAGGATTGCATCGTTGCATTCTCTCTCCCTGTGAAGGTGAGTGAATTTGACCTTTCAGAACCTCACAATTAGTCTTATCATAAGGTAATCCCAATTGTGCGAAAATTTACAAACTCTCAATGGAAAGGTCTGCCTCTTAAAGACACCCTTGTCAATCGAGCACTTAGATCCAAATTAAATTCAGCTTCCTCTCCATGACCATCAAGTCAGTGGTGTCCAGCTTCATCATCAGAAACATCATCATCATCTGATGACACATCACGCTGACATTGATCCTTCTCCAGTGCCTCTCCATTTTCAATCGCCAGGTTATGCAAAGCATAGCAGATGACAACTATTCTTGCAACCCTTGAAGGTGCGTACTGCAGTGCTGCACCTGATCAGTCAAGAGACCTGAACCTCATCTTAAGCAGGCCTATAGTTTGTTCGATGGTCACTGTGGTGGCCGCATGGCTCTCATTGTATCGTTCCTCCGCATGACCCCTTGGATTCCTCACTGGTGTCATGAGCCATGTCTTCAGAGGATAACCCCTGTCGCCAAGTATCCATCCCTTCATTCTGTCTGGAGGCCTGAAAAGTGCAGGGACGTGGGAGTTTCGGAGAATGAAGGCATCATGACAAATCCCAGGGTAACGTGCACACACCTGCATGATTCTCTGACGATGATCACAGACGAGCTGAACGTTCATTGAATGGTATCTCTTGTGGTTAATCAATGCCCCCAACTGACCTGCTGGGGCTCTGAAGGCCACATGAGTACAGTCAATCACGCCCTGTTCCCTTGGAAACCCAGATATAGTGCTGAAGCCTCTGGCTCTCTCAGCCTCACAAGTGCTTTCCGCCTTGAATATGATGAATTGGTTACCACGTTGGAACAATGCATCAGTCACAACCTTGATGCAAAAGTGCGCTGCTGCTTGTGAGACTCCGCACAAGTCTGCTGCTGAGGCTTGGAATGAGCCAGACGCATAGAAGTTAAGAGATATTGTAACCTTTAGAGCGACCGGCATTGGATGGCCTCCGATACAGTTTGAGGAAACATCCACTGCCAACATCTCACAAAGAGATGTGACAGTCTCCCGTGAGAGCAGCAGTCTTCTTCTGCACTGGCGATGTGACAGTTGCAGGTAGCTCAGACGCGGCCGGTATGCCCCTCCTGCTGGGTAGGCAAGTATCCTGACATGTGTTTGCTAACGGGCGACTCTGCCACCTGCTCTCCCTCACACATCACGATGGTGCACTGGGTCAGCTTGTTACACGTTCCCCTGTCCATTTGTCCTTCTGACCCTCATAGGGGCAAGGTCCTCCTCATCTGATGATCCACCTCCACATTGAACAATTCCCATTGCTGTACTACTCACCAGATGCTCTGACCACAGGTATTAGCTTCCAGCAGTTAGGACTGGCTCATGAGATCCCCTTCCTTTCACCACATAAATCAAAGTTGATGGGTCCCCATCAGCGGTGCAGAACATTCAGATGAATCCTTTAGCACTAGTTGCAAGTCACACACCTTGTCAGGATATACAAATAGCATTAGAATTATTTCAGAGTAAAACTGAAAATTGTACTTCCAACTCCCTCCTGAATCAATGCCTGCCGCCCTTATGTAGCTGCCTGCTGGCCGACACGCCCCACGAGCTGATTTACGGATGTTAAATCAGACCTCAGACGTAAAATTGTAGTCAATTGCTTTGTAAACGACCTAAATTACCTTTCAATTACTTGTATTCGGGCGGAGAGCGCAGACTCACTTACGCCCGACTTCTGACGTTGGTAAAATGACGTCTGCGCTTAATGACGCCGGGGACACAGCCCGACGTCATCGCGCTTCATTTTACCATCCGGACGCCTCCGAAGAGACAGGTTTAATGTCGGTAAAATTCTGGCCCAGGACTTGCAGTTGTATAAGCGCATTTCATGAACACAGGACATTTCAAAATGTTTTGCAGCCTATAAAGTACTTTTGAAGTGTAATCACTGTTGTAATGTAGGAAGTGCAGTAACCAATTTTCACGCAGCAAGCTCCCACAAGCAACAATGTGATAATGACCTGATAATCTGTTTTTGTGATGTTGATTGAGAGATAAATATTGGCCAGGACAGCAGGGATAACTCCCTTGCTCTTCTTCGAAATAGTGCCCTGGGATCTTTCACATCCACCTGAGAGGGCAGACAGGGCTTTGATTTAATGTCTCATCCAAAAGACATCACCTCCAACAGTGCACAACTCCCTCAGTCCTGCCCTGGAGTGTTAGCTTTGATTTTTGTGTTCAATCTCGGTGTGGAACTTGAGCCCATAACCTCAGAGGTGGGAGTGCTACCAACTGAGCCACGGCTGACACTGAAGTTAGAGAAGGGCACCTCTGCTAGTATGCATGTAGATTTTCACTTGAACTGTGCAACCCTCAGTATCAAAGTTTGGACCAAAAATGTAATTTAAGGAAACGCTTGATTTTGAAGACTTGATTGTAACGGCTATCGATGAAAAGCTTTATTGCAAATTTACGGGGTGGGGGTGGGGGTGGGGGGGGGTTTCATTTTGGCATTGGGCCATAGTGGATGGTGTTTGATCAGCTGTTCATTATACATAGAATCGTTACATCACAAAAGGAGGCCATTCAACCCATTGTGTCCGTGAAGGCTCTCTGCAAGAGCAGCTCACCTAGTCCCACTCCCTGCCTTTTTCCCATAGCCCTGCACCCTTTTTCTCTTCAGATATTTGTCCCATTCTCTTTTGAAGGCCTCAATTGAATCTTCTTCCACCACACTCTCAGGCAGCACATTCCAGACCTGAATGACTTGCTGTGTAAAAAAGTTTTTCCGCATGTTGCCTTTGGTTCTTTGGCCAATTGCCTTAAATTGGTGTCTTCTGGTTCTTGACCCTTCAGCCAATGGGAACCGTTTCGCTCTACTGTCATATGAGGTTTTTTTTAACACTAAGAGGTCTGTGTGCCTTTAAGACTGGAAAAAGGACTTTCTGTGAACAGTGACTGAATGTTGACCTGGTATTTGAAGTGCAGGCTGTAAACTCGTATCCAAGCAACAGGAAGATTTTATGGCAGTCGTGTGACTTCTGTTGAAAGGTTTTAGTTTCAGTTCTGCAGTGTGAAACAGTACAGTTACTGCTGGAGACTGGCCAGGAATACAGCCCAGAAAAACTCATTCTCTTGAAAAATAATTCCTGGATCAAGTGAAATTCTGATTTCTTCATGAAGTTGAAGTAACTTTGAAGGAGCTGCAAATCTAATGTATGGGAGCTAAAACCCTTGTTGCAGTTTATGCTTGAAGAAAAGAAAAGACACAGGAAAAGAGGAGTTGCTGCATTCTGTGGAGAAACACTGCTTTGCTGAGAGGATGCCAGCATTGTTGTAGGTAGCGAAAATCTTATTGTCTCTAGTCACTGGAAAATCTCTGCCTCAATGTGAGTCCTGTGGCCTTTTGTGTTTTTGGAAGTTCCTGAAATCACAAGAAAGTTTCTACGGTAAGACTGCTACATTAAAATCTAAGTAGACCTGTTGTTACAACCTGTTGCTGAAAGATCTGTGTGATTCCTGCTGCAGATGAATTGCCTTGAATGCCTAACCATCACAGACTGCTCATTAATTTCATCTGGAGACTTCAAGTGGCATCTGAATATTTGGCTATGGGACACCTCACCGGTCCAGAAATACCCTACCAGAAGTTACAACCCAGTTATTTTATTATTCCTAAGAAACTGTTGTAAAATCAATATATCTGTTTTTCCCGGTTAACCGTTTGTAATTGAATGTGTGTGTGTATGTGTGTGCATGAGGTTTAGGAAGATTAAGGAGTTATAAAATCTTTTGATAGATTCATCTCATTATCATTTAAAACTTGGTTTATTAATAAATAGCTAATTTTGTTGTTATTTAAAGAAACCTGGTTTGGTGTGATTTATTCTGGGAGATAAATAAAGTGTTTAAGTTGGCTAATTTCCATTGGTGGGAAACTTCATTACTATGCTATGACTTGTGGGGTAGTGGGACTGAATTAACAGGGCATTAGAACAGAGCCTTGGTCATAACGTTACTCTGTCCAGACCTCTCATGATTTTGAACACCTCTATCAAATCTCTTCCTAATTTTCTCTTCTCCAAGGAGAACAGTCCCAACTTCTCCAATCTATCTACGTAACTGAGGTTCCTCATCCCTGGAGCCATTCTCGTGAATCTTTTCTGCACTGTCTCTCATGCCTTCATACCCTTCCTGAAGTATGGTGCCCAGGATTGGACACAATACTTTAGATGAAACTGAAACAGGCTTTTTTACAGATTTATCATGACTTTTTGTACTCTGTGCCCCTATTCATAAATCCCAGGATCCCATATGCTTTATTAACTGCTTTCTCAACCTGTGCTGCAACCTTCAATGATTTGTACACATATACCCCCAAGTCCCTCTGCTCCTGCACCCCCTTTAGAATTGTACCGTTTAATTTATATTGCCTTTCCTCGTTCTTCCTATTCAATTGAAGTCAACAGAGATATAAAAAAAAACAGGAGGGACGTACAACAGGTGAGTGACCCGACATCTTCCTTTCTAAACTGTTCAAAGTCAAATTTCACACCTGGTGTTTTGAGCCTGAGTATGAACAGTAAGGAAAACTACATCCAAGTAATGACAAAGTGGTTAACGTGACATTTTGTCTTTAACCGTGGCTTACTACTTTTTACTTCATTAGCTTGTAGACTGATGCAGGAATGAAGTATCTCAGCAGCTTCTGCAGAGGAAATTCACATAATTTAAACACAAATCAAGATGATTAACATTGTTAATGATAGGAAATAAAAGCACAATTTCTGAAATATTCTGCAGTCTAATTGATCCAGTTCTGATGACTCAGCTATGCCTGATAGTGCCAAACTACCTTTGTCTCTCATATCCTAATTGACTTGGTTCATCTTGTTGCTGTCTGTTGACAATTTAATATTTTGTGTGAGCAAGGAGAAATTATGTGACAGCTTGAGTGAGAAACTCCCAGGACTGAGCCTTGAATTAACTCAACAATGGGATCATGAAGCAAATGTTCCCAATGGGACTGCTCAAGGGTCTTGAGGGCCATAAATCACAAGCTCATTGGGGCTCAGCAGTTATATAGATGAAGAGAGGACTCCTCTACCCTTCATTTTGTGTAGTTTGCCCCAGATAAGCAACATTATCTTTCCAGGCAAAGTAGAACGCTTCCAACCTTACTTCCTGGAGATACATAATGGATTTTCTTAAAGGTGAGTTGACTTGATTTTCCTTGTTTTTTTTGGTTGAAGGGGATGCCTTTTTGTTGCTATCGTCACATTTAGTGAACCAAAATGTATTTTCACTCTTTCCCTGTTATTTTGCCTCAGTGCCGCCACCTGTAAACAGCCAGGGATCCGAACGCACGTGATCCCATCTGCCATTCACTTACCTCCAAACTGCCCATTGAATTGTGATCAGTTCCATGCAACTGTACAACAGTTATAGGGGTCGTAGGCTTGACTCTTGACATATTGTTTTTGGTTTCGCTTTGGACAGTGTGTGGCATGCAAACTTTTTTGAAGGCAGCTGGAGAAAACCAGCCAAGACATCAGCCACCTTCAGCACCCTATTCCATCTCTTTGAGAACTTCCTGAGAATAAAGTGTAATAAATAGAGAAACTGATGTTGCATTTCTCCTGGAAAGCCTGCCAAATTGATCTTTAACGTCACATGAAAAGAATTGTTCCAGAAAGATCCTAGCGACAGGCTTCTATGCATATTTGGGACTCCAAACCAAAAGGGACAACAGACATCTTTCCATAGCTTCTCTTTTTTCTTCAAGAATTAGCAAGTTTTTGGCCAAAGTATTATTTTTTGCCTTTTTTTGTAACAGAGCTCTAAAGAGAAAATCTCTATTTTTTGGTTAACAGGTGTGTGTGTGTGTGTGAATGACGGCCTAAGGTAAAAGAAAGCTTTCATATTTCAATGTGTGCATCAATGCTCTGCTTCATGACTGGTTATGTCTTGTTTTATAATATACTGATAATTTTGTTGTTTATTAAAGAAACCTGGTTGGTGTGTTTTATTTTAGGATAAAAAGTAAAGTCTATGATTGACTGTCTTGGTAACTGGGCAAATATTTAAATAGATGCTGTGACCTGTGGAGAAGTGGAACTCGAAATGACAGTGAACTCCTCCCACCTCAGTCCTAACAAGATGAAATATTGAGGCCGGGACTGAACCGAAGAGCCACATGTTTTGCGGGGGTGAATGTACATGTACCACTGCACCATTCGCTCACTGAATTTTATGAGTAGGAAGATGTTTCCAATCAGCCAACATATTGAGGGGAATTTTATGATCTCCCTCGCCTCAGGTTGGGAGGCTGGGAGAGCGTATAATCGGGCAGGATGGTGATGGAGGGGACCCCACCACCTCACCGCCTCCGCCCAAATTATGTCTGGGGCGGGAGTGCCTGTGAACTAACCACCAACTGGTGCCCTTAAGTGTGCAATTAATGCGCAATTAAGCACCTCATTCCACCAATGCTGAAATTAGCCCAGCGGTGGGCAGGCCTGTCACTGCATGGGGAGCATGCCAAGCAAACCCGTGTGGGTTGCTTCTGGCTCTGGGGTGAGGAATCCTTTGTTAAAAGGTGCTTGGTGCCTGAACAAGAGACCCAGCATCAAGAAGGAGGATGCCCCCTGCCCTTGCTTCTGACCCCCTACACCATTCACCCTAGTGACCCCCACCCCCCCCACCATGCCACAAAACCACTCCAGCTGAGACTTACCTGTGGCCTAGGTCCAGGGCCTCGGGTGAGTCCAGTACTGACAGCAGCCACCACCTACGCTCAGTAAAAGAGCTGCCGGCCTCTGATTGGCTGGTAGCTCTCAGCAGGCAGGTCTTCCACCGCCGGAGTCCTAGATCCCTGTGAAGGCCCGCCACTGTCCACTTAAGTGCCTAACTGGCATTTGATCTGGTGGGTCTTCCCCAGAGAAGGCGATGCTTGGACTCTTGCTGGTGCTTTTGTCAGTGGTCGAGATCCCCATTGCCCGGATAAACTCCCAGTCATTGTGTGTGGTTATCTGCACCAGAATGACCCAAGTGAATGTCAGGTGCCCTGAAAGCTGCCATGGTGCAATATCCAACAACAGTTGACCATGTCACTATTGTTAACGAAATATCTAGTCTAGGTTCTGGCTGACCTACATTGGCTCCTAGTCCAACAATGCCTCAATTTAAAAATCGTCATCCTTCCTTTTAAATCCCTTGCTCCTACCTAACTCTGTAACCTCCTCCAGCCATACAGCCCTCTGAGATTTCTGCACCCTACTAATTCTGGCATCTTGTACATCCCCGATTATAATCACGTCACCATTGGTAGCCGTGTTTTCATCTGCCTGGGCCCTAAGTTCTGGAATAACCTCCCTGAACCTCTGTGCCTCTCTGTCTCTCTCTCTCTCTCGCCTCCTTTAAGATGTTCAGTAAAATCTACCTCTTTGACCAAAATTTTGGTCACTTGTCCTAATATCTATTTTTATGGCTCAGTGGCAGATTTTCTAATGTTAAATGCTTTGGGACCTTTTGCTATGTTAATGCTGCTATAAATATGCAAGTTGTTATTGTCAGTGGAGGGAAAGAGCATCTGAAAGCTGCAAATGGCTCCTGTTTCAGGCCACTGTCATCTTAGTGAGTCTCTTCTGCACTGTCTCCATGGCTTTGACATCATCCTGTGTCACAAAATTGTTTATAAAGAACCGAATAATGACTTCATTACACAGAGAGCACAAGGGTAATTTTGATGCTCATGACTTATGACCAGTTAATGGAATCATCCAGTTAAATGGAAACAATCTCAAGAACAAAATTTTTTTTCTTAGAAACTTACGAACTATGTAATTGCTCCATTTCCAGAACTTGTATATTTGTTTTCTGTGCTTGATCCGTTTTTCAATTTTCCTCTTAAAGACGTCACGCATCTAGAAATACACCACTGCGATATTCCCTCACTCAAGTTTTGTAGCTTTATATTAGCCGAGTGTGGTTACAAAAACATTGGCCCAGATGTTTCTGCTGAAATAACGATGCATTTATTGGTATTTGGTGTTATTAATGTGTAAATCGGAACATTAGGACCAGTTTTAACCCCTTTCTCAGTAACGAGATTTACGTTCCTGCTGGGTGACTCAAACTTTCCAGCTCGGAAAGTAAACAATTGAAAGTGTGGAGTATCATTCCTACAGGTAGTAAATTGTTTTTAAAGATTTTTAAAAGTCAAAATTAAAGTTTTGACATCTTTTTCGTACTTTTCCTTTTTGTCTTTTTATTCTCCCTTATCCAATTTTTTCTTTCCCTCTCTTTATTTCTCTTTTTTAAAATTCCTTCATGGGATGTGGGCATCACTGGCTAGGCCAGCATTTATTGCCCATCCTTAATTGGCCTTGAGAGCTGAGGGTAACTGGTATAAAAACAAGAAATGCTGGAAATACTCAGCAGGTCTGGCAGCATCTGTGGAGAGACAAGCAGAGTTAACGTTTCAGGTCAGTGACCTTTCATCAGAACTATAAGGGTAACTGGTAGCTGGTTTGACTCTATTTCCTTCTCTATCCTTCCTATTTCTTTCTCAATCCTTCAATCTCATTGGTTAAGGAGACAGTCTACTGGTCCGGTCATTCACCAAGGTTCCAGATTTCCCATTGCCCTTGCTGCACAGTTACCAGCTCGCACTTCCAGCAACTTGCAGGACAAAATTGTTTTTTGAGTGAAGAGAAAGGTTTAACTAACAGGACACACCGCAAAATGATACACGGCAGCAAAATTTGGACCAATATGGTCATGTGCCGCTGACCAGTTCCTACCTAAAATGGCAATCGGGGTCTTTGCATCCAAGGACCCCAATTATGCTACTAGAAATAGAGGCACATTGCCTGAATCAAACAGGTGCCTTAGATACCCCTGTGTTAGGCTCCTTTCAAAATGTTGCCAGCCAGTTGGACAAGATTACAACAGGTTTAGATAAGGTAGACAAGGAAATGCTGTTCCCATTAGCTGGTGGTACAAGGACTAGCGGACACAGATTTAAAATTTTGGGCAAGAGATGCAGGGGAGATGTGAGAAAGAACTTTTTTTTTATGCAGAGAGTGATAATGCCCTGGAACTCCATGCCTATGTGGGTGGTAGAAATGAAGACAATTAATGATTTCAAAAGGAAATTGGATGGGCACTTGAAGGAAATAAATTTGCAGGGCTACAGGGATCGAGCGGAGGAGTGGGACTGACAGAATTGGTCTAGGGAGAGCTGGCATGGAGTCGATGGGATAAATGCCCTCCTTCTGTGCCATAAATGACACTCAGCCTCCATATTGTCACCATTAATGGACCAGTCAAGCCATCAACCCTATTTTGAGGCAAAAACCGTTCTCCTTATAGCCAGATAAAGGCCAGTCCAATACCAATCTCGTATAGTGCAAGTTGAGGTGTTCAAGTCCAAACTGAAGTGAAGCAGAGCGAGATTGTCTCCTTCAGGGAGCCCTCATTAAACTTTACTCTAATGTCAAATGAGGTCCGGACTTCAGATTCGAGTGACATTCACATTGTGATGAAGGCTCGATGAGAAGTGAAACCGCTTCACACCAACACAGCAGTTGCAGTGTAAATGCATCTTAACCCATTCATAAATTCCTCTAAAATAAAAGCAAAATAGTGCAGATGCTGAAAATCTGAAATAAAAACAGGAAGTGCGAGAAATACTCAGCAGGTCTGGCAGCAGCTGTGAAGAGAGAAGCAGAGTTAACATTTCAGGTCTGTGACCTTTCACCAGAACTGGCAAATGTTAGAAATGTAATAGGTTTTAAGCAAATCAAGTGGGGGTGGGGAGAAAGAGAACAAAAGGGAAGGTGTGTGATAGGCAGAGGGCAGGAGATCATGGGACCAAGGCAAAGGAAGTGCTAATGGTGTGGTGAAAGACAAAGCATTAGTGCAGAGAGAGTGTTAATGACAGAGTAATGAACAGCTCTGTCCAAAAGCACAAACATGAAAAGAACAAGTTTAAGGCAGGAACATGGTAAAAAATTATAAAAACAAAATAAAATAACATAATAATTAAAAAGGTCCAGTCGTGCTCTGAAATTATTGAACTCAATTTTCAGTCTGGAATCCTATAAAGTGCCTAATTGGAAAATTAGGTGCTGTTCCTCGAGCTTGCGTTGATGTTCACTGGAAAACCGCAGCAGGCTAAGGACAGAAATGTGGGCATGATAGTGGGGGTGGCGATGGGAGGTGCGTTGATACTGCAAGCAACCAGAAGCTCGGGGTTCTGCTTTCGGACTGAGCGGAGGTGTTCTGCAAACTGGTCACCCAATCTGCATTCGGTCTCCCCAGTGTAGAGGCGACCACATGGTGAGCAGCGAATACAGTAAATTAAATTGAAAGAAGTACAAGTGATTTGCTGAAATCTCACTTTCCACTCCATCGGCCTACATATCCAAAGGGTCATCCTCCACCATTTCTGCCACATTCAGCATGAGGCCGCCACCAATTGCATGTTCCCCTCCCCGTCAGCATTCCTAGGGGATCGTTCCCTCTGCAATACCCAGGTCCACACCTCCATTACCCCCAACACATCGTCCCTTTCCCATGGCACCTTCCCACGCAATCTCAGGAAGTGTAATACCTGCCCTTTTACCTCCTCTCTCCTCACCATCCAGGGCCCCAAACACTCCATTTAGGTGAAGCAGCAATTTACTTGTACTTCTTTCAATTTAGTATACTGCAGTCACTGCTCACAATGTGGTCGCCTCTACATTGAGGAGACCAAACGCAGATTGGGTGACCGCTTTGCATAACACCTCCGCTCGGTCCGCAAGCATGATCCCGAGCTTCCTGTTGCTGGCCATTTTAATTCACCACCTTGTTCTCTTGCCCACACTTCTGTCCTTAGCTTGCTGCGGTGTTCCAGTGAATATCAAGGCAAGCTCGAGGAACAGCACCTCATTTTCTAATTATTCTTATTGATGTTAATTCAGACCCTCTTAAAAACTCGTAATATTACGACATATATTGTAGTTAAAAGGTTTAAATTAACATTGATTTTTTTTTCAATTCAAGAATTAACAAACAAATAATTGAAGAATACCCTGTTATTTCCATTTAATGTGCTAAGGTAAAGAGAATAATTCATGACAAGAAGCCAGATTTTGATTTTGATTCAAGCCTTGTTTACGAGATGTTGCTACACCAATTGGCTGCCATGTTTGCTGATGTGACAACAGACACTGCATTTCATAAAGAAATACAATTTATTTGTATCATGAGCCTTGAAATATTTTGCCCTTGGGACGTGAAGGCATTATATAAATGTAGGTGTTATTTTGAAATGGAAATTTGTGGATTTTGCTGCTATTTCCACAGAAAAATTTGTTTTAATGTTGGGTGGACTTGTTGTTGCCCTCCATCTCCCACTGAGATCTATTCCTGATATTTTTTTCATGTTTAATTTCCTCAGTGACTTTGATAATTTATTGTCAAAGTATAAGCAAGCTTTGCATTGTGGGCCCTCTGCTTTGTAGGGACAGAGTTGAGAAACGCCAAACTCATTTCATTAAAAGTCCTTTAAGTGTCAGTCACAGCATTTATTTCCTCTGAGACTGAAGCTTGTGTGTTCACAGTTCCATTCCAGCAACTTGAGCACAAAATCTAGGTTGAAACTCCAGGGTGATATTGAGGGAAGAAATGTATTTCAGATGAGAAGCTAAACCTCTCAGCTTGAAGTAAATGATCCTGTGGCACTATTTTTAAGAGGAGCAGGGTAGTTCTTTCTGCTGTCTTGGCCAATATTCGCTGCTCAACCAATACCATTGAAACAGATTATCTGGCCATTATCACATGACTTTTTGTGGGTGCTTACAGTATGCAAATTAGCTGCTGCATTTTCTATATTAAAACAGTAACTGAGCTTCAAAAGTACTTCATTGACTGTAAAATGCTTTGGGACATTCTGAGATCATGAAAGATGCTTGTAGATAGATAAAATCGTCACACGGTATCTGCATGTGATTGTAGGCCATTCTCAGTGTGGTAGGTTTCCAACTTGCTGCTGGCATTGTGGTTTGGCTGCAACCATTGTAGGAGCTATCCAATTTCCATTTCCATTGAACTTATGAGGGATGAGAATCAGGCAGATTTTGTAACAGATGATGCATAAACCACCTGAGTGGTCAGAATGAAAATCTACACTGGTGATTTAATCTACTGCATTATCCAATCCCAAGAGCATTTATTTTCCCAAATACTCTGTCCTTGAAGTTGCTCAATACAAACACAATTCAATAAAAAAAAAGCTTTTCAACTGCAAATCCCAGGTTCATTATTTCAATCTTTTGAAAATAATTGTGTACATTGTATCCTGAGACATTCATGATAGGGCGATAGTGAAGTAGCATTCTGTTTTTTTACTCCAGCCATTTGAAGACAAATAATGGAAAATAAATTCTGATATGATTTCCTCACTGACGTAAGTTACATCCATCCCAAAGATCAAAAAAGAAAGCATGAAGCATTAAAAATCCAACTAAGCCAATTCCTTTCTCATGGAATCCACTCAACTCATTTGCGAGAATGCTGCACAAAAGTATTCAGGAAGAAACTTTGATTGGTTCAGCCTCACATTGAATGATAGAATTTTACAGCACAGAAGGAGGTCATTGAATTCATCATGTGTTGGCTGCTTCCTTGCAAGAGCTATCTACTTAGCTCAATTCTTCTGTGTTTTCTCCATACACTTTTAAATTTTCCTTTTCAAATGTTTGTTCCCCTTCCTTTTAACAGCTGTAACACATTCTGACTGCACCACTGTTTACAGAAAGGCTCATGTCCTCAGAAAGCTTTGCTCAAAAAAAAAATCCCTGAACCTATCCCATTATTCGTTTGGTCATCACCTTAAATTGATGTCCTAAATTCAAGCTTATAACACCTAGGCTGACACTCCAGAACAGTATGGAGGACCACCCAGTATGGACAGTATGCACTGTCAGAGGTACTGTCTTTTGGATGAGATGTGAAACCGAGGCCCTGTCTTCCCTTTCAGGTGATCACATGATGCTATTTTGAAGAAGAGCATTGGACTTTTTTTTTTTTTATTTATTTAGAGATACCGCACTGAAACAGGCCCTTCGGCCCACCGAGTCTGTGCAGACCAACAACCACCCATTTACACTAACTCTGCAGTAACCCCATATTACCTACCACATACCTACACTAGGGACAATTTACCTATCACCTGCAAGTCTTTGGTTGTGGGAGGAAACCGGAGCACCCGGCGAAAACCCACGCGGTCACAGGGAGAACTTGGAAACTCCGCACAGGCAGTACCCAGAATCGAACCTGGGTCCCTGGAGCTGTGAGGCTGCGGTGCTAACCACTGCGCCACTGTGCCACCCAGAGTTCTCCCCGGTTCCTCCCAAAATTTATCCTTTAATCAACATCACTAAAAATGGAATATCTTTTCATTATCTCATTACTGTTTGTGGGATCTTGCTGTGCACAAATTGGATGATGTGTTTCCTATAATACAGCAGTGACTACACCTCAGAAGTACTTCAGTGCAGTAAAGAGCTTGGGGACATTCTGAGGTTATGAAAGGCACTTTCCAAATTAATGTTTTTTCTTCTTTTTAATGCACTTTGAAGTGTTTCATTGGATGTGAAGTGCCTTCAGATGTTTCAGAGAGAACCAATTAAGTGGGTTATGTAGAAAAACTTTTATAATAAAATGTAAAGTATAGTCATCCAGTAGCAAATAGGGATTTTACAATGATGTACAGTTAACACTGTGAGGGGATTACTTGCATAATTTATGAAAAGAAAATGCAGTAACTCATATATTCCAACCCTTAACCATTGACCTTAAAACTCTGCACGAAAATGATCCAAAATGAAGAGCTGCAAGTTTTTGATTGACCCTGACCTTTATTTGAAAGCATTCTTTCCAGATCCCTGTGCATTATTAAGACAAACTCCCTGTTAGGAAGAACTGAATCAACCTGGCACAGCAGGTGCCCTGAGTGTATGTGACACCTCAGCAAACATGAAGCAGCCGAGAGGTAGCTGTCGGAAACAATTTGCATCCATTTTTGCCAAGTCAAGCGACGGCTGTTTCTGGAAGCTTCCCAGTTTTACCAGCTGCTTTTAGTTATCACAAAGCATGACAAAGTTTTTACAGCACAAAAGCAGGCCATTCGGCCCCACAGGTCGATGTGGGTATTTATGCTCCACACAAGCCTCCTCTGCTTCATCTAACTCCATCAACATATCCTTCTATTCCTTTCTCATGTGCTTATCTAGCTTCCCCTTAAATGCATCTAAGCTATTCGCATCAACCACTCTATGCTGGCGAGTTCCACATTCTAACCACTGTCCGGACAAAGCGTTTTCTCCTGAATTCCTTATTGGATTTATTCATGACCAACTTATATCTTTGGCTCCTGGTTCAGGTCTCACACGCAAGTGGAAACATCTTCTCTGTGCCTACCCTATCAAACCCTTACATAATTGTTGACAGGCATACCCGTCACAAGAGATTAAACTCATGTTTGGAGGGGATAAAATCCTCCACCATGAAGGTTGGATTACCCTGTTGATGCTCATTGTGTGGTTACAGACGAATGTTCAGATGCAACGTGACTTCCATAATCAGATCCTGACTAAGTCAATAAAATTTGTCACAGTCCATCCACCCTCAATTAATACATATAAACCATGAATGTTAGGTGAACAATGCAAGTGAGATACTGGTCTGAACATAAAAATCAATACATAATAAATATTATAGAAACAAATTTTGTGTTCACAGCCTCAATATTTATGCCAGACAGATCTGACTTGTATACTTTTGCTTCTGCATTGAAAAATATGTCATATAAATGCAGTTTGCAATCAATTTTTACAGTGGATAATTAATTACATGCAGTAGGTCATATCTGTAATGCATTACTGTGATCCACACAACAATATATAAATGGACCTTATCTTAGCCTGGAAATGAGATCCTGATTCCTGACTTGCCTTCTAAAGGCACTGGCTGCAGTCATGCTGCTACAATCTCCTCTTGACTAGATGCTCACGCTTTGGAGCTCAGACAATTTTACTCTGTGGAGAGGCATCACTGCTGAACTCAATCATGTGCTCACCAAACTTCAACACATGCTCTCTTCAGCAGCATCTCCCAAAGCCGCAAGCTCCACCACCTAGGAGGATGAGAGCAGCAGGTGTATGGGAACACTACCTCCTCCAGTTGCCGTCCAAGTCACATGCACCATCCCAACTTGGGCATATATCTACCGTTTCTTTATCATCGCTGAGTCAAAATCCTGGGGCTTCCTACCTAACAGCACTGTGGGAGTACCTTCACCCCATGGACTGCAGCGGTTCAAGAAGACGACTCACCCACACCTTCTCAAGGGGCAACGGGTCACGGGCAATCTTTCAGTGATGCAAACATCTTGAGATTGAATAATAAATAACATTTAAGCAGACTTCATGGAAATGGATTGGAAATCCTGCTTGATTTTTTTTTCCCTTTCCCGAAACCAAGGCCAATTGTAATGACCTGAGTTCCATCCAGAATGAGGCAAGTTAACTCAGTAGGTCAGAGATCAATGCTCAACAGTTTCCCAATCTGTATTCTGATTTGTATGTAGTCCACAGGCCTCAGTTTAGATTTCTCTGCTGTGATTCATCCGTTCAATTTTGGGAGGAATAGTTGTATTTGGATGCACTCTGACCTTTTCAAGTAAAGCAGAAAGTGAAGGGTTCATTCATTCTTACTCTTCTGCCCTTCTAACAATATTCTTCATCTCCCCGTGTCCTAACTATACATTATTCCATGCAGCATATGAATCTCTCAGTCTGTATCTATTCCAACAACCAGCCACGTATCTAACCAACCCACTAAGACAGAAGCAAATACTATGGATGCTGGAAATCTGAAATAAAAATGGAAAATGCTGGAAATACTCAGCAGGTCTAGCAGCACCTGTGGAGAGAGAAACAGCTAACGTTTCAGGTCAGTGACCTTTCATCAGAACTGGAAATAGTTAAAGATGTGACCGGTTTTACACAAGTACAGAGGCAGGGAAAGGGTTTGGTGGGGGCGTTGAAGAACATAAGGGAAGATCTGTGATAAGGTGGAAGGCCGGAGAGATTAAATGACAAAAGGGATGATGGTGCAAGTGTTATGACTGAGGTGGGAGGAGTGCACTGTCTTTTCTAGTTCCACCTCTCCACAGGTCACAACATATATTTTAAAAATGTTTACCCAGTTACCGATTTGATCAATCATATACTTTACTCTTTGTCCCAGAATCAAATATACTAACCAGGTTTCTTTAATAAACAACAAAATTATCAGTTCATTATCAAACAAGACTTATCCAATCATGAAGCAAAGCATTAACATACAGATTGAAATAAGATGTTCCCTTTTTAAATTCCCCACACACACACTCACTGAAAAAAAAACAGAAATTCTCTCTGGAGAGGTCTGCTACAAATAAAATACTTTGGCCAAATACTTGCTAATTCTTGAAGAAAAAAGAAAAGGTATGGAAGGAAGTCAGTTGATCCTTTTGGTCTGGCATCCGGGTATATGGTGACGGGTCACTGGGATTTTTTCGAAAGCAGTTCTTTTTAGGTGTTGTTGAGAATTAATCTGGCAGATTTTTCCAGATTCTCAGGAGAGATGCAGCACCAGGGATTTTAGCTCTCCCACACTGGATTTCTTCAAAGAGGTAGAGAAAGAGGTGAGCTGGGTGCTTTCTTTTTCCTTGGCAGGCAAAACACCAACTGTCTTCAAAACAGTTCACACCCCAACTGAACTGAAAATAATATCCAAACCCCAAACAGAAAGTCCTGACCTCCATAAACCATGTGACTTCACTGTGAACATTGTCTCCAGGTCACCAAGGTTTCTGTTGTTTATTGAGCTTAAAACACATGATTTCCAACACAGGTTGTTTTCGAACAACATGTCAAGTGTCCTTTCAGTGAACTTGGTAAAACAACACATCCCTGCAATCTTTTCAGTTTTAACACACGTCCTCAAAAAAAGAATTAAAAAATGGAAGCATTTTCATAATGCTGGAAATCTGAAATAAAAACAGAAAATGCTGGAAATACTCAGCAGGTCTGGCAGTATCTCTGGAGAGAGAAGCAGTATTAACGTTTCAGGTTGTTGACCTTTAATCAGAACTGGAAATAGTTAAAGATTTAAAAGGTAATAAGCAAGTACAGAGGCAGGGAAAGGGGTTTGGTGGGGGCATTGTAGAACATAAGGGAAGATCTGTGATGGGGTGGAAGGCAGGAGAGATTAAATAACAAAAGAAATGATGGTGCAAGACAAAAGGGGATGGTAATGGTACAAGTCAAGAAACAAAAGATGAATCAAAAGGAGGTGTAAATACAAATAGCAAAATCAACATCAATGGCTGCTTTCTGAAAAAGTGGGGGAAGAGGGTACAATCTGAAATAGTTGAAGTTAATGTTGAGACTGGAAGACTGTAAAATGCCTAATCAAAAGATGAGGTGCTGTTCCTCGAGCTTCATTAGAACAGTGTAGGAGACCAAGGGCAGAAATGTCAGAGTGGGAGTACAGCAGGACATTAAAATGAAAGGAGAGATTAAACCTGTGCCCTATAGTCTTTTGCTCAGTACCTAAGCCCAAAGCTTGTGCCTGTGCCACACTGAATGAGTTAATGAAGGATTTAGGAAAGATGTTAGCGCCTTGGCGAGGGTGCAGAGGAGATTTCCTAGAATTGTACCATGGATGAGGGACTTCAGTTATGCGTAAAGACTGGAAGGCTGGGAGTGTTCTTGCTAGACCAGAGAAAGTTATGGTGAGATTTAATAGAGAAGTTCAGAATTATGAGGGATTTTGACAGAAACTGTTTCTCCTTGCAAGAGGGCCGATAAGCAGAGGACACACAAATTTAAAATAATTGGCAAAAGGAACAAGATGTAAGATGAAAATAATTTGGTTTATGCAGCAATTTGTTATAATCTAGAATACACTGCCTGAAAAGGCAATGGAAGCAGATACAATAATAACTTTCTAAAGGGAATTGGTTAAATACTTAAAAAGGGAAAAGAAAATCAGGGCTATGGGGAAATAGCAGGGGAATGGAATTAATTGGATAGTGCTTTCAGAGAAGTGGCACAGGCACAACGGACTGTATGTTCTCCTTCTGCACAGTAGGTTTCTTTGATTCAATGATGTTACCTCAGCATGCCAGGGCTCAATGCTCGAAAGCCCCCAATCTGAACGTCACAAACCTCAACTGGAGCATAAACTTAGAAATTGAGCTATTAATCAATGACCCCAATCTGCTGCGAATGTCAGATGAAGAAACAAATATACAAATTATTGGGGCTACACAAAGCTCATTAGAACATAGTTATACTCCCCTCCTTAAAAGTACAAATCCAAATGCAAAAACAGGAAACAAAACACATTAATGTCACTCCACTCCACTCCCCAACCAATGAACAATATTTCATCGCAATGTTGATGGTGACTGAATAAAATTGAATAAGACGAGTGAATGCTGGTATTGCCAACATGAAGCAGGGTTCTCCTAATGAGCTATCAGTCAGCAGTAACAGGTACCTAACACAGAATGCAATTTGCATCCTCCCTGAGGATTTGAGAATTAATGAGGCATCAATCTAAATGTTATTGCTGTTCCTGTTTGAACATTCCACATTATTTCCTTGCATGGATCTAATTTGCTTAGACTCTTCAGCCTTTGCTGCTGTCCCTTCCACTGAACCACAGAGCATAGAGCACAAGATCAGCAATGGGTTGCACAGCTGAAGCCCTAACAATGTAAGCTTACTGCACTAGTAGGTGGATAAGCAGAATGATAGAGGAGTTGACTGACAGATGCACATACACAAACTTTACTGTGATAAAATGGAATGATTAAGTAGTACACTTTTTGTAAGAGATTATGAAAACATGGAAAGAAAATGGTTATTCATCTCAACAAGCCAACTCCATCCGCAATATAATGCGTAATATACTCTAACTTTGCACAAGGGAGCGGCCAATCCTTTTGACTTTGTGAGCCACAGCAACAACTTTCATTAATATAGCACCTTGCTCACCATCTAAGTCAAATAGCCTTTCCTAAAATAGCCTTTCCTAATAATAAAATGAGTTGCTCAGTGCTCTTTTTTTAAAGGTGCACAACTAGTAAAAATCAAAACCTTAAAGATTCAAAGGAACAGGGAGACCCGGCTGATTTATGTCTGCAGGTGGCAAGACAAATTGAGTATTCTGTTATAAAAGTATATGGGAACTTTGACTTCATAAGTAGAGGCATAGAGTACAAAAGCTAAGAGATTATGCTAAATCTTTGTAAATCACTGATTAGGTCCCAGCTGGACTGTTGTGGCCAATTCTGGTAGGCTGGAGAGGGTGCAGAGGAGATTTACTAGAATGGTACCAGAGATGAATGACTTCAGTAACATAAAGAGACTGGAGAAACAGAGGTTGGTCTCCTTCGAGCAAAAAAGGTTAAGGGGAGATTTAATAGGGGCATTCCAAATCATGAAGCATTTTTGATAGATTAAATAGGAAGAAACTGTTTCCATTGGCAGGAAGGTCAGTAGCCAGAGGACACAGGTTTAAAATCATTGGTAAAAAAATCAGAAATGACATGAGGAAAAATTACTTTGTGCAGTGAGTTGTTGTGATCTGAAATGCACTGCCTGAAAGGGCGATGGAAGCAGATTCAATAGTAACTTTCAAAAGAAAGTTGTATAACTACTCGAAGGGGGACATTTGCATGGCTATGGGCAAAGCAAAGGGGGGTAGAGCTAATTGAATGGTTCTTTCAATGAGCCAGCATAGGCACAATGGACAGAATGGTCTCCTTCTAATATTATTATAATATCATGATGATATTATTGCCAGTATCTACTCCAATCCCGATGGTGACAGAAAGCCTCAAGCATAGCAGTAAATAACACTTTCTCCCAGGCCACCGAGTAGGTACAAGACCATGGAAGAGAGGCAGGCAGCCAGAGGGATCACTCACTATGGGCTGCATCTGGAATATACAATTAGTATCCCATGTCAGTCCTAATGCAGCCAAAGTGCGCTGCGATTCCAAAAGCAAAGGATATCTGATGCTATCAGAGCATCATGGAAATCAGCTCAAATAGCTCAGGAGATTTTACACAATAATCGAGCTTTGACCAAGAGAAAATGCAAGGCTTGTTACAGTAACAAGAAATGAGCAGGTCAACAAAATTCATTTCAACAGTATATCCCGATATTTATACAGAGAGAGGCCTACTCCTGCTCCTAATTCGTATTTTCGTATGTATACTCAAAACATAGATTTCTATCTAATTAGATAGACAAATGTGCACATATATATTGGTGCATTAACAAACATTATTGAAGGAGCTAGTTATACAAGTACACAATGTTTGAATTGCCTAAGCTAAACAGTGTCAATATTACCATATGGATATCTAATGCATTCATGTGAAATTGCTTAACAGGGACATTTACCCACCTAAAATAAGCAAGCTAAAATCTCCATTAAAACAGCAGTCTTAGGGCTGTCTTATGAACATGTTAATTATTGGTATGCTAATATTCACAGCGTAATTTCAAGGCTTGCAAAACATCTTGAAATAACCATTAAAGAGTCTCTAGTGGTCCCTATTAAGAAAGATTACCCATCTAATGTCTAATGTAGTATAAACTGAAATAAGTTTCTTTTCCTTTCAGTTTTAGTGAACCATTTAACATCACCCTGAGTAGTAGGAGGTGATTTATAAACTGTGTCTCTCACGAGGAATTAGAATCCCCAGTTGGGTGCCCTGTACAGAAAGGCAGAATCTATGCATTGACCAGAGGTGCTGATGAGAAGTGACGTTCGTTAACCTGTTAAGTCTGTGATATGTGATGTCAACTTTTCTGGGTTACTCCAACCAACAGTAATTTTTAGCTGCCAGATCCCTTCAACCATTGAAGTCTATCACAAACAACTAGTTATAAAAACAGAAAGTGCTGGAAATACTCAGCAGGTCATGTAGCATCTGTGGAGAGAGCAACAGAGTCAATGGCCAGAATTTTATGTCCCCCAAAGAGTGGGATGGTGGGGGGGGGGGTGTAAAATGGAGTGGGAGGCTCAGGGGACCCTTCCTGACTCGCTCCTGTCTCCGCCAGCAGCTTACGCGGGGCAGCGGCAGCAGGAAACGGCCCGCCTGCCCCAGGCCATTCAAGGCCCAGAAGTGGCCAACTGACAGTCACATATGTGCTTGCATCCACCGCCACGGGGATTTTACCCTTGGCCAGTTGGGCGGCCCAGGCCTGAGAAAAGCCACCTGACAAAAGCAGGCGGCTCCCTGATGGCTGGGGGGTGGGTTGGGGGGGGGTCCTGCTGGTCAGGCACCCTGTGCCCGATGGAGGGATGCCCCAACAACCCCCAATGTCCAGCATGCCCCCCCCGTCCCCCCAGTTGACCACCCTTGCCTTGCCGGGGCCCGATCGACCAACCCCGATGAGGCCCCTAAAACATACCTTTTCCTGGGGCTGCCCTTCCTCTTTTTTGTGAAGCTGGGCTGCAGTCCCAGCAGTGGCCACTGCTCCCTTGGGCGCTGCTGGGACTAAGCGCTGCCGGCCCACTAATTGGCCGGCGGCTCCATTAGGCGGGACTTCCTGCCTCACTTATGTGGAAGTCCTGCCTAAGCCCAATTAAGGGCCTGGGGACCGTAAAATCTGGACTGGATCCCGAGGCCAGGTGGAGGCAAGATCGCTAACGACTTTTCGGTCGGTAGATGGCTCCCGTCCGACGAGGGTAAAATTCTGCCCAATGTTTCAGGTCAATGACCTCTGCCCTCCCCCCACCCTGGTGAAACCCGCTAGCGCCGAGAACGGTATTGCAAAACCTATAGCACCAGTTCTTTGGTGGTCTGCCTGCCTCAGTTCCCGGCCCCTGGTGGGACCTATGAATTCAGCCAGTTAATTCTGCTTCTCTCCCTACAGATGCTACCAGATCTGCTGAGTATTTCCAGCATTTTCAGTTTTTATTTCAGGTTTCCAGCATCGGCAGTATTTTGCTTCTGTATTAAAAGCAGCATCGCAGGTCAGGAAAACAACTAAAAATAAAAATAAATAATAAAGCACTTGGATTTATGCCTAGGAGTATAGAATTTCAAAAGTAATGAAGTTATGTTAAACTTGTAATGACCCTGGTCAGGAGTACTGTGCACAGTTCTGGTCTCCGTACTCTAAAAATGACATAGCAGCACTGGAGAAAGTTCAAGAGGATTTACATGGATGGTACCAGAATTGGGAAATTAGAGCTAGCAGGAAAGATTGAACAGGTTGTGGCTTTACTTTTAGACTTAGAGGTGACCTGATAGAGGTCTTTAAAATTATGAATGGGTTGGACAGGCTCAATAGGATGTTGTAGGGTACAGAGGGACATAGATAGGCTGCAGAGCTGGGCTGAGAGATGGCAAATGGAGTTTAATACGGAAAAGTGTGAGGTGATTCACTTTGGAAGGAGTAACAGGAATGCAGAGTACTGGGCTAATGGGAAGATTCTTGGTAGTGTAGATGAACAGAGAGATCTTGGTGTCCAGGTACATAAATCCCTGAAGGTTGCTACCCAGGTTAATAGGGCTGTTAAGAAGGCATATGGTGTGTTAGCTTTTATTAGTAGGGGGATCGAGTTTCGGAGCCACGAGGTCATGCTGCAGCTGTACAAAACTCTGGTGAGACCGCACCTGGAGTATTGCGTGCAGTTCTGGTCATCGCATTATAGGAAGGATGTGGAAGCTTTGGAAAGGGTGCAGAGGAGATTTACTAGGATGTTGCCTGGTATGGAGGGAAGGTCTTACGAGGAAAGGCTGAGGGACTTGAGGTTGTTTTCGTTGGAGAGAAGGAGGAGGAGAGGTGACTTAATAGAGACATATAAGATAATCAGAGGGTTAGATAGGGTGGATAGTGAGAGTCTTTTTCCTCGGATGGTGATGGCAAACACGAGGGGACATAGCTTTAAGTTGAGAGGTGATAGATATAGGACAGATGTCAGAGGTAGTTTCTTTACTCAGAGAGTAGTAGGGGCGTGGAACGCCCTGCCTGCAACAGTAGTAGACTCGCCAACTTTAAGGGCATTTAAGTGGTCATTGGATAGACATATGGATGAAAATGGAATAGTGTAGGCCAGATGGTTTCACAGGTCGGCGCAACATCGAGGGCCGAAGGGCCTGTACTGCGCTGTAATGTTCTAATTCTAATTCTAATTCTAATTCTAAAAAAAATAGGGCGGCACAGTGGCGCAGTGGTTAGCACCGCAGCCTCACAGCTCCAGCGACCCGGGTTCGATTCTGGGTACTGCCTGTGTGGAGTTTGCAAGTTCTCCCTGTGTCTGCGTGGGTTTCCTCCGGGTGCTCCGGTTTCCTCCCACCTCCAAAAGACTTGCAGGTTGATAGGTAAATTGGCCATTGTAAATTGCCCCTAGTGTAGGTCGGTGGTCGGAGAATAGTGGGGATGTGGTAGAGAATATGGGGTTAGTGTAGGGTTGGTATAAATGGGTGATTGTTGGTCGGCACAGACTCGGTGGGCCGAAGGGCCTGTTTCAGTGCTGTATCTCTAAATAAATAAATAATGTGTCCACTAGTGGGAGAAAACTCTGGACCATAAATAGAAGGTAGTGACTAATAAATCCAATAGGGAAATAAGGAGAAATTTCTTTACTCAGAAAGTGCTTAGAATGTGGAACGCATTACCTCAGGAAGTGGTTGAGGGAAATAGCTTCAGTGCTTTCAAAAGGAAACTAGATGAGTACTTGAGAGAGTAAGGAATAGAACGTTACTGAAAGGCTGACATGAGGTAGGTAGAACGGGAGGAGACTCGTGTGGAGTATAAACACCAACAATGACCAGTTGGACTGAATGGCCTGTTTCTGTGCTGTTTATTCCATGAAATTCTACTTGTTGCATTTTCCAATTAGGCTAATTGGATAAAAATAGTTTTGCTTGGTTTGGACTTAGGGAAATAAATCAAACCAATTCGATTAACCTTTCCTCAGTTTATAGTTTTGGACAAGCTCAACTTGCGACTTAAGTGTCACCCCTACCTGCATATACCATAAATTCAACAGTGCAAAGCAAGAACCATCATTGCCAGCACATGTTCTACTTCTGTGATGTCTTCAATTCTTTGCATAGTCAGATTGCTTGATTATAACGTCTCCTAAGCAGCAGTAGAAACACATTTGCAGATAGAAATATAATTACACACCATCTGCTGAACGACATGGAAGGAGCAATTGTGAGATTATTTGCTCAGTGGGAAAGGGATTATCTACTATCATATTGTCATGTTGTAGTGATGAATAATACACATCTGACCAGACGTTCCTCTTTCTTTGGAAGGAATTGTACCTCATTTTTTTAAACAACCCACATCACCATGGTGTAAAACTGAATTTTGCTGCCGTTTTCTGGAGGGTGATTTGTGAAGAAGAAATGATCGGAAATGAGTCGATCTCTTCAATTGAGCGGTATTAATGTCCCGATACCACTTTGGACACAGCGAGCCTGACACATGAACCAAAAAATAATACTGGGTAAATCTGAGATGAAAACAGAAAATGCTGGATAAACTCAGCAGGTCGGGCAGCATTTGCAGAGAGGGAAAGAGTTGGTTTCAAGTCAACGACTTTTTATTTTTAAAAAAGTGAGTTCTGATGAAAGGTCATTGGCCTGAAACATTAACTCTTGTTTCTCTCTCCTGCCTGAGCTGCTGATATTTCCAGTATTTTCTGTTTTTATAACTTGACACTTAGCTGGGTACAAATGGTGAAAGGTTTGGTAGCTCAGTTATGGAGCGCACAGTATGTGTGCAGAATGCCTCAATGAAAAAAGCAGTAATCTTGATCTATCCACAACAAAAAAAGGAGCAACAACTTGCATTTATATAGCACTTTTAAAGTAATACAACATTGCAAGACACTTCACAGCAGTGCAATCAATCAACATTTGACAACAAACTACATAAGGAGATATCAGGACAGGTGACAAAAAGCTTGATTTAAGAGCATGTTAAGGGAGGAGAGAAAGGCAGTGAGATTTTGGGAGAGAATTCCAGAGCTTAGGACTGAGACAGCTGACGGCATGGTTGCCAATAAAGGAGTGATGAAAATCAGGAATTATAGGGGTGGTAAACTGACTAAAGTGCAACAACTCACATTTAGATTCCAGAATTTTTTGTTTTTATTTCAGATTTCCAGCATCTGCAGTATTTTGCTTTCATCACATTTAGATTGCATGTTTAACTTAGTAAAATATTCCAAAGTGTTTCACAGTGGCGTAAATCAGGTAAAAATTGATTTGCACATTTTTTATATACTTTAATCTATACAGTTACAAAATGTAAGCGTGCACCTTTTAACCCAATAACCACAGTTTAAGTGGGTCTATACCTCCTTTGATCCAGAAGGCTGCCAATAAAGAGGAACTAAGGCCGGAATTTGGGTATCCTCAGAGGCAGCTGAAGCGAAAAATGGCGGGCTATGTCATCGGGTCAGGTCCCTGATGTCATTATGCCGAAGCTCCATTTTACGCTTGTCGGACGGCGGGCACACCGTCCGATTTAAGGCAATTAAAGGCCAAATTAAGTCATTAGAAAGGCAACTGAGTCAATTTATGGCGGCCGTTCGGTTTGGGTCGGGGCATGTGGAGTGGGGAGGGGGGGGGTCACAAACCCGGCAGCTTTAAAAGATCGGCAACTGCTGTGTCAGTGAAGGATTTACAGGTACTTGAATTTTCATTTCTGTCTGTTGTATTTCTGAGTTAATTCCAAGGTCGGGGCTGATATTGCTGGCTCACCAGGGCTCACCTGAGTGAGTAAAATCCCTGGTAGGGCAACTGCTTTAATGATTTATCTTGTCTAGGGGAGGGGAGATTGTGAGTGAATGTCTTTGCAGCAGGCAACATATAGCTGTCCTCATAACATCTTTGGGATGCTGCAGCCATGGGAATTGTCCACCCTGGAGGTGGCTCCTCTAGTGAGGAAGAGAACACCACAAGGAGGGACAGGAGGACGTGACCAGGCAAATCAGTGGCCTGCTGGCCAACTGCAGCCTGGTAATGGGGGAGGGTCACACAGCAAACACTTGTGAGGAAACGAGTCTACCCAGTAGGCAGGGTGTACCGGCAGCGGCTGAGCTTTCTGCAGATGTCAAAGCGCCGGTGACGTAGAAGACTGCGCCTGTCCAGAGAGACTGTCACATCTCTGTGTGAGATGCTGGCAGCGGAGGTCAGCTCCAACTGCGTGGGTGGCCATCCAATGCCAGTCGCACTAAAGGTCACAGTCACTCTGAACTTCCAGCATCAGGCTCCTTCCAGGCTTCCACAGGAGACATGTGCGGAATCCCTCAGTCATCAGCTCAGCACTTCATAAGGGTGCCAACCAGTTCATCAAATTCCAGACAGACTCCACCAGTCAGGCCGAGAGAGCCAGAGGCTTCAGCGCCATTGTTGGGTTCCCCATGGTCCACGACGTAATTGACTGCACAAGTGTGGCCATTAGACAACCTGCGGGTCAGTCAGGGCCTTCATTAATCGAAAGGGGTTTCACTCAATGAATGTGCAACTTGTCTGTGACCAACGTAAGGGTGTATTGCAGGTGTGTGCTCGTTATCCAGGAAGCAGTCACGATGCATTCATTCTCCAGAAGTCTCAGGTGCCAGCGCGATCAACCACCCCGAGTGTTTGCAAGATGGATACTTGGCGACAGGGGTTTACGCTCTGAAGACACGGCTGATGACACCTGTGGGAAACCGAATGAGTGATGCAGAGGAACGGTACAATGTGAGCCATGCGACCACCAGAGTCACCATAGAGCAGACAATAGGTCTTCTTGAAGCGGAGATTTAGGTGCCTGGATCGCTCAGGTGGTGTCCTTCCGTATTCTCCAGCAAGGGTATCTCGCATTGTTGTCATCTGCTGCGCCTTACATAACCTGGCGCTTCAGTGGGAGGAGGACATGGATTCTGAGGATATTGTTCAGCACAAGGCATCCTCAGACACGGAGGGTGATGGGTTTGAGGAGGAGGAGGAGGCTCAGCCACCTGAACGTCCGAGGAAAGCAGTTGGAGGTTTACAGGAGTTGTGTGCAAAAGATGCTGGGGAGGCTCTACTACTCAGGCGATTCTCCTGACCGGAGGTTCATGACCAATGCAGTCTGCCAGTGACTGACATGTCAATCTGGATTCAGGCATTCATATCTGCTGCAAGCTGCTGTACACATCAGGAGCACTCTGAGAGGAGACCCCTGAGGCATGCAGCTGTTGATCTTGTGCCCTTTCGAGGCTCAAGTGGGCCTCCCTGCTGACCTGAGAGGGATGATATCTGAGATGGATGATATCTCGCTGAGGCACTGCTGCATAGAGCTCACTGCCTCAGTGAGGGTTTGCAGATCTCTTCATATCTCTGGCTGGCTTTGGATGGCCTGCTGGATTGGGCTCTCCACTGCAGCCACCTATTTGTCAATGGAGGAACCAGTTGCACAGATGACAGGGACTGTGTGGTACTCATGGCCTGGAAGGAAACTCCAAAGTCCGAGCCAGAGCATGCATCGTCTCTGGTAACTTCACCAGATCTCCACGTACCTCACATAGAAACATAGAAAAAATAAGAGCAGGAGTAGACCATTTGGCCCTTAGAGCCTGCACCACCATTCAATACGATCATGGCTGATCATCCAAACTCAGTAACCTGTTCCCGCTTTCTCCCCATATATCTTGATCCATTTAGCCCTTAAAACTATATCCAACTCTTTCTTGAATATATTTAATGATTTGGCCTCAACTGCATTCAGTGGTAGAGAATTCCACTGGTTCACCACTCTCTGGGTGAAGAAATCCCTCTTCATCTCAGTCCTAAATGGTTTACCCCTTATCTTTAGACTGTGACCCCTGGTCCTGGACTCCCCCACCATCGGGAACATCCTTCCTGCATCTAGTCTGTCCAGTCCTGTTAGAATTTTGTTGGTTTCTATGAGATCCCCTCTCATTCTTCTAAACTCTAGCGAATACAAGCCTAATCGACCCAATCTCTCTTCATACTTCAGTCCATCCCAGGAATCAGTCTGGTGAACCTTCACTGCACTCCCTCCATAGCAAGAACATCCTTCCTCAGACGAGGAGACCAAAACGGCACACAATACTCCAGTTGTGGTCACACCAAGGCCTTGTATAATTGCAGCAAGACATCCTTGCTCCTGTACTCGAATCCTCTCGCTATGAAGGCCAACTTACCATTTGCCTTCTTAACTGCCTGCTGCACCTGCACGCTTACTTTCAGCGAATGGTGCACGAGGACACCTGGGTCTCACTGCACCTCCCCCTTTCCCAATCCATTGCCATTCAGATAATAATCTGCCTTTCTGTTTTTGCCACCAAAGTGGATAACCTCACATTTATCCACATTATACTGCATCTGCCATGTATTTGCCCACTCACTCAACCTGTCCAAATCACACTGGAGCTTCTCTGGATCCTCCTCAGAGCTCACACTGCCACCCAGCTTTGTGTCATCTGCAAACTTGGATATATTACATTTAATTCCCTCATCTACATCATTAATATATATTGTGAATAACTGGGGTCCCAGCACTGATCCCTGTGGTACCCTATTAGTCACTGCCTGCCACTCAGAAAAAGACCCATTTATTCCTACTCTTTGTTTCCTGTCTGCCAACCAGTTCTCAATCCATGTCAGTACCTTACCCCCAATTCCATGTGCTTTAATTTTGCACACTAATCTCTTATGTGGGACCTCATCGAAAGCCTTCTGAAAGTCCAAACACACCACATCCACTGCTTCTCCCTTATTGATTCTACTAGTTGCATCCTCAAGTAATTCCAGTAGATTTGTCAAGCATAATTTCCCTTTCGCAAATCCATGTTGACTTTGTCCGGTCCTGTCATTGTTTTCCAAGTGCTCTGCTATTACATTTTTTAGAATGGACTCTTGCATTTTCCCCACTACTGATGTCAGGCTAACCAGTCACAGAGTCACAGAATCACAGAGTAATACAGTGCAGAAGAGGCCCTTCGGCCCATTGAGTCTGCACCAATGCATTAAAACACCTGACCTGTCTACCTAATCCCATTTGCCAGCACTTGGCCCATAGCCTTGAATGTTATGACGTGCCAAGTGTTCATCGAGGTATTTTTAAAGGATGTGAGGCAACCTGCCTCTACCACCCTCCCAGGCAGGGCATTCCAGACCGTCACCACCCTCTGGGTAAAAAAGTTGTTCCTCAAATCCACCTTAAACCTACTGCCCCTCACCTTAAACTTGTGACCCCTCGTAACTGACCCTTCAACGAAGAGGAACAGCTGCTCCCTATCCACACTGTCCATGCCCCTCATAATCTTGTACACCTTGATCAGGTCACCTCTCAGTCTTCTCTGCTCCAGTGAAAACAACCGAAGCCGACCCAACCTCTCTTCATAGCTTAAATGTTCCATCCCAGGCAACATCCTGTTGAATCGCCTCTGCTCCCCCTCCAATGCAATCACATCCTTCCGATAATGTGGCAACCAGAATTGCACACAGTACTCCAGCTGTGGTCTTACCAAAGTTCTGTACAACTCTAACATGACCTCCCTGCTTTTGTAATCTATGCCTTGATTGATAAAGGCAAGTGTCCCATATGCCTTTATCACCACCCTAATAACCTGCCCTTCTGCCTTCAGAGATCTATGGACAAACACGCCAAAGTCCCTTTGTTCCTCGGAACTTCCCAGTGTCAGGCCATTTATTGAATACTTCCGTGTCACATTACTCCTTCCAAAGTGTATCAGCTCACATTTTTCAGCATTAAATTCCATCTGCCACTTTTCTGTCCATTTGACCATCCCGTCTATATCTTCCTGTAACCTAAGACACTCCACCTCACTGTTAACCACTCGGCCAATCTTTGTGTCATCCGCAAACTTACTGATCCTACCCCCCACATAGTCATCTATGTCGTTTATATAAATGACAAACAGTAGGGGACCCAGCACAGATCCCTGTCGTACGCCACTGAATACTGGCTTCCAGTCACTAAAACAGCCGTCTGTCATCACTCTCTGTCTCCTACAGCTAAGCCAATTTTGAATCCACCTTATCAAGTTACCCTGTATCCCATGCGCATTTGCTTTCTTGATAAGTCTCCCATGTGGGACCTTGTCAAAGGCTTTGCTGAAATCCATGTAAACTACATCAACTGCACTACCCTCATCTACACACCTGGTCACATGCTCAAAAAATTCAATCAAATTTGTTAAGCATGACCTCCCTCTGACAAAGCCATGCTGACTATTCCTAGTCAAATTTTGCCTCTCCAAGTGGTGATAGATTCTCTCCTTCAGAATTTTCTCCAATAATTTCCCTACCACTGACGTGAGGCTCACTGGTCTGTAGTTCCCTGGCTTATCTCTACAACCTTTCTTAAATAGTGTGACCACATTAGCTGTTCTCCAGTCCTCTGGCACCTCTCCCGTGGCCAGAGAGGAATTAAAAATTCGGGTCAGAGCAACTGCAATCTCCACCCTCGCCTCCCATAGCATCCTGGGACACAAATCGTCCGGACCTGGAGATTTGTCCACTTTTAAGCCTTCCAAAACCTCCAATACCTTGTCACTCCCTATGACAATTTGCTCAAGAATCTCACAGTCTCTCTCTCTAAGTTCCATATCTACATCCTCTTTCTCTTGGGTGAAGACAGATATGAAGTATTCGTTGAACACCGTATCAATGTCCTCTGGCTCCACACACAAATTTCCCCCTTGGTCCCTAATGGGTCCTACTCTTTCCCTAGTTATCCTCTTCTCATTGATATACTTAACGAATATCTTAGGATTTTCCCTACTTTTACCTGCCAGAGCTTTCTCATATCCCCTCTTTGCTCTCCTAATTGCTTTCTTAAGCTCCATCCTACACTTTCTGTACTCCACTAATGCTTCCGTTGATTTGCTCTCCTTGCATTTGCTAAAAGCCTCTCTTTTCCTTCTCATTGTACCCTGAATGTTTCTGGTCATCCATGGTTCTCTGGGCTTGTTGCTCCTACCTATTACCCGAGAGGGAACATGTTGGGCCTGTACCCTCCCCATTTCCTTTTTGAACGCCCCCCACTGCTCTTCTGTAGATTTCCCAACAAGTAACTCTTTCCAGTCTACCTTGGCCAGATCCTGCCTTATTTTACTAAAATTCGCTCTCCCCCAATCCAAAACCTTTTTTTGCAACTTGTCTATTTCTTTACTCATAACAAGCTTAAATTGTACCATGTTGTGGTCGCTATCACCAAAATGCTCCCCCACCAACACATCAACCACCTGTCCGGCTTCATTCCCCAGAATAAGGTCCAGCACTGCACCCTCCCTTGTTGGATCCTCTACATATTGAGTTAAAAAGTTCTCCTGTATACATTTTAAGAACTCCACTCCATCTAAGCCCTTAACACAATGACTATCCCAATTAATGTTGTCTCTGATTCTGTTTTCTCTCTACATCCTTTTTTTAAATAGTGGGGTTACATTAGCAACCCTCCAATCCATTGGAACTGTTTCAGAGTCCATAGAATTTAGAAAAATGACCAGCAGTGGATCTACTATTTCTAGGGCCACTTCCTTCAATACTCTGGGATGGAGATAATCAGGCCCTGGGGATTTATTGGCTTTCAATCCCATCAATTTTCCTAACATTTCCTCCTTCTCACTAGACCCTATGTTCCCCAACATTTCTGGGAGTTAATTCATTTCCTCCTTTGTGAAGACAGAACCAAAGTATGTATTTAATTGGTCTGCCATTTCTTTGTTCCCCATTATAAATTCCCCCGTTTCTGACTGTAAGGGATCCACATTTGTCTTCACTAATTTTTTTTCTCTTCACATATCTATAGAAGCTTTGACAGTCAGTTTTTATGTTCTCTGCAAGCTTACTCTCATACTCTATTTTCCCCTTCTTAATCAATCCCTTTGTCCTCCTTTGCTGAATTCTAAACTGCTCCCAATCCTCAGGCTTGCTGCTTGTTCTGGCCATTTTATATTCTCCTCCTTCGATCTAATACTATCCCTAATTTAGAACATAGAACATAGAACATAGAACAGTACAGCACAGTACAGGCCCTTCAGCCCACGATGTTGTGCTGACCCTTTAACCGATTCTAAGATCAAACTACCTACATACCCTTCATTCTACTATCATCCATGTACCTATCCAAGAGTCGCTTAAATGTCCCTAATGTATCTGCTTCTACGACCACCGCTGGCAGTGCATTCCACGCACCCATCACTCTCTGTGTAAAGAACCTACCTCTGACATCTCCCCGAAACCTTCCTCCAATCACCTTAAAACTATGCCCCCTGGTGATAGCCCTTTCCGCCCTGGGAAAAAGTCTATGGCTATCCACTCTATCTATGCCTCTCATCATCTTGTACACCTCTATCAAGTCACCTCTCATCCTTCTTCACTCCAATGAGAAAAGCCCTAGCTCCCTCAACCTTTCTTCATAAGACATACCCCCAGTCCAGGCAGCATCCTGGTAAATCTCCTCTGCACCCTCTCTAAAGCTTCCACATCCTTCCTATAATGAGGCGACTAGAACTGAACACAATATTTCAAATGTGGTCTAACCAGGGCTTTATAGAGCTGCAGCATGACCTCGCGGCTCTTAAACTCAATCCCACTGTTAATGAAAGCCAACACACCATACGCCTTCTTAACAACCCTATCAACTTGGGTGGCAACTTTGAGGGATTAAGGGAAGTGGACCCCAAGATCCCTCTGTTCCTCCACACTGCCAAGAATCCTGTCTTTAAGTCTGTATTCTGCATTCAAATTCGACCTTCCAAAATGAATCACTTCACACTTTTCCAGGTTGAACTCCATCTGCCATTTCTCAGCCCAGCTCTGCATCCTGTCAATGTCCCGTTGCAACCTACAACAGCCCACCACACTATCCACAACTCCAGCAACCTTTGTGTCATCGGCAAACTTACTAACACAGCCTTCCACTTCCTCATCCAAGTCATTTATAAAAATCACAAAGTGCAGAGGTCCCAGAACAGATCCCTGCGGAACACCACTGGTCACCGAGCTCCAGGCTGAATACTTTCCATCTACTACCGCCCTCTGACTTCTATGGGCCAGCCAATTCTGTATCCAGACAGCCAAATTTCCCTGTATCCCATGCCTCCTTACTTTCTGAATGAGCCTACCATGGGGAACCTTATCAAACGCCTTGCTAAAATCCATATACACCACATCCACTGCTCTTCCTTTATCAATGTGTTTTGTCACATCCTCAAAGAATTCAGTAAGGCTTGTGAGGCATGACCTGCCCCTCACAAAGCCATGCTGACTATCTCTAATCAAGCTATGCTTTTCCAAATAATCATAAATCCTTTCTCTCAGAATCCTCTCCAATAATTTGCCCACCACCGACGTAAGACTGACTGGTCTGTAATTTCCAGGGTTATCCCTATTCCCTTTCTTGAACAAGGGAATAACATTTGCCACCCTCCAATCATCTGGTACTACTCCAGTGGACAGTGAGGACGCAAAGATCATCGCCAAAGGCACGGCAATCTCTTCCCTCGCTTCCCGTAACAACCTTGGGTATATCCCGTCTGGCCCCGGGGACTTATCTATCCTCATGTCTTTCAAAATTTCCAGCACATCCTCCTTCTTAACATCAACCTGTTCGAGTATATCAGCCTGTTTCACGCTGTCGTCACAAACGACAAGGTCCCTCTCACTCGTGAATACTGAAGCAAAGTATTCATTAAGGACCTCCCCTACCTCCTTCGACTCCAGGCACAAGTTCCCTCCACTATCCCTGATCGGCCCTACCCTCACTCTGGCCATCCTCTTGTTCCTCACATAAGTGTAGAACGCCTTGGGATTTTCCTTAATCCTACCCGCCAAGACTTTTTCATGTCCCCTTCCAGCTCTCCTAAGTCCATTCTTCAGTTCCTTCCTGGCTACCTTGTAACCCTCTAGAGCCCTGTCTGATCCTTGCTTCCTCAACCTTCAGTAAGCTTCCTTCTTCCTCTTGACTAGCTGTTCCACATCTCTTGTCATCCAAGGTTCCTTCACCCTACCATCCCTTCCTTGCCTCATCGGGACAAACCTATCCAGCAGTCGCAGCAAGTGCTCCCTAAACAACCTCCACATTTCTGTCGTGTATTTCCCTGAGAACATATTTTTTGAATTTCTTTTGTAAGCCACGGTTGAGCCATCCTTCCTGTTTTATTTTTGTGCCAGACAGGAATGAACAATTGTTGTAATTTATCCATGCATTCTTTAAATGCTAGCCATTGCCTATCCACTTTCGACCCTTTAAGTAATGTTCCCCAATCTATCATAGCCAACTCGCACCTCATACCTTCATAGTTTCCTTTATTTAGATTCAGGACCCAAGTCTCGGAATCAACTCTCGCAATCTCCATCTTAATAAAGAATTCTATCATGTTATGGTTGCTGTTCCCCAAGGGTCCCCACACTACAAGAATGTTAATTAATCCTTTCTCATTACACAATACCCAGTCTAGGATGATCTGTTCTCTAGTTAGTTCCTCAATGTATTGGTCGAAAATTCCGTCACATACGCACTCCAGGAATTCCTCCTCTGCAGTATTATTGATAATTTAGTTTACCAATCTATATATAGATTAGAGTCACCCATAATTGTAGTTGCACTCTCATTGCATGCGTCTCTAATTTCCTGTTTAATGCCATCCTCTACATCACCAATGCTGTTTGGGGGTCTATATACAACCCCCACCGACATTTTCTGCCCCTTGGTGTTTCTTAGCTCCACCCACACAGATTCCACATCAGGATTCTCTGAGCTAATATCCTTTCTCACTTTGTATTGATTTCCTCTTTTACTAACAATGCTACTTCACCTTCTTTCCCTTTTTGCCTGTCCTTCCTAAATATTGAATACCCTTGGATGTTCAGTTCCCATCCTTGGTCACCCTGCAACTATATCGTATCCATTTACATCTATTTGCACAGTTAATTTATCTACCTTATTGCGAATGCTCTACGTATTGAGACACAATGCCTTTTCGCTTGTCTGTTTAACATTCTTAGTCATCTTGGCATTATTTCGCACTATGGCCCTATTTGCTTCTTGCCCTTGATTTCTATGCCGTTTTGTTTCCTGTCTTTTGTTTCTATCCTTGTTTCCTCCTCCTCAGTCTCCCCGCTCAGATTCCCATCCCCCTGCCATTCTAGTTTAAATCCACCCCAACAACACTAGCAAACGCCCCTGCGAGGACATTGGTTCTGGTCCTGCTGCACCTGCAGCACCTCCTGCCGAATGGATGCCCTCAGAGGCTCATCATCAGCATGGGGCTCCGCACTGGCCTGGCCTCCCACAGTCCTCCAAGTGTCAGAGGTATTGGCCGATTCTGCCTCTGGCAGCTGGTCTGGCACTTGTGCGGTGCTGGCACCAGGTTGTGACCATAAATCCGAAGATGAAACCAGCCCAATTAAGGTGACTGTATCTGAGCTGGCACTTTGTGCGGGGAAAGGATGTGATGCTGCACCCTCTGAGGTCCCCTCCTCCTCTTCAGAGGTGGATGGATGAGCCCCTGGAGACGACGCCTGGCTGCAGCTGCGATTCACCCTCGAGGGGAAAACAGAATGATCAGGTGGGAGCAACATTCCAGACTGAAGGATAGGTCATAGACTGCAGCGTGGCTACGTGTCTGTAAGTTTGAACTGGTGAGTAACCTTCACTGCTTGAGCCAGGCACACCCCCATCCCCCCAACCCCTACCCCCCACCACCCCCACCCCCCCACCCCGCCACACCATCCCCACTAGCACCCACACTGTAGCGAGCTCACCCTCTTGGCCAGGTGCCCTGGCTGCACCATTGGTAACTGAACGGCCTTCGTTCTCCCCAGCAGGTAACAATGTCTCCTCCTCCACACGCGTGAGAAATGCAAGATTTGCAACACCGCCATTGCGTCTGTGCCCTCTCTCTGACATTCTGGGCCCTTTTCTCCTGTGGAGACACATGACAATCAGTTGAGTTCCTTAACTTGAAGGAGCACCCACTCATCCCTTGTGCTGTATGCTGCCATTCAAGTGTACGTTTGGCACAATTCTGGACTATTGTGCGTCTCAGACGTCCCCAGCATATGGTCCATAACAGGGCAGCAGCCATTCACTCCAAATGGATGGCTTCCACTTTAAAGCATCAACACCTCTTTACCCACCCATCTGAGTCCAATGCAACGAGGACTGAGACATGCCTTCCCCTGGCAGAGCGGAGAACATTGTTGACCCACTTGCAGCATCGTATCCGTGTCCTCCTAACTACACCCCAGCTGCTGAGCTCTTCCACAACCGCCATTCAGCCCTTCCTGGTGATCTGGGCAGGCCTCCTCCTTCTGTTGGATTAGAAGTGCACCTCCCAGTTTGCCCAGAGCGCCTGGAGGAGGACATGCACGGAGTCATTGTTGAACATTGGGGCCATGTGATTGACTCTCTCTGCTATTGCTTCAGGTGGGCTCCGGACGTCCGATGTCTCAGGTAGCTTTAAATAAAATGAAGGTGGGTCACAGGACAGCTCCTGTTCCCCTCAGCCTGGTATCCAGGTGACAGGACAGCTCCTGTTCCCCTCAGCCTGGTATCTAGGTGACATGACAGCTCCTGTTCCCCTCAGCCTGGTATCTAAGTGACAGGACAGTTCCTGTTCCCCTCAGCCTGGTATCTAAGTGACAGGACAGTTCCTGTTCCCCTCAGTCTGGTATCTCAGTGACAGGACAGTTCCTGTTCCCCTCAGCCTGGTATCTAAGTGACAGCACAGTTACTGTTCCCCTCAGCCTGGTATCTAAGTGACAGGACAGCTCCTGTTCCCCTCAGCCTGGTATCTAAGTGACAGGACAGGTCCTGTTCCCCTCAGTCTGGTATCTAAGTGACAGGACAGTTCCTGTTCCCGTCAGCCTGGTATCTAAGTGACAGGACAGCTCCTGTTCCCCTCAGCCTGGTATCTAAGTGACAGGACAGGTCCTGTTCCCCTCAGTCTGGTATCTAAGTGACAGGACAGTTCCTGTTCCCCTCAGTCTGGTATCTAAGTGACAGGACAGTTCCTGTTCCCGTCAGCCTGGTATCTAAGTGACAGGACAGTTCCTGTTCCCCTCAGTCTGGTATCTAAGTGACAGGACAGTTCCTGTTCCCGTCAGCCTGGTATCTAAGTGACAGGACAGTTACTGTTCCCCTCAGCCTGGTATCTAAGTGACAGGACAGCTCCTGTTCCCCTCAGCCTGGTATCTAAGTGACAGGACAGGTCCTGTTCCCCTCAGTCTGGTATCTAAGTGACAGGACAGCTCCTGTTCCCCTCAGTCTGGTATCTCAGTGACAGGACAGTTCCTGTTCCCCTCAGCCTGGTATCTAAGTGACAGCACAGTTACTGTTCCCCTCAGCCTGGTATCTAAGTGACAGCACAGTTACTGTTCCCGTCAGCCTGGTATCTAAGTGACAGGACAGTTCCTGTTCCCCTCAGCATGGTATCTAAGTGACAGGACAGTTCCTGTTCCCCACAGCCTGGTATCTAAGTGACAGGACAGTTCCTGTTCCCCTCAGCCTGGTATCTAAGTGACCGGACAGTTCCTGTTCCTCTCTGGCTGGTATCTAAGTGACAGGACAGTTCCTGTTCCCCTCAGCCTGGTATCTAAGTGACAGGACAGTTCCTGTTCCCCTCAGTCTGGTATCTAAGTGACAGGACAGTTCCTGTTCCCCTCAGCCTGGTATCTAAGTGACAGGACAGTTCCTGTTCCTCTCAGCCTGGTATCTAAGTGACAGGACAGTTACTGTTCCCCTCAGCCTGGTATCTAAGTGACAGGACAGTTCCTGTTCCCCTCAGCCTGGTATCTAAGTGACAGGACAGCTCCTGTTTCCCTCAGCCTGGTATCTAAGTGACAGGACAGCTCCTGTTTCCCTCAGACTGGTATCTAAGTGACAGGACAGTTCCTGTTCCTGTCAGCCTGGTATCTAAGTGACAGGACAGTTACTGTTCCCCTCAGCCTGGTATCTAAGTGACAGGACAGTTCCTGTTCCCCTCAGCCTGGTATCTAAGTGACAGGACAGCTCCTGTTTCCCTCAGCCTGGTATCTAAGTGACAGGACAGTTCCTGTTCCCCTCAGTCTGGTATCTAAGTGACAGGACAGTTCCTGTTTCCCTCAGCCTGGTATCTAAGTGACAGGACAGCTGCTGTTCCCCTCAGTCTGCTATCTAAGTGACAGGACAGTTCCTGTTCCCCACAGCCTGGTATCTAAGTGACAGGACAGCTGCTGTTCCCCTCAGTCTGCTATCTAAGTGACAGGACAGTTACTGTTCCCCTCAGCCTGGTATCTAAGTGACAGGACAGCTCCTGTTTCCCTCAGCCTGGTATTTAAGTGACAGGACAGCTGCTGTTCCCCTCAGTCTGCTATCTAAGTGACAGGACAGTTACTGTTCCCCTCAGCCTGGTATCTAAGTGACAGGACAGTTCCTGTTCCCCTCAGCCTGGTATCTAAGTGACAGGACAGTTCCTGTTCCCCTCAGCCTGGTATCTAAGTGACAGGACAGCTCCTGTTTCCCTCAGCCTGGTATTTAAGTGACAGGACAGTTACTGTTCCCCTCAGCCTGGTATCTAAGTGACAGGACAGTTACTGTTCCCCTCAGCCTGGTATCTAAGTGACAGCACAGTTCCTGTTCCCCTCAGCCTGGTATCTAAGTGACAGGACAGTGCCTGTTCCCCTCACCCTGGTATCTAAGTGACAGGACAGCTGCTGTTCCCCTCAGTCTGCTATCTAAGTGACCGGACAGTTCCTGTTCCCCACAGCCTGGTATCTAAGTGACAGGACAGCTGCTGTTCCCCTCAGTCTGCTATCTAAGTGACAGGACAGTTACTGTTCCCCTCAGCCTGGTATCTAAGTGACAGGACAGCTCCTGTTCCCCTCAGCCTGGTATCTAAGTGACAGGACAGTTCCTGTTCCCCTCAGCCTGGTATCTAAGTGACAGGACAGTTACTGTTCCCCTCACCCTGGTATCTAAGTGACAGGACAGTTCCTGTTCCCCTCAGTCTGGTATCTAAGTGACAGGACAGTTCCTGTTCCCCTCAGTCTGGTATCTAAGTGACAGGACAGTTCCTGTTCCCCTCAGTCTGGTATCTAAGTGACAGGACAGTTCCTGTTCCCCTCACCCTGGTACCTAAGTGACAGGACAGTTACTGTTCCCCTCAGCCTGGTATCTAAGTGACAGGACAGTTCCTGTTCCCCTCAGCCTGGTATCTAAGTGACAGGACAGTTACTGTTCCCCTCACCCTGGTATCTAAGTGACAGGACAGTTCCTGTTCCCCTCAGTCTGGTATCTAAGTGACAGGACAGTTCCTGTTCCCCTCACCCTGGTATCTAAGTGACAGGACAGTTCCTGTTCCCCTCAGTCTGGTATCTAAGTGACAGGACAGTTCCTGTTCCCCTCAGTCTGGTATCTAAGTGACAGGACAGTTCCTGTTCCCCTCAGTCTGGTATCTAAGTGACAGGACAGTTCCTGTTCCCCTCAGTCTGGTATCTAAGTGACAGGACAGTTCCTGTTCCCCTCACCCTGGTATCTAAGTGACAGGACAGTTACTGTTCCCCTCAGCCTGGTATCTAAGTGACAGGACAGCTCCTGTTCCCCTCAGCCTGGTATCTAAGTGACAGGACAGTTCCTGTTCCCCTCAGTCTGGTATCTAAGTGACAGGACAGTTCCTGTTCCCCTCAGCCTGGTATCTAAGTGACAGGACAGTTACTGTTCCCCTCAGCCTGGTATCTAAGTGACAGGACAGTTACTGTTCCCCTCAGCCTGGTATCTAAGTGACAGCACAGTTACTGTTCCCCTCAGCCTGCTATCTAAGTGACAGGACAGCTCCTGTTCCCCTCAGGCTGGTATCTAAGTGACAGGACAGTGCCTGTTCCCCTCACCCTGGTATCTAAGTGACAGGACAGTTACTGTTCCCCTCAGCCTGGTATCTAAGTGACAGGACAGTGCCTGTTCCCCTCACCCTGGTATCTAAGTGACAGGATAGTAATGTTCCCCTCAGCCTGGTATCTAAGTGACAGGACAGTGCCTGTTCCCCTCACCCTGGTATCTAAGTGACAGGACAGTTCCTGTTCCCCTCAGCCTGGTATCTAAGTGACAGGACAGTTCCTGTTCCCCTCACCCTGGTATCTAAGTGACAGGACAGTTACTGTTCCCCTCAGTCTGGTATCTAAGTGACAGGACAGTTCCTGTTCCCCTCAGCCTGGTATCTAAGTGACAGGACAGTTCCTGTTTCCCTCACCCTGGTATCTAAGTGACAGGACAGTTCCTGTTTCCCTCAGCCTGGTATTTAAGTGACAGGACAGTTCCTGTTCCCCTCAGCCTGGTATCTAAGTGACAGGACAGTTCCTGTTCCCCTCACCCTGGTATCTAAGTGACAGGACAGTTACTGTTCCCCTCAGTCTGGTATCTAAGTGACAGGACAGTTCCTGTTCCCCTCAGCCTGGTATCTAAGTGACAGGACAGTTCCTGTTTCCCTCAGCCTGGTATCTAAGTGACAGGACAGTTCCTGTTCCCCTCAGCCTGGTATCTAAGTGACAGGACAGTTACTGTTCCCCTCAGTCTGGTATCTAAGTGACAGGACAGTTCCTGTTCCCCTCAGCCTGGTATCTAAGTGACAGGACAGTTCCTGTTTCCCTCAGCCTGGTATCTAAGTGACAGGACAGTTCCTGTTCCCCTCAGCCTGGTATCTAAGTGACAGGACAGCTCCTGTTCCCCTCAGCCTGGTATCTAAGTGACAGGACAGTTACTGTTCCCCTCAGCCTGGTATCTAAGTGACAGGACAGTTACTGTTCCCCTCAGCCTGGTATCTAAGTGACAGGACAGTTCCTGTTCCCCTCAGCCTGGTATCTAAGTGACAGGACAGTTCCTGTTCCCCACAGCCTGGTATCTAAGTGACAGGACAGCTCCTGTTCCCCTCAGCCTGTTATCTAAGTGACAGGACAGTTACTGTTCCCCTCAGCCTGGTATCTAAGTGACAGGACAGTTCCTGTTCCCCTCAGCCTGGTATCTAAGTGACAGGACAGCTCCTGTTCCCCTCAGCCTGGTATCTAAGTGACAGGACAGTTCCTGTTCCCCTCAGCCTGTTATCTAAGTGACAGGACAGTTACTGTTCCCCTCAGCCTGGTATCTAAGTGACAGGACAGTTCCTGTTCCCCTCAGCCTGGTATCTAAGTGACAGGACAGTTCCTGTTCCCCTCAGTCTGGTATCTAAGTGACAGGACAGCTCCTGTTCCCCTCAGCCTGGTATCTAAGTGACAGGACAGTTCCTGTTCCCCTCAGCCTGGTATCTCAGTGACAGGACAGTTACTGTTCCCCTCAGCCTGGTATCTAAGTGACAGGACAGTTACTGTTCCCCTCAGCCTGGTATCTAAGTGACAGGACAGTTCCTGTTCCCCTCAGCCTGGTATCTAAGTGACAGGACAGTTCCTGTTCCCCTCAGTCTGGTATCTAAGTGACAGGACAGTTACTGTTCCCCTCAGCCTGGTATCTCAGTGACAGGACAGTTACTGTTCCCCTCAGCCTGGTATCTAAGTGACAGGACAGTTACTGTTCCCCTCAGCCTGGTATCTAAGTGACAGGACAGTTCCTGTTCCCCTCAGCCTGGTATCTCAGTGACAGGACAGTTCCTGTTCCCCTCAGTCTGGTATCTAAGTGACAGGACAGTTACTGTTCCCCTCAGCCTGGTATCTAAGTGACAGGACAGTTCCTGTTCCCCTCAGCCTGGTATCTAAGTGACAGGACAGTTCCTGTTCCCCTCAGTCTGGTATCTAAGTGACAGGACAGCTCCTGTTCCCCTCAGCCTGGTATCTAAGTGACAGGACAGTTCCTGTTCCCCTCAGTCTGGTATCTCAGTGACAGGACAGCTCCTGTTCCCCTCAGGCTGGTATCTAAGTGACAGGACAGTTCCTGTTCCCCTCAGTCTGGTATCTCAGTGACAGGACAGTTCCTGTTCCCCTCAGTCTGGTATCTAAGTGACAGGACAGCTCCTGTTCCCCTCAGGCTGGTATCTAAGTGACAGGACAGTTCCTGTTCCCCTCAGCCTGGTATCTAAGTGACAGGACAGTTCCTGTTCCCCTCAGTCTGGTATCTCAGTGACAGGACAGCTCCTGTTCCCCTCAGTCTGGTATCTCAGTGACAGGACAGCTCCTGTTCCCCTCAGGCTGGTATCTAAGTGACAGGACAGTTCCTGTTCCCCTCAGTCTGGTATCTCAGTGACAGGACAGTTCCTGTTCCCCTCAGGCTGGTATCTAAGTGACAGGACAGTTCCTGTTCCCCTCAGGCTGGTATCTGTCTGCTATTGCATTCTTGCTCCTCCCACCATCCTCTGAGAAACAGGCAGCCTTCTCAGAATCACTAAAGGTGCTGGCAACCCTTTTAAATGGCTTTCCGCACCCTCTCCCTGCTCTTGCCCCACCCCGCCGTCAGTGAACCTCTCGTCCTTGCGCTCCTTTTCTGTTCAAAGCTCCACTGGCGAGACGCTAATTGGTCACGTAGCGCTCGATCGGTCGGGCAGTTGAGCGCGGAGCGGAAACGCCTTGAGCACCTGCCTCCGTCTCCCGCACTGCCGCCCCGCCAGGGCATGAAAAATTCCTGCCTAAGTGTCCATTTTGAAAAGGGCACCACCAATATACTGTAATGAAAAACCCAAAAACTTTAAAGGAAAGTCGGCTAATCAGACTTTGGCTAGGTGATCATACACTCCAGTCCCCACCAGTCACAGAAATTTATCGAGCACCTTTCACAACTCGAGGATGTTCAAAAGAGCTTTGTAGCCAATGAAATACTGTGGAAACACAACAGCCAATTTGCCAACAGCAAGTTCCACAAACAGCAATGTGATAATGACCAAATGATCTGTTCTTGCAATATTGATTGAGGAATAAACATTAGGGATGGAGAATGTCCCTACTCTTCTTTGAAACAGTGCCATGGGAGCTTTTACATCCATCTGAGATGGCCTCGGTTTAACATCTCACCTGTACAGCAGCACAGCTCTCCCTTCATACCACACTGGAGTAGCAGCTGTGAGCTTTGTATTCAAGGTCGAGAGTGGGACTTGAACCCACAACTGATAAAGAGAGGAATCGTTATCTTATCAGCCATTGCTGATATTGGTGGCGGGCGGAAAAAAATGGTGGCCCTCCCCCGCAGGCTGCACGCCAAAGAGCCGCCACGATTCCAAGCGCGTTGGCTCATTTAAATAGCGGGAGTGGACTGCCCCCCCCACCTCGCCATCTCTGGGAGAGGACGGGCTGTCTGCCCCCGGCAATGACATCAGCTGCCTGTGCGTAGGCGTTAATGCCATTTTTAAAGGGCTGTTGGCCCTACTGGCATATTTAAATTTTTAAAGAAAGATTTAATGAAATTAAATAAATACATCTCTTTTGCCTCTCTCCCACCCCCCCACCCCCATAACAATGAAATTAATTATTTTCCCTTTTCCACCCAAAATACTTACCTTTACCATCTGACCTTCCTCCCCACAAACTGCACAAACTTTCACCTACAGCCCTTCCCACCATCCTCTACACCCATGACGTTAATTTGACCCCGCTCCCCCCTCCCTGCACTGATAAAACTTACCCCCTTCTGTCTCCCCATCAGTGTTACGCTTCATTTCCCCAGACGGGGATCCGAAGGCGCAGGAGTGCTGGCCATGGGACCGAAGATCGCAGCCGGACATCAGGAGGTGAGGTAAGTTTACTTAAAATAATTGTTTTAATTGATTTAAATATTCAAATATGGTCCCGTCGACCAGTGGTGGGGAGGCTGCCACAGAGCCTCACCACCACCGGGAGGATCGGGCCAGGCCCTGCCAGCATCGAGGTCCGTGGCAGGCCTCATCCAGGGCCTTCTTCAGGCCACCCCCCACCATGGATCCAGATGTCGGGGGCTCCTCAAAATCCAGCCCAAGAATGCTACTCACTGAGCTACAGCTGACAGAAGGCCCAGACCAGGGAGAGGAAAGTGTCTGGTTAACCTTCCTCAAAAAAAAGAACATAGTTTACAAAGAGTTGAAAAAGAGCAACCAGGATGATTTTAGATCCTGGACCACCGTGGCCAATTGAGTCTTGCTTCAGTTGAGTTTTTGTTTTAAATTATTATATTTCTGTAATGCTAAATCCTGTATTTGTCCTCAAAAATAAAGGAAGTAGGCTGGTTGCCATAGTGATTTGAAATATTCGGTGGCAGGATTGTAGTGTGCATAAACCAAACATAAACCTACAAATACTTGGAAAGGAAAAGATTGCTGGGCTGTTGGAGAAGAGCAGGGCATTAATTGGATAGCTCTTCCAAAAAGCTGGCAGAAGCAAGATGGGCTAAATGACCTCCTTCCGTGCTGTATGATTCTCTGGTTCGATTAAATATTTCAGGCTAGAATATCAGTCCTCACAACGCCTGTGCAGACAGATGTTGTTCTGCTCCATAGTCAAAGTAGGGAGCGTGTGTGGAGCATTAACATCGGCGTGGACTGTTCAGCTAAATGGCCTCTTTCTGTGCTCTCCATATTTTGCAGCTTAGTTAATGTGGAAACACAAAAAGAAAATGCTGGAAATGCTCAGACAGCATCTGAGACAGAACCAAACAAACAAGTCAACGTTTCACATCTTCCGCTCGCCTCCCCTGTCAGCATTCCGAAGGGATCATTCCTTCCGTGACACCCTGGTCCACTTCTCCATTACCCCCGACACCTCTTCCCTTTTCCACGGCACCTTCCCATGCAATCGCAGGAGGTGTAATACCTGCCCTTTTAACCTCCTCCCTCCTCACTATCCAAGGCGCAAAACACTCCTTTCAGGTGAAGCAGCGATTTACTTGTACTTCTTTCAATTAAGCATACTGTATTCGCTGCTCACAATGCGGTGTCCTCTACATCGGGGAGACCAAATGTAGATTGGGTGACCGCTTTGCAGAACACGTCCACTTGGTCTGTAAGCATGATCCCGAGCTTCCGGTTGCTTGCCATTTTAAATCTCCACTTGTTCCCATGCCCACATTTCTGTCTTCGTCCTGCTGCAGTGTTCCAGTGAACATCAACGCAAGTTCAAGGAGCAGCACCTCATTTTCCAATTTGGCATTCTACAGCCTTCTGGACTCAATATTGAGTTCAATCATTTCAGACCATAAGTCCCATTATTTTTTGTTTATTTATTTTTCTATTATTATTTTATATATATTGTTTTTAAATTTTATTTACTTATTATTTTTTAACCATATGCTAATCTCAAATTTACTTTTCATGTTCTTGTTTTCGTACAGACTTGTTCATTATTCTGCCATTAGTGCTCTCTCTGGACTCATGCTTTGTCTTTCGCTACAACTATTTAGTACTTCATTTGCATTCTGTTCTACGACATCTGTCAGTTAACCTCTCCCCCCTCCATCCTTCTTGTTCTACTGCCCCCCTTCCCCGTCTCACTTGCTCAAAGACTGTTACATTTCTCACTTTTGCCAGTTCTGATGAAGGGTCGCAGACCTGAAACGTTAACTCTGTTTCTTTCTCCACCAAAGCTGCCAGACCTGCTGAGTAATTCCGGCACTTTCTGTTCTCATTTAAGTCAACACTTCAGACTTGAATCTCTTGTTGGAACTGGATGAAAATGAAGGCAAGATCTGCATTTCTATAGCGCCTTTTCCGACCACAGGTCCAAAGCACTTCTACAACCAATGAAGTTCTTTTGAAGTGTTGTCACTGCTGTAATGCAGGAAATATGGCAGCCAATTAGTGCACAGCAAGCTCCCACAAACAGCAATGTGATAATGACTAGATAATCTGTTTTTGTGATGTTGGTTGAGGGATGTATATTAGCCAGGACACCGGGGAGAACTCCCCTGCTCTTTGCCGAATAGTGCCATGGAAAACTCACCTGAAAAGGCGGACAAGGCCTCAGTTTAATATTTCATCAAAAGGCAGAACAAGGGGAAGGGGATAACAAAAATAGACAGACAGGAAAAGAAATAGAATGACTGGGAAATGCTTAAGTGGCAAACAGGATATGGTTAAGTGGCACAAAAATAGATACAAACACCATGCTGGTGAGGTGAATGGCTGGAATTCTCTACCCCAGAGAGTTGTGGAGGCTAGATCACTGAAAGTATTTAAAGGGGAGGTAGATAGATTTTTGAAATATCGGGGATTTGAGGGCTATGAGGAGCTGGCACGAAAGAGGAGTTGAGGTCTGGGGCAGATCAGCCATGATCTTATTGAATGGCGGAGCAGGCTTGAGGGGCCGAATGGCCTGCTCCTGCTCCTATCTCTTATCTTCTTATGTTCTTATATTATGTTCTCATGTGATCAGCACCTTTAGGTGCCAGCTGTGACTCAGTGGGTAGCTTTCTTGCCCGTGTGAGGAGGTTATGGTTTCCAGCAACTTGAGCATGAAATCCAGACTGACACATCTGGTGCAGTACTGAGGAAGGTGCTACACTGACAAAGGTGCCGTCTTTTGGATGAAACATTAAACAGAGGCCTTGTTTGCTCTCACAGGTGGATGTAAATATCCCATGGCACTATTTCGATAATGAGCAGGGGAATTCTTCCTTAAATTTATCCCTTAACCAGAATTACCGAAATAAAAGCATTTCATTGGCCATTGATGTTTGTGGGATCTTGCTGTGTGAAAATTAGCTGCTGCGTTTCCTACATGTCAGCAGTGGCTACACTTCAAAAAGCACTTCATTGGCAGACAGCACACTTCCAGTTCCTAACGAACGTGGAATTCCTGCCCATCCTATTGCATGCCAAGCCGGCTGATTAGTGCCTGATAAATGTGAATTGTAAAGGCAGATTTCTAGGTCTTTCATCTTACCAGTTCTATTTTTTTCTCGTCTATTTTATTCTATTCTGTTTTTCCCTGTTTGTGCTTGAGTTTACCCAGCATTTTCAGTTTGTGCTTCAGATTTCCAACATCTGCAATAATTTGCCTTGTGTTTCTATTAATTAAAGTAGATGCTGGAGAGCCACATCAAAGAGTAGGCATTTGCCTTAGGGCACTCGCTATGATTGACAGCTCACTGGTTTGAGTGCCTTGATCTCAGACTATAGTTAACACAGTTCCTAGTGGTCTCTTTTTCTTTCTCTTGCTCTTTTTATTTCTCTTGCTGTTTCTTTCTCTCCCTCTATCTCTCTTTGTCTTTCTCATCTCTCTAAATTTCTCTCTGACTCTCTGTCTGACATCTCTCTCTATTTTCCTCTCTGTCCTTCTCTGTGGCCGGAATTCTCTCCCCTTTAAAAATTTTCAGGTCTTTCATCAATTTTCAAGTCCCAATCGCACTCGTGTCCGAGGTGCCCCATGCAGCATGATCTTACTGGAGTTGGCCAATTAACAGGCTATCTCCACTTTTGCTGTCCAATTAGGGATGGTGGGCGGCAGATGAACGTGGGAGGGCGAATTGGAGGGGCCCAAGGGAGAATTGGCCAGTAGTCCCACTGGGGAAGGTGGGTGCTGCTAAGGCTGATGGAGAGTGAGAGGGTGCCACAAGAGGGTGCCACAAGATGATCCAAACGGCTTGCAAACACTAAGGGCCGGAACTGTCAGGGGTTTCAGCCTGCAGGGGAAACTTCTCCAGATGAATACATCTGGCAGCGGATGTGCCGTTTTCATCCTTTCTGCCCCTTTATACATGGATGTGCAGAATCATATGGTGGGGCTCTGACCTCCTGTCATGAAGCTGCCTCCTCTATATTTCCAGGCTCCAGACACAGTGCAAGGCCTGTGCACCTTCTGTAAAATTTCTTTGCTGCACACAATTAAGGGCTAATTGCCCTTTTAAATACCTTGATTGTCTAACTGCCACAGATGGGAAGGTAGCTTCTGCCACTGGGAGACCGCCACCAGGAAAATCTCTTGTTTGGGAGGCTACCCAATGCATCAGATTCAAAGGCCGAATGAGAGGGGCATGGCAAATGTTCTGAGTTAGTAAGTTCTATCTTTACTGTTTTCCACAAACAAGGAATACGTAAAACCAAGTGTTAGTGAAGGTTCATTGGGTAGCACTCTTGCATCATAATTAGAAGATTGTGAGCTCAAATCTTATGCCAGAGACCTAAAAATCTAAGCTGGTGTGCAGGGAGTGCTGTACTGTCAGAGGGGTATCATTTTTGTATGTGATGTTAAACTGAGGCCCAGTCTGCCATCTTTGGATGAGCCTGGATTTAAAAGATCCCAAGAGGGGAAAAGGAGTTAACCCTGGTGTCCTGACCAATATTTACCCTCTAACCAACACCACTAAAAACAGATTATCTGGTCATTATTACATTGTTGTTTGTGGGACCTTCCTGTGCAATAATTTCCTAGATTGCAACAGTGACAACACTCTATCTCAATATACCATTACTGATCATCTCCCTTCCTCTCAATCAACTCCCCTACTCTTGATTGCCCCCTCCATTTCAATTTCCCCCTCCCTCCCAATCAGACTCCCCCCTCCTACTTGGATCTTGCTGAGGGCTGTAGCCAGTGAAGCTGCAGCTAGAAATTAAATGCCGATTTGCCAGTGAGCTACCCGGGGAGGCTCAGCTTGATTCTGCAGCTCATGGTTCTTATTTAAACTTGGCACAAAGTCCAATATTGGGTGTGTCACGGGTCTCCCCATTTCAGTGCAGGGATTGCTCAACTAAACAAATTTCTAGGTCTTAAATTTCCATCATAGAACATGGGGTGTCAGTGGAGAGGTCTCGGACGGCCAGTTGGCCTCCTTTTACATTGCTCCCCCATTTGCTCAGATCTACAGTTTTAATAAAAATTTAACCTGGACAGGATAAATCACTCCTTTTGAGTTTTATCATTGTTTTAGACAGCAACCATGGTGACATATTTGACTGCGAGATGAGTTTCCAACCCCATATCTACCCCATCACCAAGACTGCCTACTTCCACCTCAGCAGTTTTTCCCCTCTCCAGCCTGCCTCAGCTCACCGAATTATAAAATCTGACAATACTACAGAATGGAAGGAGGCCTTTTGGCCCATCAAACCTGGCTTTTTCTGCTGCTCACCTCACCTGCATCTCATCTGCTGCTGAAATCCTCATTCATGCCTTTGTTAGCTTCAGACTCAACTATTCCAAAGTTCTTCCCCAACCGGCCTCCACCTTTCACCCTCCATAAACTTGCACGTATTCAAACCTCTGTTGCCCATATTCTAACTCGCACCAAGTCCTGTTCACCTGCCTGTCCTAATATTTCCATTTGTGGTTTGGTGTTACGTTTTGTTTGTTAACTCTCCTGTGAAAATCCTTGGAGATGTTTTTTATTATATTAACGGTGCTATATTAAATACAAGTTGTTGTTATTGTATTCAGCTGTTGTTTAAGTTGATCATAGAATCATGGAAACTTTAAGGCACAGAAAGAGGCCACTTGGCCCATCGTGCTTGTGCCGGCCAAAAAACAATCCACCCATTCTAATCCCACCTTCCAGCATTTGGTCCATAGCCCTGCAGATTACAACACTTTAGGTGCACATCCAGACTCCTTTTGAATGAGTTGAGGGTTTCTGCCTCAATTACCCTTTCAGACAGTGCGTTCCAGATGCCCACCACCCTCCGGATGAAAAAATATTTTCTCATCTCCCTTCTAATTTTTCTACCAATCACTTGAAATCTATGCCCCCTAGTCACTGATCTTTTCTGCTAAGGTAAGTAGGCCCTTCACCTCCACTCTAGCCAGGCCCCTCAAAATGTTGTGTATTTCAATCAGATCTTCTCTATTCCAAGGAGAACAACCCCAGCCTAGCCAATCTTTCCTCTTGGCTGCATTTTTCTGGTCCTGGCAACATCCTCGTAAATCTCCTCTGTACCCTCGCTGGTGCAATTATATCTTTTCTGTTATGAGAGGACCAGAACTCCACACAGTAATCAAGTTGTGGCCTAACCAGTGAGTTATGCAGTTCCAGCATAACCTCCCTGCTCTATTATTCTATATCTTGATATAAAGGAAAGGATTCCATATGCCTTCTTAACCACCTTATCGACCTATCCTGCTACCTTCAGGCATCTGTGGACATTCACTCCAAGGTCCCTCATTTCCTCTACACTTCTCAGTATTTTCCCATTAATCGTGTATTCCTTTGCCTTGTTTGAGCTCCCCAAATACATCAATCACCTCACACTGCTCCGTGTTGAATTCCATTTGCCACTTTTCTGCCCATCTGACCAGATCATCAATATCTTCCTGCAGCCTACAGCTATCCTCCTCACTATCTACCACACAGCCAATCTTTGTGTCGTCTGCAAACTTCTTGATCATGCCCCCTCCATTTGTGTCCAAATCGTTAATATATACCACAAAAAGCAGGGGACCCAGTACTGAGCCCTGTGGAACGCCACTGGAAACAGCCTTCCAGTTGTATAAACACCAGTCAACAATTAACCTTTGTTTCCTGCCACTGAGCCAATTTTGTATCCACCTTGCTGCATTTCTATAGATCCCACGGGATTTTATTTTTTTAACCAGTCTGCCATGTGGGACCTTGCTAAAATCCATGTGGACCACATCAACTGCACTACCCCCATTTATCATCCTTGTTACTTCTTCAGAAAATTCAATCAAGTTGGTTAAACAAGATCTTCCCTTAATAAATCCATGCTGACTATCCTTTGCCTTTCTAAGTCACAGTTTATCCCGTCTCTCAGAATAGATTCCAATCATTTGCCCATTACTGATAATAGACTTAGTTATTTTACTAAGTTAGGGTATTTACAGAAATGGACAATCAGTCAAAGGTAGACTCATCCTGAGGTACTTTATAAAAAAAGTCATAGAATCATAGAATGGTGACAGCACAGAAGGAGGTCATTCAGCCTTTCGTGTCTGTGCCAGCTCTCTGTAAGAGCAACTCAGCTAATCCCATTCCTCTTCCTGTTCCTCTGTAAATTTCATCTTTCCTCAGATAATTATCTAATTCCCTTTTGAAAGCTACAATTGAATCTGCAGTGCATTCCAGTTCCTAACCACTTGCTGTGTGAAAAGGTTTTTCCTCATGTTACCTCTGGTTCTTTTGCCAATCACTTCAAATCGGTGTCATCTGGTTCTCGAGACTTCCAGCAAGGGGAATAGTTTCTCGCTATCTACTCTTCATTATTTTGAACACTTCCATCAAATCTCCCCTCAACCTTCTCTTCTCTAAGGAGAGCAGCCCCAGCTTCTCCAATCTATCACCTAAGTGAATTCTCTCATCTCCGGAACCATTTAACCATATTCAAATTCTGATGATTTTGTCATCAGAATCTAAAAGAAAAGTCCACCAGTTGGATTATTGACTGTTACATTCAAATCCCTCCATGGCCTCCTCATCTCTCCCACTCCCTGTATCCTCCTCTTGTATATTGTTGCTATTAGAAGGGAGGTTTGATTCCTCCAGCTTGTAGAGATTATAGAGTCTTTGTAAGGTTTAAAACAATAACTCTTTTATTACATTTCAGCAACTATTTACACTTTCTCTTCACCATGTCTAATCCACTACTAACATGATGCTTGTTCTCCTTCTCAAGACTCTTATACATGTGATATCTGACATCATCACAGTGGGAGGTGTTATTAACACTGTTCAAAACATTAACCCTTTAAGATCCTATACTGCATCCTGCAACCCTGCAATTCTCCAAAAAATCTGCCCTTCTGCAGTTCCGGCCTCTTATGAATTCTTGATTTTAATCGCTCCACCTTTAACTGCCTGGACCGTTAGCTCTGCAATTCCATCCCTAAACCTCTCCACCTCTCTTTCCTCTTTTAAGACACTCCTTAAAAACTACTTCTTTGACTAAGCTTTGAATCAACTTTCCTAATATCCTTATGCTGATGAGGCTCAGTGTTTTTTTTTACGAACACTCGGGGCATTTTGCTGTGTTAAAAATGCTATATAAAAACAAGTAATCATTGTTGTATTTGGAAAGGACATTCGGCAAGTGTGTGTTCTTTCTATGTGGTTGTGGGGACAATAACTTGGCATACTGAGTGGAATATCCTGCCACTATGCACTGCCGTCGGGGTGAGGTGGGGTGGTCTCTCATCGCTGTGCGAAAAAATGGGAGCTAGCCAATTGGCCGCCTCCTCATTTGACAGCTCGGCTCAATTTTCTTACCCATTGACTTGAGATGGCAAAGTAAACGAGACCGGAACCCAACAGGCTGCCAACCTCCAAGGACCTGAAACCCAAGCAGGAGTCAGCACCTCCAGGAGAGAGAGGATTGAGAAAATCGTGATAACCTCCACCTGCATCCCACTCTCCCACCCACATTAGGTGAATGCATGAACTCCACTTCAATGCTCCTAACCACTTATTAACTCACAAGAATTCAAAGCCAGAGCAATGTGAGGTCTAAATCCACTCAGCACAAGGCCCACTGTAGTCCCATGTAGAGTACAGTTTGCATTGAACCACGTACTAACATGGTGGCGATGGGAACTGTGCAGTCTCACTGACCCAGAAGCAACCTGCTAGTTGCTCTTACACAATTAATTGTCTCGGAATGTCCTTAAATAAACACAGACCAAGCCTTGTACAGATGGGCCCAAGCTCAGGTCCTTTTATTTTTGAAACTTTTTGATAAATCTTTAAAAATCCCTTTGCGTGTGCCTCTGGTTTAATTGCTGTCAGAAACAGTTCCATTTCTGATTCCATAATCACTGACTGTCAGCAATGCTGCTTGAAGTGGTAAGATACCAATTTTCAATAATTCTTGCTGCCTATCACATTACTTTTACAAACATATTGATTTTCTTTTTTCAATTTTATTTTATGCGAAGTTGATGGCCTTGAATGTAAATAAAAAATATCCACAAGTAACCAAAGCATCATATATTGAAGTTCAGTAATTAAACTTTACTTCTGTTGATGACAACATGCCTTTAGCCTGCCTTAGAGGGTTCTGCATCTTCCACATGACACCTCTGCTTATTTTCTTTATCCACTGCAAGCTGAGCATCACTTTCCCAACTGCATTCCCTTCCTATTCCCAGCGTTTTCATTGAGTGAGAGCACTGATGACATAGAGAAACCAAATCCAGGACTGATCCTGGGAAACTGAGCTATTCTGGGACTTGGAATGGTCACCCCAGGTGAGATAAGTGGAGGGTTAAAATCTCTGGAATCTTTTCTTTTATTCTTTCACGGGATGTGGGCACCGTTGGCTAGGCCAGCATTGATTGTCCATCCCTAATTGCCCTTGAGAAGGTGGTGGTGAGCTGCCTTTTTGAACTGCTGCAGTCCATGTGGTGTAGAAACACCCACAGTGCTGTAAGGAAGGAGTTCCAGGATTTTAATCCAGCCACAGTTAAAGAAAGGCGATATAATTCCAAGTCAGGATAGTGTGTGACTTGGAGGGGAACTTGCAGGTGGTGGTGTTCCCGTGCAATTGCTACCCTTGTCCTTCTAGGTGGTAGAGGTTGCAGGTTTGAAAGGTGCTGTCGAAGGAGCGTTGCGGCAGTGCATCTTGTAGATGATACACACTGCTGCCACTGTGCGTCGGTGCTGGACCGAGTGAATGTTTGTGGATGGGGTGCCAATCAAGCGGGCTGCTTTGTCCTGGATGTTGTTGAGCTTCTTCAGTGTTGTTGGAGCTGCACTCATCCAGGCAAGTGGAGAGTATTCCATCACACTCCTGACTCATTCAAAGAACTGTGATGAGGGTGGAAGCCAAAGTTTCTATGGAGCAGCAAGCTAAATAGACCTATTAGCCTTGCCTTCATCTTTCTTTCTCATTGCATGTGCATTTGGCACCATGGCCTTTGCCCTTTCAGTTAGCTTTCTCAATAAAGAAATGAAAGTGGAATGATTGGTCTCACATGCTAGATTCTTCTGATGCCATCACAGTAATAGATGAAGTGGACTGATGGTCCCCAGATCCTTCCTTCATTGTGGACTATAATGAGGCAGTTATTCTAAATGAAACAAAGGAAATAGGAATATTAGGAACATCAAGAGACCGTTCAGTTCCTCGAACCCCGCTCCTTTATTCAGTTAGATCATGGATGATCTGTATCACAACTCCATTTACCCCTTGATACTCTTACACAAAAATCTATTCCTAGTCTTGAAAGCTCCAATTGTCTCAGCATCCATTGGGTTTTTGGTGGGAGGGAATAGTGTAGATTTCTGCTCCGCTTTGTGTGAAGAAATGCTTCCGGATTTCCCTCTGAATGGCCTAGCTCTAAGTTTAAGAGTATGTCCGCTCGTCCTTGATTCTTTTACTGGGGGAAAGAATATCTCCATGTCTACCATACCAAGTGCAAGCTGATGGACAGTGAGATTGTCTTTGACTGCCACATCTACAGGGAATGCCTCTGCCTTGTGACACTCTGGCTCAGAGTTTTTGAGCTGGGGTGCGAGTTAGAAACACTCTGACACATAAGGGAGGACGGGGAATTTGGGGATTTTTTTTCCAGAGTGCAGTCACACAACAGAAGAAAGCACAGGGACTGGAAGGGAAAAGCATGACTGTTCGTTAGTAGGGTAGGCAGAACCAAGGGGAGATAGAGAAGGAGATCACGCAGACACTGGTCCTGTTCTATGTACTTGCTACCTGTGAGAAGAAAGATGCAGGCTACAGGCTGGAGGGCAGAATTCTAACCATGACACCCTAGAACAGGAGGCAACCCGATGTATTGGAGGGTTATAGCCATAGGGGATTCAATAATTAGGGGGATAGGTAGCATCCTCTGCAGTCACAACCGAGTGTCGGAAGGGTGTGATCTCAATCTGGTACAAAGGTTAAGGATACCCTAAAAGGTTTTGAACAGGGAGGGGGAAGATCCCGCATTGAGATTCATGTTAGGACCAATGACATAGGGAACAAAAGGGAATATTAAAGTTAGGGACTAAATTTTTAAAAAACCAAGATGTCATGGGCAATAATCTTGGAATTGCTGCTCAAGTCATATGCTAATTGACATAGCGATAGGCAAATCAGGAAAGTGAATGTGTGGCTGGAAGACTGGTGTGGGTGCTGGGTAGGCGGTGGCGTAGTGGTATTATCACTGGACTAGTAACCCAGAGACCCAGGGTATTCCTCTGGGGACATGGGTTTGAATCCCACCACAGCAGAAGGTGGAATTTGAACTTAATAAAAAATCTGGAATTAAAAACTGGTCTAATGATGGCCATGAAACCATTGTCGATTGTTGTAAAAACCCATCTGGTTCACTAGTGTCCTTTAGGGAAGGAAATCTGCTGTCCTTACCTGGTCTGACCTACATGTGACTCCAGACCCACAGCAATGTGGTTAACTCTTACATGCCCTCTGAAATGGCCTAGCAAGCCACTCAGTTGTACCTAACCGCTACGAAGTTTATAAAAAGGAATGAAACCGGACGGACCACCCAGCATCAACCTAGGCACCGGAAACGACAATGGAACTATATTGCCGTTCCTTCACTGTCGCTGGATCAAAATCCTGGAACTCCCTTCCTAACAGCACTGTGGGTGTACCTACCCCACATGGACTGCAGTGGTTCAAGAAGGCAGCTCACCACCACCTTCTCAAGGGCAATTAGGGATGGGCAATAAATGCTGGTCTGGCCAGCGACGCCCACATCCCGTGAATAAATTTAAAAAAAGAAGGGCTTCCATTTCACAGGGCACTTGCACAAATACTGGGGCAGGAAGGAGCTGTACCCCTGGGTCAGGCTGCATCTGAATCAGAGTGGGATCAGTATGCTAGTGGAGACGATAAATCGAGCTGTCAATAGGGCTTTGACTATTAACAGGGGAGAGATATCTCGTGAAAATAACATAAATCTGAAGATAAAAGAAATAGGAGAAGCAAGTAAAGGTCAGACCAAGGTAATAAACAAGATAACATAAACTATCAGGGAACAAATACAGTTACAAAACCGAAGTATGAAAGGACTGTTAAAAATAAAGTAAAAGGAACAGCGATTAAAGACAAATTAAACTGCCTCTACAGCAATGTACACAGCTTAGCTTCCAAAATAAAACAGGGGGATGGGAAGCAAAAGGCTGTAGTGAGGAATGAGATGTAGTCGGAATAACTGAAACATAGCTACATAAAAGACAGAACTGGCAACTAAATATTGCAGATAATAACGCAATGGGAAAGGATAGGGAAGGAAGAAGAGGCAGTGGGGAAGCTGTACGAATGAGAGATAACATAATGACAGTAGATAAAAGAGACATAACTAACAGATGCTTAGAAATAGAATCCATATGGATTGAAGTAAAGGATAAGGAGGATTAATCATGCGTGTACTACAGACCACTGGGAAGGAGTGGAGGTAGAAAAATATAAGCAAATATATTAAGTGAGTAAAGGACACAGAATAAAAATCATGGACTATTGTAACTGTGCCAAATAAACTGGCAAGAAAGAACAGCGAGAAAGGGTAGAGGGGATGGAATTTTTACAATGTGTGCAAGACTCTATTCTTACCCAGCAAGTAAAAGCCCAACAAGAGAGTGAGCACTGCTGTATCTAGTAATGGTAAATGAACCAGAACAGATAAAATAAGTAAGTGTAGGGAACCATCTAGGCAATAGCGATCACAACATAATAAGGTTTAAGACACAGTTTGACAAGGAAATAAGTAAGATAAAAACCAAAGTAATAAATTGGAAAAAGCTGCTTTGATGAATAGGAAAATGGAATTTGGGAAAATGAACAAAAAAAAACTGAGAAACAAAGGAATAGAAGAGCTGTGGGAAATGTTTAAAACAGTGATTAACAGAGCTCAGGAGAAATAGATCTGTCACGCTCAGCCCCCACCTGCCAAGAATGAGGCACGTTAATTTTGTCATGAACATTGATTTTAAACTGTTACTGGAGTGAAGAAAGGACTTGTTAAACAGATCAACCGTGGCTGGAAAAGACATTTTCATATTAACAGACAGTGTTTGGAAGGACAAAGCAGCCGTTCCCTGACACATTCAACCCACAATGGACTTTTGATCGCCAGATGTTGAAGGTGGGGGAGCTCGCATTCCAGGTTGACTGCTAAGATGGCAGAATGCACAAACTTCATGGTCAAACCAGCTAGTCACATGACTAACCTGCTGGGCAACCTGAGTTTTTTGAATTTGTACGAAGAGTTTTGGCAGAAAGTCTGTTTGCTCCTGAACTGAGAAGATCTCTCTCCTGTCTGCTCCCATCTCTTTCTCACAAGCCTCTGAATCCACTAAAGACACATGAACCCCAAGAGAGAAAAGTCTCCTACAGTGAACAAGGTTTAAGAAGAATACTGGGCCCCAACGAAAAGCAAGATCTACCGACATTCAAGGACTCTACAGTGAGCTCAAAGAACCATAACAAAAACTCTTCAGGTATCACCTCAAACTTTTCCGCTTTATTTGTTCTGCTCTGTTCTGTCTCTATCTGCATGTGTGTATTGTGTGTGCATGCTAGCGTGGGCGCGTCGTGCATCTGTTGGCATTAACCGAATTAGAGTTTAAGTTTAATAAATTTCAACTTTTCTTCTTTAAACCTGAGAAAGCCTGTTTGTGCTGGGTTCTTTGCCTTATAATTGGAAAGTGGTGAACAAGGATTTACGAAGGGGGAGCTAAAAACATGGTATGTTTAAAAATAAACCCTGTTACAGTAAGACCAGGTGAAAGCTGAAAGGGAACCCTAGGCCTCTTTCTCACCTGGTTGTAACAATATCCCACTAAAAAGCAAGAACACGGATTTCTAAAGAAATAAAGTCAAAAATTGAAACTAAGGAAATGACATACACTAAGTACATAGACAGCAAAGGAGAGGATGACAAAAGGGAATATGAAAAGGTTGGGAAAGAATCCAAAAACAATTAGGTAGGCAAATAGAAACTACTAAAGTAAATTATCAAGGAGTGTATAAAGAAATAGTAAAGTATTCTACAGCACATAAATTACCAAAAAAGAAATCACGATGGGGATTGGGCCACTTAAGGATACACACGATAAACTCGTAAATAATGGCAGCAAAATGGCAGAAATATTACATAGTTACTTTGTTGCAGCATTTACCAAGGAGACTAACATGGTGGTTGTGACATTAGAATAATGGGAGAGATAACTGATAAAGGAATCAAATTTCGAGTGGATAAAATTCCTGGTCCAAATGGATTGTGTCCATGCATATTAAAAGAAGTTAGCGAAGAGATCACAGAGGCATTATTACATATATATATATATATATAAACAATTCATTAGAAAAGGGCATTGTGCCAGACAACTGGTGGGCAGCTAATATGATTCCTTTTTTTAGAAAGGGCAATGGGACAAGTTGAGGGAACTATCAGCCAGTTACCTCAATTTCAGTGATAGGAAAGATAATGGAATCCTTAATCAAAGCTATAACAGAAAAACTTCAAGAAACTGAAGATTATAATAAAGATAAATCAGCACAGATTCCATAAGCAAAGGTCATGCTTGACCACAATTTTTGAATTCTTTGAAGAAGTAACAGGAAGGATACATAAGAGTAATGCAGCAGACATCATTTATTTTTTTCATTTACAGAAGGCCCTAAATAAGTTACAGCACAATAGACACATGGACAAGGTCAGAACATGTGGAATCAGGGGACAAGTAACAGAATGGATAACAAGCTGGCTACAAAACAGAAAACATAGAGTAGAGCTTAAAGGCAATTACTCAGACTGGCAAAAGGTGGGAAGTGGTGTTCCACAAGGATCAGTGCACTGTTCACCGTTTACATAAATTTGGACTCAGGAATCAGAAGTACATTTGCAAAATTTGCAGATCATATTAAGTTAGGGGGTGTAGTTAATAGAGGTGGACTGTGATAAAGTACAGCAATAAACATGTAAAATAGGCATTTAATTAACAAATTAACTTCAACAGATAAGCATATAGTCATACATTTTGATATAAAGGTAAGGAGACCTCCTTGGAAAACAAGTCGGGGTAGAGGAACAGAGGGGCACAGATACACAAATCACTAAAAGTAGCAATGTAGGTTAACACAGACGTTAAAAAAAATCATTTCTAGAGGGGTAGAATTGAAAAGCAGAGAAGTTTTGTTAAACTTGCGTAGAATCTTGGTTAAACCACACTTGGAGTCCTGTGTACAGTTCTGGATTCCACATTATAAAAATGATATCAAGGCACTGGAGCAAAAAATGATTTATTCGAATAATATGAGAATTGAGAGGTTATACCTATCAGGAAAGATTGAACAAACTGAGAGTCTTTTCTCTAGAAAAGAAAAAACTGAGGGGGGACCGAATAGAGTTCTTCAAGATGATGACAGGGTAGACGTGGAGAAGATGCTTCCATTTGCAGCGAAGACCAGAACTAAGGGCCATAAATCTAAGCTAGTCGCTAATAAAACTAATAGAACAATCAAGAAAAAACGTCTTTACCCAGAGAATGGTTAGAATGGAGTTTGCTACCACAAGGAGTGGTTGAGGGACAAGCATACATGTATTTAAAGGGAAGCTAGATACGTACATGAGGGAGAAAGGAATAGTAGGATATGCTAATAGGGTTAGACAAAGAAGGGTGGAAGGAGTCTTGTGTGGAGCATAAAGACCAGTATAGGCCAGTTGAGCTAAATGGCCTGTTTCTATGCTGTAAGTCCTATGTAAACATTTTAAATGCCTCAATCAGTTTACCTGCTCCTGTATAATTTCCACTTTACATTGGATAACCAACATGAAGTCAAAGTTAGTGAGTAACGTGGTTCAAAAAAGCATCTGGATACTTTTTGAGGTCACAAGACTGTAAAGATTTCAGCAGCAATTAGAGGCTGGGAAGTAGAGTCCTGTATGCTTGTGGTTCCCGATCCAGTGACATCCCAAATTTAAAATTCTCATGCTTGTATTCAAATCCCTTCCTGGTCTCCCTCCTCCTTATCCTATTAACCTCTTCCAGTCCTACAACCCTCCGAGATCTTGGCACTCCTCCAATTCTGGCCTCTTGCATACCATTGATGACTGTACGTTCAGTTGCCTAGCCACAGAAGCTCTGAAATTCTCTCCCTAAACTTCTTTGCCTCACTCTACCTCTCTCTCCTCCTTTCAGACATTCCTCAAAACTTACTTCTTTGACCAATCTGTTGGTCACATTGTGCATATATCTCCTTATGTGGCTCAGTGTCAAATTTTGTCTGATACCGCTCCTATGAAGTGCCTTGGAACATGTTATATTAAAGGTGCTATATCAATGCAAGTTATTGTTGTCGTGAGCTGTCAGTATAATGACGTACCGCCTGCTCACACTACTTCAGTAAGGGCACCATTATCACATTGGCAGCAGCATACAGCTCCATTGAGCGAAGGATGGTCTCTGATCCTCTTTTTATGCACAGGCAGCGGTTTGACTGCATGTTCTTTGACAGCTGTGAGGCAAGGATCTCCAAAGAGCACTTTGATCCCCGACAGTACACTGACTACACTGGAGCACAGCCAGGATGTTATCTCTGAAGGCAACGACTGTAACAAATCACTGGATTACAAACACTGCTTGCAGGCAAAAAAAAACGCAGAGACAAATGTGCTCTCACTCTTTGATCAGCCAGTCTCGACGTCCGCCATCAAACTTCTTCACAAATGATTCATTTGAAAGATAGTCCAATGAAGGAGAAAGAGGGATAGAAAGATGGAAGAGAATTTCAAATGAGAGAATAAAGGAGAGAGAGAGAGGAAAATGGGCTATGTGGGGAGGTGGATGAGCTCAATACCAAAAATTGGTCAGCACAGCTCCAATGTACATATGTGATCCAACCTTTACTTTTGTGCATATGTGAGTTTAATGGGCAGATATATATTTTAAAATTAATCGTTAATCGCCAAACAAAAGAGAGCCATGATAACTGAGCCAGTAAAGCATTTCTGTTCTGCATTTAAAATTATTTTTTCTGTACTATTAATTTCTATTTTATTGGATTGTAGACAGTGGAGATGGAGGGAGAAGGGATTCATGAAATATAAAGGTTATAACAGTTTATTCCTGATGATTCAACATTATTTTATACCACTCTAGCCCCCCAAAATATTGAATTGTCTGGGAATTTGAATTAAGCAACACAATTAACACAGGAAAAAAAATGTTTTTATTCATACAAGGTTGTGGACATGACTAGCTAGGCCAGCATTTATTGCCCATCCCTAATTGCCCTTGAGAAGGTGGCGGTGAGCTGCCTTCTTGAACCGCTGCAGTCCATATGGGGTAGGTACACCCACAGTGCTGTTAGGAAGGGAGTTCCAGGATTTTGACCCAGCGACAGTGAAGGAACGGCGATATAGTTCCAAGTCAGGATGGTGTGTGACTTGGAGGGGAATGTGCAGGTGGTGATGTTCCCATGCATCTTCTGCCCTTGTTCTTCTAGGTGGTAGAGGTCACAGGTTTGGAACGTGCTGTCGAAGGAGCCTTGGTGTGCTGCTGCAGTGCATCTTGTAGATGGTACACACTGCTGCCACTGTGTGCCAGTGATGGAGGGGGTGAATGCTGAAACTGTGAATGGTGTGTCAGTCAAGTGGTTTAGTACCAACCATTGAATCTTAACATCTGTACTAAAATTACAAGACTGTGCTTGGAATTAACGTAGAACTCATACCTTATAGTGTTCAAATTATACTGATCATATGGTGCTAGCTATGAAGAGAGGTTGAGTAGATTAGGATTATTTTCATTAGAAAGACGGAGGTTGAGGGGGGACCTGATTGAGGTGTACAAAATCATGAGAGGTCTCGACAGGGTGGATATCAAGAAGCTTTTTCCCAGAGTGGGGGATTCAATTACTAGGGGTCACGAGTTCAAAGTGAGAGGGGAAAAGTTTAGGGGGGATATGCGTGGAAAGTTCTTTACGCAGAGGGTGGTGGGTGCCTGGAACGCGTTGCCAGCGGAGGTGGTAGACGCGGGCACGATAGCGTCTTTTAAGATGCATCTAGACAGATACATGAATGGGCAGGAAGCAAGGAGATACAGACCCTTAGAAAATAGGCGACATGTTTAGATAGAGGATCTGGATCGGCGCAGGCTTGGAGGGCCGAAGGGCCTGCTCCTGTGCTGTAATTTTCTTTGTTCTTTGTTCTTTGTTCTATCAGACCAGAGAACAATATGTGATTTTCTGAGGTGGGATTTCTTACCTAGAATTACACAGAATTTCACAGTACAGAAAAAGACCATTTGGTCCAACCAGTCTATGTCAGTATTTATGCACAACACCAACTTTCTCCTACCCTGTTGAATCTAACTCTATTAGCATAATCTCTATTCTTTTCTCCCTGACATACCCTTCTGGAATCATGGAATTGTGCAACACAGAAGCAGGTTTTTTTGGCCCTCTTTGATCAAGTTAACCAATTAATCACACTCCCCTCTGCTCCTTCCCCATAGGCCTGTAATTCTTTATCTTCCAGTATTTATCCAATTCTCTTTTGAAAGTTACTACTCTATCTGCTTCCACTGCCCTTTCACGTCGAGCATTCCAGATCACAACACACTGCGCAAATAAATTTTTTCTCATATCTTCTCTAGTCCTCTAGTTCTTTTGCCAATCACCTTAAATCTGCGTCCTCTGATTACTGACCCTTCTAGCACTTAAAACTTTTTCTCCTCATTTACTCGATCAAACTGTTCATGCTCATGAAGCGCTCTATCAAATCCCCTCTCAACCTTCTCTACTCTACCCCAGATTCTCTAGTCTCTCCACATAAGTGAAGTCCCTCAACCCTGGTACCATTCTAGTTAATCTCCTCTGCATCTTCTCCAAGGTCTTGACATGTTTCTAAACTGTGACACACAAATATGAACAAAATATTCCAGCTGAAGCCCTACCAGTGTTTTATAAAGGTTTTGCATAACCTCCTTGCTTTTGTACGTTATTCCTATATTAGTAAAGCCTAGGATCTCATATACTTTTTAACAATCTTCTCAACTTTTCCTGCCACCTGCATACATCCCAGCTCTCTCTGTTCCTAGTCCCCTAGTTTCCCCTTCAATGGATCTGTATTATTTGCTTCAACCACTGCATGTGGTAGCAGGTTCCATATTCTCACCACTATCCTGTTCATGATTCGATCTGAAATAAATATAAAATGTAAAGATTTGGTAACTGTTGATGCTAGCCATTGACTGTACTACAGAAAGCACCTCAGTCCAGAATTGGTCAGTCCAAAAGCCATCAACTAAATATGAAAATCTTATTAATGAATTATTCAGATTCATACATCAGAGGATTTAAACACACTTGAGATACATAATGTCTCAGGGATACAAAAGAAAATTGACACAGACACTGAAAATCTGAGATAACAGCAGAAAATGCTAGAAACACTCAGGCAGCATCTGTGCAGAGAGAAATATCGAGTTACATTTTCAAGTCGATGACTGGAAGTTGTTAAAGCTATAACAGGTTTTAAACAAGCACAGAACCAGGGGGAAAAGACGAGACCTGTGATAGGGTAGAGGGCAGAAGGATTACATAGAATTTACTGCAGAGAAACAGGATATTTGATCTCACAAGGCCAATGTTTAGGCTCCACACGAGCCTCCTCCCACCCTTCTTCAGCATACTCGTTCAAGATGTCCTTCCATTCATTTCTCCATCACGTGTTTATCCAACTTCTCCTTAAATGTATTTATACCATTCACTTCGACCACTCCCTGTGCTAGTGAGTTCCACATTCTCAGCACTCTCTGGGTAAAGAAGTTTCTCCTGAATTCTCTATAGGATTTATCAGTTTCTGTCTTATATTGATGACTCCTAGCTCTGGTCATACACAAACGGAAACATCAAGGGAATTTTATGCTTTCCGCTGCACTGACTTTGGAGGCGGGGAGAGCATTTAATAGGGCAGGATAGTGGTAAGGAGATTCTGTCACCACCCACCTCCACCCAAATTAAGTCTGGGGCGGGAAGGTCCATGGACAGCCTTCCAGCCCCTCTGCTAGTTGAAGCTTTTGAGTGGGCAATTAATGCCCAATTAAGGGCTTCATCCTGCCTCCGCCAGTATTAGTCCAGCAGTGGGCAGGCCTGTTGCCGCGCAGGGAGCGTGACGTAAACCCATGAGGGGTGCTTGCTTGCTCTATGGCGAGGGCGGGTGGGGGGTCCCTCATAAAAAGGCACTTAGTGCCTGATTGAGGGACCTGGCATCAGGATGGGGTTGCCCACTGAGAGACACCCACTGCGCTTTCTGCCGACTCTGCAACAACCCCCTCTCTTGCAACCTCCACCGCGCGAAACTCCTCCCACCCTCACTCACCTGTGGCCTGGGTCCAACACCTTGTGTGGGTGCATTACCAGCAGTAGCCACCACCTCCGCAATGGCTCTGCTCAGTTAAAGAGCTGGCAGCCTCTGATTGGCCGGTAGCTCTCAGCAGGTGGGAGTTCTGTCGCTGGGATCAAAATACCAGGGAAGACCCACCACTGTCCACTTAAATACCTAATTGGCTCGTAATGTGGCGGGCGTTCTCCAGCAGCACGGGGCTCGCACCAATACTTTAGCCAGTGGCTGAGACCATTGTCACCCAGATAAAATCCCAGCCATCTTCTCTATATCTACCCGATCATACCCTTCCACAATCTTAAAGAATAATTCAATGACTAAAAAGATGATGGTACAAGGCAAGAGGAGATAATAATGGAACAAGAGTAGAATCAAAACATACAATTGGAGGAGGTGCATTTGGTTACAGCAGAATTGCAGAGACAGAAAGAAGCATGGAAAAGCTAATGGGAGAGTTAGCTACAAGAAAATGCTGGGATATACTCAGCAGGTCAGACCTCATCTGCGGAGAGAGAAACAGTCAACGTTTCAGCTCAATGGCCTTTCATCAAAACTCACTGAGATTCACCCATGGTTTTAAGAGTCAGTTCAAATCTCAGTGGGTTGCTAAGCTGGAAAGGAGCACAGACTGGAGATCTTCCAGGGTGCAATGAGGAAAGGAAAACAGTCCAACATCCGAAGCTACAAACTTCTCTTTCTTCCAGCGATGACCACAGCAGATCAACAACTCGCAACCACTTACAATTGAATCAATGTAGCTTTAGAATTTAGAAATTCTTCCTTCAGTTTAAATGAACTGAGATCTCTGTTCAGTTCATGCTGGCCCAACTTTCTGTGTCTGTTAGAACAATCTGTCTCAACAAAGTGCCAGTTTAAAAGTTAATTGCAACATTGTATATTGATCCTCAATCTCTGAGTGGCTGTATCCAAGGCAACCAGGATGCACCTTTTGAAGCTGGTTGGTTCCTTCTCTGTATGGTTGTGTCCAATGGCAACCAAAATGCACCTTTTGGTAACTCCTGAGGCTTGCTTGTAATAAAAGCAATACTGATCCTTTGCTGTCTTCAAGACATATCGCATATTTCCCCCCCAAAAACGTATCATGACACCTCCGCCCCAGCGGAATGAAATGCCATTCCTGAAATGCGTTTCGTTACAATGCAAAAAATACAAATTTTAAAAAAACACTAACAAATTTTTTCCCGCATTTACAGCGATACACTTTTTAAAAAATGTTTGGACTACAGCAACAAGTTCCACCAGAACATTTTTGGCTTTAAATTTTTTAAAGGTTGTCCCAATTAACCCATTTCAAATTTCCAAGCATAGTCTTCCAGTTGTTTTGTCTTTTCCTTCCAAGTGTCCCTATTGTCCATCACCTTAGCCAGGTGAACTGCACAGCTCGGAGCACTCACCACTACTGAGTTCACTATTCTCTGAGAAGTTTCTCGAGTACCTTTCAGCCTGTGTGACATCACTTGATACTGGAAAACCCTGTCCAGTGTAACAGAAGCTGACTTTTTCCTATCTTGGAGTGTCGAAGGAATTTGACAGGATCCCTCCAACACATCTGTCTCTTTTAGACACATGGGGCTGAATTTTACTGGCCCCTCGATGCCACGGGTCACGGTACGGAGGCCAGTAAAATGCTACAGGGAAAGGCCTGCCGCGATCCGTGACATTGAGACGGGCGCATTGCATTTTACCGGTGGCGGTGGGACCTTGGTGCGACCCCCCCCCGCCCCGCTGCATGGCGGTGACACCACAATTAGCATATGGCAATGCTTACTTACCTCTGCTGATTATGCAAACCGTCACCTCTCCACCGACACTGCCAGATTTTTTGTTGAACGGGCGGCCGTCACATGCTGTCCCATTCACGATCTGAAATGTCGGCATGTCCTCACTGTGCATTACGGAAGGGAGGAGGGAGGGGGATACACAGGGGTCGTACTCTGCATTCTTAAAGGGAAGGGGTCTGGGAATACTAAAGGGAAGCTGTGCTGGCATGAAGGGAGGTACATGTACCATCCCTCCGTTAACAGTGTACGCTCTGTGCTTGTGAGGGGGCAATGGCACACTAGGTACCCTGTGAGTGTGGAGGGTGCCAGAAAGGGCAGGAGCATTAAGGTTTTGTGGATGGTGGGGGCAATCGATTCAGCTGATAGGATCTTGATGTGGTCATGCTGTGCCACTCTGAATGTTGGCCAAGATGGGCAATGGCATGGCGTGCCACATAGTTGGCCCAGGAAAGCAGCTGATGTACCCGTCAACACCAATCCATGCCCTGTCAGGAACCTTCGAATACATGCAGGGTTCAACCTTATTTATCACATGGAAATAGGTATGGCTCATCCTACATTGTGTGATCCTCTGCTCGTGAGGATCCGTATGCGCCAGAAGCAATATCAAAAGACAGGTGTGATCCACGTAGAGGCCCCCGGTCATGAGCAGCGGCCCCCAATGGGAGCTCGCCATTGCAATTGTCGTGCATCTACAGGCCTCACATGACATCGGATGTCAGAGCACCAGCGTCAGAGGAGATTGCGCATGTAGAGAGGGCGGTGACACATCTCAGTGCCCTGCTCAAGGATGACCTGCAGCCCATGGGTTCCAGTGGACATCCCATGCGTTTGATCCTCATAGTGGCAGCGGTTCTCATGCCTGACTCCTCTGCAGCCTATTAGGGGCCCACCAGAGACCTTGTGGGGTCACACAGTCAGCAGTGCACCGCTGCATCAGGGAGGTCACCAATGCCCTGCACCTGAGGGCCAGTGAGTATGTCTGCTTCAGGACGGACTCTCACAGCCAGGCCCAGAGAGCCAGTAGTTCTGGCACCATTGCTGGAGAACCATGGGTTGTAATGTTCATAGACTGCACTCATGTGGCCATCAGGCCTACTGCCATCACCATTAAAGCAGCCCTCTCAATCTAGGTGAAGTTGGTATGTAAACACCGCAGATGCTTGCTGCCAGTGTGTGACCGCTTCTCAGGCAGCGGCCATGACATCTGGGTCTTGCGCCAGTCCCGGCTGCCACCGCTGTTCACTGAAATGGCTCAGATGGAGGAGTGGCTTTTTGGAGATAAGGGCTATCCTTTGCAGACATGGCTCCTGACACCATTGAGAGACTCCACCACTGCTACAGAGGAGAGATACAATGCTGGCCACTGAGCTACATGTGCCACCATTGAGCAGGAAATTGGCATGCTGAAAGAGTGCCTCCAATGCCTGGATGGATAGGGTGATGCCCTGTACTATGGGCCGAAAAGGCCAGCTCCTTTCTTTGCTGCTCTGCACAACCACGCACCCAATAGGGGCCAGCCCTGGCATGATGGCGAGAGACGTCAACAGGATTCTTCCTTGGACTATGAGGACGCTGAAGAACCACAACATGAAAGAGTCATGGGAGGGCAGATGGCACCCAGGCTCTGCACGCAGGGCTAGCAGTGAGCTAGGGACGTACGGAAGTGGCTTATCAGACAAAGGCTCTCTGCTCCATAGGAACTGACACGAGCTCTGCAAGCCACACATCCCCCTCGCTCACCTGCTGTGCACCAGTCCACATCTGCAGCATCCCTGTGTAAATCATTAGAGGCAGCAGCTGACTGAGCCAATGTCCATGGCACTGAGTCTGTGGAGACGCTCATGAGTAATAGTGGCATGCAATGCTGTTACTGCATACATTGGCTCTCCTGAAAGGCCAACGATGCAAAGGGATGTGACATTGGCTACGTGCTGGCACACATCATTCCCACAGAGAAAAGGACACACATGTTTAGTTTAGTTTAGTTTAGTTTAGTTTAGAGATACAGCACTGAAACATGTTGGTGAGCAACATTTTGTGAAAGACCTATTTACATTGCTGTGACACCCGTGCATTCCCATTTGTGTCAGCGTGTTCTCTGTAAACCTCTGTAATACCTTTTATGGCCTATTTAAGTCTTATGCCCTGGAATGTGCAAAATTAAGATTATTCACCCAGGTGCAGCACGCCTACAAGAAGGAGTCACAGAGTCATAGTCATACAGCACAGAAACAGGCCCTTCAGCCCATCGTGTCTGTGCCGGCCACCAAGCACCTATCTATTCTAATTCCATTTTCCAGCACTTGGCCCGCAGCCTTGTATGCTATGGCATTTCAAGTGCTCGTCTAAATACTTCTTAAATCTTGTGAGGGTTCCTGCCTCTACCACCTCTTCAAGAAGTGTGTTCTAGACTCCAACCACCCTCTGAGTGCAATTTTTTTTCTCAAATTCCCTCTAAACCTCCTGCCCCTTACCTTAAACCTAGTTATTGACCCTTCCACTAAGGGAAAAAGTTTCTTCCAATCTAACCTCACAATACCCCTCATAATTTTGTACACCTCAATCATGTCCCCTATCAGCCTTCTCTGCACTAAGGAAAACAAGCCTAGCCTTTTCAGTCTCTCTTCATAGCTGAAATGCTCCAGCCCAGGCAACATCCTGGTGAATCTCCTCTGCAGCCTCTCCAGTGCAATCACATCCTTCCTATAGTGTGGTGACCAGAACGGTACACAGTACTCCAGCTGTGGCCTAACTAGTGTTTTATACAGCTCCATCATAACTTCCCTGCTCTTATATTCTATGTCTCAGCTAATAAAGGCAAGTATCCCATATGCCTTCCTAACCACCTTATCTACCTGTGCTGCTGCCTTCGGTGATCTATGGACAAGTACACCAAGGTCCCTCTGACCCTCTGTACTTCCTAGGGTCCTACCATCCATTGTATATTCCCTTGCCTTGTTAGTCCTCCCAAAATGTCCTCCCAGAAATGTTACACTTGAGTGGGAGAAGAGGATCACAACGTCACAGGACACTGGGGCACAGCAGGGTAAGTATGTGGCAGCAAAGTGGAAAGTGCTGGGGTAACTCAGCAGGTCAGGCAGCATCTGTGGAGAGAGGAGCAGAGTTAACTTGTAGGTCTGTGAACTTGGACAAGTTAACTGTGCTTCTTTCTCCGCAGATGCTGCCTGACCTGCTGAGTTACCCCAGCACTTTCCACTTTGCTGCCTGATTGACAGCAGCCCCACTCATCCGCAGTCAGGTAAGTATTCTTTGACAGCTGTCAGGAAGCGGGCACTGGAGCACTTAAAATAGGGCCCCAGCACTTACTGCACAGCTGTCAAAGACTCTCTGACCGTGCCGAATGTCCCACTTTACCCCACATAATATGGGTAGGGTGGCTTGGCGCCGTGATTCTAATGAGCCCCCGGGATTAATATCACGGGGGCTCGGCGGCGGCTGGCAAATGCGGGCACCCCGCTGAGTTCAAAGGCCCCAATAAAATTCAGCCCATGATGTCACTCACTCTGTTCATACAGTCCTTTAGATGAGAGTTTGGGTAGGAGTCTGCCTTCTTTACCGCAGTTACTTTTCTATAGTCGAAGCAAGTTTGAGCCAACCCACCAGGTTTAGGTATCAAGTCCACCTGCGAATTTCAGCCGTCCTGACTAGGTTCAACCAAGCTGCCCTTCAGCATGCATTGGACCTCTGCTTCCACTTGGGCCTGTCTGTCTGGACCTAAGCGGCAAGGATGTTGTTTTAAAGGAATGGTTCCCCCTATACCCACATCATCAGGTTGTACATCCTGGCTTATCCCTCCAAATTTTTTGAAACATTGTGAAAAGCCTCGTTAGGTCATCATGCTGTTTTGCCTCCAAGTGCAAAAGCTTATTGTCTAATTTTGCTAGCTATTCTGTATTCGTTAATCGGATATTTGGAGATTCAATCTGAGAATTTCCTAGGCCTGCTTCTGCCTTATCCTCACTATCCATTTCCTTCTCCACAGTCCCGATTACCTGGCACACCTGTACTGGCTTATCCTTCTCCCTGCGATAATATTGCTTGAGTGTATTGATGTGACAGAACCGGTTCTTCTTCTGGCGATCAGGGATGTCAAACAAATAATCTACCTTACCCACTCTGTTAATCACTCTATATGGGCCACTGAACCATGCTTCTAATGGTTCTCCCTGTAATGTTAACGATACTAATATTTCATCCCCTGTTTTATGGTAGGTTGTGGTTTTCCCACCATTTGACAGGTATGGCATGCCCTACAAAATTGTCCCACATCTTTTGTAAGACCTGGCCAATAATAATGTTTGTTTATGCATGATTTGGTCTTCTGAATTCCATATGTCCTGCAAAAGGAATGTTGTGTGCTAACCTTAATAATCCTTGGTGATATTTAGGTGGTACCACTATCTGTTGAACAGCTATCCAGTCTTGGTCTGCAGGTCTATAAGGCAGTCTCCATTTCCTCTTCAAAACCCTGTTTGCCATAGAAAAGCCTTCTGGAACTCCTTTTGCCTCAGCTTCTGACAGAGCCGTCTGTACTGTTCAGTATTTCTCTGGATCAGGTTGCTGTGCTGCAATGATAGACGATCTGTTAAACATTTCATTTGGATTATCTAAATCCCCAAATAAGATTTCAGAAACTTAACTATCTATTTGTGGTGCCCCTTTTACCTCTGACAATGGATCCTGTTTAGCCATTGCTCGAGTAACTACACGCGTAGGAAATATTTCTGGAACTTGTTCCTGGAATTGCTCTGTTTCCTTAATTTCACTTGATTCTTCTATAATTATAGGAGAAACTGACACTTTTGATCCAGCCAAATCATTTCCTAGGAGTAGATCAAGTCTCTTTACTGGCAAACTGTGGACAACACCTAAAGTAACTATCCCAGATATTAAGTCATTCTCTAGGCATATTTTATTCAAAGGACCGGTAAGTATAAAAAAATTGACCTCGGGGATTCTAGGAGCAGACTCGGAGGGCGGAGATCCAGAGCGAAAGTATAAAAAACTTACCTCGGGGATTCTCGGAGCAGACTCGGAGTGCGGAGTTCTGGGCAGGTAAGTATAAAAAACTTACCTCAGGGATTCTCGGAGCAGACTCGGAGTGCGGAGTTCCGGACCGGTAAGTATAAAAAATTTACCTCGGGGATTCTCGGAGCAGACTCGGAGGGCAGAGTTCCAGAGCGGTAAGAATAAAAAATTTACCTCGGGGATTCTCGGAGCAGACTCAGAGGGCGGAGTTCCAGACCGGGAAGTTACCTCAGGTGGGGAAAAAAAACTGAAAAAGTGACGTCACAGGAAAGCTGTGACCTGATTGGCTGGTCGGGAATCTGGACTGAATTTGAAAATAAAACTGATAAAAATTGATTAAAAGACCAATTAACTATTTAATAAGTGGAGTAACTAAACCAGAGGGAGGAGATTACTGTATTTAGTTCTTTTGGGCCTCCTTATCTCGAGAGACAATGGATACGCGCCTGGAGGTGGTCAGTGGTTTGTGAAGCAGCGCCTGGAGTGGCTATAAAGGCCAATTCTGGAGTGACAGGCTCTTCCACAGGTGCTGCAGAGAAATTTGTTTGTTGGGGCTGTTGCACAGTTGGCTCTCCCCTTGCGCCTCTGTCTTTTTTCCTGCCAACTACTAAGTCTCTTCGACTCGCCACATTTTAGCCCTGTCTTTATGGCTGCCCGCCAGCTCTGGCGAATGCTGGCAACTGACTCCCACGACTTGTGATCAATGTCACACGATTTCATGTCGCGTTTGCAGACGTCTTTATAACGGAGACATGGACGGCCGGTGGGTCTGATACCAGTGGCGAGCTCGCTGTACAATGTGTCTTTGGGGATCCTGCCATCTTCCATGCGGCTCACATGGCCAAGCCATCTCAAGCGCCGCTGACTCAGTAGTGTGTATAAGCTGGGGGTGTTGGCCGCTTCAAGGACTTCTGTGTTGGAGATATAGTCCTGCCACCTGATGCCAAGTATTCTCCGAAGGCAGCGAAGATGGAATGAATTGAGACATCGCTCTTGGCTGGCATACGTTGTCCAGGCCTCGCTGCCGTAGAGCAAGGTACTGAGGACACAGGCCTGATACACTCGGACTTTTGTGTTCCGTGTCAGTGCGCCATTTTCCCACACTCTCTTGGCCAGTCTGGACATAGCAGTGGAAGCCTTACCCATGCGCTTGTTGATTTCTGCATCTAGAGACAGGTTACTGGTGATAGTTGAGCCTAGGTAGGTGAACTCTTGAACCACTTCCAGAGCGTGGTCGCCAATATTGATGGATGGAGCATTTCTGACATCCTGCCCCATGATGTTCGTTTTCTTGAGGCTGATGGTTAGGCCAAATTCATTGCAGGCAGACGCAAACCTGTCGATGAGACTCTGCAGGCATTCTTCAGTGTGAGATGTTAAAGCAGCATCGTCAGCAAAGAGGAGTTCTCTGATGAGGACTTTCCATACTTTGGACTTCGCTCTTAGACGGGCAAGGTTGAACAACCTGCCCCCTGATCTTGTGTGGAGGAAAATTCCTTCTTCAGAGGATTTGAACGCATGTGAAAGCAGCAGGGAGAAGAAAATCCCAAAAAGTGTGGGTGCGAGAACACAGCCCTGTTTCACACCACTCAGGATAGGAAAGGGCTCTGATGAGGAGCCACCATGTTGAATTGTGCCTTTCATATTGTCATGGAATGAGGTGATGATACTTAGTAGCTTTGGTGGACATCCGATCTTTTCTAGTAGTCTGAAGAGACCACGTCTGCTGACGAGGTCAAAGGCTTTGGTGAGATCAATGAAAGCAATGTAGAGGGGCATCTGTTGTTCACGGCATTTCTCCTGTATCTGACGAAGGGAGAACAGCATGTCAATAGTCGATCTCTCTGCACGAAAGCCACACTGTGCCTCAGGGTAGACGCGCTCGGCCAGCTTCTGGAGCCTGTTCAGAGCGACTCGAGCAAAGACTTTCCCCACTATGCTGAGCAGGGAGATTCCACGGTAGTTGTTGCAGTCACCGCGGTCACCTTTGTTTTTATAGAGGGTGATGATGTTGGCATCGCGCATGTCCTGGGGTACTGCTCCCTCGTCCCAGCACAGGCATAGCAGTTCATGTAGTGCTGAGAGTATTTAATATTTATAGTAGAAATCTAGCACCAGGGACCATATAGTTAATTATAACAATTTAGTAAGGACTTAATAAGTATTTATTTACTTTATATTAATTAACTAATTAGTGCTAGAAATGACAGTTAGAGGGGTGAAGTGCTTCACCTGTGAGATGTGGGAGGTCCGTGACGCTTCCAGCGTTCAGGGCGACTACATCTGCAGGAAGTGTACCCAGTTGCAGCTCCTCACAGACCGCATGGATTGGTTGGAGCGGAAACTGGATGCATTTAGGAGCATGCAGGTGGCGGAAAGCATCATAGACAGGAGTTTTAGAGACGTGGTGACACCCAAGGTGCAGGCAGATAGATGGGTGACCGCTGGAAGGGGCAGGCAGTCAGTGCAGGAATCCCCTGTGGCTATCCCCCTCTCTAAAAAGTGTACCGTTTTGGATACTGTTGGGGGGGGATGGCCTATCAGGGGAAAACAGCAGCAGCCAGAGCAGTGGCACCACGGCTGGCACTGTTGTTCAGCAGGGAGGGACAAAGCGCAGAACAGCAATAGTTATAGGGGACTCTATAGTCAGGGGCACAGATAGGCGTTTCTGTGGACATGAAAGAGACTCCAGGATGGTATGTTGCCTCCCTGGAGCCAGGGTCAAGGATGTCTCTGAACAGACGGGGCATTCTGAAGGGGGAGGGTGAACAGCCAGAGGTTGTGGTACACATCGGTACCAACGACATAGGCAGGAAGAGTGATGAGGTCCTGCAGGGGGAGTTTAGGGAGTTAGGTAGTAAGCTAAAAAACAGGACCTCTAGGGTTGTAATCTCTGGATTACTCCCTGTGCCACTTGCCAGTGAGGCTAGAAATAGGAAGATAGTGCAGCTAAACACGTGGCTGAACAGCTGGTGTAGAAGGGAGGGTTTCAGATATCTGGACCATTGGGATCTCTTCAGGGACAGATGGGACCTGTACAAGAAGGACGGGTTGCATCTAAACTGGAGGGGCACAAATATCCTGGCTGCGAGGTTTGTTAGCATCACTCAGGAGGGTTTAAACTAGTGTGGCAGGGGGGTGGGAACCAGAGCAGTAGGACAGCAAGTGAAATAAATGAAGGGGAACTAGTAAATAAGGCCAGTAAGACTAAGAGGAAGAGCAGGCAGGGAGATGTTGCTGAAAACAGCAGGACTGGTGGTCTTAAGTGCATTTGTTTCAATGCGAGAAGTATAAAAGGTAAAGCAGATGAACTTAGAGCTTGGATTAGTACTTGGAACTATGATGTTGTTGCTATTACAGAGACTTGGCTGAGGGAAGGACAGGATTGGCAGCTAAATGTTCCAGGATTTAGAAACTTCAGGCGGGATAGAGGAGGATGTAAAAGGGGGGGGGAGTTGCATTACTGGTTAAGGAGAATATCACAGCTGTACTGCGAGAGGACACCTCGGAGGGGTCATGTAGCGAGGCAAGATGGGTGGAGCTCAGGAATAGGAAGGGTGCAGTCACGATGTTGGGGGTTTACTACAGGCCTCCCAGCAGCCAGCCGGAGGTAGAGGAGCAGATATGTAGACAGATTTTGGAAAGATGTAAAGGCAACAGGGTTGTCGTGGTGGGTGATTTTAACTTCCCCTATATTGACTGGGACTCACTTAGTGCTAGGGGCTTGGATGGGGCAGAATTTGTAAGGAGCATCCAGGAGGGCTTCTTGAAACAATACGTAGATAGGCCAACTAGGAATGGGGCCGTACTGGACCTGGTATTGGGGAATGGGCCCGGCCAGGTGGTCGAAGTTTCAGTAGGGGAGCATTTCAGGAACAGTGACCATAATTCCATAAGTTTTAAGGTACTTGTGGATAAGGATAAGAGTAGTCCTCATGTGGAGGTGCTAAATTGGGGGAAGGCTAATTATAACAATATTAGGCAGGTACTGAAGAATTTAGATTGGGGACGGCTGTTTAAGGGTAAATCAACATCTGACATGTGGGAGTCTTTCAAATGTCAGTTGATTAGCATCCAGGACCAGCATGTTCCTGTGAGGAAGAAGGATAAGTTTGGCATGTTTCGGGAACCTTGGATAACGCGGGATATTGTGAGCCTCGTCAAAAAGAAAAAGGAAGCATTCGTAAGGGCTGGAAGGCTAGGAACAGACGAATCCCTTGAGGAATATAAAGACAGTAGGAAGGAACTTAAGCAAGGAGTCAGGAGGGCAAAAAGGGGTTATGAGAAGTCATTGGCAAACAGGATTAAGGAAAATCCCAAGGCTTTTTATACCGATGTAAAGAGCAAGAGGGTAACTAGGGAAAGGGTTGGCCCACTCAAGGACAGAGATGGGAATCTATGTGTGGAGCCAGAGGAAATGGGCTTGGTACCAAATGAGTACTTTGCATCAGTATTCACCAAGGAGAAGGACTTGGTGGATGATGAGCAGAGGGAAGGGAGTGTAGATAGTCTCAGTCATCTCATTCTCAAAAAGGAGGAGGTGTTGGGTGTCTTATAAAGCATTAAGGTAGATAAGTCCCCAGGGCCTGATGGGATCTATCCCAGAATACTGAGGAAGAAATTGCTGGGGCCTTGACAGAAATCTTTGCATCCTCATTGGCTACAGGTGAGGTCCCAGAGGACTGGAGAATAGCCAATGTTGTTCCTTTGTTTAAGAAGGGTAGCAAGGATAATCCAGGAAATTATAGGCCGGTGAGCCTTACGTCAGTGGTAGGGAAATTATTAGAGAGGATTCTTCGGGACAGGATTTACTCCCATTTGGAAACAAATGGACATATTAGCGAGAGGCAGCATGGTTTTGTGAAGGGGAGGTCGTGTCTCACTAATTTGATTGAGTTTTTTGAGGAAGTGACAAAGATGATTGATGAAGGAAGGGCAGTGGATGTTATCTATATGGACTTCAGTAAAGCCTTTGACAAGGTCCCTCATGGCAGACTGATACAAAAGGTGAAGTCACATGGGATCAGAGGGGAGCTGTCAAGATGGATACAGAACTGGCTCGGTCATAGTAGACAGAGGGTAGCAGTGGATGGGTGCTTTTCTGAATGGAGGGATGTGACTAGTGGTATTCCGCAGGGATCAGTGCTGGGACCTTTGCTCTTTGTAGTATATATAAATAATTTGGTGGAAAATGTAGCTGGTCTGATTAGTAAGTTTGCGGACGACACAAAGGTTGGTGGAGTTGCGGACAGTGATGAGGATTGTCAGAGGATACAGCAGGATATAGATCGGTTGGAGAATTGGGCGGAGAAATGGCAGATGGAGTTTAATTCGGACAAATGTGAGTTAATGCATTTTGGAAGGTCTAATGCAGCTGGGAAGTATACAGTAAATGGCAGAACCCTTCGGAGTATTGACAGGCAGAGAGTTCTGGGTGCACAGGTCCACAGATCACTGAAAGTGACAACGCAGGTGGATAAGGTAGTCAAGAAGGCATACAGCATGCTTGCCTTCATCGGTCGGGGCATAGAGTATAAAAATAGGCAAGTCATGCTGCAGCTGTACAGAACTTTAGTTAGGCCACACTTAGAATATTGCGTGCAATTCTGGTCGCCACACTACCAGAAGGACGTGGAGGCTTTGGAGAGGGTACAGAAGAGGTTTACCAGGATGTTGCCTGGTCTGGAGGGCATTAGCTATGAGGAAAGGCTGGATAAACTCGGATTGTTTTCACTGGAACGACGGAGGTGGAGGGGCGACATGATAGAGGTTTACAAAGTTATAAGCGGCATGGACAGAGTGGATAGTCAGAAGCTTTTTCCCAGGGTGGAAGAGTCAGTTACTGGGGGACATAGGTTTAAGGTGAGAGGGGCAAAGTTTAGAGGGGATGTGTGAGGCAGGTTCTTTACACAGAGGGTGGTGAGTGCCCGGAACTTGTTGCTGGGGGAGGTGGTGGAAGCAGGTACCATAGAGACGTTTAAAAGGCATCTTGACAAATACATGAATAGGAAGGGAATAGAGGGATACGGACCCCGGAAGTACAGAAGGTTTTAGTTTAGGCAGGCATCAAGATCGGCGCAGGCTTGGAGGGCCGAATGGCCTGTTCCTGTGCTGTACTGTTCTTTGTTCTTTGTTCTTTGTACAGGTATATACTTCCACTAACTCCATTAAATAAAACTTTAGCATTCAAGGTGCTCTCTGGTGGAACCCTTAGATCTTTCCCCAGCAAGACTGTCTGGATCGCTCCTGTGTCCCTGAGTATAATGATAGGTTTTCCTGCCTCACTTACAGGATATGGAGTTTCTCTCCCCTTTGACAAAAATTCATTATATCTCTCAGGTATTTCATTCTTAGCCTCTGCCCTCCTTTTAGTTTTGATATCTGGATTCACAGCTGTCATTAAAGCTAGAGATTGATCTGCTATACTCTCAATCAGAGTCTTTTCCTCTGCACTAGCTTTGTGTACCCCAACAAGTCCTATTGGTTTATCTCGCAATTTCCAGCACTCTGAACGAAGATGACCCGTTTTGTTGCAATGATAACACTTTGGCTTGGGAACCTCACTTCTAACCTCAGCACCTTCCTTTCTGATCTGAGGAGGTGATCCAGGGGCGTGCCCAGCAGTTCCGTCTTGTCCCCAGCTACTTCCCTTCCTTTCACTCTCCCACTTTCTAGGCTTCTCACGTTTAAGGGGGTGACGGACAAAAGAGATTGGCTTATTCCCAAGCTCAAAATCATCAGCAATCCCTGCTGCTTGCCTAGCTTTCAAAACCTTTAGGTTATCTATATGAGTTCTCACTACTGAAGGAATGGAATTTTTAAACTCTTCTCAGAGAATCAATTCTCAAAGGTTCTCATTTGTGGTTTCTATCTTTAATACCCATATCCAATGGTCAAAATTAATTTGCTTCACCCTTCAAAATTCTAAATATGTCTGCCCAGCCAATTGCCATAAGTTCCTAAACTTCTGACGGTAAGCTTCAGGGAAGAACTCATACGCCGAGAGAATAGCATTTTTGTCATATCATAATCTACAGAAGCCTCTTCAGGAAGCATGGCATAAACTTTATGAGCTCTGCCTGCCAACCTACCCTGCATAAGCAGGGTCTAGCTTTCTTTCGGCATTTCATCAGTTTGGCTATTATTTCAAAACTTATGAAAAATGCCTCTACATCCCTTTCCTCGAACTTAGGAAGAGCTTGTGTAAATTTAAATAACTTTTCACTGTGTCCTGAGCTAAATTCAGATTCTTCCTGACCCAAATTTTCTTTGGATTCAAGACTATCCCCTTGTCTTAGTTCCATCTCTTTGAACTTAAATTCTCTCTCTCCCTTTCCTCTTTTTCAATTCAAGGTTTCTTATTTCTATTGCTTTTTCTTTTCCCCATTCCTCTTTTTCCAATTCTAGTTTTCTAAATTCCTTTTCAGCCTCAAGTTTTTCTGTTTCTAAAGGAATCCAGGACAATTTCATTGCATCACTCTCTGACTTATGACATTCTTGTATCTTGTATTCCCTTTCATCATCATCATAGAAAGTTTAAGGCACAGAAAGAGGTTATGTGGCCCATTGTGTCTGTGCTGGCTGAGAAATGATCCACACATTCTCGTCCCACCTTCCAGCATTTGGCCCGTAGCCTTGCAGATTACGACACATCCAGACTCCTTTTGACTGAGTTGAGGGTCTCTGCCTCAACTACCCTTTCAGGCAGTGAGTTCCAGACCCCACCACCCTCTGAGTGAAAACATTTTTCCTCATCATCCCTCTAATTTTTCTACCAATCAGTTTAAATCTATGCCCCCTCGTCACTGACCTCTCTGCTAAGGTGAATGGACCCTTCACCTCCACTCTATCCAGGCCCCTCAAAATATTGTACATTTCAATCAGATCTCCCCTCAGCCTTCTCTGTTCCTAGGAGAACAGCCCCAGCCTATCCAATCTTTCCTCATAGCTGCATTTTTCCAGTCCTGGCAACATACTCGTAAATCTCCTCTGTACCCTCTCTAGAGCAATTACATCTTTTCTGTAATAAGGTGACCGGAACTGTACACAGTACTCAAGTTGTGGCTGAACCAATGAGTTATCCAGTTCCAGCATAACCTCTCTGCTCTTAGATTCTACACCTCGGGTAATAAAGGAAAAGATTCCATAGGCCTTCTTAACCACCTTATCGACCTATCCTGCTACCTTCAGGGATCTGTGGACATTCACTCCAAGGTCCCTTACTTCCTCTACACTTCTTAGTATTTTCCCATTAATCATGTATTCCTTTGCCTTGTTTGACCTCTCCAAATGCATCACCTCACACTTCTCCGTGTTGAATTCCATTTGCCACTTTTATGCCCATCTGACCAGACCATCAATATTTTGCTGCAACCTACAGCTATCCTCCTCACTGTCTACCACACAGCTAATCTTTGTGTTGTCTGCAAACTTCTTGATCATGCCCCCTACATTTACGTCCAAATCGTTAGTAAATACCACTAAAAGCAGGGGACCCTCTACTGAGCCCTGTGGAATGCCACTGTAAACAGCCCTCCAGTCACTAAAATAGCCATCAACAATTAATCTTTGTTTCCTGCCACTGAGCCAATGTTTTATCCACCTTGTTGCATTTCCCTGGATCCCATGGGATTTTATTTTTTTAAGCAGTCTGCCATGTGGGACTTTATCAAAAGCCTTGCTAAAATCCATGTAGATCACATCAACTACACAACCCTCATCTTTCTTCCATGTTACGACTTCAAAAAATTCGATCAAGTTGGTCAAACAAGATCTTCCCTTAACAATCCACGCTGACTATCCTTGATTAACCTGTGCCTTTCGAAGTGACAGTTTATCCTGTCTCTCAGAATAGGTTCCAATAATTTGCCCGCTGCTGAGGTTAAACTGACTGGCCTGTAATTATTCGGTCTATCCGTCGCTCCCTTTTTAAACAGAGCTACAACTTTAACAGTTCTCCAATGCTCCGGCACAACACCTGTATCCAGTGAGGACTGGAAAATGATGGTCAGACCTTCTGCTATTCCCTCTCTTGCTTCTTTTAACAGCCTAGGATATATTTCATCTGGCCCTGGTGATTTATCCACTTCAAGGATGCTGATCCCATTAATACTTCCTCTCTGCCTATGTTGATCACATCTAAAACTTCACACTCTTCCTCCTGAACTACAGTATCTACATCGTCCCCCTCTTTTGTGATGACAGACACAAAGTATTCATCAATAACCATACCAATATCTTGCGCTCCTACACATAGGTTACCTTTTGTTTTAATGGGCCCTACTCTCTCAGTTATCCTCTTACTCTTTATGTATTGCTGAAACATCTTTGGGTTCACCTTGATTTTGCTTGCCAATATACTTTCATGCCCTCTCTTTGCTTTCCTAATTTCCTTTTTGATTTCACCCCTCCACTTTCTACACTCCTCTCGGCTTTCTGTAGTATTGAGTTCTCGGTGTTGGACATAAGCTTTCCTTTTCTGCCTTATCTTCCCCTGTAAGCTCCTTGACATCCATGGGGCTCTAGATTTGGCCGTCTCATCCTTTTTCTTTGCGGGAGCATGGTTACTCTGAACACCTTGAATCTCCCCTTTGAATGCCTCCCACTGTTCTGACACTGATTTACCTTCAAGTAGCTGTTTCCAGTCCACCTTCGCTAAATCACTCTTCAGTTTCGTAAAATTGGACTTGCCCCAATTGACAACTCTATCTACTGTTCTATCTCTGTCCTTTTCCATCATTATGTTAAAACTGACTGAGTCATGATCACTACCACCAAAATGCTCTCCCACTCCCTCCCCTTCCACTTGCCCATCTTCATTTCCTAAAACTAATTCTAAAACTGCTCCCTCTCTTGTTGGACTTGCTACATACTGGGCAAAAATGTTCTCCTGAATGCACCTCAAGAATTCTGCTCCCTCAGTTCCTTTCACACTAAAACTTTCCCAGTTAATATTGGGGCAATTAAAATCAGAGATTTGCTGACATATCTGCTCTTTTACCTTCCTCTAGCTTTTTGGGGGTCTATAGTACACTCCCAGCAGTGTGATTGCCCCTTTTTTGTTCCTTAGCTCAATCCATATGGCCTCATTTGATGAACCTTCCAACATATCATCCCTCCTCACAGCTGTAATAATTTCCTTGACCAAAATTGCCACTCCCCCTCCTTTCTTATCCCCCTCCCTATCGCATCTGAAACCCCTGTAAACAGAAACATTGAGCGCTATTCCTGTCCATCCTTAAGCCATGTTTCTGTAATAGCTATGATATCATACTGCCGCGTGTCTATCTGTGCCCTCAGCTCATCTGCTTTATTTGCTGTACTCCTTGCATTGAAATAGATCCCCTTGAGCACTGCCAAACTCTTTTTTAAAATTTTCTAATCCTCGTTTCCTCTGTCTTCCAGACTCAGCAATTAATTTTCTGCCTTCAATTTTCATTTCTGATTTTGTACCAACTGAGTCTACCCTCAGGTCCCCAACCCCCTGCCAAACTAGTTTAAACCTTCCCCAACAGCACTAGCAAAAGGTCCCGTGAGGAACTGGAGTATTGCGTGCAGTTCTGGTCACCGCATTATAGGAAGGATGTCGAAGCTTTGGAAAGGGTGCAGAGGAGATTTACTAGGATGTTGCCTGGTATGGAAGGAAGGTCTTACGAGGAAAGGCTGAGGGACTTGGGGTTGTTTTCGTTAGAGAGAAGGAGGAGGAGAGGTGACTTAATAGAGACATACAAGATAATCAGAGGGTTAGATAGGGTGGATAGTGAGAGTCTTTTTCCTCGGATGAGGATGGCAAACACGAGGGGACATAGCTTTAAGTTGAGGGGTGAAAGATATAGGACAGATGTCAGAGGTAGTTTCTTTACGCAGAGAGTAGTAGGGGCGTGGAACGCCCTGCCTGCAACAGTAGTAGACTCGCCAACTTTAAGGGCATTTAAGTGGTCATTGGATAGACATATGGATGTAAATGGAATAGTGTAGGTCAGATGATCGGCGCAACATCGAGGGCCGAAGGGCCTGTACTGCGCTGTAATATTCTAATTCTAATTCTAAAACTCAGTCCCAGCTCTGTTCAGGTGCAACCCATCCTGCCTGTAGAGATTCCATCTCCCCCAGAGCCAGTCCCAATGTCCCAGGAATCTGAAGCCCTCCCTCCTGCACCATCTTTCCAGCCATGCATTCATCTGTCTTATCCTTCTATTGCTATACTCACTTGCTCGTGGCACTGGGAGTAATCCAGAGATTATTACTTTTGAGGTCCTGCTTGCTAATTTCTCCCCTAGCTGACTAAATTCTGACTGCAAGACCACATCCCTCTTTTTACCTATGTCGTTGGTTCTGATGTGGACCACGACTGCTGGCTGTTCACCCTTCCCCTTCAGGATGCTCTGCAGCCGCTCAGTGACACCTTTACCCTGGCACCAGGGAGGCAACACACCATCCAGGATTCACGTCTGCGGCCACAGAAATGCATGTCTGTTCCCCTGACTATTGAATCACCTTTTACTATGGCTCTTCCAGTCTTCCCTGTATCCCCTGTGCAGCTGAGCCACCCGTGGTGCCATGGACTTGGCTCAGGCTGCACTCCCCAGATGAAGCATCACTTTCCTCCATATTCAGAACTGAATACTTGCTGGAGAATAAGTTGCACTCAGGGATCTCCTACACTACCTACCTGATTATTTTTGACTGCCTGGTGGTCACCCATTCCCTCTCTCCCTGCATACTATTCAGCTGTGGAGTGACCACATCTATAAACGTGCTATCCACGTAACTCTCATCCTCATGAATGCACCGCAGTGTCGCCAGCTGCTGCTCAAGTTCCAAAACCCGGAGCTCAAGCTGCTTCAATTGATGACATTTCCTGCACAAATGATTCTCCAGGATACGGGAAGCATCCTGGAGCTCCCACATAGCACAGGAGGTGCACTCTCGAGTTGAAGCAACCCTGCCATACCTTTATTTATTAGTTGACCCTCTGCTACTGCTAAAAGAAACTTTATCAATACTGCAACACCTTAGAATTATTAATAAAACCTTACCAGTACTGGCAAATCCTACTAAAAATCACTACAGGGCACTAGTTAAAGTAAACCTTACTCAAAAAAAAACAGCTACTCACTTGTTCCTTATTATTAAGCTATTTACACATGCACCCTAACAGCAGTTACTCACCAACAAATCTTGCAGCTTTCCTGTGATGTCACTGTTCACTTTGTTTTCAAACTCAGCGTGCCTGACTCCTCTCCACTGCTCTCCTGGAAGGTAAATGCTGTAGGCCGCAATCCTCAGGCTGTATTTATCAGCTCCCCGCTCCATGTTCCTCCCACAGGTCCGCTGCTCTCCTGGAAGGTAAGTGCTGTAGGCCGCGATCCTCGGGCTGTATTTATTGGCTCCCCACGCCATGTTCCACCCGCAGTTCCGCTGCTCTCCTGGAAGGTAAGTGCTGTAGGCCGCAATCCTCAGGCTGTATTTATGAGCTCCCCGCTCCATGTTCCTCCCGCAGGTCCGCTGCTCTCCTGGAAGGTAAGTGCTGTAGGCTGCAATCCTCGGGCTGTATTTATGAGCTCCCCGCTCCATGTTCCACCCGCAGGTCTGCTGCTCTCCTGGAAGGTAAGTGCTGTAGGCCGCAATCCTCGGGCCGTATTTATGAGCTCCCCGCTCCATGTTCCTCCCGCAGGTCCATTCCTCTCCACTGCTCTCCTGGAAGCTATCATCATCATCTTCTTCTAACTCCAGATGTTTGGCTATTCTGTCAATTATCTCTGCTTTTTTGGCACCTAATTTCAGTTACAACCCCAATTTCGCTGCCAATTCTTTTAATTTGCTGCGAGCAATATTCTGCTTTCCCAAAAACTCTGTCGCATCCATTAATGCCATTACAATGGTATAGACTGTACCTTATTATACAAGAGATCTGTTTTTTTTTATTTTGTTGTAATAGGTGTTAGGTTTAGATCCCAACAATCGAGTTTCCGATTGACCCCAATTTAAATATTTTATCCCAGAAATGAGTAATTAATATGATTCCAAATGCAAGCCCTCCAAATTAGTCTGATTCTAATCCCAGATGTGAGCCGTTTAATTAAAGTATGATTCAATCGCGGGTGAGCCCCCAATTAATATGTTACGACATGACTGCTCAAGACAAAGCCCCCAATCAAAAAATATGATTCTGATTGCTGTGGGAGCAACACACTGTTAATTCAGTCCCGTCACTCCACAGATCACCTAACATATCACTTTAAACTTTCCAAATGAAAGAAAACCACAGCTGAATTGAACCATCTATTAACCCCCGAAAGTGGCGAAGCAAACCAAGTGTCTTTCGATCAACTGCTTATTAGAAAAACGAAATTCTTAAACACTACTAAGATAAAAACAACACTTAAAAATAGGAAAAATTAGAGTCCTTGCAGATTTATGCTTCCCAATGAACAATCCTCTGATTAAAGTCCATTCGCAATCTTCCAGGTGCGATGAGGAAAGGAAAACAGTCCGACATCCGAAGCTTCAAACTTCTCTTTCTTCCAGCGATGACCACAGCAGATCAACAACTCGCAACCACTTTCAATAGAATCAATCTGCCTTTAGAATTTTGAGGGATAATAAAAGTCACAGTCTAAATTCTTCCTTCGGTTTAAATGAACTGAGATCTCTATTCTGTTCACGCTGGCCCAGCTGTCTGTGTCTGTTAGAACAATCTGTCTCAACAAAAAGCCAGTTTAAAAGTTAATCGCAACATTGTATATCGATCCTCAATCTCTGAGTGGCTGTATCCAAGGCAACCAGGATGCACCTTTTGAAGCTGGTTGGTTCCCTTTCTGTATGGTTTTATCCAATGGTAACCAAAATGAATCTTTTTGGTAACTCCTGAGGCTTGCTTGTTCTTAAAGCAGTACTGATTCTTTGCTATCTTAAAGACACACCGCAGATTCCCCCCCAAAAAAAAACAGTATCATGATATGGCGTATATGCTCAAAGGGCAAATAACCTCCAAATATTCCTATATTCCTAGCAGCTCCAGAAGGCGTTAGAGGAATTAACTGGTGGAAAAATGATAACTCTAAGTCATTATATCCTATCAATCATTATATTCCTTTCTCGTCGAACATGTTTTAAAAGATTTTCCAGAAATGTCTGCACACGTTTCAATGTTGTGATCCATAATGCTCAGAGGAAATTTTGTCAGCTTAATGGCGGAGTGAAAACTCTAGGTTCTTGATCTGCAGCTGTTGCTGTCCCATTGCCCACTTTCTGACTCCTATTAATTCTGAGGAAGGGTTCCACCAAGACCAATCAGCTGTTTTTTCTCTTTCGGATGCCGTCTTGCTTCTGTGCCTATCCAGTTTACACTCCCATTTTAAACCTCCAGCATTTGCAGTTTGTCTCAGATTCAGATGCTTTGCAGCAGTGGCATTCTCAGCTTGACAGTGGGGTGACATGGAGGTTACGAAAGAACAAATGACTGTAAACAATTTCATAGACAGCAGCTAATAGTAGAAATGTCATGCATTGTAGTGTGAAAAAAGAAACTATTTTGTGTCGGTCACTCTTAAAGGTAAATACAACGGTGCCTGTATTAATAATGAGTTGCAATCCGTGTTGCTGCAGTCAGTATCTCTAGTGCTATCATCAAACATGTCCTTCAAGAACAAGTTTAAGACTCCAGTAGAAACACTGAACAGGAGAAATCTTCACCAATGTAGTTACAATGTCACTCCAGAGTAATTCATAACCCTGCGCTTTTTCAATGTGCAGCTGCTCTTGTTTTACTATTTTTAAATCATTAATTTCCAGTGTAGACTTGATGGTCTGAATGACCTTCTCTGTGCTGTAAATGACTCTATGACTCTAATTTTGAGGGCTTTGAGCAAGACATTTTTAAACTGGGCACCATTTTTTAAAACAGAAGCCATTTGTTTCCCCTGCTTCTCTCTGTATTGTATCATGTACAAACTTTAGTATTCAAGGCTTTCCTTCTCCCCCATTTCTTCTGCCCTCCTGCTGCTCTCTTGATAATGTTGCTGGGCTCCAGCTCTACAGGTGCCAGATGTATTTTGCCACCTTGCCCATGAATATTGTTATAGCAATGATAGTGAGGATTGACAGAGTCTATAACCATGGTAGGATGTGATTGGGCCAATGCAATCCTGCCCTCACTCAACACCCATAAGTGAACTTGTAGCAAGCTTCCAGAAACAGCCATATTACAATGAGCAGGTAAGGTGCTTTTTAGTTGTGTTGGTTGAGGGACAACTTTGCCTTGGACACAAGGAGAAATCCTCTGTCCTTCCTCAAGCTAACACTATAGGATTACTTACATCCACCTGAAAGGATAGGTCAGACCTCACCTAACAACTCTTCTGGAAAATGGTACTTCTGACTATGCAGCATTCTCTTGGTGTCAACCTCAATTTTTGTGTTTTGAGTTTCTGGATTGTGACTTAAACTGACAACCTCCAGGTTCAGAGGAAGCACATGGCCAACAGAGCAACATTAGGGACCTAATTTGTTTTCTCCTGCCTAACCCGGGAGCATTGTGTGCCATTGCAGTATTGACCATGGATTGAATCTGAGACCTTCCTGGTCTGTATAGCTGAGTTACTGCGGAGGCAAGCTGTTAACAGAGTTTGTAATAATATTTAGCCTTCAAATCAAACATCATGTTATGGTACAACCACTCAAGACAAAGCCCCCAATCAATATATATAACTCTGACTGCGGTGGGAGCAATGCACTGTCAATTCAGTCCCGCTGCTCCACAGGTCATATCATACATATCTTTAAGCTTTCCAAATCAAAGAAAGCAGCAGCCAAATCGAAATAATCTAATCACCCCCAAATGAGGCAAACCAAACCAGGTCTCCTTCAATATCAACAAATTAACTATTTATTAAAAAACAAAGAAAATCTGAAACACTACTAAGATAAATCAATATCTAACGACCTTACAACTTATTTTTAAAAAAATCTAACTCCCGCATTCGCATACATATACCCAAACTAACGGTAGTTTTGTGTTTAATTAGCTGCCTGAAAAAATAGTAATAACAATAAAGTCTTTGCAGATTATGCTTCCTGATGAATGGTCCTCTGATACAACACAGTCAAAGTCCACTTGCAGTCTTCCAAGGTCCGGTGAATCCGACGATAGGAATTCGGCAGTTCAATTCAGCAGTGAAGTGTTAAACTCTTCTGTCTTCCAGCGATGAACACAGCAGTTCAATAATTTGTTATTTTCTTGAAGGAACTAATCTGGCTTGAAGTTTTTAGAATTTTGAGAGGGAAGCTAAACAAATTGTCTTAGAGAGCTCTCCTTTCTCCCTTCAGATGCTCGCACAGCTGTGTCTGTCTGTCTCTGAACAAACCAGTTAGCCACCAATGGCTACATTGTATGTCCTGTCCTCCCTCCCTGTATGTTTGTAGGTAGACAACCAGAAAGCACCTTCACTCAGTCTCTGGAGCTGGCTGCCTTAAAGATGTACTGATCTTTGACAGCCTTAAAGGCGCACCGCAATATTTCCCGAGGAGAAAAAAAAACAGGATCGTGACAATCAGAATTCAAGTTATATTACCCCTTTTTACATATATATATATTTTTAATCAGCTAATATATCTGACATCATGGAAATGCATTGCCGTATGTAAATACTTTCAAACCAAGCTCTTGTGAAATTCTGATTTAAAGCAAATTCTCTCCCTGCAGAAATATAGATGTAAGCAACATGCTGGGGTTCATTTCTAGAAGAATTGAATGCAAAAGTAGGGAAATAATGTTAAATTATTATTGGATCTTGGTTAGATTGTACCTGGACTACACCTGGACCTGGTCATTTTCAGGAGTGAAATTTAAAAAAATGTTTACACACGATAGAAGTTTGGAACTCTCTTCTGAAAATGGTAATGGATACTAGATCAATTCTTAATTTTAAATCTGAGATTGATAGATTTTTGTTAACCAAAGGGATTAAGGAATATGGGGCAAAGACGGGTATATGGAGTTAGATGGCAGATCATCCATTATCTCATTGAATGGCACCATGGCTCAAGGGGTTAAATGGCCTCCTCATGGTCCGATGCAATATTTAACACAAAGTGTTCTGAGAAGAGTAATTTTTAAATTATAAAGGGTATCAGTGGGGTGGATGTGGAGAAACTAATTCCACTCGTTGGTGAGACCAGCATAAATATAAGCTTGGCATTAACAGATCAAAGTAAGAATTTAGGAGTTATCCAGAGAGTGGTGAGAATTTGGAACTAGTTACCACACAGAATGATTGAAGGAGATTGCATTGACGGAGCTGGGGGAGGCTTGATGTATACATGAGACGGGAATAAAGAGTTAATGGGGACAAGGTGAGAAGAGGTAATTAGAGTGGGTGGAGGCTGGAGAATGAAGACCAACATTGGCCAATGGAGCTGAAGGGTCTGTTTCTGTGCTGCAGATTCTATGCAATCCAATATATTCCCCTAAGCCTGGAGAATTTTGAAACAAGCTGGCAAGAGATAAAATATATGTAGCGTTATGTGTGCTGTTTTATTTGGAAAAGAGGAGATTAAGTGGTGATTTTATAGAGGTGTTTTAAAATAAGAAAGCAAATAGAGGCAGACTATTTTTAGTGAGTAATGAGTCGAGAACAATTTAGGACAGAGAACAAGAGAAAATTCTTTACACCGAGGCTATGGAAAATGCTACAAGAGGTAGTTTTTGAAACAGAACCCATGTCAAATGTTAAGAACAGTTAAGTTAGACACTTAAAGAAAAGAGAAACAAAGAGTTATGGGAACTGAATGGGACATAGGATTAGGAACACTGCTCCGATGCAGGATGAATACCAACGTGAACTGTTTGTGTTGAGCAGTCAGTTTCTATGTGGTAATGTGGTCAATGCATTCACGGAGGTGTATGAAGGAATGAGCCTTAAGCTAAACATCTCAAAGACAAAGGTCCTCGACCAGCCTGCACCCACAGTGTAACACTGTCCCCCGACTATCAAGATCCACGGCAAGCCACTGGACATTGTGGATCACTTCTCAGAGCTTGGGAGCCTCCTCTCAGCAAGGGCAGTCATCGACGATGAAACTCAGCATCGTCCCCGGTGTGCCAGCGCAGACTTCAGTCATCTGAGGAAAAGAGTGTTTGATGACAAAGACCTCAAACCTGGCACCAGGCTCATGGTCTACAGGGCCGCAGTGTTACCTAACCTCCTGTATGCATTGGAAACATGGACACAGTACAGCAGACATCTCAAAGCCCTGGAGCGATATCGCCAGCAATGCCTCTGCAAGATCCTGCAAATTCAGTGGCAGGACAGGTGCTCCAATATCAGTGTCCTCTCTCAGACCAACATCCCCAGTATCGAGACACTGGTCATGGCTAGTCAGTTAAGCCAGGCGGGCCACATCGTCTGCATACCTGGCACAAGACTTCCAAAACAAGCTTTCTACTCCGAGCTCCGTCACGATAAGAGGTTACCAGGAGGGCAGAGGAAATGCTACAAGGATGTCCTTAAAGTGTCCCAGAAAAAATGTGATTTATGGGAATCTCTTGCCCAAGAGCGGCAAAAATGGAGAAGAAGCATTTGCGATGGTGCCAGCCAGTTTGATCAACGCCAACATGCCAGGCAGCGATCGAGTGCAAACAGTGGAAGAAGTGTTTGGAAATTCGAACATCCCATTCACTCGCATCAAACACCACCTGCCCCACCTGTGGCAGAGTGTGTGGATCTAGAATTGGACTATTCAACTGAGGACCCACAACCCTGGAGTGGAAGAAATTCATCCTTTTTCCGAGGGACTGCCTAAGAGAAGAGGGATGATGTTGGTGTAATTCTATATAAAGTGTGCACTGGGATGGTCCTGGAGTTTGACCACCTAAAACCATGCAGTTACTAGCACAGAGCTTCGATGGACTTCCCTCTTCTTTTCTATCATTGGCTTGCAAGCCTATTTGGAGCATGAAGAATCCCAGTCTCCCATTACAGGGGGAGGGGGGGGGTCTACTCCTCCTTGGACCATTGTATCTCTCCAGCTGCTCCAACACTACAACCCTCCGAGATCTCTGCGCTCCTCCGATTCTGATCTTTTGAGCATCCCTATCAATGGCTGCACCATTAGTGGCTGTGCCTTCAGCTGCCTAAGCTGACAGCCCTAAGCATTGGAATTCACTGCCTAAACTTCTCTGCCTATCTACCTCTTTCACCTTCTTTAAGATGCTTCTTAAAACCAATCTCTGACCAAACTTTTGGATGCCGTCCTAACACTTCCTTATTTGTGGCCTTGTGTCAAATTCTTTTTGATAATGGTCCTATTGGGACATTTTACTACTTTAAAGGTGCTTTAAAAATGCAAGTTGTTGTTGTGGATTTGCTCCTTTAAACATAAGACTGTCAGGCCTGCCACAGAGTAATGATCGTGCTCCTATCTCCCGTCACCAGGTGGATCAACTTGGAGGCCTCTCAACAGTAAAAACCCAACTCACCTGATCTCCATGGAGTGTTGTCACTAAATGGTCATGAGACAATTGTCAAGCGTCGGTTCAAGACAACAACTCTTCTTGAGCAGCGTAGTGAGCAGTGAAACTCACCATAAATATATACATACATATATATATAAATGCCTTTTTACCAGTCTTTGGGCTGCTGTATAGAAATACATAGAGTCATAAAGTTATGCAGCACAGAAACAGGCCCTTCGGCCCATCGTGTCTGTGCCAGCCATCAAGCACCTATCTATTCTAGTCCCATTTTCCAGCACTTGGCCCATAGCCTTATATGCTATGGTGTTTCAAGTGCTCATCTAAATATTTCTTAAATGCTGTTAGGGTTCCTGCCTCTACCACCTCTTCAGGCAGTGCGTTCCAGATTCCAACTGTTTTCTTTGGAGCAGGGAAGGCTGAGTCGGGACCTGATTGAGGTACACAAAATTATGAGGGGCATTGATAGGTTAGATAGGCAGAAACTTTTTCCCTTAGTGGAGGGGTCAATAACCAGGGGACATAGATTTAAGTAATTAAAATTGGTGACACACAAGAGATCAGAATTGGAGCAGTGCAGGGATCTTAGAGTGTTGAAGGGCTGGAGGAGTTTACAGATATAGGTTGGGGCAGGGCTATAGAGGGATATTAAAATAAGGATGAGAATTTAACATTGAGGTGTTGCTAGATTGGAAGACAATGTAGGTTAGCGAGCAGAGGGTTATTCAGTGAAAGGGACTTGGCACGATTTAGGATAGATTATGGATGGATGGAAAATGGGAGGCCACCCAAGAAAGCATCGGAATATTCGAGTCTGGAGTTAACAGTGGCATGGATGAGGGTTTCCACAGCAGAGGAGATGAGCTCCTCCAAGTCACACACCGTCCCAACTTGGAAATTTTCCTTTCTTGTCGCTTGGTCAGAATCCTGGAGTTTGCTACCGAACAGCATGATGGGAGCACCATCACCACATGGACTGCAGCCATTCAAGGAGGTAGACAAGCACGACCTTGTTGGAGCAACTAGAGAGGGACAATGAATGCAGATCATCCACATTCCTGGAACAAATTGAAATCGCTTGACCAACAGACTAATGAAGTTGGGGTAATAAAAACAAGAAATGCTGGAAATACTCTATAGATCTGGCAGCATATGTGGAGAGAGAAGCAGAGTGAATGTTTCAGGTCAGTGACCCTGAAGGGTCACTGACCTGAAACGTTAACTCTGCTTCTCTCTCCACAGATGCTGCCAGACCTATAGAGTATTTCCAGCATTTCTTGTTTTTGTTTCAGATTTCCAGCATCTGCAGTATTTTTCTTTATTTTAGTGAAGTTGGGGGCCTTCCAATCTCTTTGCCCTATTTACTCACTAAGCCATTAGGCAAATTTACTTTGCTACTATTTAAAAAAGGCCAGTTGTTTTAAGAAATAATGCTGGAATACATTGCTAGAGCCAAGTTGATATAAACATCAAAAAGATGCAAGCAAGACAAGCCACAAGGGACAATCCCTATCAGCCAGCTCCAGAATCCATATCTAGACTTCTTCCATTGATTTTACCCAAAGAGACACATTTCATTAAATATTTACAGAAGGTGATGCCCTCATAAGATTATCGTGAAAATAAACTTCAATAGCTCAGGATTTTAATAAAATAATTGAGCAAAATAAAATCATCCTTTTTTCAACCTGTTCTTCAGTTCCGAGGCAAAGTAATCAAGCTGACTTGAGTTTTGTTGAAATGCATTTTCCTTTGATTAAGAGAGCTCTCGCGTTATGTAAAACAGTCAACAAAAAGAGCTTTAATGTTCTGCAAAACAGTCAGGAAAGAAATGGAACAAAGCTTGGGCCTGTTTTATGTTGTTTTTAAATGAGGGGAGATGTTGATTAATTTAGGTAGCTGAGGGAAGATCATTAGATGCAATGAAACCATAGAAAAAGCAGAGAAAAATTACGGCACAGAAGGAGGTCATTCAGGCCGTCGTGTCAGTGCCAGCTGAAAAAAACTAGCCGCACAATCTAATTCCACCTTCCAGCACCTGGTCCATAACCTGGCTGCTTACAGCAATTCAGGTACATGTCCAGGTACCTTTCAAAAGATTTGAGGGCTTCTCCCTCCACCACCGATCCGGGCAGTGAATTCCAGACACCCACCACCCTCGGGGTGAAAAAGTTTTTCCTCATGTCCCCTTTAATCCTTCTACCAATCATCTTAAATCTGTGCCCCCGGTAATTGACCTCTCCGCTAGGGGAAACAGGTCCCTCCTGTCTACTCTATCTAGGCCCCTCATAATTTTGTACACCTCAATTAAGTCACCCCTCAGCCTCCTCTGTTCAAAGGAAAACAACCCTAGCCTATCCAATCTTTCCTCATAGCTGCAACTTTCGAGCCCTGGCAACATTCTTGTAAATCTCCTCTGCACTCTCTCCAGAGCAATTATGTCCTTTCTGTAACGTGGTGACCAGAACTGTACGCAATACTTCAACTGTGGCCTAACAAGCGTTTTACACAGTTCCAGCATTACATCCCTGCTTTTGAATTCTATACCTTGGCCAATAAATAGATGATTAGAGATTCACAGCTAAATGTACACTGCTGTGTGGACAGCAGTTTTGAGATAGCATGTTTCCAACGGGGAAGTCATTCACCATGAGTACAACTTGAACAATAAAAGGCCCCAAGGCCTGACATTGCCTGGAATGCCCCCATGAATGGTTCTCCCCAAGGAGATTGAATGGTGATAGAATCAACTCTCATGTTTTTTGTTTCTTATTTCTTGTTCCAATTTATCACTGGACACATTGTGCCTATGCTGACTTTTTGAAAGTGCTCCCGAATTAGTCCCACTCCACCTGCTTTTTCTCCATAGCCTTTCAAGTATTTATTCAATTCCCTTTTGAAAGTTACGATTGAAACTGCTTCTTCCACCTTACAGACAGTGCATTCCAGATCATAACTCACAGTATAAAAGAAATTCTCCTCATCTTCCACCCCCACCCCCCCCCCCAACCCTGGCCTTTTTTGCTAATTACCCTAATTCTGTGCTCTCTGGTTACTGTCTCTTCTGTTGGTGGAGATACCGTTTCCCTGTTTACTTTAACAAAACCCTTCATAATTTTGAATCCATGTGCCAATTCCCCTCTTGCCTAAGTCATCAAACTTTATGCACAAGTCTAGTGATTGTTTACAGGATAATTAACTATTGGAGAAATCACATACACATACACAGACTCCAAAATAAGCCAACGGACTTCTTAATTTGTTTCCCCCATAGCATCACACTGGTTCTTTCAGACTCGATGGGCTGAATGGCCTCCTTCTGAGCTGAACTATTCCAGGACTCTATAATTGCTGCAACCCTGCCCCGAGATCAACTAACTAAGCGCTGACTAGTACCTTTCTGCTCTGAATACTCGACTTTATACCAGTAGTTAATTTACCAATGTAGCCATCAAGGAAGCTACATTTTCTTATATGAAGGATTTTGATAAAGAAAATAGGGAAAAATCATTTCTACTGGTGGGAGTGTCAGTAACAAGAGGATACAAACCTAAGGTAATTGGCAAAAGAGTAAGTGGGGAGATGAAGAGAATTTTTTTTTAATTTAGTGAGCTGTTACAATCTGGAATGAGCTGCCTGAAAGGGCGGTGGAAGCAAATTCAATCAGTAACTTTCAAAAGGGAATTGAATAAATACTTAAAGGGGAAAGAATTTGCCGGACTATGGAGAAATAGCAGGGGACTGGGACTAATTGGATAGCTCTTTCAAAGAACCCACACAGGAAACATGGGCCAAATAACCTCCTTCTGTGCTGCAAGATTCTATGAACTAAAATGGTGAATTAAACGTGTACGGAAATGTAGTGGTTATGTTACTGGTCTCGTAAACAAGAGGCCTGAACTAATACTCCAGAGAATGTGAGTTCTAAATCCTCACATGAAGCTATCTGATAGAAGCTGCAATTCTTAAAAGTCTGTCCACATGGGATGCGGGCAATGTTGGCAAGGCCTGCATTTATTGAGCATCCCTCATTGCCCTTGAGAAGGTGATGGTGAGCTGCCTTCTTGAACCTCTGCAGTCTTTGGGGTGTAGGTACACCAACAGTGCTGTGTGGGAGGGAGTTCCAGGATTTTGACCCAGTAACAGTGAAGGAACGATGAAGCCTGGATGGTGTGTGGCTTGGAGGGGAACTTCCAGGTGCGATGTTCCCATGCATCCGCTACCCTTGTCCTTCTAGGTGGTAGAGGTCGCAGGTTAGGGCTAATTAATGATCCTGTTGTAAAGGAGCCTCCAGCGAAGAGTGACCATAATATAATCGAAGTTAACATTAAGTTTGAAAGTGATGTAGTTCAATCCGAACTCTTAAATCTAAACAAAGGAAACTACAAAGGTGTGAGGGGCAATTTAGCTGTGGTAAATTGGGAAACCACATGAAAAGATATGTAGATAGACAGACAATAACTAGCATTTAAAGAATTAATACATGTTTTACAACAAATTTTTATTCAACTAGTCGTTTGGTAGTACAGCACTTGAGAATTGCTGAAATAATTTCAAACAAAGCTTGGCAGTTAACTGTCAGTCACCATAAACTGGTGCATTCTCCATGGCAATACCTCTACCAATCAGAGTTCACTTGCCAACCAATCAGCACTCTCTTCTCATGCTGTATTATTTGTTATTTTCCCTGACATTGGTTATTCTTGCATATTGTCCTGATAAGTGCAAGATAAAAAGCTTTGACTCATGTCTCTATTTGCAGCAATTCTCAAACTTATATTCGTTTGAGGCACAAAAACCTAGCAGGAAAGGTGAACCAACCATGGCTAACAAGAGAAGTTAAAGATTGTATTAGATCAAAGGAAGAGCCTTATAGAGTTGCCAAAAACGTAGCAATCTTGTGGATTGGGAGCATTTTAGAATTCAGCAAAGGAGGACCAAGAAACCGATAAAGATAAAGAAAATAGTATCTGAAAGTAAACCAGTGTAAAAACAGACTGTAAAAGCTTCTAAAGGTATGTAAAAAGGAAAAGATCAGCAAAAACACATGTTGGCCCATTACTGGCAGAGACAGGAGAATCTATATTGGGGAATAAGGAAATGGCAGAGAAGATAAACAAATACTTTGTATCTGTCTTCATGGAGGAAGATACAAAAACCTTCCAGAAATACTAGAGAACCAGGGACTAGCGAGAATGAGGAACTGAAAGAAATTAGTATTAGTAAAAAAATACTACTGGAGAAATTAATAGGACTGAAAGTTAATAAATCCCCTGGACCTGATGATCTACTTCCCAGAGTGCTGAAAGAGGTGGCTGTAGAAATAATGGATACTCTGGTGATCATCTTCCAAAATTCGATAGATTCCAGAATGGTTCCGACAGATTGCAAGGTAGCAAATGTAACCCTACTAGTTAAGAAAGGAGGGGGAGAGACCTGACATCAGTACTAGGGAAAATTGCTAGAATCTATTATAAATGATGTGATAACTGGACACTTAGAAAATAATGGTAGGATTGGGACAGAGTCAACATGGATTTATGAAGGGGAAATCATGTTTGACAGACCTGTTGGAGATTTTGAGGATGTAACTAGCCGAATGGAAACGGCGGAACCAGTGGATGTGGTGTATTTGGATTTTCAGAAGACTTTCAATAAGGTCCCACACAAGAGGTTAGGAAACAAGATTAGATCATATGGGATTGGGAGTAATATTCTGGCATGGATTGGGAATTGGTTACAGGACAGAAAACAAAGAGTAGGAATAAACGGGTATTCTCAGGTTGACAGGCTGTGCCTAGTGGGGTACCGTAAGGATCAGTTCTTGGGCCCCAGCTATTCACAATCTATATCAATGATTTGGATGCCGGCACCAAAGGTAATATTTCCAAGTTTTCTGATGACACTAAACTAGGTGGGAGTGTAAGTTGCGAGGAGAATGCAAAGAGGCTTCAAGGGGGCTTAGATAGGCTAAGAGGGTGGACAAGAACATGGCAGATAGAATATAATGTGGAAAAAGTTGAAAAAGTAGGAAAAACAGAAATGCAGGGTATTTCTTAAATGGTGAGACATTGGGAAGTGTTGATGTCCAAAGGGACCTGGGTGTCCATGTTCATAAGTTACTGAAAGCTAACATGCAGGTGCAGCAAGCAATTAGGAAGGCGAATGGTATGTTGGCCTTTATTGCAAGAGAATTTGAGTATGGGAGTAAAGATGTCTTGTTGTATACAAGCTCATGCAGATTAAATGCCGTGGAAGCAATGAAAATTGCAAAATTGCTTTTCTTTAACGATGCTATTAATTTGGTAACCATGGCTGTGTTACTTAAGATTAGAGGAAAATAAGATATAAGAGCAGTTGTAGACTGCACGCCCATCGAGCCTGCTCCGCCATTCAACAAGATCATGGATGAATTTCTACGTCAACTTCTTTTCTTCCTATCTCCTGTAAGTCATAACCATCTACCATTGACAGGTTAGTCTATGGCTTGAACACAAGAATTACAAGAAATTAAGATACAACACTCAAAGCTCAAATTAAATATTAACTTCTTGAGTAGGTTTGGTAGGAATACCCATTAGTAATGCAATACGCTCGTTTGTCATAAATACTTTACAAGAGATTATACATACGATCCCAGTGAGTGGTCACCTCCTGTTGATCGTACTCTTCAACAACTGACCAAGTTTCCTGGCTGCAGCACCTAATCACACCTTACAATGATCTTTGTACTTTTCTTTCCAAAGTACTGTCCTATCAAAATCCACCGTAAGCTACAATTATCCAATGATATATTGAATTCATTGTTTAAACCATAGAGTAAATCCAGTCTTGAAAGGTTCAATGTTTCTTAAACTTTTTCTTCCAGTAAAATTTGCTCGTGGAATCAGCTGCTCTGCATTTCAAAAGAAGACACATCCTGACATTAATCAATGTCAGCTCGTGCTATTTTCTCGCAGCTCTCAAATAACACCACTTAAATTAACTGAATTTCCGAACAGACATCGTGACTCTGTGTTCTTTGTGTCCAGTTTCATTTCTTATCAGGCTAACTTTTAAAACATTTGTTCATAGTTTGTGGGAATCGCTGGCCAGGCCAGCATTTATTGCCCTTCCCTAATTGCCCTTGAAAAGGTGGTGGTGAGCTGTCTTCTTGAACCGCTGCGATCCATCTGGTGCAGGTACACCCACAGTGCTGTAGGGAGGGATTTCCTGGATTTTGACCCAGTGACAATATAGTTCCAAGTCAGCACGGTGTGTGACTTGGAGGAGAACTTGCAGGTAGTTGTGTTCCCATGCATCTGCTGTCCCTTGTCCTTCCAGGTGTTGGAGGTCACGGGTTTAGAAGGCACTGTCGAAGGAGGCGTGGTCAGTTGCTGCAATGCATCTTGTAGATGGTACACACTGTTGCCACTGTGCATCACTAATGGAGGGAGTGAATGTTAAAGGTGGTGGATGGGATGCCAATCAAGCGGGCTGCTTTGTCCTGAATGATGTCGAGCTTCTTGAGTGTTGTTGGAGCTGCACCCATCCAGGCAAGTGGAGAGTATTCCATCACACTCCTGACTTGTGTCTTGTAGATGGTGGACAGGCTTTGGGGAGTCAGGAGGTGAGTTACTCGCCGCAGAATTCCCATCCTCTACCTGCTCTTGTAGCCACAATATTTATGTGGCTACTCCAGTTCAGTTTCTGGTCAATGGTGACCCCCAGGATGGTGATAGTGGTGGTTTCAGCGATGTCTTTGAATGTCAAGAGGACATGGTTAGATTCTTTCTTATTGGAGATGGTCATTGCCTGGTGCGAAACATAAAGGTTTGGATTTTAAAAGGACTGCCGGGTCGAGACCCAGTGCAGGTGGAATGTCAGAACTGTGGTCCCGGAGGTCAACCCTGGATCCAGATGCATCTGGGACAGTTCTGAATTTTCAAAGGGCTGGCAGTGGGAGGGAACAGGAAACATGCTCACTGCCGATTAATGGCCCCTTAAGTTCCTCAAGGAGCTTGTTAAGGGGCCTGTGCAGTAGTGGTTAGAATTTTCAATTAATTCGACGAACCTGAACAGTCCAGTACACATTTGCCAATTTTGCTGCGGAGACATAGGAAACCTCCTCTCCATTTAATTTAAGCTGACCATTCCTGGTCCTGCTTGTGCTGGTTCAAGTGCTCGACCGCCATCTAGCCTGCATGGCGACGTCATCCCTGAAGACACTGCTGGTCCTCTAAGGAGCTGCCTGCTCTCTTCGGCAAGGTAGCGTTAGCACCCAACATGGCTGCTGTTGCCTTTGCCCTTGGTGTCAGGAAGGCAGCTCCCACCTCCTAGAGACACTTGGCACCTCTAATTGGACATCGACTTCACCTACTGCCCAATTAGGGCATTTACATTTAAAAATAGCGGTGCAAGAGCGACACCGAATTCGAGACCCCGAATTCATCTGGATGTCGTGTTCCTGACCCAGTTTGTAAATTGGGCCAAAGGTTTCACTAAGGTTCTAACTTTGTATCAAAGCAAAACACAGCTTTGAAGTATGGTTGTTTGTTGGTTTCAGCCCAATTTTGTGACCCTTGGGCCTCTCGGACAGATATACCATAGCCTGAAAGCATTGTTTCTCATCACAGTCCAGTGATCTTGTTTATCTGTTTAAAAAAAAAGGCCTGCAGCTTTTAGCAGGTAGCGTCACTTTGAAAACCCTTTTAGACTTTGCAATGCATGCTGGTAAGATTCTATCATTTTCTGTATGCCTGCCTACAGCAAACAGCATTCCATATTTTATTTAAACTATCGATGCTCCTGAATCCGATAGCCTTGCAAGTCTCAACCACAAGTTTTGATTAAAATAATATTGCCGTTTCTTACATTCTACAGCCCTTGTTTTCTTTATTGTTCAGATATCTAACAATGTCAGGCTTGAGATGTTAATCGACTGAGCATTCACAGCTCTGCCAAAGGTTCACAACTCTCTCAGTGAAGAAAATTCTTCTCATCTCAGTTCAAAATGGCTAACCCTTTACCCTGACACTATGGCCCGTAGTTCTGGACTCCAGAGAGGTGAAACATCCTCCCAGCATCTGCCTAGTTAAGCCCTCTAAGAATTTTACACGCTTTAATGAGATCACCTCTCATTCTTCCAAAATCTAAAAAATATCAGACATTCTACTCAATCTCTCCTCATTGGGCAGGAATCATCTCAAGAGTCAACCTCCTGAACCTTCGTTGCACCCTTTCTAAGACAAATATATCCTTCCTTAGCTAAGGAAACCAAAAATATACACAGTTCTCCAGGTGTTGTCTTACCAAAGGTGCTTGAGGGATTTTATTTTTGTAACTAGAGTTTTCATAAGCTGGCCTGATGGTCAATGGTAACGCACTTGGCGATGTTTTATTGTGACACATGCAAGAAGCAATTCCACCTGCAAGAAAAATGAATGCAATTCGTATCACTGCCATGCAGTAAACAGCCAATGACAAAGACATAATGCCATCATTTATTTTTAAGCAATCAAACACAGAAAATCATTATACATGTTGAATGTACCTCAGTTGGTTTGAAAACCTACTTTGCCACCTATGCGTTATCAGGCCTTTCTGATGTGTTGAATACAATGTAGAGCCCGTTGCTTCCCAGTGGCTTTAATTATACAGAGAGGCCGGAATAGAGTCAATTTTCTACTCAAGAGGTTCTTGCATTTGCGTGCAAGTACGCCTCATTGACTTACAACCCATTGTGAGGTTGAAATTGTACAGTGTTATATAGAATTGCAGAGCTCCATTTTTTGGGTGCGGTGGTCATGATTTGTGAGATGCCCATGCCTGTTCAGATCGAGGTGGGCAACACGCAAACTTGGTGTCCCCACTTCATTTGAATGATTACAGTGTTGGGCCGAGCAGCTCCCGTGTTGCTTTTCTCTGCTCCATGCTGCCTGCAGCCTCCGCACTCTGCACTCTGCAAGGGTCCCAACAGCATCGTTTGCAGACCATGTGGTCCAGCCAGTCTGTTCTTCTTGAAGGCTCCCTCCATATTTAAAGGAAGGTGCAAAACCTGAACTGAAAATCAACTTGGAAGAATGCAGGGATCACAATGGCACAGCACACTCCCTGGTTCAGTCATGCTAACTTGGAGGCTCTAATGACTGTGGCAAACTCCAGGAGGGCAATTATATTCCATCCCCCCCCTCCCCCCCCATAGGTAGGTAGAAAGCCTTCATGTACCAGCCTGAGGAGAGATTGGGAGCACACCATCAGGGGGGTGGGGGAGGGGGTTGATGCCCAGAGTCTGGAACCCAGGATATGGCAGCAATGCCGGAAAAAGTACAATGATCCCCTTCGGGTCATCCTCACATGATATTCCTTACCCTCTGAACCACCAACCTCTCACTCTGTTCAATGCACCACACTCCCATCACTTACCCACCAGCACTCCCTGGCACCCAGGACTCATAACTAACATTCACATATTGCACCTCACCCTCACACACCTTCCAATGCCACCAACCTCACACCCACCATTTGCTGCCACTGCAGACAGATTTTGTACTAACACTTTAATGTCACTGAAATAGTAATTCAGAGGCCCAGGCTAATGCCCTGGGGACATGGGCTCAAATCCCACCACAGCAGCTGCTGGAATTTAAATTCAATTAATTTATAAAAATGTGGAATTGAAAACTAGTATCGGTAATGCTACCATGAAACTATCATCCATTGTCGTAAAAACCCATCTGGTTCACTAATGTTCCTTAGGGAAGGAAATCTGCCATCCTGACCTGGTCTGGCCAGGTCTCATGAAAGAATAAAAAAAAGGTTAAGATGCTCAATACCAATATCACACAGTGATGTCAATGCCAATAGGTCCATATTCAGTGGATGGCTTGAGTCAATCTCCTACCCCCTTCCCACCACCTACCACCACCACCACCCCCCTCCGACTCCCCAAAGGTACCAATGCTCAAAAACCCAAGAGGCTGTTTCCACACTCTCAACAAGGAGAGCTATCCAGTTTCTAGGTCATCATTCTCTGGTCAACATTATCAAAGGCTTTGAATTAAACTGAATTAATTTGATAGGAAATTATTGTCGCAAAATAAATAGTATTTGTCATTTGCATAGAAGTAAAAGTGCTTTGATGTGGAGCAGCAAATTAAGCCCCAATTTATGTAAATATGCCCAATTCTGGTTTTCATTGATCCTGTTGTACATCATTAATAGAATTGATATTAAAACCTTTAGTTTTGTTAATTCTTGATAGCAACAAAAGAAAACCTCTGATTAAGAAAATAAATGAAACTCTCATTTAAATAAAAGTATTTTATATCTTCAAACAGCTCACCCTGCTCGGTTAGTCAAGTCCTCTTCATTAGATGGTACATTTGGTTGGGATATTTTTCTTTCACCACTGCATCTATAGTTGGAACCTAGCCCAGGCGAGCTGAATGAATGATGAAAGCTTTCTCTCCCTCTTCTCTCTTCTCCCTATGTGAAATTAGAATGTGTATTCTAGCTCCTAATGGATGCATATCTGTAATACAAACCTGCCTGTTGTTCAGTACTAATTAATGCTAATTAAGTAAACAAATAGATTGCCTGCACAGATGGAAATGCAGGAGGAGGTTCTGAGGTTTGGATTAACATACTGTTCAGCAGTGTAGAGGGAGTTTGGCACTGCACCTACCCATGTTAGACCTGACTGGAAGTCATTGATGCTAACACAGGGTCCAAGATTTTGAAAATGCTCCAATCCTTAATAATGTCATTACTCAACTGAATGTACATAAATTCACCTGTCTTTTAAAACTTATTTTTTAATTTTCTGATGAAAATCTGAATTATCATCATGAAGATTATTAGCTTTGTGAAGGGGAGCACCAACCCATTCTGAGCTCCCACGATCAGCATTATGACAGCAAAGCTAACTCTACCCCAACAATATGCCACAGTCCCTAACCAACATTAACAACAACTTGTATTTATATAGCACCTTTAACATAATAAATATGCCCAGGCACTTCACCGGACCCATATAAGGCGATATTAGGCAGATGGCCAAATACCTGGTCAAAAAGGTAGGTTTTAAGAAGCATTTTGGAGGATAAAAAGAGAGGTAGAAAGCCAGAGAGGTTTAGGGAAAGAATTCCAGAGATTAGAGCCTCGGCAGAGAGGGTAGGGACAGAGGGAGCTGGTTGGATGGTCTCAGTTTTAGTGACAAAGAAGTCCCTAAACTCCTCACTCTTATTGTTGAAGGTGAAGGTGGACAGGACAGGGGAGAGGGTTTAAGAGACAGTTTGTAATAGAGACAAAAAGCCAGGAATTATTCTTGCATTCCAGGATGATCCTGGAATAGTGAGCAGTTTTAGTAGGACCTGATAGTGTTTTATGTGGTCCAGTCAGATCTGGTGGTGAATGCTTAAATCAGTCGTCTGCCATATCCATTCAACTCCATTTACTGGAGGGGAGTTGAGGGCCATATCAGGGGAACTGGCCAGGGTAAGAGAGAGTAATGGATTTATTGGGGACTAGGACATCAAAGATGGAGTTGAGAGTATGATTCAAAAAATCTGTCGCTGCAGAAATGTTGTGATGAACAGAGGGCCAAAGGTTGGAATTTTGAAAGTGCAGTTGTAAATGAATTGGGGGATAATTTTTTCCATGGGCAGGCTGAGAAGGAAGTAGGTTTGGGAGGGGGAAGGTGAATGTAGGTGGAGAGTGATATACAAGGAAGTGATCAGTGTTGGCCTTACCTGTGATTGAGTAGTGAGGCCAGGTGAAACAGCAAGGTCAATGCAGGGCCGTGAATATGGGTTGAAGACTTTACATGGAGGGTGAGATTTAGGGAGGGTAAGAGGGAAGTGAACTCAGAGGAGAGAGAGCATGATGAGTTGAGATGGAGGTTGGAATCACCGAGGGCAATCAGTCATTCAGTGCAGAAGATGGGGGAGGAAAGCAGTGAAGATATCTCAGTGAAAAAATGTTATTGTACTTGAGTGGGGTAGAGAGCAATGATTTTAAATGACTATGAAGACCACTCCATATGGTGTCATTGTGATATTTTTCTAGTTCTTACATTGGCCATCCTGTGATCTCTCTGAGTGAAATTCCAAATTTTGAGTGAAACTAGGGTCAAGTTGTGTGCTGTGGGTTGTAACCTAGATTGAGACTACTCAAACTATTTTATATCCTATAGCTGAAAGGCCAGAGTAATATCTAGTTGTCATCCAAAATTCAACTGGTGTTGCAGTTCTGAATAATTATATACAATGGAAAATTTAAAAAAAATGTATTTCCTGACTCTTTGAGAAGAGCATTCAGTTTCTTGTGAATACAAAAGTGACTGCAGTTGAAAAACAAAAGTATATCATTGGCTGTTTTGGGATATCCTGAGGATGTGAATGGTGTGTATGTAAATGCACTCTTTTTATTCATGGTGTCAAGAAAATATGTTATGCCAAATGAGGATTTTTAATTCATCGGTTGGAAACTCACAGTAAACTTAAAAAAACCTGGAAAGCTGGAATATTACAGAAAACTTTTATAAAGACTTTGCCACAGCTACAAATGGTCATCACCATTTGCATTTGAAAACCTTGCACATTCCAAAGCATCAATTGTGGAGACACATGTCTGATTAACCTGTATCCAAAACAATGGCTTGCTCTATTAATTGAGCTACCTGAGATTGCTTTCATTAGCAAGACATTCAAAGCCATCTTGGGGCATTACCATTGAAAGGGCGAACCCCTCCAGGAGTGAACATTGACACCATGAGGCTTGAGAAATTGAAATTCCTAAACTTGAATCTCATTAGAAGGTAGCAGAGAATACACTGAGTTAGTCATATGACCATCTGTCCATCTCTGTGAAAGCTGGGAGTTTCCCTTTGACAAGCAGTAAAGCCAGCAACTCAATCTGAGCAGAAGCCAGAAGGGCTGTCGCTCTCTCTCTCTCTCTCTCACTCTCTCTCCCCGGAAGACCTGGTGTGGGGTGTATGAAGCCTAGCTGCTGGGCGTCTACTAGATCCAAGACAAAGACACCAGGAAGGAAGTCCTCTAGTCAACTGGTTCCAAGAACAACTACCAACACAGAACTACAGGACCACGAATTCAAACGGAAGAACACTAAAGCTATCAGACAACACAGACTGTGTATTATTTTTATTTGTTCTGGACAGGTGGCAGATCTCTCGGTGGGAGAGCATTTCGGTGATAGTGATCACAACTACCTGACCTTTACTATAGTCATGGAGAGGGACAGGAGCAGACGGGATGGGAAAATATTTAATTGGGGGAGGGGAAATTACAATGCTATTAGGCAGGAACTGGAGAGCATAAATTGGGAACAGATGTTCTCAGGGAAATGCACGACAGAAATGTGGAGGTTGTTTAGGGAGCACTTGCTGCGACTGCTGGATAGGTTTGTCCCGATGAGGCAAGGAAGGGATGGGAGGGTGAAGGAACCTTGGATGACAAGAGATGTGGAACAGCTAGTCAAGAGGAAGAAGGAAGCTTACTTAAGATTGAGGAAGCAAGGATCAGACAGGGCTCGAGAGGGTTACAAGGTAGCCAGGAAGGAACTGAAGAATGGACTTAGGAGAGCTAGAAGGGGACATGAAAAAGTCTTGGCGGGTAGGATTAAGGAAAATCCCAAGGCGTTCTACACTTATGTGAGGAACAAGAGGATGGCCAGTGTGAGGGTAGGGCCGATCAGGGATAGTGGAGGGAACTTGTGCCTGGTGTCGGAGGAGGTAGGGGAGGTCCTTAATGAATACTTTGCTTCAGTATTCACTGAGAGGGACCTGGTCGTTTGTAAGGACAGCGTGAAACAGGCTGGTATGCTCGAACAGGTTGATGTTAAGAGGGAGGATGTGCTGGAAATTTTAAAAGACATGAGGACAGATAAGTCCCCGGGGCCAGACGGGATATACCCAAGGATATTACGGGAAATGAGGAAAGAGATTGCCGCGCCTTTGGCGATGATCTTTGTGTCCTCACTGTCCACTGGAGTAGTACCAGATGATTGGAGGGTGGCAAATGTTATTCCCTTGTTCAAGAAAGGGAATAGGGATAACCCTGGGAATTATAGACCAGTCAGTCTTACGTCGGTAGTGGGCAAATTATTGGAGAGGATTCTGAGAGACAGGATTTATGATTATTTGGAAAAGCATGGTTTGATTAGAGATAGTCAGCATGGCTTGTGAGGGGCAGGTCATGCCTCACAAGCCTTATTGAATTCTTTGAAGATGTGACAAAACACGTTGATGAAGAAAGAGCAGTGGATGTGGTGTATATGGATTTTAGCAAGGCATTTGATAAGGTTCCTCATGGTAGGCTCATTCAGAAAGTAAGGAGGCATGGGATACAGGGAAAGTTGGCTGTCTGGATACAGAATTGGCTGGCCCATAGAAGACAGAGGGTGGTAGTAGATGGAAAGTATTCAGCCTGGAGCTCGGTGACCAGTGGTGTTCCGCAGGGATCTGTTCTGGGACCTCTGCTCTTTGTGATTTTTATAAATGACTTGGATGAGGAAGTGGAAGGCTGGGTTAGCAAGTTTGCCGATGACATGAAGGTTGCTGGAGTTGTGGATGGTGTGAAAGGCTGTTGTAGGTTGCAACGGGACATTGACAGGATGCAGAGCTGGGCTGAGAAGTGGCAGATGGAGTTTAACCTGGAAAAGTGTGAAGTGATTCATTTTGGAAGGTCGAATTTGAATGCAGAATACAGGCTTAAAGATAGGATTCTTGGCAGTGTGGAGGAACAGAGGGATCTTGGGGTCCATGTCCATAGATCGCTCAATGTTGCTACCCAAGTTGATAGGGTTGTTAAGAAAGCATATGGTGTGTTGGCTTTCATTAAGAGGGGGATTGAGTTTAAGAGCCACGAGGTTATGCTGCAGCTCTATAAAGCCCTGGTTAGACCACACTTGGAATATTGTGTTCAGTTCTGGTCACCTCATTATAGGAAGGATGTGGAAGCTTTAGAGAGGGTGCAGAGGAGATTTACCAGGATGCTGCCTGGACTGGAAGGGCATGTCTTATGAAGAAAGGTTGAGGGAGCTAGGGCTTTTCTCATTGGAGCGAAGAAGGATGAGAGGTGACTTGATAGAGGGGTACAAGATGATGAGAGGCATAAATAGAATGGATAGCCAGAGACTTTTTCCCAGGGCGGAAAGGGCTATCACCAGGGGGCATAATTTTAAGGTGATTGGAGGAAGGTTTCGGGGAGATGTCAGAGGTAGGTTCTTTACACAGAGAGTGATGGGTGCGTGGAATGCGCTGCCAGTGGTGGTAGTAGAAGCAGATACATTAGGGACATTTAAGCGACTCTTGGATAGGCACATGGATGATAGTAGTATGAAGGGTATGTAGGTAGTTTGATCCTCGAGTAGGTTAAAGGTTCGGCACAACATCGTGGGCCAAAGGACCTGTACTGTGCTGTACTGTTCTATGTTCTATGGACTCTAATCCAACACAAATCTATTCCTTATCACTCTGCAATCTATTACTGTGTGTGTGATTCCCGTGTGTGTGTGTGTGTGTGAAAGTGTAGCGTAATTTTATTATTTTTATTTAGATAGTGTTTAGATTGTTAAGTATAATAAACACACCTTTTCCTTGTTTAAACTCAAGAAAACCTGTCCGATTAATTCTTTTACGATCACAACAAAGGTAAAAGGTAAAACACTCACTGAAGTGATAAGCACATCCACTGTTTAAAAAGGAATAAATCCTGTTGTGGTCAAATAAGAGGAAGGACAAGAGGGGAGCCTTGTGACCCCTCCTCACCTGATCGTAACACTGAAGAAATATTTCTGTATCATTATGAACTCATGTATGTTAGTGGAAGTATGGCGTTAGGTTTTGCATACTCGTGATCTCTTGAATTTTCCATCATTAAAAAACAATTGTTCTTGGGAAGTGCGCAGCTTCGGCATGGCTGCTAGCTGTTGTCCATCCCTTGTTGCACTGGGAAAGTGGTCATGAGCCTGTTCCTTGAACCGTTGCAGTCCCTCTGATGTTGGTTCTCCCATGATGATGCTCGGTAGGGAATTGTCAGATACAAACCTAGCAGCGATAAAGAAAAGAGTCAGGAAGAGGAACTGAAGGTGATGGCATCCACATGACATTTGTGCTCTTGTCCTCTTCGATGGGAGAGGTCATGGGGGAAGTGTGGCACTGTAAAAACAAATAGCTGAGGGTAATGACCAAATAGACCTGATCAAAATGATACTTACAATGACAACAACTTGCATTTATATAGCTCCTTTATATAGTAAAACATCCCAAAGTGAAGTACACAGGAGCGTTATCAAATAAAATTTGACACTGACCCATATAAAGAGATATGAAGACAGTAGGTTAGTTAACTAGAAACTTTTCAAAGGGGTAGATTTTAAAGACCAGCTTCAAGGAGGAAAGGGAGATAGAGAGGTGGCGAGGTTTAGGAAAGGGGTTCCAGAGCTTAGGGCCTAAGCAGCAAAGGCATGGCCACCAATGGTGGAGTGATAGAGATAGGCAGGAGGCCAGAACTACAGGAGCCTAATCTGCATTATGGGTATTAGCACGTTAGTGTAAAAAGTTACATTTTGGGATGTACTCCCAATTATCCAGTGATGACTGTAAAATGTGGAGAGCTGTAAATTGGGTGAACAGATACCCACCCCCAATGCACCAGTCTGCTCTTCCATCAAACTAGGTTCCATGCTTGGGGACAACAACCTGGCAAAATTTACTCTTATGCATCAACATATGCATTGGTGTATTTACTATAATTGTCAAAAATAATAATTGCGGGTTAGAGTGGATAGTCTGCAAAAGCTTGGATGGGCACCTGCTGATGCTATGCACACAGGATTGCATGACTATTGAGTCGGCATCTGTAACTTTTCCGTCAGGTATATAAATGTTAATGATTAGTCGAATTGCCAGGTATTACACCTCCAGGTTTGTAAAATTGTGAATTATGCACTAGATTTCACAGAAATTCAATTGATACGGAAAATGACTGACATATGAGATTACAGCTGGTGGGTAGATACCGGCGCTTAGAGAGTTAAATTATAAGGACAGGTTGTATAATCTTGGCTTGTAGTCCTTCAGTGTAGAAGATTGAGGGATTGATCCTGTCAATGTGCTAATATGTTAAAAGGATTTGATAGGGTTGATAGAGAGAAACTATTTCCTCTGATAGTGAATGAAAAAGGAGGGAATATAGTCTTAAAATTAGAACTAGGATATTTAGGAGGAAAATCAAGATGTCTTTTCCCATAAAGGGTAGCAGAAATCTGGAATTGTCTTGTCAAAAGGCTGTAGCTGCTGGAAAAATTGAAGCTTTCTTGACTGGGATCTATAGATTTTTGACAGATAAGGGTATCGCGATATGGAGCAAAGGCCTGTAAATGGAGTTGAGGTATCGATCAGCAGTGATGCAACTGAATGGTGGAACAGACTCGAGGAGCTGAATGGCCTTCTCCTGTTCCTAATGTTCCTCGGGTTAGTATTTTGGAAGACCCTCACTAAATACGAGCACGGTTTGGAGATAGGGCCATACCACTGAAGTCTGCCACACGCTAACTGCCAACGAGCTTCCTTATGAACAGTGCAGTCTCACAAAAAGACCTCATTTGTTTTAATTTCATCAATAGCAATGAATCCTTCAGCTTTGCCAATCCTCTTGTGGAATTTCTGGCACTGATATTTTCATTCTTTATGTGAGAGAATTGATGGAAAATCTGAAAATATTGACATATGTCAAGACAGCGAAATTAAAAACTTCAACTCATTTAAACGGTGAATGAAATGGATCATCGCAAAGTGACAAATGATCAAATATCTGGAAGCTTCCATTGACACTTAGCAGCATTGTGTTGCCCAGCAGCAGGTTTACCGAGCAGCACATGGGAGAAAACTGTTTCTATCTTGTATCTTTGACCTTTCCGCCTGCTCACAGTGATGTTGGCTTCAGATCCCATTACATTGCAAGGTAAAGCCGAGTTGATTACATCTGCTCTTATGTGGCCTAAAGGTCAAGCAAAGAAACATAGACATTTCAGTACCGGAAGAGGCCTCGCTAACCTTCGCTGAAGCTAAGTCTGTCTCAGGGACAATCCCATTATCCTGCTTCCACCCCTTCCCGACAAAAAAGTATCCTAATTTTATTTTTCTGTCCAGCTACCTAGTTAATTAAACAACAATTAAGTGATATAAAATGGTCAGCCCTGACATTGCCATCCAGACATTCCTTTTGGATCATGCTTTTCGTATCAATTTGCTGAATTCCTTCAAGTGAGCTCGGGACCTGTTTGTGGCTGGTGTGGACATCATCGCATAAAAAAGATTAGGGACTGCAGGAGGTTCAGGGCCAGAGTGATCTCCTGAATTAGTTTTGATCGCCTAACGGGGTCAGGGAAGCAATTCCCAGACTTTCCTTTTCCTAAATTGCTCTGGGTCTTTACCTGTGTCTTCTCCTTTCCCGGAAGATCACATGGCTTTTGGATGGAGTGGGAAGTGTAGATATTGTGATGCAGAAAATATTGCAGTTTTGCAGGACAAGCTGGATGGATCAGAGGGTATTTTCCTGCTTGCCATTGTTCAGAACTTATGTATCCTTTGCACACCTTTCGAGTGCAATTAAACTGAATGAGGAACAGCTGCTAAAACAGAATATCAGTAATGACACTCAATTTGCTTTAAGAGGCAGATTTTTTTTTGTGCCTCTGTATATTTCTGCTGATGTGGCACTTGAGGCTTTACCCATTCAATGGGCTGATGAAGCTTTGCTCATTTTGATGGCAAAGTAGGAAGCCTCTGTTCTTACAAACTAAATCTGATACAATCGAATGGAAATTACTACCCGACAATGAGAGAAGTTGCATTTATATATCACCCTTGTCATGTTCTCGCACACGACTATGATAACAACTTGCATTTAAACAAAAACAAAATACTGCAGATGCTGAAAATCTGAAATAAAAACAGAAACATAGAAAATAGGAACAGGAGTAGGCCCTTCGAGCCTGCTCCGCCATTCATTATGATCATGGCTGATCATCCAACTCAGTAACCTGTTCCCGCTTTCCCCCCATACCCTTTGATCCCTTCAGACCCAAGAGCTATATCTAACTCCTTTTTGAAAACATACTATGTTTTGGCCTCAACTGCTTTCTGTGGTAGCGAATTCCACAGGCTCACCACTCTCTGGGTGAAGATATTTCTCCTCATTTCAATTCTGAAAGGTTTACCCCGTATCCTTAGACTATGACCCCTGGTTCTGGACTCCCCCACCATTGGGAACATCCTTCCTGCATCTACCCTGTCAAGTCCTGTTCGAATTTTATAGATTTCTATGAGATCACTCTTCTGAACTCCTGTAAATATCATAAGAAGTAGGAGCAGGAGTAGGCCGTCCGGCCCCTCGAGCCTGCTCCGCCATTCAATAAGATCATGGCTGATCTTTTCGTGGACTCAGATCCACCTACCCGCGTTCTCACCGTATCCCTTAATTCCTTTATTGTTCAAAAAGATATCTACCTTAGATTTAAAAATGTTTACTGAAGTAGCGTCAACTACTTCACTGGGCAAGGAATTCCATAGATTAACAACCCTCTGGGTGAAGAAGTTCCTTCTCAATTCAGTCCTAAATCTGCTCCCTCTAATCTTGAGGCTATGCCCTCTTGTCCTAGCTTCACCTGCCAGTGGAAACATCCTTTCTACTTGTATCTTATCTATTCCCTTCATAATTTTATATGTTTCTATAAGATCCCCCCTCATTCTTCTGAATTCCAATGAATATAATCCCAATCTACTCAGTCTCTCCTCATAAGCCAACCCCCTCAACTCCGGAATCAACCTAGTGAACCTCCTCTGCACTCCCTCCAGTGCCCGTACATCCTTTCTCAATTAAGGAGACCAAGACTGCACACAGTACTCCAGGTGCGGCCTCACCAGTACCTTATACAGCTGCAACATAACCTCTCTGCTTTTAAACTCAATCCCTTTAGCAATGAAGGACAAAATTCCATTTGCCTTCCTAATTACTTGCTGTACCTGCAGACCAACCTTCTGCGATTCATGCACAAGGACACCCAGGTCCCTCTGCATAGCAGCATGCTGCAACTTTTTACCATTCAAATAATAATCCTTTTTACTGTTACTCCTACTGAAATGAATGACTTCACATTTATTAACATTGTATTCCATCTGCCAGACCTTTGCCCACTCACTCAATGTATCTATGTTCCTCTGCAAAGTTTCACAGTCATCTGCACACTTTGCACTGCCACTCATCTTAGTGTCATCTGCAAACTTTGACACCCTACACGTGGTCCCCAACTCAAAATCATCTATATAAATTGTAAATAATTGCGGACCCAACACCGATCCCTGAGGCACACCACTAGTGACTGATTGCCAGTCAGAATAGCACTCATTTATCCCCACTCTCGGCTTCCTGTTAGTCAACCAATCCTCTATCCATGCTAATATTTTACCCCTAACACCATGCATCCTTATCTTATGCATATAATCCTAACCGACTCAATCTCTCCTCATACATCAGTCCCGCCATCCCAGGAATCAGTCTGGTAAACCTTCGCTGCACTCCCTTGATAGCAAGAACATCCTTCCTCAGATAAGGAGACCAAAACTGCACACAATATTCCAGGTGTGGCCTCACCAAGGCCCTGTATAATTGCAGCAAGACATCTCTGCTCCTGTACTCGAATCCTCTCGCTATGAAGGCCAACATACCATTTGCCTTTTTTACCACCTGTTGCTCCTGCATGCTTACCTTCAGTGACAGGTGTACGAGAACACCCAGGTCTCACTGCATATTCCCCTCTCTCAGTTTATAGCCATTCAGATAATAATCTGCCTTCCTGTTTTTGCTACCAAAATGGATAACCTCACATTTATCCACATTATACTGCATCTGCCATGCATTAGCCCACTCACTCAACTTGTCTAAATCACCCTGAAGCCTCTCTGCATCCTCCTCACAACTCACCCTCCCACCCAGTTTTGTGTCATCTGCAAATTCGGAGATATTACATTTAATTCCCTCATCTAAATCATTAATATATATTGTAAATAGCTGGGGTCCTGGCACTAATCCCTGCGGTACCCTACTAGTCACTGCCTGCCTTTCGGAAAAAGACCCATTTATCCCTACTCTTTGTTTTCTGTCTGCCAACCAATTTCCTATCGATCCCAATACACTACCCCCAATCCCATGCGCTTTAATTTTACACGCTAATCTCTTATGTGGGATTTTGTCGAAAGCCTTTTGAAAGTCCAAATAAACCGCATCCACTGGCTCCCCCACATCATCTCTACTAGTTACATCCTCGAAGAATTCTAGTCAATTTGTCAAGCATGATTTCCCTTTCGTAAATCCATGCTGACTCTACCCAATTCTACCACTGTTCTCCAAGTGCTCTCCTGGAAAATCTTTGATAATGGACTCTGGAATTTCCCCCACTATCGACGTCAGACTGACTGGTCTATAATTCCCTGCTTTCTCTCTACCTCCCTTTTTAAATAGTGGGGTTACATTAGGTACCCTCCAATCTGTAGGAACTGTTCCAGAGTCTACAGAATCTTGGAAGATCACTAGCAATGCATCCACTATTTCTCGGGCCACATCCTTCAGTACTCTGGGATGCAGACCATCAGGCCCTGGGGATTTATTGGCCTTCAATCCCATCAATTTCCTCAACACTATTTCTGGGCTAATACTGATTTCCTTCAGTTCCTCTCTCTCACTAAGCCCTGTGTTCCACAACATTTCTGGTATGATATTTGTGTCCTCCTTTGTGAAGACAGAACCAAAGTATGCATTTAGATGGTCAGCCAGTTCTTAGTTCCCCATAATAAATTCCCCTGTTTCTGACTGTAAGGGACCTACATTTGTCTTCATCAATCTTTTTCTCTTCACATACCTATAGAAACGTTTACAGTCAGTTTTTATGTTCCCCACAAGCTTGCTCTCGTACTCTATTTTCCCCTTCTTAATCAATCCCTTGGTCCTCCTTTGCTGAATTCTAAACTGCTCCCAATCCTCGGGTCTGTTGTTTTTCCTGGCAAATTTATATACCTCTTCCTTGGATCTAATGCTATCTCTAATTTCCCTTGTAAGCCATGGTTTGGCTACCTTTCCCGTTTTACTTTTGTGCCAGACAGGAATAAACAATTGTTGCAGTTCATCCATGCGCTCTTTGAATGTTTGCCATTGCCTATCCACCGTCATCCCTTTAAGTAACGTTTCCCAATCCGTCATAGCCAACTCGTGCCTCATACCTCTGTAGTTTCCTTTACTAAGATTCAGGACCATAGTCACAGAATCAACTACGTCACTTTGACATAGAAAGGGTGGTAGAAATTTGGAATTCTCTTCCACAAACGGCAGTTGATGCTGGGTCAATTGTTAGTTTTAAAACTGAGATTGATAGATTTTTGTTAATCAAAGGTATGAAGGTATGTGGGGCAAAGGCAGCATATGGAGTAAGGTCACAGACCAGGCATGATCTCATTAAAGGGGAAGGCTTGAGGGGCTGAATGGTCTCCTCCTGTACCTATCTTCCTATGTGGGCATGGCCAACAAGGTCAATATGTATTGTCCATCCCTATTTTCCTTTCAGAAGATGCCAGTGATCATTCTTACAAAACCGCGACAGTCCGTGTGGTGAATGTGCACAAACAGTGCTGTAAGAAAGGGTACATAACAATCTTGACACAGGGTATCAGTTTCAGTTCAGTCGTAGTATTCCTGCCTCTGAGGCTGAAGGCTGTAGACTCAAATCCCACTCCAGAGGTTTGAGCACATAATCTATGCTGTACAGTCCAGGGGTTCCATTTTTCAGATTAGACATTAAGCTAAGGTGTGGGTGGATGTAAAATATCCCATGGCACTATTTGAAGAGCTGGGTGAATTCTCCCTGCTCCCTCGTGCCCTAGCCAAAATCTAAAATAGACTCTCTGGTCATCAGCACATTGCTGCTTGTGGGACCGTACTGTGTGCAAGTAGTCGGCTATATTTCATAATTTATAACACTTCAAGAGTACTTCATGGGCTGTATAGTGCTTTGGGACCTCCTGAGGTCATGAAAAGCATGACATAAATCAAATCTGTTTTTTTTTACAGGGCAAGAAGAAGTGAACTGCAAACAAAAGAGAATCTAGCCATCTCTCCTTGATTTTCAATGGCATTACCATTGCTGAATCCCCCACTATCAACATCCTGGGGGGTCATCATTGACCAGAAACTGAAGTGGACCAGCCACATAAATACTGTGGCTACAGGAGCAGGTCAGAGGCTGGGAATAATGTGGCGAGAAACTCACCTCCTGACTCCTCAATGCCTGTTCACCATCTACAAGGCACAAGTCAGGAGTGTTTACATGTCTCAATTATTTCTGTTGACATAGGCATGAGGTCATGTACTTCTAGTCCTGGACTGAACACTGCTTTGTGTTTAAAAATCATTTAAAAGATGGTTTAGGATACATTAGTTGAAGAGATTGGGCGAATTCTCTAATGGATTGTGTGGGCCTAAAATTTGCAGGTAATCTTTTTTGGAGCAATCGTAGTAGGAACATAGGAGCAGGAGAAGGCCATTCAGCCCATCAAGCCTGCCCCGCCATTCAATATGATCATGGCTGATCTTCCACTTCAATGCCTGTGGTGTATGTCCTAGAGGAAAGAAATTTTGGGAGACGCCAGAGTTATACTTTTTCTAAAATACACGGTAAATTCTAGAAGGTTTGACTCCGCCCACCCATTCTCAAAGTGGCAGCAAGTGACTGGATAGTGGGGTCAAGCTCCACAATTTACACCCCAGAATCGCTCCTGACATAAGCAGCTGAGTTTGTCGGCTTTGAACATCCACAAACATTATCTGAATTGTCCTGTAATTGACATGCTTCCTGGTGCATCTATTTTCAGAGCCCCCATCTCCAGGGGGCCCTGAAAATTCAGCCCATCATTTTTCCCAATGCAGCACTTCCTCAGCCGCCTGGCACATGATTGTGGTGGGTCCACAGTACGTGGTTCACCGCCAGGACCCGCAACGGGGTCACTATTTTCAGCCCCTTCCTCAGTGCTGCAAAGCAGGGGCTGAAAATAGTTAACCCGTTGCGGGTCCCGGCGGTGAACCAAGTACTGTGGACCCACCACAATCATGTGCCGGGCGGCCAATTACAATAAATGAGGCACGGAGTCTAGCCAATCGCGCAGTGGAGGCGGGCTCTGAGGCACAGATTATGCCACCAAATGACCCCTCAGCAGTAGCTGCCAGCCCTGTTTGTTTTGCTGCCTTTCAGTGAGGCAGTGAAGCTTGTGCGCTGCTGGAGCAGCCCTTTGATGCCACCTTGACCTGCTGGGCTCCCCTGCAACACTACTGTCGCTGCTCGTTCCTGTGAATACAACTCCTGGATCCCGCTGCACCAGGATTTCAGACCATCGGCACAGAGCCTGAGAGAACAATGACCATGTCCAAGGCAAGACAACAGGTGGCCCCAGGGTTTAGCGATGCCTCCTGGAGATTCTCCTTCAGGCTGCAAGGTAAAGGTGGGAGATCCTCTTCCCCAAGGATGGCAAGAAGAGACCCTCCTGCCTGATCGAGCAAGTCTGAATGGAGATCACAGAGGAGGTCAGCAGCTCTGTGGTCATCCTCGGACATGGATCCAGTGCAGAAAGAGAGTCAATGACCTGTTTCAGCCTGCCAATGTTGGTGCTCCATACCATTCTCCTCATGGGGCTTGCATTTGGGGATGCGGCAGGCAGTGTGACATGGGTAGAGAGGAACCACAAAGGCACTGGCAAAGGGGGTTCAGCATCATCACATTCTGGCAGATGCATGGCTGCATCTCGGCCACAGGCCATCTTCTTTAAAACCTCACCCCCATTACCTCCCCTGACAGCGCACATGGGGAGGAGCCACGTAGGAAACCCTGGCAGGGACAAGAGGCTGCCTAGAGCAGAACTGATATCTCGCTCCTCCTGCGAAGTCTCACTGTCTCTTTCCACTTTCAGGACAAGTGGGCCCATAACAGGAGGGAGACCTTGCGGACTGGTGCAGGAATTGCTGACACACGGAGACACTTGAGTCAGCGGGCCCCAAGGGAGGTTGCTCAATTACAGATGGAGAGACTGTTGTCTCGTGCATGAGAGATGGGTAGAGAGGAACCACAAAGGCACTGGCAAAGGGGGTTCAGCATCATCACATTCTGGCAGATGCATGGCTGCATCTCGGCCACAGGCCATCTTCTTTAAAACCTCACCCCCATTACCTCCCCTGACAGCGCACATGGGGAGGAGCCACGTAGGAAACCCTGGCAGGGACAAGAGGCTGCCTAGAGCAGAACTGATATCTCGCTCCTCCTGCGAAGTCTCACTGTCTCTTTCCACTTTCAGGACAAGTGGGCCCATAACAGGAGGGAGACCTTGCGGACTGGTGCAGGAATTGCTGACACACGGAGACACTTGAGTCAGCGGGCCCCAAGGGAGGTTGCTCAATTACAGATGGAGAGACTGTTGTCTCGTGCATGAGAGTGAGGATTGTGTTCAATCGACATCTGAAACTCTTCTGTAGATATACATCGCGCATGTCTGGCATGACAAGATCGCCAATGCCAAACCCACACATGTTATGTTCTCTCATCAGGTCGGCACCCACAGGAGACTCCAGTAGAAGAGGGACAGAATTCCACCACTGAGGAGGATCCGGAGTCAGACGATGTACCTTCACATGACTCTCCTGCACCTTTTGCCAGCGCAGATACTTTCATCTCGGTGGGTTTCTGCTCGGCTGTAGAATCAGGGTCACAAGCTGGTGAGAACACCACACACGCACCTGAGCAGCTGGCTGAGGCTGAGACAGCCGAGGCCACTGACAGTCGGAGGACTGTGGGTGACCAGGCCTAAGCTGAGCATCAGGCTGAGGCTGAGCCTCTGGTGTCGACAGCACAGGGCATGCTGGAGTTGCAGAGAGAGGTAAAGCAACATCTGGCAGAGATGCCGGAGGCCATGCGCAGCCATGAATGGATGATGGAGCTGCCCAACCATGCCATGAGTGCTTGCATGTCTTAGGTGTGTGAGCACATAGTTTCCTCCAATGAGTGGTAGGCGACCCTCATGCAGAACCAGATCCCACAGATGCAAGCAGACCTGCACACCATCTCCTTGGCCAACAGTGGCAAGGCAAGAGCATGACAAGGCCCCTGGCGTGTTCTCCAACTCCTCATCCTTCTCTGGTGAACAGAAAGGTTCAAGCGAACCTTCAAAGGAAGCTGGAGATGCTGATTTCCACAGCTGGGGGCTCCCCTCAGGGTTTTCCAAGTAATAGAGCCATTAAAGGCACAGAAAGAGGCCATTCAGCCCATCGAGTCCATGCCAGCTCTCCCTGGAGCTATCCAGTCAGTTCCAGTCCCCCAATCTCAGTCTCCGTAGACCTGCAAGTCTATTTCCTTCAAGTGACCATCCAATTTCCTTTTGAAGTCATTGATCGTCTCCACTTCCATCACCCTTGTGGGCAGCGAGTTCCAGGTCATTACCACCTGCTGCGTAAAGAAGTTCTTCCTCACATTCCCCCTGCATCTCTTGCCCAAAACCTTCAATCTGTGTCCCCTAGTCCTCATGTGGACAGTGGCTTCTCAGCCACTGCACCAGTGAGTCCAGCTCCAGCACTCACAATGCCTGAGGAGAGTCCTGCACCAGTGCAGGAAACCCTCAGGCAGCTCGGGCCTTCCAGGCCTCATACTGCCAGAGGACGGCCGCGAAAGTCAGAGCAGGCCAAGAGGCAGCCTGAGGGAATTTCACGGGTGTTTGATATCTGACATGTGATGCTTCATATTGTCACGAAGGTGACTAAATCCAGAACCAACATCACGATGCTCGATTTCCGGGAGGGCACTTCCGACACGATTTTCCATCCCCCAAGCCATCATTCAGGCTTCAAACAACTGTAAAAAATTCAGTCCAGGGTGTTAGCCTAAACTTTGTATTCAAGGTCTCTGGAGTGGGTCTTGAACCCATGACCTTCAGACTGATAGGCAAAAGTGCTACCTACTGAGGCGCCTAAGAAAGGTGCCTAGAAACCACCTTTCAGCAGTTCCAGGCAGGGAAATCTTTGACTTTCTGATCTTCCATCATGGAAAATCACACACACATCCTTATAATGAAAACACAATAGGAGGAATTTGAGGAACAGGAAATGGCAGGCAATTAATCTGCTCCACCCCAATTCTGTTTGAATTTTGGACCCTCTTGGGTATATCTCCATTGATGGATCCAGGAGAGTTACACTCAAAGTGAACAATATATAACCATTGAGAGTCTTTTTACTGTAACCATGAGCAAGAAGCCACTATTGGAGGCCTGGCAGAAAGAGGCCTGTATTTTCTGTACTCCAGATATAAGGATGTCATGCTGGAGGAAGCTCAGAGTCTGATTCAATTTGCTGCAGTGAAGTGGGCGATGGGACTATCCAACTCACGCCAGTCATGCCATGCAATCAATGGACAAGTGTTTACAGTCAGCCAGGCAACTCCCCCCACTATTACCCATGATTCTGCGACCCTGACCTTTGCCCTAAGCTCTTTTCGGAGCAGTGTCACGGGATCATCCTGGCAGCTGGGAGGTCTGAGCTGAGGGGTAGTCTGCAACTCTTGCAGTGATAGTGCAACAAGAGGTGGAAGGTCATGACTCAAGAGATGTGACCTGAGGACACTATACTCCTGAGGTGACAAATAGGTCACTGGAGAAGCCAGATGTTGAGTAGCTATATTCTTTCTTTCTGCAAAGAAAACTTTTAGTGATCGAAAATACTTGACCTCAGCAAAGATATGAGAAAACCTTTGCACAGAATAGACTGCTGCTAAATGCTCAAGGTGGCCAACTGAACCTACTCTGCATCTGGCAGGACATTAGATTGTCACATTCTTTCTGGTATAATTTGATCAATCTACATATGGAGGAACTAATTTATTATAAAAGGAGCAGCAGCAAGACTAGACTGCAGAGAGCATCACAACAATTAAGAAATGAATGGAATTAATACATTTCCATTTCACACAAGCTGCCTTCAGAAGAAGACAATGCAGGCAACAGCTTTTCATCTCTTTCACTAATTAAGTATCACAAAATTTAGTGTTTCCTTTGATCCAGACGAGGTGTTGTGGTGGGTGTTGTGGGTGGAGGCAGTAAGATTACCATTTTTCTGCCTGAAAAACACCGTGGGAGCGGGGTGTGGGGGTGTGGGAAGGCCCAACGGTAACACCCTGAGAAACCTGAGAGAAAAACGTACCCTGCCTCCACCCCATTCTCAATCAGGCCAGCTTGATCATAAAAAGGACCAATCGGTGGGAGGCTGGAAATTTCGGTTGCCAACTCTAGTTGGGCATAATCCTAGAGATTTCATCACATGATCTCCCTCCTCCAACTCCCCAGTCTGGTCAAACTGCTTTCTTTCACCAATTTCCAACATTTCTATCAGTAAAAAACAAAGTGGTCAAAGAATATTAAAAAAAAAAATTTTTGAATGCCCCTAAGTTTTTGGTAATATGAGTCAATTTTAAAGGGTGAGCAAGAACAGAAAAATCTTAAGGGAGTGTAAACACAAATCTACGAAAATGGCAGGACAGGTTGAAAAGACCATTAAAAAGGCATATGGGATCCATGGCTTTTTGAAAATTTGTTCATGGGATGTAGGTGTCGCTGGCCAGTATTTATTGCCCATCCCTAATTGCCCTTGAGAAAATGGTGGTGAGCTGCTTTCTTGAACTGCTGCAGTTTGTGTGTACACCCACAGTGCTGTTAGAGATGGAGTGGACCCAGCGACAGTGAAGGAATGGCGATATAGTTCCAAGTCAGGATGGTGTTGACTTGGAGGGGAACTTGCAGGTGGTGGTGTTCCCATGCATCTGCTGCTCTTGTCCTTCTAGGTGGAAGAGGTTGCGGGTTTGGAAGATGCTGTTAAAGGAGCCTTGGTGAGTTGCTACAGTGCATCTTGTAGATGGTACGCACTGCTGGGCGTCGGCAGTGGAGAGAGTGAATGTTTGTGGATGGGGTGCCAATCAAGTGGGCTGCTTTGTCCTGGATGGTGTCGAGCTTCTTGAGTGTTGTTGGAGTTGCACCCATCCAGGCAAGTGGAGAGTATTCTATCACATACCTGACTTGTGCCTTGCAGATGGTGGACAGGCTTTGGGGAGTCAGAAGGTGAGTTAATCACCGCAGAATTCCCAGTCTCTGACCTGTTCTTGTAGCCACAGTATAGATATGGCTACTCCAGTTCAGTTTCTGGTCAATAGTAACCCCAAGTGTGTTGATAGTGGGTGATTCAGCGATGGTAATACCATTGAATGTCAAGGGGTGTGGTTAGATTCTCTTATGTTGGAGATGGTTGTTGCCTGGCACCTGTGTGACGCAAATGTTATTTGCCACTTATCAGCCCAAGTCTGGATGTTGTCCGTGTCTTGCTGCATCTGGACATGGGCTGCTTCAGTATCTGAACATTGTGCAATCATCAGCCAACATCCGCATTTATGATAGAGGGAAGATCATTGATGAAGCAGCTGAAGATGTTTGGGCCTAGGACACTACCCTGAGGACATCCTGCAGTAATGTCCTGAAGCTGAGATGCTTGACCTCCAACAACCACAACCCTCTTCCTTTGCACTAGGTATGAGTCCAATTAGCATAGAGCTTTCCCCCGATTCCTATTGACTTCAATTTTGCTAGGGGTCCTTGATGCCATACTTGGTCAAATGCTGTCTTGATGTCAAGGGCAGTCGCTCTCACCTCAACTCTGGATCTCAGTTCTTTTATCTATTTTTGGACAAAGGTTGTAATGAAATCTGGAGTCCAGTGGTCATGATAGAATCCGAAGTAAGTATCAGTAAGCCTGTTATTGCTGAGTAAGTGCCTTTGATAGCACTGTCGAAGACACCTTCTATTACTTTGCTGATGATTGAGAATAGACTGATGGGGCAGTAATTGGCTTAATTGGATTTGTCCTGCTTTTTGTGGACAGGACATAACTGGGCAATTTTCCACATTATCGGGTAGATATAAACATACAGATTAGGAACAGGAGAAGGCCATTCGGTCCCTCGAGCCTGCTCTGCCATTTGATAAGATCATGGCTAATCTGATTGTGGTCTTAACTCTACTTTCCTGTCTAACCCCATAACCTGTGAATCCCTTGCCAATCAAGAATCTATATAGCTCAGCCTTAAAAAAATTCAATGACCCTGCTTCCATAGCTCTCTGGGGAAAAGAATTCCACGGACTCACAACCCTCTGAGAGAAAAAAATTCTCCTCATCTCCGTCTTAAATGGAAGACCCCTTATTTTAAAATTTAAACCCCTTACTTTTAAGATGTAGCTGTCCTGAAACAGCACGGCTAGGGCCACTGCCACTTATGAAACACGAGTCTTCAGTACTACTGCTGGGATGTCGTCTGGGCCCCTCCCTTTGCTGCATCGTGTTCCTTCAGCCGCTTCTTAATATCACGTGGAGTGAATCAAATTGGCTGAAGACTGGCATCTGTGATGCTGGGGACCTCAGAAAGAGGCTGAGATGAATCATCCATTCGGCACTTCTGGCTGATGATGGATGCAAATGCTTCAGCCTTATCTTTCGAACTAACGTGCTGGGCTCCCCTATTATTGAGGATGGGGATATTTTTGGAGCCTCGTCCTCTGGTTCGATGTTTACTTGTCCACCACTATTTAGGACTGGATGTGGCAGGACAGCATTATTAGAGGCACACAACACAAAAAAACAAGAAAGTTATGCTCAAGTTTTAACAGCACTTTGAGTGCACCTACACAACATGGACTGCAGCAGTTTGTTACAACCGAGGTTGGAGAAATGCATTGTCTTTCACTAGTTTCACTTCTCCACGGGTCACAACATATATTTAAATGTTTTACGCAGTTACCAAGACGGCCAATTATATACTTTATCTATTTTAGTTTCAGAATAAAATCCACCAACCAGGTTTCTTAAATATAAAGTTTTGTTATTTATTAATTATAAAACAAGACTTACTCAATAAAGATGCAAAGCTTATTAACATACTGGTTGAAATATGAAAGTATAAATATATTCCCTTCTAAATAACATAACAGACGCACACACACACGTCGGTTAAAGGAAAAATAAAGAAACTTTCTCTGCAGAGATCAACTTTACAAACACAAAAATACTTTGGACAAATACTTGGTAATTCTTGAAGAGAAAGGATAAGATATGGAATTTTCCAGATAGCCCTTTGGACTGGCATCCAGGTTCATGTAGGCGGGTGTCACTAGACATATGCAGTGGTCACTAGGATCTTTTCAGAAGCAGTTCATTCAGGAGATGTCGAGAGGAAGTCGGGCAGAAGCTTCTCAGGAGAAATGCTGTGTCAGTTTCTCCAGCTGTCTCACTGGCTTCTCAGGGTTTCTCAAAGAGGTGGCACAGGTTGAGTTTGTTGCTTCTCTCTCTTAGCAGGCTTACGCCCCAACTGAACTCAAAACAATATTCAAAAATGAAACCAATACTCCTGAACCATAAAACCCAGACATGTGACATCTCAAAGGCTGTTTACTTAGCTTCAGACATGGGACTTCCAGTAAGTGTCTGTCTTTGAACAAAGTCTAAATGTCCTTCCAGTGACCCTTTTTAAAAAACGGGTGTAATGCGGTCAATTCTGGGCTCTGCACTTTAAGAAAGATGTCCAGGCCTCGTAGAGTGTACAGAAGAGATTTACTAGAATGGTGCCCGGAATGAAAGGCATTAGTTATGTGGAGAGACTGGAGAATCTGGAGTTGTAGTCCTTAGAGCACAGAAGGAGCGGGATTCAAAATTATAAAGGGCTTTGACAGAATAAATAGAAACCGTTTTCAGTGGCAGTCATATTGTCAACCAGAGGATACTGATATAAGTTAATTTGCAGACGAACCAGATGCAGATGAGGAGAAATAATTTTAGACAGTGAGTTGTAATGATCCGGAATGCGCTGCCTGAAAGGGCAGTGGAAACAGATTCAATAGTAACTTTCAAAGGGAAATTGGATAAATATTTACAAGACTATGGGGAATGAGTGGCAGTGGGGGGACTAATTGGATAGCTTTTTCAAAGAGACAGCACATGCCCGCTGGGCAAATGGTCTCTTTCTGTGCTGTATGATTCTCATTGGTTACTTAGAGCAGTGTCCAGGAGATTAATCTCTAATTCCTGGAGACTCCAGGACAATCCATGAGAGTTGGCAACCCTGATGGCCGGACCTGTTCAGACAGTGGCAAGTTTAGTATGCAAGTCATGGTCCACTGAGGGTCCCAATTGTTCTTTTGAGGGTCAATTGAGGCAGGGCCTGCACTCACAAACTCCACCCAGTATAATTTTTCAGTGCAGATGGAGAGAATGTGAGGTAAGTTTGAAATAATTTTAATGGGGATTCAGGAGAAGTACATGTGCTCCCTCCAGTACCTGCACAAGTGCCAGAAAAGAATCCTGCCCCAGGTTGCTCAACTTAATAGCAGAAAGTGAGCCACCACAATCCCAACAGCATCTAACAGCCAACCAGTTCCACTGAAGTTCTACTGAAGCAGCATCAAGACAAAGCATTGGTTAGGAGTCGAAAGAAAATTATGCAGATGTGCTACGACATTTTTTGATGCGAACATACCCACATTCACACACAAACAACTGTGTGTTACTTGCATGATTTCAGAAATGATCAGAAACTCATTTCAGGAACAATGTAAGCACAGATCTGGCCGGATGTATCACTGTCCAACTTCCTGATTTGACTCTGGGCAATTGTGTAAAATGAGCAATATCAATTTACCTGCCCATTATACAGTGCTACCTTTCTTTCCATCTTTCCTTCCTTACTTTCTTCTTTACCTTTCTTTCCTTCTTCTTTCCTTCCTTTCTTCTTTCATTCCTCTTTCCTTTTTTTCTTTCTCTCTATCCTTCTTTATTTTCTTCCTTTCTTCTTTTCCCTTCTTTCCTTTTTTCCCTTACTTTCCTTTTTTTTTTCTCCCTTAACTCTTTCTTTCCTTCTTCTTCCTTTCCTGTAATGGTCATGCTGACAATATTATGTATTCAGTGGTGTCTTCTGTCAACTAGTGAGCTTTGCCTGTCACTGCCTACACTTGATCTGACTTAGGGAAGATCAATGGTCACTTGCTGCCAAATTACTGATCAGTTGGTGCATACATTCAGCATGGATGTGACAACAAGAAGTCTGAATGTTTGCCAAAGCCAGCAGAATATCCTATGGAGCATCTTTCTAAGAATGAATCAACAAATAATTAAATTAATAAATAAGCACAGTTCTTATGTTTTTTTTCCAAAGAAATCCTATGAGTTATGCAAAAAGTTGTAAATCCCACAGGAATTCAATTATATCTGAAAGAGCCTAATGAGCTCTCAAAGGAGAAGTTAAACCTCTTACAACCTCATTTTGTTGTGCTTTCTGGCTGATTAAACCTGTGAATTGCCACACACATCATTTAAATTAACGTTTGAAATGTTGATTCTTGTTCCTTATTTCAGCAATCATCCACATCACACTGCTGCAAAGCATTAATCAATCATTCGTTAATCTGAAATGAATATACAGTGAGGTACTGTGGGAAGCATGGTGCTGAAGTTATAGGTCTTTTACTAAGAGTTCTAGCTTGAAATCCTGATAGACATTTCCACTTAAGCTTCTCTTCCCTTGACCAGTTATCTGACAGGTCAAGGTAATGATGCCTTCTTAAGTGAATTTCCAAGGTGAAAGTGAAGAGCCAAGGCTGAGAGTGGAGGGCACCTCCAACATTCCAAAGAGCTGGAGAGACATTAAGATAATTCAACAGTGCAAAAAAAAAAATGCCTAGCAGCAGCCCTTCAAGTACTGGAAATACTCAATAGACCAGGCAGCATCTGTGGAGACAGAATCAGAGCTAACTTTTCAGAATGATCAACTTTCATCAGAATGGGAAAATCACAGTATCACAGAATTGTTACAGCGCAGAAGGAGGTCATTCAGCCCATTGTGTCTGCACCAGCTTTCCGAAATTACAATTAACCTAGTGCCATTCCTCCGCCTCCTCTTTGTAACCTTGCACGTTCTTCATTTTCATAGAAGATGTAACACGTTTTCATAGAATCATAGAATGAATACAACACAGAAGGAGGCCATTTGGCCCACTGAGTCTGTTAAGTTTTCGCTGGTTTGTTGGATATATCTGATTTATCTCAGATGTAAAAATCACACGTATTAAATCACCAACTGGTTTATTTACAGTACTTAAAAATATCTCAACACTTAGAAGATCTCAGTACAATGCTTTTCTCAGAACAGTCTCTGTTTCTCTGGAACATTCCAGCCCAGTCTTTTTTTAGCTTCAGTTTCAACACACTAGGCTTAAGTAATTGAACACAGTGAACACTGATAAGTGGACAGACTAATATAATCAAACCCAGATCAATCAAACACTACATTTCTCCCTTTTGACTGAAGAAATTGTTTTTAATTACAGTATTCCAAACATCAAAAATATATATATCTAGTCATTTCTTAGTGTTCAGCTTATCTGTTTGTCTAAGTACAGACATAGTCTTTGAAATAGGAAGGTCTGCTAGGTCTGCGATTAGATTTATAACTTTGAGGTTGTGGATCTGTTTGATCAGATTATTAACTTCGTGTAAAGGAAAAGGAAATGTATCCTCAAAACCACTATCCTCAAAATATCCTGGTCTGCTCCCTATCAAATGTCTTGCATTCCTCTTGCTGTTGTCATTCAACAGTTAAGCATTTGTACTGAGCAAACGTTTAATCTGCTTCGGACCTGATACTGATGAAACAAGTCTGCAGTTGTGATTTTATTTGATTCAAACCCAATATCTAACTTTAAATTGTGGATCCCTTGCACCTGTACATTTATTAAAGTATACTTTTCCATCACTAACACTATCTGCAATAGTATTACAGCTAAGCATATCAGCTACCCGGTTGCATGAACCTACAAGATACTCGACCTCGAAGTTATACTGATGTAGACGATCTGCCCATCTGTAAATGTGTAGAGGTTGATCACCTGATCCTGATGTAGCTAATAATGTAGTCAAAGCTTGGTGATCGGTGCGGAGAGTGAACTTTCTGCCAAAAAGATACATGTTCCAATGTTCACATACATAGATGCAGTCCAGTGCTTCCCACTCTCCAGTAGAGTATTTATGTTCAGTTTTCGACAACAGGCATGACGCAAAAGCTATTGGTCGTTCGCATCCATCAATGGACTGTGTGAGTACAGCGCCAATTGCAGTTCCCGACACATCTGTTGCAACACACGTTTCCACATGTGGGCTGAAATTTGCGAAGACTGGTGGAGATGCTATCTTCACCTTTAACATTTCAAATGCTGTTTGCTGTGCGACAGTCCATTCCCAGTGAGCCTCTTCACATAGTAGCTTCTGAAGAGGCTCCACAATCTTTGTGTAATTCGGAACGAATCTGTGATAAAAGTTGATAGTACCAAGGAACAATGCCAACTCTTTCACATTAGACAGTGTTGGAAGCACATGAAAGGCTTTGACATTGTCATGTGTAGGCGTTATTCTAGCTGCGGTCACTCTGTAACCTAGAAAGTCAATTTCAAATGCCGCAAATGTGCATTTGTCCTTGCTAAGCGTCAAATTGTGTATTGCAAGTCGAGTGAGCAGTGCTGATAATCGCTGATCATGTTTAGCTTTGACCCTTCAATGGACAACGACGTCGTCAAGTAGTTGAGCATCCCCTCGACATCCAACAAGACTGAAAAAACTATCCTTTGGCGTGAGCTAGGTGCTGAACTTAGTCCAATTGGCATTTTGCGGTACTGAAACACACCTTCATGTGTAACAAAAGCTGTAAGATATGAGCTTTGTTCGCTCGAGGTATCTGAAGAATACTCCGTCACATATCAAGCTTTGTGAATACTGTGGAATCATGAAATGATGTTGGCAGTTCTTGAATTGTAGGAAATGGATACTTGTCTGGTATGATAGCTTTGTTGACTGCCTTAAGATCAACGGATAGTCTAAGTTCTCCATTTTTTCAGTGTGCAATGATATTCATGGCGATGAGTTGATTCAATGGTACCATCTGCTTCTAGTCGTTTCAGCATCTGTGACACTTCGGCACGGATTGCAAATGGCATCCAAATCAAATATTAAGAAACTGGTTGAATTGATGTGTCAATGCGAGGAGCATGACAGTACCCTTTGATCTCCCCAAATCTAGTAAATAAGGAAGGATACTGGCCTGTATAATCTGCAATATCAATCCCATTAATGTGTGCTCCGGTGGGGTCAGCGAGTTTGAATTCAAGCTTATCGATAAGGTTTACCCCCATAAGGCTTCGGCCTTTGGCTACATAGAAAGATAACCTGTCTGGGGTGACATTTTTGTAGCGTACTGGAACTGTGATCATCCCTGAAACTGGAATGATAGTGTTGTCATAAGCTTGAAGAGTGTCTGTTGCAAGAGTGAGAGAAACTTGTGAACTTGAGTTTGTCACTCAAAATAGATGCTTTGGCGTCAACGTCGATAAGAAGTGACACTGAGATACCTGCGAACTCAACTGAACATTCCTTAAAATGACCTGGGGCTTTACTTTTTGTGATGGTAAATACATGTTGTACCTCACTCTCAGGAAGAGATTCCTCCATGCGTCGAACCAATGAAGTCTTTTCCTTTGACGACCTTTGCAAAATTGTTCCACTTTAAACGTGAGTTACACATTTCCCCTTGAGCTGGACATGGTGTTGTGACTTGATGAACATTTCCACATATTGGGCACAGTTTTGAAGGTAACTGACCATGATGGGGCATGTTTTGATGAGGTTGCTGAGGTCTTCTTGACTATAACCCTCGCACTGAAGCTGGTTGTGCAAACTGTGTCTGCAACCCTGAGTCAAAGGGTGCATGTTTGTGTAACCTCTTTGAATCTAACATGGCAGATTCAATTTGGACTGCCAAGGTTATGGCTTTTTCCATGTTTAAATCATCACCCTCCATGAGTACACGTTTCCTAATTTGTGGAATTGAAGTCTTTTTAATTAATTGGTCACAAATTAGTTTGTTGGTTAGTGTGTCAAATTTACATGTAGACGCCAATTGCTGCAATGCTGTCACGTATTGTTTAATGGACTCACTATGTCCCTGGGATCTCTGGTGGAATGCGTATAGCTCTAACATCACACAGTTCTTTGACCCGAAGTATTTTTTGAGTGCGCTTACCACTATATCAAACATTTTATGAGCTGGCCTTCTGCTCCAAGGCAACATATGAGTATCGCTTTCTTGCGGTTCACTGCCACTTCTGTGCTGTCCATCCCCGTAGCAAGCAAGTAGGTCTTGAACCCTGAAAGCCATCGCTCCCAGGACAAAGGAGGATTTCTCGGCAATGAAAGGAATGGATTGGGAGCTGATAAAATTAAACATGACTGAACCATTCTGGTTGCCATTTTTTGATATATTTTCACCAGTTTGCTGGATATATCTGATTTATCTCAGAGCTATACAGATATCATACTTGTATTAAATCACCAATGGGTTTATTTACAGTACTTTAAAATATCACAGCACTTACATGGTCTCAAAACAATGCCTTTCTCAGAACAGTCTCTGTTTCTCCAGAACATTCCAGCCCTGCCAATTTCAATACACTAGGTTTAAGTAATAAAACACAGTGAACACTGATCAGTGGACAGACTAATACAATCAAACCCAGATCAATCAAACAATACAGAGTCTACGCTGGCTCTCCACGGAGCAATCCAATCAGTCCCATTTCCCTGCATGATCCCCATAGCCCTGCAATTTTATTTTCTTAAACTGGCCATCCAATTTTCTTTTGAAATCATTGATTGTCTCTGCTTCCATCATCCATGTGGGCTTCTTGCACACATTCCCTCTGCCTCATCCAAAACTTTCAATCTGTGTCCCCTAGTCCCTGTACCATGCATTAATGGGAACAGATTTTTCTTGTCTAATTTATATATGCCTGTCATAATCTTATACACCCGTATCAAATCTCACCTCAGTCTCCTTTGCTTCAGGGACAACACCTCCAGCTTTTCCAACCTAACCTTGTAACTAAAATCCTCCATCTCTGCAACTATTCTTGCATCTTCCCAAGGACTCTCACATCCTTTTAAAAGTGTGGTGACCAGAACTGGATGCAATGCTCTAGCTGGGGCCTAACCAGAGCTTTATAAAGGTTCAGCATAACTTCCCTGCTTTTGTACTCAATGCTTCGATTTTATGAAGCCCAAGATCCCATATGTTTTGCTAAATTACTCTCTCAATATCTCCTGCCATCTTCAAAGATCGATGCACATGCACCCCAGGTTCCTACAAACTCTTTAGAACTGCACTATTAACTCAATATTGCCTCACCCTATCCCTCCAAAATGCATCACCTCACACTTGTCTGCATTAAATTTCATCTGCCACTTGTCTGCCATTTTGTTTGCCTATCTATGTCCTATTGCAGGCAGTTTATATCATCTTCACTGTTTGCCACTCCTTCAAGTTTGGTATCATCATCAAATTTTGAAATTTGACTCTGTAGTTCAATAACCAAGTTATTTATATAGACATATATATATATATATAAATAAAGTGGTCCTTGAACTGATCCTTGGGAAAACCACTGTCTACCATCCTCCAATCTGAAAATCAACCATTTACCATGACTCGCTGTATTCTGCCTTTAAGCTAATTTTTTATCCAATTGGACACTGACCCTCCTGTTCCATGAGCCTCAAGTTTGTTAACCAGCCTTTTATGTGATATTTTATCAAACGCTTTCTTAAAATCAATATCGACAACATCCACCACATTCCCTTCATCAACCTTCTCTGTTTCTTCATCAAAAAATTCAATTAGATTAGTCAAATATGATCTGCCTTTTACAAATCCGTGCTGGCTATACTTAATGAACCTCAGGGTTGACTGACAGTATAATGAACAGTCTTACAAACACAGCACAGAACAATCAAAAACAAAATATTTTCCCCCTTGTGGACTTCGTAGACTAAGGAGCTTATTTTGAATTAAACCTTCATAATCATTAACATTGAGTCATTTCTTAAAGTCCATTTGTTCCTTTAAGATATGGAGGTCGCCTATGATGGTGCCGAAATCGATGATTGTGGTTCAGCGTGATCATCTTGATGAGGTAAATGATCAACATCACGATTGCTAATCAGAAAAGGAAATTTATCCTTACCGTCACGATTGTCGAAATCTCCAGATCAGCTCACAATCAAGCATCTCACGTTCTACTTGCTGTTGTCATCAAAACATAAGCATTGGTACTGAGCATCCGCTTGATCTGCTTCAGTCGTGATAGAGACCACGCAAGCTTGTGGTTGTGAATTTGATGCAAATCCAATCTCCAACTGTGAATCGTGCTTTCCTTGCGCATGCTCGCTTATCTGCGTATGCTTTTGCTTTGTCTTGTGACTTCGCAATTTCTTCTGTTTCTGCTCTGACATTCACGTTGAATAACCGTGACTGCTGAAGAATGGTCAGCGGCTTGTGAATGTTATGATCAATCATAAGTTCGGCCTGTGTCTTTCCGGTCAGGTAGTGCCAGGTGGATCAATAAGTGCAAAGTAGGATATGCATTGATTGTTTGAACGCTTTCCCCTCCGACATGCTACCTCTCAAACTTTCCTTGATCACCTTACTGAAACGTTTGATGCCCCCATTCAATTTCAGGATGCATTGCGATGTCAAATGGTGGAGAATTCTGTAGCTTGTTGAGAACTCCGTGAACTAGCTGGAAACAAACTGCTGTTCAGTGTCTGTAATGATAGTCTCTGGCAACACCACTTTGTACAACTAGAATGTCTATGACCGAAGTAGTTATGGAATTTGTTGGAGCAATTTCCATCCATTTGTTATGTAGATCATGAACAACAAGCAAAAAATGTTGATTGCTAGGGGCTGCATGCACTTCTTTGAAAATATTTACTTGCAGTTGTTGCCATGGTTTTAATGGCCATGGAGTTGGTTGTAGAGTTGTGGGACATCGTTTAGCAGATTTTTCCGTGAGAGTAAGTGGTGCGCAGTTTCTGATGACTCTTCTATGCAGCAATCTATTGTTGTCCACAAGACATCACAAAAAACACAATGTGCCTTTAACAAATCCTCACTGGCTTTCCTTAATTAATTTACAATGACTGTTAACTTTGTCCCCGACTATCATTTCTAAAAGCTTTCCCACCACTGAGGTTAAAATGACTGGCCTGGAGTTGCTGGGCTTATCCTTTCACCCTTTTTTAAACAAAGGTTGACATTTCATTGCATTACATTTCTAACCTTTGCCAATTCTAATGAAAGGTCACTGACCTGAAACGTTAACTCTGCTTCTTGCTCCACAGATGCTGCCAGATCTGCTGAGTATTTCCAGCATCAGCAGTATTTTGCTTTTATCTTAGTGTTTAATTCACTGCCACTTCTCTTCCAGGAATGCCTACCTTGAAGAAGTTCTGCTCTTCACTCTGACGGGATTTTTATTTGTCTCTTTTACCTTGTTCACCTTCATTGCTTTCTATTGCTCTCCTGGCATTTGATAAAGTGTCTACCAAAACTCATTTTCTTGATGGTTCCCTCACCACCTGCCGCAGACCCAGTCTAGCAGCTATGTCATAGAGAGATACAGCAGTGAAACAGGCCCGTCGGCCCACCGTGTCTGTGCCAACCATTATCCACCCATTTATACTCTTCTTCTTCTTTGGCCTCCTTGTCTCGAGACACAATGGGTAAGCACCTGGAGGTGGTCAGTGGTTTGTGGAGCAGCGCCTGGAGTGGCTATAAAGGCCAATTCTAAAGTGACAGACTCTTTTACAGGTGCTGCAGATAAAATTGGTTGTCGGGGCTGTTACACAGTTGGCTCTTCCCTTGCGCTTCTGTCTTTTTTCCTGCCAACTGCTAAGTCTCTTCGACTCTCCACACTTTAGCCTCGCCTTTATGGCTGTCCGCCAGCTCTGGCGATCACTGGCAATTGACTCCCATGACTTGTGATCAATGTCACAGGCCTTCATGTCGTGTTTGCAGACGTCTTTAAAGCGGAGACATGGACGGCCGGTGGGTCTGATACCAGTGGCGAGCTCGCTGGACAATGTGTCCTTGGGGATCCTGCCAACTTCCATGTGGCTCACATGGCCAAGCCATCTCAAGCGCCGCTGGCTCAGTAGGGTGTATATACTGGGGATGTTGGCTGCCTCGAGGACTTCTGTGTTGGAGACACGGTTCTGCCACCTGATGCCAAGGATTCTCCGGAGGCAGCAAAGATGGAATGAATTGAGACGTCGCTCTTGGCTGACATACGTTGTTCAGGCCTCGCTGCCGTAGAGCAAGGTACTGAGGACACAGGCTTGATACACTCGGACTTTTGTGTTCCGTGTCAGTGTGCCATTTTCCCACACTCTCTCGGCCAGTCTGGACATAGCAGTGGAAGCCTTTCCCACGCGCTCGTTGATTTCTGCATCGAGAGACAGGTTACTGGTGATAGTTGAGCCTAGGTAGGTGAACTCTTGAACCACTTCCAGAGCGTGGTCGCCGATATTGATGGATGGAGCATTTCTGACGTCCAGTCCCATGATGTTCATTTTCTTGAGGTTGATGGTTAGGCCAAATTCATTGCAGGCAGCCGCAATCCTGTCAATGAGTCTCTGCAGACACTCTTCAGTGTAAGATGTTAATACAGCATCGTCAGCAAAGAGGAGTTCCCTGATGAGGACTTTCCATACTTTGATCTTCACTCTTAGATGGGCAAGGTTGAACAACCTGCCACCTGTGTGGAGGAAAATTCCTTCTTCTGAAGACTTGAACACATGTGAGAGCAGCAGGGAGAAGAAGATCCCAAACAGTGTGGGTGCAAGAACACAGCCCTGTTTCACGCCACTCAGGATAGGAAAGGGGTCTGATGAGGCGTCGCTATGCTGAATTGTGCCTTTCATATCGTCATGGAATGAGGTGATGATACTGAGTAGCTTTGGTGTGCATCCTATTTTTTCTAGTAGTATGAAGTGACCACGTCTGCTGACGAGGTCAAAGGCTTTGGTGAGATCAATGAAAGCAACGTAGAGGGGCATCTGTTGTTCACGGCATTTCTCCTGGCTGGCGAAGGGAGAACAGCATGTCAATGGTGAATCTCTCTGCTTGAAAGTCACACTATGCCTCAGGGTAGACACGCTCAGCCAGCTTCTGGAGCCTGTTAAAAGCAACTCGAGCGAAGGCTTTCCCCACTATGCTGAGCAGGGAGATTCCACGGTAGTTGTTGCAGACACCGCGGTCACCCTTGTTCTTATAGAGGGTGATGATATTGGCATCGCGCATGTCCTGTGGTACTGCTCCCTCGTCCCAGCACATGCCAAGCAGTTCGTACAGAGCTGAAGGAAAATATACCCTTTTATACTCATCCTACATTAATCCCATATTCCCTACCACCTACCGACACCAGGGGCAATTTACAATGGCCAATTTACCCATCAACCTGCAAGTCTTTGGCGGTGGTAGGAAACCGGAGCACCCAACAGAAACCCACGCGGTTACAGGAAGAACTTGCAAACTCCACACAGGCAGTACCCAGAACCGAACTCCGGTCGCTAGAGCTGTGACCTCTCATCCTTTATAATAGATTCTAACATTTTCCCTACTGCAGACGTCAAACTAACAGATCTGTAGTTCTCTTTTTTCTCTCGCTCCCCTCTGAAATAGTGGGGTTCCATTTGCTACTTTCCAGACTTCAGGGACCTTTCCAGAATCTATAGAATTTTGCAAGATAGCCACTATCTCTATAGCCACCTCCTTCAATAATCTGGGATTTAGCTCATCTGGTCCAGGGGATTTATCAACCTTCAATCCAATTAATTTTTCAAGTATTACCTCTTTATTGATACTAATTACTTTCAGTTCCTCATTTTTACAAGTCCGTTGGTCCCACCCCTGTCTCTAATAAGGATTGGAAGATTATGGCCAGTACTTCCTCAATTTCTACCCTTACTTCTGTCAGGAAGTCCACAAGCAGGAAAAAGGAGAGGGGAGAGGAGGAATGCACAAATGGGAAGGTCTGTGATAGGGTGGAAAGCAGTTCTGATTAAATTAACAGATTATAAAGTAGAATGGGCCAATATTCTCTGGAGTTTAGAAGAATGACAGATGATCTCACTGAACCATATATCATTCTTAGAGGGCTTGATAGAGTAGATGCTGAGAAGCTTTTTCCCCACCTAGAACTAGGGATCATCATCTCAGGAAACTCAAAATTGAGACATGCTTTAAAGCTAATGAATTGTGGTCATTTGATATTGTTGTTGAGTGGTATTACAAGACTAGATGGGGTGAAGTTCAAACCCATTTTCCCATTATGCACCTTGCCCATTTTTCCCTTCTGTTGACCTCAAGGAGCTCAGATGGGCAATCGCAGGCCCAAGGTCTGTGACTTTGTAACTGCAAAACTAATGGACTGAAAGACATGTGCTATGAATTATAATTTCAGGCCTAAGCTTCATACAAGTGTCAAGACAATTAGATCATAGAATTATCCCTTTATTTTCCAGTGTAATGAGAGCCCTACTGGCCTCCAGTGAAGTCTCCTTTAGAACAACAGACACAGCAAGGAACAACAGGGAGAACAAGATTCACAGGCCAAAGATTTTCACTTGAGCATCACTGTAACAGCAATGTAAAGGGAACGCTTATGCATGGCTGTTCTTTAGTTTGAATCATTGGGTGGCAGCCTCTGCAAGTTTGTACTGAAGAGAACTTGCATTTAAAAAGTTAGGACAGTTCTTCTTGGAACAAAGGTTAAGAGGTGCCCTAACTGAGGTCTTCAAGGTGATGAGAGATATTGAGAGTAGCTAGAGAAAAACAATTCCCTCTGGTGAGTGGGTCACTAAAATTATTGACAAAAAATCTACAGGGGAGATAAGGAGAAATGTTTTCATTCAGAAAGTTGTCAGGATCTGGAACATTCTGCTTGAAAAGGTGATGGAAGCTGATTCTGTAATAATTTTACTGACAAGGGAGTTGGACAGGTACATGAGGATGAGGTACTTATGCACAAGGAGCAGGTATTTGGGTCCAAGCACGACTGCTTTTTGAAAGAGCCTGCCCAGACATGATGGGCCAAATGGCCTGCCTCTCGACAGTAAGTTTCTATGATAGAGTGCCTTTCATGATCTCAGGACCTCTCATAAACACTTTACAGAGATGTACTTTTGAAGTGTAATCATTGTTGTAATGAAGGAAACACAGCAGCCAATTTGCACACAGAAGATTCCACATGCAGTAATGCAATTATGATCTTTTTATAGTGATATTGGTTGAGGAATACATTTAGACCAGGATTATCTCCACTATTCCATGGAATCTTTTACATCCACTTGAAAGGGCTGCCAGGGCTTTGGTTTGGCATCTCATTGGCACTGCACTGGAGTGCCAACCTAGATTCTGTACTCAAGTTTCTAAAGTAGGACTTCACCTAGGACCTTCTGACACAGAGGCAAGAGTGATAGCACTGAGCCACAATTGCACCCTTTGCTCCATTACTCCTTTAACAATATTTCCCAACCCTGTGATCTCCACCATCCAGAAGGACAAGGGCAGTCAGTGCATGGGAACACCACCAAACTCCCCTCCAAGTCACAAACCATTCTGACTTGTACTAAATCATTGTTGCTTCATCATCGTTGGGTCTTAATCCTGGAACTCCTCCCTAAAATACTGTGGGAGTGCCTTCACCACACAGGCTCCAGTGGATCAAGAAGGCAGCTTACCACCATCTTCTCAAGGGATGGGTAATAAATTGTATCCTTGCCAGAGATGCCTATATCCTAAGTGACCCATATCGCAGTGGATCTTCAATGTTGTTGAGATAAGGAAGTTGTGTTTGACACAACATAAACTCAGCTTGCCTTTTTAGTGCAGAGATGTATTAAAAAGTGCTGTAGAGTTTGCATTAAAATCTGCAGGACAGCTACAGACAGAGCCATCGCTACTTTGAAAATAAGAGATGGATCAGCCAAGAATGGCAGCTCCTAAGGCAACGACCTAAATCTCCATGCAAGAAAAAGCTCATCTGAAGTAATTACAGTCTCCGCACTGTATATTGCCTTAATCAAAATGGAATCATAATGTAAAGGGAAGTTTTGAATGATTATCTAATATCCTTGGAGGTTTTTCACAATCTATCTTGTCAAAAAAAGTGAATTTTAAACTACTGCACCTTCACAATTTATTATCCAGCTGAGTGATTGGGAACATTTTAAATTATGTATTTGATTCTATTTTTATGTCATATTTTTGCAGTTTATCAATGGCAAAGTTAATAATTGTTTGTTCTCATCACTTTTCATGCTACTGAAAATTAATAAATCTTGTCAAATGAAGTCAAGTTTAAGTCCTGTCTAATTGATTTGTTAAGAAAGATATTTAAATGGAAACAGTTGAACTCTCGAATGCAATTTCTTAAAAGATAAAGTCATGATTATATTGTTTGTCATGTGATTGTGTAAAACAAGCATGTTGGCACTAATCAAAGAGAGGTGGCTGCGGTAGATCGGACATATCCGCAGGATGGAAGTTGGTAACATACCCAAGACCCTTCTGTATGGCGAGGTAGCCGGGGCAAGATGACCGGTGGGGCGCCCATAACTTCGCTTCAAGGATGCCTGTAAGCCTGACATGAAGGCCTTAAATGTTGACTATCATACCTGGGAGTCACTAGCTGGCGAATGAGGGAAATGGCGACACATCCTGTGGACTGGGGTGCACTACCACGACGATCAGCTGCTAAGGCAGCTTGGCGACAGGTGCCAATGCTGAAAACAACAACTCACAGCACCATTTGGCAGCTTCACGTGCAGCACTTGTAGCAGAACCTGTTTCTCAAGGATTGGCCTTCACAGCCATCAGCAAAGATGCATCAAGAGAAGACACCCCACCTAAATGGATTGTTTGCTGCGGATTCATCATCTTTAAATAGATGGAAGGATGCCAACCAACCAACCAAACATGTGGGTACTGAATGCATATTTTAATCACTTCTAAACTCTGAGACTCTTATATTACAGTCATCAGTTTAAGATTAGTTTTCATTGCCTAGGTAGGTGGAGAAGAATGCAGGAGATTGTCTTGTGGAGGCAGAGGACATGGCTGATGTACTAAGGACAGACAGAGGCTTGGTGGTAATGTCACTGAGCTAGTAATTCAGAGACCCAGGCTAATATCCTGGGAACATGGGTTCAAATCCCGCCACAGCAGCTGGTGGAATTTAAATTAAATTAATTAATACAAATCTGGAATTGAAACTCGTCAACAATGTTGACCATAAAGCTACCATCAATTATTGTAAAAACCCATCACTAATGCCTCTACAGGGAAGAAAATCTGCTGTTCTTACATGGTCTGGCCTACATGTGACTCCTTTGAGTTGACTCTCAACTGCGCTCTGAAGTTGCCTAGCAAGCCATTCAGTTGTACAACACCACTACACAAAAGTTGAAAAGGAATAAAACTGAATGGAACACCCGTCATCGACCTAGGCACTGACTCTGCAAAGTCCTCTTTAGTAACATTTGGGGGCTTGTGCCAAATGTGAGAGAGCTATCCCACAGACTAGTCAACAGCCTGACATAGTCATACTCACGGAAACATGGAAACATACCTTCCATCCAATGTCCCATACACTGCCATATTCCTGCATATGCCTTGTCCCACCAGCAGGATAGACCCACCAGAGGTGGCAGCACAGTGGTTTACAGTCAAGACGAAGTCAACATTAACTCCGGACCCCATGAAATCTCACGGCAGCAGGTAAACATGGGCAAGGAAACCTTAAGCTGATTACCAACTACAGTTCTCCCTCAACTGATGAATCAGAACTCCTCCAAGTTGAACAAGAAGCACTGAGAGTAGCAAGGGCACAGAATGTACGCTGGGTGGAGGAGTTCAATGTCTATCACCAAGAGAGGCTTGGTAGCACCACTACTGACTGAGCTGGCTGAGTCCTGAATGACACAGCTACTAGACTGGGCCTGCGGCAGGTGGTGAGGGAACCAACAAGAGGGAAAAACCCACTAGACCTTATCTTCACCAATCTAACTGTTGCAGATGCATCTGTTCATGACAGTATTGGTAGGAGTGACCATTGCATAATCCTTGTGAAAACAAAGTTCCATCGTCACATTGAGGATACCCTCCATCGTGTTGTGTGGCACTACCTCCGTGCTAAATAGGATAGATTCATAACAGATCTAGCAATACAAAACTAGGCATCCATGAGATGCTGTGGGCCATCAGCAGCAGCAGAATTGTATTCAAACACAACCTGTAATCTCATGGCCCAGCATATCGCTCACTCTACCATTGCCATCAAGCTTGGGGATCAACCCTGGTTCAATGAGTGCAGGAGGGCATGCCAGGAGCAGCACCAAACATACCTAAAAATGAGGTGTCAACCCGGTGAAGTTACAACATAGGACTACTTGCATTCCAAACAGCGGAAGCAGCATGTGATAGACAGGGCCAAGCAATCCCACAACCAACGGATCAGATCAAAGCTATGCAGTCCTGCCACATCCAGTTGTGTATGATGGGGGACAATTAAACAACTAACAGGAGGATACCCATCCTCCGTAATGGAGGAGCCCAGCACATCAGTGCAAAAGAAAAGCTGAAACATTTGCAACCATCTACAGCCTGAAGTGCCAAGTGGATGATCCATCACAGCCTCCTCCTGAGATTCCCAGCATCTCAGAGGCCAGTCTTCAGCCAATCTGATTCACTTCAAGAAATGGCTGAAGGCAATGGATACTGCAAAGGCTATCGGTCCTGACAATATCCCAGCTATAGTACTGAAGACTTGTGCTGCAGAACTAGGCACGCCACTAGCCAAGCAGTTCCAGTTCAGCTTCAATACTGGTCAGCCCGACAATTTGGAAAAATGCTCGGTTATGTCTTATCCACAAAAAGCAGGAGAAATCCAATCCGAACAATTACTGCCCCATCACTCTACTCTCGATCATCAGCAAAGTGATGAAAGGTGTCGTTGACAATGCAATCAAGCACCTCTTAAACAGCAATAACCTACTCACTGACTATCAGTTTGGGTTCTGCCAGGGCCACTCAGCTTCTGACCTCATTACTGCCTTCGTCCAAACATGGACAATGGATCTGAACTCAAGAGGTGAGGTGAGAGTGACAGCCCTTGACATCAAGGCAGCATTTGACCAAGTGTGGCATCAAGGAACCCTAGCAAAACTGAACTCAACGAAATCAAGGGGAAACCTCTCCACTGATTGGTGTCATACCTAGCACAAAGGAAGATGGTTGTGGTTGTTGGAGGCCAATCATTTTAGCCTCAGGACATCACTGCAGGAGTTCCTCAGGGTAGTTTCCAAGCCCAACCAACTTCAGTTGCTTCATCAATAACCATACTTCCATCATAAGGTCAGAAGTGGGGAAGTTCGCTAATGATTGTACGATGTTCAATACCATTTGCAACTCCTCAGATACTCAAGCAGTCCATGTCCATATGCAGCAAGACTTGGACAACATTCAGGCTGGGGCTGATAGGTGGCAAGTAACATTCGTTCAACACAAGTGTCAGGCTGAAATGATTTATGACTTTAACCCCTTATAGGGACTAAACCAAATCAGGAGTCTATCCCTATGAATCTCCTTTCATCAAGTTCAAACCAGACAAATTCTCAGACACTTATTTAGGTCCAAAGAATTGTACTAGCTTTCCCTCAGAGAAAGAAAACCAACAGAGAATATTACCATTTTTCGAATAGCTTATTTTTAATTATGGCTAAGTCATAAATATCCCAGATATTAGAAGGGTCTGGGAAACTCTCTTCAATACGTATCTCTCCACTTAAAGAGACACAGAGAGGGTGTTCTTGCATTTGTATACAGAATACTACATGAGATGATTTATTAACTTTTATATATTTATTAAAGAATTTAACATGCAATAAACTTCTTAAGTGGATAACTATATCACAAAATCAAATATTCCTGAGAGATGTAACACATATTCTTATTTCTAACATAGAATCCAAAATTTTAACCTTGCTAATGTTACAGCAAAATTATCTTAGAATATCCAGAATATCCATCAAAATTTAAAGTACACTTTTACCTTAAATCCCCCAAGTAAGGCATGGGGTGAGAAGTGTTGTTTGAGGATATGATATCCCTAAGCTTTGCTTTCAAAACCTCTCATTTTTATACTATTTCTAAGGTGTCATCTGACTTCCAGCATTTAGGTGACCTTCCTGAGTTCCTTTTAAAATCCATATTTTTAATCACAATTTCCACTTAATGTTTTACTGGAATTAGAAGTTGTGAGCTTTTATCTGTCAAAATGTTTATAATTGTGTTTACTTGACTTCTTGTTCCTGTTAGTCCATTTTCTATAATTGCCTTTTTTATGGTACGTTAAAGCAACCTTCAGAGCTGATTTGTCTGCATCAACAACCCCATAAACTAATTAAGTTTATTGCTACCTCTTACTGATGTCACACAGGATATTTCAATGTGTGTGTTTATCTTCTAGTTCCCTGGCAACAGAAATTTTAGTCTAACAGGGACCTTGAAATATTTAACTCAACATTCTTAAAGGGGAATTTCAGTGAGGTCTAAAAACTGACCATCCATTCAATCTTTAACTCTAAAAGGCACAGTACACTAACTATTTCCAAATTCTACTTAATCAAACCTATTACACCTATATTCCATCACAAGGCAATTACGATCTCAAATAAGAGAGAATCTAACGATCTCCCCATGACATTCAATGGCATTACTGTCACTGAATTCCCCACTATCAACATCCTGGGGGTTACTATTGACCAGAAACTGACTGGAACAGCCACATAAATACTGTGGCTACAGCAGCAGGTCCGAAACTGGGAATTCTGCAGTGAGTAACCTCCATAAATTTGCCCAGGCATGCGCCATGGAGAGGTCACTCCAAAATCACTGACCACCTCCAGGCGCGTATCCATTGTCTCTCGAGATAAGGAGGCCCAAAAGAAAGAAGAAAGAAAGAAAGAAAACCCATGTCCTAACTCCCTAAAGCCTGTCCACCATCTACAAGGCACAAGTTAGGAGTGTAATGGAATACTTTCCACTTGCCTGGATGGGTGCAGCTCCAACAACACTCAAGAAGCTCCACACCATCCAGGACAAAGCTGCCCATTGATCGGCACCCCATCCATCACCTTTAACATTCACTCCCTCCATCACCGACTCACAGTAACATCAGTGTATACCAAGATGAACTGCAGCAATGCACCAATGCTCCTTCGACAGCACCTTCCAAACCCATGACCTGTATTACCTAGAAGGGCAAGGACACCAGATGCATGGGAACATCACCACATGTAAGTTCCCCTCCAAGCCGCACACCATCCTGACCTGGATCTGTATCACCATTCCTTCACTGTCACTGCGTCAAAATCCTGGAATTCCCTTCCTAACAGCACTGCTGGTGTACCTATGACTACAGAGGTTCAAGAAGAAATCTCACCACCACCTTCTGAAGGAAATTAGGGATGGGCAATAAATGCTGGCCTTGCCAATGACGCCCACATCCCATGGAAGCACAGAAAAATGAGTATATTCCATCTGTCTTCACTGAAGAAGAGGATGCCACCAGTGTCACAGTTAAGGAGGAGGTAGTAGAGAAATCAAATAAGATAAAAAATAAAGTGGGGTACTAAATAGGTTAGCAGCACTCAAAGTAGAAATGTAACCTGGTCTGGATGGGATGTATCCAAGGTTACCGAGGAAAGTAAGGGTGGAAATTGCTAAGGTTCAGACCACAATCTTCCAATCTTCCTTAGAAATGGGAGTGCTGCCAGGGGACTGGAGAATTGCAAATGTAACACCCTGTTTACAAAAGGAGAAAGAAATAAACTCAACAACTGCAAGGCAATCCTCCTAACGTTATTGCTGAAAAGAAAAAAGACTTGCATTTATATCACGCCTTTCAGGACCACCAGACGTCTCAAAGTGCTTTACAGCCAATTAAATACTTTTTGAAGTATAATCACTGTCGTAATGCAGGAAACTATTAGAAACATTAATCTGAAACAAAATTAATTGCCACTTCAAAACATATGGGTTAATAAATAATATCCAGAACAGATTTATTAAAGGAAAAATCATATTTAACAAACTTGATTTGAGTTGCCCGATACAGTAACAGAAAGGGTTGATAAGGGTAGTGAGGTTGATGTTGTGTATTTGGATCTTCAAAAGACGTCTGATAAAGTACCACATCATATAATTGTTAACAAAATTAAAGCTCATGCGATTAAAGGGACAGTGACAACATAGAAATGAAATTGGTGAAGGGTCAGAAAGTAGAGAGTAGTGCTGAACGATTGATTTTCAGAGTGGAGGGAAGTAAATAGTTGCACCCCTCAGGGTTCAATATCAGGAAAGCTCTTCTGATCTATACTAATGACCTGCACTTTGGTATGCAGGACATAATTTCATAGTTTGCAGGTGACACAAAACTCAGAAATGTATTGAACAACGAGGAGGAGAGTAACAGACTTCAGGAGGGTATAGACAGACTAGTGAAATGGGCAGACATGAGACAGATACATTTCAAAGCAGAGAAGTAAAAAGTGATGCATTTTTGCAGGAAGAATGAGGGGTGATAATATAAACTAAATGATACAATTTTAAAGGGGCAACAGGAACAGAGAGACTTGTGGGTGTACATACACAAATCTTTTAAGGTGACAGGATACGTTGAGAAGGCTGTTAAAAAACATTCAGGATCATTGCCTTTAGAAACAGAGGCTCGAATACAAAAGCAAGAAACTTATTTATAAATCCAATTCCAGGCACCACTACATCTTCACTGTCACTGGATCAAAATCCTGGAACTCCCTTCCTGGCAGCACTGTGGGTGTACCTGCACCACATGGACTGCAGCAGTTCAAGAAGGCAGTTCACCACCACCTTCCCAAAAGCAGTTAAGGATGGGCAATAAATGCTGGCCTAGCCAGCGATGCTCATATCCCGTGAAAGAATAAAAAAAACTTTAGAAAGGATGTTAATGCCTCAGAGAGCGTGAAGAGGCAATTTATTAGAATGATGCCAGAGATAAGGGACTTCAGTTACATCATTATTATTGTCTAACCCTCAGAAGGGAGTATGTTTGTCTTCTGTGAGTACGAATTGGCTGTGAGGTCATTTTGGGACCTACAGACTTTCTGGTACGTATGGCATTTGTTGGCATGTGGGATGTCTGGTCGTGTGTTATAAGTTCAGGTCATGGCTTGTTCTTTTCACTGCTCTTGCTTTTCCTCTTTATTTTGTCATTGTTGGGTCTCAAAATGCTGGGATCCTTCCCACTGACTCTGCCTCCATCTGGATCGGTCCAGGGCGATGGTCTGCCAGGAGTTGATGTCAATGTTGCATTTCTTCATGTTGACTTTCAGCACATCCTTGAAGCATTTATTTTGCTCTCCTCTGGTGCATCTGCTCTGACTGAGCTGGGAAAAGAAGACATGCTTTGGGAGCCTGGTATCTAACATCTGAGCTATATGACCAACTCAACGAAGCTGATGGTGGATAAACATAACCTCAATGCTTGTGGTGCCTGCTTGTGAGAGGATATTGATGTTGGTGCATCTGTCCGCCTACTTGATATGTAGGATCTTCCACAGGCTACGTTGATGACTCCAGTGCTTTGAGGTGCCTCCTGTACATTGCCCATATTTCGGTCACATATTGTAAGATAGGGATTATGACCGCATGGTAGACCATGATCTTGGTTTCAGTTTTGATGTCGCGATCTTCAGACAATTGTTTCCTCAGGTGGTCAAAGGCTGCACCAGTAGATTTCAGGCAATGCTGGATTTCTTCATCAATGTCAACCTTCTGTGAAAGATAACTTCCAAGACACTGGAAGTGTTCCACATTTTCCAGGCGCTCATCATGAATCCTAATCAATGGGGCTGGGCATGTGCATTGGGAACTTGTTGATGAAGGACTTTCGTCTTTTGAATGCCGAGTGTAAGTCCAATCTTCTCAATATGCCTCAGTAAATACGTTGATGATTCTCTGAAAATTTATTCATTTCCGACACAACACTTACAGTAGCATCATCAGCATATTGGAGCTCAATGACTGAAGTCGGGGTAGTCTTAGGTTTTGGTTGGAGTCACCTGAGATTAAATAGTTTACCATCCAGTCAATAAATAAGCTGCACTCCAGGAGGGAGCTCATCTCTAGTCATACAGAGCATGGCTGCTAGGAAGATTGAAAAAAGAGTTGGGGCGATCACACTACTTAAATTCTGTCTTAACCTCAAAGGGATCTGTAATGGATCCATTGCTAAGGATCACCACGTTGCTAAGATATCATCATGAAGCAAGCAAAGGATGATGATGAATTTTACAGGACATCCATACTTCAACAGAATCTTCCAGAGTGCCTCATTGACTTACAAAGTCAATTGTCAAGTCAAAAAATGCTATGTAGAGAGGTTGATGTTGTTCGTGACATTTTTCTTGTAATTGGCGAGCTGTGAAAATCATGTCAGTGCAGCAGCTTTTTCGGGAGCAGCGAGTGAGCAGCTGGGAAAGTCAGTTTGAAAGTAAATTTAATTTCCTTTTGTTTTTCGGCGGAGGCCAGGGGGCTGCTGGGTAAGTAAAACACTATATATTTGGGCGGTTTAAAATAACTTTCCTTTCAGTGCAGCAGCTTTTTCGGGAGCAGCGAGTGAGCAGCTGGGAAAGTCAGTTTGAAAGTAAATTTAATTTCCTTTTGTTTTTCGGCGGAGGCCAGGGGGCTGCTGGGTAAGTAAAACACTATATATTTGGGCGGTTTAAAATAACTTTCCTTTCAGTGCAGCAGCTTTTTCGGGAGCAGCGAGTGAGCAGCTGGGAAAGTCAGTTTGAAAGTAAATTTAATTTCCTTTTGTTTTTCGGCGGAGGCCAGGGGGCTGCTGGGTAAGTAAAACACTATATATTTGGGCAGTTTCTGAACCTGAGACACCACACTTGTAGTGTCTCCCACCCGCCCTCCTCCTCTAACCAAAAAAAAAAGGACTCGGTGGGGTGTTTATAAGGTAAGGCTTTTTCGATTTCTCTGGTTTTATTGTGATTGGTAAAAACTTTTCGTTCCTTTTTCATTTAACTAAGTTTAAACTTAAGATTAAAAATGGCAGGAGATCTCAGACCCGTATCATGCTCCTCTTGCTCAATGTGGGAGCTCAGGGACATGGCTGATGACCCTGTCTCCTTCACGTGCAGGAAGTGTGTCCAGCTGCAGCTCTTGTTAGACCGCATGACGGCTCTCGAGCTGCGGATGGACTCACTTTGGAGCATGCGCGATGCTGAGGAGGTCGTGGATAGCACGTTTAGTGAATTGGTCACACCGCAGATTAGGATTGCTGAGGGAGAAAGGGAATGGGTGACCAAAAGGCAGAGAAAGAGCAGGAAGGCAGCGCAGGAGTCCCCTGCGGTCATCTCCCTCCAAAACAAGTATACCGTTTTGGATACTGTTGAGGGAGATGGCTCACCAGGGGAAGGCAGCAGTAGCCAGGTCCATGGCACCGTGGCTGGCTCTGCTGCTCAGAAGGGCGGGAAAAAGAGTGGAAGGGCTATAGTCGTAGGGGATTCGATTGTAAGGGGAGTAGACAGGCGGTTCTGTGGTCGAAAACGAGGCTCCCGAATGGTATGTTGCCTCCCAGGTGCACGGGTCAGGGATGTCTCAGATCGGCTGCAGAACATTCTAAAGGGGGAGGGTGAACAGCCAGTTGTCATTGTGCACATAGGCACTAATGATATAGGTAAAAAACGGGATGAGGTCCTACAAGCAGAGTTTAGGGAGTTAGGAGCCAAGTTAAAAAGTAGGACCTCAGAGGTAGTAATCTCAGGATTACTACCAGTGCCACGTGATAGTCAGAGTAAAAATGAAAGAATAGTCAGGATGAATGCGTGGCTTGAGAGATGGTGCAGGAAGGAGGGGTTCAGATTTTTGGGACATTGGGACCGGTTCTGGGGGAGGTGGGACTATTACAAATTGGACGGTCTACACCTGGGCCGGACTGGAACCAATGTCCTTGGAGGTGCTTTTGCTAACGCTGTTGGGGAGGGTTTAAACTAATGTGGCAGGGGGATGGGAACCAATTGAGGTCAGTTGACAGTGAGGAGGTAGTAACAAAAACCTGTAAGAAACTAGATAATGAAGTCAGTGTGACTAAGGGGAAGAGCAGGCAGGGAGCAGATGATGAATATAAAGGGACTGGTGGTCTGAGGTGCATTTGCTTTAATGCAAGAAGTGTAGTTGGTAAGGCAGATGAACTTAGGGCTTGGATTAGTACCTGGGAGTATGATGTTATTGCTATTACTGAGACTTGGTTGAGGGAAGGGCATGATTGGCAACTAAATATCCCAGGATATCGATGCTTCAGGCGGGATAGAGAGGGAGGTAAAAGGGGTGGAGGAGTTGCATTACTGGTCAAAGAGGATATCACAGCTGTGCTGAAGGAGGGCACTATGGAGGACTCGAGCAGTGAGGCAATATGGACAGAACTCAGAAATAGGAAGGGTGCGGTAACAATGTTGGGGCTGTACTACAGGCCTCCCAACAGTGAGCGTGAGATAGAGGTACAAATATGTAAACAGATTATGGAAAGATGTAGGAGCAACAGGGTGGTGGTGATAGGAGATTTTAATTTTCCCAACATTGACTGGGATTCGCTTAATGTTAGAGGTCCAGATGGAGCAGAATTTGTAAGGAGCATCCAGGAGGGTTTTCTAGAGCAGTATGTAAATAGTCCAACTCGGGAAGGGGCCATACTGGACCTGGTGTTGGGGAATGAGCCCGGCCAGGTTGTTGAAGTTTCAGTAGGGGACTACTTTGGGAATAGTGATCACAATTCCGTAAGCTTTAAAATACTCATGGACAAAGACGAGAGTGGTCCAAAAGGGAGAGTGCTAAATTGGGGGAAGGCCAACTACACCAAAATTCGGCAGGAGCTGGGAAATGTAGATTGGGAGCAGCTGTTTGAAGGTAAATCCACATGTGATATGTGGGAGGCTTTTAAAGAGAGGTTGATTAGCGTGCAGGAGAGACATGTTCCTGTGAAAATGAGGGATAGAAATGGCAAGATTAGGGAACCATGGATGACAGGTGAAATTGTGAGACTAGCTAAGAGGAAAAAGGAAGCATACATAAGGTCTAGGCGGCTGATGAAAGACGAAGCTTTGAAAGAATATCGGGAATGTAGGACCAATCTGAAACGAGGAATTAAGAGGGCTAAAAGGGGTCATGAAATATCTTTAGCAAACAGGGTTAAGGAAAATCCCAAAGCCTTTTATTCATATATAAGGAGAAAGAGGGTAACTAGAGAAAGGATTGGCCCACTAAAGGACAAAGGAGGAATGTTATGCTTGGACTCAGAGAAAATGGGTGAGATTCTAAACGAGTACTTTGCATCGGTATTCACCAAGGAGAGGGACATGACGGATGTTGAGGTTAGGAACAGATGTTTGATTACTCTAGGTCAAGTCGGCATAAGGAGGGAGGAAGTGTTGGGTATTCTAAAGGGCATTAAGGTGGACAAGTCCCCAGGTCCGGATGGGATCTATCCCAGGTTACTGAGGGAAGCGAGAGAGGAAATAGCTGGGGCCTTAACAGATATCTTTGCAGCATCCTTAAACACGGGTGAGGTCCCGGAGGACTGGAGAATTGCTAATGTTGTCCCCTTGTTTAAGAAGGGTAGCAGAGATAATCCAGGTCATTATAGACCGGTGAGCCTGACGTCATTGGTAGGGAAGCTGCTGGAGAAGATACTGAGGGATAGGATCTATTCCCATTTGGAAGAAAATGGGCTCATCAGTGATAGGCAACATGGTTTTGTGCAGGGAAGGTCATGTCGAACCAACTTAATAGAATTCTTTGAGGAAGTGACAAAGTTGATTGATGACGGAAGGGCTGTCGATGTCATATACATAGACTTCAGTAAGGCGTTTGATAAGGTTCCCCATGGCAGGCTGATGGAGAAAGTGAAGGCGCTTGGGGTCCAAGGTGTACTAGCTAGATGGATAAAGAACTGGCTGGGCAACAGGAGACAGAGAGTAGCAGTAGAAGGGAGTTTTTCAAAATGGAGACGTGTGACCAGTGGTGTTCCACAGGGATCCGTGCTGGGACCACTGTTGTTTGTGATCTACATTAATAATTTGGAGGAAAGTATAGGTGGACTGATTAGCAAGTTTGCAGACGACACTAAGATTGGTGGAGTAGCAGATAGTGAAGGGGACTGTCAGAGAATACAGCAGAATATAGATAGATTGGAGAGTTGGGCAGAGAAATGGCAGATGGAGTTCAATCAGGGCAAATGCGAGGTGATGCATTTTGGAAGATCCAATTCAAGAGTGAACTATACAGTAAATGGAAAAGTCCTGGGGAAAATTGATGTCCAGAGAGATTTGGGTGTTCAGGTCCACTGTTCCCTGAAGGTGGCAACGCAGGTAAATAGAGTGGTCAAGAAGGCATACGGCATGCTTTCCTTCATCGGACGGGGCATTGAGTACAAGAGTTGGCAGGTCATGTTACAGTTGTTTCGGACTTTGGTTCGGCCACATTTGGAATACTACGTACAGTTCTGGTCGCCACATTATCAAAAGGATGTGGATGCTTTGGAAAGGGTGCAGAGGAGGTTCACCAGGATGTTGCCTGGTATGGAGGGCGCTAGCTATGAAGAGAGGTTGAGTAGATTAGGATTATTTTCATTAGAAAGACGGAGGTTGAGGGGGGACCTGATTGAGGTGTACAAAATCATGAGAGGTATAGACAGGGTGGATAGCAAGAAGCTTTTTCCCAGAGTGGGGGTTTCAATTACTAGAGGACACGAGTTCAAAGTGAAAGGGGAAAAGTTTAGGGGGGATATGCGTGGAAAGTTCTTTACGCAGAGGGTGGTGGGCACCTGGAACGCATTGCCAGCGGAGGTGGTAGATGCGGGCACGATGGAGTCTTTTAAGATGTATCTAGACAGATACATGAATGGGCAGGAAGAAAAGAGATACAGAACCTTAGAAAATAGGCGACATGTTTAGAGAGAGGATCTGGATCGGCGCAGGCTTGGAGGGCCGAAGGGCCTGTTCCTGTGCTGTAATTATCTTTGTTCTTTGTTCTTTGTTCTATGTCAATAGTGCCTCTTGATGGCCTAAACCCACACTGAGATTTGGGGAGTAGCTCTTCAGCAAGCGTAATGAATCGGTTCAGAAGGGTTCTTGTAATGATCTTTCCTGCAATGGAGAGCAGGGAGACGCCTCTGTAATTTCCACAGTTGGATTTGTCCCCCTTTCCTGAAGATTGTTACAATCATGACATCCTTGAGACCATTCAGGACTTCCTCATCATTCAGATCTGTAGGATGAGGGTGTGGAGCTGTAATGTTAGTTCCTCTCCTCTCCTTAAAGATTTCAGCTGGGATTCCATCACCTCCTGCCATTTTGTTGCTCTTCATTTGTGTGATGGCTTTCATCACCTCCAAAGGCATTGGTGGAGTTCCGAGCTCCTCTCTAACTGGCTATTGTCGGATGGAGTTGAAAACACTCTCGTCAACAATGGATTCTTGATTGAAAGGGTCGTCAAAATGCTCCCTCCAACGGGCGTTGACTGCTTCCTTTTCCTTAATCAGACCTCCCCATCCTTAGGCCTCAAAAGAGCGGGTCCTTCAGTACTTGGGCCATAAATGGTCTTTGTAACAGTGAAGAGGCCACAGATATCATTCATATCAGTGAGATGCTGAATTTCCCTTGCCTTGTCTTCCCACCACCTGCTCTTCATGTTGTGGGTGCTCCTTTGCACCTCTGCCTTTGCTTGTTGGTGAACCAGTTTCATCAGTTACATAGAGACTAGAAAAGCTATGGTTATTCTTCTTACAGCAGGAAAGGTTAAGAGGAGGTTTAATAAAGGTGTTCAAAGTTGTAATGGATTTTGATCGGGTAAATAAGGAGAAATTGCTTCCAATGGCAGAAGGGTCAGTAACCAGAAAAGACAGATTTAAAGTAATTGGCAAAATAACCAGAAGGAGAAATGAGGAGGATTTCTTTTACACAGTGAGTTGTTGTAATCTGGAATGCACTGCCTGAAAGGAAGCAGATTCAATAGTAACTTTCAAAAGGAAATTGGATAAATACTTGAAGTGGGATAATTTGCGGGGTTACGTGGAAAGGGTAGGGGAATGGGAACAATGGAACAGCTCTTTAAAAGAGCTGGCATGTGCATGATGGGCCGAATGGCATCCTTCTGTGTTGTAACATTCTGTGATTCTGCAATTCAATTTTATTTTGTCCTTATATCTGTATTTTTATCTGTGTTTTGCCTCTCTCAGGAGATCACATGGTTATCGATAGGCTGGGGTAGGTGTTACAATGGTGTGTGTTACGATCAGGTGAGGAGGGGGTCACAAGGCTCCCCTCTTGTCCTTCCTCTTGTTTGATCACGACAGGGTTTATTCCTTTTTAACCAGTGGATGTGCTTATCACTTCAGTGAGTGTTTACCATTTATCTTTGTTGTGATTGCAAAAGAACAATTCAGACAGGTTTTCTTGAGTTTAAACAAGAGGTGAGTTTATTATACTTATCAATCTGAACCTGATCTAAAAATAATTATGCAACACATTCACACACACACCCACATGAGAATCACACACACACACAAGTAGTTTACAGATTGATGAGGGGTAGGTTTAGGTTGTATTAGAGTCCAGAACAAATAAAAATTGATACAGTCTGTGGGGTTGGATGATTTCGCTGTCATCCGGCTGAAGTTGTGTTCTTGAAGTCTTTGACTGGTAAATGTGCAGTTTGTGGTTGGCCCACCTGGTTTAGGGTTTTCTTGGAGGCAGAATTGTCGGTGGCTTTCTTCCTCTGGTGTCTTTGTTTTGGATACAGTAACCAGCAACTAGGCTTTGCACACTCCCACATGAGGTCTTCTGAGAGAGAGAGACCTTCTGACTCCTGCTCAGATTCAGTCACTGGCTTGTCTCCTTTGTCCAAGGGTAAATACCCAGCTTTCGCAGAGATGGACAGATGATCACATGACTGCCTCAGTGTATTGCCGAGAATCACAGAATCGTTACAGTGCAGAAGGAGGCCATTCAGCCCATCACGTCCACACAAGCTCTCTGAAAGAGCAACTCCCTCAGTTTCATTCCCTTTCCTTCTCCCCATAACCCTGCACATTCTTCCTTTTCATGTCACTGTCCAATTCCCTTTTGAATGCTTCAATTGAACCTGCCTCCAACACATTCTCAGGCAGCGCATTCCAGACCTTAACAACTTGATTTTAGATTTTGATTTAGAGATACAGCACTGAAACAGGCCCTTCGGCCCACCGAGTCTGTGCCGACCATTAACCATCCATTTATACTAATCCTACACTAATCCCATATTCCTACCACATCCTCACCTGTCCCTATATTCCTCTACCACCTACCTATGCGAGGGGCAATTTATAATGGCCAATTTACCTATCAACCTGCAAGTCTTTTGGCTGTGGGAGGAAACCGGAGCACCCGGAGGAAACCCATGCAGACACAGGGAGAACTTGCAAACTCCACACAGGCAGTACCCAGAATTGAACCCGGGTCACTGGAGCTGTGAGGCTGCGGTGCTAACCACTGCGCCACTGTGTCGCCCCACACTTGCTGTGTGAAAACGTTTTTCCTCGTGTCACTTTTGCTTCTCTTACCAAATACTTTAAATCTGTGCCCTCTCGTTCTCGATCCTTTCACGAGTGGGAACAGTTTCTCTCTATCTACTCTGTCAAGACACCTCATGATTTTGAATACCTCAACAAATCACCTTTCAGTCCTCTCTTCCCCAAGGAAAACAGTCCTAACCTCTCGAATCTATCTTCATAACTGAAATTCCTCATCCCTGGAACCATGCGGCATCCCTGGCGGCACAGTGGCGCAGTGGTTAGCACCGCAGCCTCACAGCTCCAGTGACCCGGGTTCAATTCCAGGTACTGCCTGTGTGGAGTTTGCAAGTTCTCCCTGTGTCTGCGTGGGTTTCCTCCGGGTGCTCCAGTTTCCTCCCACATGCCAAAAGACTTGCAGGTTGATAGGTAAATTGGTCATGATAAATTACCCCTAGGATAGGTAGGTGGTAGGGAAATATAGGGAGTGGTGGGGATGTGGTAGGAATATGGGATTAGTGTAGGATTAGTATAAATGGGTGGTTGATGGTCGGCACAGACTCGGTGGGCCGAAGGGCCTGTTTCAGTGCTGTATCTCAAAAAAACAAAATTTCTCATGAATCTTTTCTGTATTTTCTCCAATGCCCTCACGTCTTTCCTCAAGTGCGGCACCCAGAACTAGACGTAATACTCCAGCTGAGGCTAAACTAGTGTCTAATACAAGTTCAACATAAGTTCCTTGCTCTTGTACTCAATGCCCCTATTAATAAAGCCCAGGACACTGTATGCTTTATTAACTGCTCTCTCAATCTGTCCTGCCACCTTCAATGACTTATGCACATATACATCTAAGTCCCTCTGCTCCTGCACCCCCTTTAGAATTATACCCTTTATTCCATACTGTCTCTCCATGTTCTTCCTACCAAAATGAATCATGGTCTATGTCCTTTTGAAGTTCTACACCATCCTCCTCACAGTTCACAATGCTTTCAAGTTTTGCATCATCTGCAAACTTTGAAATTCTGCTCTGTAAACCAACGTCGAGGTCATTAATATATATCAGGAAGATAAGGGTCCCGACACTGATCCCTGGGGAACTCCACCTCAAACCTTCCTCCAGCCAGAAAAACATCCATTAACCACTACTCTTTGTTTCCTGTCACTCAGCCAATTCCACATCCATGTTGCTACTGTCTCTTTTATTCCATGAGCTACAAATTTGCTCACAAGTCTGTTGTGTGGCACTGTATCAAATGCCTTTTGAAAGTCCATGTACACCACACCAACAGCATTGCCCTCATCAACCCTCTTTGTTATCTCCTCAAAAAACTCCAACAAGTTAAACATGATTTTCCCTTAAGAAATCCATGCTGGCTTTCCTTAATTAACTCACAATTGTCCATGTGACTATTGATTTTGTCCCAAATTATTTTTTCTCTACGTTTTCCCACCACCGAAGTTAAATTGACTGGCCTTAGTTGTTGGGCTTATCTTTACACACTTTTTTGAACAAGGGTGTAATGATTGCAATTCTCCAGTCTTCTGGCACCACACCTGAGTCTAAGGAAAACTGAAAATTATGGCCAGTGCCTCTGTGATTTCCGCCCTCACTTCCTCAGTATCCTTGGATGCATCTTATCCGGCCCTGGTGCTTTATCCACTTTAAGTACAGACAGCATATCTAATACTCCATCTTTATCAATTTTAAACCCCTCTAGTGTCTGACTTACGTTGTCTTTCAACATTGGAGTCACCCTTGTATTTAAAGGACCACAGCAAAAGTCGAGGATGGCAGAGGGGTACTCCAGGGTGGCCCCACAGTTCAGCGATGCCTCCCTGCTCACTCTCCTCCAGGCTGTGTGGGCAAAGTGGGAGGTCCTTTTCACCAGCGACGGTAAGAAGTGGCCTTCCTGCCTGAACAAGGCAGTCTGGCTGGAGATGGCAGAGGAGGTGAATAGCCGTGGGGCCATCCGCCATCAAAGTGTCCAATGTTGGAAGGGGATGAACGAGCACTCCTCCAGCCAGCCGGGGCCCGCTAAGCCTCGTGTGCACAGGGTATGAGTAGCAAAGTCAATCATAGCCAAAGGGCAATCAGATCAGCAGCCTTCCTCCAGTCAGACTGCTAGCGCAAACATTGCACCAAGAAGGGGCAACCTCTCTGTTTACAGAGAACACACTGACACAAATGGGAATGCACGGGTGTCAAAACAATGTAAATATGTCTTTCACTACATGTTACTCACCAATATGTGTGTCATTTTCTCTGTGTGAATGATATGTGCCAGCATGTAGTGCCGATGTCACATCCCTTTGCATCGTTGGCCCTTCAGGAGAGCCAACATTTGCAATAACATCATTGCCATGCCACCATTACTCATGAGCGTCTCCACAGGTGCAGTGACATGAATATTGGCTCAGTCAGCTGTTGTCTTTAATGATTTACACAGGGATGCTGCAGATGGGGACTGGTGCACAGCAGGTGAGTGAGGGTGATGTGTGGCTTGCAGAGCTCATGTCAGTTCCTATGGTGCAGACAGCCTTTGTCTGATAAGCCACTTCCGTACATCCCTAGCTCACTGCTAGCCCTGTGTGCAGAGCCTGGGTGTCATCTGCCCTCCCATGACTCTTTCATGTTGCAGGTCTTCAGCGTCCTCATATTCCGAAGAGGAATCCTGTTGACATCTCTCCTCATCATGCCAGGCCTGGCCCCTATTGGGTGCATAGTTGTGCAGAGCAGCAAAGAAAGGAGCTGGCCTTTTCGGCCTGTAGTACAGGCCATCACCCTATCCATCCAGGCATTGGAAGCGCACTTTCAGCATGCCGATCTCCTGCTCAGTGGTGGTTCATGTAGCTCAGTGGCTGCCATTGTATCTCTTCTTTGCAACAGTGGTGGAGTTTCTCACTGGTGTCAGGAGCCATGTCTGCAAGGGATAGCCCTTATCTCCAAGAAGCCACCCCTCCATCTGAGTCAGTTCAGTTAACAGCGGTGACAGCCGGGACTGGCACAGGACCCAGGTGCCATGGCAGCTGCCTGAGAAGGGGTCACAGATTTGCATGAAGCACCTGCGGTGATCAAATATCAGCTTCACCTAAATTGACAGGATTCCTTTAAGGGAGATGTCTGCAGGTGGTAGCCTGGTGGGAGGCCTGATACCCACATGAGTGCAGTCTATGAACCATACTACCGATGGTTCTCCGGCAATGGTACCGACACCAATGGCCCTCTGGGCCTGGCTGTGAGAGTCCGTTCTGAAGTGGGCATACTCACTGGCCCTCCGCTGCAGGGCATCGGTGACCTCCCTGATGCAGCGGTGCACTGCTGACTGTGTGACTCCACAAAGGTCTCTGGTGGGTCCCTGAAAAGCTGCAGAGGTGTCAGGCTTGAGAACCGCTGCCACTATGAGGAACAAAGGCATAGGATGTCCACTGAAGCTCATGGGCTGCAGGTCATTTTTGAGCAGGGCACAGATACATGTCACCACCTCCTCTATGTACGCAATTGCTTCTGACACACTCTGACATCTGATGGCATGTCATGTGGCGTCTGTAGACGCACGGCAATTGTAATGGCGACCTCCCCTTGGGGGCTGTTGCTCACGACCGGGGGCCTCCATATAGATCGCGCCTGCCTGTTGATTTTGCCTCTGGTGCATACGGATCCTCAGGAGCAGAGGATCACACAATGTAGGATGGGCCATATCTATTTTGATGTGATAAATAACGTTGAACCCTGCATGTATTCGAAGGTTCCTAACAGGGATTGGTGTTGACAGGTACATCAGCTGCTTTCCTGGATCAAGTATGTGGCGTGCCATGGCATTGCCCATCTTGGCCAGCACTCAGAGTGGCACAGCATGACCACATCAAGATCCTACCAGCTGAATCGATTGCCCCCACCATCCATATAACCTTAATGCTCCTACCCTTTCTGGCACCCTCCCCACACACAGGGTGATGAGAGTGTCATTGCTCCTTCACAAACACAAATAAACACAGAGCGTACACTGTTCACAGAGGGAGGGTACACAGTACCTCCCTTCATGCCTGCAGAGCTTTCCCTCCTGTGTTCCCAGACACCCTCCCTCCTCCCTTCCGTATGCAGAGTGAGACCCCTGTGATCTCCTCTTCCCTCCTCCCTTTAAGAATGCAGAGTGAGACCCCTGAAAACTGAACTTACCTTCTGTCTCGAAACCTTCTGCCTCCGATGACCCGCTGGCTTTTCAAATCATGAACTGGATGGCACATGACGGCCGCCCGTTCAAAGTGAAATCAGGAAGTGTCAATGGAAAGGCAGCGGACTGCATAATCTGCAGAGGTAAGCACCATTTAACATATTCTAATTGGGGTGCCACCGCCGTGCGGCGGGGGGGCCGTACCGAGGTCCCGCTGCCGCCGGTAATTTGCGGCGGGCCCTTCTCGATGTCGCAGGTCAAGGTGGGCCTCTCGCCACAGAATTTTCCCAGCCCCTGTGCCACGATGAGCAGCGTCGAGGGGTCGGTAAAATTCAGCCCTTCATATGTAAATCCCCTTTCTGGTCTCTAACCGTCCCACTCCTCCTTTTACCACCTTTTACTATTTATATGTCGAGAGAAAACTTTTGGGATTTTCTTTAATGCTAGCTGCCAGTCTCTTTTCATGCTCTCTCTTTGCTTCTCTTATTTGCTTGTTCACTTCCCCTCTGGACCTTCTATATTTAGCCTGGTTCTCAATAGTATTTTCTACCTGGCATCTGTCATAAGCATTCTTTTTCTTCTTTATCTTAATCTCTACCTCTTTTGTCATCCAGGGAGCTCTGGATTTGTTTGCTCTACTTTTCCTCTTCGAGGGAACATACCTTGACTGTGCCCGAACTATCTCTTCTTTGAAGGTAGCCCTTTGTTCATCTACCGGTTTTCTTGCCAGCTTTTGACTCCAATTTGTTCGCCCCAGCTCCATTCTTACCCCATTGAAGTTGGCCTTCCCCCAGTTAATTATTCTTACCCTGGATTGCTCTTTGTCCTTTTCCATAGTTAGCCTAAACCTTATGATACAATGATTACTATCTCCCCAGTGCTCTCCTACTGATACTTGATCCACTTGGCCCACCTCTTTCTCAAGCACCAGGTCTAGCAGTGCCAGCTTTCTCATTGGACCAGCAACATACTGTTGTCGTAAATTTTCCTGAACACACTCTAGGAACTCTTGCCCTTCACTGCCCTTTACACTACTAATATCCCAGTCTGTGTTTGGATAATTAAAGTCCCCCATTATAATTACCCTATAATTTTTGCACCTCTCTGTAATTTCCTTACATATTTGTTCCTCCACATCCTTCCCACTAGCTGGTGGCCTATTGACAGCGCGAGCAATGTAACTGCACCTTTTTGTTCCTTAGCTCTAGCCAAATTGATTTTGTCCTTGACCCCTCTGGGACATCCTTTTTCTCCAGCATTGCAATGCTCTCCTTAATCAATACTGCCACCCCTCCCCTTTTTTCCCTTTCCTATCTTTCCTGAATGCCTTGTATCCAGGAATATTTAACACTCAGTCTGTCCTGCTTTGAGCCAGATCTCTATGAGAGCCACAACATTATATTTCCACATGGCAATCTGCGCCTGTACCTCACCAGTCTTATTAACCACACCCCGTGCATTCACATACATGCACATTAACCCTGATTCAGACTTTATTACTTTCTCCCTTACTCTGACCCCGTCCCCCCCACCAATAATGTGCTATTCCCTCGTGCTATCTATCTCCCCCAGGATTCTGTGCACTTTGGTATTTCTCTCTAATACTTGCTCCTGGTTCCCACACCCCAGACAAATTACCAGTTTTGCCTCCCTCCAATCTCAGCTCTCTCTTAGGTTCCCATCCCCTTGACAATTTAATTTAAACCCTCCCCAACAGAACGAGCAAATCTCCCTGCGAGGATATTTGTCCCAGTCCTGCTAAGATGCAACCCACCCATCTTGTACAGGTCGTACCTGCCCCAGAACCGGTCCCATTGTCTCAGAAATCTGATGCCCTCCTTCCTACACCAGTTCTCCAGCCACGCATTCACTCACTCAATTCTCCTATTCCTATTCTCACTTTCATATGGGACTGGGAATAATCGTGAGATTACTGCTTTTGAGGTCCTGCTTTTTAATCTCCTTCCTAGTTCCCTTAAATCTGCTTTCAGAACCGCATCCCCCTTCTTACCTTTGTCATTGGTACCAATGTGGACCACGACCTCTGGCTGTTCACCTGCCCTCAGAAGAATGTTCTGTAGCCTCTCCGTGACATCTTTGACCCTGGCACCAGGGAGGCAACACACCATCCTGGAGCCACATTTCTTTCTTTCTTTTCTTTTGGGCCTCCTTATCTCGAGAGACAATGGATACGCGCCTGGAGGTGGTCAGTGGTTTGTGAAGCAGCGCCTGGAGTGGCTATAAAGGCCAATTCTGGAGTGACAGGCTCTTCCACAGGTGCTGCAGAGAAATTTGTTTGTCGGGGCTGTTGCACAGTTTGCTCTCCCCTTGCGCCTCTGTCTTTTTTCCTGCCAACTACTAAGTCTCTTCGACTCGCCACAATTTAGCCCTGTCTTTATGGCTGCCCGCCAGCTCTGGCGAATGCTGGCAACTGACTCCCACGACTTGTGATCAATGTCACACGATTTCATGTCGCGTTTGCAGACGTCTTTATAGCGGAGACATGGACGGCCGGTGGGTCTGATACCAGTGGCGAGCTCGCTGTACAATGTGTCTTTGGGGATCCTGCCATCTTCCATGCGGCTCACATGGCCAAGCCATCTCAAGCGCCGCTGACTCAGTAGTGTGTATAAGCTGGGGGTGTTGGCTGCTTCAAGGACTTCTGTGTTGGAGATATAGTCCTGCCACCTGATGCCAAGTATTCTCCGAAGGCAGCGAAGATGGAATGAATTGAGACGTCGCTCTTGGCTGGCATACGTTGTCCAGGCCTCGCTGCCGTAGAGCAAGGTACTGAGGACACAGGCCTGATACACTCGGACTTTTGTGTTCCGTGTCAATGCGCCATTTTCCCACACTCTCTTGGCCAGTCTGGACATAGCAGTGGAAGCCTTACCCATGCGCTTGTTGATTTCTGCAGCGAGAGACAGGTTACTGGTGATAGTTGAGCCTATGTAGGTGAACTCTTGAACCACTTCCAGAGCGTGGTCGCCAATATTGATGGATGGAGCATTTCTGACATCCTGCCCCATGATGTTCGTTTTCTTGAGGCTGATGGTTAGGCCAAATTCATTGCAGGCAGCCGCAAACCTGTCGATGAGACTCTGCAGGCACTCTTCAGTGTGAGATGTTAAAGCAGCATCGTCAGCAAAGAGGAGTTCTCTGATGAGGACTTTCCGTACTTTGGACTTCGCTCTAAGAGGGGCAAGGTTGAACAACCTGCCCCCTGATCTTGTGTGGAGGAAAATTCCTTCTTCAGAGGATTTGAACGCATGTGAAAGCAGCAGGGAGAAGAACATCCCAAAAAGTGTGGGTGCGAGAACACAGCCCTGTTTCACACCACTCAGGATAGGAAAGGGCTCTGATGATGAGCCACCATGTTGAATTGTGCCTTTCATATTGTCATGGAATGAGGTGATGATACTTAGTAGCTTTGGTGGACATCCGATCTTTTCTAGTAGTCTGAAGAGACCACGTCTGCTGACGAGGTCAAAGGCTTTGGTGAGATCAATGAAAGCAATGTAGAGGGGCATCTGTTGTTCACGGCATTTCTCCTGTATCTGACGAAGGGAGAACAGCATTTCAATGGTCGATCTCTCTGCACGAAAGCCACACTGTGCCTCAGGGTAGACGCGCTCGGCCAGCTTCTGGAGCCTGTTCAGAGCGACTCGAGCAAAGACTTTCCCCACTATGCTGAGCAGGGAGATTCCACGGTAGTTGTTGCAGTCACCGCGGTCACCTTTGTTTTTATAGAGGGTGATGATGTTGGCATCGCGCATGTCCTGGGGTACTGCTCCCTCGTCCCAGCACAGGCATAGCAGTTCATGTAGTGCTGAGAGTATAGCAGGCTTGGCACTCTTGATTATTTCAGGGGTAATGCTGTCCTTCCCAGGGGCTTTTCCGCTGGCTAGAGAATCAATGGCATCACTGAGTTCCGATTTGGTTGGCTGTATGTCCAGCTCATCCATGACTGGTAGAGGCTGGGCTGCATTGAGGGCAGTCTCAGTGACAGCATTCTCCCTGGAGTACAGTTCTAGGTAGTGCTCAACCCAGCGGTCCATCTGCTGCAGAAACACCAGTTTGTTTCCCTACCTAACGAATTCCCGATCACTACTGCTCTTCCACTCCTTTTCCTCCCCTCCTGTGCAGCTGAGCCACCTGTGGAGCCACAAACTTGGCTCTGACTGCACTCCTCTGAGGAACCATCACCCTCACCAGTATCCAAAATGGAAAACTGATTCGCAAGTGAAATCATATCAGGGGACTCCTGCACTACCTGCCCAGTTCACTTAGACTGCCTGGCAGTCACCCATTCCCTATCTGCCTGCATGCTCCTAACCTGTGGTGTGACCACCTCCCTAAACATGCTATCCAGGTAGTCCTCCGCCTCGCAGATGCACAACAGCGACTCCAGCCGCCGCTCAAGTTCCAAAATCTGGAGCTCAAGCTTCTGCAGCCAGTGACACTTCATGCAGATGTGTCTGTCTTGGACATATGGTGCGTCCATGACTTCTCACATGCCACAGGCTGTACATTCCACTCAGCAGAGCTGCCCTGCCATACCTTAACTTTACAGACTATTTATTATAGGTAGAATAGCTTACCAGTTACTCACCAAACATCTCCTTCCACTGCACCAAAGCAGGAACCAATTACTGGAGGGTTAAAAAAGTAGGAAAAAAAGTAGAAAAATGGAGCACCTCCACCCCCTTCACCGAACTCGCCACTCCCCAAATTCAAATCTCAACACTCAGCTTGCAATCTGCACACCTTCTAATTTTAAATTTTAGGAATTTCAGTCCCTTAGGCCTCAGGACATTAATGTTTACCTCTGGAAGGGTTGGTCCTTTCAAGGTTAATGGGCCAGGATGGCTTTGAATGTCCTCCTAATTAGAGCCATCTCATGTGTCCACTCAGTAGAGCAAGCCATTGTTTTGGGTACAGGCTCATCAGACATGTGTCTCCTCTTTGAGGCTTTGGAATGTGCAAGGTGTTCAAATGCAAATTGCAGTGGCCATCTTGGCTGCCAGTTTTTTTTTTTAAGTTAACTGTGGAATTCCAGCTCTTTCTGTGTCATTAACAGTTTAATGTAGTTTTCCAATCGATGAATTAAAAAAAAAATCATCCTTTGGCAAAGCAAGTTTTCTTGACATCTGAAACAGGCTGGATAGACCAGAGGGACTTTTCCTCTCTGTTATTGTTCACATGTTTGCAAAATCTTTGAGGAGTGATTCAGAACTGGCAGTCCCAAGTTATACTCTGCACTGCACTGCTTTCCAGTGAGAGAAAGCAAAGCTCTATGCAAGCAACTTTATGTCCTAATGCCAATAGCACCTAATGGTGTTATTGGAAAGTCAGCATTCTGTAATTAACATGAAAATGATTTAACCTGAAGGTTACAAAAAATCCTCCCCATTTAGTCTACTCTTGGAACTTGGAAGTGAAGGCTCGGAGTGTCAGTCACTCATTGCCACTTTGCTTATAATGGAGAAGCTACATTGAGTCAATTTGTTGAATGGACAGTTTCATTTCTTGTCACAAATCCCAGCTGGTAGAGGCTGAATCCCAATGAAGGAGCTGGTGAACTGTGGAGAAAGTCAACAAAAGGTTTTCATTTGCTTTCTGTATTGTATTAAACTCCCTGATTGGCAGGTCCAAATAGATTCCTCATGGCTCTCTTTTAAAGCAATTATTAACCCATATCAAATCAATAACTTCATTAATGTGGTAAAAGAGCACTGACAATAGCTTATCTGAATATGTTAAAACACCACACAGAGGAAATTAAAACATAAAATTAAAATCTAAAAGTATGTATCAGCTGGTAAAGCCCTGTGCTGAGCAGTGCACAAACAATGTCCCTCAAGTAGGCCATTAACAAAACTGAGTTTCGGGACAACTCAAAACATATTAAAATAACTAGAAACGGCCAGAGGAAAAAAAAACTGGCCCAAGCAGGATTGAAGATGAAGAAGCTAAACCTTAATGCCAAGCCAACCATCTTCTGAAAGCAAGCAAGAATGAATAAATAAATCTACAATGTTACAAAGGTTTTTTTTTGTACTCAGAACTTAGAATTCTCTGTGTTTTAAAAAACTCAGAAAAGGATGTTTTTGCTCAGTGGAAGACGCCTGTAAATAATTGGAATTTCTGCAATGTTTTGAAAGGAAGTTCACAAAAAGAGTTAAACTTTATGGGCGTTTTGAAAGGAAGTTCAACTTGTACAAGGACAAGAAGGTCAGCAATTTCAAGGAAATCACAGGGGTTTTACCTTGCCTCAGAGCAGAGCCAGTGTATTGGACAAAGGGCAGACATTTGAAATCTTTGTTTTGACCAGCTTGGAGCAAGAGAGAAAAGACCCAGAAAGGTGTTACCTCTCTCTGTAAAGGAGACTTGCATCTCTTGAAAAGGAATCCTGCATTTGAAAGGTGGCAGATTCCTGTTGCCTCCAGTCTCTGAAGAATTCCTGCATCCAGTGAGATTCCTGCTGCCTCCTGTATTCTAAGAAATCCTGAAATCTTAAGAATTCCTCTACTGCTAGATTGCTTCAAAACCCAAGCAGACCTATTGCTACACCCCTGATGGGAGACCCATGAGACGCCTGCTGCAGTTAAATTGCCATGAAAGCCTACCCATTACAGACTGTTCATCAACCTCGCCTGGAGAGACTTCTAGTGGCATCTGACTATTCGACTCTGGGACACTTCACCATACCAGAAATATCCTACCAGGACGTGATAAATAATTATTTTTATTATTCCTTCTATTCCTAAGACACAGCTGTAAACCAAAAAATCCTTTTTCCTCGGTTAACTGGTTTCTTTTTTGAATGTAAGTATGTATGCATGAGGGTTAAGGCAGCAAGGCTTTTGAAATACATAGAGTGCTAGCTCATTATTGTTTAAAACTTAGTTTATTAATTAACAGTTAATTTTGTTGTTGTTTAAAGAAACTTGTGTGCTTTATACTGGAGGACAAATACAGTGTTTAATTTGGCGACTTTCCAGTAGGTGGGAAATTTTATCTGATATGCTATGACCTGTGGAGTAGTGGGACTGAATTAACAGTGCATTACTCCTGCCTTGGTCATAACAGCATTTATATAGTGCCTTATACAACCTCAGGATGTCGCAAAATGGTTTACAGCCAATGAAGTACTTTTTGAAGTGGAGTCATATCAGCCAGTACGCGCCCAATAATGAGATAATGAGCAGATCACGTGTTTGAAAAAATATACCTGGGAAAACGTGGTTTTAATCCATCGGTTTATGGACCCAATTTCGTCACTCTGCCAAATGCCACATTGTGTAGTGTATATATTGTAATAACATAAAGAGAATCCTTTCTAACATCCTTAATGAGAATTTTAAAATAATCTCAGCACCAATTTCCTTCATAGTTTTAATACCCCAAAAGTTTTATTTCCTGTTTACTTTCCTGTCTTCTAATGTGTTTTGTGCCAGCTGTGGCTCAGTTGGTAGCAGTCTTGCTTGTGAGTGGGAAATGGTTATTGGTTTAAGTCCCACTCCCAGACATAAGCACAAAAGTCAAGAGTGACACTCCAGTATAGCACTGAGGGACAGTTGCACTGCCAGAGGTGCCGTCTTTCGGATGAGATGTTAAACTGAGGTATAAACAGAAAGTGCTGGAAATACTCAGCAGGTTAGGCAGCATCTGTGGAGAGAGATGCAGTCTTAACATTTCAGGTCTGTGACCCTTCTTTAGAACTGGTTCTGATGCAAGGTCACAGACCTGAAACGTTAACTCTGCTTCTCTCTCTACAGATGCTGCCAGACCAGATGATTATTTCCAGCACTTTCTGTTTTTATTTCAGATTTCTGGCATCTGCAGTATTTTGCTTTTATGTTAAACCGAGGTCCTGTCTGCCCTCTTAGGTGGAGATAAAAGATCCCATGACACTATTTCAAAGAAGAGCAGGGAATTCTCTCCGGTGTCCTGGCCAATATTTATCCCTCAATCAACATCATAAAAACAGATTATCGGGACATTATCACATTGCTGTGTGTGGGAGCTTGCTGTGTGCAAATTGGCTGCTGTGTTTCTTACATTCCAACAGCAACTACACTTAAAAAGTACATCACTGGTTTCAAAGCGCTTTGAAACATCGTGAAAGGTGCTATATAAATGCAAATATTTATTTCTTTTTGTTATATAAGTAGCTTGTCATGAACTCTGGTAAGTCATCCAGGGTTAAAGCAGACAACTTCCGTTTTTGGACTGTGCTGAATCAGCTGAGGTATCATTCAATCACACCCGCCCTCCATCGTTTCACAGACCCCTCCCTTTCCCCACACCCTGACTTTTCCATGGCTCTGTATTTGTTTAAAAACCATTAAATCTCTAACCTCTTCCAGTTCTAATGAAAGGTCATCGACCTCTGAGCGTTAACTCTGCTTCTCTCTCCACAGATGCTGCCGGAACTGCTGAGTGTTTCCAGCACTTTCTGTTTTTATTTTTGATTTCCAGCATCTGCAACATTCTGCTTTTGCAAAAGAACAATTAGTTCCTCAACGTAAATAAGTGGATAGGGGGTCATGATTTGTTGTTGTTTACTACAGTGAAAACAGACTGTTGCATTAAATTTGATGATTAGACGCTCAGGATGGGATTGTATGAGAGGGATATCAGGCTCCAGTGATCTCCATGTGTTGTTAATTATTTTCCTCCCCCCTGTACCATCTGTTTCTGGTTTACCACTGTGGGAATTTCGAGCTGTTGGTTTTAACACCACACACCATATGGGAAAGAGCTGGAGCAACAGGGAAGGAATCAGTAATCAACGAATGAGCACTTGCTCCAAAGACTTCACTCACTAATAATGGCCTGTAAACACAAGCAAAGCCTATGTTACTGCACAGCTGTCCAGTACAGTCACAAGGTTGAGATTCTCCCAGGGCAGTGGGGGAGGGGCGGGGGGTGGTTGGTTGGGCTGGGGATGGGGCGGGGGGAGCTGGGAGGTTCAGTGATGATAGTCTTGTTTCTAAAGAGTGTACAATTTCATCTTTTAATAATAGTCAGCAAACAACGTGAGCAGGTTTTGCTGATTTCCCTACTTTCCCCAGAGAAGTGTGGTCAAGCAGATTATCAGTATCCTGTCAGTAGTCCTGCCTTCTTATGCGATATGCTGCCTTCAAAAGCTCACACATAGAATTATTGTCCTCCAGAGACTTCAGTGCAGAATAAGGAAGAAACAATGATAATGCATCATATTTGAGATAGCATAGGCATGATGGGCTGAATGGCTGTATTCTGCGTTGTAAGGCTACTCAACTACTGGGTCCTCACTGAAGAGGAGCCGACACAGGAACAGGAGGAGGCCATTCAGCCTGTCACGTCTGTTCCATCATTTAACTAGATCCTGACTGATCAACATCTTTGATTCCATCCATTCACCTGATTCCATATCCCTCAACATCCTTACTCAGTAAAAATATATCAATCTCAGTTTCAAAGTTTTCAGTTGAACCCACTCCCCCTCCCCGCCAGCACCCCCCACCCCCCCCCCCCCCGAGTTCTTCTAAAGCATTTTTGGGGGAGACAGTTCCAGATTTCCTTTACCCTTTGTGTGACAATTGCTTCCTGACATCACCTCGAACAGCCGAACTCTAACTTTCAGTTAATGCCACCTTGAACTGGACGTCCCCCATAGTTTCTCTCTATCAAATCCTTTAATCATTTAAATGCCACAATTTGTTCACAATGAGGCACTGCTTAAACGCAAAAATCTCAGAAAAAAATCAATTTTGTTCTTTAAGTATGACTGCGCGATCCGTGAAATGCGATGTGTGCATTTGTACTGGGAGGAAACTGTACCGAGTAATGGAGGATCAGGAGCAGCTCACAAAGTCTTAGCAAACGCGTCGCTGGAGACAGAGCAGGTCAACAGTTTCTTATGTTCCCATTAAGTGTTCTGGGGGGCAGGCAGGAAAGTGGAGTTAAAACCACAATCAGATCAGCCATGATCTTACTGAATGGCGGAGCAGGCTCGATGGGCCGAATGGCCTACTCCTGCTCCTATTTCTTATGTTCTTATGGGATTAAATTATGAGGACAGGTCCCACAAACTTGTGTGTAGTAGGTTGAGGGCTGATCTGATCCAGGCGTTTAAAATGTTAAAAAGTAATCGATAGGTTGGATACAAAGGAACTACTTCCTCGGGTAGAGAATTGATGGACAAGGGAACATGATGTCAAAATTAGAGCTAGGAAGTTCAGACGTGAAATCAAGAAGCACCTCTTCACTCAAAGAATAAAAGAATTCTCACCTCTAAAAGGCAACATCGAGTTAATATTGAGTCTACAGCACAGAAACAGACCATTCAGCCGATCTGCTCGAAGCCATTGTTTATGTTCCAAATGAGGCTTCTGCTATTGTTCTTCAGCTAACCCTATCATCATAACCTTCTGATCTCTTCCTTATGTGTCTATCTGGCTTCCCCTTAAATGAAGTTTTTCTATTCATTTCCACCATGCCCTGTGGTAGCGAGTTCTACATTCTCACCGCTCTCTGGGTAAGGAAGTTTCTCCTGAATTCCCTATTGTATTTATTAGTGACAATCTTATATTTATGACCTATGTTTTCCCTATCAAACCCCTTCACCATTTTGAAGGCCTCTAACAGGTCACCACTCTGTCTTCTCTCTTCCAGAGAGAACAGTCCCATACTATTCTTTCTTTCCCTGTAGCTCTAACCTCTCAGTTCTTGCATTGGCCCTAATTTTGGGGTCAGCGACACGAACCACTGACATCAAATAAATTTCCGCATGAATCTATTGTGATCCCTGTGGCAAGAATTTTGGCTGCCTTGAGGGAGAATACCCTCCTGATTGTAGTATAAGGATCTGAAAGGGTTAATCTCGAGAGAGTGTAATGAATGCTTCCTACCATGCTGATGTCACAGATCACATGTGACAGAAACTCGAGAATAGATGCAATATGGCGTTTGGAGGAGTCACATAGGCTAGTGTGGAATGTAAATAGTTATAATGTAATAAAGATTAATGTTTAACTACTACAGACTAAGAATGTCTCCAGGTAGACTAACTAAGGTGGCAGCATACTGAAAAATCATATAACACCGGTGTAGGTTGCCACAAAGCCCAGGAGCGCAGGCGAGTGTGGGCAAAAACATAGAAACATAGAAAATAGGAGCAGGAGTAGGCCATTCGGCCCTTCGAGCCTGCTCCACCATTCATTATGATCATGGCTGATCATCCAACTCAGTAACTTGTTCCCGCTTTCACCCCATATCCTTTGATCCCTTTCGCCAAGAGCTATATCTAACTCCTTCTTGAAAACATACAATGTTTTGGCCTCAACTGCTTTCTGTGGTAACGAATTCCACAGGCTCACCACTGTCTGGGTGAAGTAATTTCTCCTCATCTCAGTCCTGAAAGGTTTACCCTGTATCCTTAGACTATGACCCCTGGTTCTGGACTCCCCCACCATCGGGAACATCTTCCTGCATCTATCCTGTCAAGTCTTGTTAGAATTTTATAGGTTTCTATGAAATTCCCCCCTCACTCTTCTGAACTCCAGCGAATATATTCCTAATCGACTCAATCTCTCCTCATACGTCAGAACCGCCATCCCAGGAATCAGTCTGGTAAACCTTCGTTGCGCTCCCTCTATAGCAAGAACATCCTTCCTCAAAAAAGGAGACCAAAACTGCACACAATATTCCAGGTGTGGCCCTGTATAATTGCAGCAAGACATCCCTGCTCCTGTACTCGAATCCTCTCGCTTTGATGGCCAACATACCATTTGCCTTTTGGGACCTGCATGCTTACCTTCATTGACTGCTGTATGAGAACACCCAGGTCTCGCTGCATATTCCCCTCTCTCAGTTTGTAGCCGTTCAGATAATAATCTGCCTTCCTGTTTTTGCTACCAAAGTGGATAACCTCACATTTATCCATATTAAACTGCATCTGCCATACATTTGCCCACTCACTTAACTTGTCCAAATCACCCTGAAGCCTCTCTGCATCCTCCTCACCACTCACCCTCCCACCCAGTTTTGTGTCATCTGCAAATTTGGAGATATTACATTTAATTCCCTCATCTAAATCATTAATATATATTGTGAATAGCTGGGGTCCTCGCACCGATCCCTGCGGTACCCCACGCCATTCGGAAAAAGACCTATTTATCCCTACCCTTTGTTTTCTGTCTGCCAACCAATTTTCTATCCATCGCCAAACACTAACCCCAATCCCATGCGCTTTAATTTTACACGCTAATCTCTTATATGGGACTTTGTCGAAAGCCTTCTGAAAGTCCAAATAAACCACATCCACTGGCTCCCCTTCATCAACTCTACTAGTTACATCCTCAAAGAATTCTAGTAGATTTGTCAAGCATGATTTCCCTTTCGTATATCCATGCTGACTCTACCCGATTCTACCGCTGTTCTCTAAGTGCTCTGCTATAAAATCTTTTATAATGGACTCTAGAATTTTCCTCACTACTGACGTCAGGCTGACTGGTCTATAATTCCCTGTTTTCTCTCTACCTCCCTTTTTTTAATGGACGATTCAGGGCCTTTTCCTGCTGCCGCTGGGATCATACCAACGGCTGTAGGAGAGCCTCCGTCACACGGGGAGAGTGCACTCCCTGTGGGGTTGGGGGGAGGCCCTCCTCCTGCTCCTCCTCCTCCTTCATGGACAATTTGTGGCCGATGGAGGAACACCACCGGGAACCACTTTACTCACCAGGGCTTCCTCCCCCTGGACTGCACCACCACCTCTCCACCCTCCCCTCACTTACCTGAGGTCCAGGGTTCCAGCAGTTGTGGGCGTGGCTTACAATCACCACCGCAAAACCTGAAAAAAAGGCCGCTGCAGTAAAAAAGTGTTGGAAAATCATGTTATAAAGTTGTTGGAAGATCACATTTCATTTTACAAAATTAAAAATGTAAATATATTTGCAAAAAGTACAAGCATTTTGATCGGATAAATCGTTTTACAAAGTGATATTAAAAAGTATGATAAATTGTGCTAAAAGTCATAGATTTGATGTTTTAACAAGAATTATCAGATTTTTAAAAGGTTTCACTTTTAGAAATATTAAAAGATCAATTAATTTTAACTTTTAAAATGGTGTCGGCCTCCTCATTAAGTATGAAGAGGTATTTGCAAATTGAGAGCTGGCCCCTTGGAGCTGAAACTAGAGATGTAAAATTTAAAAGTGTCATTAATATGTAATTAGTGGGCAATTAGCATGAATTCACACTGATTCCAAGTTTGTCGTTTGAAGTAGCAAACCCTCAGCAGTAGTGTTTGGTTGGTCCACTACAGTGCGCTTGGGAAGTTGCAGACGCCTCCAATGTCCAGTCGCAGCGAATACTGAATGTTATTGGCAGCGCAAAATCCAGCCCATCATCTTTGTAGATCTTTTTACACCTACACCAATGCTTCCATATCTTTTTTATAATATGGAGATCAGTGTGCAGGGCTGCAAGTGTGGAAGCTGGAAGTCAATTGGAACTTTCAAAAGCGCATTCAATAAATTTTTGTGACACAAGGGTAAGGAGGGAGTAATTTCAGTGAAGAATGCAGTATCTAAAGGTCTGTTTTAAGTTCTTGTGGATTGTCATTAATGAAACATCTATTACATGTTCTTACAGCTCAGGATCACTTTCTTGGGTAGTTAACTGCTGTAGCTCGGAAGGCCAAGGAAGGAACATCAGAGAACTGCTCAGCCGTTGCACTCCCCTCCCCACTAACTGTTCCAGAATATTCCACCCCAAGTCACTTTGGCCAGGATTTTATGTAACACCCCCCCTGAGGCAGGGCAGGAGGCGGGGGTTCCATAGAATCACGACGGGTGGCGGAGGGGGTGCGGAGGGCCCGTCACCTTCCCGTCGCTAAGTGACCTTACCGGGGCAGGGATAGGTCAACAATGGCCTTCCCGGCCAGAGGCCTATTGAACCATTAAGTAGCCAATTAAGGGACAATTAAGGGCCTTTTCCCGCTGCCACTGGGATCTTACCAACGGCTGTAGGAGTGCCTCCGCTACGCGGGGAGGGAGCTTTGTAATACAAGGTGCACTCCCTGTAGGCTTGGGTGGGAAGCCCTCCTCCATGGGCAATTTGTGGCCCATGGAGGAACACCACCGGGAACCACTTTAGTCACCGGGACCCCCTCCCCCTGGACTGCACCACCATCCCTCCACTCTCCCCTCATTTACCTCAGGCTCCCGCGCTAGGCCTGGGTCCAAGGCCTCTGCAGTATTGGCAATGGACACCATTCCCAGTGGTGCTGCCAACACTGCTGAGCTGACTGGTCCTGTGATTGTCCGGTGGCTCTTGGAGGCGGAATCCATATCTTCCAAGGGATGGGGATCCCTACTCCTCAAACTTAGATTTAAAAAGACTGGAGGCTCGTTCTGGGGGGCATGAAAAAGCAGAAGCGGGTCTACCCCCACCTTTTTGACCGGTGCCAGGAGGCTTCCAATAAGAAATCCAGCCCTTTGTGTGTATAAAACTACCCAAATATGAGTGCAGACATTATAATGAAGGGATGATGTTGTACGAAGTCCTGCTTATAATTGTCACCCTTGAAATGCTGAGCACCAGGATCACTGATGTGTTCCTCGTGTCTATGGATCTTAGTGGAGGGGTCACTCAAATCTCAATGGATGCTTTTAACATAGCAATTCAGCCAAGATTGGCACCCCATCCATCAGCTTAAACATTCATTCCCTACACCACAGACACACAGTGGTAGCAGTGTGTACCATCTACAAGATGCACTGCAGCAGTTCCCCACAGTTCCTAAGACAGCACCTTCCAAATCTGTGACCTCTACCACCTAGAAGGACAAGGGCAGTATATGCATGGGAACACCACCACCTGCAAATTCCCCTCCAAGCCACACACATCCTGACTTGGAACTATATCGCCGTTCCTTCACTGTCGCTGGGTCAAAATCCTGGAACTCCCTTCCTCGCAGCACTGTTGGTATATCTACACTACATGGACTGCAGCGGTTCAAGAAGGCAGCTCACCACCACCTTCTGAAGGGCAATTCGGGATGGGCAACAGATCTGGCCTAGCCAGCGACACCCATATCCCATAAGCAAATTTTTTTTAAAAGCTATTGATTTTTGCAGTCAAAGCAGGAACTTTACAAACCTCAGTCAGCATTGTTGCCAATATATAAATGGCACTGACTCCCTGGAAAATGGGACAGACAAAGGGAAGAGGATGGAAGACCTTCCGTTCTTCTACCACACTAATGTATCTCCCTTCCTGTCCTGGAGGTGTCATCTCTTGTCAGGATATTGCTCCATGGGAACCGGATACCCTTTGTTACCTCTTCAAATGGCTGAGCCTAGTCCTAGCAGGCTATTCATACCTGTAGGGCATGACACCCTGATCCAAATCTCTTTTGAGTGAGACACTGTTGTCTTCCAATTTTTTCATTGAGGTGAACACAGTTTTTTTTTAAATTCATTCATGGGATGTGGGTGTCACTGGCAAGGCCAGTGTTTATTGCCCATCCCTAATTGCCCCTGTTGTGGTTTTGCTTTAAGGGGCATATCAGAAACATCACCAGACAGGATGTGATGCATACACTAGTGTCATCTCTAAACAGTTCTTAGAAGCAGCTACAAGAACAGGATGTGTCTCCAACCTTCCCAGTATTGCTGTATATCAGTTAATATCTTCAATAAATGAACCCACCTTTTAGATTTGCCAATCTTGTTAGTGTGATTGGTATGTTTGCATCAAGAAAAGAAACACAACAGCCCTTGAGACAAGTGAGCGACTTGCTGGGCCATTTCAGAGGGCAGTTAAGAGTCAACCACATTGCTGTGGGTCTGGAGATACATATAAGCCAGACTGGGTAAGGACGGCAGATTTCCATCCCTGAAAGACTTTAGTGAACCAGTTAGGTGTTTATGACAATCTGATAGTTTTTTTTAAATTCCAGATTTATTTAGTTAACTGAATTTAAATTCCTCATCTGCCATGCTGGGTCTTGAACTCATGTATCTCGATCATTAGCCAGGCTTCTGGATTACTAATCCAGTAACATCAGCACCATGCTGGTTGCCCCAGCTCGCAGTACTTGGTGGGCTTGCAGGCTTAATGTCTGTAATATGAAGTTCTAGGCAACTAGTCCATGCTTGTTACAATGTGCTTAGTCACTTCAGCTTCAGAACGATTGCAATTCAGAAGCCATTTAACATGTCCTCATTCACTTCCCTAACACTGACGACTGGTGTTTTCGGTGGTCAGTTTGTCATGTTGGCACAGCTCTGCAGCAATATTATTTACCATCTCAAATCTGTTCTTCAGTATTTATTACCTCTGAGTCACATGACGGTAAAATGCAGCCAGTGCTGTCAGTGTATCTATGTATGTTCCCAAACATGGTTTGCCTGTGTTTTCAAGTACTGTGTCTTATTGTTTCTATCATCTGTCTGTCGCCATCTCGCTCGCTCTCTTCCCCAAATTCATTCATTCTTTGTCCTTCTCTCCTGGTGATGATTGCTCATCCAATGGGCAGATGTAATGGACACTACTCCTAACTTCTCATGTCATGGCAATATAAACTAAATGGTACAATTTAAAAGAGATCCAGGAACAGAGAGATTTATTTAGAGATACAGCACTGAAATAGGCCCTTCAGCCCATCAAGTCTGTGCCGACCATCAACCACCCATTTATACTAATCCTACATTAATCCCACTACCCTCTCACATCCCCACCTTCCCTCAATTCCCCTACCTATACTAGCAGCAATTTATAATGGCCAATTTACTTATCAAACAGCAAGTCTTTGGCTGTGGGAGGAAACCAGAGCACCTGGTGAAAACCCACGCGGTCACAGGGAGAACTTGAAAACTCTGCACAGGCAGGACCCAGAATCGAACCCGGGTCGCTAGAGCTGTGAGGCTAACCAATGCGTCACTGTGCCGCCTACAAGTCTTTGAAGGGGGCAGGAGAAGTTGAGGAGGTTCTTTAAAAAAAAGTTACCTTGGCTTTATAAACAGAGGCATAGAGAACAAAAGCAAGGACGTTATGCTGAACCTTTATAAACACTGGTTATATCTCAGCTGAAGCATGTGTCCAGTTCTGGGCATCAGCCTTTAGAAAAGATGTCAAGGCCTTAGACTGGGTGCAGAGGAGATTTACCAGAATGATACCAGGGATGAGGGACTTCAGCGACACGGAACGATTCGAGAAGCTGGGGGATTTTCTCCTTAGGGCAGAAAAGGTAAAGGAGAGATTTAATGGAGGTGCTTAAAATCATTAAAGGCTTTGATAGAGTAAATAAGGAGAAACTGTTTTGTGACAGAAGGGTCGGTAGCCAAAGGACACAGATTTAAGCCACTGGGCAAAAAAACCTAGGGGAAGATGAGGATAAAGTTTTTGATGCGGCAAGTTGCTCTGGTCTAGAATGCACTGATTGGGCAGAGGAAGCAGATTCAATAGTAACATGCAAAAAATGATTAGATAAAGACTTAAAGGGGTAAAATTGCAGTGCGATGGGAAAAGTGCAGGGCATTGGGATGAATTGGATAGTTCTTTCAAAGAGGTACAATGGCCTCCTTCTGTGCTGTATCATCTCTGACTCTTTGGCCGGGATTTCACGCCTCTAAAGTGGACGGTATTGGAGACAGGTGGGTGGTTAGGGGTATAAAATCACATGGGGTGGCCTCGAAACAGACCTCTGATGTCATCACGCTGGGTCCGCACTTTGCAGACAGCAAGAGAGTGGCGGGCACTTTTCCAAAACCAGCAATTGAGAGCTTGTTAAGATTGTTGAAAAACCAATTGAATGGCATTTTATGTGCCCGTTTGAACTTTATGAGGAGCGCACGGGGGCCAAGGGGCATCAGAGTCCCAGCAGGTATTTAATGGCAGAAATGGGGCAATAGCTGAGCTCATTGCTGAATTCGGCAGCCATGGGGTCAGGGGTTAACCTTCACAAGAAGGCTGGTGCAGTGCGGCCAGAGTGTTTAATGTGGGTGGGGGGTTGGTTGAGGAGCCAGGGATCTGGGGTCAAGCCTGCATGTGCCATCAAGCTCCAGGCATGGGGATCAATCAGGAGGGGGCTGAAAGGAGGGTGGAGTGGGCAGTTTTGAGGAAGCAACTGGCAGAGTGACCCTTCAGAACAGTGGTTCCCAAGTGCTGTGAGCATTGTCCATTCAGGAGGTGGGTCCTCCAGCAAGGAGGAGAATCTGAGAGAGAGGGAGATGTGGGCACACAAATCTGGTCAGCAGAAACCCCCTGGCCACCTGCAGGGGCAACCTCGGGATGGGGAAGCAGCAGAAGGCCACATCGGTGACCTCTTCACCCTCTCCCATTTGCAGATCCACACTGTTGTCTGGAAGCCTTCTGAGGCTGCTGGGCAGTTGGTCACAGGTTGCTGGGCAGGATGGCCTGAGGCAGCGTTCCATTGCTGACGGTCCTTTAAAGATGGAACCAGCACACCTGACCTCATCAGTTGACGACGTGGCCATATCCTCAATCCTAGTCTCTGGTGAGTGAATGGTCAGCTACCCTCCCTGCTGTCCATTAATTGGATGGTCGCATGAGATTGCTGCAAGAAGGGGGATCGGAGCAGGAGTACCAGCAACCCCACCCCCCCCCCCCCACATTCGGTCCCACCGTCCCCTCCCTGCCAGGTCATGTAAAATCCCAGCCTGTGTTTCACATGTGAGCCTTTAAAGTGAAGCTGGGCTATGTGATCGTGGAAGACACCACAACCTAGCTGAATCCTGATCTTCTCAAAGCAAAGTCAATTGCTGTGTTAATGCAGCTAACAATTAGCTTGCATATAGATCCCAGGAACAGCACAACCTAGTGCACAGGCTGAATCTATCTTTTTCTCTGTGTTAACACTGGTGATTTCAGCGATGCTGAGAAATTAGTGAGACACCAAACTGTGATGTATGTTCTTCTCAATTAAGTACTTTTGAAGTGTAGTCTCTGTTGTAATGTAGAAAACACAGCAGCCAATTTTCACACAGCAAGATCCCACAAACAGCAATGTCATAACGACAAGGTAATTTATTTCTTAACTAATGTTGGATTGAGGGATAAACATTTGCAGGACACTGATGGGGTTTCCCCTGCTCTCCTTCAGATAGTTCTGTAGACTTATTTACATCCACCTGACAGGGCAGGCAAGATAACTTTTTAACTCCTCTTCGAAGGACAGCACCTCAATCCCTCAGTACTCTACTCGAATGTCAGCCTGGATTAGGAGTGCTAGCATCTGGAGTCGCGTGTAAATCCATAACCTTGCTGACACTCCACAAGGGTGCTACCCACTTAGCCATCGTGACACCATTATTGCCAGGGGTGGACTTTAAGCAATGCATAAAGTGTGATTGTTTTTACACAATATTTCAGAAGATCCAGAATCATTCAATTATTTATTTACTTGAAATGCAAACTATAGCTACAGACACAGGGCATTTTATTGCTGTTTCCCCAATGATCTTCTGAAATGTTCGAAATGTTACTCATTTCTGGTCAGGTGATGGGTAATAACTGCCAGACTTGCCAATAATGCTCGTATCCCGAGAATGAATTAAAAATAAAACAGAGAATTTACAAGACTTTGGTAAACATTGTTGGCATGCTGATGTTTGTACAGGCATCGCTGTGTTGCTATTTATTTATGAGAAAACATGAATATCACCTGTCAGAATGAACAGCAGGCACTCCACATCACCTACTTCTTTATCCAGAATGCCTACCAGTTGTCTAAATATTTCTACAGGGCTTGTAAGAGTTTTTGGATTGCTCAGGACACTAACTGTGACTCCTCTCTTACCATTGATTTCGACTTCCTGCTACAACTCTGGGTATTCTTTTTATAATGTTGGCCATTTGTTATTTGCTCCTGGGATGTGGACAACATTGGCAAGGCCCAATTTACAAACATACGAACGAGCATACGAATTAGGAGCAGGAGTAGGCCACTCGGCCCCTCGAGCCTGCTCCTCCATTCAACAAGATCATGGATGATCTGTTTGTAACCTCAACTCCACATTCCCGCCCACCCCCAATAACATTTCACCCCCTTGCTTATCAAGAATCTATACACCTCAGCCTTAAAAATATTCAAAGACTCTGCTTCCGCTGCCTTTTGAGGAAGAGAATTCCAAAGAAACACGACCCTCTGAGAGAAAAAAGTTCTCCTCATCTCTATCTTAAATGGGAAACCTCTTATTTTTATATAGTGACCCCTAGTTCTAGATTATCCCACAAGGGGAAACATCCTTTCCACATCCACCCAGTCAAGTCCCCTCAGGATCTTATATGTATCAATCAAATCACCTCTTACTCTTCTAAACTTCAGCAGATACAAGCCTTGCCTGGCCAACCTTTCCTCATTAGACAACCCACCCATTCCAGGTATTAGTCTAGTAAACCTTCTCTGAACTGCATCCAATGCATTTACATCCTTCCTTAAATAAAGAGACCAGTACTGTACACAGTACTCCATATGGGGTCTCACCAATGCCCTGTATAACTGAAGCATAACCTCCCTTTTGTATTCAACTCCCCCCTGCAATAAACAATACATTCTATTAGCATTTCTAATTATTGCCCAGTCCCTAGTTTCCCCAAGAGGTTGTTGAGGACAGGGGCTCTTTCTTCTCTTCTGGTATTTGGCTATGGCATTGCCTGAGACCTGGTTGAGATGAAGTCCACAGCCAAGGGTTTGGGTGGAACACAAACCAAGTGTCAGCGAGTAAGTTATCATTGATTAGCTGTTTCTTGATGCAATTACTGAAGACCCTTACTGTCACTTTTTATTTTTGATTGGTGTCAGCCAAGCTTCAGTGAGTAGCACTCTCTTGCCTCTGAGTCAGAAGTTTCTGTATTCACAATCTCACTTCAGAGATGTGAGCACAAACTTTAGACTGACACTCCAACATCAGTACCGAGGGAGTGCTGCATTGTCAGTGGAACCATCTTTCGAGTGAGGTGTTAGACCACGGTCCCAACTCCCTCTTAACTGGATGCTAAAAATCCCAAGCCAGAAGAGCAGGGAGTTCTCCCCAGGGTTCTCAATCAATATTTTTCCCTCAAATTGTTTCTTAATGGGAGGAGGCTGATACAATGGTAATTAGCCAGATTAGATTGATCCTATATTTTGAGGTAAGACATAGCTGAGAAACCTATTAGTTGCCATTTTATCACTGTATTGATACAGCTTGACTAGGGGAGTGTCTAGCTATGGTATATGGCTCTTCAGCTCCACCTTTCAAAACAATATAATTTTAAAAGATCTAAGTGTCCTCAGGAGATTCCAAAACTCTTCAACAGCCAGTTAACTACTTTTGAAGTGTAGTCATTGTTATGAATACAGCAGCCAGTTCACATACAGCAAAATCCCACAAACAGCAATGAGATAAATGACAAGTCTGTTTTGATGCTATTTTATTTATTTATTTAGAGATACAGCACTGAAACAGGCCCTTCGGCCCACCGAGTCTGTGCTGACCAACAACCACCCATTTATACTAACCCCACAGTAATCCCATATTCCCTACCACCTACTGACACTAGGGGCAATTTACAATGGCCAATTTACCTGTCACCTGCAAGTCTTTGGCGGTGGGAGGAAATCAGAGCACCCGGCGAAAACCCATCGGTCACAGGGAGAACTTGCAAACTCCACACAGGCAGTACCCAGAATCGAACCCAGGTCCCTGGAGCTGTGAGGCTGCGGTGCTAACCACTGCGCCACTGTGCCGCCCTCTGCGCCATTATTGAGGGGTAAATATTGCAATAGATACTGAGATCCTCTGCCCCTGTTCAAATAGTGTGACGGGATCTTTGATAGTCACCTGAGTAGAATTACAACCTCAGCGGGATCATTAATGCTGTAATACAAGATATTAACCCCCAGACAAATGACATGACAAGATTCCACATTTAAAAATTTTTATTATAGCAACTAAACCAGAAGAAAACCCCATTAACCAAACAGTACTTTATTAGTAGCTGATACGCCAAATTACAAAGAAAGGATTTTTTTTCACTTATTAAAACAGTTATATGCTACACAGTCCTCTTTGATGGTAAAATCTTTGTGGTTATAAGTTCTAAACTCCTCCCAGTTGCAATGGGTTAAATCTCCCAGACCTTTCTCAAAGTCAATGACGTCTTCGCTCACTTCTCCGAGCACTTTCAACCTGGACGTCCGTGAATAAGGCAATTCCTAGTGATCCTGTTGGTGTTTCACCTCTCCACAAACCTCAACTTTCAAAGCAGGTTCAAGTTTTCGCAGTCTTTCACTGTTTATCTTCTCCGTGATCAGGTGTTCTCTCTCTCTCACTCTCCCTTGAGGCTACCACTGCTGGTTGTCTTCCATTCTTACAGCCTGCTCTGAGGCTGAAACTGCTGGTTTCCCTTCTTACTGCCTGCTTGTCTTCAGAAAGTCAATTAAATTTATCTGGAATCAAAATTATCCTTTTGTTGGAGATGGTCATTGCCTGGCACTTGTGTGGCGTGAATGTTACATGCCACTTATCAGGCCAAGCCTGGATATTGTCCAAGTCTTGCTGCATTTCTACACGGACTGCTTCAGTATCTAAGGAGTCACGAATGGCACCCCATCTACAAACATTCACTCCTTCCACCACCGACGCACTGTGGCAGCAGTGTGTACCATCTACAAGATGCACTGCAGCAATGCACCAAGGCTCCTTAGACAGCACCTTCCAAAGCTGCGACCTCTACCAACTAGAAGGACAAGGGCAGCAGGTGCATGGGAACACCATCACCTGCAAGTTCCCCTCCAAGTCACACACCATCCTGACTTGAAACTATATCGCCGTTCCTTCACTGTCACTGGGTCAAAATTCTGGAACTCCCTTCCTAACAGCACTGTGGATGTACCTACCCCACATGGACTGCAGCAGTTGAAGAAGGAAGCTCACCACCACCTTCTCAAGGGCAATTCGGGATGGGCAATAAATACTGGCCTGGCCAGCGCCGCCCACATCCCTGAATGAATAATCAAAAAAAAATATGTGGAGGTCATTTATCAGCATTGCAAACAAGATACTGCAGCAGAGAATAGGATCCAAGAGGCGATTGCAATATTTTTTATAATATCTATAGAGACACTGTTACCATTGGCAGAAAGATTGAGAATTAGAGGACACAGGTTTAAGGTGATTGACAAAATAACCAAAGGTGACATGAGGAAACACTTTTTACACAGCAAGTGGTTATAATCTGGATTGCACTACCTGAGAGTGTGGTGGAGGCAGATTCAATTCTGCCTCTCAAAAGGGAACTGAATAATTATCTGAATGGAACAAAATTGCAGAGCTGTGGGGTAAGAGCTGGGGAGTGGGACTAGCTAAATTGCTCTTGCAGAGAGCCAGCATGGACTCAATGGGCAGAATGGCCTCCTGTGCTTTGACCTATTCTATACTATTCTATTAAATTACAATAGATAGACAATCTGCCCATACTGTGCGCTAATGGACACTATGACTGGGTGTTGTGGCAAAGCTTTTCTACTCTGGATCCCACTCAGGTTAATGAACTGAAAGTCCTAAAAGGATCCTCTATGGTTTGAACCGAGCTCTTGTCAGTCCAATGGCTATGAGCCCACAACACTGCACTAGTCATATCATCCTATCTACAGTATAACAACAGCTTATGAAAAAGGATTAAAACACTGATGTTAGACTGTGATAACAGAATAATTCCACTGTTCTAATTCATTGAAGTGGCTTCTTGATGCCAACTAACAGATTCCTCGTGGCGTCGTTCATGTTGTGTCAGGTGATGCAGTGGTGCTGCACTACCACCTTGTGACTGCAGCCTGCAACTGCAGTGTCACTGGTACCTGTTTACATAAGGAATTTCCATTATAACTGATTATATATTATTATATTTCAGTGCTAAGTCTTGCCTTTAAAAGTGAGATATAAATTCTGCTAAGAAGTGTAGTTTCTGGACAGGAAATTAGGAACAGTAGTACAGTGATAATGTTACTGGGCTAGTAATCCAGACACCTTGACTAATTCTCTGGGACATGGGTTCAAATCCCACCACGGTAGCTGGTGGAATTTAAATTCAGTTAATTAATAAATCTGGAATAAAAAGCTAGTCTCAGTAATGTTGACCATGAAACTAGTGAATTGTTGTAAAATCCCATCTGGTACATCAATGTCCTTTAGGGAAGGAAATCTACCATCATTTAATCTCTCCTGCCCTCCACCCTATCACAGACCTTCCCTCTTGTTCTTCCCCCCACCCCCCTTTCATTTGCCCAAAACCTATTAAATTTCTAACTTTTCTCTGTTCTGATGAAAGGTCACAGACCTGAAACGTTAACTCTGTTTCTCTCTCCACAGCTGCTGCCAGACCTGCTGAGTTTTTGCACCATTTTCTGTTTTTCACCCTTTGCGGCATCTGTGCTCCCCCAATTCTGGCCTCTTGCACATTCCCAATTTACTGCACCATTAGCAGCCATGCTGTCAGCTGTCTGGGCCCTAAGCTCTGGAAATGCCTCTCTAAACCTCTCTAACTCTTTTTTCTCCTTTAAAATGCCCCTTAAAGCTCTTTGACCAAGCTTTTGGTCATTTCTTCTCATATCTCCTTATTTACCTCAGTGTTAAGTTTTGTCTGAGAACACGCCTCTGAAGCTTTACATAAGAAATGTTAATGTCAACATAAGAACATAAGAAATAGGAGCAGGAGTAGGCCATTTGACCCCATAAGCCTGCTCCATCATTCAGTAAGATCATGGCTGATCCGATCTTGGCCTCAACTCTACTTTCCCGTCTGTTCCCCATAATCCTATAGTTCAAGAATCTGTCTATCTCAGCCTTGAATATATTCAACCATTCATTTGCCACTGCTCTCTGGGGAAGAGAATTCCAAAGATTAACAAACCACTAAGAGAAGAAATTCCTCCTCATCGCCATCTGGGTGACCCCTCATTCTGAAACTATGCCCCGAGTTCTAGTTTCCCCACTAGGGGAAACATCCTGTCAACATCTACCCTGTCAAGCCCCCTCAGAATCTTATATGTTTCAATCAGATCACCTCTCATTCTTCTGAACTCCAATGACTATAGGTCCAACCTGCTCAACCTTTCCTCATAAGACAACCCCCTCATCCCAGGAATCAGTCTACTGAAATAAAAACACAAAGTGCTCGAAAAACTCAGCAGGTCTGGCAGCATCTGTGGAGAGAGAAGCAGAGTTAATGTTTCAGGTCGGTGACCCTTCTTCTTTCCACAGATGCTACCAGACCTGCTGAGTTTTCCAGCACTTTCTGTTTTTATTTCAGATTTCCAGCATCTGCAGTATTTTGCTTTTATATCAATCTAGTGAACCTTCTCTGAACTGCCTCCAATGCAATTATATCCCTCCTTAAGTAAGGAGTACTCTAGGTGCAGTCTGTACACCTGTACAGTGTGACAAATTGCCCTGTACAGTGTGACAAATTTCTCTGCGTTTATACTCCATCTCTCTTACAATAAAAGCCAACATTCCATTTGCCTTCCTAATTACTTGTTGTACCTGCATGCTAACATTTTGTGATTCATATACTGTTTCACTGTTTCCTGTTAGTTAGCCAAAATCCTCCCTCCATGCTAATATATCACCCCTAAAACCATGAGCTCTTATTTGTACAATAATTTTTTATGTGGCACCTTATCAAATGCCTTTTGAAAATCCAAATACATTATATCTACTGGTTTCCCTTTATCCACTCTGCTCAGTACATCCTCAAAGAACTCTAATAAATTTGTCAAACATGATTTCCCTTTCATTAAACTATGTTGACTCTGTTTGATTGCATTATGATTTTCTAAATGTCCTACTACTACTTCCTTAATAATAGATTCTAGCAGTTTCTCAATGACAGATGTTAGGTGAACTGGCCTATAGTTTTCTGCTTTGTGTGTTCCTCTTTTCTTGAATACGGACTCACTACCACATGGAGTAGTTGATGTCAAGAGCATAGACGCAATAAAGGGGAAGTCAGATAAACATATGAGGAAGAAAGAGTACGAGGCTTATGCTGATAAGGTTGGATGAAGATGGGTGGGAGAAGGCTTGTCTGGAGCATAAACACTGACATTGATGTGTTGCGCCCAATGTCATGTTTCTGTGACATACATTCTATGTAATCCTATGAAAATGAAAGGAAAAAACCTTGCATTTATATATTGCCTTACACAACCTCAGGATGTCCCAAAGTGCTTTACAGCCAATGAAGTCCTTCTGAAGTGTCATCTGTTATGGTCAAATGAGGAGGGGTCAAAGGGCTTCCCTCTTTTCCCTCTTCTAGTTTGACTGCAACAGGTTTAATTCTTTCTTAAAGTGGATGTATTGGCCAATTCAGTAGGTGTTTGATTACTTACTTGCTATTATCATAACAAGAATGAATCAGAAAGGTTTTCTTGAGTGAACAAAGAAAGAGGTTAACTTTATCGTTCCTGAACTGAACTAATAAAATAAACAATGCGCCAACTTTCACTCTCTCACACACACTCGAGGTTTACACACACACAATTAGGTTACAGAGTGGGGAAAGGTAGATTGGTTGAATTAGAGTCCATAAAAAAGGTATTGGTGATTCAGCTGGCTTCTAGCTGATTTCAGTGGTCCTGAGGCTTTTAATTTGAAGAGGTAGATTACTGGTTCACTGAGTCTCCTGGAGATAGTGATGCAGATGATTTCCTCCAACGGGGTTTCTGATTGTAGCCTGAGTATGCAAATGTGGTCAGTCAACAGCAGGGTTTGAAAACGTTCAAGTTGGAATGGTGAGAGAGAGAGAAAAGGACCCCCATTTATGGTCTGCACATCCAGATGCTTCTCTTTTGCTGCAGAAAAAAACACCAGCTTATAAAAACCACAGATGGGGAGGGGCTTGTCACATGACAGTCACTCAATGATTCAAAACATAGCAGTTAGCAGCATTTCTCTGCTTGCTGAAAGAACAGATAGTTCCTTTATACTTCCTGGGTCTTGGTTCTTGCTGGGAAATGCAGACATTTCATCTCCCTCCTCATAGTCCTTTGCAATGTAAGATACAGTGTAGCAAACTAGGTGTTAATTTTTTTATTCATTCGGGGGATGTGGGCATCGCTGGCTAGGCCGGCAATTATTGTCCATCCCTAATTGCCCTTGAGAATCATCTTAAGCTGAAAGGATGACTTTGCTGGCAGCTTGTCTTTTCAAAATGTCTTTTGAAAAAAAATACATATTTAGATCTCCAGCCAGTGGATTAAAGAAAAGTATCATTCAACAAAGCACATTGGCATAACAAGTCATTGTTGTAATGTAGGAAATTTGCACACAGCAAGCTCCCACAAACAGCAAAGTCATAATAACCAGTGAAGTTGGTTGAGGTATAAATAGCAGCTAGGGCATCGGGAGAGAACCTCCCTGCTCTTCTTCAAAAAATGCTGTGGAGCAAATAATTGGAAAATGAAGTTCAACAGGGATAAATGTGAGATAGTACATGTTGGTAGGAAGAATAGGGAGGTCATTTATTACTTGGAAGGTGCAAGTCTAGGCGGGATAGAGGAACAAAGGGATCTCAGAGTCCAAATACACCAATCTCTAAAAGCTGCACCGAAAGTTATCAAGGCCACAAAAAAAAGCAAACCAAGCACTTGGCTTTATTTCTAGAGGATTAGAATTAAAAAGTAGTGAGGTTATGTTAAATCTGTATCGAACCTTGGTTAGACTACACTTAGAGTACTGTGTGCAGTCCTGGTCACCATATAGAAAGGAGATATAGGCACTGGAGAGGGTGTAGATTTACAAGGATGGTACCAGAAATGCGTGGGTAGACACATCCGGAATGGGCTGGGTCTCTTTTCTCTTAAAAAAGGAAGACTGAGGGGTGACCTAATAGAGATCCTTAAAATTATGAAAGGTTTTGCTGGAGTGGATACAGAGAGAATGTTTTCACGTGGGGAAGAGCATTACTAGAGCTCATCAATATAAGATAGTCACCAAGAAATCCAATTGAGAATTTGGAAGACACCTCTTTACCAGAGAGTGGTGAAAATGTGGGACTCACTGCCCTGGGAGTGGGTGAAGTAAATAGTATAGATATATTTAAGGGAGGCTAGACAAGCATATGAGGGAGAAGGGAATAGATTACAAAGATAGATTTAGTTAAGGAAAGATGGAGGAAGCTCGAGTGGAGCATAAATGCTGGCATGGACTGGTTGGGCCGAATGGCTTGTGTCTGTGCCGTATGTCCTGTGTAATCTGATATAATCTAATACCCGAGAAGGCACCTGGGCTTTGGTTTAATATGTCATCCGAAAGGTGAGATGTTCCAGTATCTACGAATGAGAACTCACAGCGACAGTTGCATTACTCAATTAAACTAAAGTTTTGTATTCCGACCACAGAATCAGTGCAGCCTTCTACATTAAACACCATCAATACCTTGCTCAATGCACAATCCATTAAGAATACATGGCACGTCTGAAGTTTAAATTAAGTTCTTTGAGTACAAGATTCTGTTGGGGATCAGTAACTCCCCACTCACCAACCTACTCCTGCTCCTAATTCATATGTTCGTAACCAATCAGATAAAATTAGTTTAACAACAAATAAGATATAACTTATAAATGATTAGTTGTAACGAGCAGATTACATAGATGAGCACTCAATGAAGATCATGACAACTTCTAATTAAGCACAATGGATCTTTATGCAGTGAGGCGCAGAGACATAGAGACCACAAAGATGTTGATTCAGTCACCAGTCTGCATTGAGTTAGCTGATCCCAGCCAGAGTGGTCGTAGAGACTGCTACAATTAGTCACAGGAACCCTTGGGTTTGACGACTGAGGATGAATGTCCTTTTGCTGACTCTTGCTCACCATCAAACAGCCCCTGCTGGTGTGGATACCTGATGAAGACAGGATCAAACTCAATTGTGTGAAGCCTCCCCTCAGTCAAATAGCCTCCTGATAGTCACCACAAAGGTTCAGGCTTGAATAATGGAAAATTAGGCAAGGCATCCATCAGAGAGTCAATGATTTCAGAAGAGAAGAAAGAAGTAGAGGGCAGGTCGGAAGGCTAAAAAATATCTGCATTATATTCAAAATCTTGTACGTGCATAGAGCTTTTTATTCATTCATGGGATGTGAGCATCGCTGGCTAGGCCAGTATTAGTTGCTCATCTCTAATTGCTCTTGAGAAGGTGGCAGTGAGCCGCATTCTTGAACCACTGCAAAACATGTGGGGTAGGTACACCCACAGTGCTGTTAGGGAGGGAGTTCCAGGATTTTGACTGAGCGACAGTGAAGGAACGGCGATATAGTTCCAAATCAGGATGGTGTGTGTCTTGGGGCTTACAGAGGAACTTGCAGGTGGTCGTGTTCTTGTGTACCTGCTGCCCTTAGCCTTCTAAATGGTAGAAATTTCAGGTTTGGAAGGTGCTGTCAAAGGAGGCTTAGCGAGTTGCTGCAGTGCATCTTATATACGGGGGTACGTACTGCTTCCACTGTGTGCTGGTGGTGAAAGGAGTGAATGTTTAAGGCGGTGAATGGGGTTCAAATCAAGCGGACTGCTTTGTCCTGGATGGTATCGAACTTCTTAAGTGTTCTTGGAGCCGCACTCATCCAAGCAAGTGGAGAGTATTCTATCACAATCCTGATTTTTTTTTTTGTTCATGGGATGTGTGGACATCGCTGGCTTGGTCTGCATTTATTTCCCATCCTTACAATCTACAATTCTGCCTTGTAGATGATAGGCAGGCTTTGGGGAAGTCAGGAGATGAGTTACTCGCCTCTGAATTCCCAGCTTCTGATCTGCTTTTGTAGTCACAGTATTTATGTAGCTGGTCCAGTTAAGTTTCTGGTCAATGGTGACCTAGAGATGCTGATTAATTGAAGATAATGCTGTTGAACGTCACAGGGAGATGGTTATATTCTCTCTTGTTGGAGATGATCATTGCCTGGTACTTGTGTAGTGCAAATGTTACTTACCAATTATCAGCCCAGGCCTGAATGTTGTCCAGGTCTTGTTGCATTTCTACATGGACTGTTTCAGTATCTGAGCAGTTGCGAATGGTTCTGAACACTGTGTAATCATCAGTGAACATCCCCACTTCTGATCTTATGATGAAGGGAAGGAAGGTCACTGATGAAACAGATGAAGATGATTGGGCCTGAGGAACTCCCGCAGCAATGTCCAGGTGCTAAGTTGATTATCCTCCAACAACCACAACCATCTTCCCTTGTGCTAGGTCTGACTCCAAGCAGTGAAGAATTTTGCCCCTGATATTCATTGTCTTCAGTTTGGCTCTTTGATGCCACATTTGGTCAAATGGTACCTTGACATCAAGGGCAGTCACTCTCACTTCATCTCTTGAATTCAGCTCTTTTGCCCATGTTTGTACCAAGGTTGAAATGAGGTCTGGAGTTGAGTGGCCCTGGCAGAGCCCAAACTGAGCTCCGGTGAGCAGGTTATTGCTGTGTAAGTGCTGCTTGATAGCACTGTCAATGACACCTTCCATCACTTTGCTGACGATCGAGAGTACACTCTTGGGGCGGTAATTGGCCAGATTGGATTTGTTCTGCTTTTTGTGGACAGGACATACCTGGGCAATTTTCCACATTGCCGGGTAGATGCCAGTGTTGTAGTTGTACTGGCACAGCTTGGCTAGGGACGTGGCTGTTTCTGGAACACGTCTTCAGTTCTCCAGCCGGGATGTTGTCAGGACCTGTAGAATTTGCTGTATCTAGTGCAATCAACCATTTCTTGATATTAGGTGGAGTGAATTGAATTGGCTGAAGATTTACATCTGTGATGCTGGGGACCTCAGGAGGAGGCCAAGATGGATTATCCATGCGGCATATCTGGCTGAAGATTGTTGCAAATACTTCAGTCTTGTCTTTTGCTGTAATGAGCTGGGCTCCCCCAACATTGAGGATGGGAATGTTCAAGAAGCCTCCTCCTCCTCCAGTTGGTTGTTTAATTGTCCACCATCGTTCATGGCAAGATGTGGCAAAACTGCGGAGCTTTGATCTGAAGTGTTGGTTGTGGGATTGCTTACTTGTGTCTATAGCATGCAGCTTCCACTGTTTGGTATGTATGTAGTCCTGGGTTGTAGCTTCACCAGATTGGCACCTCATTTTTTAGGTATACCCAGTGCTGCTCCTGGCATGTTCTCCTATACTTCTCATTGAAAGAGGGTTGGTCCCCTGCCTTGATGGTAAAAGCAGAGTGAAGGATATACCAGGCCATGAGGTTATTGATTCTGGTTGAATACAATTCTGCTGCTGTTGCTGACCCACAGCGCCTCTGCTAGATGTGTTCTGAATCTATACCACAGCTGTAGTGCCACACTGCACGATGGAGGGTATCCTCAGTGTGAAGATATGACTCTGTCTCCACAAGGACTGTGCGCTAGTCACTCCTACCAATTCTGTCATGGACAGATGCATTTGCAACAGGTAGATTGGTGAGGGCAAGGTTAAGTAGGTTTTTCCCTTGTGATGGTTCTCTCGCAGTTTGCCCCAGGCCCATTCTGGCAGATATGTCCTTCAGAACTCAGCCAGCTCTGTCAGTAGTGGTGCTACCGAGCCACTCTTGATAGTAGATGTTGAAGTCCCCCACCCAGAGTACATTCTGCGCCCTTGCTACCCTTAGTGCTTCTTCCAAGTGGTGTTCAACATGGAGGAGTACTGATTCATTAGTTGAGGGATGGTGTAGGTGGTAATCAGCAAGAATTTTCCTTACCCATGTTTGATCTATCCATTCTGTTACTAGCTTGTGGAGAGCTTTGCAATATATCCAAGAACAATTTCCTGAGATAATTAGTTGCTTCCTTTAAGATAACGCAGTGGGATGTACCAAAATGCCACTGACCTTCAGGTGTGGAGGCCTGAGGCCTACCCTTTGACAACAGCACACCAGGCCTAGCATAGCGACATGGACACACATGGAACTATTGAAGCCTGCACAGACTGTGCCCCATACTTGTTATAGAACAAATTCTCTTGTGACGAATTTGCCTACAACCTCCTAATCACAGCATCTCCTTCCCCTTCCTGATCACAATCTGTCTCTCCCAATTATGGTCTAGATCTCCCCCATCCCAATTGCGACCACTCTCTCTTGTCCTCCAAATCACAGCCTCTCTCTCCCCCTCTCAACCTGAGCCTCTCTATTCCCCTCCTTATTTGTACCCTCTCTCTTCCCCCTGCCATTTGTACCCTCTCCCTTCTGATCTCATCCTCTTCAGCCCCATCCCATCTATTGCCGGGGACTGTCCCCAAGGGTCTCTGTTTGCAGCTTCCTGTTGTTGGTCTTTCTCCTGGAACACAACAGATTGTCCACTTGGCTGGCCGCTTGGCGGCAAATGGAGCAAAAGCATGTTAATATAGTCTTGCTGCAGTTAAGTTTGGCAGGACCTCTCCATTCCTGGTCTTGCTGGGTTCTTTGACCAATTTCAGCTGACCAGGCGGGCTCTCCCCATCCTTGTAAACATGGGAGCCATTGTTTCTGAGATTAACTCCCTCTGCTGGATTCTAATGCAGTTACATACTACGGTTTTTATTTACAATACTCGGTGCCTTATCCTTGACATTATTCCTCATGAGTACAGCCAGTGAGGCTAGTCCATTGTGGCAGGTCCCACAACTGAGCAACCAGCATCTTGTCTTCACCTGATACCCCACACCTGAACTTTTCAGCAGTGCTAATAGATTGTGATTAGATTCCAGATTACAAAGAGTGCACTGTACAGAAAGAGCCCATTCAACACAACTGGTCCGTGTCAGTGTTTATGCTGCACATGAGCCTCCACCCACCCTACTTTATCTAACCCTGTCAACTTATCATTCTGTTCCTTTCCCCCTATCTAACCCCCTTAAACGAGGAAAGGATGGGGCAATGTGACTGGCTGAGTTGCTGTTGCAGAGAGCCTGCTTTGGACATGACAGGCCGATTGACCTCCCTCTGTTCTGTAACTATTCTATGATTATATAAATTCCACTACAGTTGCATCTCTGACGGCCTCAAGCCTATAAAGGAATTTGCCAACCATCTCCCTGAGACCCATGATGCCAGTCCTCTTAGTGGCCTGGCAATAGATGGGGGTGGGGGTGAAGAGGATGTGATCAGAAAGGAGAGGGTACGAATGGTAGGGGGAAGAGAAAGGGTACAAATAAGGAGGGGGAATAGAGAGGCTCAGGTTGAGGGGGGAGAGAGAGGCTTTGATTGGGAGGGTAAGAGAGAGTGGTCGCTATTGGGATGGGGGAGATCTAATAATATCTAATATCTTCATAAAAAAACCCAGATTCTGACTGATTTAGTTGCACCTTCCCATCATATATAGACAATGAAGCCAATTCTATTGCTCTTACTGTTGTTGCGTCAGAAATCATTTAATTTAACCCAGGGCCAGGGAATGAACATCTCCAAGCAGAAAGAGTCTCAACATTTCCTCCTGATAGTGATGGGATTATATTACTGAATCTCTCACTATCAATACCCTAGAAATTACCATTGACCAGTAGCTTAACTGGACCAGCCACATAAATACCGTGGCTACAAGAGCAGGTCAGAGGCTAGCAATCCTGAGGCGAGTAACTCACCTCCTGACTTCCCAAAGCCTGTCCACCATCGACAAGGCACAAGTTAGGAGTGTGATGGAATACTCTCCACTTGCCTGGATGAGTGGAGTAGATGTTACAATCATATTGGCCATGATCTAGTTGAATGGTGGAGCAGGTTCAAGGGGCTGAGTGGCCTACACCTGCTGCTAATTTGTATGTTCATATGTTCAAGTGTAGCTCCAACAACACTCAAGAAACTTGACACCATCAAGGACAAAGTAGCCCACTTATTGGCATTCCATTCACAACCTTAAGTATTCACTCTCTCCACCACTGGCGCACAGTATCAGCAGTATGGACCATAGACAAAATACATTGCAGCAACTCGCCAACTTCTTCAACTTCACTTTCCAAACCCAAAACCACAACCACCCTCCAAACCACACACCATCCTGACTTGGAACTATATCACCATTCCTCCACTGCTGCTGGGGCAAAATCCTGGCACTCCCTCCCTTACAGTACTGTAAGTGTACCTACACCACATGGACTGCAGCGGTTCAAGAAGGCGGCTCACTACCACCTTCTCAAGGGCAATTAGGGATGGGCAATAAATGCTGGCCTTGCGAGAGATGCCCACATCACATGAACCAATTAAAGAAAAAGTCTGGCTGCAATACTGAAAGCAGAGTGTAGGAGTTACGGGTTGCTACTTAGACTGGGAAAGGTGGGAAGTGTCTTCCAAAGGCATCGATGCTGAGAAAACTCTTGTTGACAATTTACATTCACGATTTGGACTTGGGAATCAGAAATGCACTTTCAAAATTTGTGGAGAATGCCAAGTATTTAAAGCAAAATTCAAAAAGACATTAGTAAACTTGCAGAATGGGTGTGTAATTGGCCAATTAGTTAAATGTGATGTGGTGCATTTTGGTCGTTAGAATGAGAACACCACCTATTGGTTGGATAATAAAAAGAGTCTAAATGGGAATTGGGACAGAAGGATCTGGGCTACTATGCATTAATCACTGAAAGAAATGTCGCAGGTGAACAAGCCGATCAAAACAAGCAAACAAAGCACTGTGGTTCATTTCTAGTGCGATAGAAATGAAAAACAGCTAAGTTATGTCAAACTTGTATATAACCTTGGTTACACCACACTTGGGGTCCTGTACAGAGTTCTGTTCTCCATATCATAAAAAGGATATCGAGGCACCGGAAAAAGTGCAAAATAGATTGACAAGGATAATATGAGAACTGTAAGCTAGAGCTATCAGGAAAGATTGAACAGGCTGACGCTCTCTTTTCCAGAGAAGAGAAGGTGGAGTTATTACCTGATAGAGGTCTTTAAGATAATGAAAGGGTTTGATAGGGTAGAAGTGGATAAAAGTGTTTCCACTTGTGCGGAGACTAAAACCAACAATCGTAAATATAAGATAGCCATGGATACAACCCATAGGGAATACAGGAGAAAGTTTTCTACCCAACGAGTGGTGAGAACGTGGAGCCCACTACCACATGGAGTGGTTGAGGAGAATAGCATAGATGCATTGAAGGGAAAGCTAGATAAGCACATGAACATATGAACTCATGAATTAGGAACAGGAGTTGCATCATGGGAAACACACCAGGCAATATGTGCACAGCAAGCTCCCAGATAATCCATGCAGTGACTTTGGTTGTGGGATGAAGATTGGCCAGAGACAGCAGGGAGTACTGCCCTGCTCTTCTGCAAAATTGTTCCATGGGATAACAAAGAACAAAGAACAAAGATAATTACAGCACAGGAACAGGCCCTTCGGCCCTCCAAGCCTGCGCCGATCCAGATCCTCTCTCTACACATGTCGCCTATTTTCTAAGGTTCTGTATCTCTTTTCTTCCTGCCCATTCATGTATCTGTCTAGATACATCTTAAAAGACTCCATCGTGCCCGCGTCTACCACCTCCGCTGGCAACGCGTTCCAGGTGCCCACCACCCTCTGCGTAAAGAACTTTCCACGCATATTCCCCCTAAACATTTCCCCTTTCACTTTGAACTCGTGTCCTCTCGTAATTGAAACCCCCACTCTGGGAAAAAGCCTCTTGCTGTCCACCCTGTCTATACCTCTCATGATTTTGTACACCTCAATCAGGTCCCCCCTCAACCTCCGTCTTTCTAATGAAAATAATCCTAATCTGCTCAACCTCTCTTCATAGCTAGCGCCCTCCATACCAGGCAACATCCTGGTGAACCTCCTCTGCACCCTCTCCAAAGCATCCACATCCTTTTGATAATGTGGCGACCAGAACTGTACGCAGTATTCCAAATGTGGCCGAACCAAAGTCCTATACAACTGTAACATGACCTGCCAACTCTTGTACTCAATGCCCCGTCCGATGAAGGAAAGCATGCCGTATGCCTTCTTGACCACTCTATTTACCTGCGTTGCCACCTTCAGGGAACAGTGGACCTGAACACCCAAATCTCTCTGGACATCAATTTTCCCCAGGACTTTTCCATTTACTGTATAGTTCACTCTTGAATTGGATCTTCCAAAATGCATCACCTCGCATTTGCCCTGATTGAACTCCATCTGCCATTTCTCTGCCCAACTCTCTAATCTATCTATATTCTGCTGTATTCTCTGACAGTCCCCTTCACTATCTGCTACTCCACCAATCTTAGTGTCGTCTGCAAACTTGCTAATCAGACCACCTATACTTTCCTCCAAATCATTAATGTATATCACAAACAACAGTGGTCCCAGCACGGATCCCTGTGGAACACCACTGGTCACACGTCTCCATTTTGAGAAACTCCCCTCTACTGCTACTCTCTGTCTCCTGTTGCCCAGCCAGTTCTTTATCCATCTAGCTAGTACACCTTGGACCCTTTTATGTCCACCTGAGAGAGAGGAAAGGCTTCAGATTAATGGATCATCTGAAAGAAAGCATAGCACCCCTTCCTTACTGCACAGGAATATCTGGTGTAGGACTTGAACCCACAAACTTTCTAACTCAGAGATCTAAACATTACCCACCAAGTCACAGTTAACAATGTTTGAATGTGTTTTTTGAACCCTATTTGACAAGTTATTTCCAACATTAATCTCCCTTCAAGTAAAGAGGTTCTTCCTAATACCTCTTTTAATTTACTTCAATTTAGATTTGTATCCCCGACCCAACTTTCCTGGGCTAAATATAAACCAATACACTGGGCTTACCTTATCTATAGCATTAAATATTGAATTAACCTCAATGAGGGCCACCTATAATTGCTTTGTCTGTGCTGTATGGTTAAAGATTAGACAAAACATTGCATAATTGAGCGAGACATGCCTTGAGTTTCTCTAAGGAGTGCACAGCTAACCTGTTTGCCTTGCTAGTCATCTTCTGTGCTGTAACATGAACCCTATCAGCATATCCTTCATGTGCTTACCTAGCTTTCCCTGAAATGTACCTACGCTACCACTTGTGGTAGTAAGTTCCACATTCTTACCACTCTCTGTGTAAAGAATCATAGAATCATCGAACGTTTAAGGCACAGAAAAAGGCCACTTGGCCCATCGTGTCTGTGCCAGCCGAAAAACGATCCACCTATTCTCATCCCACCTTCCAGCATTTGGTCCGTAGCCCTGCAGATTACAGCACTTGAGGTGCATATCCAGAGTCTTTTTGAATGAGTTGAGGGTTTCTGCCTCACCTACCCTTTCAGGCAGTGAGTTCCAGACCTCTCTGGATGAAAAGGTTTTTCCTCATCTCCCCTTTAATTTTTCTACCAATCACTTTAAATCAACGCCCCCTTGTCACTGACCTCTCTGCTAAGGTGAATAGACCCTTTACCTCCACTCTATCCAGGCCCCTCAAAAGTTTGTACATTTCAATCAGCTGTTCCCTCAGCCTTCTCTGTTCCAAGGAGAACAACCCCAGCCTATCAAATCGTTCCTCTTGGCTGCATTTTTCCAATCCTGGCAACATCCTTGTAAATCTCCTCTGTACCCTCTCTAGTGCAATTACATCCTTTCTGTAATGAGGTGACCACAACTGTACACAGTACTCAAGTTGTGGGCCAACCAATGAGTTATACAGTTCCAGCATAACCGCCCTGCTCTTATATTCTATACCTCGGTTAAAAATGGAAAGGATTTCATATGCCTTCTTAACCACCTTATTGACCTGCTACCTTCAGGGATCTGTGGACATTCATTCCAAGGTCCCTCATTTCCTCTACACTTCTCAGTATTTTCCCATTAATCGTGTATTCCTTTGCCTTGTTTGACCTCCCAAATGCATCACCTCACACTTCTCCAGGTTGAATTCCATTTGCCACTTTTCTGCCCATCTGACCAGACCATCAATATCTTCCTGTAGCCTAAAGCTATCCTCCTCGCTATCTACCACACGGCCAATCTTTGTGTCGTCTGCAAACTTCTTGATCATACCCCCGACATTTACGTCCAAATCGTTGATATACACCACAAAAGCAGGGGACTGAGTACTGAGCCCTGCGGAACACCACTGGAAACAGCCCTCCAGTTGCTAAAACACCCGTCAACAATTACCCTTTGTTTCCTGTCACTGAGCCAATTTTATATCCACCTTGCTGCATTTCCCTGGATCCCATGAGATTTTATTTTTTTAACCAGTCTGCCATGTGGGACCTTGTCAAAAGCCTTGCTAAAATCCATGTGGACCACATTAACTGCACTACCCTTATCTATCTTTCTTGTTATTTCTTCAAAACATTCAGTCAAGTTGGTCAAACAAGATCTTCCCTTAACAAATCCATGCTGACTATCCTTGATTAACCTGTGCCTTTCTAAGTGACAGTTTATCCTGTCTCTCAGAATTGATTCCAATAATTTGCCCGCTACTGAGGTTAGACTGACTGGCCTATAATTATTCGGTCTATCCCTCGCTCCCTTTCTAAACAGAGCTACAACATTAGTAGTTCTCCAATCCTCCGGCACCACACCTGTATCCAGTGAGGACTGGAAAATGATGGTCAGACCTTCTGTTATTTTCTCTCTTGCTTCTTTTAACAGCCTGGGGTATATTTCATCTGGCCCTGGTGATTTATCAACTTTCAAGGATGCTAATCCCATTAATACTTCCTCTATCCCTATGTTTATCACATCCAATACTTCACACACTTTCTCCTTAACTACAATAACTGCATCGCCCTCTTTTTTGTGAAGACCGACACTAAGTATTTATTAAGAACAATGCCAACATCATCCGCCCATATACATAGGTTACCTTTTTGGTCATTTATGAGCCCTACTCTTTCCTTAGTTTTCCTCTTACTCTTAATGTTTTGATAAAACATCTTTTGGATTCACATTGATTTTGCTTGCCAATATTCGTTCATGTCCTGTCTTTGCTTTCCTAATTTCCTTTTTGATTTCACCCCTCCACTTTCTATACTCCTCTTGGTTTTCTGTAGTGTTGAGTTCTCGGTGTCGGACATAAGCTCTCCTTTTCTGCCTTATCTTACCCTGTAAGCTCCTTGACATCCATGGGGTTCTAGATAAGGCCATCTCAGCTTTTTCTTTGTGGGAACATGTTTACTCTGAACCCCTTGAATCTTCCCTTTGAATGCCTCCCACTGCTCTGACACTGATTTATCTTCAAGTAGCTGTTTCCAGTCCACTTTCGCTAAATCACTCCTCAGTTTAGTAAAATTGGCCTTGCCCCAGTTGAGAACTCTAACTCCTGTTCTATCTCTGTCCTTTTCCATACTTATGTTAAACTGACAGAATTATGATCACTACTACCAAAATGCTCTCCCACTGCCACTCCTTCCACATGCTCATTTTAATTTCCTAAAACTAAGTCTAAAACTGCGCTCTCTCTTGTTGGACTTGCTACATACTGGGCAAAAAAGGTTTCTTGAATGCTCTTCAGGAATTCTGCTCCCTCAATTCCTTTCACACTAAAACTATCCCAGTTAATATTTGGGTAGTTAAAATCCCTTACTATAACTACCCTATAGTTCTTGCACTTCTCATAGATTTGCCTACATATCTGCTCTTCTACCTCCCTCTGATTGTTTGGGCAGTCTATAGTACACTCCCAGCAGTGTGATTTCCCCTTTTTTTGTTCCTGAGCTCAATCCATTTGTCCTCATTTGATGAACGTTCCAACATATCACCCCTCCTCACAGCTGTAATAGTTTCCTTGACCACAATTGCCACTCCCCCTCCCTTTCTTATCCCCCTCCCTATTGCATCTGAAAACCCTGTAACCAGAAATGTTGAGCTGCCATTCCTGTCCTTCCTTAAGCCATGTTTCTGTAATAGCTATGATATCATACTGCCACGTGTCTATCTGTGCCCTCAGCTCATCTGCTTTATTTGCTGTACTCCTTACATTGAAATAGATACCCTTGAGCACTGCCAAACTTTTTTTCTTCTAACCTTTGTTTCCTCTGTCTTCCAGTCTCACCCATCAATTTTCTGCCTTACATTTTCATTTCTGATTTTGTCCCAACTGAGTCTACCCGCAGATCCCCAACCTCCTGCCAAACTAGTTTAAACCTTCCCCAACTGCACTCACAAAACGTCCCGCAAGGAACTCAGCCCCGGCTCTGTTCATGTGCAGCCTTTTCAGCCTGTAGAGATCCCATCTCCCCGAGAGCCGGTCCCAATGTCCCAGGAATCTAAATCCCTCCCTCCTGCACCATCTTTCCAGCCATGCATTCATCTGTCTTATCCTTCTATTTCTATACTCATTTGGCATGACACTGGGAGTACTCCGGAGAGTACTACTTTTGAGGTCCTGCTTGGTAATTTCTTACCTAGCCCCCTAAATTCTGACTGCAGAACCACATCCCTCTTTCTACCTATGTTGTTGGTTCCGACGTGGACCACGACTGCTGGCTTTTCACCCTCCCCCTTCAGGATGCTCTGCAGCTGCTCAGTGACATCCTTGACACTGCCACCAGGGAGGCAACACACCATCCTGGATTCACGCATGCGTTAAACATAGAAATATTTCCTGAATTCCCTACTGGATTTATTAATGACTATCTAGTTTTGGAAAGTGGAAACATTTTCTCCACATCTACTTATTAAACTCTTACAGAATGTTCAAGACCTCTATTAGCTCACTCTTCAGATTTCTCTTTTCGAGATAAAAGACACCCAGCCTGTTCAATCTTTGTGATAGTTTTCACCTCTCAGATCTGGTGTCATTCTATTTGATAACGTGGATTGAGAGAAAGTATTTTCTCAAGCAGGGAAGCCTAGAACAAGGGTCATAGCCTTTAAATTAGAGCTCGGCTGTTTAGGGGTGAGGCCAGGAAGCACTTCTTCACACAGAGGGTAGTGGAATTCTGGGACTCTCTCCCTCAACGAGCTTTTGAAGCTGGAAGTGAATTGAAAATTTCAAGCCTAAGATTAATACCTTTTTGTTACACAAGGGTATTGAGTGTAATGGAACCAAAGCAGGTAAATGAAGTTGAGATACACATCAGCTATGATCTGACTGGAATGGTGGAACAGGCTTGAGGAACTGAATGGTTTCCTCCATTTCCTATTTTATGGCTCATTCTCTCCTTTTAAGATCAGTGGGATGTTTTCTATACTCATTAAATTTGAGAAATGTAGGAGCTGAACTTTCATGGCGTCCCCGTGAGAGGTCTACTGGAATGGCCACAATCTCGGGCAGGACTCAGATGCATCAGGTCCCAGCAGTACATCATGGGTTCAGGGCTGGCCTTGTGGTGGATGTGGGAGAAAGAAAGTCATTAAACTGATATAACACCTTCCACCACCTCAGGTGTCCCAAAGTGCTTTAGAACATAAGAACATAAGAAATAGGAGCAGGACTAGGCCATTCAGCCCCTCAAGCCTGCCCCACCATTCAATAGGATCATGGCTGATCTGTCCTAGGCCTCAACTCCTCTTTCAGGCCTGCTCCACATAACCCTCGACTCCCCGAGATTTCAAAAATCTATCTACCTCCTCCTTAAATACATTTAGTGAACTAGCCTCCACAAATCTCTGAGGTAGAGAATTCCAGAGATTCACCACCCTCTGAGAGAAGAAATTCCTTCGCATCTCAGTTTTAAATGTTCCCTAGTTCAAGATTCCCCCACCAGTGGAAACATATTCTCAACATCTACCCTATCAAGCCCCCTTAGAATCTTATATGTTTCAATAAGATCATCTCTCATTCTTCTAAACTCCAATGAAAAAAGGCCTAACCTGTTTAGTCGTTCTTGATAAGACAACCCCTTCATGGGAACCTTTTCTGAACTGCCTCCAATGCTAGTATATCCTTCCTTAAATACGGGGACCAAAACTGTACACAGTAGTTGTGGCCTCACCAACACCCTGTACAGTTGTAACTGATTTTAAACTCTAATCCCCTAGCAATAAAGGCCAAAATTCCATTTGCCTTCCTAATTACTAGCTGCACCTGCATGCTAACCTTTTGTGTTTCACGTACAAGAACACCCAGATCCCTCTGTACTGCAGTATTTTGTAGTCTTTCTCCATCTAAATAATAATCTGCCTTTTTATTTTTCCTACCAAATTGGATGACCTCACACTTTCCCACATTGAACTCCATCTGCCAAGTTTTTGCCCACTCATTTAACCTAGCTATATCCCTTTGCAGATTCTTTGTGTCTTCATCACAACATGCCTTCCCACCTAATTTTGTATTGTCATCAAATTTGGATACACTACACTCTGTCCCTTCCTCCAAGTCATTAACATAGATAGTAAAGGAGGAAGACAGAAAGCAGGAAACTACAGACCAGTTAGCTTAACATCTGTCATTCGGAAAATGCTAGAGTCCGTTATTAAGGAAGAAATAGCAAAACATTTGGAAAAATGTCACATTAGCAGTTTTCCAATCCGCTGGTACCCAACCAGAATCCAGTGAGTTTTGGTATATTACGAACAATGCCTCCACTATCTCTGCAGCTACTTCTTTCAAAACCCTTGGGTGCAGGCCATCAGGTCCTGGTGACTTGTCTGCCTTTAGTCCCATCAGTTTGTCCAGCACCTTTTCCCTCATGATAGAGATTGTTAAAAGTTCCTCCGTCCCATTTGCAGCCAAAGGAGTCCTTTTTGAAGTGTCATCACTGTTGTAATGTAAGAAATGCGGCAGCCAATTTGTGCACAGCAAGATCCCGCTAACAGCAATATGATAAAAGACTGGAGCATCTGCATTTTTAGGAATTGGTTGAAGGATAAATACTGGCCAGGACATCCGGGAAAACTCCCTTGCTCTTCTTCAAAATAGTGCCACAGGATCTTTCATGTCCACGTGAGAGGGCAGAACAGGCTTTGGTTTAATGTCTCATCCAAAATACAGCACCTCGGACAGTGCAGCACTCTCAGTGCACTGAACCGTCAACCTAGGTTATGTGTTCAAGTCCCTGAAGTGGTGCATAAATCCACAATCTTCGGGCTCAGAGGTGAGAGTGCGACTGGTTGAGCCACTCGGAACCCTTATTCTCAGTCTCTACAAAGCCAGAGAGTAATGGGAATCAGAGTAAAGATTTCCTATGTCAAGAAGCACTGATATTGCATTGTGACTCTCACCAGGCACACCTCCCCGACAGCCTGCAGGAGTGAGACTAGCCAGAGTGTCTAGGGTGGAAATGGAGGCCAGAGCCCCCTGAAGATCAGAGAATTTTATGCCACCCCAGTGAGCCGAATGGTAGCGAGAGGTGGGTGGCGTAAAATGGGTTGGGAGGCTCCGGGAGGCCTTCCCAACCTGCTCCTGCCTCCGCCCCACTTTATGTAGGGCGGGGTGGAGGGGGCGGAAAAAGGGCTGCCCGCCCCAGGCCAATCAAGGCCCTTAAGTTGCGAATTAACGGCCACTTAAGGGCCTTTGCCCGCCTCCATGAGGATTTTGCCCATGGCAAGCGGGCGTCCTGGAGCTGGGAAAGGCCACCTGGTGCCAGTTGGCGGCCTCTCAGCACCCTGGGGTGCCCTGACAATTCGGCACAGGATGCCTGACTGAGGGCCGCCCCCATCTTCCCCAACCACCCCCAGGACCCAAGAAGCCCCCTTTCCCTCCAAACGGCCAGCCTTGCCTCGCCGGGGCACAATCGATTACATTCGGCGAGGCAACCCAATACTTAGCTGCAGTCCTGTCTCCATGTCCTTGGCTGGGCTGCAGTCCCAGCAGTGGCCAGCGCTCCTGGTGGTGCTGCTGGGACTAAGCACTGCCGGCCCGCCGATTGGCCAGCAGCTCAATAAGCGGGTGGAAGTCTCGCCTCGGAACAATTAAAGCCCGGGGACCCATAAAATATGGGACGGATCCCCAGGCTAGGCAGAAGCAGGTTCACCACCGAATTTTACGTTGGTGGCCAGCTCCCGTCCGACCGATGTAAAATCCAGCCCTTAGTCTTATATTGGGGTGATGATACATTTTAGTCCAGAATTGTTTTGAGCTGGTGGGCCCCCTTAGCACCCTGCTTTCTCTGAAAAATAATTGAATAAGCAAATCAGAAGTGGGTAGAAAACATATTTGTGAGGAATTATTTTGACAGTTGTTTCAATAAAACCACTAATGAGTTAAAGGCTTCATGCCTTTGTTAATATTAACAGGCAGAGAAGTTTCATAAAAAAAATACTAGAATTGCACAGTGAGCTTTCCATGTAGAAGTCCCTGCTGACTCAGTCTTGGTTTCCTTCTTATATGTCGTTTTATTATCAGTTCTATTACCCTAAGAGCAATGAAGGCTCAGAGAAGATTTAATCGAGGTGTTTAAAATCATCAGGGGTTTTGATAGAGTAAATAAGGAGAAACTGTTTCCACTGGCAGGAGGTGCAGTAACCAGTGAACACAGATACGAACATAGGAAATAGGAGCAGGAGTAGGCCATTCGGCCCCTCGAGCCTGCTCTGCCATGCAACTAGATCATGGCGGATATTCTACCTCAATGCCATTTTCCCGCACTATATCCATATCCTTTGATATCTTTAATATTTAAAAATCTATCAATCTCTGTCTTGAACATTCTAAATGATTGAGCCCCACAACCCTCTGGGGCACAGAATTCCAAAGATTCACCACCATCTGAGTGAAGAAATTCTTCCTCACCTCAGTCCTAAATGTCCTCCTTCTTATTCTAAGACTGGGCCCTCTAGTTCTAGGGGAAACATCTTTCCTGCATCTACGCTGTTGAACCCTGTAAGAATTCTGTATACCTCAATGAGATCACCTCTCATTCTTCTAAAGTTTAGAGAAATAGGTCCAGTCTCCTCAATCTCTTCTCATAGGACAATCCTGCCATCCCAGGTATCAGTCTGGTGAACCTTTGTTGCACTCCTTCTATGGCAAGTAAAGAGAACAAAAATGTATACAATATCCAGGTGCAGTCTCACCAAGGGTTTATGCAATTGCAGCAAGACTTCCTTACTCCTGCACTCAAATTCTCTTGCAGTAAAGGCCAATATAACTTTTGCCTTCTTAATTAGTTGCTGCACCTGCATGTTAGCTTATGAACAGATTTAAGGTAATTGGCAAAAGAACCCGGGGTGATGAGTAGAGTTCTTTTTTATGCAGTGAGTTGTTGTGATCTGGAATGTGCAGCCTGAAAAAGCGGTGGTAGCAGATCAAATAGTAACTTTCCAAAGGGAATTGGACATATGGGGAAAAGATTGCAGGATTATGGGGATAGATCAGGGAGCTGGGACTAATTAGTAGCTCTTTAATAGTGCCAGGCATGACGGCCTGAATAGCTTCCGTCTGTGGTGTATTATTCCATGATTCTATTGCACGATAAGCTAGAATCTCAGGACTGCCCAATTTTGACAATCTGAGCAGCACAGCGGTAAGCGAAGGGTGAGTACCCTGCAGCAGGATAGTGAAGTCCAAGGATTCTTCAGGCATGGGTGAAGAACGCCTTTTTAAAAAATTCATGCATGGGATGTGGGCGTCGCTGGCCAGGCCAGCATTTATTGCCCATCCCTAATTGCCCTTGAGAAGGTGGTGGTGAGCTGCCGTCTTGAACTGCTGCAGTCCATTTGGGGTAGGTACACCCACAGTGCAGTTGGGAAGGGAGTTCCAGGATTTTGACCCAGTGACAGTGAAGGAACAGCGATATAGCTCCAAGTCAGGATGGTGTGTGACTTGGAGGGGAACTTGCATGCATTTGCTGCCCTTGTCCTTCTGGTTGGTGGAGGTCGTGGGTTTGGAAGGTGCTGTCTAAGGAGCCTTGGTGCATTGCTGCAGTGCACCTTGTAGATGGTACACACTGCTGCCACTGTGCGTCGGTGGTGGAAGGAGTGAATAGTTTAGTTTAGTTTAGTTTAGAGATACAGCACTGAAACAGGCCCTTCGGCCCACCGAGTCTGTGCCGACCATCAACCACCCATTTATACTAATCCTACACGAATCCCATATTCCAATAACATCCCCCCCGGTCCCTATATATTTCCCTACCACCTACCTATACTAGGGGCAATTTATAATGGCCAATTAACCTATCAACCTGCAAGTCTTTGGCATGTTTGTAGATGGGGTGCCATTCGTGACTCCTTAGATACTGAAGCAGTCCGTGTAGAAATGCAGCAAGACTTGGACAATATCCAGGCTTGGCCTGATAAGTGGCATGTAACATTCACGCCACACAAGTGCCAGGCAATGACCATCTCCAACAAGAGAGAATTGAACCATCTCCCCTTGACATTCAATGGCATTACCATCGCAGAATCCCCCACTATCAACATCCTAGAGGCGACCATTGACCAGAAACTGAACTAGAGTAGCCATATAAATAATGTGGCTACAAGAGCAGGTCAGAGGCTAGTAATCCTGAGGCGAGTAACTCACCTCCTGACTCCCCAAAGCCTGTCCACCATCTACAAGGTACAAGTCAGAAATGTGATGGAATACTCTCCACTTGCCTGGATGGGTGCAGCTCCAACAACACTCAAGAAGCTCGACACCATCCAGGACAAAGCAGGCCGCTTGATTGGCACCCCATCTATAAATATTCACTCCCTTCACCACTGACGCACTGTGGCAGCAGTGTGTACCATCTACAAGATGCATTGCAGCAATGCACCAAAGCTCCTTAGACAGCACCTTCCAAACCCATGACCTCTACCAACTAGAAGGACAAGGGCAGCAAATACATGGGAACACCACCACCTGCAAGTTCCCCTCCAAGTCACACACCATCCTGACTTGGAACTATATCGCCGTTCCTTCACTGTCGCTGGGTCAAAATCCTGGAACTCCCTTCCTAACAGCACTGTGGGTGTACCTACCCCAAATGGACTGCAGCGGTTCAAGAAGGCAGCTCACCACCACCTTCTCAAGGGCAATTAGGGATGGGCAATAAATGCTGGCCTAGCCAGTGATGCCAACATCCCATGAATGAATGAAAAAAAAGACTCTCCTCCATCAAAATGCTTGCACACCCAATCACATTAAAGCAAGCGATGTGAGGAAGGAAGTCCCTAAACATTTTCAACTTTGCATGCTCCACATTATAACTGACGCTTTGTGACATTAGATTTGAAATAAATTCTAGCTTATCCATAGATTGATTCAAAACCTTTTAAAGCTTTTTTTTACATCTTTTTAATATTAACAAAGAGCTCACATTCCAGTCAGCTGTCTGATAACATTAAATCTTACTGGTGGTTCATATATTAGTAAATATAGTCTGAGCATGCACACTGTTCCATTTTCTCTGTCCAGAAAGCAAAGGGGGTGCTTGTAGGAAACTAAATAAAAAAACGCTTGCATTTAAATAACGTCTGTCACAACCTGAGGATGTCCCCAAGCACTTTTCAGCTAATTAGTTACTTTTGAAGCGTAGTCACTGTTGTAATGCAGTAAACACAGCAGCCAATTTGTGCACAGCAAGCTCCCACAATCAGCAAGGTGATAATGACCAGATAATCTAGTTTAGTGATGTTGGATTAAGGATGAATATTGGCTGGAGCATTAGGAATACCTACCTTGCTCCTCTTCAAAATACAGCCATAGGATCTTTTCTGTCCACCTGAGAGAGCAGACGGTCTTGGTTTTAATGTCTCATCCTAAAGACTGCACTGCTTGCAGTACTGCACTGGCTGGAGTGTCAGCCTAGATTTTTGTGCTCCAGACTCTGGACTTGTACTATCAACCCACAAACTTCTCACTCAAAGGCAAAATGATATCATTAGTATAACTGATCCCATGGTACTCTAAACAAGTACTAATCTCTAACAGGTAACTATAACCTAACTCCTCCCTTAATGTGTGCCTTGCTCATCATATTCCTCCTTTTTCCACTTATTAACAAAGTTCACTAATCGCCCATTTAGCTTTTGAATTTGCATTTTTGTACTGGATGACTTTGTTTAATGCCAATTGTAAATCAATGTTTATCAACATCCTGATTGTTACCATTGACCAGAAACTGAACTGGACCAGCCACATAAATACTATGGCAATAAGAGCAGGTCAGAGGCTGGGAATTCTGCAGCGAGTAACTCACCTCCTGACTCCCCAAAGCCTGTCCACCATCTACAAGGCACAAGTCAGGAGTGTGTTGGAATACTCTCCACATGCCCGGATGGGTGCAGCTCCAACAACACTCAAGAAGCTCAACAGCATCCAGGACAAAGCAGCTCGCTTGATTGGCACCCCATCCACCACCTTCAACATTCACTCCCTCCACCAGCAACGCACAGTGGCAGTAGTGTGTGTCATCTACAAGATGCACTGCGGCAACTCACCAAGACTCCCTCGGCAGCACCTTCCAAACCCATGACCTCTACCTCTATCTTGAAGGACAAGGGCAGCAGATGTATGGGAACACAACCACCTGTAAGTTCCTCTCCAAGTCACACATTATCCTGACTTGGAACTATATCGCCATTCCTTCACTGTCACTGGGTCAAAATCCTGGAACTCCCTTCCTAACAGCACTGTGGGAGTACCGACACCCCAAGGACTGCAGCAGTTCAAGAAGGCAGCTCACTACCACTTTCACAAGGGCAATTAGGGACGCCCATGGACATGAACTTCCCATGAACAAATAAAAAACAATTGGCTTGTGAGTATGGGACAAATTGTATTTTTATTGCATGGTAGACATATTATGAACATCAAAAGAGCCTTTGTCCCAGAAAATAGCATAATTCAGCCTGTTATGTGTTATTGAATCATTGAGCCACACTGTTAAACATAATCCCCCTTCAACCTTTGATATTTGACCTATTTAACTGATAACAGCTGGCTTAGAAGGATTTGCAAAGAGTCAACAACTATATAAATAAAGGCTTGAATTATTATCACCTTTATTTTGTAAGCTTTGAGAGTTTGTCCTCAAATGATTCCATTCCTGTTGATTTAAATGCAGGCAATGCATCTCCAGCAAAGAATTCTTCTCTCTGTCCCTCCCCTACCCCCACCACTCCCCATTCCTCTGTACTGTTAGCTTAAGAGTCCTCCTGAGAATCTATCCTTAGCTTACTTCTGTTACTCTTTACTCAGAGGTAGTTGAGGGTGAGGGACGCTGTGTCATATGGAGAGGTTGGGGCCTGTGGCCTCGCTGCATCTTGGGGGATCTGAACAGATACATCAACAATAACAATAATTTGCAATTATATATCACCTTTAATGAAGTAAAACATCCCAAGGTGCTTCACTGGAGTATTATCAAACAAAATTTGTCACCAAGCCCTGTAAAGCCATATTAGGGCAGGTGGCCAAAAGCTTGGTCAAAGAGTTAGGTTTTAAGGAGAGTCTTAAAGGAGGAAAGAGGTAAAGAGATGGAGAGGTTTAAAGAGGGAAATCCAGAGCTTCGGGTCTTGGCAACTAAAGGCACAACTGCCATTGGTGGAGCAATTAAAATCGGGGATGCCCAAGAGGCCAGAATTGGAGGAGCGTAGAGATTTCGGAGGGTTGTGGGGCTGCAGGAAGTTATAAAGATAGGGAGATTCGAGGCCATGAAGGGATTTGAAAACAAGGATGTGAATTTAAAATTGAGGCTTTGCTTGACCGAGTTCCAATGTAGATCAGGAGCACGAGGTGATGGGTGAATGGGACAGTGTGAGTTAGGACGCAAACGGCAGAGTTTTGGATCAGTTTAAGTTTATGGAGTGTGGAAGATGGGCGACCAACCAGGGAGGGAGGAGAAACAAAGGAGTAGAGCGAGACCTAAATAGAGTGAGATGAAGTATTTTGGGAGGAGGCTCGAGTGGAGGAAAAACCCCAGAATGGACCTGTTGGGCTGAATGGCCTGTTTCTTTGCTGTAAAGTTCGATGTAATTTAATGTAATCAGTCATTACCTTTGTGAGCAGAGGAAAGTTTTGCAGAATCTGCAGTTATATCAGTGGCATTAAGTCTATCATGGCCTATATCTCCCTACTCTTAGCATATTCCTAAATTAAAAGAGCTTACTTAGTGAACCAGTGCGGAAATGGCAAATATATATTCTTAAATCCCATTAAGAAGTTTTAATGTGATGGCTTCCAGTCTTAATAAAATATTAAATTAAAATGAAATGGCCTACTGAGGAAATCATTAAAATTTCAGCGCTACATCTGTTGTCCATGGTTTCTGTTTGCTAACAGTATTATGCAACTGTTCACCGAATGTTGGTGTGGATGCAGTTCGTGTAACGATAAGACTGTCTAAGCCAACACAAAAAAAGTATAAATTATGTACATTTACATTTACACCATTTCATGACAAACAAATATGCAATGATTTTTGAACACTGGAAGCGTGCAATGCAATTTTTCTACTTTAGGATAAAATGACGTGTTCAGCTCAATGCGACAATCTTGTCCGGAAGCCAACTCATAATCACGTTGAAGTAAATTTAATGTTGATATCCTGAAAGAGGCAGTCTCCACTCTCCTCACACTCAAACACACTCAAACACTCACACACTCACACATACTCACACACACTCAAACACACTCACAGACCCACACACTCACTCACTCAAACACTCACACACTCACAGATACTCACACACACTCAAACACACTCACAGACCCACACACTCACTCACTCAAACACTCAAACACTCACACACTCACACATACTCACACACACTATAACACCCACATACACACACACTCAAACACTCACACACTCACACACTCACACATACTCACACACACTCAAACACACTCACAGACCCACACACTCACTCACTCAAACACTCACACACCCACACATACTCACACACACTCAAACACACTCACAGACCCACACACTCACTCACTCAAACACTCACACACCCACACATACTCACACACACTATAACACCCACATACACACTCACACACTCACACATACTCACACACACTCAAACACTCACACACCCACACACTCACTCACTCAAACACTCACACACCCACACATACTCACACACACTATAACACCCACATACACACTCACACACTCACACATACTCACACTCACTCACTCAAACACTCACACACCCACACATACTCACACATACTATAACACCCACATACACACTCACACACTCACACATACTCACACTCACTCACTCAACACTCACACACCCACACATACTCACACACACTCAAACACCCACACACTCACACACACACACACACACTCAAACACTCAAACACCCACACACTCACACACTCACACACACTCAAACACTCACACACACTCAAACACTCACACATGCTCACACATACTCAAACACTCACACACCCAAACACTCAAACACTCACACTCACACACACTCACGCACACTCAAACACTCAAACACTCACACACCCACACACTCACACGTACTCACACACACTCACACACACTCAAACACCCACACACTCACACACACTCAAACACTCACACACCCACACACTCACACATACTCACACACACTCAAACACTCACACTCACACACACTCACACACACTCAAACACTCACACATGCTCACACATACTCAAACACTCACACACCCACACACTCAAACACTCACACTCACGCACACTCACACTCACACACACTCACGCACACTCACACACACTCAAACACTCACACATACTCAAACACTCACACACTCACTCACACTCACACACACTCAAACACTCACACTCACACACACTCACGCACACTCACACACACTCAAACACTCAAACACCCACACACTCACTTATACTCACACACACTCAAACACTCACACACCCACACACTCACACACACTCAAAACTCACACATACTCACACATACTCAAACACTCACACACCCACACACACTCAAACACTCACACTCACACACACTCACGCACACTCACACACCCACATACTCACACACTCACACATACTCACACACACTCAAACACTCACACTCACACATACTCAAACACTCACACACTCACACATACTCACACACACTCAAACACTCACACATACTCAAACACTCACACACTCACACATACTCACACCCACTCAAACACTCACACACTCACACATACTCACACCCACTCAAACACTCACACACCCACACACTCACACATACTCACACCCACTCAAACACTCACACGCTCACACACTCACACATACTCAAACACACACACTCACACATACTCACACACACTCAAACACTCACACATACTCACACACACTCAAACACTCACACACCCACACACTCACACACACTCAAACACTCACACATACTCACACATACTCAAACACTCACACACCCACACACTCAAACACTCACACACCCACACACTCACACGTACTCACACACACTCACACACACTCAAACACCCACACACTCACACACTCAAACACTCACACTCACACACACTCAAACACCCACACTCACACACACTCACACACACTCAAACACTCACACATACTCAAACACTCACACACCCACACACTCAAACACTCACACTCACGCACACTCACACTCACACACACTCACGCACACTCACACACACTCAAACACTCACACATGCTCACACATACTCAAACACTCACACACCCAAACACTCAAACACTCACACTCACACACACTCACGCACACTCACGCACACTCAAACACTCACACACCCACACACTCACACGTACTCACACACACTCACACACACTCAAACACCCACACACTCACACATACTCACACACACTCAAACACTCACACACCCACACACTCACACATACTCACACACACTCAAACACTCACACTCACACACACTCACACACACTCAAACACTCACACATGCTCACACATACTCAAACACTCACACACCCACACACTCAAACACTCACACTCACGCACACTCACACTCACACACACTCACGCACACTCACACACACTCAAACACTCACACATACTCAAACACTCACACACTCACTCACACTCACACACACTCAAACACTCACACTCACACACACTCACGCACACTCACACACACTCAAACACCCACACACTCACTTATACTCACACACACTCAAACACTCACACACCCACACACTCACACACACTCAAAACTCACACATACTCACACATACTCAAACACTCACACACCCACACACACTCAAACACTCACACTCACACACACTCACGCACACTCACACACCCACATACTCACACACTCACACATACTCACACACACTCAAACACTCACACTCACACATACTCAAACACTCACACACTCACACATACTCACACACACTCAAACACTCACACATACTCAAACACTCACACACTCACACATACTCACACCCACTCAAACACTCACACACTCACACATACTCACACCCACTCAAACACTCACACACCCACACACTCACACATACTCACACCCACTCAAACACTCACACGCTCACACACTCACACATACTCAAACACACACACTCACACATACTCACACACACTCAAACACTCACACATACTCACACACACTCAAACACTCACACACCCACACACTCACACACACTCAAACACTCACACATGCTCACACATACTCAAACACTCACACACCCACACACTCAAACACTCACACACCCGCACACTCACACGTACTCACACACACTCACACACACTCAAACACCCACACACTCACACACTCAAACACTCACACTCACACACACTCAAACACCCACACTCACACACACTCACACACACTCAAACACTCACACATGCTCACACATACTCAAACACTCACACACCCACACACTCAAACACTCACACTCACACACACTCAAACACTCACACTCACACACACTCACTCACACTCACACACGCTCAAACACTCACACTCACACACACTCACGCACACTCACACACACTCAAACACTCAAACACTCACACACCCACACACTCACACACACTCAAACACTCACACACCCACACACTCACACACACACACACTCAAACACTCAAACACCCACACACTCACACACACTCACACACCCACACACCCACACACACTCAAACACTCACACACCCACACACTCACACACACACTCAAACACCCACACACTCACACACACTCAAACACTCACACACCCACACACTCACACACCCACACACTAACACACACTCACACACACTCAAACACACTCAAACACTCACACACACTCACACACACTCAAACACTCAAACAGCCACACACTCACACACACTCAAACACTCACACATACTCAAACACTCACACACCCACACACTCACACATACTCACACACACTCAAACACTCACACACACTCAAACACCCACACACTCACTCATACTCACACACACTCAAACACTCACACACCCACACACTCACACACACTCACACACACTCACACACACTCAAACACTCAAACACCCACACACTCACTCATACTCACACACACTCAAACACTCACACACCCACACACTCACACACACTCAAAACTCACACATACTCAAACACTCACACACCCACACACTCACACATGCTCACACACACTCAAACACTCACACTCACACACACTCACGCACACTCACACACCCACATACTCACGCACTCACACATACTCACACACACTCAAACACTCACACTCACACATACTCACACATACTCAAACACTCACACACCCACACACTCACACATACTCACACACTAATACACACACACTCACACTCACAATCAAACACAGACTCAAATACTAGCACACTTACACTCACATACACCCACTCATGCACACAAACCCCCCCATACACACACCACACAGCACACACACGGTACACCACACATACAAATATATGCACAGAAACACAGACACAGTGATACATACAAAAACAGTACACATACACAAGCATACATCCCACACATCACAGAGCTTTGGATATCAAAGAAGTTTGGAAAGTCTAAACTCAGTGTATCAGCTTCTCACGCAATCCTTTTACTAAAACATATTGTACAGCCCTCCCCATGTTTTTTTTAACTGAAGTTCCCGTGAAGAAAGGAAAAGACGACAGATATCATCCTTTAAGATGCTATTATTCCTGTAGTGAAGTATTGTTTGTTCCCGGTTTGAGTGAATCCTCATGGGTGTACATACTCTTGTTCCAGACTACCAGAGCAATTGAAGTGTAAGGAGATTCCTGAAGCATTAGATTATTATAATCCATGGTATGGACAATAGACTCAAAACTAGACAGCTTGTTCTGGTCCAGTTGTGGTCACAATATTTTAGGAAGGTAGTGAGGGTCCTTGAGAGGGTGCAAAGGAGATTTACAAGAATGGTTCCAGGGATGGGGGATATTAAATACAAGGGTAGGTTGGAGAAGTTAGGGTGTTCTCCCTGGAGCAAAGGAGATTCGAGGAAGATTTGACAGAGGTATACAAGATTATGACAGGATTGGACAGGGTAGACAAAGTAAAACTGTTCCCACTAGCTATTCATACAAGGAATAGGGGACACAGATTTTAAGTTTTAGACAAGAGTTGCAGGGGCAATGTGAGGAAGAACTGGCTGCCTACAAGGGTGGTGGAAGTGGAGAAAATCAACAAACCCAGAGTGTGTTGAACCTGTGGAATTCTCTACCATAGAAAACAGTTGAGGCCAAATCATTAAATATATTCAAGAAAGAGTTAGATATAGCTCTTAGGGCTAATGGGGTCAAGAGATATGGGGAGAAAGCGGGAACAGGTTACTGAGTTTGGATGATCAGCCATGATCGTATTGAATGGCGGAGCAGGTTCGAAGGGCCGAATGGCCTACTCCTGCTCCTATTTTTCTATGTTTCTATGCTTCAATTATGATCTGGTTGAATGGCAGAGCAGGCTCGGTGGGGGGGAGCGAATGGCCCAATCTTCCTCCTATTTCCTCTGTAACTATGTAAATTGAGGCCCTGTCTTCCTTCTCAGGTGGATGTAAAAGATTTTGCTGTACTATTTTGAAGAAGAGCTGCAGAGTTATCCCAGGATTCCTGGCCAATATTTATCCCTCAGTCAATGTCACAAAAACAGATTGCCAGGCTTTACCACATTGCTGCTTGTGGGAGCTTGCTGGGCACAAATTGGCTGCTGTATTTCCTACATTGCAGCAGTCATGACACTTCAGAGTATTTCTTTGGCTGTAAAAGGCTTTGGAATGTCCAGTGGTTGTGAAAGGCGCTATAGAAATGCATGTTTTTTTGTCTTTGGGCGAAAAAATTACTCCTCAACTCCCTTCTAATCCTTCCACCAATTACTTTAAATCTCTACCCCCTGGTTATTGATCTCTCTGCTAACGGAAATAAGCCCTTCCTATCCACTCTATCTAGGATCCTCATAATTTTATACACCATCATTAAATCCACCCACAGCCTCCTCTGTTCTGAAGAAAACAACCCAGCCTATCCAATCTTTCACCATAAAAATTCTCCATTCCTGGCAACATCCTCATAAATCTCCTTTGTACACTTTCTCGTGCAATCACATCCTTCCTGTAATGCGGTGACCAGAATTGTGTAAGACCCTTAATAGGTTACTCTACAGTTCCGATCCCAGACTGAGCAGAAATGCTGAGGTAACGCTCAAAGCCCAAATTAAACATTAATGTCTTTACTAGGTTTGGTGGCATACCGCCGAGCCGTACACCATTAGTCACAAATACACGACAAGAGGTTATACATACGATCACCCAGTAAGCGGTCATCACCTGTTAATCATACTCTTCAGCAACTGACCAAGTTGCCTGGCTGCAGCATCAAATCATTCTTTACAATGATTTTTATACTCTTCTTTCCATATCGGGCAGGATGTTCCAGTGTTAGGGTCATGTTGTCCTATCATAATCCACCTTAAGCTATAATTGTCCAATGAGGTATCTAATTCTTTGTGTAAACAACAATATTAGAGCCTGCCTTGACACTGTTTGTACACCTTTCTTAAAAAAAGTTGGTTGGTCACATATTCCTGGACCACCAAGATAATAAAATAAGAGTCGCTGAAATCACTGACTCCTTACAGGTTGTTGCTTGGTGAATTGCTTGGAAAAATAAAACAAAGTTTAACTGATACAAAAACAAGAAATGCTGGAATCACTCAGCAGGTCTGGCAGCATCTGTGGAAAGAGAAGCAGAGTTAACGTTTCGGGTCAGTGACCCTTCTTCTTCACAGATGCTGCCAGACCTGCTGAGTGATTCCAGCATTTCTTGTTTTTGTTTCAGATTTCCAGCATCCGCAGTATTTTGCTTTTATTTTAGTTTAACTGATACTTGGAAGCACAGAAAAACACACATAGCTGAACTTCTCTGCATTTCAAACCCTGGCATCATCATCAATCAATGTCAGCTTCTCAATCTCCCTCCAGTCTTCAAAACACTCTGTGCACCACTTAAGTCAGTTGGATTGGCTTTCTTTTTCCCATGGTTGGTTTTTACAACCCTCTTAAACAGAATTTCGAGGCTTCCCTGTTTGTATTCATCTATTGTAATTTTTCTCAATTCAGAGCATTTCATCCGGTTTCAGTTTTTATCATATTTAATGAAACATAAAGTTACAATAAGGTTCTTTCTTTCTTTTCTTTGGCCTCCTTGTCTCAAGAGACAATGGGTAAGCGCCTGGAGGTGGTCAGTAGTTTGAGGAGCAGCACCTGGAGTGGCTATAAAGGCTAATTCTAGAGTGACAGACTCTTCCACAGGTGCGACAGATAAAATTGGTTGTCGGGGCTGTTACACAGTTGGGTCTTTCCTTGCGCTTCTGTCTTTTTTCCTGCCAACAGCTAAGTCTCTTCAACGCGCCACTCTTCAGCCCCGCCTTTATGGCTCTCCGCCAGCTCTGGCGATCACTGCCAACTGACTCCCACGACTTGTGATCAATGTCACAGGACGTCATGTCGCGTTTGCAGACGTCTTTAAAGCAGAGACATGGACGGCCGGTGGGTCTGATACCAGTGACGAGCTTGCTGTACAATGCGTCCTTGGGGATCCTGCCATCTTCCATGCGGCTCACATGGCCAAACCATCTCAAGCGCCACTGGCTCAGTAGAGTGTATATGCTGGGGATGTTGGCCCCATTCGAGGACGTCTCGGTTGGAGACACGGTCCTGCCACCTGATGCCAAGTATTCTCCGGAGGCAACGAAGATGGATTGAATTGAGACGTAGCGCTTGGCTGACATACGTTGTCCAGGCTTCGCTGCCGTAGAGCAAGGTACTGAGGACACAGGCTTGATACACTCGGACTTTTGTGTTCCGTGTCAGTGCGCCATTTTCCCACACTCTCTTGGCCAGTCTGGACATAGCAGCGGACGCCTTTCCCTTGCGATTGTTGATTTCTGCATCTAGAGACAGGTTACTGGTGATAATTGAGCCTAGGTAGGTGAACTCTTGAACCACTTCCAGAGCGTGGTCGCTGATATTGATGGATGGAGCATTTCTGACCTCCTGTCCCATGATGTTCATTTTCTTGAGGCTGATGGTTAGGCCAAATTCATTGCAGGCAGCCGCAACCGTGTCATGAGTCTCTGCAGGCACTCTTCAGTGTGAGATGTTAATGCAGCATCTTCAGCAAAGAGGAGTTCCCAGATGAGGACTTTCCGTACTTTGGTCTTCGCTCTTAGATGGGCAAGGTTGAACAAGCTGCCATCTGATCTTGTGTGGAGGAAAATTCCTTCTTCTAAAGACTTGAATGCATGTGAGAGCAGCAGGGAGAAGAAGATCCCAAACAGTGTAGGTGCGAGAACACAGCCCAGTTTCACACCACTCAGGATAGGAAAGGGCTCTGATGAGGCACCGCTATGCTGAATTATGCCTTTCATATTGTCATGGAATGAGGTGATGATACTTAGTAGCTTTGGTGGACATCCGATCTTTGCTAGTAGTCTGAAGAGACCACATCTGCTGATGAGGTCATAGGCTTTGGTGAGATCAATGAAAGCAATGTAGAGGGGCATCTGTTGTGTGCAGCATTTCTCCTGGAGCTGGCTAAGGGAGAACAGCATGTCAATGGTGGATCTCTCTGCTCAAAAGTCACGCTGTGCTTCCGGGTAGACACGCTCAGCCAGCTTCTGGAGCCTGTTTAAAACGACTCGAGCGAAGACTTTCCCCACTATGCTGAGCAGGGAGATTTCACGGTAGCAGTCACCGCGGTCACCCTTGTTCTTATAGAGGGTGATGATATTGGCATCGCACATGTCCTCTGGTACTGCTCCCTCATCCCAGCACAGGCAAAGCAGTTCATGGAGTGCTGAGAGTATAGCAGGCTTGGCATTCTTGATTATTTCAGGGGCAATGCCGTCCTTCCCAGGGGCTTTTCCACTGGCTAGAGAATCGATGGCATCACTGAGTTCAGATTGTGTTGGCTGTTCGTCCAGCTCATCCATGACTGGCAGAGACTGGGCTGCATTGAGGGCGGTCTCAGTGACAACATTTTCCCTGGAGTACAGTTCTAGGTAATGCTCCACCCAGCGGTCCATTTGCTTACGTTGCTCAGTGATCATGTCCCCTGATTTAGACTTGAGGAGGACCATCTTCTTGATGGTTGGCCCAAAAGCTCTCTTAATGCCATCATACATTCCTCTGATATTTCCGGTGTTGGAGGCCAGCTGAATATGACTGCATAGGTGTTGCCAGTAGTCATTTGCGCAGTTAATGGCTGTTCTTTGTGCAGCGCTTCTGGCTACTTTAAGTGCTATGGATGTTAACTCGCTGGGGGTTACCGTGTAGTTCAACAGTGCAGTGCGCTTAGCGGCTATGACAGGTTCCAGCTCTTCAAAGTGAGATTGAAACCAGTCTGCATTCTGCTTCTCACATTTGCCATAGGTGGTCATTGCTGAGTCATAGATGGCATCTCTGATGTGGGCCCACTTCATCTCTGCATTCCCTGCAGGAGTGTTCTGAAGGGCTTTTTCAAGTGAATTTAGAAACTTATTTAACAGCTGTGGATAAGAAATTCTGTTAGTGTTGATGCGCGGGCAGCCCTTCTGCTTGGAGTGATGCAGCTTCTTTGATTTGAGTCTAACTTTGCTGCACACCAGGGAGTGGTCAGTGTCGCAGTCTGCACTGTGGAAGCTGCGTGTGATTTGAACACTGTTTATAGAGGCTCGCCTTGTGATGATGAGGTCCAACTGGTGCCAACGATGTGATCTTGGGTGCCTCCAAGAAACCTGGTGACAGGGTTTAGTATGAAAGAACGAGTTGGTAATGCAGAGGTTGTGATAGGTACCTAACTCCAGCCATCTCTGTTCTAAGGTTCTAACTTAGCTTTAAAGCACGCATTTAAATTTGGCAAGGTTGACTGTGAAAAATTGTTGTTTGCAGAGCTGTAAACCTCACAGCGGAACATCCTGTGTTTTTTTCAAGGTCTTTGATAAAACAGTCTTACAGCATTCCACAGTTTCATCTCACTTTAAGAAACCATTTTGCCTTTGCAATACATACTGGCAAGAATTGTCCAATATCTGTACAACTGGATACAGCAAAAAACACTTCGCCTTTTATCAGAACCATCGATAGTCTCAGCTAATAAAGGAAGGTATCCCATATGCCTTCTTAACTACCTCATCTTGCTATCTTCAGGGATCTGTAAACATGCACTCCAAGGACCCTCTATTCCTCTACACTTCTCAGTATTCTACCATTCATTGTGTTTTCTCTTCCCTTGTTTGCCGTCCCCAATTTCATGACCTTACACTTCTCTGAATTGAATTCCATTTTTCTACCCACCTGACCAGTCCATTGATATCTTCCTGCAGTCTACAGCTTTCTTCCTCACTATCACCCAATTTGCATGCTCCCTACATTCAAGTGCATACCACAAAATGTAAGGGACATAGTACTGAGTTCTGTGGAACCCCACTGGAAACAGTCTTCCAGCTATAAAAACATATGTTGACCATAACCCTTTGCTTCCTTCCACTGAACCAATCCTGGATCCAATTTGTCACTTTCCCTTAGATCCCATAAACTTTCAATTTACTGACCAATTTGACACGTAGGACCTTGTCAAAAGCATTGCTAAAATTTATATAGACAATATCAAAGGCACTACTCTCATCGACCCTCCAAATTATTCCCTCAAAAAAATTCAATCTATTAGTCAGACACAAGCTTCCCTTAGTAAATCCATGCCAACTGTCCTTGATTAATCCATGCCTCTCTAAATGATGTCTCTCAGAATTTTTTTAAATAATTTGTCAACCACTGAGGTTAGGCTGACTGGCCTGTAATTACTCAGGCTATCACTTTCTCCCTTTCTAAATGATACAATGCTAGCAGTTCACCAGTCCTCCAACACCACAGTGTAGATGGCTGGATTGAAAAATAATGTTCATAGCTTCTACTATTTCTTCCGTTGCTTCCCTTAACAGCCTGGGATACATTTTGTTTGATCCTGGTGATGTACCCACTTCCAAGGATGCTAAACAGCTTAATATTTCCTCTCTCATTATGTCTATCCCATGCAATATTTCATACTCCTCCTCCTAAACTACAATGTCTGCTTCATCCTTCTCTTTTGTGAAAACAGATGCAAAGTATTCATTAAGAACCATGCCCAGATCTTGCGCCTCCACATATAAGTTACCTTTTTGGTCACTAATTTTTCCTTAGTTATCCTCTTACTCTTTATGTAGTTATAAAACACCTTTGGGTTTTCCTTGACTTTACTTGTCAATATTTTTCATGCTCTCTTTTTGCTTTTCTAATTTCCATTAATTTTCCCCCTGTACTTTCTATACTCCTCTAGGCTTTCCGCAGTATTGAGTTCTTGGCATCTGACATCAGTTTTCTTTTTTTCCTAACCCTGCTCTGTATGCTCTTTGCCATCTCGTGGAGTGGGGGAGGGGGGGGGGGGGGGGGGTGGGTAGTCTGAATTTGTGAGTCCCACTTTTTTTCTTTGAAAGACCATATTTGTCTAAACCCTCTCTATCTCCTCCTTGAATGCCTCCCACTGCTCTGACACTGATTTACCTTCAAGTAGCTGTTTCCAGTCCACTTTTGCCAAATCACATCTCAGTTTAGTAAAATTGACCTTTGCCCAGTTGAAAACTTCTGCTCTTGGTCTATCTTTATCCTTTCTGATAGCTAGTCAAAATTTAACTGAATTATGATCAATACCCCTAAAATGCTCTCCCACTGATACCCCTCTCACCTGCCCATATTCGTTCTCTAAAACTAAGTCCAGAAGTGCCTCTTCTGTTGTTGAGCTTGCCACATACTGGCTAAAAAAGTTCTCCGAAATACATTTTAAGAATTCCGTGCCCTCTGTATCTTTTACACTGAATTTATCCCAGTTAAAAATAAGGTAGGGACAATCCCTAACTATTACTGCTCTATTGTTTTGTCACTTTTCAGCAATTTGCCTACATATTTGCTCTTCTATCTCCCTCTGACTGTTTTGGGGAAGAGAAAGGTAGAGAGACAGAGAGGTTTAGGGAGGGAGGTACAGAGCGTAGAGCTTCGGTGGCTGAAGGCACAGCCGCCAATAGTGGAATGATTAAAATTGGAGAAGCACAAGAGGCCAGAATTGGAGGAGTGCAGAAATCTTGAAGGGTTATAATGGCTGAAATAAGTTACAGAGATCAGGAGGGATGAGGCTAGAGAGGGATTTGAACACAATTTGAGGAATACAAATTCGAGGCATTTGTGGACCGAGAGCCAATATAGGTCGGTGAGCGCTTTTGTACCCCAATGATGAGAGAACACTTTCATGGGAGTAAATGAGGGGAGAAAATGGTCAAAGGTTGATGAAGGGGAAAAGTATAAAGTCATATTACAACATTGAATTTTTTTTATTGTTTCTTTGGACATGTTAAGAGAGTGATGAAGCACATGTATTTCATACGTGGCACATAGACAAAATAATTTGCAGTACCTTGTCTCCATGATCACTTTTTGCAAATGGGAACAGACTAAACTTGAACCCGTCTGATGATTATAGAGTCAGAGCAAGTCTATATTCAATGATAGACAGTGAGGCTGTGGGCAGGTGAGGACAATGCACTCCACTCCCCAAGGTATCTTATTTAGCAATCTGACTGAAAACTATAAAGTATCAATCCCCGTACAGACTGGATACCATTACCCCAGCAAGATCTTTAGTGCTGCGCTACTGATCTGTCATAGGACTCTAAATTCCAAAGCTGGGGAAGATGGCAATGCTGCACATAGAGGTCAGAATGAAGGTCATTGTCTAATAAACTGCCAGGCTGATCTACAAAAGATGGTTATAGTACACCTGCAATACAGCCCGGGTGGAAATGCATTTGAGAAGATGGCAGACTAATTATCCAAATGGCAAATGTAGTTGAAATACCATTGTTACAAATTTGTAGGGACAAGTAAAGCCATCATTCCAAACAGAGTATCTCAATATTTTTAAAGGAGCATCTGGTGCCAAAGAAACATTTGCAGTCATAGGAACATACAAATAGAAGCAGGCCATTCAGCATCTCGTGCCTGTTCCAGCATTTGTGGAGTCATAGAGTCAGAGAGAGTCATAAAGTCATTACAACACAAAAGGAGACCATTCAGCCCATCAAGTCCATGCCGGCTGTCTGTAGAACAGTCCGGTCAGTTCCATTCTCCTGCCCTTTCCCCTCAGCCCTGCAAGTTTATTTCCTTCAAGTGCTCATCCTTTAGAAGTCATGGATCATCTTCGCTTCCACAGTCCTCATCGGCAGCGAATTCCAGGTGGAATGGGACTAACTGAATTGCTGTTGAGGCAGCCAGCATGGACTTGATGGGGCAAAAGGAAGGATGTCTAATACCTGCCCTTTTATCTCCTCTCTCCTCATCATCCAAGGCCCCAAACGCTCTTTCCAGGTGAAGCAGCGATTTATTTGTACTTCCTTCAATTTAGTATACTGTATTCATTGCTCACAATGCGGTAGCCTCTGCATTGGGGAAACTAAATGTAGATTGGGTGACCCCGAGCTTCTGGTTACTTGCCAGTTCAACACACACCCCTGCTCTCATGCCCACATTTCTGTCTTTGGCCTGCTCCAGTGTTCCAGTGAACATCAACGCAAGCTCGAGGAGCAGCACCTGATCTTTCGATAAGTCACTCTACAGTCTCACAGATTCAACCTTGAATTCAACAATTTCAAAGCATGACTGGCCTTTTGTTATATTTTTCATTTTTTTATTATTTTATTTTTTAACCATGTGCCTGTTTTTTTCATTATTCTGCTTTTAACAGTCTCTCTGGACTAATGCTTTGTCTTTCACCACAAGCATTAACACACTCTTTGCCTTTGTCCCATGACAGCTTTGTTATTTAATCTCTCCTGCCCTCTGCCCTATCACACACCTTTCCCGTTTGTTCTTCTTCCCCATTCCCCCTTTTTACTTGCTCAAAACCTATTACATTTCTAACCTTTGCCAGTTGTGATGAAAGATCACAGACCTGAAATGATAACTCTGCTTCTCTCTCCACAGATGCTTCCAGACCTGCTGAGTATTTCCAGCACTTTCTGTTTTTGTTTCAGATTTCCAGCATCTGCAGTATTTTGCTTTTATTCCCCCTTTTCTATTTTTGACTACTGATGCTCCAAACTTTTACACCACAGAATTTCAAATGTACAATTTCCCCAGAACCCCAGGCTTTTGAACCTACTTTACACAGTGATGCAAACAGAACCATGTTTCCCTCCCCCCGCTGCCCAATAACCTCCCCCACACCATGATGCCCTGAGGCCAAACACGTTTGAAGCAAAGATAAAAAGAACAAATAAAAACATAAACACTAGGAATTCTGAATTGAAATACAGAAAAAGGCTGGATCCATCAGGAGGTAGGCTAATGAACGCTTCATGGAGAAGTAGAAATTGCAAAACCTCATTAAAAATATCAAAGTAACCATCTCTATTATCTTGCAGAGTGTGTGCCTCACAGAATGACTGCCAATATGTTTTGTTCATGTCGACAATGCTCTTGTCAATCCTCCATCTAAATTGTCTTTTGTTTTCTCTCAACACAAGTGTCTGAATACCAAATTAGAATCAGAGATTCACACAGCACAGAAGGAGGCTATTCAGCCCATCATGCCTATTCTGGCTCTTTGAAAGAGCTATTCAATCCTGTCCAACTCACCCCCTGCTTGTAAGTTAGGTGTGAGTCATGAGCTCTCTATTTAAGTAGACAGTGTTTGCTACCACACAGAGTGATCGGGGAACAGAGTGATCAGGGAAAACAGTGCTTCATTTAACTGTGTGCTAAAGTCCGGAATTTGGTGCAGAGGGGAAGCAGGTGCTACTTTTTATACCTTTTGTTTTACCTGCAGTAGGTTGTGAATGTTCTTCTTTTGTCTCTAACCTAGGAGACTATAACATGCTATTACTTTACTAAATTAGTAACCAGGAGTGAGATTTTATTCATGTCGCACTGTTTCCGACGGTGGGACTGGAAGCAGGCGGCACTTCTGCTCCCTCAACTTTTGCCGGTTCCCACACGATTATAATTAAAAATTAACGAGCCGATGGCGGGTACAGAAGGCATGTGAGATCAGGCAGCAGGAAATGCTTTTCATTGGTGGAACCTGTCGTCAGTCAGTGAAGCATCATGTACAGCAGAGCTATAAATAATCCTCAGTGCAATCATGGAGGTTCACCTCCATGGCACATTTTCTTCAGGCAAAGAATTTTAGGTTTTTCCTCTTAAATTAGTACAATATCTTACCCACCCTCACCTATCTTTACACCTCTCCCACACCATCACCACCCACCTTTGAGTTTGCCTGGATTTTTCTATCACCAACATGTCAGTCAATAGGCTGAGACCAGCCCCACGGCTCAGTCATGCCTCCCTGCAGTTGTTCCTCCACACCATCAGGGCAAGGTGGGAGGTCCTCGTTCCTGCAGATAGCATCAGAAGACCCTCCTGCCTGACCAGAGTGGCCTGGATCGAGGCGGCAGAGGAGGTGTCGAACCGTGGGGTTCAATGAAGAACCTGGGTGCAGTGCAGGAAAAGTATCAATGACCTACTCAGATCAGCGAGGGCAAGTGATGCGTTCAAAGCTTTATAAATGGTATCTCGAGGGGTCCTTAAAACTTTATGGCTGTCAGTGGTCATCCATGCTAGGCGGGTGAGCGCACTCTTAAACCCCCGCCACCACCTCCTTCCGCAACCACCACCCCCCACCCCCCCCCTAACCATTGCTGATCCTGAGCCAGGAGCCAAACATCCATTCCAATGTTGCCTGCCTTGTGCTGAAGAGTTCAAAAAAGCAAATCAATGACCTCAGACACAACTGCACAAAGCTGACTGCACACACCACCTTTAAACAAATGTGAACCAGGTGCCCCAAGGTTCCTGTGCACCGCTAACTCAATCTGACAGGTAAGACTTAATTTCAATTAATTACAAGGTAATGAGTATTCATGGTACACAAATGTATTAAAAATTGTAACCCGCCACAGGATGGTGTGAGGCTCGACTCATCACACAAAATGCCCCCTTAATCTCTAACTTTAAACCCGTCATCGGGAAATCGAAATATCAACTCCCGCCTAATTAATTCACCCAGCCTGCCACAAATGCCGCTTTTGCAGGCCCCATAAAACTCCCCTCCAGTTAACTAATCAAATAAATATATAAGATTAGATTGATATGGCAGGGCAGGTTGTGACTGTGGTAACTGTTGGAGTTTGTGGAAAACATTGCGATCCAGGACAATCATATCTGCGGTAAAGCTTCTGCAGCTTGAACAACTTCGTCCTTGCTGAGTCCGAGCTGCAGATATTTGCAGGGCATCAGGGAGAGGGAGAGTTACTGGGACACTTTCTGCCAGGAGGCAATCACACCCCTTCGGTAAGGTAGAACTTTAGAGTTGCTCAATGGTCAGCCATGACCGGGAGTACCGAAGGTTGTGTTGCTTGCCCGGTGCCAGGATTAAAGAGATATCCTCGCAGCTGGGACAGGAAGGGACAGATAGTTTAACAGTAATAGTGCATCAGTGAATAAAGTCCATGTAATGAATAGTAGTTAAAAAAAAGAGTCTCTTTACCTGAATGTGCGAAGCATTTGCAATAATATAGATGAACTGGAGGCACAAACAGAAATAAATGGTTCAGATTTAATCGCCGTTACAGAGACAGGGTTACAAGGTAGGGAAATAAATATTCCAGGGTACACAACATTTGAAAAGACGGACAGATTGGAAAAGGATGAGGAGTAACTCTCATAGTAAAGGATCTAGTTTCAGAAGATCAGGAAGCAGAATCAGTTTGGGTGGAGATTAGGAATAACAAGGTGGGAGTAGTTTATAGGCCCCTTAACATTAGTTATACCATTGGACAGAGCATTAAACAATAAATAATTGGAGATAATGACAAAGGCAATATAATAATTTTGGGGACTTTAATCTTCATATTAACTGGACCAATCAAATTGCCAAAGGTAGTCTGCACGGCGAGTTTATAGAATGCTTTCACAACAGTTTCCTGGAACAATATTTTGTGGATCTAATTAGGGATAAAACTATTTGAGATCTAGTATTGTGCAATGGGGTAGGTTTAATTAGTCATCTCATAGTAAAAGATCCTTTGGGAAAAAGTGATCATAATACAATTGAATTCCATATTGAATTTGAAAGCAATGTACTCGAGTCCCAAACAAGAATCTTGAAATTAAACAAAGCCAATTACAAACGTATGAGGGGAGAGCTGGCTGTGGTTGATCGGTTAAATAGACTATAAGTTATGGCAATAAATAAACAGTGGGAAACATTTAAAGAAACAATTCAAAAATGTTCAGCAAAAATAGTTTTCATTAAAAACAAAAACTCAGCAAGGAAGTTCTAACCATGGCTTACGGGCTGTTCTGGGAGACAGTGGTGTAGTGATACTGTCACTGACGTAGTAATCCTATGGCCTGATTAATGTCCTGTGGACACAGGCTTAAATTTCACCATGGCAGCTGGTGGAATTTAAATTCATTTAATTAATAAAAATCTGGAATTAAAAGCTAATCTATTAATGGTGCCATGAAACTTTCATCAATTGTCATAAAAACCCATCTGGTTCACTAATGTCCTTTAGGGAAAGAAATCTGCTGTCCTTACCTCGTCTGATCTACAGGTGACTCCAGACCCACAGCTATGTGATTGATTCTTAATGGTCTAGCAAGCCACTCAGTTATCCCATGAAAGAATAAAAAAGAAGAGGCTTATAATATTGCAAAGAATAGTAGTAAGCCTGAAGATTTGGTGTGTTTTAGAAATCAGCAAAGGCCGACTAAAAACTGGATTAAAAGGGAAAAAAATAGAATGAGAGTAAACTAGGCAGGAATCAAAAAAAGATTGTAAGAGCTTTTACAAGTATATAAAAAGGAGAGTAGCTAAAATAAATGTTGGTCCCTTAGAGGCAGAGACACGAGAAACTATCATGGGGAATGAGGAAATGGCAGAGAGGTTGAACAAATATTTTGTGTCTGTCTTCACAGTAGAAGAATAAAATTACATCCCAGAAACAAAGGGTAATCTAGGGACTATTAAGAGTGAGGAGCTGAAAGTAATTAATGCCAACAGCAAAAAGTATTGGAGAAACTTAAGGGACTGAAAGCCGAAAAATCCCCAAGACCTGATGGTCTATACCCTCGGTGTCTAAAAGCAGTAGTTGCAGAGATAGTGGATGTGCTGGTTATGATTTTCCAAAGTTCCACAGATTCTGGAAAGGTCCCAGCAGATTAGAAGTTAGCAAATGGAACACAGTTATTTAAGAAAGGAGGGAGAGAGAAAACAAGGAACTACAGGCCAGTTAACCTGACATCAATGATTGGGAAAATGCTGCAATCTATTGTTAAGGAAGTTTTAACAATGCACTTGGAAAATCATAGTGTGATCAGACAAAATTAAAATAGTTTTACGAAAGGAAAATCACGTTTGACAAATCTATTAGTTTTTAGAGGATGTAAATAATAGGGTAAGATAAAGGGGAACCAGTAGATGTAGTATACTTAGATTTCCAAAAGGCATTCGATAAGGTGCCACACAAAAGGTAAATACGCAAGGTAAGGGCTCATGGAGTTGGGGGTGTTAAATTAGCATGGAAAGAGGATTGGATAATGGACAGGGAGCAGAGAGTAGGGATAAATGAGGCATTTTCAATTTGGCAGGCTGTAACTAATGGAGTGCCCCAAGGATCAATGCTATGGCATCAGCTATTTACAATCTATATTCGCGACCTAAACAAAGAGACCAAGAGTAATGTGTCTAAGTTTGCTTATGATACAAAGCTAGGTGGGAATGTAAGCTGTGAGGAGGACACAAAGAGACTGCATGTAGACAGGTTAAGTGAATAGGAACATAGGAACATTGGAGCAGGAGTAGACCATTCAGCCCATCGAGCCTGCCCGCCATTCAATATGAGCATGGCTGATCATCCACTTCAATGCCTTTTTCCCCACACTATCTTCATATCCCTTTATGTCATTTCTATTTAAAAATCTGTCAATCTCTGCTTTAAACATACTCAATGACTGAGCTTCCACAGCCCTCTGGGATAGAGAATTCCAAAGATTCACAACCCTCTGAGTAAAGAAATTTCTCCTCTTCTCTGTCCTAAGTGGCTTCCCCCTTATTTTAAAATTGTGTCCCCTGGGTCTAGACTCCCCAACGAGGGGAAACATCTTACCTGCATCTACCCTTTTGATCCCTTTAAGCATTTTGTAGGTTTCAATGAGATCACTTTTCATTCTTTGAAACTCTAGAGAATACACGCCCAGATTCCCCAGTCTCTCTTCAAAGGACAGTCCCGCCATCCCAGTACCAAGTCTGGTGAACCTTCATTACACTCTCTCTATGGCAATAATATCCTTCCTAAGCTCTGGGGATCAAAACTGCACACAGTACTCCAGGTGCGATCTAACCAAGGTTCTATACAATTGAAGCAAGACTTCATTGCTCCTGTACTCATATTCTCTTGCGATAAAGGCTAACATACCATTAACCTTCCTAGTTGCTTGCTGTACCTTTCAGTGACTTATTGACAAGGACACCCAGGTCCCTTTGTACATCTACACTTTCTAATCTCTTACCATTTAAGAAATACTCTGCACATCTATTCCTCCTACCAAAGTGGATAATGCCACATTTTTCCACATTATATTCCATCTTCCACATTCTTGCCCACTCATTAAGGAGATTGATTGGGCATAAAGATGGCAGATGGATTATAATGTGGGAAGTGTGAGGTTATTCACTTTGGTAGTAAGAACAGAAAAGCACAACATTGTTTAAAAGGTGTGCAACTTCTAAATGTTGTTCAGAGAGACTTGGGTGAACACAGAATTTTAGCATGCAGGTAAAGTAAGCAATTAGGGAGGCAAGTGGCATGTTGGTCTTTAATGCAAGGGGATTGGAGTACAAGAATAAAGAAGTCTTGCTGCGTTTGTACAGGGCTTTGGTAAGACCACATCTGGAACACTGGGCTGAATTTTATGGGTCCTCCTGAGAGGGGTTCGAAGGCAGAGGTCGCATAGAATTGCAACAGGAGGCGTGGGTGGAAGGCCCATCCCCTCCCCATCACAGCGCAATTCTTGCCTTCCCACCCAGAGATTATTTGAGGCTCTTAAATGGCCTATTATTGGCCACTTAAGGGTCTCTTCCTGCCGCAGCGGGAAGGTCACCTATGAAAACAAGACTACCTCACTGTCGGCTTGGAGGAGGACCCTCCTCCATGGGCAATCTGTGGCTCACAGAGGGCGTCCACTGGGAAAACCTGCAACTCCCTGAACACCCCCCATGCACTTAATGCTCACCATCCCACCTCCACTCACCAGGGCCTTCTGGACTGGCCCCAACGACCATGTCTCACTTACCTTGGATCCGGGCTCCAGCATTGGGCTGGGTCCAATGCCTCTGCAGTACTGGCTGTGGTCACTGCTCCTGGTGGCACTGCTGAGGTGCTGGCCCTCTGATTGGCCTGCAGCTCTAGGAGGTGTGATCCTCATCTTTAAAGGGACGGGGATCTCGGCGCCGAGCTGTTATTTGCCCAGGAGCCGTCGAATTGCTCGGGGGAGGCGGTTGCGAGGCTCCAGCTGGGTAAGGCGGACTATCCCCCCTTGCCCCCCCCCCCCCCCCCCACCCCACCACTTTGGTTTTCCTGTGACGAGAGGCTGAGTAAATTGTGCCTATACTCTCTGGCATTTAGAAGAATGAGAGGTGATCACGTTGGAACATACAAGATTCTAGAGGGCCTGGATAGGTAGACACTGAAAGGCTGTTTCCTTTGGCTGGGGAATCTCAAACATGGGGGCACAATCTCATGATAAGGGGACGATCATTTAGCATTGAGATGAGGAGAAATTTCTTCACTCAGCAAGCTGTGATATTTGGGAATTCTCTACCCCAGAGGGTTGTGGATGCTCCATCATTGAGTATATTTAAGGCTGAGATAAACAGATTTTTGGTTTCTAAGGGAATCAAGGGATTTGGGGAGTCGGCAGGAAAATGGAGTAGAAGCAGATTAGTTATGGTCCTATTGAATAGTGGAACAGGTTCAAGTGGCTGTATGGTCGACTCCTGCTTTTATTTCTCATGTTCTTAACTTCTGCTCTTTCCCCATAGCACTGCAATTTTTTTTTCTTTACTCGCATACAGCTGATTCCCTTTTGAAAGTCAATATTAAATCTGCTTCCATCACCATTTCAAGCAACGCTTTCCCGATCATAATGTGTCTTTGCATAAAAAAAACTTTCTCCTCATCTCCCATTCTGTTTCTGTTCATGTTTTACATTTTCCCTGAATTTCAAGGAGGCTCGCAATGATGTCTATATATCATAGGGCCCATTTTAATCTGCAAAAGTCCAGTGAAATTAACAGTGTATCTGTCCTACACCATTACTTATGCTACACCATAATTTCCTTGGACTTTTGTACTGCTTCAAAGTTTCTTTCATCGATAAGGTTGAACAATGACTTTTCATACAGCTGCCCGCCATTTAATTCAATGACGATCCCAAGTTTGTTGAATGATCACTACTGCTTTACATCGGCAATCAGAATGAACCCGTTGTACCTGTTACAATCAGCTTGAAATGTATTGTATGGTTCACAATTATGCTTTTATGTATATATAAGGCTAACGCCAAGTTTAACATCAATGCAACAGTATCGGATTCATTTGCTTAATGGTACGATCCTGCGAAACAATTCAAAGTTCATAGGGGGCTATTTTGACTTTGCGTGATAGTTTAACATGGTGAATATCGATTGAAGTCAATGCCAATGAAGAGAAAGAGAAAGAAAGTTTTTCATTTATATAGCACCCTGAGGGAGTTTAATATCTCATCCTCAGTTCTGCACAGGAGTACGTGTCAAGTCTCTGGAGCGAAACCTGAACCCACAACTTACTAAATCAGCAATGAGAACATGACTCACCAATTCACGACGGACACCAGTAGCAATGCATTGAGGACAGGTGAATTGATATCATCCACTTTACAATGTTGCACACAAAGTAACAATAATGTCCAGTGTCCAACATGGACAATGTAAAGTAGATAGGGCGAATTATTTAGGAAACGTAAAGCTTTACAATATTGGCACGCCTTTGGATAATCAGATAAGGGCACCTCCTTTTAATTCTCGACCTTTAGTGATGAAAAAAGTTGCTTCATAAAGTCGTTTGGATTTTGCTCCAAGAAAGAACATGATCAGGCTTCCATACTGTTAACTTGCTCATCAATAGGATTTCACCTGGCTATGTTTTCTTACCCTCAGGCCATTATTTTCCTAATCAGTTTAAAAGGTTCTTGGCAACTAATGAGTGAGACTCGATTAAACAGACTGGTGTCCTTTCACACCAGCCTGATTAAAAATAGATTTGATGCCAAATTAAAATAGAATGAAAAAAGCAAATCAACTCAGGTAAAGGTATAACTGCTTTTCCGTCAATAGAAAAGTGCCACATCAGTGCACTTTCTATTTCATGTAAGTACATTCTAAAATGCACACATTCAACTTAATCTTTCTTAACATGCTGCTTTCTCTGGGTGTCTACATGTCATTCTTTCATCTATTCTCATGCTTCTTCAAATGCCACCTCAGTGCCAGAATCGCAGGAGGTGGTTGCTCACAAATGCTGTATTCAAGGTCCATGGCCCTCGTCCCATGGAATCTCACTCCTGGAAGGGAACCACCTCAGACACTGTGTAGTCATAGAATCATTATAATATCATACAGTGCAGAAGGAGGCCATTCGGCTCATTGTACCTGTGACGGCTCTTTGAAAGTGTTATTCAATTAGTCCCATTCCCTGCTCTTTTGCCATAGCACTCTGAATCTTTCCTTTTTAAGTATTTATGCAATTCATTTCTAGAAGTTACTATTGAATCCACTTCCACCAGCCCTTTCAGACAATGCTTTCCAGATCACAGCAACTCATCAAGTAAAAATTCTCCTCATCTGCACCCCTGGCACTTTTGCCAATTATGTTACTTAGGTGCCCTCTGGTTACCGACCCTCCTGCCAGTAGAAACAGTTTTGCTCCATTTACTCAATCAAAACCCTTTATGATGTTGAACACCTCTGTTAAGTCTCCCCTTAACCTTCTCTGCTCCAAGGAGGACAATCCTAGCTTCTTCAGTCTGTCCACATAACTGAAGTCCCTCATCCCTGTAACTATTCTAAACAATATCTTCTGCACCCTCTCCAAGGCCTTGACATCCTTCTTAAACTGTGATGTCCACAACTGCAATATTCCGGCTGTGACATAACCAGTGTTTTATAAAGGTTTATAAATTCCTTTCTTGTTACTCTATCTCTTTTTTTTATTCATTCATGGATGTGGGTGTCACTGGCCAGGCCAGCATTTATTGCTCATCCCTAATTGCCCATGAAAAGGTGGTTCATGTCAGGTAGGTACACCCACAGTGCTGTTCGGAAGGGAGTTCCAGGATTTTGACCCGGCGACAGTGAAGGAATGGCGATATAGTTCCAAGTCAGGATGGTGTGTGACTTGGAGGAGAACTTGCAGGTGGTGGCGTTCCCATGCGTCTGCTGCCCTTGTTCAGCAATTCAGGTAATGTCATTGAATGTCAAGGGGAGATGGTTAGATTCTCTCTTATTGGAGGTCATCATTGCCTGGCACTTGTTTGGCGGGAATGTTACTTGCCACTTATCAGCAGAAGCCTGGATGTTGTCCAGGTCTTGCTGCATAGATACACGGACTGTTCAGTATCTGAGGAGTTATGAATTGTACTGAACATTACAATCATCAGTGAACATCCCCACTTCTGATCTTATGATGGAGGGAAGGTCATTGATGAAGCAGCTGAAGATGGTTGGGCCTAGCAAGCTACCCTAAGGAACTCCTGTAGCAATGTCCTGGGGCTGAGATGATTGGCCTCCAGCAACCTCAATCATGTTCCTTTGTGCTAGTTATGACTCCAGCCAGAGGAGAGTTTTCCCCCTGATGCCCATTAACTTCAGTTTGGCTCGGGCTCCTTGAAGCCTCACATGGTCAAATGCTGCCTTGATATCCAGGGCAATCACCCACCTCTTGGGTTCAGCTCTTTTTTCCATATTTGGACCAAGGCTGTAATGAGGTCAGGAGCCGAGTGGCCCTGGCGGAACCCAAACTGAACGTTGGTGAACAGGTTACGTGAGGCTTGATAGCACTGTTGACGACACCTCCCATCACTTTGCTGATGATGGAGAGTAGACTGATAGGCTGGTAATTGGCCAGATTGGATTTGTCCTGCTTTTTGTGGGTAGGACATACCTGGGCAATTTTCCTTATTGCCGGGTAGATGCCAGTGTTGTAGCTGCACTAGAACAGCTTGGCTAGAGGGGCGGCTAATTCTGCAACTCAATACTATTGCTGGCTGTTGTCAGGGCCCATAGCCTTTGCAGTATCCAGTGCTTTCTGCCATTTCTTGATATCAAGTGGAGTGAATCAGATTGGCATCTGTGATGCTGGGGACTTCAGGAGGAGGCCGAGTTGGATCATCTACTCGGCACTTCTGACTGAAGATTGTTGCAAATGCTTCAGCCTTTTCTTTCGCACTGATGTGCTGGGCTCCCCCATCATTGAGGATGGGAATATTTGTGGAGCCACCTCCTCCTGTTAGTTGTTTAATTGTCCATCACCATTCATGACTGGATGTGGCAGGACTGCAGAGCTTAGATCTGATTCATTGGTTGCGGGACCGCTCAGCTCTGTCTATCGCATTCTGCCTCTGCTGTTTGGCACGCAGATAGTCCTGTGTTGTAGCTTCAGCAGGTTGACACGTCAATTTTAGGTATGCCTGGTGCTGTTCCTGGCATGCTGTCCTGCCCTCCTCATTGAACCAGAGTTGATTCCCTGGCTTGATGGTAATAGTAGAGTGGGGGAAATGCCGTGCCATGAGGTTAGAGATTGTGTGTGAATGCAATTCTGCTGCTAATGATGGTCCATAATGCCTCATAGATGGCCAGTTTTGAGCTGCCAGATCTGTTCTGAATCTATCCCATTTAACACAATGGTAGTACCACACAACATAATGGAGGGTATCCTCAATGTAAAGACGGAACTTTGTTTTTACAAGGATTATGCAGTGGTCTCTTTTACCAATACTGTCATGGACAGATGCATCTGCAACAGGCAGACTGGTGAGGACAAGGTCAAGTAGGCTTTTTCCCTCTTGTTGGTTCCCTCACAACCTGCTGCAGACCCAGTCTGGCAGATATGTCCTTCAGGACTTGGCCCGCTCGGTCCGTAGTGGTGCTACCAAGCCATTCCTGGTGATGGACATTGAAAGCCCCCACCCAGAGTACACTCTGTGCCCTTGCCACCCTCAGTGCTTCTTATGTGTGGTGTTCAACATGGAGGAGTACTGATTCATCAGCTGAGGGAGGGCAGTAGGTGGTAATCAGCAGGAGGCTTCCTTGCCCATGTTTGACCTGATGCCATGAGACTTCATGGGGTCTGGATTCAATGTTAAGCACTCCGAGGGCCACTCCCTCTCATCTGTATACCACTGTGCTGCCACCTCTGCTGGGTCTGTCTTGTCATGGAGACAAAACATACCCAAGAATGGTGATGATGGTGTAGAAGAGATTCTCAACTTGTACCGCCTTGCCCTTCAAAGATTTGTGTACATACAGCCCCAGATCTCTCTGATACCCTTGTACTATTTAATTCATATTGCCTCTCCTCATTCTTCCAACCAAAATATACCACTTCACACTTCTCTGCAGTAAGTTTCATCTGCCATGTGCCTGCCCATTTTATCAGTCTGTCTATGTCCTTCTGAAGTCAGTTACCAGCCTCCAGTCATGTTGCACTGGAATGGTGCTCAGAGGGAGAAGCTGCAGGCCTGGCATGAACTCTGTCCTCAGAGATGGTAATATCGGGTAGGTGGGATTCCTCATTATCAGCCTCATATCCCACCAGGAAGTAATCTCCTTCTGGCTGTTCCTCATTTTCCTTCTTCTGTACACCTACATAAGAGTCCGGAACAAGGGAGCATAACCTTAAAAATAGAGCTAGGCTGTTCAGGGGTGATGTCAGGAAGCACTTCTTCATGCAAAGGCTAGTGGAACTCTGGAACTCTCTCCCCCGAAAAGCTCTTGTGGCTGGAGGTCAATTGAAAATGTCAAAACTGAGATTGATAGATTTTTTACTAGGTTGAGATGGTGAATTTTCCAGAAATGTTGTGAGCACTGGAAAGATGCAAGTAGCTAAGATTGCTTGAGCTTTATTCTTTCGGGATTAAGGAGACAGAAAATGTTGTGGCGACATGCTGTTTCGCCATGATAACATTCCATTCCCCTTGGAATAAACAACAAAATTCCATTTGCCTTCCTAATCATTTGCTGTATCTGCATACCAACCTATTGTGATTTATATACCAGGACACGCAGATCCCTCTGTACCTCAGAGTTCTGCACTTTCTCTCCATTTAAATAATATGCTATAATTGGAAGTGGATAAGTTCACATTTTCCCGCATTATACTTCATTTACCAAATTTTTGCCACTCACTTAACCGATGTATATCCCTTTGAAGACTTATGTCCTCTTCACAACTTACTTTCTTACTTATCTTTGTGTCATCAGCAAATTTAGCAACCATACATTCGATCCCTTCATCCAATAATTGATATAAGTTGTAAATAGTTGAAGCTCCAACACTGATCCCTGTGGTACAACACTAGTTACAGCTGGTTACTAGTCACCAGTAGTCGGTAGGTGGTTACTCATGTGTTCATTCTATTTGTGACCATTTTATTGTGTTTATTTAACTTCCAATTATAGTGCAGTAAATAATTTGAGGCATGGCAGGGCTGCTCACACCCATTGAATGCACATCCTGTGCCATGTGGAGACTCCAGGACCCTACCCATGTCCTGGACAACCACATGTGCAGAAAGTGTCACCAAATGCAAAAACTCGAGCACTGAATCTTGGAACTCGAGGAGCAGCTGGTGTCACTGAGGTGCATTCACGAGGATGAGAGATACATGGATAGTACATTTCAGGTGGTGGTCACCCTGCAGCTTAAGAGTGCGCAGGTAGAGAGGGACTGGGTGGCTGCCGGGCAGGCAAAAAGGACAATGTAGGTAGTGCAGGAGTCCCCAGAGGGCATCCCACTTTCTAACTGGTATTCAATTCTGAGTACCGATGGGGAGAGAGTGTTCCTCTGGAGAGTGCAGCGAGAGTCATGACCAGAGTACCATGGGTGGCTCAGTTGTGCAGGGAGGGAGGAGAAAAGACAGTAGAGCATTAGTGGTACAGGATTCTATATTTAGGGGAACAGATAGGCATTTCTGTGGTCACAGACGTGATTCAATGATGGCATGTTGCCTCTCTGGTGCAAGAGTCATGGATATCACTGAGCGGCTACAAAGCATTCTGGAGGGCAAGGGTGCAGAGCCAGAGGTTGTGGTCCACATTGGTACCAACGATATAGGTAGAAAAAGGGATGAGCTCCTGCAGGCTGAGTTTAGGGAGTCAGGAAAGAGATTAACAAGCAGGACCTAAAAGGTAGTAATCTCCAGATTCATCCCAGGGCCACATGCCAGTGAGTAGAGAAATAGGAGAGTACACCAGATGAATGCGTGGTTGGAGAGATGGTGCAGGAGGGAGGGCTTCAGATTTCTTGGGACATTGGGACCGGTTCTGGGGAAGGTGGGACCCGTGCAAGCCAGATGGTCTACACCTGAACAGGGCTGGGACAAATATCCTTACAAGAATGTTTGCAAGTGCTGTTGGGGATGGTTTAAACTAGTTTGCCAGGGGAATGGGAACCTGAGGGAAGTTTCAGATAGGACAAATTCAGAGCAGGGAATGGGAGGCCGAAAATTAGCGAGTGACTCTGAAAGACAGAAGAAGCAAAGGTAAAAAAGTGTACAGCACAGGAATTTGGCAGCATTAAAAGGTATTTCTTTAAATGCAAGGAATATAGCAAATAAAGCTGATGAACTGAGGGCACAGATAGATATATGGCAACTCAATACCATTGCTATAACGGAAACTTGGCTTAAAGAGGAGCAAAAATTGCAGCTCAACAACCTTGATAGAGTTTTCAGGCAGGATAGAGAGGGGAATGAAAAAGGAGGGGGTCTAGCACTATTGGTTAAAGAATGAATTACAGCTGTGAGGAGGGATGATATGCTAAATTAATCATCAAATGAGGCCATATGGATAGAGCTCAGAAATAAAACAGGGGCAGCCACACTACCAGGAGTGTACGATAGACCCCCAAATAGTGAGAGGGAGATAGAAGAACAAATATGTCGGCAAATTTCTGAGTGCAAAAACAAAGGGCAATAATAGTTGGGGATCTCAACTAACCTAATATCAGCTGGGATACAAACAGTGTGAAGGGCACAGAGGGCACAAAATTCTTGAACTGCATTCAAGAGAACTTTTTTAGCTGGCATGTAACAAGCCTAACGAGAGGGGGCACAATTCTAGATTTAGTCTGAGGAAATAAAGCTGGGCAAGTGGGTGAAGTAGCAGTGGGTGACCATTTAGGAGATAGTGACCATAATAGTTAGATTTAGCAGCCTGTCATTCTTTCCTGATTGTTTTACCCCTGCATTTCTGGGATCCTGCTTGTAACTCTTTTTTGCTCCTTTCCAGTACCTCGATATCTTTTTTTATAATATGGCGATTAGAACTGAACGTAGAATTCCAGGTGTGGTCTGACCAAGATTCAAAACATGTTTCGTATAACTTCTATGATTTTCAATGATATCCCTCTAGAAATAAACCCTGTGGCTGAATTTTACCAAGCCCCTGACATCGGGTGTCGCGGCAGGAGGGCCCGGGAAATACCTCTGGGAGAGGCCCGGCATGGGCCTTGACGCTGGGAAGGCCCTGCCCTATATTGCTGGCGGCAGCAAGGCCTTGTGATGGCCCCCCACCGCTCAGCCACAGGAACTTCATTAAAGTATGTAAATTTAGTGTAATTGATGAATGGGGGAGGCAGTGGCATTGTCACTGGACTCGTAACCCAGAGACCCAGGGAATTGCTCTGGGGACATGGGTTCAAATCCCACCACAGCAAAAAGTCAAATTTGAATTCAATTAATAAATCTGGAATTTAAAGCTAGTTTAATGATTGCCATGAAACCAGTGTTGATTGTTGTAAAAACCCATCTGCTTCAATAAAGTCCTTTAGGGAAGGAAATCTGCTGTCCTTACCTGGTCTGGCCTACATGTGACTCCTGACCCACAGCAATGTGGTTGACTCTTTTATGCCCTCTGAAATGGCCTAGCAAGGCACTCAGTTGTATCTAACCGCTACAAAGTCAATAAAAAAGAATGAAACTGAACGGACCACCCGACATCGACCTAGGTACCGGAAACGACAACGGCAAACCCAGCCCTGTCAACCCTGCAAAGGCTTGTGCCAAAGTTGGGAGAGCTGTCCCACAGACTAGTCAAACTCACGGAATCATACCTTACAATGTCACAGACACTGCCATCACCATCCCTGGGTATGTCCTGTCTCACCGGCAGGACAGACACAGCAGAGGTGACGGCACAGTGGTATACAGTAGAGAGGGAGTTGCCCTGGGAGTCCTCAACATCGACTCCGGACTCCATAAAGTCTCATGGCATCAGGTCAAACATGGACAAGGAAACCTCCTGCTGATGAGTCAGTAGTCCTTCATGTTGAACACCACTTGGAGGAAGCACTGAGGCTGGCAAGCGCAGAGAATGTAGTCTGACTTCAATGTCCATCACCAAGAGTGGCTCGGCAGCACCACTACTGACCCAGCTGGCCGAGTTCTAAAGGACATAGCTGCTAGACTGGGTATGCAGCAGTTGGTGAGGGAAAAACATACTTGACCTCATCCTCACCAATCTGCCTGCCACAGATGCATCTGTCCATGACAGTATTGGTAGCAGTGACCACCGCACAGTCATTGTGGAAACGAAGTCCCGCCTTCACATTGAGGATACCCTCCTTCGTGTTGTGTGGCACTACCACCGTGCTAAATGGGATAGATTTCGAACAGATCTAGCAATGCAAAACTGGGCATCCATGAGGCTCTGTGGACCATCATCAGCAGCAGAATTGTACTCAACCACAATCTGTAATCTCATGGCCCAGCATATCCCCCACTCTACCATTACCATCAAGCCAGGAGATCAACCCTGGTTCAATGAAGAGTGCAGGAAGGCATGCCAGGAGCAGCACCAGGCATACCTCAAAATGAGGTGTCGACCTGGTGAAGCTACAACATAAGACTATCTGCATGCCAAACTACGTAAGCAACATGCGATAGACAGAGCGAAGCAATCCCATAACCAACGGATCAGATCTAAGCTCTGCAGTCCTACCACATCCAGCCATGAATGGTGGTGGACAATTAAACAACTAACTGGAGGAAGGTGGCTCCACAAATATCCCCATCCTCATTGATGGGGGAGCCCAGCACATCAGTGCGAAAGATAAGGCTGAAGCATTTGCAACAATCTTCAGCCAGAAGTGCCAAGTTGATGATCCATCTCGGCCTCCAAAAGTCTCCAGCATCACAGATGCCAGACTTCAGCCAATTCGATTCACTCCACGTGATATCAAGAAACGACTGAAGGAACTGAATACTGCAAAGGCTATGGGCCCTGACAATATTCGGCGATAGTACTGAAGACCTGTGCTACAGAACATGCCGCGCCCCTAGCCAAGCTGTTCCAGTGCAGCTACAACACTGGCATCTACCCTGCAATGTGGAAAATTGCCCAGGTATGTTCTGTACGAGGGGGGTGCGGGCTGGGACGGGGTTGTGAGGGGGTGAGCTGAGAGGGTGGAGCAGGGAAGGGGAGGGGGGTGGAAGGGGGGTAAAGGGGGGGGAGGGGGGGTGGAATCTGGTGCAGGTAATAAGCCATTTCCTCAGTGCCCACCATCGACGTCCGGAAAGCTCATCCACGTCCTTCGGGAGGTGAAGCATCATTTGGCAGACTTAGAGGTGATTACATTTGCTAAGGGTTTTTTTTTTTGCAGTGGTTTAAATAAAGGCATGCAGCATTGCCGACAGTGCGCTGCAGATGCTCTCCGAGCCATCTCCCGCGGGCGCTTTGAAGTTGCGGCCGGGGGGGCCGTTCGTGGATGTTTTGGGTGTTCGGGGCACCTTTTCACAGGACTTCTCTCGGGTCCCGCAGCTCCTTCTTCACCTCAATGGACTTACCGCATGCCGTGGCTGCAGACACTCTGGACTGTGAAGACAGCAGGATCGGAGATTAAAGTATCGGCAGCTGTTCTCGTCAGTTTCATCCGGATCAATTTCATTGAGAAAACAACGCACCATCTTCACCCCGCACCCCCTTCCCCTGCACCCCACCTCCTCCCTCTACCCCTCCCCCTTGCATCCCCTCCTCCCACCGGCACCATCCTACACCTGTGTAGGGGCCCCAACAACCCCACTGCCTTGTGGGCGTCTCGGGAGAGACCAAGGCTAAGGGAGTAAACCCTAACAGAAAATCCGGAGCGGAACCCCGTAGGCGGTCATGTGTCACCTTTGGCATGTTTCCGGCAGTTCCTGCAGCCATACTGGTGCCAAACGTCGTGTCCTGCACTCCTTTGGACCCCACCAGAAAGGCCGAGAGGGGGGTTTTGACGACTGGGCAACTCTCAACCTCCATAAATTTGCCCAGGCATGCGCCATGGAGAGGTCACTCCATAGTTGCCTCACAGCGACTGAAACAACACGGAAGGCAGCAGTTACGGGTTATAAGTCCAGATAAATTGGCGTAGAAACTGGGCGCCACGGGTTGCCTTTGTCGGTGGGAGAGGTCATTGCACCTCACTGGACAGCTACCGCCCGCCTCAAACCGGGCAGCCCCCGGTCAATAAGGTTCTGTCCCGCCACAGTCTGCCTGCTTCAATGGGTGCTTGGAGCTCAGGGTCATTGCCCGAAAGGTGGACTGATACACCGCACCAAACAACATGAAAAAAGGAAAGAAGGTACCAGCCCTTCGCTTTGCAAGCTGGAACGTCAGAACTATGTGTCCTGGCCTGTCGGAAGACCTTACACAAATCAACGATTCTCGGAAGACCGCCATCATTAACAACGAGCTCAGTAGACTCAATGTGGACATTGCAGCACTTCAGGAGACTCGCCTCCCCGCGAGTGGCTCTCTAGCAGAGCAAGACTACACCTTCTTCTGGCAGGGCAGGGATCCTGAAGAACCAAGACAGCATGGAGTGGGCTTCGCCATCAGAAACTCCTTGCTCAGCATGATAGAGCCTCCCTCAAATGGCTCGGAACGCATACTGTCCATCCGACTGCTCACCACCTCTGGTCCAGTACACCTACTCAGCATCTATGCTCCAACACTCTGTTCCGCACCTGAAGCTAAAGACCAGTTCTATGAACAACTCCATAACATCATTAGCAGCATCCCCAACACCGAACACCTATTCCTGCTGGGGGACTTTAATGCCAGGGTTGGGGCCGACCATGACTCATGGCCCTCCTGCCTTGGGCGCTATGGCGTTGGAAGGATGAATGAGAACGGGCAGAGACTGCTTGAGTTGTGTACCTATCATAACCTCTGCATCACCAACTCGTTCTTTCACACTAAACCCTGTCACCAGGTTTCATGGAGGCACCCAAGATCACGTCGTTGGCACCAGCTAGACCTCATTGTCACAAGGCGAGCCGCCTTAAACAGTGTTCAAATCACACGCAGCTTCCACAGTGCGGACTGCGACACCGACCACTCCCTGGTGTGCAGCAAGGTTAGACTCAGACCAAAGAAGTTGCATCATTCCAAGCAGAAGGGCCACCCGCGCATCAACACGAGCAGAATTTCTCACCCACAGCAGTTACAAAAATTTCTAAATTCACTTGTAACAGCTCTTCAAAACACTCCCACAGGGGATGCTGAGACCAAGTGGGCCCACATCAGAGACGCCATCTATGAGTCAGCTTTGACCACCTAAGGCAAAAGTGCGAAGAGAAATGCAGACTGGTTTCAATCTCATAATGAAGAGCTGGAACCTGTCATAGCCGCTAAGCGCATTGCACTTTTGAACTACAAGAAAGCCCCCAGCGAGTTAACATCCGCAGCACTTAAAGCAGCCAGAAGTACTGCACAAAGAACAGCTAGGCGTTGCGCAAACGACTACTGGCAACACCTATGCAGTCATATTCAGCTGGCCTCAGACACCGGAAACATCAGAGGAATGTATGATGGCATGAAGAGAGCTCTTGGGCCAACCATCAAGAAGATCACCCCCCTCAAATCTAAATCGGGGGACATAATCACTGACCAACGCAAACAGATGGACCGCTGGGTTGAGCACTACCTAGAACTGTACTCCAGGGAGAATGCTGTCACTGAGACTGCCCTCAATGCAGCCCAGCCTCTACCAGTCATGGATGAGCTGGACATACAGCCAACCAAATCGGAACTCAGTGATGCCATTGATTCTCTAGCCAGCAGAAAAGCCCCTGGGAAGGACAGCATTACCCCTGAAATAATCAAGAGTGCCAAGCCTGCTATACTCTCAGCACTACATGAACTGCTATGCCTGTGCTGGGACGAGGGAGCAGTACCCCAGGACATGCGCGATGCCAACATCATCACCCTCTATAAAAACAAAGGTGACCGCGGTGACTGCAACAACTACCGTGGAATCTCCCTGCTCAGCATAGTGGGGAAAGTCTTTGCTCGAGTCGCTCTGAACAGGCTCCAGAAGCTGGCCGAGCGCGTCTACCCTGAGGCACAGTGTGGCTTTCGTGCAGAGAGATCGACTATTGACATGCTGTTCTCCCTTCGTCAGATACAGGAGAAATGCCGTGAACAGCAGATGCCCCTCTACATTGCTTTCATTGATCTCACCAAAGCCTTTGACCTCGTCAGCAGACGTGGTCTCTTCAGACTACTAGAAAAGATCGGATGTCCACCAAAGCTACTAAGTATCATCACCTCATTCCATGACAATATGAAAGGCACAATTCAACATGGTGGCTCCTCATCAGAGCCCTTTCCTATCCTGAGTGGTGTGAAACAGGGCTGTGTTCTCGCACCCACACTTTTTGGGATTTTCTTCTCCCTGCTGCTTTCACATGCGTTCAAATCCTCTGAAGAAGGAATTTTCCTCCACACAAGATCAGGGGGCAGGTTGTTCAACCTTGCCCGTCTAAGAGCGAAGTCCAAAGTACGGAAAGTCCTCATCAGAGAACTCCTCTTTGCTGACGATGCTGCTTTAACATCTCACACTGAAGAATGCCTGCAGAGTCTCATCGACAGGTTTGCGTCTGCCTGCAATGAATTTGGCCTAACCATCAGCCTCAAGAAAACGAACATCATGGGGCAGGATGTCAGAAATGCTCCATCCATCAATATTGGCGACCACGCTCTGGAAGTGGTTCAAGAGTTCACCTACCTAGGCTCAACTATCACCAGTAACCTGTCTCTAGATGCAGAAATCAACAAGCGCATGGGTAAGGCTTCCACTGCTATGTTCAGACTGGCCAAGAGAGTGTGGGAAAATGGCGCACTGACACGGAACACAAAAGTCCGAGTGTATCAGGCCTGTGTCCTCAGTACCTTGCTCTACGGCAGCGAGGCCTGGACAACGTATGCCAGCCAAGAGCGACGTCTCAATTCATTCCATCTTCGCTGCCTTCGGAGAATACTTGGCATCAGGTGGCAGGACTATATCTCCAACACAGAAGTCCTTGAAGCGGCCAACATCCCCAGCTTATACACACTACTGAGTCAGCGGCGCTTGAGATGGCTTGGCCATGTGAGCCGCATGGAAGATGGCAGGATCCCCAAAGACACATTGTACAGCGAGCTCGCCACTGGTATCAGACCCACCGGCCTTCCATGTCTCCGTTATAAAGACGTCTGCAAACGCGACATGAAATCGTGTGACATTGATCACAAGTCGTGGGAGTCAGTTGCCAGCATTCGCCAGAGCTGGCGGGCAGCCATAAAGACAGGGCTAAATTGTGGCGAGTCGAAGAGACTTAGTAGTTGGCAGGAAAAAAGACAGAGGCGCAAGGGGAGAGCCAACTGTGCAACAGCCCCAACAAACAAATTTCTCTGCAGCACCTGTGGAAGAGCCTGTTACTCCAGAATTGGCCTTTATAGCCACTCCAGGCGCTGCTTCACAAACCACTGACCACCTCCAGGCGCGTATCCATTGTCTCTCGAGATAAGGAGGCCCAAAAGAAATGTTCTGTACACAAAAAGCAGGACAAGTCCAACCCGGCCAATTACCGCCCCATCAGCCTACTCTCAATCATCAGTAAAGTGATGGAAGGTGTCATAATAACTTGCTCAGTGATGCTCAGTTTGGGTTCCGCCAGGGCCACGCAGTTCCTGACCTCATACAGCCTTGGTTCAAACATGGACAAAAGATCTGAACTCAAGAGATGAGATGAGAGTGACTGCCCTTGATATCAAGGCAGCATTTGACTGAGTATGGCATCAAGGGGCCATAGCAAAACTGAGGTCAATGGGAATCAGGGGGAAAACCCTCCACTGGTTGGAGTCATACCTAGCGCAAAGGAAGAAGGTTGTGGTTGTTGGAGGTCAATCATCTGAGCTCCAGGACATCACTGCAGGAGTTCCTCAGGGTAGTGTCCTCGGCCCAACCATCTTCAGTTGCTTCATCAATGACCTTCCTTCAATCATAAGATCAGAAGTGGGGATGTTCGCTGATGATTGCACAATGTTCAGCACCATTCGTGACTCCTCAGATACTGAAGCAGTCCGTGTAGAAATGCAGCAAGACTTGGGCAATATCCAGGCTTGGGCCAATAAGTGGCAAGTAACATTCGCGCCACACAAGTGCCAGGCAATGACCATCTCCAACAAGAGAGAAGGCAGAGTGTGTTCCAATCGCTGGCACCAACACCATTCACCTTGGTGAACACAGTGTTCACAGTATGGAGTAGCCATATAAATACCGTCGCTACAAGAGCACGTCAGAGGCTAGGAATCCTGAGGCGAGTAACTCACCTCCTGACTCCCCAAAGCCTGTCCACCATCTACAAGGCACAAGTCAGGAGTGTGATGGAATACTCTCCACTTGCCTGGAAGGGTGCAGCTCCAACAACACACAAGAAGCTCGACACCATCCAGGACAAAGCAGCCCGCTTGATTGGCACCCCACCCACAAACATTCACTACCTCCACCACTGAAGCACAGTGGCAGCAGTGTGTACCATCTGCAAGATTGACTGCAGCAACGCACCAAGGCTCCTTAGGCAGCACCTTCCAAACCCGCGACCTCTACCAACTAGAAGTACAAGGGCAGCAAATGCATTGGAACACCACCACCTGCAAGTTCCCCTCCAAGTCACACACCATCTTGACTTGGAACTTTTTCGCCGTTCCTTCACTGTCGCTGGGTCAAAATCCCAGAACTCCCTTCCTAACAGCACTGTGGGTGTACCTACCCCACATGGACTGCAGCGGTTCAAGAAGGCAGCTCACCACCACCTTCTCAAGGGCAATTAGGGACGGGCAATAAATACTGGCCAGGCCAGTGGCGCCCACATTCCATGAATGAATTAAAAAAATAATTTTAAATTTTAAAAAATGAAATAAATACTTCCCTTGTCTCGTCAGCCGTCCTGCTAAGATATTTCAGCTGGTGTGTCAAGGTAAGTATTTATTCATTTATGAAAATATATTTACATATTTTAATGAAGTTCCTTTTGCCGAGTGGAGATCTGAGCTGGAACCCTGGTGGCAGGGGGGAGGTGGTAAGTTTTCAGGGTGGAGGTGGTGTGGGGGAGCAGGGTGAAACCTTCCCGATTGGTCTCGGGGGTGGTGGGAAGGGGTGAAGGTCAGAGTGAATAAACTTTGGGGGTGGGGGAGGTCGGGATCATCACAATCAGTTTTATTGGGGGGCAGATGGCAACTAATAAGTTTTTTACTGATTGTGGGGGTGGGAGAGGGAATTGAAACTTTTAATGAAATATTAATTTGAATTTTTCAGGCCCTGTTACTCGACAAATTTAATTTGAACTGAAGGGCTGGAAGACCTTTAAAAATGGCGCTCTTGCCTGCGCATTGCCGGGGATAGAGTGCCCCCCCCCCTCAATGACGTCACTGGGGGTGGGCAGTCCGCCCCAGCCCTGTAAATGAACCACTGCGCTCAATATCACGCCGGCTCTGAGGAGTAATTTCCGCACGTCCGCCACACCATCTTTGACACTCACCGCCGAGATCGGCGGCAAGCTGGAAAAATTCCAGCCCAAGTGTTTGACTTGCTTTTTATATCCGTGCAAACCTGTGAAACAACGTTTCATAATTTTCGTTTGTATTTGCACTCTGAGATCCCTTTGCTTCATCATCCCATTTAGATTTGTATTTTCGAAGTAATATGCACCCCCCGCCCTTAGTTTTCTTACCAAAATGTAATGTCTCACATTTATCTATATTGAAATTAATTCGCTAATTATGAGCCCATTCTGCAAATTAGTTACTATCTTCCTTTAATTTGTCACAGTTTTCCAATTATCTGCCAGCCACTGGCCACAGAGCAAGTTTCTACGAACAAGCATGGAAGAGATGACCACTTGGTGTGTTTTTTGGTGGAGTTCTTTACAACCACAAAGTGATATTTAGTGCAATGGTTCATTTACATGGCCGGGGCAGACTGCCCTCCCCCAATGACATCGAGGGGGTGGACACTCCATCCCCAGCAACGCCGTCTGCCGTCACTGCGCAGGCACCGGTGACATTTTTAAAGGTCTTCCAGCCCGTCAGTTCAATTTTAATTTTTAGAGTAACAGAACCTTTAACACTGTAAGACATCCCAGGGCACTTCACAGGTGCATTATCAGATAAAATCAGATTCGGAGCCACTTAAGGATGCATTAGGACAGGTGACCATAAGCATGGTCAAAGAGGTAGATTTTAAGGAGCATCCTCAAGGAGGAGAGACAAGTAGAGAGGCAGAGAGGTTTAGGGAGGGGATTCCAGATCTTAGGGCCCAGGCAATGGCCATGGCCACCAATGGCGGAGCAAGGGAAATTGTGGATGTGTACAAGGTCAATGACCAGGACAGGCCGAGGGCAACTGTAGTATTCTCTAACTCTGCCCAGCTATTCATTTAATTAGTTGTTCATCAGAGGGAAGAAGGACTTGCACTTATATAGTGCCTTTCACAACATCCGAACTGCTCAAACTGCTTTACAGCCGAAGTAGTTTTTTTTCATGTATAGTCACTGTTGTAATGTAGGAAACGTGCCAGCTAATGTGAGCACAGCAAGCTCCCACGAACAGCAATGAGATAAAAGACCAGATTCTTTTTGTGATACCGGCTGAACAATAAATACTGGCCAGGACACCAAGGAGAACTTCCCTTCTCTTTTCAAAGTAGTGCCATTAGATCTTTACAGCCACCTAAGACGGCAGATGGGACTTGGTTTAATCTCTCATCCAAATGATGCTGGCTCTGATGATGCAGTGCTCCCTCAGTACTGCAGAAGGAATGTCAACCTAGATATTGTACTTAAGTCTCAGGTGTGCGACTTTATCCCTCAACCTCGAAACCCAGGAGCAAATTGCTGCAAACTGAACCATGGTTGGCACATCAATTTGCAGGTTTTTCTATATAATGGCTTCCGGGAATAAGACAGAAAGAGACTTTCTAGACATATTAAGTAAAAACTGGAGAAGCTAGGATTTCTCTCCTTAGGGCAGTGAAACGGAAAGGAAGATTTAATAGAGGTGTTCAAAACGATGGCAGATTTTAATAGAGGAGACGAGGAGAAACTATTTCTACTGGTGGGAGGGTTGGTAACCAGAGGACATGGATTTATGGCAATTAGCAAAAAAAAGGTAGTTTTTTTTATATACCGCAAGTTATTATGATCTCGAATGTGTTGCCTGATAGGGCGGTGGAAGCAGATCTAAACTTTCAAAAGGAAATAGGATAGATACTTGAAAAGGGAAAATTTACAGGGTATTGGGGAAAAAGCAGGGAGAGTCCCTATTCGTAAATTTAGCATCCATTATGTGCACGTAAAACAAATCTATGAGGTCCATTTCAGCCTTAATGCATCCAATGAAGATTAATCTTGGGGAGAGGTGGAGGAGGGTTGATGTGAAGGAATTGATTTAAAAAAACAAAGAAGGTGAGAAAATAAAATTGCAAATGAATGATATTTTCTACTCATTTACATCTAAACAAAGAGAATCTTTAAATACATCAGTACATCAGGGTGAAAATCTTTACAGATAATTTTCAAACATTAAGATGTGATTTGTGAAATAATTTTACAATATCCTGGGTGGGGGTTTGGTTGAGGCGGAGAGTAAATTAAAATGCAGAACTCATTTTCTTTAAATGCTCCCATCACAATCAATTGAAAAATGGCCATATTGGTAATTTCACTACGAAGATTGATGAATGAAAAGGGTCAGTATTGAAGCAGAGTGATGAAGATCTCAAAATTCGTTGTTTCATATTTGTGATAGATTTGATCATGAAAAGAGCAATTTCTGCAGCTTATCCTCTGTAACGAATTTTTATGATGTTTTTATAGGAATGACCAGGCATGATTAAGTGGAAGGCATATGACAGGACAACATTCTTTATCAATCATGAAATATCTTTAGCAAACAGGGTTAAGGAAAATTCCAAAGCCTTTTATTCATATATAAGGAGCAAGAGGGTAACTAGAGAAAGGATTGGCCCACTCAAGGACAAAGGAGGAAAGTTATGCGTGGAGTCAGAGAAAATGGGTGAGATTCTAAACGAGTACTTTGCATCGGTATTCACCGAGGAGAGGGGCATGACGGATGTTGAGGTTAGGAACAGATGTTTGATTACTCTAGGTCAAGTCGGCATAAGGAGGGAGGAAGTGTTTGGTCTTCTAAAAGGCATTAAGGTGGACAAGTCCCCAGGTCCGGATGGGATCTATCCCAGGTTGCTGTGGGAAGCGAGAGAGGAAATAGCTGGGGCCTTAACAGATATCTTTGCAGCATCCTTAAACACGGGTGAGGTCCCGGAGGACTGGAGAATTGCTAATGTTGTCCCCTTGTTTAAGAAGGGTAGCAGGGATAATCCAGTTAATTATAGACCGGTGAGCCTGACGTCAGTGGTAGGGAAGCTGCTGGAGAAGTTACTGAGGGGTAGGATCTATTCCCATTTGGAAGAAAATGGGCTTATCAGTGATAGGCAACATGGTTTTGTGCAGGGAAGGTCATGTCTTACCAACTTAATAGAATTCTTTGAGGAAGTGACAAAGTTGATTGATGAGGCAACGGCTGTAGATGTCATATACATGGACTTCAGTAAGGCATTTGATAAGGTTCCCCATGGTAGGCTGATGGAGAAAGTGAAGGCGCATGGGGTCCAAGGTGTACTAGCTAGATGGATAAAGAACTGGCTGGGCAACAGGAGATAGAGAGTAGCAGTGGAAGGGAGTTTCTCAAAATGGAGACGTGTGACCAGTGGTGTTCCACAGGGATCCGTGCTGGGACCACTGTTGTTTGTGATATACATAAATGATTTGGAGGAAAGTATAGGTGGTCTGATTAGCAAGTTTGCAGCCGACACTAAGATTGGTGGAGTAGCAGATAGTGAAGGGGACTGTCAGAGAATACAGCAGAATATAGATAGACTGGAGAGTTGGGCAGAGAAATGGCAGATGGAGTTCAATCAGGGCAAATGTGAGGTGATGCATTTTGGAAGATCCAATTCAAGAGTGAACTATACAGTAAATGGAAAAGTCCTGGGGAAAATTGATGTACAGAGAGATTTGGGTGTTCAGGTCCATTGTTCCCTGAAGGTGGCAATGCAGGTCAATAGAGTGGTCAAGAAGGCATACGGCATGATTTCCTTCATCGGACGGGGTATTGAGTACAAGAGTTGGCAGGTCATGTTACAGTCGTATAGGACTTTGGTTCGGCTACATTTGGAATACTGCGTGCAGTTCTGGTTGCCACATTACCAAAAGGATGTAAATGCTTTGGAGAGGGTGCAGAGGAGGTTCACCAGGATGTTGCCTGGTATGGAGGGCGCTAGCTATGAAGAGAGTTTGAGTAGATTAGGATTATTTTCATTAGAAAGACGGAGGTTGAGGGGGGACCTGATTGAGGTGTACAAAATCATGAGAGGTATAGACAGGTTGGATAGCAAGAAGCTTTTTCCCAGAGTGGGGGATTCAATTACTAGGGGTCATGAGTTCAAAGTGAAAGGGGAAATGTTTAGGGGGGATATGCGTGGAAAGTTCTTTACGCAGAGGGTGGTGGGTGCCTGGAACGCGTTGCCAGCGGAGGTGGTAGACGCGGGCACGATAGCGTCTTTTAAGATGTATCTAGACAGATACATGAATGGGCAGGAAGCAAAGAGATACAGACCCTTAGAAAATAGGCGACATGTTTAGGTAGAGGATCTGGATCGGCGCAGGCTTGGAGGGCCTGTTCCTGTGCTGTAATTTTCTTTGTTCTTTGTTCTAATCCAACTACAGTAAAGCTCTCTAGATTTATCACACTGTTTAATCCAATGTCAGTTTCGTAGGGAACAGGGAAGTGGAAAACAAGAGACAAAGCCATTTGAAAAGTACATGCTGGTGCCTCAAGGGACAAAGCATTGAGTTTCTACAATTTGCCAGGGTTGAGGGAAAACTGGATAATATATGATGCTGTAAAGTGACTATGACAAACTTTATGCTGGCTGCAGGTACTTACATTATCTAGTTTCTGAAATTTTTTTAACGTCCCGACAGCAACTTTGGTGTGCCTTCAAATGATTCATTTGGGTTTAGCCACCTGTCAAAAACCACTTTGAACTAGATCGGTATTATTTTTGCTTCTGTTCATGCAACGAATGTGGATGCTACAATGGATATAGGGATAAAATATTTAGGCATTAGGCTATATGTTACACTGATGGCAATGAGATGTATGAAGTCATCAGGTTTCAGATGTGGTGGCGCTCTCGCCTCTGAATCAAGCAAAGACGTGGCATCGGATCCCACTCCGGAGACTTGAGCACAAAATCCAATATTGATGTTCTAGTGAAGTCTGGAGGCGACAAAGGCATGGACCAGGGTTTTGATGATAGATGAGTTGAGGTAGGGGCTGAACAGGGGTGGAGGTAGGCAGCCTTTGTAATGGTGATGATGTGGGGTCAAAAGCTCAGTTTGGGATTAAGCAATGCTCTGAAATTTTGAAGACTGGCCAGGGAATGGGGTGATTTTCTTTGCTGATTATCAAAGAACTGTAGTACTGTGCTAACAGTGCTAAAGAGAAGCATAGACTATTTACAGATTCTGTAAGGATCTAACCACATAACTAGGTTTTTTGCTATTTGCTCCATTACAAATCTTATGATCTTGGAGAGGGTTGCAAAAAAATTTATTGGAATGGTACCGGATTGAGAGCCTTCAGTTATGTGGTCAAACTGGAGAGCCTGGAGTTGTCTTACATATAGCAGAGAAGGTTAAGGGGAGCTTTAATAAAGGTGTTCAAGGTCATGATAAGTTCTGATAGAGTAAATAAGGGGAAACTGTTCCCATTGGCAGAATGGTCGGTAACCAGAGGACACAGATTTAAAGTGACTGGCAAAAGAACCAAAGGCAACATGAGGAAAATTGTTTTATATGGCGAGTTGCCGTGATCTGCAAAGGATGGTGGAAGCAGATTCAATAGTAAATTTCAAAAGAGAATTGGATAAATACTTGAAGGGAAATTTTTATAGGACTATAGGAAAAGAGCAGGGAATGGGATTAATTGTCCTCATCTAAGGGAGGGTATATTTGCCATAGAGGGAGTGCAGCGGAGGTTCACCAGACTAATCCCTGGGATGGCAGGATTGTCTTATGAGGAGAGATTGCAGAAACTGGGCCTGTATTCTCTAGAGTTTCAAAGAATGAGAGGTGATCTCATTGAAACTTGCACAATTCTTACCGGGTGTGAGAGGGTGGATGTGGATAGGATGTTTCCTCTGGCTGGTGAGTCTAGAACAAGGGACACAGTCTCAGAATAAGGAGCAGGCTATTTAAGACTGAGATGAGGAAGAATTTCTTTATTTAGAGGGTGGTGAATCTGTGGCATTCTCTACCCCAGAGGGCTGTGGAAGCTCAATCATTGAGCATGTTCAAGACAGAAATCGATAGATTTCAGGATACTAATGATATCAAGGGATATGGGAATAGTGGGGAAAGTGGAGTTGAGGTAGATGATCAGCCATGATCTGTTTGAATGGCAGAGCAGGCTTGATGGGCTGAATGGCCTACTCTTCCTTCTATTTACCAAGTTTCGATGATAGTTTTTTCTTTATTTATTTCGAGATACAGCACTGAAACAGGTCCTTCGGCCCACCAAGTCTGTGCTGACCAACAACCACCCATTTATACTAATCCTACATTAACCCCATATTCCCTACCACATCCCCACCATTCTCCAACCACCACTAGGGGCAATTTACAATGGCCAACTTACCAATCAACTTGCAAGTCTTTGGCGGTGGGAGGAAACCGGAACACCCGGCAGAAACCCACACGGTCACAGGGAGAGCTTGCAAACTCCGCACGGGTAGTACCCAGAACTGAACCCCGGTCGCTGGAGCTGTGAGGCTACGGTGCTAACCATTGCGCCACTGTGCCGCCCAAAGAGTTTGTTCTACCAAAGAGCTGGCACAGGCACAATGTGTGGAATGGCCTTCTCCTGTGCCATTTCATTCAACAATTTTATGATCCTATGATAATGTTAGAATGATCTCTGGGTGGCAGAGATAAGGTTATTTACAGCTGGCACTGGTCGATCAGATGTTCCATACTGTTTCCAATAACATCAGAATTGTCCTTGTCTATTGTTGACCCTTAGAGATTATTGAGGGTTGGATTTTTAGAGTCTGCTGACAGTAGAAGTAGGTACATGTGTGATTTGAAAATCACGCTCTCGGACGCTGGCACCGGGTCCCGCTGCCTTCAGAACGCGAAGCTATTTTGAGGGAGGGAACAGCAACCCTCCAAATAATTGCCTGTTGAGCTCATTCTGGGGATAATTAACAGGCTCATCAGCAGCAGTTTGGGATTTTCACACGTAGGGCATAGGAAGAACACCATGTCTGGACCACGGCAGGGTTTAGATGGCAGACAGAGTGCAGATCATGAGGGTATAGGAAGGCCTGATTAAAATGATGCAGAGGTCCCAAATAAAGCTCAGCTGCTTCGAAGGTGCCACAGAGTAGCCAATGCTTTTCTCAATGGTGAATGATAGGAATCTGGAGAGGAATATGTACCCACTGGCATCACCGAGGCAGTTGGGTTTGGCAGGGGAAGGCCTGGCGAATGCACAAAGCCCAGCTGAGGGAGTTGAGATGGGAACAGGCTACTTTGACATTGGACATGGCAGCCAGGAGGAACTTCAGCAGATGCAACCTCCCAGAGAGAAGGTAGCCGGAGGAGCACAGCGGGGGGCTGCAAGGGGAAGAAGGTGCTACCCAAACACATCAGGTTTACCACTCAAGTGTCAGCCACCTGCAAATGACAGAGCGCCAGGGCCATAGGAGGCTAGGCCTATCCAGGCAGATGGTTTCGGACCTTTGTGTTCTGATTCACAATGACCTGAGGCCTCATGGCCCACATGGAAGTCTCTTACCTGCAGCCAAGGTCACTGTCACCCTGAATTTCTATGCAACTGGGTGGTTTCAGATGCAGACCTAGATAGCATTTCACAGTCAGCAGCTGATCACCCCATCAGACAGGTCATGGAAGTCATATTCAGGAGGATGAGGGACAACATCCACTTTGAAACAGATGGGACAGCACAGGCACAGAGGGCATTGGATTTCACCTCCATCGCTGGATTCCCCCAGGTACAGGGCATCATCAATTGTACTCATGTGGCCATCAAGGCAGCCAGTGACCGGCCAATGAGATCCACCAACAGGAAGGGCTTCCACTCCCTCAATGTCCAACTGATCCGAGGCCACAACAAGAGCTTCCTCCATGTGTGCGCTCGCTTTCCTGGCAGCTGCCATGACTCCTTCATCCTTGCCAGTCCAGGCTGCCTCGGATCTTCACTCCAACCCCCAAGGTACGTCGATGGATCCAAGGGGACAAGAGGACAATGGAAATCCCTGGAAGAGATGGCTACTGACACCTCTACGGGAGTCCCAGACAGAGGCACAAAGGCAATACAATCAATGCCACCAGCTCAGCATGCCATTGGGTTTCTGAAGATGTGATGCCGGTGCCTGGATCGGTGGGGCGGTGCCCTCTAATACCCTCCTGCACAGGTCTCTGTCACTGCATTATCCATAGCACGGCCCTCCAGAGAGGTGTGGATCTTAAGGACAGTGAGGCCCTGGAAGGAGACAGCTCATTGAGGGAGGAGCAGGAAGTAAGCGAAGAAGAAGAAGAGGAGACAGAGGGGACAACTCTGAACAGAAAGGTGCCCCTGCTGCACAACAAGGTGACCTCCTCCTGCCTCCCTCCAGGAAGAGGACCTTCCTCCTCTCCCTCACAGCCTCCAGGTCGGCATCAGTGAAGTGAGGGTCTGCCCTGCCCCTCGTGCCAGGCCACCAGCTCCCCTGTGACATCTATTTCCCTCTGGTGCACTGGAATGTTTTGGCACAAAATGAAGATCTCTCCCTCAGGACCACCAGCAGCCTCAGTGATAGCTGCCGTGGGGAGCCTGCATGAGCTCCACATTTCATCTGATCCACCTCCATTTTCAATACCACTGGCTCCAAGTGGACAGGTAACCCCTCGCCGTACCAATTAAGGGCTTCCCCATTTGAAAATCTGAACCTGAATCAGTTCCCCAACGGATCCGGGTTTCTGACCAAAAACCAGACCCGGCTCCTGTTTCCCCGCCTCCATAACAAAAATCCAGCTCTGACCTTCAGGTATGCTGCTGTCAGTTGCATAAATAGGCCGATTAACTCTGAGACTTGACCTTGACTTAGCTACCACCTGCGATATACTTCATAAGGAAGATTAACAATTGACTACATATGTGTAGCAATCTGCTGTACGTCACAGATTTTCTTCTGCAGAATGAATGAAAAGTTCCCTTCCTGCTTCCTATGCAAATTTGAACACCAAAGGTGACGCACCTGTTTGAGCATTCTGATAGGCCTGTGTGAAGTGCTATTGAAATACCTGTTCAGTTCTGGGTAATTTCAGACCAAATAACCATGAAGAACAAACAATTCGAAATGCAATTCACCCCTTCAGCTTGAGCTCGAAAAAGATGAAGGTTTTTTATGAGTTCATACAATTCCAGACAACAAACAGCTGTGTATCAAATGGAATGTGAACATAAGCAGTCCTGAAGCTAAGAACCTTGAAATACATTGTCAACCAGCATGTGTGTCAGCTTTGGTTCAGTTGGTAGAAATCTATCCTCTGAAATTACAGTTTCAAGGTCCACCTTAATCTAGGCTGGCACTTCAATGCAATACTAAAAGAGTCTTGAAACTTTCTGTCCTTCAAATGGAATGTTAAAACCGAGGCCCCATCTGCCCATCTGGATAATTCAAGCAGATGTTGATGATCCCATCGTACTTTTTTTTTCATTCATGGGATGTGGGCGTCGCTGGCTATGTCAGCATTTATTGCCTATCCCTAATTGCCCGTGAGAAGGTGGTGATGAGCTGCCTTCTTGAACCGCTGCAGTCTATTTGGGGTAGGTATACCCACAGTGCTGTTAGGAATGGAGTTCCAGGATTTTGACCCAGCGACAGTGAAGGAACGGCGATATAGTTCCAAGTCAGGATGGTGTGTGACTTGGAGGGGAACTTGCAGGTGGTGGTGTTCCCATGTATTTGCTGACCTTGTCCTTCTAGTTGGCAGAGGTCGCGGGTTTGGAAGGTGCTGTCTAGGTTGCCTTGGTGAGTTGCTGCAGTGCATCTTGTAGATGGTACACACTGCTGCCACTGTGCGTCGGTGGTGGAGGGAGTGAATGTTTGTAGATGGGGTGCCAATCAAGCAGGCTGCTTTGTCCTGGATGGTGTCGAGCTTCTTGAGTGCTGTTGCAGCTACACCCATCCAGGCAAGTGGAGTGTGCCTTGTAGATGGTGGACAGGCTTTGGGGAGTCAGGAGGTGAGTTACTCGCCTCAGGATTCCTAGCCTCTGACCTGCCCTTGTAACCACAGTATTTATATGGCTACTCCAGTTCAGTTTCTGGTCAATGGTAATCCCTAGGATGTTGATAGTGGGCTATTCAGCGATGGTAATGCTGTTGAATGTCAAGGGGAGATGGTTAGATTCTCTCTTGTTGGAGATGGTCATTGCCTGGCACTTGTGTGGTGCGAATGTTACTTGCCACTTATCAGCCCAAGCCTGGATATTGTCCAGGTCTTGCTGCATTTCTACACGGACTGCTTCAGTATCTGAGGAGTCACAAATGGTGCTGAACATTGTGCAATACTATTGAAAGAACAGCCAATTCCCTATTGCCTGGAAAACATTCCCTCCCCATTCGCGCCCACCATTTATAAATTCCTCCATGGCCTCACATGTCTCTTTATTTCTGTTTCATCTCTGTAACCTTTGCTAGCCCTACAACTCTTTGAGATTTCCGCCCCCCTCCAATACCAATCTCTTGTGATCCCCGGTTTTCTTCACTCCACTTTTGGAGCCTTCAGCTGCCTGGGCCCGAAGCTCTAAAATTCAACAACAACAACAATAAATATTCAATTCCCATCTCAAACCTCTCCGCCTCTCTTATTCAGGCATGTGCACCAACAAGCAACAAATTCAGTAGCAAAATAAGATCATTAGAAATGGGTGCTGGAGTTGGACATGTGCCTTCTCGATCTTGCTCCATCATTCAGTTAGAACTTGATTGATCTACTACTCCCAAATTTATTTTCCTGCCCTATTCCCATATCCCATATAACAGTGATGTGGAAACATATACATCAAAGTATTCCTCTTCCAGTGAGGCAGAATAGACATCTTTAAACTGAACTCCTAAAATAAACATTGACAAAAAAAATCTAGTTTGAACCGATGACATTGACAAAAAAAATCTAGTTCAACCAGATGTGCAACTCATAAATGTGTTCTAATCAACAAAACCAGGCTGACAGCCCAGTTACTTTACCTCCAGCAATGTATTCTGTAACTCACAATACACCTGCAGCTTTCGACAATCAACGATCACACCTCAGGCTTCTGTACTGTACACGGAACGTCAATAAGCAACTCTCACCACAACATCAATAGAAAAACAAATAAAATGTGATTAGAATCTGCTGAGGTGAATGATTTAACATGCGCTGGAGTGTTGTTTCCCCAATTGTGGGACAGGTTCACTGTGGGAATGAAGCACATGGGCCAGGTCGATAATGGGTTTTTTGCCTTGATATATGTCCATGCTGTCATGAGAGCAGTAAATAGTAATCTGCCAGGATTTCCGAACACTAGGCAAAGACATCAAGCAGTTTGCAACATCGGCGGCCCATACATCAGCTCAAACATCTACTGCCCTCCACCACCAGCACAGAGTGAGAGTATCTACAAGATGCACTGCAGAAACTTGCCAAGGCTCCTTCGACAGTACCTTCCAAACCCATGACCTCTACCACCCACAAGGGCAAGGTCAGTAGGTGCAAGGGAACAACATCTGCGAGTTCCTCTCTAAGCCACACGACATCCTGAAATGGAACTATATCGCTGTTCCTTCACTGTCGCTGGGCCAAAATCCTGGAACTCCCTCCCTAACAGCACTTTGGGTACCTGCACTGCTTGGAATGCAGCGGTTCAAGAAGGCAGCTCACCACCACCTTCTCAGGGCAACCAAGTATGGACAATAAATGTTCGCCTTGCCAATGACACCCATGTCACAAGAAGGAATGAAAAAAACCTACTTGTAAGTATTTTCCTGCAGAAGCCTGGGTGAGAAGACTATCAGGTATGTCTGTAATACCCATCACATTCGAACAGACAAATGGCATTTGCTATTTGGATTTCTGCAAGGTGTTGGCATTGGAGAAATCCTGCCAGCCATAGAAATGGACTCAGCTTCAACTAGAAGAGGAAGGGAGTAAATGGGTGCACAAAGAGGAAGAGGCAGTGCAATTTAGTACGTACTGAGCATTGAAACTTATTCATGGAACCATGAATAATGCTCTGACTGGCAAAGCATCAGGTGTTTCTTATAGTTATATTTTACAAGTTAATGTTCTTGCCAGCAATCATTCATTTACATTTTTCTTAAGTTATTAATTAAAAGTAACACATACTGTGCACAGAATCAGTGATTATGGGGTTGAAATCTGTGGGAGTTCTCCTAATCATCCACTGTATCTTCAGGTGAATAATCTGTGAAATTCCCAGGAGAAATAGTGTAAATGCAACTTTGTACTGAAAGGAACAAAAGAACAGGATGAGGCCATTCAGCCCTTCAAATCTGTCCCAACATTCAATTAGATCGTGGCTGATCGATATCTTAATTCCACCTGCTCTCCTTTTTTCATAACCCATAACACCTTTGCCCAACAAAAATCTATCAATTTCAGTTTTGAAATTTTAATGTGACATCCAACCAGAACTGCTTTTTGGGAGAAAGAGTTCCAGATCTCCACAATCTTTCTGTGAAGGAGTGCTTCCTGCTATCACCCCCGAAAATCTTAGCTCTAATTTTAAGATTATGCCTCCTGCTGCTGGATTGTCCCCACCCCACAATCTCCTTTAATCATGTTATACACCTCAATTAGATCACCCCTTAATTTTCTACATTTAAGTGAGCATAATCCCAGTGTAACCTGTGCTCATAAATTAACCCTTTCAGGTCCCCAAAATGAGCTGGAAGAATGTCCAGTTAGAAAGTGGATTAAATGTTGAGGATAAATGATGAAAGGAATATAAAGTACGGGTAGGGAATGTTTTATTTTTCCTTCTTGCAGGGGAATCCAGATTGAGAGAACATCATCGTAGAATTCAAGCTAAGCCAGTTAAATACAAATCCTGGAAAATCTTCTTCACAAAGAGCTGTACAATGTGAATAGCCTCTAACGGCTATAGATACAAACTCAATTAAGTTACTTAAAGGGAAGACAAATACTTCTTTGGAAAGTAATGAGGATTGATAACATGATCTGGAGCAGTGAGGAGAGACTGGCACTTGCAGAGATTGCATCTCACATAAATGCAGCTTTTCTGTTCTGTTCTTGTCTCTTAATTTTAATGTGGGCACAAACCCATATCTTTTAGTCATTAATTTTACTACCTCTGCAACATCGCCTGCTTCTCCCCTTACCTCAACCAATCTTCCACTGAAATCCTCATTTGTGCCTTTGGCACCTCCAGACTTGACTATTCTGTTCTGGTGCCTGGCCTCCCATTCACCAGCCTCTATAAACCTTAGACCATCCAAGCTCTGCTGGCTGTATTTGATTGCATACCAAGTCCAGTTCACCCATCATCCCTGTCTGTGCTGACCTACATTGACCCCTGATTCTCCTAACGCATCAAATTTAAAATTCTCACACAGGACACGTGACCAGCCCAGATAGTATGAGGTCCAGACACTGAATGGTGCAATTCTCAGAGTCAACTCAGAGAGCTGTATGGCAACACTACATGTGACAATCCTGTGTGGCATAGTGGACATGTTCAAAGACGAAGTCTGAAGATGAACGTACAGAGGCTACGAGCGCAGAGGAAGAACATGCTGAGTCACCAGCATCTCAGAGGTGTCATCAAGATGAGCTCAGCTCTGGGAAGAGGTTTACGATAATAAGATCGGGATGAATAAATAAACCTCCTCCATGTTTTAGAGAGTGTTAAACATACTCACTTGTAAATAACATTATGTTTTAATCATGTATAATTCGTCTGAGCAGCAACATTACTGGTTATTGTACATATATTTTTATTTTTTGGAGAAAAGCGGGGTGTTGTGGAACAACCTTAAGAGAGGACCACGTTAAGAAGCTGCAAGTGAAGGTCACTGGAGGAAGTGATGTCGTGTCACACATGACCAGAGAGTTGTGGGTGTAGCCCGACAGAGTGACATGTATTTAGATGTGGCTTGTGCAGTAACTGTGTATATATAATATATTATTGTAGTATTACTTGTTCCTTTGATTTGTAAGACTCGCAGATGTGGATTTTTTATTGTACTTTAACTATATAAACTAGTTAAAGTACAATAAAAATCCACATCTGTGAGACTTACAAATCAAAGGAACAAGTAATATGACAATTTACATTTCAGTCCTTCCATAGCCTCACCCCTCCATATCTCTGTAACATTCTTCAGCCTTACCCCAAAACTCTCTACTACCTTTTGCAATTGCCTTTCATAACTAGGCCAGAATCTTGGAATTCCCTACCTAATAGCTCTGTAGGAACAGCTTCTCCACATGGACTGCAGTGGTTCAAGAAGGTAGCTCATCACCAGCTTCTTAAGGGCAACTAGGATGGACAATAAATGCTGGCATTCACATAGTGTGAATGAATAAATATATATATATATATATGGAAGTGTGAAAGAGAACCTCTCGAGATTGAAACAAATGAGATTCTGGTTTTAGTTCTTAGGTAAGGAATTGTTTGACTTTGGCTGAAAGGATTTGGACTTGATGACACACTGTTCTTTGATAACACACTGCCAGCTAAGCTAAATCAGACTGACAAAGAAGGTTCCAGCTTCAGTTCTCAGTCTGCACTGAATCATCCCTGTGGATGATGCTAAAAGTGTTTCAATCGTCCTCAACATCTCTGGTCCAGGTAGAGGGAAATGATAATTAGTTCTCCAGAGTATGGACATTCAGATTACGAATCTAAAAGTAAATCAGCAGACAAGGCTAGAGGTTACAAAAATAACAAAAGCACAAAACTAAAGGCTCTGTATCTGAATGCACATAGCATTTATAACAAAACCGACGAACTGATAGCACGAATCTGATAGCCATTACAGAGACATGGGGCTGCAGGATGGCATAGATTGGAACATGAATGTTGATGGGTACATGACATTGAGAAAGGACAGGAAACAAGGAAAAGGTGGAGGGGTGGCTCTGTTAATTAATGATAGTATTAGCACAATAGAGAGGGATGACCTAAGTTTAGGAAACCAGAACGTAGAAGTGGTTTGGGTCGAGATAAGAAACGATAAAGGCAAGAAATCACTTGTGGGAGTGGTGCACAGGCCCCCAAACAGTAATCACTTGGTAGGACGGGGTATAAAGGAAGAAATAATGGGTGCTTGTCAGAAAAGTACGACAATAATCATGGAGATTGTAATCTACATATAGATTGGAAAAATCAGATGGGCAAAGGTAGCCTAGATGAGGAGTACATAGAATGTTTTCGGGATAGTTTCTTAGAACAGCACATTCTGGAGCCAACCAGAGAGCAGGCGATACTAGACCTGGTATTGTGCAATGACATAGGATGAATTAATGACCTCATTGTGAAGGCGTCCCTCGGCAGCAGTGATAATAATATGATTAAATTTTACATTCAGTTTGAGGGAGAGAAGAATGGATCTAAGACTAGTATTTTAAACTTAAATCAGGGAAATTATGAAGGCATGAAAGCAGAGCTAGCAAAAGAGAACTGGCAAAGTAGGTTAAGGGATAGGTCAATAGAGATTCAATGACAGACATGTCAGGGGATATTTCAGAATACACAGAATAGGTTCATTCCAATAAGAAAGAAAAGTTCCAAGGGAAGACCCACCATCCGTGCTTAACGAAAAAAGCTAAAGATAAGATCAAACTTAAAGAAAAGTATACGATTGTGCAAAGATGGGTGGCAGGACAGAAGATTGGACAGAATATAAAAAGCAGCAAAGAACGACTAAAAGATTAAAAAGGAGGACAAAATTATAGTACAAGAAAAGCTGGCAATAAATATAAAGACAGATAGTAAGAGATTCTATAGATATTTAAAAAGGAAAAGAGTTAACAAAGTGAGCATTGGTCCTATAGAAAGTGAGTCTGGGAAATTAATAAGGGAAAATAAGGAGATGGCAAATGAAATGAACAGGTATTTTGCATCAGTCTTCACCATAGAGGATACAAGCAACATCCCTGTAAATCAGGAAATGGAAGGGAGGGAGGAAGTCGGGGAAATGGTACTGAGCAAATTGTTGGAGCTGTGGGATGACAAGTCCCTGGGTCCTGATGGACTTCTTTCTAGGGTCTTAAAAGAAGTGGCTAGCGAGATAGCTGATGCGTTGGTTTTAATTTTCCAAAATTCCCCAGATTTGGGAAATGTTCCATTAGATTGAAAAATAACAAATGTAACTCCTTTATTCAGAAAGGGAGGGAGACAGAAAGCAGGAAATTACAGGTCAATTAGCTTGACATCTGTCTTAGGGAAAATGTTAGAAGCTATTATTAAAGATGTTATAGCAGGGCATTTAGAAAAATTCAAGGTAATCAGACAGAGTCAATATGGTTTTGTGAAAGGGAAATCATGTTGAACCAATTTACTTGAGTTTTTAAAAGAAGTGACATGCACTGTGGAGAAAGGGGAACCGGTGGATGTATTGTGCTTAGATTTCAGAAGGCATTTGATAAGGTGCCACATCAAAGATTATTGCGGAACATAAAAGTAGGGGGTGACATTTTGGTAGAAATAGAAGATTAGCTAGCTAACAGGAAACAGAGAGTAGGCATAAATGGGTCATTTTCTGGTTGGAAAGATGTAACGAGTGGTGTGTCACAGGGATCAGTGTTGGGGCCTCAACCTTTTACAATTTATATAAATGACTTGGATGAAGGGACCAAAGGTATGGTTGCTAAATTTGCTGATGACACAACGATAGGTAGGAAAGTAACTTGTGAAGAGAACATAAGGAGGCTACAAAGGGATATAGATAGGTTAAGTGAGTGGGCAAAGATCTGGCAAATGGATGATAATATGGGAAAGTGTGAAATTGTCCACTTTGGCAGGAAGAATAAAAAAGCATATTATCTAAATGGTGAGAGATTGCAGAGCTCTGAGATGCAGAGGGATCTGGGTGTCCTGGTGCATGAATCGCAAAAGTTTAGAATGCAGGTAACAGCAAGTAATTATGAAAACTAACAGAATGTTATCGTTTATTGCGAGGGGAATTGAATACAAAAGTAGGGAGGTTATGTTTCAGTTATACAGGACATTGGTGAAACCACATCTGGAGTACTGTGTACAGTATTGGTCTCCTTATTTAAGGAAGTATGTAAATGCGTTGGAAGCAGTACAGAGAAGGTTGACTAGACTAATACCTGGAATGGGCGGCTGTCTTACGAGGAAAGATTGGACAGGGTCGGCTTGTATCCACTGGAATTTAGAAGAGTAAGAGGCAACTTGATTGAAACATATAAGATCCTGAGGGGTCTTGACAGGGTGGATGTGGAAAGGATGTTTCCCCTTGTGGGAAAATCTAGAACTAGGGGTCACTGTTTAAAAGTAAGGGATTGCCCATTTAGGACAGAGATGAGGAGAAATTTATTTTCTCTCTGAAGGTCGTGAGTCTTTGGAACTCTTCTAAAGGCGGTGGAAACAGAGTCTTTAAATATTTTTAAGGCAGAGCTAGGTAGATTCTTGCTAAGCAATGGGGTGAAAGGTTATTGTGGGTAGGTGGTAATGTGGAGTCGAGGTTACAATCAGATCAGCCATGATCTTATTGAATGGCGGACCAGACTCGAGGGGCCGAGTGGCCTACTCCTGCTCTTAATTCATATGTTCGTATGTATGTTTGTAATGTTCAGTGAGGATATAATCAGGATCAGTCGTAATTCTTCCTCCTCGCCCACAACAAAATAGCCTGCCAACACTCATTGTCTGAACTGGTGTGGTGATTGGCTAATAGGGTAAGGTTGTGGAGGACAGCCACAGTTCTGGAAGGAGCCAATGGTCTCAAAAATTCCAAGGATTCTGGAATATGACCAGGGGCTGAATTTTGTTGAGCTCCCGATGTCGGGCTCAGTGGCGGGGGTGGGGTGGGGCCAGAAGATCACACCGACGGCGGCCCGCCATGGAGCCCAATGCCAGGATTGCCAGGCCCAATCTTCCTGGCAGCAGCGAGGCTTTGTGGCAGCACCACCACACCCCCACTGGCAACGCCGCTCAGCAACAGGATACAGCTTTAAATATTTAAATGAAGGATAGGCATATATTTACATACCTGTCAAAGCGATCTTACCGGAAGTCCGCGATCTTCCATTCGAGAGCTGGCACTCGTGCCATCACTTTCCCATCCATGGAAAGCTGGCAGCGAGGGAGGGGGATGAGGGGGAAGGGGGGGACTTAGGACGTTTAGTGAAATGGCGGGCGGTGAAGCAATGAGCTCTGCACTTGGTGCAATTGCTGGGGAGGACAGTTAGATATTAAATGTAAGTGTTTTGGTGAGGGGAACAGGGTGGGGCGGCCATTTATATTCTTTGTATTGGGGGAGATACGAGCTTCAACTGTGCAGGTCTGGCAGCCCGTTAAAAATGGCACCAGCGCCTGCACGGAGGCAGCTGACACCATTTTCAGCACTGCAGAGCCTGCCCCTGCCATGTGATTGGGGTGGCAGGGGGGGAACGGACCACCCTGAGTATGTAGATGAGGCAGCGGGAGAATAAAATCTATCCCCAGGAAGGCAGATCATATTGCAGATGATTCCCATATTCTGGAAGGCAACATATACCTGTGGAATATTACTTGAACCTTACAAAAGAGGAAAACAAAAATGAAAAGACAAGAAACAATAGCCCATTCCAAATTAAATTTAATAATGGAACCGTGAATTTATCCTAACAGCCATTACTGTATGGGTCAATCACACTGACATGAGACTATGCAATGTCAATACATTCTTGAAATGAATTAAATGGCGACCTAACATTTGGCATTTTCCTTTAAATTTCAACCTAAGGGCCTTTGTTTGTCTGTGTACATTGGCCGTCACCAGCGCTTCTCCCAATCATTCATCCCAAGGGTTGAATACAGTTGACATTCCAATTAGGCATTATAATAGGAACCAAATTGGATAACCTGTCAATATGAGAAAAACAAAGTTAGCAAAATATGGATCTTCTGCTACTAGAGGTCATTAGTTCATTTAGTAAATGCTACATCATATTTCATTTATAAAACAGATTTTGAGGAAGAACTTCACTTCTGACGCAATGCTTCCTCCACAATTCAGAGTCCAGCATTGGACTCCTGGAAACTGGACATGGGAATCTAAAGGAGCTCTTACTCAAAAATTGTCCTCTGTGATCTATTTGTGGCAAAATTCAAAATATTTTTTTAATTTATTCGTTCGGGGGATGTGGGCGTCGCTGGCAAGACCAGCATTTATTGCCCAGCCCTAACTGCCCTTGAGAAGGTGGTGGTGAGCTGCCTTCTTGAACCGCTGCAGTCCATGTGAGGTAGGTACGCCCACAGTGCTGTTAGGAAGGGAGTTCCAGGATTTTGACCCAGCGGCAGTGAAGGAACGGCGATATAGTTCCAAGTCAGCATGGTGTGTGACTTGGAGGGGAACTGGCAGGTGGTGATGTTTCCATGCATCTGCTGCCCTTGTCCTTCTAGTTGGTAGAGGTCACGGGTTTGGAAGGTGCTGTTGAAGGAGCCTTGGTGCATTGCTGCAGTGCATCCTGTATATGGTACACACTGCTGCCACTGTGCGCTGGTGGTGGAGGAAGTGAATGTTGAAGGTGGTGGATGGGGTGCCAATCAAGCAGGCTGTTTTATTCTGGCTAGTGCTTCACAGCCAATGAAGTATTTTTGAAGTGCATTCACTATTGTAATGCAGGCAACGTGGCAGAAAATTGTGCACAGCAAGATCCCTGATCATTAGATAATCTGTCTGTGTAATGCAGATTGAAGGATAACTATTGGCCAGGACACCAGGGACAAAAGCAAAATACTGCAGATGCTGGAAATACTCCGTTCTAATGAAAGGTCATTGACCTGGAACATTAATTCTGTTTCTCTCTCCCAGATGCTGCCAGACCTTCTGAGTACTTCCAGCATTTTCTGTTTTCATTTTTACATCGGGGTAACTCCCTGCTCTTCTTTGAAATAGTGCCATGGAATCTTGTACATCCGCCTGAGGTGGCAAATGGGGCCTCAGTTTAACATTGCATCTGAAAAACAGCAGCTCCAACAGTGCAGCACTCCTTCACTACTGTACAGGAACATCAGCCTTGATGTTTATGCTCAACTCTTGGGCCGGGTTTTTAGAGCTCCCGCGTTGGGTTCTGTGGTGGGGAGAGGGCTGGAAGATGGTTGTGATTGGCTCGTCATGGGGCCCAAAGCCGGGAGGACCAGGCCCGATCTTCCAGGTGGCGGCAAGGCTCCCCCCCCCCGCTGCCCACCGCCGTTGGCTGGCTGGACCCGGATTTGAATAGGTTAATGACCAGAATGCATACATTTAAATAAACATACCTGCAATCTTACGGTCGGGCCGCGATCTTCTGAGCGGCGGCCGGAACTCAAGTGCCTTCACTTTCGTGCCTGGGGAAAACGGGCGCCACAGTGGTGAGGAAGGGGGAGCTTAAGGTTTTTAGTGCAGGTGGTGGGGAGGCAGGGTCAGGGGACAGAGTCAAATTTTCATCATTAGTGTAGGGGATGTTGGGAAGGGGTGACCTCTTCACTTTGTTCAGTTTTTGGAGGGGGAAGGTCAATTGTGGAAGGTCAGTGTTTTGGAGGATAGGGGGAAAATTATGAATTTTATTGTTATTGGGGGGGTGGGAAAGGGTATAAGTTTTGTTAGGACCGCGGTGGGAGCCACGCACTGTCAGTTCAGTCCCGTCACTCCACGGGTCGCAGCATATTATTAAAGTTTTCCACCCAACTGGAAAATAGCCAAATTATACACTATAGTAATCCCCAGAATAAAACAGACCAAACCAGGTATCTTTAGACAGGCACAAATTAACTATTTATTAAAACTAAATATTAAACGCTATTAAGAGAAACCTATGTCTAAAGACCTTAAAACTTCTTATTTTAACCAAACTTCCCCATTCACACACATACACTCAAAAATAACTGTCGCTAACTGGTTTTAAAAGTGATGTTTTTAAAAATTAGCTGTTTCTTAAAAATAAATAAATAATATTTTCCTAATGGATGAGGTATTCAATGTGAAAATAATTAAAGGCTTCTCCAAGTCTCCACTTGGATTTGAAGAAATTGTCTGTTCCGAATAAGCATTCAAAACACTTAGGCTGCTGAGAGAGAATGGACAGCTCTTTTCTCTTCAGTACGCTTTGCTGGAAAGTCTTTCCAAACAAGACTGGTAATGATCGTTTTTTGCCAGTTTTACATACAGTTTAGTGGAAACATTATACCATGCGACTTCTCCCTCCTGCTGTTGCCTAGGTAAGAAAATGCAGCTGTGGCTCACTATTCTCAGAAATCTAACTTCTCTCCCTGTCTTAAAGGTGCATTGTTTTCTTAACAGAGTCTGAAAGGCACACTGTTTTGATCCGAAGAGTAAAGTAACGACAGGTCCATGACACCTCCGCCCTTGGCGAAATGAAACTCCATTCTTAAAAATGCGTTTCATTACAATGCAAAAAAGAGAAACTGGAAGAAAAAATACTAACATATCTTTGCATTCACGCACCATTCACTCTACTGATAATTTGCAGCAATTTTTTTGTACCATCGCCATCCATATAAATTAACATTGTTAAATTTGTGACAAAGCGTCAGCGATAACATTGCTTTTCCCTGAAATATGTACAATTTTCAAGTGATAAGCCTGTAACAACAAACTCCATCAAAATATTCCAGCATTTTGGTTTTTAAATTTTTCCACAAACGATAATGGGTATATATTATATATATTATATACCCATTATATATTAGGATTTATTTATAGTCTTGGTGGACATATACCTCAAAAGGTTTGAGAGCCAGCAAAAGTCCTAATCTTTCTTTATCCACAGTGGAATACTTTTTTTAATGGAAATGTCGTCTTTTTGAAAAATACCCTACTGGCTTCTCTATGCCTGATTCATCATCCTGCAATAGAACTGCACCAACTCCCAGGTCACTAGCATCAATCGCTGTTTTAAACGGTTTAGCAAAATTTGGAGTAACCAACACTGGTTCATTAGTTAAGACTGTCTTGAGCTTTTCAAAAGCTGCCTGGCATTCATCTGACCACACTACTTTGTTTTTCTTTTTTTGTCGCAAATTGGTTAACGGAGCGGCCACAGTGCTAAAATTCCGTACAAATTTCCTGTAAAAACCACATCCCTAAAAACCTCATTATTTCCCATTTAGATTTAGGGATAGGGAACTCCATTAAGACTTGTACCTTTGTCGTTTTTGGCAATACCTGTCCTTGCCCCACTATGTGTTCGAGGTAAGTTAATCATGCTTTTCCGAATTCACTTTTTCCAGATTTATCACTCAGACTACTGCTTGCAGTTTTTTAAACAGAGTTTTTAGCTGGTTTAAGTGTTCTTGCCAAGTGTTACTGTATATTCGTACATCATCCAGATACAATACACAGTTGGGAGTTCTGGCTACCACCTGATTCATTAATCTTTGAAAATTGGTTGGGGCATTTTTTAACCTGAATGGCATCACCCGGCACGGATAAAGACTGTCAGGTGTTACAAAAGCTGATATCTCTTTGGCTCGAGAAGTCAAAGGACCTTGCCAGTATCCGTTTAACAGGTCGATCTTGGTAAGAAACCCAGCACTGCCCACTCTATCCTGAGCCATACCGCAATCTTTCGTGAGCCTTTCCCGGAACATAGTCCAATATTGAAGTTTCATTCTTTTGTTCCTTTGTCATTTATGCGTTTTAGAGGACCTCTGAATTCGAAAGGACTGAAGTCTGTAGACTCATTCGGTGAGTCTCTGGTGGCAAAGAAAAGAAAGTCTAGTCCTTTATCCCAGTCATGCGGGTATTCGTGACAGTATGTTCGTGCAGAGAGATCGACCATTGACATGCTGTTCTCCCTTCGTCAGATACAGGAGAAATTCCGTGAACAACAGATGCCCCTCTACATTGCTTTCATTGATCTCACCAAAGCCTTTGACCTCGTCAGCAGACGTGGTCTCTTCAGACTACTAAATAAGATCGGATGTCCACCAAAGCTATTAAGTATCATCACCTCATTCCATGACAATATGAAAGGCACAATTCAACATGGTGGCTCCTCATCAGAGCCCTTTCCTATCCTGAGTGGTGTGAAACAGGGCTGTGTTCTCGCACCCACACTTTTTGGGATTTTCTTCTCCCTGCTGCTTTCACATGCGTTCAAGTCCTCTGAAGAAGGAATTTTCCTCCACACAAGATCAGGGGGCAGGTTGTTCAACCTTGCCCGTCTAAAAGCGAAGTCAAAAGTACGGAAAGTCCTCATCAGGGAACTCCTCTTTGCTGACGATGCTGCTTTAACATCTCACACTGAAGAGTGCCTGCAGAGTCTCATCGACAGGTTTGCGGCTGCCTGCAATGAATTTGGCCTAACCATCACCTCAAGAAAACGAACATCATGGGGCAGGACGTCAGAAATGCTCCATCCATCAATATTGGCGACCACGCTCTGGAAGTGGTTCAAGAGTTCACCTACCTAGGCTCAACTATCACCAGTAACCTGTCTCTAGATGCAGAAATCAACAAGCGCATGGGTAAGGCTTCCACTGCTATGTCCAGACTGGCCAAGAGAGTGTGGGAAAATGGCGCACTGACACGGAACACAAAAGTCCGAATGTATCAGGCCTGTGTCCTCAGTACCTTGCTCTATGGCAGCGAGCCCTGGATAACGTATGCCAGCCAAGAGCAACGTCTCAATTCATTCCATCTTCGCTGCCTCCGGAGAATACTTGGCATCAGGTGGCAGGACCGTATCTCCAACACAGAAGTCCTCGAGGCAGCCAATATCCCCAGCTTGTACACACTACTGAGTCAGCGGCGCTTGAGATGGCTTGGCCATGTGAGCCGCATGGAAGATGGCAGGGTCCCCAAAGACACATTGTACAGTGAGCTCGCCACTGGTATCAGACCCACCGGCCGTCCACGTCTCCGCTTTAAAGACGTCTGCAAACGCGACATGAAATCCTGTGACATTGATCACAAGTCGTGGGAGTCAGTTGCCAGCGTTCACCAGAGCTGGCAGGCAGCCATAAAGACAGGGCTAAAATGTGGCGAGTCAAAGAGACTTAGTAGTTGGCAGGAAAAAAGACAGAAGCGCAAGGGGAGAGCCAACTGTGTAACAGCCCCAACAAACAAATTTCTCTGCAGCACCTGTGGAAGAGCCTGTCACTCTAGAATTGGCCTTTATAGCCACTCCAGGCGCTGCTTCACAAACCACTGACCACCTCCAGGCGCGTATCCATTGTCTCTCGAGATAAGGAGGCCCAAAAGAAAAGAAAGAAAGATGTTCTAATCATTGTTTTGAACGTTTGGTGGTATCTCTCTAAAGTTCCCTGTGACTGTGGGTTATATACTAAAGATTTCAACTGTCTAATCCCAAAATTGCCCATGACTTCTTGAAATATCTTCGACATGAAGTTAGAACCTTGATCCGATTGAACCTCAGGTGGTAACCCATATCTTGCAAAGAATTGGGTTAACTTTTCTCATACTATTTTAGCAGTAATTATCCTCAAAGGAATGGCCTCTGGAAATTGAGTAGCCATATCCATGATGTCCCACTTTTGTTTTTGGCAATGGTCCTACATAGTCTGCCAATACCCTGCTCAATGGTTTCACAATCACTGGTATGGGAACGAGTGGTGCCAGTTTTATGTTAGGTTGCAGTTTTCCCACCATTTGACATGTATGACATGTCCTACAAAATTGTCTAACATCCTTTGTAAGACCTGGACAGTAATAATGTCAGCTTATGCATGATGTGGTCTTTTAAATTCCCCTATGTCCTGCAAAAGGAATGTCATGTGCTATCCTTAATAATCCCTGGTGACATTTAGGTGATACCACTATCTGTTCAACAACTATCCAGTCTTCATCTGCAGGTCTATGCCATATAATAGCCTTCTGAAACTCCTATCGCCTCAGCCTCTGTCAGAGGTGTCATTTGGTATAACTCTGGATCAGCTGCAATTATTGAAGATCTGTTAAACATTTCATTTGAATTATCTAAATCCCCAAATAAGGATTCAGATACTTAGCTATCTGTTTGTGGTACCACTTTTACCTCCGACAATGTATCCTATTTAACCATTGTTCAGTGGCTACACATGCAGGAAATATTCCTGGAACTTGTTCCTGTAATTTCTCCATTCCCTAACTTCACTTGGTTTCTCCTTGATTATCGGAGAAACTGATACTTTTGATCTGGCCAAATCATTTCTGAGGAGTAGATTAATTTCATTAACTAAAACTCTAGCGTTCAAGGCGCTCTCTGGTGGAAACCTTTTATCTTTCCCCAGCAAGAGTGTTTGGGTTGCTCCTGTATCCCTGAGTCTAATAATAGGTTTTCCTGCCTCACTTAAAGGTTGTGGAGTTACCTTCCCCTTTGACAAAAATTCATTATAACTTTTGGGTATCTTATTCTTAAGCTCTACAGTCACTTTTTTTTGTATCTGGTTTTACAGCTGCCGTTAATGCCTGGCCTGCTGTACTCTCAGTCAGAGTCTTTTCCTCTGCATCAGCTTTGCATACCCCAACAGGTCCTATGGGTTTCCCTCGCAATTTCCAGCATTCTGAAAGAAGATGACCCGTTTTGTAGCAATGATAACACTTCAGCTTGTGAACCTCACTTCTACCCTTCCTTTCTGACCTGAGGAGATGATCCTGGGGCATTCCCAGCTGTTCCGTCTTGGCCCCGGCTACTTGCCTTCCTTTCAGTTTCCCACTTTCTATCCTTCTTGGGTTTATGGGGGTGACGGATAAAAGGTTTTGGCTTATTCACAAGCTCAAAAGCATCAACAATTTCTGCTGCTTGCCTTGCTTTCAAAACTTTTAGGTTCGCTTTATGAGTTCTCATTACTGAAGGAATGGAGTTTTAAATACCTCCAAGAGAATCAACTCTCAAAGGTTCTCATATGTGGTTTCCACCGTTAGTGCCCATATCCAACAGTCAAAATTAATTTGCTTCACCCTCTCAAATTCTACATACATCTGCCCAGCCAATCCCCATAAGTTCTGAAACTTATGACGGTAAGCTTCAGGGACTAACTCATACGCAGCGAGAACAGCCTTTTTTGCCATCGCATAATATGCAGAAGCCTCTTCAGGAAGCATGGCATGAACTTCATGAGCTCTGCCTACCAGCCTACCTTGCATAAGCAGTGTACGGCTTTCTTTCGGCCATTTCATCTGTTTGGCTATTTTTTCAAACGATATAAAAAATGCCTCTACGTCCCTTTCCTCAAACTTAGGAAGAGTTTGTATAAATTTAAACAGCTTTTCGCTAGGTCCTGAGCTGAATTCCTGGCCTGAATTTTCCCTGGAGGCAAGAACACCCCTTTGTCTTAGTTCCATCTCTCTTAACCTAATTTCCCTCTCTTTCTCCCTTTCCTCTTTTTCAAGTTCAAGTTTTCTTAATTCTTGTTCAGCCTCAAGTTTTTTTTATTTCCAATTGAATTTTGGCTAATTCCACTGCATCACTGTTTGATTTACTACCTATTTGTTCCTCATCTTCTTCTTCTCCTAATTCCAGATGTTGGGCTATTCGGTCAATTCTCACTCCTTTTTTGCACCTGATTTCAATTCTAACCCCAATTTTACCATCAATTATCTTAGTTTATTCTTAGTTAGTTATCAAGTCACTGAGGGAAACATTCTCCTTTCTCAGAAACTCTGCTGCAACTGCGAATGCCATTCTGATGATATAGACAGTACCTTATTATACAAGAAGTCTGGTTCCTTTTATTTTTTCATAATTGGCATTGCTTTGGATCCCGACAATCAAGTTTCCAATTAATATGATCCCAAACAGAAGAGCAATTAACATTATGCCAAACGCAAGATCCCAATTTATGTGTTATGCCGGAGATGAGTAATTAACATGATTCCAAACCCGAGCCCCCCAATTAATCTTATTCTGATCCCAGAGCAAGCCATCTAATTAATACGTTATGACCGTGGTGGGAGCAATGCACTGTCAATTCAGTCCAGTCACTCCACACATCACAGCATATTATTAAAGTTTTCCACCCAACCAGAAAACAGCCAAATTAAGCACTTCAGTAACCCTCGGAATAAAACAGACTAAACCAGGTATCTTTAGACAACCACATGTTAACTATTTATTAAAACTAAATCTTAAACACTATTAAGATAAACCTATGTATAAAGACCTTATAACTTCTTATTTTAACCTAACTTTCCCATTAACACACACACTCAAAAATAACAGTAGTTTTAAAAGTGATGTTTTTAAAAATTTGCTGTTTCTTGAGAATAAATAAATAAGTAAGTCTTTGGGGGTTACGTTCCTAATGGATGAGGTATTCAATGTGAAAATAATCAAAGGCTACTCAAAGTCTCCACGTGGATTTGATGAAATTGTTTGTTCTGAATAGGCATTCAAAATATTTAGGCTGCAGCAGGCATCAAACACTGGCAAATTCCAGAAAATACAATCAATCAAGAGAGATTCAATCTTGAAGCAAATACTTCCTGGCTTGGAAGTAAAGAAAAGGAGTTCAGCAATACAAACAGTCTCTTCACAGAAGGCTTTTTTTTTCTTTAGGCAATTTATTTGGCCTGTAGCTCCTTGTAGAATTTCTGCTGAGAGAGAATGGACAGCTCTTTTTCCTTCTATACGCTTTGCTGTAAAGTCTCTCCAAAGAAAACTGCTAATGACCAGTTTTTGCCAGTTTTACACACAGTTAGGTGGAAACATTATACCTTGCGACATCTCACTCCTGCTGTTGCCTAGGTAACAAAATATAGCTGTGGCTCACTGTTCTCAGAAATCTAACTTCTCTCCCTGTCTCAAAGGTGCACTGCTTTCTTAACAGAGTCTTAAAGGCACACTGTTTTAATCTGAAGAGAAAAATAATGACAGTTCTTTGACACTTTAAAAATTTAAATTAGCCGGCTGCCCTTTAAAAATGTTTCCAGCTCCTGCACACAGGCAGCTGGCACCATTGTCGGCGTTGGAGAACCCGCCCCCTCCACATGATTGGGGAAGTGGGACAGGCCAACTGGGTCATTAACATAGGCTGCCAGGAAGAAGGTTGTGGCGGCATGGTGGCACTCTGCCTGCACATACTGGCCGCCATTTCTTTGCCCGCATCTGCTCCCGGCGGCAGGCGAATAAAATCCAGCCTTTGGACATAGAACATAGAACATACAGCACAGAACAGGCCCTTCGGCCCACAATGTTGTGCCGATCCTTTGTCCTCTGTCAAGGACAATTTAATCTATACCCCATCATTCTCCTTTATCCATATACCTATCCAAAAGCCTTTTGAAAGTCCCTAAAGTTTCTGACTCAACAACTTCCCCGGGCAAGGCATTCCATGCCTCGACCACTCTCTGGGTAAAGAACCTTCCCCTGACATCCCCCTTATATCTCCCACCCTTCACCTTAAATTTATGACCCCTTGTAACGCTTTGCTCCACCCGGGGAAAAAGTTTCTGACTGTCTACCCTATCTATTCCCCTGATCATCTTATAAACCTCTATCATGTCACCCCTCATCCTTCTCCTTTCTAATGAGAAGAGGCCTAGAATGTTCAGCCTTTCCTCGTAAGACTTATTCTCCATTCCAGGCAACATCCTGGTAAATCTCCTCTGCACCCTCTCCAAGGCTTCCACATCCTTCCTAAAATGAGGCGACCAGAACTGCACACAGTACTCCAAATGAGGCCTTACCAAGGTCCTGTACAGCTGCATCATCACCTCACGGCTCTTAAATTCAATCCCTCTGCTAATGAACGCTAACACCCCATATGCCTTCTTCACAGCCCTATCCACTTGAGTTGCAACTTTCAATGATCTATGCACATAGACCCCAAGGTCTCTCTGCTCCTCCACATGCCCAAGAACCCTACCGTTAACCCAGTATTTTGCATTCATGTTTGTCCTTCCAAAATGGACGACCTCACACTTTTCAGGGTTAAACTCCATCTGCCACTTTTCAGCCCAGCACTGCAACCTATCCAAGTCCCTTTGCAGACGACAATAGCCCTCCTCGGTATCCACGACTCCACCAACCTTTGTATCATCTGCAAATTTACTGACCCACCCTTCGACTTCCTCATCCAAGTCGTTAATAAAAATCACAAACAGGAGAGGACCCAGAACTGATCCCTGCGGCACGCCACTGGTAACTGGGCTCCAGGCTGAGTATTTACCATCTAAGACCACTCTCTGCCTTCTATCAGTTAGCCAATTCTTAATCCAACTGGCCACATTCCCCACTATCCCATGCCTCCTGACTTTCTCCATAAGTCTACCATGGGGGACCTTATCAAATGCCTTACTAAAATCCATGTACACCACATCCACTGGTTTACCCTCATCCACTTGCTTGGTCACCTGCTCAAAGAATTCAATCAGGCTTGTGAGGCAAGACCTACCCCTCACAAAACCGTGCTGACTGTCCCGAATCAAGCAGTGTCTTTCCAGATGCTCAGAAATCCTATCCCTCAGCACCTTTTCCATCAACTTGCCTACCACCGAAGTAAGACTAACTGGCCTGTAATTCCCAGGGTTGTTCCTATTCCCTTTCTTGAACAGGGGCACAACATTTGCCACCCTCCAATCACCTGGTACCACCCCCGTCAGCAGAGAAGATGAAAAGATCATTGCCAACGGCTCTGCAATTTCATCCCTTGCTTCCCATAACATCCTTGGATATACCCCGTCAGGCCCGGGAGACTTGTCTATCTTCAAGTTATTCAAAAACCCCAACACATCTTCCCTCCTAACGAGCACTTCCTCGAGCTTACCAGTCTGTTTCACACCGTCCTCTTCAGTAATACACCCCTTCTCATTCGTAAATACCGAAGAGAAGTACTCATTCAAAACCTCACTTATCTCTTCCGGCTCAACACACAGTCTCCCGCTATTGTCCTTGACCGGACCTATGGTCCCCCTGGTCATCCTCATATTTCTGACATACGCGTAAAAGGCCTTGGGGTTTTCTTTTATCCTACCCGCCAAGCATTTTTCATGCCCTCTCTTAGCTCTCCTAATCCCTTTCTTCAGATCCTTCCTGGCCATCTTGTATCCCTCTAGAGCTATGCCTGTGCCCTTTTTCCTCAACTTTATATACGCATCCTTCTTATTCCTAACAAGACGCTCAACCTCTCTTGTCAACCACGGTTCCCTCACATGACCATCCCTTCCCTGTCTGACAGGGACATGCTTATCAATGGCCCCTACTATCTGCTCCTTGAAAAAGTTCCACATTTCGACCGTGCCCTTCCCTGCCAGCATATGCTCCCAACTTATGCTCCTCAGTTCCTGCCTGACAGCATCATATCTACCCTTCCCCCAATTGTAAACCTTGCCCTGTTGCACATACCTATCCCTCTCCATTACCACAGTGAATGCTACAGAATTGTGATCACTATCTCCAAAGTGCTCGCCCACCAACAGCTCTATCACTTGCCCTGGTTCATTACCTAGTACCAAATCCAATATTGCCTCCCCTCTGGTCGGGCAGTCTACATACTGAGTCAGAAAAGCTTCCTGGACATACTGCACAAACACTACCCCATCCAAACTATTCGATCTAAAGAGTTGCCAATCAATATTTGGGAAGTTGAAATCCCCCATAATTACTACCCTGTGACTTCTGCTCCTTTCCAAAATCTGTTTCCCAATCTGCTCTTCCACCTCCCTGCTGCTATTGGGGGGCCTATAGAAAACTCCCATCAAGGTGACTGCTCCTTTCCTGTTCCTGACCTCAACCCACAGTGCCTCAGTCGGCAGATCCTCCTCGAAAATTCTTTCAGCAGTTGTTACACTATTTCTAACTAACAATGCCACCCCCCCACCTCTTTTACCACCATTCCTAATCTTATGAAAACATCTATAACCAGGTACCTCCAAAAACCATTCCTCCCCCTCACCTATCCACGTTTCAGTGATGGCCACAACATCGTAGTCCCAAGTGCCCATCCACGCCTTCAATTCACTCACCTTATTCCTGATGCTTCTTGCGTTGAAGTATACGCACTTTAACCCTTCTCCGTGCCCATCTGTCCTCTGTGACAGTGCTACCTTCCCCAATACCTCACTACACTCTTTGTCTTTCTGAGTGGACCCACTGGTCCCTGGATTACAAGTCCGGTTCCCATCCCCCTCCCAAACTAGTTTAAACCCTCCCGAACAGTACTAGCAAACCTCCCTCCCAGGATATTGGTGCCCCTCTGGTTCAGATGCAGCCCGTCCTGTTTGAACAGGTCCCATCTTCCCCAGAATGCAGTCCAATTATCCAAGAACTGGAAGCCCTCCCTCCTACACCATTCCTGCAGCCACGTGTTCAGCTGTGCTCTCTCCCTATTCCTAGCCTCACTATCACGTGGCGCCGGCAACAAACCAGAGATAACAACTCTGTCCGTCCGAGCTTTCAGCTTCCAGCCTAACTCCCTAAACTCACTTCTAACATCTGTGCCACCCTTCCTTCCTACGTCGTTGGTGCCAATGTGCACCACGACCTCTGGCTGCTCCCCCTCCCCTTTAAGGATCCTGAAGGCGCGATCACAAACATCACGGACCCTGGCACCAGGGAGGCAACAAACCATCCGTGCGTCTCGCCTGCGCCCACAGAACCGCCTGTCCGTACTCCTCACCATCGAGTCCCCGATGACTAGTGCTCTCCCATTTTCCCTCCTTCCCTTCTGAGCCACAGTGCAGGACCCCGTGCCAGAGGCCCGGTCACTGCAGCCTGCCCCCGATAGGCCGTCCCCCCCAACAGTATCTAAAACTGTATACTTGTTGTTGAGGGGAACGACCACAGGAGATCCCTGCACTGACCTCTTCCCACCTCTAACTGTTACCCAGCTGCCTTTGATTTGTGGAGTAACGACCTCCGTGTAGCTTCTATCTATCAACCCCTCAGCTTCCCGAATGATCCTCAGTTCATCCAGCTCCAGCTCCAATTCCCTAACACGGTCTGATAGGAGCTGGAGACGGATGCACTTCCAGCAGGTGAAGTCGGCAGCGTTTGGAGTGAGAATTGAAGCCACAGCCATCTGATGCAGAGGCGAGCGTACTATCAACTGAGTCACAGTAGGTACGGCTGCCTTTAGCTAATTTCTAGCCACATAAATGCTTCATGAAGCCTTTAATTTTTGACCAGGTATTACCTACAATTGTTTCTCACATAACTGCTATAAAACAGTGTTTTGATATCTTTGTTTGGTTAGGTGATTTATGTGCATTTATTGATCATGGAGCCTGCCTTCTGCTACTTATTTGAGTACTTTGCAGTTTACAATAGCACTTATGCATCATCTGCTCAGAATAATGTGAGTTAAGCACTTCCCATTTTCTCCAATAAAAGCAAAATACTGCAGATGCTGGAAATCTGAAATAAAAACAAGAAATGCAGGAAATACTCAGCAGGTCTGGAAGCATCTGTGGAGAGAGAAGCAGAGTTAACGTTTCAGGTCAGTGACCTTTCATCAGTTCTATTGAAGGGTCACTGACCTGAAACGTTAACTCTGTTTCTCTCTCCACAGATGCTGCCAGACCTGCTGAGTATTTCCTGCATTTTTTGTTTATATCCGATTTTCTCCAGTTACCAAAATAAGTAAGTATTTTGCCATGTAACATGATGAGCATACATAAAGACCAGCTTTCTAAGAACTTCATTTAAATCTCTTTTTTAAAATTTTTATCGATGTCATTAGATAAAGGACCACATAGGGTTCCACCAAAATTGAAAAGAGAAGAAAGCAGGGTAGAAATTCTCATTGGCAATATCCACATTCCACAATGCCACAGCACTACATACTACACACTGCAGAAACTCACCAAGGCTCCTTCGACAGCGCCTTCCAAACCCAGGACCTCTACCACCTAGAAGGACAAGGGCAGCAGATGCATGGAACACCCCTACCTGCACGTTCCCTTCCAAGTCACACACCATCCTGACTTGGAACTATATCACTGTTCCTTCACTGTTGGTGGGTCAAAATTCCAAAATTCCCTCCTTAGCAGCACTGTGGGTGTACCTCCACCGCATGGACAGCAGTGGTTCAAGAAGGCAGCTCATCACCACCTTCTCAAGGGCAGTTGGAGTTAATGTTCCAATAAGGAATAAATGCTGGCCATGACAGTTACATTCACAGCCATGAACAAATATTAGAAAAAGGATTATTATCTGGTGACCTTTGCTATGAGGTGCTTGTGTGTGGACATCAGATCAGGGCAGGACTGGGCTCAGCTGCAATGTTGCTGATATGGTCAAGTAGTCTGGCACTGTTCATGGTCTAGGCTCATAGAATCAGAGAATGGTACACCACAGAAGAAAGCCATCGTGCTTCTGCCAACTCTTGGAAAGAGCTATCCAATTAGTTTCATTCCCTGTGAATAAAGAAGTGTGAACCGTGAGATAACTGTCGGTGCCCACTGCAACTTACCCACCATGAATAACCTCAGGACAGGAAGGGATAAAAGTGAAAATACAACAAATAAGTTTTTATGGAAGAGTATAACTGCCTCTCTCAGCCCAACAAAAATGGCTGAAGGTCAAATATTATGACTATTCCCTTCTGGTACTTCTAACACAAATGTGCTCAAGCTTGATTGAATTCAGTATTATTTTATTTCAAATTGCAGATAAGGGACAACTCTGTGCATACTGTGGTTGTTACAATATGTTATATCATTACACTGAAAAAGGCCACTAGGTTATTAAGCACTATCCCCAGAAGTGGGCTTAATGAGCTGACAGTTCATTCAGGGATAGTTGCTGGAGGTGACCCATGGTGCCATGGGAGAGAAAGTGTAGCTCAACCTGTTGTAGAGAGTGCGAAGATCACTGTGATTATTCACGATCATGCTTTTTTAAATCGGCAAATATTACCTGGAGTTTGGCCGGCCATCAGCCATTTTTGTTGGGCGAAGAGGGGCAGCTATACTCTTCTATAGAAAAAAATATTTGTTGTATTTTCACTTTTATTCCTTCCTGTCCTGAGGTACATCCCGGATACTGGTGTGTATGTATTTGTGTGTGTGTGTGTGTATATATATATGAGGGACTAAGATGAATAAGGGGCTTTAATATTTGTGTGTGTATCTTTTACTTCATTATTTGTTAAGACTTGGTTTATAATAAACAGATAATTTTGTTGTTTGTTAAAGAAACCTGGTTGGTGTATTTTATTCTGTGGAGAAGTGGGACTAGAATAAACAGTGCACTCCTCCCACCTCTGTCGTAACACTCTGCACACATCTTCCCCAGTTACCACAGTTTCTGTTCTATTTTTAACTTGAGGCATGTGACAACTAGTAAATGCTGTTGTCAAACAAGTTATTTCAGTAATATAAAAGCAAAATACTGCAGATGCTGAAAATCTGAAATAAAAACAAGAAATGCTGGAAATACTCAGCAGGTCTGGCAGCATCTGTGGAGAGAGAAGCAGAGTTAACGTTTCAGGTCAGTGACCTTTCATCAGAATTGGCAAAGGTTAGAAATTTAATAGGATTTAAGCAAATAAAGCGGGGGTGGGGCAAAAGATAATAAAAGGGAAGGTGTTGATAGGACAGGGTCACAGAGAATAACTGACCAGAAAGTCATGGAGCAAAGGTAAACAGTATGCTAATGGTGTGTTGAAAGACAAAGTGTTAGTGCAGAGAGGGTGTTAATGGACAGAAAAATGGACAGCCCTGGCCCAAAGCAGAAATAGGAGGAAAAAAACAGTGGGAAGGCACATGGTACGAAAAATAAATGATGAAACAAACTAAAATAAAATAAAAAGAAAAAAGAAAAAAAAAACTGAAAATAAAAATGGAGGGTCCGTCATGCTCTGAAATTATTGAACTTAATGTTCAGTCCGGAAGGCTGTAGTGTGCCTAATCGGTAAATGAGATGCTGTCCCTTGAGCTTGCATTGATGTTCAATGGAACACTGCGGCAAGCCCAGGATAGATATGTGGGCTTGAGAGCAGGGGGGAGTGTTGAAATGGCAAGCAACCGGAAGCTTGGGGTCATGCTTTCGAACTGAGCAGATGTGTTCCGCAAAGTGGTCACTCAATCTGCGTTTGCACTCCCCAATGTAGAGGAGACCACATTGTGAGCACCGAATATTTAAACTAAATTGAAAGACGTACAAGTAAATCGCTGCTTCACCTGAAAGGTGTGTTTGGGGCTTTAGATAGTGAGGAGAGAGGAGGTAAAAGTGCAGGTATTACACCTCCTGCGATTGCATGGGAAGGTGCCATGGGAAGGGGTCGAGGTGTTGGGGGTAATGGAAGAGTGGACTAGGGTGTCAGAGAGGGAATGATCCCTTCAGAATGCTGACAGCGGAGGGGAAGATGCGTTTGGTAGTGGCATAATGTTGCAGGTGGCGGAAATGGAGGAGGATGATCCTTTGGATCTGGAGGCTGATGGGGTGGAAAGTGAGGACAAGGGGAACACTGTCACGGTTCTGCAAGGGAGGAGAAGGGTGAGGGTAGAGGAGCGGGAGACGGTTGAGGGCCCTGTCAACCGTGGGGGGAAATCCTCAGTTGAGGTAAAAGGAAGACATAGCAGAAGCGCTGTCGTGGAAGGTAGCATCATCAGAGCAGATGCACGGAGATGGAGAAACTGGGAGAATGGAATGGAGTCCTTACAGGAGGCAGGGTATGAAGAAGTGTAGTCGAGGTAGCTGTGGCAGTCGGTGGGCTTATAATGGATATTAGTAGACAACCTATCCCCAGAGATGGAGACAGAGAAGTCGAGGAAGGGAAGGGAAGTGTCTGAGATGGACCATGTGAAGGTGAAAGAAGGGTGGAAATTGAAAACAAAGTTGATAAAGTTTTCCAGTTCAGGGCGGGAGCAGGAAACGGCACCGATACAGTCATCAATGTACCAGAAAAAGAGTTGGGGGTGGGGGGTCTGAATGGGACTGGAACAAGGAAAGCTCGACATATCCCACAAAAAGACAGGCATAACTAGGGCCCATGCAGGTACCCATAGCAATACCTTTCAGTGTCCTCTTGATGACCCTCTTGGAATAAAATTGGCCCATCATTTCTTCAGTTTGACAATGAATCCTCAAAAAATATATTTAACTAAAACAGAAGCACTTTTAGAGTCATAGAGTCCGTGTCGACCATCAAGCACCCAACTATTCTAATCCCATTTTCCAGAACTTGGCCCGTAGCTTTGTATGCTATGGTGTTTTAAGTGCTCATCTAAATACTTCTTAAATGTTGAGAGGGTTCCTGCCTCTACCACCCCTTCAGGCAGTGTGTTCCAGATTCCAACCACCCTCTGGGTGAACACATTTTTCCTTAAATCTATGTCCCCGGTTATTGACACTTCCGCTAAGGGAAAAAATTTCTTCCTAAATAACCTATCAATGCCCCTCATAATTTTGTATACCTCAATCATATCTCCCCTCAGCCTTCTCTGCTCTAAGGAAAACAACCCCAGCCTTTCAGTCTCTCTTCATAGCTGAAATGCTCCAGCCCAGGCAACATCCTGGTGAATCTCCTCTGCACCCTCTCCAGTGCAATTACATCCTTCCTATAGTGTGGTGACTGGAACTGTACACAGTACTCCAGCTGTGGCCTAACTAGCATTTTATACAGCTCCATCATAACCTCCCTGCTCTTATATTCTATGCCTCGTCTAATAAAGGCAAGTATCCCATATGCCTTCCTAACCACCTTATCTACCTGTGCTGCTGCCTTCAGTGATCTATGGACAAGTGCACCAAGGTCCCTCTGACCCGTTGTACTTCCTAGGGTCTTACCATCCATTGTATATTCCCTTGCCTTGTTAGTCCTCCCAAAATGCATCACCTCACACTTCTCAGGATTAAATTCCATTTGCCACTCTCTGTCCATTTTACCAGCCCAACTATATCGTCCTGTAATCCAAGGCTTTCCTCCTCACTATTTACGACACCACCAATTTTCGTGTTACTTTTGTAACAAGACTTAAAGGGTTAAATTATCAGGACAGGTTGCATGTGATCCCTGGAATGTAGAAGATTAAAGCTGACGTAACTGACCTGCTTAAGGTGATTAAAGGATCTGACAGGGTAGACAAAGTGAAACTATTTCTTCTGGTGGGGGAATCCAGAACAAGACAGCATAACCCGGAAACTGGAGCAAGGCTGCTCAAGGGTGATGTCAGGAACCACTTATTCACACAAAGGGTCATGGAAATGTGGAGCTGTTCTGCCCCCACAAAAGCTAGTGAGGCTGGTGTTCAACTAAAAATTTGAAAACTGAGATTGCTAGATTTTCATTAGGCAGGGTACCCAGGGTGGATAGATAGAGTTGAGATACAGATCAGCCACAATCTAAATGAATGGTAGAATAGTCTCAAGGGGATGAATGGCCTACTCCAGTTCCTATGTTCTCGCATCGTCCATCATCAAGACCACATTTTCTTAAATTCATTCATGGGATGTGGGCGTCGATGGCAAGGCCAGCATTTATTGCCTATCCCTAATTGCCCTCGGAAAGGTGGCGGTGAGCTGCTTTCTTGAACCACTGCAGTCCATGTTGTGTAGGTACACCCACAGTGCTGTTAGGAAGGGAGTTCCAGGATTTTGACCAAGGGACAGTGAAGGAACGGCGATATAGTTCCAAGTTAAGATGGTGTGTGTCTTGGAGGGGGACTTCCAGGTGGTGGTGTTCCAATGCAGCTGCTGTCCTTGTCCTTCTCGGTGGTAGAGCTCATGGGTTTGGAAGGTGTTGTCGAAGGAAGTTTAGCGAGTTGCTGCAGTGTATCATATATATGGTACACACTGCTGCCACTGTGCATCAGTGACGGAGGGAGTGAATGTTTAAGGTTGTGAATGGTGTGCTAATCAAGCGGGCTGCTTTATCTTGGATGGTGTCGAGCTTCTTGATTGTTGTTGGAACAGCAGTCATCCAGGCAAGTGGAGCGGATTCCATCACACTCCTGACTTGTGCCTTGTAGATGGTGGACAGGCTTTGGGGAGTCAGGAGATGAGTTAATTATTGCAGAATTCCTAGCCTCTGACCTGCACTTGTCACCACAGTATTTATGTGGCTGACCCAGTTAAGTTTCTGGTCGATGGTAAGCCCCAGGATGTTGATGGTGGGAGATTCAGCAATGGTAATGATGTTGAATGCCAAGGGAGATGGGTTGATTCACTTGACTTGGAGATGGTCATTGCCTGTCGCTTGTGCAGCGAGAATGTTACTTGCCATTTATCAGTCCAAGCCTCCAAAACATTGGCGGCCACTATGTTTACAATTCCATCACCCACTGTTGTCCGTTGCTTAGACCTTCATTACATTCAGCATTGATACGAATGTCCGGACACACAAATCAGGAGCAGGAGTAGGCCACTTGACCCCTCGAGCCTGCTCCGCCATTCAACAAGATCATGGCTGATCTGATTGTAACCTCAACTCCAGATTCCTGCTTATCCCCAATATCCTTTCACCCCCTTGCTTATCAAGAATCTATCTACCTCTGCCTCAAAAATATTCAAAGACTCTGCTTCCACTGCCTTTTGAGGAAGAGAGTTCCAAAGACTCACGACCCTCTAAGAGAAAAAAATTCTCCTCATCTCTGTCTTAAATGGGTGACCTCTCATTCTTAAACAGTAAACCCCACATTCTAGATTCTGCCACAAGAGGAAACGTCCTTTCCACATCCACCCTGTCAAGACCCCTCAGGATCTTATATGTTCCAATCAAGTCACCTCTCACTCTTCAAAACTCCAGCGGATACCAGTCTAGCCTTTCCAACTTTTCCTTATAAGCCAACTTGTTCATTCCAGGTTTTAGTCTAGTAAACCTTCTCTGAACTGCTCCCAATGTATTTACATACTTCCTTAAATAAGGAGACCAATACTGTGCACAGTACTCCAGATGTGGTTTTGGCTATGCCTTATGTAACGGAAGCATAACCTCCTTACTTTTTTATTCAAATCCCCTCACAATAAATGATAACGTTCTATTAGCTTTCCTAATTACTTGCTGTCGCTGCAGACTAACCTTTTGTGATTCATGCACTAGGACACCCAGATCCCACTGTATCTCAGAGCTCTGCAATCTCTCTCCATTTAGATAATGTTTTTTTTTTCATTCTTCCTGCCAATGTGGAGAATTTCACATTTTCCCACATTATACTCCATTTGCCAGATCTTTACTCATTCACTTAACCTATCTATATCTCTTTGCAGCTTCCTTACATCCTCTTCACAACTTACTTTCCTACCTATCTTTGTGTCATCAGCAAATTTAGTAACCATATCGTCAGTCCCCTCATCAAATTCATTTATATAAATTGTAAAAAGTTGCGGTCTCTGTGGCACACCACTCGTTACATCTTGCCAACCAGAAAATGACCCATTTATGCCTACTCTCTGTTCCCTGTTAGCTAACCAATCTTCTATCCATGCCAATACCCTACGCCATGAGCTTTTATTTTCTGCAATAACCTTTGATGTGGCACCTTATCAAATGCCTTCTGGAAATCTAAGTACAGTACGTCCACCAGTTCCCCTTTATCCACAGTACATGTTACTTTTTCAAAGAACTCCAATAAATTGGCTAAACGTGATTTCCCTTTCACAAAACCATGTTGACTCTGTCTGATTACCTTGAACTTTTCTAAATGCCTTGCTATAACATCTTTAATAATAGCTTCTAACATTTTCCTGATGACAGATGTTAAACTAACTGGCCTGTAGTTTCCTGCTTTCTGTCTTCCCCCATTTTTGAATAAAGAAGTTACATTTGCTATTTTCCAATCTAATGGCACCTTCCCCAAATCCGTGGAATTTGGGAAAATTAAAACCAACACATCAACTCTCACATTGGCAACTTCTTTTAACACCCGCAGATGAACAGGACCTGGGGACTCGTCAGCCCTCAGCTCCACCAATTTGCTCAGTATCTCTTCCCAGGTGATTGTACTTTTCTTGAGTTCCTCCTTCCCTTCCATTTGCTGATTTGCAGCTATTTCTGGGATGTTACTTGTATCCTCTATCGTAATATTTCCAATGCTTTCCAAGTCATTAAAGTACAAATTATTCTGGATTTCATCTGCTATGGCTAATAACTCCTGCTCGCTTATCACCCCCATACTCACTATTCTCCTCTAGATCCCCATTCATAGGAATGTAGGAACAGGAGTAGACCATTCAGCCCATCGTACCTGCTCCGCCATTCAATACGATCATGGCTGATCATCCACTTCAATGCCTTTTTCCCACACTGCCTCAAATTCTTTGCCTTTCTTTCCAAATGTCTCCTTTGTCTTGCACCTTTATCCACCCCTACATTCCAGTTCTAATTTCACCTCACGCCGTACCCCACCCCTTCCACCATTCATGGCAAACACTTTGAACTGTTATACACCTCATTCAAGCACCTGTTCCATCATGTGGCTCAGTGGGTAGCACACTTACTTTGGAGTCAGAAGGTTGTGGGTTTATGTCCCACACCAGAGACTTAAGCACAACAATCTCAGCTGAGTGGTATTGAGGGAGTGCTGCACTGTCAGAGGTGTCATCTTTTGGACAAGACATTAAACTGAGGCTCCCATGGTGCCATTTTGAAGAAGAACAGTGGAGTTCCTCCCAGTGGCTTGGCTGGCATTTAGCCCTTAGTCATCATCACTAAAAAGCAGAGTATCTGGACATGATTACGTTGCTGTTTGTGGAAGCTTGCTGTGTGGAAATTGGCTGCTGAACTTTCCTACATTACAATGGTATTTGCACTTCAAAAGTAATTCATTGGCAGTTAAGTGATTTGGAATGCAATATAAATGCAGGTATTTCAAGTCTTTCCTTGTTGGTTGTGTCTTTGGTCACCTTTGTTAACCTTTCTCCAATTCCTGTCTCATCATCTTTGACAATTACTTTGGAATGTTTTTCTTGTGGCTCTGATTTTAATTGCTGCTCAGTTTTTCATGCATGAATTTCAATGTCAACTCAAAATTCATCCGCTACAGCAAAAAAAGAGGCTTGATGCATGATAATTCACAGGCCTCCCACTCCCATCTGGAATTCAGTGGGAAACAGCAAAAATTCGGGGGTTTGAAAGCTGGGTAATTGGCTGGATCACCTGCTAAGGCGTCCCATGGAGTCCCCGAAATCCAAGGCAATTTTTAGGCAGGAAAGACCTAAACTTTCATCATAGAGTCTCTCTGACCCTGTTCTACTGCCTTGCTGGATTAGCCCAGCTTGAAATTCTCATCTACTTCCTGCTCAGGCCAGTTGCTTAAAAAATGCAATTGGTTCTCGACGCAATCAAGGACAAAAATGCATGTGTTAGAAAGGACACAGCTAGCTTTGGCGAGATGTATTGAAATGGCAGCAGCTCAAATTGTAGACAGTTGCAGATCTGTTAAAGAAAGTTGTGCATCTCTATGGTGCCTTTTGGACAAGATGTTAAACTGAGGCCCCATCTGCCCTCTCAAGTGGATGTAAAAGATCCCATGGCACTATCTCGAAGAAGAGTAGGGGAGTTATTCACGGTGTCCTGGCCAATACTCATCCCTCAATCAACATCACAAAAAAAAAGATTATCTGGACATGAGAACATTGCTGTTTTTTGGATCTTGCTGTCTGCAGATTGGCTGCCACAGATCCTGCATTACAACAGTCACTCCATTTCCAAAGCACTTCATTGGTTGTAAAATGCTTTATGACGTTCATTGGTCATGAAAGGTGCTTTATAAATATAAGTCTTTCTTTAATTAGTTCAGTTAATTCTCATTGTGGGTACAGTAATGGAGTGGTTGTGTTACTGGACTAGCAAACCAGAAGATTAGACTAGCAGTACAGTAGGCCAGGTATAATAATCCATTAGAAAATCAGTTCAATTCCCATCTTGACAGTTTGAGAATTCGAAATCAGTTTAAAAAGCTGGCAACAGTAAAAGTGACCTTGAAACCATCAGATTGTGGTAAAAACCCAACTAATGTTCCTTTAGGGAAGGAAATATGTCATCCTCATCGAGTCTAGCCTACATGTGACTCTAGCCTAGCAAACCCGTCAGTTAAGATTGAAACACCTACAAAGATTAACAACCATCCGGACTGCAGTGTTTCAAGATGCAGATCGATTGTCACTTTCAGAGGACGACTAGGGATGGGAAATGAAACGCTCATTCCAAGAATGGTATGCAGCAGAGAGTAACACTGACCAGAGCTGATCCACCTTCAACAATGCTATAAATAACCACTATCTTTGATGGTGTTAATTGAGAAAGCAACATTGGTCAGGGCACCAGTAGTGGCAAGAGATGTTGAATGTCCCCTGAGCCACTGGAACAAGTAGATAGGCCTTGGTTTGACATCACACCTGAAGGATGGCATGTCTCGCTCACCGTACTGACTGCTGTGTCAGCTCAGACCTTATCACAGCCACGCAAGTGGAAAGATACAGACAGCCTAACCTTAGTTTGACTTCCATCAAATTAACTCGAAACAGGCAGAAATTTTAGATATTTCAGCCAGTGCCAGGCAGTCACTTACCATCGTCTGATAATGAAGTGTCGTCAAATTATTTTATACATTGATAATGGTCACTTTGAGGTTTACTCTTGAATGTGGTGGCTTCATGGTGAAATTAATTTACGCAGAACTGCACAGAGCACAGTGGTTAGCACTGCAGCCTCACAGCTCCAGCGATCCGGGTCCAGTTTTGGGTATTGCCTGTGTGGAGTTTGCAAGTTCTCCCTGTGACCGTGTGGGTTTCCGCCGGGTGCTCCGGTTTCCTCCCACAGCCAAAGACTTGCAGGTTGTTAGGTAAATTGGCCATTGTAAATTGCCCCTAGTGGTAGGAGAATGGTGGGGATGTGGTCGGGAATATGGGATTAATGTAGGATTAGTATAAATGGGTGGTTGTTGGTCAGCACAGACTCGGTGGGCCGAAGGGCCTGTTTCAGTGCTGTATCTCTTAAAAAAACACAAATTTGCAGCACAGAAATAGACCATTCAACCCAACTGGCCTTTGTTTGTGCTTCAAACAAACTTCCTCCCACTCTACTTCATCTAACCCTATCAGAATATCCTTCAATTCCTTTCTGTCACCAGCCAGGTAAAGGCATTAGTACTATTCACCTCAACTACTCCATGTGGTAGCAAGTGCAATATTTTGACCATTTTCTAGGAAAGAATTTTCTCTGGCTTTCTTTACTGGATTTCTTAGTGACTGTTCTATATTTATGGCCCTGAGTTTTGGACTCCACCACTATTGGAAACAGCAGGCTGAATGTTATGGTCCTCCAGGGCTGGGAACAGAGGCGAGTGGGGGGTGCGGGAGGGGTGGGGGAGTGGCCATACAATTGCGTGGAAATGCAGGGGGGCCGAGGACGACTTTCCCGCCCCAGGCCAATTGAGGACCCTCCACCTTAATCTTGTGGAAGGTGGAGAGACCCTCTGCTGCTTGGAGATGTCACCATGTAAAACTTTTGGCCACCCAGTAGGGTTGGGAGGGTTCCCTCCCTAGGGGGCAATCTAGGGTCAGGGAGGGCCCCTCTGGCACTGATGGCCATTTCCCACCTCACTCCACCCCAGGAAAACCCCCTTCCACCCTCACTGACACCCTCCCACCCCAGCAGCAGAGCCTGCCTGAATGACCCCAGCGACCTCTCTTGGCAGCTTCATTATTCCTCCCCAGCACCTCCTGCTCTGGCAACTGCTCCTGGTGGTGCTGACAGCACTGCAGAGCTGCTGGCTCTCCAACTGGCTGACAGCTCTGGAGTAGGGCGCTCATCCCTTAATGGGATGGCATCCCTAACGGCGAGCAGTTAATTGACCACAGAGTGATACAGCACTCAAACAGGCCCTTCGGCCCACCATCAACCACCCATTTATACCAATCCTACATTAATCCCATATTCCCTACCACATCCTCACCATTCTCCTGCCACCTACCTACATCAGGAGCAATTTACAATAGCCAATTTACCTATCAACCTGCAAGTTTTAGGCTGTGGGAGGAAACCGGAGCACTGAGCAGAAACCCACACGGTCACAGGGAGAACTTACAAACTCCACACAGGCAGCACCCAGAATTGAACCCAGGTCACTGGAGCTGTGGTGCTAACCACTGCGCCACCTTATCTGCCATTCAATAGCACCAGGGTTCTGACCGATGGCTGAGGTGGGTCTCCACCCGCTTCTGGCCCGCTGCTGGGATCCCTGTCACCAGAAGAAAATCCAGCCCATCTTCTCTGTATCTACCTTATCAAACCCTGCATAATTTTAAAGACATCTAAGTGGTCAACCCTTAGCCTTCTCTTTCCAGAGAAAAGAAGCCCAACTATTCATTTTTTCCTGATAGGTATAGCCTTGCTTTTTTGGTATCATCTTTGTAAATCTGGAGATCAGAAAATTGCACAGTACCCCAAAGTCTCACCAAGTGTCTATATAAGTTTAACTGGCCCAGTTTGTTGTGTCAGGGTAATCTGGTAGACTACACGCTGGCCTTTCACTTCAGAGATGGTTCATCCTGATGGGATGAAACTTTCCCTGTTGGCTGAAAGAGGCCCATATGAAGTGAATTAAAACAGTTTCAATTGAGTTCCTATTGGGCAAAAGCCCAGAAAACGTAACTGATATTAAATTTGTAATTCTTTTCAGCGAGGAAAAAGATGGCTGAGAGACAGGGCAATGTCACCCTGAGGGTCTTCTGAAGTTGAATCGATTGTTGGGGGTTGTCCATAGCATCTATTCTATCAAAACCAACCTAGCTATGCTTCATGGCAATATGTAGCACTTAGTATATAAGGCTCAAGAAAATATTTAACTCTGCTGGGCTAAAATTACTCACTCCAGCAATAAACCCTTCATCCCAGCACTAATGCCCACAAGCACTAACAATCTCGTCCTAGCTCTCAAGTTGTTCACTTTCAGCAGTAACATCATTTCCTCAGTACTGACAAACTTCATTTTTAACACGAATACCCTTGACCACTGCACAAATATATTTTAACCTCAGTACTAATATCATTAGCGGGGAGTAGGACTAGCTGAGTTGCTCTTGCAGAGATCTGGCATAGACATGATGGGCTGAATGGCCTCCTTTTGTGCTGTAACCATCCAGTGATTCTATGATTCAATGATTTACCATCAGCACAAATATAATGCACTTTCAGCAGTATTAACTTCTACCTCAGCACTAATATCACTGACACAATCTTTATCTTAGCACAAATATGACTCTATGTTATTACATATTACAAAGTATTTACAGCACAGAAACAGGCCATTCAGCCAATCTGGTTTGGACTGGTGTTTATGCTCCACATAAGACTCCTCCCAACCCCACTTCATTTCATCCTATCACCATATCCTTCTATTCTTTTCTTCCTCATGTGTTTATCCAGCTTCCCCTTAAATGTATCTATTCTCTTCACCACAACCACTCCCTGTGGTAGCGAGTTCCACATTCTCACTACTCTCTGGATAAAGAAGTTTTTCCTGAATTCCCTATTGGATTTATTAGTGACTATTTTATATTGCTGGCCCCCAGTTCTGGTCTCCTCCACAAGGGGAAACACCTCTACAGCTATTGTATCAATGCCTTACATAATCTTAAAGGACTCCTTCAGGTCATCCCTCAGACTGCACTTTTCAACGTAAACGAGCCCCAGCCTGTTCAGTCTTTTCTGATGAATATAATCTCTCAGGTCTGGTTTCATTCTAGTAAATCTTTTTTTCACCTTCTCCAGTGCCTCTATATCCTTTTTCTAATATGGAGACTACATTTGTTCACAGTGCTCCATGTGGTCTAACCAAGATTCTATACAAGTTTAACATAAATTCTACACTTCTCAATTCTCTGGCTCTAGGAATGAACACCAGTGCTTTACCTTTTTTTTAATGGCCTTATGATGGCCATTATTAGTCAGTGGGAATCAGGGGAAAACTCTCCACTGGTTGGAGTCATACTTAGCAAAAAGGAAGAAGTTTGTGGTTATTGGAGGTCAATCATCTCACGCCCAGGAGATCACTGCAGGAGTTCCTCAGGGTAGTGTCCTAGGCCCAAACATCTTCAACTGCTTCATCAATGACCTTCCCTCCATCATAAGGCCAGAAATGAGGATGTTCACTGATGATTGCACAATGTTCAGCACCACTCACGACTCCTCAGATACAGAAGCAGTCCATACCTGCAAGCAACAAGACCTGGGCAACATTCAGGCTTGGACTGATAAGTGGCAAGCAGCACTCATGACACACAAGTGTCAGGTAATGACCATCCCCTATAAGTGAGGATTTAACCATTTCCCCTTAACATTCAATGGCATTACCATCACCGAATACCCCACCAACAACATAGTGGGGATTATCATTGGCCAGAAACCAGCCATATAAATACTGTGGTGATAAGAGCAGGCTGGAGGCCTGGAATTCTGTAGCAGGTAACTCACCTCCTGACTCCCCAAAACCCATCCACCATATATGAAGCACAAATCAGGAGTGGCATATTCTCCACTTGCCTGGATGGGTGCAGCTCCAACATTACTCAAGAAACTTGATACTATCCAGGGCAAAGCAGCCCGCTTGATTGGCAGCCCATCGACCACCTTAAACGTTCACTCTCTCCACCACCAGTGCACAGTGGCAGCAGTGTGTACCATCTACAAGATGCACTTCAGCAACTCACCAAGGTTCCTTCGACAATACCTTGCAAACCTGTGAACTCTGCCACCTAGGAGGACAAAGGCAACAAACACATGGGAATGCCACAAACATCATCCTGACTTGGAACTATATCACTGTTTCTTCACAGTTGCTGGGTCAAAATCCTTGAAATCTTTCCCTAACAGCACTGAGTGTACCTGCACCAGATCGACTGCAGAGGTTGAAGAAGGCAGTTCACCACCACCTTCTCAGGGCCAATTCGGGGTGGGCAATAAATTCTAGCCAATGATACTCACATCCAATGAATGAATGGGAAAAAAACTTGCGTCGATACTTTTAGTGATTTGTGTACCCCTCCCTCCCCCAATCCCTCTGTTCCTCTACCCCTTAAATACTCCCTTAAATTTGTTTAACATTCAATCAGTTCATTATGAAAGGTGGTCAACAGCTCACTTAATTTATAGGCCATGGTGGTACTAGGGATTTTAATGGTAACAATCTTCACTCCAGTGAATGTAATAGTGTGAAAACATTAGCATCAAATCTCACAAGTATTACTGTCATACATACTCTCCTGAAATATACGTTATGCAACCTCCTGCTGGAATGCTTCATTATCTCTTTCCTTGTCTTTCATTTCACACCTTTTTTAATATTTCCTACCACCTCGGTGACATTTCGAGCTTCCAATTTCACTTCAATTTTAAATTAACCTGCTTTGATTCTCTTTGAACTATTGTGATTTGGGAAAGTGGGGGGAGCAGGGGGCAGTAAATTTCTGATTTCAAAAAATGTTCTATACTTTAAACGATCTGGCCAATTAGCTCGGCACACCACTTGCTCCCAGGCTGCAGTGAATGGCCTGCTTATTCCAGCAACACGTCACTCTCCTTCTCTATCTTCTCTCCTGCATCATGCTGAGAGGCAGCATCCTCACCAACAACACCCCTTTCACGTTTGATGTAGCTCAGATAGTGAAACTACGATAAGGAGGATTTTTGAATTCAAAAAAGCAATTTTACCAGCTTGTCACCTCAATGCAGATATGATGCTGCTGTACATGCAAAATCCATCTAAAATGAAATGTGAGGCCAAGTTTTATTTGCCCAGATCATGTCGACAACACGAAGGGAAACTTGCAGGAATGGAGCAATAAAGATCTATTTTATTCGATGCCATGAAGTGAATATTTGTGCTGCCATATCAATATTAAAAGGCAGTTTTTAATAAACTGGGACTGTCCTCGGTGATATTTTATTCAGTATTCAGGAGCGCTAATGCAGAATGTTTGAACACAAAGCAGAGGAGATCGTGATGTGCGATACAAGTAATGAAGGCAATAACCCTTTCATTAGAAATTCCTTCCCCCCCTGCCAAATATTTTGAGAGCAGAAACACACGGATTGAACAGTGAGAAGAGGAGACAGAGCATGTTTCACAATGTTGCTGGTTAACCTGCACTAATTTTGTGAGTCAGTGCTTTTGTACAGTGTGTTGCTGATAACAAGAGTCCTGGCACAGCATCATCGTGCCATTTGAGCAAAGGTGCAAGCCGTGTCTGTGGCCCAATCAGCTGACTTCACACCATTGGTTCAGTTAAACCAAATGCTAAGTTTTTTGATCTTGCCACTGGATGTTCTCCTAGTTTCCACATCACCGGAAAAATAGACTTGCGTTTCTATAGCGCCATTCATGACCTCGGGACATCCCAAAGCGCATTACAGCTGATGAAGTACTGTTGAAGAGTAGTCAATGTTTTAATGTAGGAAATGCAGCAGCCAGTTTGTACAGAACATGATCCCACAGACAGCAATGTGACAATGACCAGTTCATTTTTTTTTAATGTTGATTGAGGGATAAATATTGGCCAGGACACAACGGATAACGCCTTTGCTCATCTTCCAGAAAGGACCATAGGATGTTTAGCATACACCTCACAGGGCTTCAGTTTAATGTCTCCCCAAAACAATGGCAGTTCTGCACTGGAGTGTCAGCCTAGATATTTGTGCTTAAGTCCTGGAGTGGTACTTGAACCCACAATTTTTCTGATTCAGAAGAGGGAATGCTATCAACTGAGTCATCACTGACACTTGGGCAATAGGCCAGAATTTTCCGTGATGACGGAGGCCCTGCCCACTGGCTTAAACATTGGGGGTGAGACCCCTCCGCCGGGCCTGGAAGCCACGCAGCGATTTTGTGCAGCCCAGGCCCTTAATTGGCCTCGTCTGGGACTTCCGCCCTTCTGAGGCAGGAAGTCCCACCTCCAAGAGCTGCCGGCCAATCAATGGGCTGGCAGCTCTGCAGGCCCAGCAGCGCCACTGGGAGCGGTGGCTACTGCTGGGATTGCACCCAGGGTGAGGAGCAGCATCATCGGTGCTGGCCCGGAATAAGGTAAGTGGGGCTTGCCGGGAACAATTGGCCGGGCCCTGGCGAGAAGGGTGGGTGTCGTCAGGAGGGCGCGGGTAGGTGCTCCATCGGGAGTGGCTTGTGCTACTAGGGGGGCCCTCTGTGGGGAAGAGGCTGCCCGATCAGGAGGTCCCTCCACCCCCCGGGACCACCAGGAGGCCGTCTGGTATTACTGAGCGGCTTCAACTGGTGCTGAGATTCCTGGCCGTCGCTCATTAAATATCATCGATGGTGGGAGGAGGCCCTTAAGAGACAAGTAATTAGCCGCTTAAGGGCCTCAATTGGCCTTGGGTGGGTGGGCTGTTTTCAACCTCCCCCGCTGCTGGTCAAATGGCAGAGGGAGTGGTTAGGTAATGGGAATGGCATCCCTTGCCTCCCACTCAATTTTACGCCCCACCGCCTGCTCCAGCCCGCTCCCCCGACTGGCGTAAAAATCTGGCCTTAATCTGAAATAGCTCCTTCAAACATGATGCAGGAGCTGGAGTGGAGAAGACCACGGAGTCCTCAGAGTAGGTCTTGCACTCGGAGGAAGCACCATCACACGACTCAAGCGTTCCCGTCACCAGCTCAGATACACAAACCTCGATGAGGCTGCTCAGGCAGGTCGTTGGCTTGTCACATGGTGAGGCACAATGAGCAGCAGCAGGTGTTGGAGGCAGGTACAGCAGTGAAGAGTCCCTGCCGGAGGGCGCAGGACCTTCCAAGCTCTGCTCAGCTGAGTGTCGTCGATGAAGAGGACTATTCTGGAGCAACAGCAGACAATGTGTGAGATTCTGTCAGTATTTACAGCTGCACTGCACACCATTACAGAGAGATTGGAGGATTAAATCCCTAGCATGAGTGCCAGGATGTCTCAGGCCTTTGGGCTGATGTAACCTCCATGGAAAGAGTGACTACCTACTTGGAGCATCAGATGCAGCCTGCCACCAAGTGCATGCTGGCCCAGACCAATGGCCTGCACATTCAGGTTGCCAGTTGAAATAACGTGTAAGAAAGTCTCACCTTGGTCATTCAGCTCCTCACTGAAATGCTGCAAAGTGTTCTCCAGCTCTTGCCTGGCCGGGAGGTGTCTGTGGGTCCGAAAGGGAAGATGGATAAAGGACCAACGGAGGTGGGGAATCTGCTCAAGGCACTCCCACTCCTCCTTCTTTACCCCCCTCCCCCAGCCACACCCTCCCCACACCCCCCTCCCCCAGTCAGAGCCACACATACTGCCTCCTGCCCCTGCACAGGGGCCGTCTTCAGTAGGGGCTTCACGTGGATATCAGCCACAAGCATGTGAGCAGGCAGAGCAAGGGAATGAGCAGCCTATTTCTAACTCTGCTCATGTCATACGGGGTAACTCAATGTAGAAGAAATAGGAAAAGGAAGAGAAATAATTTGTAGTTTCACAAGGAATAACGCTTGGGTATCTAAAAGTATGTAAATGTGCCATTTTTGTTGCCAATGTTTAGGCACCATAGACTTTATTTCAAGTATCCATTGTCCAGTCATCTCCTTTCACCTGCCCTGTGGCAATTAGCACGGATGGTATGACAATGGTATGACAAAAGTAGAAGATGAGAAGTGGGTCATCTCAGTGAAATGAAAGGTTTATTTGTGTTGGGTGGATTCACCAAGGGTGAGCACAAAACACAGTGTGTTTAAAAATAAAACTCTGTTACAGTAAGGCCATGTGAAGGCTGAGAGAGACCCCGAGACACCTTTCTCACCTGGTCGTAACAATTCGTTCATGGCATGTGAGCATTGCTGGCTGTGCCAGCATTTTTTTGCCTGTCCCTATTTGTCTTTGAGAAGGTGGTGGTGAGCTGCCTTCTTGAACCGCTGCAGTCCATGTGGGGTAGGTGCACCCATAGTGCTGTTAGGAAGGGAGTTCCAGGATTTTGACCCAGCAACAGTTAAGGAACAGCGATATAGTTCCAAGTCAGGATGGTGTGTGACTTGGAGGGGAACTTGCAGGTGGTGATGTTCCCATGCGTCTGCTGCCCTCGTCCTTCTAGGTGGTAGAGGGCGCGGGTTTGGAAGGTGCTGCTGCAGGAACCTTGGTGAGTTGCGGCAGTGCATCTTGTAGATGGTACACACTGCTGCCACTGTGCGTCGGTGGTGGAGGGAGTAAATGTTTAATGTGTTGGATGGGGTGCCAATCAAGCGGGCTGCTTTGTCCTGGATGGTGTCGAGCTTCTTGAATGTTGTTGGAGCTTCACTGATTGAGGCAAGTGGAGATTATTCCATCACACTCACGACATGTTCCTTGTAGATGGTGGAGAGGCTTTGGGGAGTCAGGAGATGAGTTACTCACCGCAGGATTCTCGGCCTCTAGCCTGCTTTTGTAGCCCAGCATTTATGTGGCTGGCCCAGTCAAGTTTTTGGTCAATGGTGACCTCCTGGATGTTGATGGTGGTTATTCAGCTTGCTAAATGAGTACTCTTGTTCCCATGCGACTTCTGTTGTATCTCTCCTGTGCATCATTTGTGGGGCTCCTCAAAGGTGTCATCAGCTATGTCCTTAGCGATCTCCTGACTCTGCATGGAGGTGCGAATATTTGTGGGAGATGTGAATGGTGCAGAATGAAGACATCATGGCAGCTTCCTGGATATCTTGCACAGACATGCATATTGACCTTCCAGTGGTCACATAGCAGCTGAACATTGAGTGGAATCCCTTTTGAAGAAGACAACTGGATGATATGAGGGTGTCTTCATTGCCACATGAATGCAATCTTTGACTCTCTGCACCTCTGGGCATCCAACCATTTCATCAAACCTCTGACTGGACTCATCAGTCGCCATGTGAACATAATTGGCCACTCTGGGGAACATGGCATTGGTCACCTGGAAGATAAACTTGTACGCAATAGGATCATAGAGTCATGGAGTTATTTACTGCACAGAAGGAGGCCATTTGGCCCATTAAGTCCAAGCCGGTTCTCCCCGGAGCAATCCAGTCAGTCCCTCTACCTGCTGGATCCCGTAAGCCCTGCAAGCTTATTTCCTTCAAATATCCATCCAATTTCCTTTTGAAATCATCAATTGTCTCCATTTCCACCACTCTCGTGGGCAGTGAGTTCCAGGTCATTACCACCCGCTGGGTAAAAAAGTTCTTCCTCATATTTGCCCTGTAACTCTTGTCCAAAACCATCAACCAGTGTTGCCCAGTCCTTGTACCAATTGTTAATGGGAACAGTTTTTCCTTGTCTAACTTATCTATGCCTGTCATAATCTTGTACACTTCTATTAAATCTCCCCTCAATCTACTCTAAGGATTGAATTGAGTGTAAAATCCAGCAGATGTCACCAGCAGATCCCTTGAAGGAGTTGGAGGTAAAGAAATTCAGGAGTGTCGTGATCTTGACAGCCACTGGCAATGCGTGCCCAGCTGGCCCACTGGGAAGAGGTCTTGGTCCAGGAAGCTGCAGATGTCACCTGCCATGAAAGCCTGAGCCAACTGAGGCACTGGTGCTCAGACATGTCCAGAAAGCTGCCTGTAGACCCTATGTTGCCTCCTGCAAGGTGGAACTCTGTGCTCATCCCCTACGTCCTATGGAGCAGCAGGTGGCTGAGGAGAAGGCAACTACTGCCTCTGCTGGTGCAGCTCCTGCATCTGCTGGTACAGCTCCTGCATCTGCTGCTATTGCTTTATTATTTTTTATTTATTTAGAGATACAGCACTGAAACAGGCCCTTCGGCCCACCCAGTCTGTGCCGACCAACAACCACCCATTTATACTAATCCTACATTAACCCCATATTCCCTACCACATCCCCACCATTGTCCTACCACCTACCTACACTAGGGGCAATTTACAATGGCCAATTTACCAATCAACCTGCCAGTCTTTGGCTGTGCGAGGAAACAGGAGCACCCGGCAGAAACCCACGTGGTCACAGGGAGAACTTGCAAACACCGCACAGGCAGTACCCAGAACCGAACCTGGGTCACTGGAGCTGTGAGGCTGCGGTGCTAACCACTGCGCCACTGTGCTGCATATTGCTGGTGCAACTCCTGCGCCTGCTGGTATTGCTGGTGCAGCTCCTGCGCCTGCTGGTATTGCTGGTGCTGCTCATGCGTCTGGTGGTATTGCTGGTGCCGCTCCTGCGCCTGCTGGTATTGCTGGTGCAGCTCCTGCGTCTGCTGGTATTGCTGGTGCTGCTCCTCTTGTTTCTCCTCGGAGATCCAAGATAGAGCTACATAAGCTGCTCCCATGCTGCTGAGAAGCCAGGCAACTGGGAAGTGAAGATCAAAGTTAACAGGTTCAAGGTAGCAGAAATGACCTCCAAAGTGTTAGAAATCACCTTGTTCTGAGATTGTGCTTTTACTGTTTTAGAGGTGGTTTCCAACACTCCTGTCAGCTGTGGCTCACTTCATTGCCTTGGAGTCAGAAGGTTGTGGGTTTAAGTCCCACGAGAGGACTTGAGCACAAAAGTCAAGGCTGACACTCCGGGGTAGTGCTGAGGGAATGCTCCACTGTTGGAGGTGTTGTCTTTTGGATGAGACGTTAAACTGAAGCCCCATCGTCCCTCGCAGTTGAACATAAAAAATCCCAGGGCACTATTTCAAAGAAGAGTGAAGTTATCCCCAGTATCCTGGTCAACATTTTTCCCTCAATCAACATCACGAAAACAGTCACATTAAAAAAGTCATTATCACATTGCTATTTGCGGGGGTTTGCTGTGTGCAAATCAGCTTCTGCGTTTCCTACATTACACCACCCCCCCTGTGCTTGCTGACCTACATTGGCTCTCGGTCAAGCAACATCTTCATTTTAAAATTCTTATCTTTGTTCTCAAATCCCTCCATGCCCTCTCCCTCCCAATCTCTGTAATCTCCTCCAGCTCCACTAGATATCTACACTCATCTAATTCTGGCCTCTTGAGCATCCCCGATTTTAATTGTTGCACCATTAGTGGCCGTACCTTCAGCTGCCAGGGCCCCGAGCTCTGGAATTCTCTCCCTAAACCTCTCTGCCTCCCGACCTCACTTTCCTTCTTTAAGACGCTCTTTAAAACCTACCTCTTTGACCAAGCTTTTAGTCATCTAATCCAATATCTCTTTCTGTGCCTCATTATCATATTTTGTTTTAAAATGCCCCTGTAAAGCGCCTTGGGACCTTTTTTTACATTAAAGGTGTTATATAAATATAAGTTGTTGTTGCTTTTGTTTTGATTGTTAAAAGGAAATTAGATAGTTGCCTGCAAAAGAAGAATTTTAACTGGTATGGGGACCAAGCAGAAAATAGATTCGGTTAGGCGATTCATATGAAGCAAGTCACGAGCACAGATCTTCTTTGGCCTCCTTGTCTCGGGAGACAATGGGTAAGCACCTGGAGGTGGTCAGTGGTTTGTGAAGCAGCGCCTGAAGTGGCTATAAAGGCCAATTCTAGAGTGACAGACTCTTCCACAGGCACTGCAGATAAAATTGGTTGTCGGGGCTGTTACACAGTTGGCTCTCCCCTTGCGCTTCTGTCTTTTTTCCTGCCAACTGCTAAGTTTCATCGACTCGCCACACTTTAGCCCCGCCTTTATGGCTGTCTGCCAGCTCTGGCGATCACTGGCAACTGACAGCCACGACTTGTGATCAATGTCACAGGACTTCATATCGCGTTTGCAGACGCCTTTAAAGCAGAGACATAGACGGCTGGTGGGTCTGATACCAGTGACAAGCTCGCTGCACAATGTGTCCTTGGGGATCCTGCCATCTTCCATGCGGCTTACATGGTCAAGCCATCTCAAGCGCCGCTGGCTCAGTCGGGTGTATATGCTGGGGATGTTGGCCGCCTCGAGGACTTCTGTGTTGGAGATATGGTCCTGCCACCTGATGCCAAGGATTCTCCAGAAGCAGTGAAGATGGAATGAGTTGAGAAGTTGCTCTTGGCTGACATACGTTGTCCAGGCCTCGCTGCCGTACAGCAAGGTACTGAGGACACAGGCTTGATATACTCGGACTTTTGTGTTCTGTGTCAGTGCGCCATTTTCCCACACTCTCTTGGCCAGTCTGGACATAGCAGTGGAAGCCTTTCCCATGCGCTTGTTGATTTCTGCATCAAGAGACAGGTTACTGATGATAGTTGAGCCTAGGTAGGTGAACTCTTGAACCACTTCCAGAGCATGGTCGCCGATATTGATGGATGGAGCATTTCTGACGTCCTGGCCCATGATGTTCGTTTTCTTGAGGCTGATGGTTAGGCCAAATTCGTTGCAGGCAGCTGCAAACCTGTCAATGAGTCTCTGCAGACACTCTTCAGTGTGAGATGTTAAAGCAGCATCGTCAGCAAAGAGGAGTTCCCTGATGAGGACTTTCTGTACTTTGGTCTTCGCTCTTTGATGGGCACAGTTGAACAACCTGCCCCCTGATCTTGTGTGGAGGAAAATTCCTTCTTCTGAAGACTTGAACGCATGTGAGAGCAACAGGGAGAAGAAAATCCCAAACAGTGTGGGTGCGAGAACACAGCCCTGTTTCACGCCACTCAGGATAGGAAAGGGGTCTGATGAGGTGCCGCTGTGCTGAATTGTGCCTTTCATATTGTCATGGAATGAGGTGATGATACTTAGTAGCTTTGGTGGACATCCGATCTTTGCTAGTAGTCTGAAGAGACCACGTCCGCTGACGAAGTCAAAGGCTTTGGTGAGATCAATGAAAGCAACGTACAGGGGCATCTGTTGTTCACGGCATTTGTCCTGTAGCTGACGAAGGGAGAACCACATGTCAATGGTGGATCTCTCTGCTCGAAAGCCACACTGTGCCTCAGGTAGACATGCCTAGCCAGCTTCTGGAGCCTGTTTAAAGTGACTCAAGTGAAGACTTTCCCCACTATGCTGAGCAGGGAGATTGCATGGTAGTTGTTGCAGTCACCGCGGTCTCCCTTGTTCTTATAGAGGGTGATGATATTGGCATCGTGCATGTCCTGTGGTACTGCTCCCTCGTCCCAGCACAGACAAAGCAGCTCATGGCTGAGAATATAGCAGGTTTGGCATTCTTGATTATTTCAGGGGTAATGCCGTCCTTCCCAGTGGCTTTTCCACTGACTGGAGAATCAATGGCATCACTGAGTTCCGATTTTGTTGGATTTGCTATGTCATATGGCTTGCCTCTGTGCTGTATCATTCTATGGTTCCATTGTTTTCCTTATAGTGGGTGCTCTTTAATTTTATACAATGAGGAAGAAATATTCCTTGGGCACTTACCCTTCTGCTTTAACGTCATCAGCAGATGTGCCTGCTATCACCCTTGGTAAAACTGTTGCGAGATTGAGGAACTATTTAGAATCATAGTATGGTTATAGCACAGAAGGAGGTCATTCAACCCATGCTGGCTCTCTGCAAGAGCAACTCAGCTAGTGCTACTCCCCTGCCTTTTTCCCATTGCCCTGCAATTGCTCGGCTGACATTCCAGTGCTGCACTGTCAATGGTGCCTACTTTTGGATGAGCTGTTAAACCGAGATCTGTCTGTCCCCTCTGTTGCTCTATTTTGCAGAACAGCAGGGGAGTTCTCCCCGGTGTCCTGGACAATACTTTCTCCCTCAACCAACATCACAGAAGAAATCAGATCAACTAGTCATTATCTCATTGTTGTGGGAGCTTACTGTGCGCAGATTGGCTGCTGTGTCTCCTACATTACAATAGTGATCATGCTTCAAAAAAAAAGTATACTATTGGCTGTAAAGTGCTTTGGGACATCCTGAGGTCATGAAAGTTGCTATATAAATGGAAGTTCTTTCTTTTTTCAAGTTTCAGCCAGTAAATTTCAACCACTAACCAGTGATTGACAAGCTCTTTGCAAGGTTTTCTTTGCTCCACTTTCATTACTGATATATCAGCATACTATTAGCATGATAACAACATTGTAGGTTCTTCAGCAAACTGAGTATACTGTGCCTGACATTCAAGAATTTTACAACTAAACTCCATGGATCAGAACACAAAATTTAATCCCCACTAACTCTTCCACTGTTTCATAGAATCATAGATGGTTACAGCACAGATGTTTTAGCCCATCATGTCTGTGCCATCTCTCTGCATACATACTTTGGTTCTGTCTTCATAAAGGAGGACACAAATTACCTCCCAGAAACGTTGGGGAACAAAGGGTCTAGTGAGAAGGAGGAACTGTATGAAATCAGTATTAGTAGGGAAATGGTGTTCAGGAAATTGATGGGAATGAAGGCCGATAAATCCCCAGGGCCTGATAATCTACATCCCAGAGTACTTTAGGAAGTGGCCCTTGAAATAGTAGATGCATTGCTGGTCATTTTTCAAAATTCTATGGACACTGGAACAGTTCCAGTGGATTGGAGGGTAGATAATACAACCCCACTATTTTAGAGAGGTAGAGAGAAAACAGGGAATTATAGACCAGTTAGCCTGACATCAGTAGTGGGGAAAATGCTAGAGTCCATTATAAAAGATGTAATAGCAGAGCACTTGGAAAACAAATACAGAATCGGACAAAGTCAACATGGATTTACGAAAGGGAAATCATGCTTGAGAAAGCTACTGGAATTTTCTGAGGATGTAACTAGTAGAATAAATAAGGGAAAACCAGTAGATGTGGTGTATTTTGACTTTCAGAAGGCTTTTGATAAGGTCCCACATAAGAGATTAGCATGCAAAATTAAAGCACACGGGATTGGGGGTAAGGTACTGACATGGATAGAGAACTGGCTGGCAGACAGGAAACAAGGAGTAGGAATAAAGGGGTCTTTTTCCGAGTGGCAGGCAGTGACTAGTGGGGTACTGCAGGGATCAGTGCTAGGACCCCAGCTATTCACAATATATATTAATGATATAGATGAGGGAATTAAATGTAATATATCCAAGTTTGCAGACGACAAAGCTGGGTGGGAGTGTGAGCTGTGAGGAGGATGCAGAGAAGCTCCAGTGTGATTTGGACAGGTCGAGTGAGTTGGAAAATACATGGCAGATGCAGTATAATGTGGATATATGTGAGGTTATCCACTTTGGTGACAAAAACAGAAAGGCAGATTTTTACCTGAACCGCGATAGATTGGGAAATGAGGAGGTGCAGCGAGACCTGGGTGTCCTTGTGCACCAGTTGCTGAAAGTAAGCATGCAGGTGCAGCAGGCAGTTAAGAAGGCAAATGGTAAGTTGGCCTTCATAGCGAGAGGATTCGAGTACAGGAGCAAGGATGTCTTGCTGCTATTATACAAGGCCTTGGTGAGACCACATCTGGAGTATTGTGTGCAGTTTTGGTCCCCTTATCTGAGGAAGGTTGTTCTTGCTATGGAGGGAGTGCAGCGAAGGTTCACCAGACTGATTCCTGGGATGGCAGAACTGACGTATGAAGAGAGATTGGGTCGATTAGGCTTGTATTTGCTAGAGTTTAGGAGAATGAGAGGGGATCTCATAGAAACCTATAAAATTCTAACAGGACTGGACGGACTAGATGCAGGAAGGATGTTCCCAATGGCAGGGGAGTCTAGGACCAGGGGTCACAGTCTAAGGATAAGGGAAAAGCCAGTTAGGACTGAGATGAGGAGAGATTTCTTCACCCAGATAGTGGTGAACCAATGGAATTCTCTACCACGGAAAGCTGTTGAGGTCAAATCATTAAATATATCCAAGAAAGAGATAGATATAGTTCTTAGGGCTAATGGGATCAAGGGATACGGGGAGAAAGCGGGAACAGGTTACTGAGTTGGATGATCAGCCATGATCATAATGAATGGTGGAGCAGTCTCATAGGGCCGAATGGCCTACTCCTGCTCCTATTTTTCTCTATTTCTAAGTTTCTAAGAGAAACTCATCCAGTCCCACTCGCTTGCCTTTTCCCCATAGCCCTGCAATTTGTTTCTCTTCAGATAATTATCCTATTCTCTGTTGATTGAATCTGCCTCCACCACAGTCTCAGGCAGTGCATTCCAGATCCTAACCACTCACTGCGTAAAGAAGATTTTCCTCGTGTCGCCATAGGTTCTTTTGCCAATCACCTTAAATCAATGACCTCTGGTTCTGGGTGCTTCCACCATTGGGAACAGTTTCTCCCTATCAACTCTGCCCAGACCCTCATGATTTTGAACACCTCCATCAAATCTCCTCTTAATCTTCATTTCTCCAAGGAGAACAGTCCCAGCTTCTCCAATATCCACAAAACTGAAGTTCCTCAGCGCTGGAACCATTCTTGTGAATCTTTTCTGTACCCTCTTTAATGCCTTAACATCCTTCTGAAAATGTGGCGTCCAGAACTGGACACAATACTCCAGTTGAGGCCAAACCAGTATTTTGTACAGGTTTATCAACTTTCTTGTTTTTGTACTCTATGTCCCTATTTATAAAGCTCAGGATCCCATTTGCTTTATTAACTGCTTTCTCAAACTGCCCTGCAACCTTCAATGATTTGCGCACATATACACTTCTCTCAAGCTCTTTCACTCCTGTTTGGTACAGGCCCCAAAACACTTTCACGTATAATTAAGTGGGTCTGTACAACTGTGCCAAACTAAAAGAATTGACATTCTTCAATATTCAGCTTTCTTCTCAGTCTGACACTCCCATTACAGGCGGATGTTACGCGATCAAAAACCAATGTCACTATTTTAACATTTAATTCTGCAAAAGCAATATAATTTTGATTGTCATAACGGACTTTGTGAGGCTTGTCAGACCAAGGACAAGATTACAATGGTGGTTGACTCTTTATTCTGGATTTTCCTTTATTCAATAAGATAGTGTGCACATGCATCCTAAGTTGCTTAATGGCATTCTTGAGGGACATTAGCACAACAACTTCTACTCTTATTACAAACTATCATTCTGAGTCTAAACAGGAGTGCCGACATGAGAGCAGTTTAACAGGACTTGACAGGGTAGATGCAGGAAGGATGTTCCCGATGGTGGGAGGGCCCAGAACCAGGGGTCATAGTCTAAGGATACGGGGTAAACCTTTCAGGACTGAGATGAGGAGAAATTTCTTCACCCAGAGAGTGGTGAGCCTGTGGAATTCACTACCACAAAAAGCAGTCGAGGCCAAAACATTGTATGTTTTCAAGAAGGAGTTAGATATAGCTCTTGGGTTTAAAGGGATCAAAGGATATGGGGCGAAAGCGAGAACAATTTACTGAGTTGGATGATCAGCCATGATCATAATGAATGACAGAGCAGGCTCGAAGGGCCGAATGGCCTACTCCTGCTCCTATTTTCTATATCTATGTCTATGTCAGTCTTCAAAATTATGAAGGGGTTCAATAGGGTAGACATAGAAAAAATGGTTCCACTTGTGGGAGTTTCAAAACTAAGATCCATAAATATAATATAGTCACCAATAAATTCAAAAGGGAATTCAGAAGAAACTTCATTACTCAGAGAGTGTTGAGAATGTCAAACACACTACCATGTGATTAAGGTAAACAGCATAGATGTATTTAAGGGAAAGCTGGATAAGTACATGAGGGAGAAAGGAGCTGAAGGATATAGTGATAGGGTGAAATGAAGGCTCGTGTGGAGCATAAACACTGGCAGAGACCTGTTGGGCCGAATGGCCTGTTTCTCCACTATAAATTCACATACTTCACTCTTAAATGAAACATGGCAGTCAAATGTTACTTGCCCAAACTCCTCACAATTTTAGAAACAAAACATTTAACAATTTTTCTCAAAACACAAAATGGTAAGTTTTCACAAACACATTATTATGTTGCAACACAAAGTAAGCACTCAATGCATATTGCTTGGCATTTATAATTCCTGGAACACAGGCAAATGCCAGAGAAATTCTTACTCCATGTACTTCCTGGTTTCTGGTTTCTTTATCTTCTTGAAAGTTAATTGAAATTGATTTGCATTTCACTTCATGCAACAAAGCTACCAGCAGTTTGTAATCGAGCTTTGAGAAAAAATTTGCTCACACAAGGTTGAATCAACATTTGGAACTTACAGTACAGAAACAGGCTATTGAGTCCTGAAGGTTCATGATCCATACGAGCCTCCTCCCACCCGACTTCACCTCATCATAACAGCATATCCTTCTGTTTCTTTCTCCCTCATGTGCTTATCTTAAATGCATCAATGCTAGACTCACAGGTTGACTAACTTTTTAAAATGACACTATCATAGAAGTAACTCCCCAAACTCTGACCTTAAAATAATAGTGGCTCAACTGGCAACTACACATCACTGCCAGATTTTACTTTCCATTGAACACAATAGATAGGAAAATCAGGGCAAAGTGAAATTCTTCCAATTCAGAAGCAATTATGCAACTGCAGCATTCAATGTTGTCCACCTTTCTTGGTCTCCTTGTGAGATGTTAATTAGCTCCATTAGTTTGTTTAATTAGATAGAGGCAATGATTTTAAGCCATTTGGAAGTAAGGTAGGTAAATGGAGTTCAGATACAGATTAGCCAGCAATGATCTAATTGGACAGTGGGACAGGTTCGACGGCTGAATGTCCTGCTCCTACATTCCTAACAGCATGTTGATTGTGACTGATGAAGGGCCAAAGACGGGCGGACCCGATATTTCTTACATTAGAGCAGTGACTACAATTCAAAAGTACTTCATTGGCTGTAAAGCATTTTAGAATACCTTGAGGTCATAAAAGTTGCTATATAAATGCAAGTCTTTCATTCTTTCTGGTTTCCATCCCTTCTCAAGGGGCTTAAAGTGATATGATTCAACAGAAACAGCTTGTATTTATATACCACCCTTCACTTCATAAAAAAACATCCCCAGCCACTTCACAGCAGCACTATCAAGCCAACTTTTACCCCAAACCACAAAAGCAGATATTAGGGCATATGGCGAAAAGCTCCGTGGAAGAGGTAGATTTTAAGGAACGTCTTAAAGGAGGACAGAGAGGTACAGAGGTGGAGAGGTTTAAGGAGGGAATTCCAGAATTTAGGGCCCAGGTAACTGAAGGCATGGTTGCCAATGGTCGGGCGATTGAAATCAGGGTTGCACAAGAGGCCAGAATTAGGGGAGCACAGAGATGTCGGGGGGTTATGGGACTGGAGGAGGTTACAGAGATAGGGAGGCCATGGAGGGATTTGAAAACAAGGATGGGAATGAAAAAATGGGGATGAGAATCAGATGCCAAGGACTCATTACCCAAGACACTATTCTCATTATGCAAGCTTAGAGAGTGAGTATCCACCATGAAGGAAATTTTAATCAAACCTTCAGGAAACTTAAACAAAAACAAAAAGTGCTGGAAAATACTCAGCAGGTCTGGCAACATCTGTGGAGAGAGAAGCAGAGTTAACGTTTCAGGTCTGTGACCTTTCAGAATGGACAGAAGGTCACAGACCTGAAAGGTTAACTCTGCTTCTCTCTCCACAGATGCTGCCAGACCTGCTGAGTATTTTCCAGCACTTCTTGTTTTTGTTTCAGATTTCCAGCACCTGCAGTATTTTGCTTTTACTTCAGGAAACTTATGTTTCCTGTAAGGGTCATTGGATACTGATGAGGAAAAGGAACCTAATTTCTTTCCACTTTCCTATCCCAACAACTGAACCAACTTGTTCTTACATCATGCTTTTTTGCATAAACATCCCAAGGTGCTTCATAGGAGTGAAATCAGAGAAAGAAATTGACATGGTGTCGTGAAGTCCAATTGTAACCACACTGACTACTGCTAGAGATTGGCTATCTCATTAAAAAAAAACAGGGCAAGGACCTTGTTCGGCATGATTTAGTATCACCACAGGTGACATCTTAACCTAAAAATCCATCAGGAAATCTTTGTGAATACATTGACTCTCATAGACTCTGAAACTTGTATTTTATCCTTGCCAAAGGTGATGCCATTTTTAATCATTTTCCCATTTTGATCAACCATGCAAATCAATTGCAAAGGTCTCAGTTGATCAAGAAAGAAAGAGCTTGCATTTATATAGCGCCTTTCAAAACCTCAGAACGGCCCAAAGCACTTTACAGCCAATGAAGTGCTTTTGAATTGTAGCCACTATTGGAATGTCGGAAATGCAGCTGTAAATTTGCACACAGCAAGCTCCCACAAACTGGGCTAATGGGAAGATTCTTGGTAGTGTAGATGAACAGAGAGATCTTGGTGTCCAGGTACATAAATCCCTGAAAGTTGCTGCCCAGGTTAATAGGGCTGTTAAGAAGGCATATGGTGTGTTAGCTTTTATTAGTAGAGGGATCGAGTTTAGGAGCCACGAGGTCATGCTGCAGCTGTACAAAACTCTGGTGAGACCGCACCTGGAGTATTGCGTGCAGTTCTGGTCACCGCATTATAGGAAGGATGTGGAAGCTTTGGAAAGGGTGCAGAGGAGATTTACTAGGATGTTGCCTGGTATGGAGGGAAGGTCTTACGAGGAAAGGGTGAGGGACTTGAGGTTGTTTTCGTTGGAGAGAAGGAGGAGGAGAGGTGACTTAATAGAGACATATAAGATAATCAGAGGGTTAGATAGGGTGGATAGTGAGAGTCTTTTTCCTCGGATGGTGATGGCAAACACGAGGGGACATAGCTTGAAGTTGAGGGGTGATAGATATAGGACAGATGTTAGAGGTAGTTTCTTTACTCAGAGAGTAGTAGGGGCGTGGAATGCCCTGCCTGCAGCAGTAGTAGACTCACCAACTTTAAGGGCATTTAAGTGGTCATTGGATAGACATATGGATTAAAATGGAATAGTGTAGGTCAGATGGTTTCACAGGTCGGCGCAACATCGAGGGCCGAAGGGCCTGTACTGCGCTGTAATATTCTAAAAAAAACCAGTAATATTATAAATAACCAGATAATCTGTGCTGCTGACTGAGGGTTACATTTTGGCCAGGACATCAGGAATACAAACAAAGAGAACAAAGAACAGTACAGCACAGGAACAGGCCATTCAGCCCTCCAAGCCTGCGCCCATCTTGATGCCTGCCTAAACTAAAACCTTCTGCACTTCCGGGGACCATATCCCTCTATTCCCATCCTATTCATGTATTTGTCAAGATGCCTCTTAAACGTCGCTATCGCACCTGCTTCCACCACCTCCACTGGCAGCAAGTTCCAGGAACTCACCACCTTCCGTGTAAAGAACTTGCCTCGCACATCCCCTCTAAATTTTGCCCTCGCACCTTAAACCTATGCCCCCTAGTAATTGACTCTTCCACCCTGGGAAAAAGCTTCTGACTATCCACTCTGTCCATGCAACTCATAACTTTGTAAACCTCTATCATATCACCCCTCCACCTCCGTCGTTCCAGTGAAAACAATCCGAGTTTATCCAACCTCTCCTCATAGCTAATACCTCCCCGACTTTTCTTCGAAATCTTTTATGTCCACCTGAGAAGGCAGATGGGGGCTGGTTTTATAGCCCCACCTGAAAGTGCAACAGTGCAGCACTCCCTCAGTACCACACTGGAAGTATCAGCCTGCAACACATGCCCTTCTGACTGAAAGGCAGTCATGCTACCAACTGAACCATGGCTGACACTAATATTGCAATATGGTGAAGTGTCTCATTTTTAAGCTGGATTGCTTGGTTAAACAGAAACTTGCACGTGATGTCAATAGGATGTTTTATTGGTGACCCTCAAATTGAAAGGACTGATCTGAAGTAAGCTGCTGAAGGAAACCTTTCAAAACACAATTGATATGTGTGCTAGGTAAGTCTACAGTGTTAGTTCTCCAGTCAAGTATCATTGCTGAACAACTTAGAAGTTATTTTTCGGGCATTTACCAAGATAAGTATAATCATTGCACGCAAGGGCTCTATTCTTCCATTAGATATGCTGGTGGAGTCTTCGAGGATGAACTCCTGGGAAAGGTGTAGAATGCATGAAATTGTATCATCAGCCATCCACAGCACCGTGAGGAAAAGAAACAGTGCCAAAGTAGTCAGGGTTAATTACAAGGACCCTAGCAGAAATAACTACAGAATCCAAGTTCGTGCAAGTTTTGAGTCATGGTCCCATATCTGGGGAGATTGTTCCAGCACTTCTCTCATACTCTTCGATAAAAGACAAGAAAATCTACTCAGGTAATAAATAATAAAGATGAAACGTACGTATTCATTATGATACTTAATTCTTTCACTTCTAGCCTCCAACCTCTCCTTCTGTCGCAGTGTTTTCATTCCTTTCCCTATTTTGTTGATATTACGATGGTAATTTCTACTTTCAAATTCACACTTTGCTCCTCCTAAGTTCCACACTCAATGCATTTAAAGCATCATTGCATCTCCCAGTTTAATCCATTCTTTCACAAGATCACCCCAACTGGAGATCTCCTGAGCTCCCTTTTGGTCTTTCTTTCCTCTTACAATCTGCAAATTTATAAAAGAAAATCAAACTTTAGTATTACCCAATTGCTACTTTTCTTTTGTTATTGATTATCAGGATGTGGACTAGTTTATCATTTGATGCCCACCCCTACTTGTCCTGAGGGAATGTTTAGGGCTGTCTTCTTCAAACACTGTAGCATTTTGACACAATTGTGTATCATGTTTGGCTACTTCGAAGGACAGTTAAACGTCAACCCACATCTAGCTATCGGAGTCAGATATTTGCCAAAGTGTGTAAGGACGACAGTAGAGCACAACGTACAAATCTTAACTCTATTGAGTCAGAGGAGTGGGAGTGTCCACAGAGAAGGTTTGATCTGTTGCAATACCAAGCTGTCCCTTCTGTGTTCAGGAAAGCAGTACCCCACCCCCCCCCACCCCCATCCCCGCCCTGATGACCTACCAGACTGCAGGCCAGGCAACCACAGAGCTGCACAATTTTAACCAGCTGGAACCTTGCAAGCTGCCTCTGGAGACACATTTTGTGTGGGCAGCTCACCCAGAGCATTTGAATGATGTCCTAGCCATTAAAGGGGACATGTCTTCTCACACCACCTCCCGGCCAGTCGGCCTATGCACTCCCCACAGATTTCTGGTTGTGGATTAAAATTCTCTTTATTGAATGGACAATGTAGAAATTTGTAAATTGTAAGCTGCAGACCTAATGGGCTCAGCTCTGGCTCAGTGGGTAACACTCTTTTGCCTTTGAGTCAGAAGTTAGTGGGTTCATACCCGCCTGCAGAGACTAGTTGAGTTGCTCTTACAGAGAGCCGGCACAGACACAAGGGTCAAACAGATTATTTCTGTACAGCAACCATTCTATGATTGAGCACAAAAATCTAGGACGATACTATTGGACGTGTTGTCTTTTTGATGCAATGTTAAACCAAGGTCCCGTCTGCCCTCACAGGTGGACGTCAAAGATCCCATGGCACTATTTTGAAGAAAAGTGGAGTTATCCCTGGCTATATTTATCCCTCAAAAAATATCGCCAAAGCAGTTTATTTAGCCACTTATTACTGGCAGTGTTTTCCACATTCTAACACTACAGTACTATATAAATGCAAGTTCATTCTTTCTTATAGAGTCATAAAAAGTTTGCGGCACAGAAAGAGGCCACTTGGTCCATCGTGTCTGCGCCAGCCAAAAGAAAACACCCAGCCTAATCCCACTTTCCAGCATTTGGTTTGTAGCCCTGCAGGTTACGGCACCTCAGGTGCACATCCAAGCACCTTTTAACTGAGATGAGGTTTTCTGCCTCTAACCACCCTTTCTGACCCCCACCACCCTCTGGGAGAATATTTTTTCCTCATCTCCCCTCAAATCCTTCTAGCAATCAGTTTAAATCTATGTCCCCTAGTCACTGACCTCTCTGCTAAGGTAAATAGGCCTTTCTCATCCACTGTGTCCAGACCCCTCACAACTTGGTACATCTCAATCAAATCTCCCCTCAGCCTCCACTGTTCCAAGGAGAACAACCTCAGCCTATCCAATCTTTCCTCGTAGGTGCAATTTTGAGTACTGGCAACATCCTCGTAAATCTCCTCTGCACCCTCTCTAGTGCAATTGCATCCTTTCTGCAATGAGGTGACCAGCACTGCCCACAGTACTCAAGTTGTGGCCTAACCAAAGATTAATATTGTTCCAGCATAACCTCCCTACTCTTATATTCTATGCCTTGACTAATAAAGGCAATGATTCCACATGCCTTCTTAACCACCGTATCGACCTGTTCTGCTACCTTCAGGGATCTGTGGACATTGTTGTGAGTGCTTCTATATTTTTAAGAGTTTTTTTGAGGATGTATTTTAGAGTTAGACATTGGTTTATTTTGGGAAAACTGAAAAGATTCCATGGATGGGTTTTTACCAGATTACTAAGAGCTCTGGCTTTATCAGGGGTTGTTTTTGACTTGGGGAAGATGTTTACGGAGAAGTGACAGGTCAAGAGTTATAGCGGTCAGGAGTCTTGTCTCTTGTGACATTGTTTATAGTTTTGCTTTGGACAATGAGTTGGAATATGGACAATGGTTTGAAAAGACAGTTGGAGAAAACTTACCAAGAAGAACAAACCACCTCAACTCAGACTGTTCCAGCAGTTTGGAAAAGGCTTGCCAGTTTTTCATCTCTCGAGGAGCTGAAAAATAAGTGTAAGAAGCAGACTGAAACTATGGCTGCATTCCTCCTGTAAGGTCTGTATCTGAAATCTCTGTTGCTGCATTTCCTGGAAGCCTACCCAAACTGATCTTCAACATCACCTAGAAAGAACTATTCTAGGAAGATTCCAGTGACCATTGTCTATATGCATTTGGAACACCAAAACAAAACAAAGGACATCTTTCCATATCTTCTCTCCCTTCTTCAAGAATGAAAACATATTTAACCCAAGTGTTTTTTGCCTTTCTTTAATAATAGAGCTCTAAAACAGAAATCCCTTTATTTTTCCAGTTAACTGGTGTATGTGTGTGTGTGTGTGTGTATGAGTGTGTGTGAGTGTGAAGGGCTAAGGTAAACAGGGAACTTCAGTATTTCAATCTGTGTGTTTATGCTTTACTTCATTACTGGTTAATACTTGTTTTATAATAAACTGATAATTTTTTACTCATTGTTTACTCATGAAATCTGGTTGGTGTGTTTTATTCTGGGATAAAAATAGAATCTATGATTGACCATTTCAGTAAGTGGGAAAAAAATAAAAGATGCATTGTGACCTGTGGAGAAGTGGAATTAGAACAAACAGTGCACTCCTCCCGTCTCAGTCGCAACAACATTCACTCCAAGGTCCCTCACTTCCTTTACACCTTTCAATATTCTCCCATTTATTGTGTATTCCTTTGCCTTGTTTCACCTCCCCAAATGCATCATCTCACACTTCTCTCGGTTAAATTCCATTTGCCACTTCTCTGCCCATTTGACCAGTCCATTGATATCTTCCTGCAGTCGACAGTTATCCTCCTCGTTAGCAACCACAAGGTCATTTTTTGTCTCATCTGCAAACTTCTTGATCATTTCCCCTTTGTTTACGTCCAAATTGTTAATATATACCACAAAAAGCAGGGGGCTTTGTACTGAGCCCTGCGGAACGCCACTGGAAACAGCCTTCCAGTTGCAAAAATACTCGTCAACAATTACCCTTTGTCTCCTGCCACTGAGCCAATTTTGGATCCAGCTTGCTCCATTCCTCTGGATCCCATGGGAAATAGTGAAAGGTCTGACCATCATTTTCCAATCCTCGCTGGATACCAGAGTGGTGCGGGAGAATTGGAGAACTGCCAACATTGTACCTCTGTTTAAAAGGGGAGTGAGGCATAGACTGAATAACTACAGGCCAGTCAGTCTAACCTTAGTAGTGAGCAAATTATTGGAATCAATTCTGAGAGAGAGGATAAACTGTCACTTAGAAAGACACAGATTAATCAAGGATAGTTAGCATGGATTTGTTAAGGGAAGGTTGTGTCTGACTAATTTGATTGAATTATTTGAGGAAGTAACAAGGAGGATTGATGAGCATAGTGCAGTTGATGTGGTCTACATGGATTTTAGCAAGGCTTTTGACAAGGTCCCACATAGCAGACTGGTTTTATTAATAATAGAAATGCTTTCCCCACTATGCTTATGGTGCAAAGCCTTTAGTTTCTAATTTTATTGCAATTTCATCAGCAGCAAGCAAGTGAACTCAAACCATATCCTAATTCTTACTTGTCTGGTCTGAAACTTGAGAAGGGGTGACAGCCAATTTATCGGACCCATGTCTTCATTCGTCTGGATAATTTGGCTTCATTTCCGCAATGTAGCAGTGACATTGGCTTTTGAGGGAGTAACAGGTCAAATAGTGCATCAATTGGGCAAATATATTAATTCAATTAGACCCCATGATTAGGAAATACAACAAACCACAGTATGCTCACTCTTGTATACGATGCAGCAATAGTAAAGAAAGAAAAACTTGTATTTATATAGCACCCTTTATTATCACTGGATGTCTCAAAGCGCTTTACAGCCAATGAAGTACTTTTGAAGTGCAGTCATTGTTCTAATGTAGAAAACACAGCAGCCAATGTGTGCACAGTACGATCCCACAAACTGTAGTGTGATAATGGGCAGATAATCTTTTTTTGTGACGTTGTTTGAGGGATAAATATTGCCCAGGACACCAGGGATAACTCCCTGATCTTCAGAATAGTGCCTCAGGATCTTTTATATCCATCTGAAAAGTCACACAGGGCTTCCCTTTAATGTCTCACCCAAAAGGCAACTCCTCCAATAGTGTAGCACATCCTCCAGTACTGCAGGAGCGAGTCAGCCTTGACTTTTGTGCTCAAGTCCTGAACTGGAACATAAACCCACAACTTTCTGATGCAGAAGCTAGAGTACGGCCATCTGAGCCATGGCTGACAATGATATAGCCCAACAGACAAATATCTATCATGTTTTACTGCCTTCAGCAGACATACTTGATGCTTCATTGCTGCAATGGATCCATCGTTGTTTTGTAAACAAGTATTTCCATTATCATTATCCATTCCTTCACTGCTCTAAACACTATCATCACTATTTGTGTGTGTGTATACAACAGTAATGTGTATACACACAGATCCTTTTACCAGGAAGCATTTAGGACATTTTTGTAGCACATTGTAAGCAGTGTTGACACAGAGACAACATTGCTATTGTCAAGGACTTGTGTATCATGAGTTTACAGGCTGATGTTTGTATTGATTGCACTCATGCTCCAGTAGTCAGCCACAATTTGCATCACCACCCAACGCCTACACACCCAACAGGCAAGAAAGAGATTTTGGATTCATATTTAACTAATTGACTGCATTAGCATATATATATCTCACTGTCAGTATGAATCCCTGTAGTTTCCTTCAGTGATGTTCAAATGTGCTACACAGCTCCCACTCTGAGGTGATGATATAAATGAAAGCATCATCATAATGATTTGCTTTAGTGAGTACCAAATCTTCTCATCAACATGTGCTTCCACTGCTGTTGTGTCGGTGTGAGTTGCAGAATAACTGGCCTCCTCGATGCACCTACGTGCTACTCATTAATTTCTCCTCTATCTAGTTATAAATCTTTTTGCCTCTCTACACAGGTGGACTGTGAGTATCTGCACCATCAGCAGTGTGAAAGAAAGAAAGGATAAATGTTGGTCAGGACGTTGGGGAGAAGCCCCGTTACATTTCTTTGAAATGGCACAATGAAATATTTTACATCTACCTGAGAGGGTAGACAGATCCTCAGTTTAACATCGCACTCAAAAGGCAGCACCTTCAACAGTGCGGAATTCCCTAAGCACACCACTGGAGTGTCAGCCTGGAGTGTATCCTCAAGTCTTTGGACGTTGGAGAGAAAGATCAGCATCAAATCCAAAAGCCCAGTGCATTGATAATTGCTGTTATAATGTATAAATATATCTGATGGTCCTTCAGAGGTTTGAAGAAAATGGACTGCGATGGGTGACAGGGGCATTTTGTTATTGCTGTTGCTTCTGTATCTTTACAATCAGCAATGCAACGACTGAGGGAATTTGTTGTTATTTCTGCAGCAACAATAGCCTGGCCTAGATTTTGCGGTTGTAATGATGGTGAAACTGTCAGCGTTTGCCATCATTACAACTGTGAAACTGACGGCAACTTCTGGCATCCGCGCATGCGCAGTTAAAATCAGAAATCCAAAATCTGTTGTTAGTGATTCCCTGTTCCTCCATGGGGTGCACTTTCGAATTCCCACCAGACAGAAATTTTTAGAAATCACTTGAATTGTCATTAACATCCACTTTTTATGCTCTAAGCTGACTGTAAAATCCCCCTAAAAAGTTACACTTGGTTGAATGTTGTTTAACTAGGTTTTTAATGGTGTACTGAGTTCATAATTACTGCTAAACAGACACTTTGGCCCTGAAAAACAAATGTTATTTTAAATTTTTCTGTATTCATTCATGGGATGTGAGTGTCACTGTCTAGGTCAGCAATTATTGCCCATCCCTAATTACCCTTGAGAAGGTGGTGGTGAGCTGCCTTCTTGAACCACTGCAGTCCATCTGGTGTAGGTATACCCACAGTGCTGTTAGGAAAGGAAGTCCTGGATTTTGACCAAGTGACGGTGAAGGAATGGTGATATAGGTCCGAGTCAGGATGGTGTGAGGGGACCTTTCATGTGGTGGTGTTCCCATGCATCTGCAGCTCTTGTCCTTCTAGGTGGTAGAGATCATAGATTTGGAAGGTGCTGCCGCAGAAGCTTTGGTGAGTTGCTGCAGGACGTCTTGTAGATGGTGCACACTGCTGCCACGGTGGTGGAGAGAATGAATGTTTAAGGTGGTGGATGAGGTGCTGATCAATCAAGCTGCTTTATCTTGGATAGTGTCGAGATTCATGAATGTTGTTGGAGCTGCATTCATCCAGGCTAATCGGGAGTATTCCATCACACTGCTGACTTGTGCCTTGTAAATGGTGGACAGGGAAATGGGGAATAAAGAGGTGAGTTACTTGTCACAGAATTCCCAGCCTCTGAACTTCTCTTTTCCCACACTATTTATATGGCTAGTCCATTCAGTTTCTGGTCAATGGTAACCCCCAGGATGTTGATAGTGGGGGATTCAGCAACGGTAATGCCATTGAATGTCAAGGGGAGAAGGCTACATTCCCTCTTGTTTGAGATGGTCATTGTCTGGCACTTGTGTGATGCGAATGTTACTTGCCACTTATCAGCCTAAGCCAGGATGTTGTCCAGGACTTGTTGATGGAGGCAGGAACAGCTTCATTATCTGAGGAGTTGTGAATGGAATTGAATACTGTGAAATCATCAGTGAACATCCCCACTTTTGACTTTATGATGGAGGGAAGGTCATTGATGAAGTAGCTGAAGATGGTTGGGCCTAGGAGACTACCCTGAGGAACTCCTGCAGTGATGTCCTGGAGCTCAGATGATTGACCTCCAACAATCACAACCATCTTCCTTTGTGCTAGGTATAACTCTAACCAGTGGGATGTTTTCTCCCTGATCACCATTGACTTCAATTTGGCTTGGGCTCCTTGATGCCACCACTTGGGCTGAAATTTACGGCCCACCTGTGCAGCCACACGTTGCAGAGCCACAGTAATATTAAGCATGGTGGCTCATTTAAATAGCCGGGATGGACCGCACCCCGCCCTCCGATGACGTGGATGGAGCGGTTGTCCGTCCCCGGTAATGACATCAGCCTGTGTGCAGTCGGTGACGCCAGCTTTAAACGGCTTCGAGACCCACAATTCAATTTAAATATTTAAAGGAACAGGTAATAAAAAAATTAATATAAATTGTCCCTCTCCCACTCCCCCCCCCTCCACAATAACCATAAAATTAATAACTTGTCCTCTCCCCATCCAAAAGCAAGGGGGTTGAAAGGTTATTGGGGGTAGGTGAGAATGTAGAGTAATCCGTTCAGCCATGAACTTATTGAATGGCGGAGCAGGCTCGAGGGGCAGAGTGGCCTACTCTTGCACCGAACTCGTATGTTCGTATAAAACACTTCCCCTGCCCACCTGACCGTCCCTCACCCCAAAGTACATAAACTTTATACTATAGTACTTCCCACCATCCCATACACCAATGATATGACTTTGACCCCGCTTCCCCCCACCCCCACACTGAGAAACGTACCTCCTCCCCCCTCCCACCAGTGCTGCGCCTCGGTTCCCCAGACGGGAATCCGAAGGCGCGGGATTGCCAGTCACTGGCACGAATATTGCACCGGGACAGACGGCAGGAACGTAAAGGTAATTTATACAGTGATTTACATTTATTTACACATGTTAATGGCAGTCCCATCACGAGCGGCCACAAGGCCACTGTGCCACTGGCAATATTGGGCCAGTCCCTCATGGCGTCGGGGTGCATGGCGGCCCTCTCCGGGCACATTTTCCGGGCCCCCACCGTCACGATCCCCGACATCGGGGGGGTCTGTAAAATTCAGTCCAGTCAAATGCCGCCTTGATATCAAGGGCAGTCACTCTCACCTCACCTCTGGAGTTCAGCTCTTTGTTCCATGTTTGGACCAAGGCTGTAATGAGGTCAGGAGCTGAGTGGCCCTGGCAGAACCCAAACTGGGCATCGGTGAGCAGATTATTGCTGAGTAAGTGTTGCTTGATAACATTGTCAATGATAACTTCCATCACTTTGCTGATGACTGAGAGTAGACTGATTGGGGTGGTAATTTGGTGGATTGGATTTGTCCTGCTTTTTGTGAACAGGGCCTATCTGGGTAATTTTCCACATTGTCAGGTAGATGCCAGTGTTGTAGCTGTACTGGAACAGCTTGTTGGAGGGAAAGCTAGTTCTTCAGCTCTGTAGCTGGGATGCTGTCGGGGCCCATAGCCTTTGCTATATCCAGTACATTCAGCTGCATACTTATGGAATGTCAAATTTTTTCCATTACAACTAAAATTCTGCAGGTTTTTAATATAATTAAAATGATTTTTTTTTTTGAGTTTCTTTATGGTATTTCATCTTCGACCTTAATCCCATGTGTATGCCCTAAGATTTATTTCACTCTCTGTAAGATGATTAAAATCGGAGTATAATCACTGCATTTTACTTCCTGCTTTTGTTGTCTGTGAGAATACTCCAATTTGATTGGCTGCGTACCTGCTGGATAACATCACTTTTGTTTGATGCCTGAGATCTGCTTGAGCTGGCGCCAGAATCAAAGTAAAGTCCAGAAAGATGAAATCCACACCATAGAAATTTCTAGATTTTTGATGGCAGCTTTACTTGAGGTCAGTGGTAAGCGGAGTGTCACCACTTCATCCATGACTGTAAAATCTGCACCTTTCTGTTTTAATATTGCTATCAAAATTCTCAAAGAAAGGACTGACATTGGCCCTGAAATTCCTGGGGATGGAGAGGTCAGAATGGTCAACTTCCAGAGAGGGTAGAATACGTGAAGCAGGACCTGTGAGAATTCCGCCATGCCTGGATTTTAAAGTTCCTGTCTGGGGCTACATCAAGGAGATGTGTCTGGAGCTTTTTCAGGAATTCCACCCACTACATCTTGGAAAAGCTTCAGTGAAACTTATAGAAGCATAGGAATAGGCAGAGGCCATTCAGCCCCTTGAGCCTGTTCTGCCATTCAATTAGAACACAGCTGAGCTGTGTCTTGACTTCATCTACCTGCAGTGGTTCTGTAACCATTAATATCTTTGCCCAACAAAAACCTATCAATCACAGTTTTGACATTTTCAATTGACACCCCTCCACCCCACTCCCAGCCTCGGCAGTTTTTTTTTTAGCGGGAGAGAGTTCCAGATTCTCAAGGGTAATGAGGAATGGACAATAAATGCCAGCCTTACCAGTGATTTCCAGATCCTGAGAATGAATTTTAAAACACTGTAAGTAGAAGAAAAAGACATGATCAATCTTAAAGGCAGCTCTGGGAAACACAGTGCTTAGAATCACATTTTGTTTCCTGCAATCATGGAGTATCACTCTTATTGTCGAGCAATAGTGAGACAGGCTCTCAGTAGTAAGAAATAAACATTTGAGTTTATATGCTATGTGGCCACATTTCTTGTCAAGATTGTAACATATTCCTGAGAACAGCTCCATGTGATAAATTGTGTTGCTGCGGCAGAGCCATTCTCTGTACGCGAACCAATTTGAGAGACTCTACTTCCAGCCAGATAAGAAGCTCCACTCTGCGGCACATAAATGATTCATATATTGCTCCTTTCAGTTTGTCTAGTAAAAGAAAAAGGGGCAACAAAATCAGAGTAGAAGTCGAGTGGCTGCAGTAGATTACATGGGCATTTTAAATCTGTACTACAATAAATCAGCTGTTCAGGAAGACGCACTATAGTGATTGTAAGTCATGTATTTTTGTCATGTGTGTGATTGGCTATCGTTCTAAATATAATTCTATTAAATTCATCCTTTTATTGACTTTTCCAGAGCATGTCCTGGGAAGAACAACTATAAATAGTTGAGATCCCATGGCACTAATTCAAGAAGGAGCAGGAAAGTTCTCTCCAGGTGTCCTGGCCAATAATTATCCCTCTACCAGCCTCACTTAAAAACTAGGCTATCCAGTCACTTATCTCATTCCTGTTTGTGGGAGCTTGCTATGCACAGGTTGGCTGCCATTGTTACCTCCATTACAACAGAGACTGTGCTTTAAAAGTACTTCACTGGCTGTGAAAGACTGTGGGACATGCTGAGGTCATGAAAGGTATATAAATGCAAGTTTCTTTCTTCAAAAATCATAGAATGATGCAGCACTGAGGATATTTGGTCCATCGTGCCTTTGCTGACTCTTTGAAACAGCTATCCAATTAGTCCCACTCTTTTCCTGGAGCCCTGTAAATTTTACTCCAGTATTTATCCAATTCCCTTTTGAATGTCATTAGTGAATCTGCTTCCTCCACTCTTTCAGGTATTGGGTTCCAGATCATAATGAATCGCTGCAGTAACCATTTTTCCCTCCTTATGTTGCCCTTGGTTCTTTTGTTAAATACTTTAAATCTGTATCCTATACCAATCCTCCTGAATGGAACTAGTTTCTCTCTATTCACTCTATAAAAAGAATTCATGATTTTGAACAACTCAGTCAAATCTCCCCTTAATCTTCTTTGCTCTAAGGCAAACAACCCCAATTTCTCCAGTTTCTATACATAACTGAGGTCTTTTTTCTTTGTACCAATCTTGTAAATCTCCTCTGCACCTTCTCTAAGGCCTCAACATCCTTCCTAAAGTTTGGAGCTCAGAATTGTTCATAGTAATCCAGCTGAGGCCTAACCAGTGATTTACAAAGCTCCATTCCTGGCACACAACCTCTCTAGATGGGTGAATGAATAGGATGTAGAGCTTTGCACTCCATGTTGCTACCTATAAAAAAGCTCCAGATCACCACCACAGCTATAAGACTAGACAAACTGGATTGTTCTCCTTGGAGCAGTGAAGGTTTCAGGAAGATTTAATAGAGGAGTTCAAAATCATGAATGGGATTGATGGAGTAAATAAGGAGAAACTGTTTCCACAGAAGGGGAGATGAGGAGAATCTGTTTTATACAGCGAATTGTTGTGATCTGGAATACACTGTCTGAAAGGACAGTGGAAGCAGATTCAATAATAACTTTCAAAAGGGAATTGGATAAATACTTGAAGGAGAAAAAAGTTGTGGAAAGAGCAGGGGAGTGGGACTAATTGGATAGCTCCAAGAGCCAGCACAGGCACGATGGGCCAAATGGCCTTCTTCTGTGCTGTATCATTTTATGATTCTAAGTGAATACATTTCTAGCAAAGTAATTGCAATTTGGCAATTAAGCAAGTGCTGCATATTATGGCCAGTCAAATACATTAGTAGTGTAGTTCAGTGCAGTTCAGGTTGGCACTAAGTTTTGACAAACTATCTCTAGCTATAACTTGCCTGACAATTTGTTAAACACTCTTCCATCAGACAGAACATGGACATCACAGTGTTAGAGGCACAGAATATAGCAGTGTGCTCGAACAGTGTCGACAAAGTAACTATTAAAGCAAGGCTTTGTTGCAAAAAGAATCCATGAATACCCTTCTAGCATTCAGATAATCAATATCATGCACTTGCGACTAAGTCACTAAGTCAAAAATCAATAAAAGAAATGCTAATTTATCATAACATGTTCAGAATACATCAGTTGTGATGCCACCCAAATATCTGATACCTAAGCCACCTCTCGCAGTTCATTCGTCACGAGAGGTGATGAATTTTTGTCCCATGCTTAATTTCGGGAAATTGTTCAAAATAGAATAACAGTCTTGAGGCCCTGTTCATTAGTGAATTAATTTCCTGAAAGTATTTGTACGTTCACTATTCTCACTATGTTATTTAGCTTTGAAGAGATATTCAGGTTATCTGGCTTAATCCTCCATCTGCTTAAAGCAGTCAGAGATTTCTTGTAATTACCCTTGCATACATTCTGCTTGTGCACCTTGTCTGTAACTTCCTATCTACTGACTCAGGTGTCTGAGTAACTGGATAGCTAATGCGCTAAACAGGAATAAATATGGTTTGCTGATCTGTATCCATATAGCATAGATTACAAGCTGTTACTTCTCCCATTTTCTCCCTTCATCTCCTGAAAGCGGTGACTCACGATAATGACAATAGCAATTTGCATTTATATCATGTCTTTAGCATAGTAAACATCCTAAGGCAGTCACTGAGATATTAAAGGGCAATTTTTTGTTTTTCCAGCTTGGAACAATATCGGGAATATAGGAGAGAGAGATGTAGGAAGGAGAGGACAGCGTTAATTCACAGCCCGATTTTCCATCTGTTGCTATTTTTCGGATGGAAACTATTCAGACTGGAAAAATGGGCGCGCTGTTTTCTGCAAATTCTTGGCAGGCACCTTCATCTCCCGAGGCTGCGAGACAGGAGTGCAAACTCTGATAAGAAAACCCTGGCCATCTCATCGCCATTTTTCATTCAGGAATCTAGCCAAAACCATATCCTATCCCGTGTTCACAGATGCAAACATTTTGGTCACTGTATGACAATCAGGATTGGGAAGCCACTCCGTCCCTGCCCCTTCTATAGCTCAAGGGGTGCTGAGGCCAATTGTGGTACCCATCCCCTTGCTGAGGCTGGCCAACTTGGTAATCTGGAACTTACCAATTGAATGACTCAATTCCGCACAAGACTGCATGAATGAAGAAAGCTATTCCTCCCATATTAGTTGATTCAAATCAGTGAGATCCTCCAGTCCTTCAAATTCTTCACCCAGTTATTTCTTAAACCAAGGTTTTCCACTCCATTCCTCTAAGTCCATTCCATGTATTGACCACTTTGTGCATGGAGAACAACTCCTTCATTACCAGTATTAAATTTGTATGTCACAAGTCTGAACTTTGTCCTCTTGCAATTTAGATGATTTCTCATAGTTCACACCATCTTCTACACTTTTGTAAGATGGTTTCTCAGATGTCTGCTTTCAATGTTGGGAAACTCACGTTTTTTCATACCATCCTGTGCAAAAACCCAAGAAGTCATCAGCTGAGATTAAATTGCTATTTTAATGGAAGCTGCGCTAGGAAAATGAAAGTGTTAAACAAAGAGGTGGATCAAAGGAGTGTCAAAAGCAGTGTTGTATGGAAAACTGTGCTGAGGGAAGCAGATTCAATGTGCTCCATGAAAACGTTTCAAGGACCAGCTGAAGAAACAACTTTCTTTGGTTGACTTTGAACAACGGACGTGGGAGCAGGTAGCTGTTGACACGAGCAACTGTGCTCAAAGATCAGGAATTCTACACGCAGGTTTGAGACCTTAAGATGCGAAGCTGCAGGAGAGAAACATCAAAAATGTCCACCTGGCCTCCTCCAGATCAAACATTCCTGTGATCCAAATGCTCAAGAGCCAACAGATCTAGAATTGGACTGTTTCTCCACCAGCGAGCGTGCCAACACTCATCGAGCCAAATCTTCCCTTGATCTTTGTCTGCAAAGAACTAGCCGTCATCATCATTGTATTGTGCAGTACAGTATAAATTCACATCCACTCTTTAGGATAGAATCCAACCCATTTTCTGATCCAATTCAAATTTTTATACTGTTCCAATTACTTTCAGCAGGGTACAGTGAATCACAGAATGACACAGCATAGAAGGAGGTAATTGAACCCATCATGTCTTTTCCAGGTCTTTGAAAGAGCAATCCAATTAGTCATTAACCCTCTGCTCTTTCCCTGCAGCCTTTTGGTTTTTAAGTATTTATCGAATTCCCTTTTGAATCTGCTTCCACTGCCCTTTCAGGCAGCACATTCCAGATCATAACAACTCACTGAGTGAAAAAATTCTCCCCATATTGTCTCTGGTTCTTTTGCCAATTACCCTAAATCTCTGTCCTCTGGTTTTAGTTTAGTTTAGTTTAGTTTAGAGATAACAGCACTGAAACAGGCCCTTCGGCCCACTGAGTCTGTGCCGACCATCAACCACCCAATTATACTAATCCTACACTAATTCCATATTCCTACCACATCCCCACCTGTCCCTATATTTCCCTACCACCTACCTATACTAGGGGCAATTGCTAATGGCCAATTTACCTATCAAGCTGCAAGTCTTTTGGCATGTGGGAGGAAACCGGAGCACCCGGAGGAAACCCACACAGACACAGGGAGAACTTGCAAACTCCACATAGGCAGTACCCAGAATTGAACCCGAGTCGCTGGAGCTGTGAGGCTGCAGTGCTAACCACTGCGCCGCTGTGCTGCCCATTTGATTATTGGTTATTGATCTTCCTGCCAATCGAAACAATTTCTCCTTATTTACTCTATCAAAACCCCTCATAATTTTGAACACCTCTATTAAATCTCCCCTTAGCCTTCTGTAATCCATGGAGAGCAATCCCAATTTCTCTTGTATCTCGCATAACTGAATCCTCCATTCCTGGTATTTTTCTAATAATCTCCATTTTAGTTTAGAAGCAAACAATTCCAAATGGGAGGCAAACTGTTTTGTCTGCTCTTTTGGTGAGTTGATGATGATACTTACAGTTAATGGCAGGGTGCAACGTATAAAAAATAAAAGGTTAGTATGCAGTGATGAACAGCTTCTTGCGTACATCAACAGCCTCCACTAGCTCTACAATCAATGCGAGTCTCTGGGGTAACCTATCGATAAAACATTCCGAGAGCAATAAATCTTAACTGTCATTTTGCTCAACATTATCTGCCAGACACAAGAAAAAAGAATACATTCAGTCATTGTTTTTCAACTCTGCAATCAAGAAATAGTTTTATTCACATCGGCAAACTGCACTGCCTCCTAAAATGACAACTTTCGGGTTTCTTAATGCTTAAACCCTCTGGTGACTCCTTGGGGGTAGAGCTTACATAGAATTACATGCAGTGTGTAGCACAGGTCTTCCAACAGGCCAGGACACATAGTTCTGATGTTCCAGTTTGCAAAACGAAGGGCTGGTACCTTCTTTCCTATATTAGTTGTGCTGTTTGAGGAAGTGTTGCATTCCACTTGTCAGGCAATGACCCTAAGCTGCAAGCACCCATTGAAGCAGGTAGACTGTGGCGGAACAGAACCTTTCTGACCGGGGGCTGCCCGGTTTGAGGTGGGCGGTAGCTCTCCAGTGAGATGTGATGACCTCTCCCATAGACAAAGGCAATCCATGGCACCCAATCTCTACGCCAATTGAGCTGGACTTATAATCTGTAACTGCTGCCTTCCGTGTTGTCTTGGTCAATGTGAGATGACGATGGAGTGACTGCTCCATGACGCATGCCTGGGCGGAATGTATGGAGGTTGTGAGTTGCCCAATCATCAAAACCCCTGTCTCGGCCTTCCAAGTGCAGTCCACAGGAGTGCAGAGCACGATGTTTGGCACCGGTATGGCTGGAGGAACTGCCGGAAACATGCCAAAGGTGACACATGACTGCCTTAGGGGTTCCGCTCCGGATTCTCTGTTAGGGTTTACTCCCTTAGCCTTGGTCTCTCCTGAGATGCCCACAAGGCAGTGGGGTTGTTAGCTCCTATCCCTGAGCAGTGGCCCTAACAAGTAAACTGCGATTTCATGGAGGGAGAGGGAAGGGGGGAAGGAGTGTGAGGGGGAGGGGGGTGTGAGGGGGTGAGGGGAAGGGGGTGTGGGGAGAAGGGGGAGTGGGGGAGTGCGAGGGGGAGGGGGTGAGGGGGGTGTGAGGGGGGAGGGGGGAAGTGTGTGCGAGGGGGATGGTGTGAGGGGGGGAGGGGTGCGGGAGGAAGGGGATCCGGGGGTGCGGAGGGGTGTGAGGGTGTGGGGAAGGGGGTGCGGGGAAGGGTGTGCGGGGGAAGGGGGCACAGGGGGAATGTGGTGCGAGGGGGGAGGAGGTGTGGGGGGGAAGGGGTGTGGGGTGAAGGGGAAAGGGTGTGCGGGGGAGAAGGGGTTGCGGAGGGGCATGGGGAGGAGGGGGGATGGGGATGCGAGGGGGGAGGGGGGAAGGGGAAAGGGGTTTAGGTGGTGGGGCGTCAATGCTATGGCCGGCCGCAATGTGGAGCTTCTTCTCCTGGGATCCGATCAAGGATTTTCCATACGAGACCAGCGGGGGAACCGAGGCCTCGCTGGGCCTTTGGCATGCGCTCATCATTGTCCCAGTCCGGGCACTCCATATGGGCTGGGGATGAAAGCAGGGTAAATCTGCTGTACTCCGAACGTGAAATCTGGTTGCATGATACGAGGTGTCGCCCCCAGGTAAGCCAGGTTGACATTGGCTTTACTGCCATAGATGATGGGGTTGGGATCTTTGCAAGCTCACTCCCCCGCCATCCAATCCCGTCGATGGATCCCAGTACCAGGTGCTCCAGGAGGCGGCACAGAACCACCCCGTCCTGCAGTGAGCTCTGCAGGAAAGCCTCTGGGTCGGACATGGTTTAGTTGGGGGAGTACAGGACCCCTAAGGTGATGAGCCAGGTCACCGACTGCTCAGTGGAGTCCTCTCCACCAATCCCCATACACCAGTTAACATCACAACATCAGAACTATGTGTCCTGGCCTGTCGGAAGACCTTACACAAATCAACGAATCTCGGAAGACCGCCATCATTAACAACGAGCTCAGTAGACTCAATGTGGACATTGCAGCACTTCAGGAGACATGCCTCCCTGCGAGCTGATCTCTAACAGAGCAAGACTACACCTTCTTCTGGCAGGGTAGGGATCCTGAAGAACCAAGACAGCATGGAGTGGGCTTCGCCATCAGAAAATCTGCTCAGCACGACAGAGCCACCTTCAAATGGCTCAGAACGCATACTGTCCATCCGACTGCTCACCGCCTCTGGTCCAGTACACCTACTCAGCATCTATGCTCCAACGCTCTGCTCCCCACCTGAAGTTAAAGACCAGTTCTATGAGGAACTCCATAATATCATTAGTAGCATTCCTAACACTGAACATTTGTCCCTGCTGGGGGACTTTAATGCCAGGGTTGGGGCCGACCATGACTCATGGCCCTCCTGCCTTGGGCGCTATGGCATTGGATGGATGAATGAGAATGGACAGAGACTGCTGGAGATGTGTACCTATCACAACCTCTGCATCACCAACTCGCTCTTTCATACTAAACCCTGTTACCAAGTTTCATGGAGGCACCCAAGATCGTGTCGTTGGCACCAGCTGGACCTCATCGTCACAAGGCGAGCCTCTATAAACAGTGTCCAAATCACACGCAGCTTCCATAGTGCGGACTGCGACACCGACCACTCCCTGGTGTGCAGCAAAGTTAGACTCAAACCAAAGAAGTTGCATCACTCCAAGCAGAAGGGCTGCCCACGCATCAACACGAACAGAATTTCTTATCCACAGCTGTTATGTAACTTTCTAAATTCTCTTGAAAATGTCCTTCAAAACACTCCTGCAGGGGATGCAGAGATGAAGTAGACCCACATCAGAGATGCCGTCTGTGACTTAACAATGACCACCCTTGGCAAACGTGAGAAGAAGAATGCAGACTGGTTTCGATATCACTTTCAAGAGCTGGAACATGTCATAGCCGCTAAGCGCACTGTACTGTTGAACTACAAGAAATCCCCGAGCGAGTAGCACTTAAAGCAGCCAGAAACGCTGCACAAAGAACAGCCAGGCGCTGTGCAAATGACAACTGGCAACACCTATGCAGTCGTATTCAGCTGGCCTCAGACACCGGAAACATCAGAGGAATGTATGTTGGCATTAAGAGAGCTTTTGACCAACCATCAAGAAGATCGCCTCACTCAAGTCTAAATCAGTGCACACGATCACTGACCAATGCAAGCAAATGGACCGCTGGGTTGAGCACTACCTTCAACTGTACTCCAGGGAAAATGTTGTCACTGAGACCGCCCTCAATGCAGCCCAGTCTCTGCCTGTCATGGATGAGCTGGATGAACAGCCAACAAAATCGGAACTCAGTGATGCCATTGATTCTCTAGCCAGTGGAAAATCCCCTGGGAAGGACGGCATTACCCCTGAAATAATCAAGAGTGCCAAGCCTGCTATACTCTCAGCACTACATAAACTGCTTTGACTGTGCTTGGATGAGGGAGCAGTACCACAGGACATGCGTGATGCCAATATCATCACCCTCTATAAGAACAAGGGTGACCGCGGTGACTGCAACAACTACCGTGGAATCTCCCTGCTCAGCATAGTGGGGAAAGTCTTCACTCGAGTCATTTTAAACACTCCAGAAGCTGGCTGAGCGTGTCTACCCTGAGGTACAGTGCGGCTTTCGAGCAGAGAGATCCACCATTGACATGCTGTTCTCCCTTCGCCAGCCACAGGAGAAATGCTGCGAACAACAGATGCCCCTCTACGTTGCTTTCATAGATCTCACCAAAGCCTTTGACCTCATCAGCAGCCGTGGTCTCTTCAGACGACTAGCAACGATCAGATGTCCACCAAAGCTACCAAGTATCATCACCCCATTCCATGACAATATGAAAGGCACAATTCAGCATAGCAGTGCCTTATCAGACCCCTGTCCTATCCTGAGTGGCGTGAAACAAGGCTGTGCTCTCGCGCCTACACTGTTTGGGATCTTCTTCTCACTACTGCTCTCACATGCGTTCAAGTCTTCAAAAGCAGGAATTTTCCTCCACACAAGATCAGATGGCAGGTTGTTCAACCTTGTCCTTCTTAGAGCGAAGACCAAAGTACGGAAAGTCCTCATCATGGAACTCCTCTTTGCTGACGATGCTGCATTAACATCCCACACTGAAGAGTGTCTGCAGAGACTCATCAACAGGATTGCGCCTGCCTGCAATGAATTTGGCCTAACCATCAGTTTCAAGAAAATGAACATCATGGGACAGGACGTCAGAAATGCTCCATCCATCAATATCGGCGAACACACTCTGGAAGTGGTTCAAGAGTTCACCTACCTAGGCTCAACTATCACCAGTAACCAGTCTCACGATTCGGAAATCATCAAGCGCATGGGAAAGGCATCCGCTGCTATGTCCAGACTGGCCAAGAGGGTGTGGGAAAATGACGCACTGACATGGAACATAAAAGTCCGAGTGTTTCAAGCCTGTGTCCTTAGTACCTTGCTCTATGGCGACAAGGCCTGGACAACGTATGTCAGCCAAGAGCAACGTCTCAACTCATTCCATCTTCGCTGCCTCCAGAGAATCCTTGGCATCAGGTGGCAGGACCGTATCTCCAATGCAGAAGTCCTCGAGGCAGCCAACATCCCCAGCATATACACCCTACTGAGCCAGCGGCACTTGAGATGGCTTGGCCATTTGAACCGCATGGAAGATGGCAGGATCCCCAAGGACACATTGTATAGCGCGCTCATCACTGGTATCAGACCCATCGGCCGTCCATGTCTCCACTTTAGAGATGTCTGCAAAGGCGACATGAAGTCCTGTGACATTGACCACCAGTCATGGGAGTCAGTTGCCAGGGCAGTCATAAAGGCGGGGCGAAAGAGTAGCGAGTCGAAGAGACTTAGCAGTTGGCAGCAAAAAAGACAGAAGTGCAAGGAGAGAGCCAACTGTGTAACAGCGCCGACAACTAACTTTATCTGCAGCACCTGTGGAAGAGTCTGTCATTCTAGAATTGGTCTTTATAGCCACTCCAGGCGCTGCTTCACAAACCACTGACCACCTCTAGGCACTTACACATTGTCTTTCGAGACAAGGAGGTCAAAGATGAAGTACAGCATAGAAACCTATCATTTGGCCCAACTATTCCAGGCCAGTGTTTATCCACCACATGGTCCTCCACCACCACCACCTTCATTGAAACCTAATCAACATAACCTTGTATTCCTTTCTCCCTCATCAGTTTATCCACTTAGATGCCTCCAAGCTATTCACCTCAACTACTCACTGTGGTAGAGAGTTCCAGATTCTCACCAGCCTCTGGGAAAAGAAGTTTCTCCTGAATTCCCTATTGGATTCTTAGTAACTATCTTATATTTATGATCTCTAGTTCTGCTCTACCCCCTCAATGGAAACATTTTTCTCTATGTCTACCCTATCAAACTCTTTCATGACCTTGAAGACTTCTATCATCCCTCATTCTCTCTTTTCTAGAGAAAAAATCCGCAGCCTGTTCAATCTCTCCTGATAGGTGCAGACTTTGTGCAAGAGTGTAAAACATGAAATAGAGTTGGCAGCCCATTTTACGTCTTTCCTCTTTGTGATTTCCGTTGGCTTCTGTGTTTGCCTACATAATGACTGTGATTACTCTTCTAATGTCATTCATTGGCTGTGAAGCACGTTAGAGTATTAGGAGGATGCAGAAGGTTCTAAATGCAAGTTCTTCATTCACATCACACTATAGAAATTAACCTTCTCAGACAATGGTTGCCACATTGGGAAGTTTTCCTCTGAGGATCACAGATAACAACACCGTCATTGCAGGCGAAATGCACAAGCACTTCAAACAAGCTACTGATAAACCATCATACATTCACAAAGGCAGCCTTCAAGAGCACAAAACATTGCATGGATACTGACATTGAGGACTGCTGACCGAGGTTTGTAACTCCAACATTAAAATCATGGGATCCTGATTAACTCAGCACTCCTAAGATTTACAATGAAAAAGTCTTGGGATTTTGGGAATGTGGGAGTCATTTATTCCTGGAAAGGTAGCAGATGTCTCACTGGTGGTAATGTTGCATCTTTGTATACAGTTAGTTCCAACATGTGCAGTCTATTTGTTTATTGCTGCATTTGACAGAATTCCATTTAATTTACCCTGTCCTCTTGCTCTTTCTGATGCTTCAAGTACATTTTACTTCCTTCAGATATCACAAACAATCGGTCAGGTGTTTCACACCTGCCACTTGAGCAGGCCGAAACTTTTACTTGCCCTGTTGCAATTTTCATCAATTCTCCTGACACAGTACCCATGTTGTTACAGCAGAAAGCTGAAATTAAAAATGCAAATAATGATATTAATTGGTTCCTGGTCTCTCCTGGCCACCTCCCATTTTCCACCCTCCATAAACCTCAGCTCATCCAAATCTCTGCTACCGAAGTCCTAACTCGCACCGAATCCCGTTCACCCATCACCCTGTGTGCTCTCTGACCTACATTAGCAGAAAGCCTGGCAATGCCTCTATTTTAAAATGCTCATCCTTGTTTACATAATCTCCATGCCACCCTCCCCCCTATTTATGTTCCCCCTTCCAACTCCACAGCCCCCCGAGATCTCTGTGATCCTCCAATTCTGGCCTCTTCCGCAATGTCGAGTTCCATCACACAACCATTGGTGGCTGTGCAAAATTTTCACCGAATAGTTAAAGTGCGAAACAGGTGGCCAAGGTGGCATCTTAAGCTGAAACGATGTCTTAACCAACATATAACACAATGCCATCCTAATAAAGGAGTTGAAGCTTGCACTAGGAAAAGCCAACCAGAGACTTGCTAAACCGCTAATTGCCAATTAAAATGCCTGCTAGTACTCATTCGAGGCTGCATGCCGTTTTGGTGGCTTGTACTTCAATTAACGCCCTCTCCTAACAGCAGCCAGCTGCCGGGGAGTAAGGACAGCGTTGATGCCAGTTTCTCACCACTTAAAAGAATACTGACCATTTCACGATCATTGTTCCTGGAGCTGTGAAGAGGATCTCTGAAACACATCGAAACACTTACTTGGACATTTGGTCAAGACCTCACCAACACTCGACCAGTCTTTATTGGGAAATTCTCCCAGGACTTCAGTTAAAAAGAGTAATTGTTGTGCTCCTCCACATTATACGAACGTACGAATTAGGAGCAGGAGTAGGCTAATCAACCCCTCAAGCCTGCTCCGCCATTCAATAGGTTTATGACTGAACTGATTACTCCACATTCCCACCTACTACCAATAACCTTCCACTCCTTTGCTTATCAAGAATCTATCTACCTCTGCCTTAAAAATATTTAAAGACTCCAAAGATTCCACAGCCTTCTGAGGAAGAGATTGCCAAAGACTCACGACTCTCAGAGAAAATAATTTCTCCTCATCCCTGTCTTAAATGGGCGACCCCTTGGCCGGAATTTTACGGTGGATGGACGGGAGCCGGACTCCGACGTGAAAGTCGGGGTGAACCCGCTTCCGCCTAGCCCAGGAATCCGTCCAGTATTTTACGGGTCCCCAGGCTTTAATTGTCCCAAGGCGGGACTTCCACCCACTTGAGGGAGGAGGACCCGCCTCAGTGAGCTGCCAGCCAATCAGTGGGCTGGCAGATCTTAGTCCCAGCAGCACCACCAGGAGTGGTGGCCACTGCTGGGACTGCAGCCCAGCCAACACCATGGATCAAGGAGGGAAGGTAAGTAGGGGCATGCCTCACCAGGGGGATCAGTCCTTCCCTGGTGAGGTTGGCGTGATCGTTTGGGGGGAGGGGGGCGTCTTGGGTCCCGGGGGTGGGTTGGGAGGAGGGGGCGGTCCTCAATCATGCACCGTGTGCCTGACTGCCATGACCCCCACTGGGGCGCGGAAAGGCCAGCAGCTATTGCTGGGCGGCCTTTCACATCCCCAGCACACCCGCTTGCCATGGGTAAAATACCTGTGGAGGCGGGCGAGGGCCCTTAAGTGGCCGTTAAGTTTTTTTTTGCCAGTTCTGAAGAAGGGTCGCTGACCTGAAACGTTAACTCTGTTTCTCTTTCCACAGATGCTGCCAGACCTGCTGAGTATTTCCAGCATTTCTTGTTTTTATTACTTAAGGGACTGGCCGGTTCCCACCCCCCGCCCAACACTGTAAACTTGTCCGGAGGCGGAAGCAGTGCGGGTAGGCCTCCCAGTGCCTGACACTCAATTATACACCGCCCCCACACCACCATCCTACCCGCTGGGGTGGCGTAAAGCTATTTTTAAACAGTGACCCCTCGTTTGAGATTATCCCACAAGGAGAAACATTCTTTCCACATCCACCCTGTCAAGACCCCTCAGGATCTTATATGTTTCAATCAAGTCTCTTCTTACTCTTCTAAATTCCAGTGGATACAAGCCTAGCCTGTCCAAATATTCTTCATAAGACAGCCCGCCCATTCCAGGTATTAGCCTAGTGAACCTTCGCTATACTGCCTCTCATGCATTTACATCCTTCCTTAAATACGGAGACCGGTACTGTACACAGTACTCCAGATGTGGTCTCACCAATGCCCTGTATAGCTGAAGCATAATTGCCCTACTTGTGTATTCAATTCCCCTCACGATAAACAATAACATTCTATTAACTTTCCTAATTACTGCTGTACCTGTATACTAACCTTTTGCAATTCATGCACAAGGACACCTAGATCCCTCTGCATCTCAGAGCTCTGCAATCTCTCACCATTTAGATAATATGCTTCTTTTTTATTCTTCCTGCCAAAGTGGACATTTTCACACTTTCCCACAATATACTCCACCTGCCAGGTCTTTGCCCAATCACTTAACCTATCTATATCCCTTTGTAGCCACCTTTTGTCCTCTTCACAAGTTACTTTCCTATCTATCTTCGTGTCATCAGCAAATTTAGCAACCATATCTTCGGTGCCTTCACCGAAGTCATTTATATAAATTGCAAATTTTTCACTGGAACGATGGAGGTGGAGGGGTGACATGAAAGAGGTTTACAAAGTTATGAGCGGCATGGACAGAGTGGATAGTCAGAAGCTTTTTCCCAGGGTGGAAGAGTCAGTTACTAGGGGGCATAGGTTTAAGGTGCGAGGGGCAAAGTTTAGAGGGGATGTGCGAGGCAAATGTTTTACACAGAGGGTGATGAGTGCCTGGAACTTGCTGCCGGGGGAGGTGGGGTGGAAGCAGGTATGAGAGTAACATTTAAGAGGCATCTTGACAAATATATGAATAGGATGGGAATAGAGGAATACGGACCCCGGAAGTGCAGAAGGTTTTAGCTGGTGAGAAAGCAGCTCACCACCACCTTCTCAAGGGCAATTAGGGATGGGCAATAAATGCTGGCCTAGCCAGCGACGCCCACATCCCTGAATGAATAAAAAAAAGATCCCTGTGGCACACCACTTGTTACATCCTGCCAACCAGAAAATTTATGCTTACTCTCTGTTTCCTGTTAGTTAGCTAATCTTCTATCCACGACAATATGTTACCCCCTACACAATGAGCTTTTATTTTTTGCAATAACCTTTGATGTGGCACCTTGTCAAATGCCTTCTGGAAATCTAAGTACAATATATCCACCGGTTCTCATTTATCCACAGCACATGCAACTCCCTCAAAGAACTCCAATAAATTGGTGAAACATGTTTCCCCTTTCACAAACCCATGTTGACTCTGCCTGATTACCTTGAATTTTTCTAAATTCCCTGCTATAACATCTTTAATAATAGCTTCTAACATTTTCCCTAAGACAGATGTTAAGCTAACTGGCCTGCTTTCTGTCTCCCTCCCTTTTTGAATAAAGGAGTTACATTCGCTATTTTCCAATCTAACAGAACCTTCTCCGAATCTCGGGAATTTTGGAAAATTAAAACTAACGCATCAACTATCTCACTAGCCACTTCTTTTAACACCCTAGGATGAAGTCCATCAGGACCCGAGGACTTGTCAGCCCACAGCTCCAACAATTTGTTCAGTACCACTTCCCTGGTGATTGTAATTTTCTTGAGTTCTTCCCTCCCTTCCATTTCCTGACTTACAGCTAATACTGGGATGTTACTTGTATCCTCAATAGTGAAAACCAATGCAAAATTATTAGTTTCCCAGACTCACTTTTTATAGGACCAACGCTCACTTTGTTAACTCTTTTCTTTTAAAAATATCTATAGAATCTGTCTTTATATTTCTAGCTAGCTTTCTCTCCTACTCCAATTTTACCTTCCTTATCAATCTTTTTTTCATTCTTTGCTGTTTTTTATATTCTGTCCAATCTTCTGACCCACCTCCCATCTTTGTGCAATTATAGGCTTTTTCTTTAAGTTTGATATTATCTTTAACTGTTTTAGTTAACCACAGATGGTGGGTCCCACCCTTGGAGTTTTTCTTTCTCACTGAAATGTATCTATTCTGTGTATTCTGTAATATCTCCTTAAATATCTGCCACTGCATCTCTATTGACCTATCCCTAAATCTGATTTGCCAGTTCACCTTAGCTAGTTCTGCTTTTATGCCCTCATAATTGCCCTTATTTAAGTTTAAGCTATTAGTCTTGGACCCACTCTTCTCTCCCTCAAACTGAATGTAAAATTCAATCATATTATGATTGCTGCTCCCTTGGGGTGCCTTAACTATGAGGTCATTAATTATTCCTATCTCGTTGCACAATACCTAGTATTGTCTAGTATAGACTGCTCTCTGGTTGGCTCCGGAACGTATTGTTCCAAGAAATTATCCCAAAAACATTTTATGCACTCCTTATCTAGGCTACCTCTTCCCATCTGACTTTTCCAGTCTATATGTAGGTTAAAATCCTCCATAATTATTGCTGTACCTTTCTGACATGCTGCCATTATTTTTTCCTTTATACTTTATACATACAAGAGTCACCATGATAAAAGAGTGCGTATGGTCATGGACATCTTGGTAGGGGAACCCCTTAAACTGCAGAAGGAGTGGAGGAGGACATGAGACCAGGCAGAGCAGGACTGGCTGCTGCGGGAGAGAGGGACAGGAGGGTGAGCTGGACTCCTTCCCTCTTGCAGGTTCAGGACACTGCCACTCACTCTCTGCCCTTCTGGACCTTCTCCGCCAGGAACTCCAGTGCTGCATCCAAAAACCTGTGCACCTTCTCCCTTGGTCCCTGAGCCATCCTGCAACATGCCTCTGTATATCAGCCGGGGGCTGCACAATTTCAGGGCAAATAGGTGTGTGGCGCCCACTGCTCCATGAAAATTGTGTCCAATCAGCACTTGAGTACTAAAGATGCAGGTGTTTGATTAACACCTCCTGGAAAGTTCAAACTATGGTAAACAGCAATTAAGAATAACATTGTGTGCAAAATCCAAACTTTCGAACAGGTATATCAGCACAGCACACATTTAGCACCTGTTTCTACCGCTTGACAAAAATTACCTCATAATCTTTGACCAAGCTTTTGTTCAACAGTCCTGATATGTGGCTCAGTGTCCAATTTGTGTGTTTCTAATACTCCTGTGATGTTTTATTATGTTAAAGGAGACATATAAATGCAAGTTATTGTTGTTTATGCCTATTACAATGCAAGGGCATGAATAATGACATTAAAAAAATATATGGGCCAATTTTCATGCATGCTTCAGTCGAGCAGGTGAGCAGTTGATGGGAGATCATTTCAGCCTCCCAAGGACATCGATGGTATGCCCAATTAATTTTCATATTCGGTTTTATTTGCATGCAAGGGATGGGCTGTTGGTGCAAATGGCTTTGGGAAGATGGGAAATAAGGTGGATTTGCTGCCATATAAATGGAACCCCCGACCTTTAAAGGGACAATTCAGTCTCCAAAGTTGAAGGAGAGCAGGCTACTGAGTTAGCGGGCTACATGTTGTAGGCAAAGCAGCCCCCCCAATCTCTGTTATACCCATGGAGGAGATCAAAGAGCAAGGAGGTCCTCTTTCACTCTATTGGTACTGGATATACACAGCATTACTGCTGGTGATGCATTAGATGGCTACTTATCTGCTGCTGATTACCCTTGGCATTATGTATTGTATCTTTTTCTCCCCCTTGCCCTTTCCCTAGCTCTTACAAAAATATCAGACCCTGTAAGCTTGCAGGATGGCAGGGAGAACTCTGGTCAAGATGTATCGTCATTTGCTGGCATCCTTCCAAATAACAGATCAGGTATCGGCAGCCCACATGGTATAGAGTTAGTTATTCACTGAGCACAGGTGAGCAACTCCAGGAGCAGGTGGAAAGGACATTCCAGGAAGTGACAAGGTATCATCCATTGCTCAACTGCAGAGGATTCAGGTGCAGGCTTTAGAGACTCAGCTTTTAAACGGAAGTCATTTTCTATGCACTAACAGATGCTGAACGTATCACTGCCTGTAAGCTGCTGTAACATGTTGGAGCGTACAGAGGTATGCACTACCAACCTGTGTGACATTCTAGTGCATGACATTAACTCTCTGCAGTCAACCATGGATCGTGGGATCACCTCAATGGACGTTGCAACTAGGCACTGCTTGACACTAGCAAGAGATAGAAAGAATGAAAGAAAGAAAAGAAAGGTAAGGTTTACGTTTATGTAGTGCTTTACATGACCTCAGGATATTCCAAAGCGCTTTACAGCCAATGAAGCGTAGTTACTTTTGAAATATAGGAAATATGGCAGCCAACTTGCGCACAACACGGTTCCACAAACAGTAATGTGATACTGACCAGATAATCTGTATTAGACATGTTGGTTGACGGATAATATTGTCCAGGGATGTTGGGACAATTGGCGTTTTCAAGACTAAGATCGATCAATTTTTGTTCAGTAAAGTTATCAAGGGATATGGAGATAAGGCGGGTAAATGCAATGGAGTACATGTCATGGTGGATGTGCTGGTGTAGTGGTAACGTCACTTAGCTAATACTCCAGAGGCCCAGCCTAATACCCTGGGGATATGGGTTCAAATCCCACCATGGTTGTCAGTGGAATTTAAATTCAATTAATTAATTAAAAATCTGCAATTAAAAACCAGTCTCTCATTAATGATGCCGTGAAATTATTGCCATAAAAACCCATCTGGTTCATGAATGCCCTTTAGGGAAGGAAATGTGGCATCCATGCCTGGTCTGGCCTACATGTGACTTCAGACCCACAGTAATGTGGTTGACTCTTAACTGCCCTCTGAAATGGCCGAGCAAGCCATTCAGTTGTCAAGGGCAATTCGGGATGGGCAACAAATACTGGCCTTGCCAGTTACACCCACATCTCATGAAAGAATAAAAAAAATCTAATTGAGTCAAGAGCAAGTTCAAGGGAATGAAAGGCCCACTTCTGATCCTATATTCTTATAATGACCAGATTATCTGGTGTTTAGGTGTTGATTGAGGGATCAATATAGAAGCCAAGACACTGGAAAGTACTCATCTTTCCTTTGGACTGCTTCCTATGTTTCTGTGCTTGATACCACTAATATGATAAGATCACTCATGGAGGTCTTGTTAACCAGCACTCATATGAACAAAGCATAGCATTCAGGTAATGGATTATAGACATCCAAATATCTTACAACAAGACCAACAATTTGCATACTTATTGACCCCTCACAAAAAAGGATATCACAAAATATGAAATTGCAGAATCAGAGTTCATTGAATCACAGAATCTTACAGAACAGAAAGAGGCCATTCAGCCACAAAAGAAAGCAAAGAAGGACTAAAAGATTGATAAGAAAGGTAAAATTAGAGTACGAGAGAAAGCTAGCTAGAAATATAAAGACAGATAGTAAGAGTTTCTATAGATATTTTAAAAAGAAAAGAGTTAACAAAGTGAACATTGGTCCTATAGAAAGTGAGCCTGGGGAATTAATAATGGATAATAAGGAGATGGCAGATGAATTGAACAGATATTTTGCATCAGTCTTCACTATTTAGGATACCAGTAACATCCCAGTACTAGCTGTAAATCAGGAAATGGAAGGGAGGGAGGAACTCAAGAAAATTACAATCACCAGGGAAGTGGTACTGAACAAATTGTTGGAGCTGTGGGCTGACAAGTCCTCGGGTCCTGATGGACTTCATCCTAGGGTGTTAAAAGAAGTGGCTAGTGAGATAGTTGATGCGTCAGTTTTAATTTTCTAAAATTCCCTAGATTCAGGGAAGGTTCCTTTCGATTGGAAAATTGCAATGTAACTCCTTTATTCAAAAAGGGAGAAAGACAGAATGCAGGAAACTACAGGCCAGTTAGCTTAACATCTGCCTTAGGGAAAATGTTAGAAGCTATTATTAAAGCTGCTATAGCAGGGCATTTAGAAAAATTCAAGGTAATCAGGCAGAGGCAACATGGTTTTGTGAAAGGGAAATCATGTTTCACCAATTTATTGGAGTTCTTTGAGTGAGTTACATGTGCTGTGGATAAAGGAGAACTGGTGGATTAGCATTGTGTTTAGATTTCCAGAAGGCATTTGATAAGGTGCCACATCAAAGGTTATTGCAGAAAATAAAAGCTCATGGTGTAGGGGTAACATATTGTCACGGATAGAAGATTGGCTAGCTAACTGAAAATAGAGAGTAGACATAAATGTGTCATTTTCTGGTTGGTAAAATGGAATGAGTGGTGTGCCACAGGATCTGTGCTGGGGCCTCAACTTTTTACAATTTATATAAATGACTTAGATGAAGGGACTGAAGGTATGGTTCCTAAATTTGCTGATGACACGAAGATAGGTAGGAAAGTAACTTGTGAAGAGGACATAAGGAGGCTTCAAAGAGATATAGATAGATTAAGTCATTGGGCAAAGACCTGGCAGGTGGAGTATCATGTGGGAAAGTGTGAAATTGTCCACTTTCACAAGAGGAATAGAAAAGAAGCATATTATCTAAATGGTAAGAGACTGTGGAGCTCTGAGATGCAGAGGGATCTAGGTGCCCTAGTGCATGAATTGCAAAAGGTGAACACAGTACGTAATTAGGAAAGTTAATTGAATGCTGCTGTTTATCGTGAGGGGAATTGAATACAAAAGTAGGGCAATTATGCTTCAGCTATACAGGGCATTGGTGAGACCACATCTGGAGTACTGCGTACAGTACTGGTCTCCTTATTTAGGATGGATGTAAATGCGTTGGAGGCAGTGCAGAGAAGGTTTACCAGACTAATACCTGGAATAGGTGGGCTGTCTTATCAGGATAGATTGGACAGGCTAGGCTTGCATCCACTGGAATTTGGAAGAGTAAGAGGTGACTTGATTGAAACATATAAGATCCTGAGGGGTCTTGACAGGGTGAATAAGGAAAGGATGTTTCCCCTTGTGGGAGAATCTCGAACTAGGGGGCCACTGTTGAAAAATAAGGGGTCACCCATTTAAGACAGAGATGAGGAGAAATCTTTTCTCTCAGAGGGTCGTGAGTCTTTGGAATTCTCTTCCTCAAAAGGCAGTGGAAGCAGAGTTGTTGAATATTTTTAAGGCAGAGGTAGATAGATTCTTGATAAGCAAGGGAGAGGAAGGTTATTGGGGGTAGGTGGAAATGTGGAGTAATCAGTTTAGCCGTGAACTTATTGAATGGAGGAGCAGGCTCGAAGAGTCGAGTAGCCTACTCCTGCTCCTAATTCGTATGTTCGCAGCCCATCGTGCTTATGCCTGCTCTTTGAAAGAGCTATCCAATTAGTCACGCTCCCCTGCACTTTCCCCTTAGCCCTGCACACTTTGTACACTTGACAACTACCTTTATGATCTGTTTCGAATTAGAGAGGGAAAAATATTCTCTAATTTTTCCGTTCTCATAACAACAGTGATTCATTAATTGTGAGAAGTTGCTATTCCCAAATGCAAGTTCTCTTATTCTTCAAAGATGAATTTTACCCAGTTTATGTATGGTAATCTGTGCTCACTTATCTCATTCATTCCTCCTCACAGCTCTATGTCATACACCAATAATTCAGAATCATTTTCAACCTGACTATATGAAAACAATAATAGATGCACAATCAATAATAGAAAGTCAGAAGAAATAAAAGCAATAATGTAAATTTTGGCCATGAGATTGCACAAATAACTCACTTGAGGTTTGTTTTTGTAACTTTGTCCATTATCTTAACCCATTTTTTTATATAAATGATACATTAAAAATTTAAGGATAGATTGAACCTTTGTATGAGTGCACTATTGCTGATACTACCAAGCACAAATTTATTTGAGGGGACATTACATATAATCTAGGCATTATTATTGCCAAGTCCAAATTTGTGTGAAATAATTATAGTTCTTAAACATTATCACCAGGAATGAATTGGCAGAACAAGCTATACTGGATTCGGTAATGATTTTGAAATGCCTTTTGTTAAGCACATGTGCAAATTTTTCATTATTTCTGTCTCTTGGCATTAGGAGGACAGCTTAATACCTCCCACCAGTAAAAAAAAACACTCATCTCGAATCCATCAAATACACTTGTCTGTCTATGAATATGGTTTGATTTATGGAGCTAGTGTTCGTGTCAGCTGTGGCTTAGTTGGTAGCTCTCCTCCCTCAACGGTAGAAATATTGTGGGTTCAAATTCCACTCCAGAGACTTGAGTACAGTCTAGTTGACACTCCAGTGCGGTACCAAGGGAGTGCTGCATTGTCAGAAGTACTGTCTTTGTTGAATCAAGGCCCCATCTGCCCTTTCCAAGGGATGGTAAAAGCTCCCATAGCGCCATTTCAAAAAAAGGCCAGGGGACTTATCCCTGGTGCACTGCCCAATAGTTACCCCTCAATCAACATCACAAAAACAGATGACCTGGTTATTGCCACATTGCTGTTTGTGGGATCTTGCTGTACACAAGTTGGCTGCTGTGTTTCCGACATTACAACAGTGACTGCACTTCAAAAAGTGCTTAATTGACTGTGAATAGCATTATGCATCCTTCAAAGATCAAAGGCATTTGTCTTTCTTTTATTAATAATGATTATGATTCAACAACAGAACAATTTTAAGGATTTGGCAACCACACATGGCTATGCATAAATCCATTCCATAACTGATCAACAGGAATGGAAATGATTCTATCAGTATTCTCGTCCCATAGAAGCGTCCTGGCTTCCGCACAGTACTCCCTCTAGTGGTTCTGCTGATAACTTTCCAAATTCACCCAAAAAATGATTTAAGTGTTCAAAAGATGGCGGTGACAGGGATGGAAACCCAGGATTGTTGAAATTTGTGCAGTGCATGCTACCTTGATTAATTGCAGGGAGATATCTGAATTACGAATGTTCTTATACACAAAGCCACTTGTCAGCAGTTTTCACAGAAAAGACTTGCATTCAGCTGCCACCTTTCATAATCTCAGCCAATGATGTAATATTTTTTGAAGTGTACTCACAATGTAATGCAGGAAAAGGGGCAACAAATTTGTGCACAGCAAGATCCCATAAACAACGATGTGATAATGACCAGATTATCTGTTTCTAGGTGTTGGCTGATTTGGCCAGGACATCAGGGATAATTCCCTTACTCTTCTGCACAACTGCCATGAGCTCTGTCATGCCCACCTCACAGGACAGATGGGCTCTTTCATGCCCACCTCACAGGGTAGATGAGGCCTCAGTTCACCCGAAAGGCAGCACAGCCTCAGCATTATCATAAAAGCAAAATACTGCAGATGCTGGAAATCTGAAATCAAAACAGAAAGTGCTGGAAATACTCAGCGGGTCAGGCAGCATCTGTGGAGAGAGAGAAACAGAGTTAACGTTTCAGGTCTGTGACCTCAGCATTATCAACCTGTATTGTGCCCTTAAAATCACTGGAGTAGGACTTTAACTGGTAACCCATCAACTCAGAGGCAAAATTGTTACCCACTGACCCATAGCTTACACCAGAAAGCAAGCATAATTGCAGAACATGTTCCCCAAAACACGAGTTAAACAGAAGTCCCATTGTCTCACATAATGGAATGGAATTTAACCATTTTGGTCACCATAAACTAGTGGTACTGAAGAAAAGCAATGGGTATCATTGCATCTGGGGTTAAGATGTCTTTTAAACTAAAATCTGTACAACAATGGATTTCTCTGGAGCAAAACAATGTAAAATAGTTCCTGTTGTTGTTATTCTCTTGCTATTTTTAGTGTGGAAGCAGGATAATATAATATATATACCATGGTACAGTGCATTCAATATGTTTTTGCTGAACTGATTAAAGTATTACTGGTGTTAAAAAGTATATTACATTAAAAGCAAGGTAGGGTTTCAATGCCAGTAGAAAATTGGAATTGGCTTGGAAAAGGTTAATCTTTCTCTGTGGTGGAGGCTTTAAATTAGCAGAGATGGATAGTTAAGTAACCATTTGTCTGACTGATGTGAGTCAACAAAGCCACTTGGGCAGCAAAAATTCAGGGCAAAGAGCTTAGCTGTGAGCAATTGTGAAACAGCAAGTCTAACTAATTGGAATTAGTGTCTGTGAAGCTTAATGTAGTTAGCTATGCCAGATTATTTACCAGTTAATGCCTCAAGATAGGATAAGTCTGGATGAAGAAAGTCTGTCGGCCCACTTAATCTCATCCTACGCAAATAATCAATGCCACCAGGAGGAACTGTTTCCAGTGGCAGAACAGTCAGTAACCAGAGGACATAGATTTAAGGTGATTAACAAAAGAACCAGAGGTGACATGAGGAAACATTTTTTATCCACAGCGTGTTGTTGTGATCTGGAATGTGCTGCCTGACAGGGTGGTGGAAGCAGATTCAATAGTAACATTCAAAAGAGAATTGGATAAATACTTGAAGGGAACAAAATTGACAGGCCTAAGGTGTAAGAACAGGGGAGTGGGATTAATGGGATAGCTCTACCAAAGAGCTAGCACAGGTATGATGGGCTGAATGTTGTCTTTCTGTGGCTGTATCATTCTATGATTCTAGGATCCAGCTGTTTCACAAATAAGTCCAGGATCCTGGCCTTAACCATCCTTCCTGACAACACTTTCCAGCCATTATTGCTCCCTCTGTGGAGGGAAATACTTCTTGGTGATCGTCTGAAATTTGCTCTTCACAATTCAAAGTCTGTTGTCTTGCCATAACTGCAAGTAGGGCTTTGAGCTTAACACCTGCTGTGCTTCAGTAGGTAGTATTCCTAATTTTGAGGCAGGAGGCTGTGTGTTCAAGTCCTGCTCTAGGACTTGAGCACAAATATCTAGATTGATGCTCCAGTGTCGTACTGTGGAAGTGCTGCCTTTCGGATGAGATCTCTCAGGTGGATGTAAAATTTCCTCTGGCACTATTTCAAAGAAGACCAGGGGTGTTATCTTTGATGCCATGTTCAATATTAATCCCTCAATTAGCATCACAAAAAACAGACTATTTGGTCAGTATCGCATTGCTATAGGATCTTGCTGTGTGTAAATTGGTTGCTGCGTTTCCTATAACAGACTACACTTCAAAAGTACCTCATTGGCTGTAAAGTGCATTGGGACGTCCTGGGATCATGAAAGCTGCTAGATAAATGCAAGTCTTTCTTTTTCTTTTCAGTCTCTGGAGTGTTTCAAAGAACAAAGAACAGTACAGCACAGGAACAGGCTATTCGGCCCTCCAAGCCTGCGCCAATCTTGATGCCTGCCCAAACTAAAACCTTCTGCACTTCCAGGGACCATATCCCTCTATTCCCATCCTATTCACATATTTAAGATGCCTCTTAAACGTTGCTATGGTACCCACTTCTACCACCTCCCCCGGCAGCAAGTTCCAGGCACTCACCATCCTCTGTGTAAAGAACTTGCCTCGCACATCCCCTCTAAACTTTTCCCCTCGCACCTTAAACCTATGTCCCCTAGTATCTGACTCTTCCACCCTGGGAAAAAGCTTCTGACTATCCACTCTGTCCATGCCATTCATAACTTTGCAAACCTCTATCATGTCGCCCCTCCACCTCCATCGTTCCAGTGAAAACAATCCGAGTTTGTCCAACCTCTCCTCATAGCTAATGCCCTCTAGACCAGGCAACATCCTGGTAAACCTCCTCTGTACCCTCTCCAAAGCCTCCACGTCCTTCTGGTAGTGTGGCGACCAGAATTGCATGCAATATTCTAAGTGTGGCCTAACTAAAGTTCTGTACAGCTGCAGCATGACTTGCCAATTTTTATACTCTATGCCCTGACCGATGAAGGCAAGCATGCCGTATGCCTTCTTGACTACCTTATCCACCTGCGTTGTCACTTTCAGTGACCTGTGGACCTGTACGCCCAAATCTCTCTGCCTGTCAATACTCCTAAGGGTTCTGCCATTTACTGTATACTTCCCACCTGCATTAGACCTTCCAAAATGCATTACCTCACATTTGTCCGGATTAAACTCCATCTGCCATTTCTCCGCCCAAGTCTCCAACCGATCTATATCCTGCTGTATCCTCTGACAAACCTCATCACTATCCGCAACTCCACCAACCTTTGTGTCGTCCACAAACTTACTAATCAGACCAGCTACATTTTCCTCCAAATCATTTATATATACTACAAACAGCAAAGGTCCCAGCACTGATCCCTGCGGAACACCACTCGTCACATCACTCCATTCAGAAAAGCACCCTTCCACTGCTACCCTCTGTCTTCTATGACCGAGCCAGTTCTGTATCCATCTTGCCAGCTCACTTCTGATCCCGTGTGACTTCACCTTTTGGATCAGTCTGCCATGAGGGACCTTGTCAAAGGCTTTACTGAAGTCCATATAGACAACATACACTGCCCTTACTTCATCAATCATCTTCATCACTTCCTCAAAAAATTCAATCAAGTTAGTGAGACACGACCTCCCCTTCACAAAACCATGCTGCCTCTCGCTAATAAGTTCATTTGTTTCCAAATGGGAGTAAATCCTGTCCCAAAGAATCCTCTCTAATAATTTCCCTACCACTGACGTAAGGCTCACCGGCCTATAATTTCCTGGATTATCCTTGCTACCCTTTTTAAACAAAGGAACAACATTGGCTTTTCTCCAGTCCTCTGGGACCTCACCTGTAGCCAATGAGGATACAAAGATTTCTGTCAAGGCCCCAGCAATTTTTTCTCTTGCCTCCCTCAGTATTCTGGGGTAGATCCCATCAAGACCTGGGGACTTATCTACCTTAATGCTTTGCAAGACACCCAACACCTCCTCCTTTTTGATAATGAGATGACTGAGACTATCTACACTCCCTTCCCTAGACTCATCATCCACCAAGTCCTTCTCTTTGGCGAATACTGATGCAAAGTACTCATTTAGTACCTCGCCCATTTCCTCTGGCTGCACACATAGATTCCCTCCTCTGTCCTTGAGTGGGCCAACCCTTTCCCTAGTTACCCTCTTGCTCTTTATATACGTCTAAAAAGCCCTGTGATTTTCCTTAATCCTGTTTGCCAATGACTTTTCATGACCCCTTTTAGCCCTCCTGACTCCTTGTTTAAGTTCCTTCCTGCTGTCTTTATATTCCTCAAGGGATTCGTCTGTTCCCAGCCTTCCAACCCTTACGAATGCTTCCTTTTTCTTTTTGACTAGGCTGTTGAAGGGAAAAGAAGTGTTTGTCGTGAATGAGGGAACTGCCTTATTTGGGTGCACCTTAAACAATGGCGGAGATATGAAAGTTCCATTCGGGCCTTTTTGTAGCTTAAACATAATCATTCTGAATGTGTAAACAGTCAGTAATTCAATATTCACAGTTGAATGAGTGCCATGCGTTAAGTCTGCTCCTGTAGCAATAATGCATTCTAATCTCCTGCCTTTGAAGATGACAGTGAGACTTGTTAAGTATTATTCTGCTTGAACATCAGAAGTTATGTCAGGATATTAACCCCAATTCGTGACCCAGTGGAGGTTATGAATAATTTCAGCCAAACATTTTTTTCTGTACGTTGACAAAGCTTTATCAAGAATAATTTTGCTTCTATTGGAAAAACTGGCTTTTACGGGGTGTTAATGGAACAGTAAATGATCATTATTCTGATCTTTGACTAAAGTCTTTTAACAATTTCATTGATTTCCCACTTGTTTTGCTCTGTTTTCACTCTTGTGTATCTTTATTCATTAAGAAGTCTTCGTGACTACCTCAGATCCACTAGCCAGGACACCACTAAAGTTGAAAGACGAACAGGAAAGGGTTGAATTCCTGTGGAGTTTTTCCTGCCCATCCACTGTAGCTTTGATGGAAGTGCATTGTGAGCCTCTGATAAATTGGGGATGAGTGGGAGAGACACCCAACCCCTCCCCCCTCCCCCGTCAAAAGGGAAAAGCAAGCAAGGAAACTTTCTGTTTATATAACGTTTCATTAAATTTCCACAAGCATCTCCGTCGGCCATGCCTACTGTTCACAGCAAGATCCCATAGTGAGTGAACAGTAGGGATCTTCCAATAGACTGGCAACAGACAAATACAATCCCTAATTGTCATGGAATGGAGGGAAATTTTTCAACTTTCCACCCGTTAGTCCCTCATGGATATTCTATGTTGTGATTATTTTCAAGGAATAAAAAAAGGGCATTGGAACGAGTTGTACTAATAGAACTTAAGGATAAATTTATTGCCCTATGTTCCCAGAGGGAAGTGATGCTCGAAATTCAGAGATACAATGTAAACACTGTAATGCTGACTCACGCGGCTCCTCAATGTTCAGTGCTACTACCCTAGATACAAGAAAAGTTACACCGGTGAAGAAAAGGCAAGTTCAGAATCAATCTTCTCCCACATCCAGTTGACATATCCGGATTTTAATACTGCTGTGTGTCAGTAAAGGCCCTTTTAACTGCGATCAGAACAGGATACAAGACAAGGCAATCCTTCTACTGTTGATTCCAAGCTCTCTCTTTCAACTTTGACACATTTGTTCTTGTGTCTGTGGCTTAAATACACTGAAGTAAAAGCATAATACTGCAGATACTGGAAATCTGAAATAAAAACAGAAAGTGCTGGAAATACACAGCAAGCCTGGCAGCATCTGTGGAGAGAGATACATCATTAGCAAAACGTTAATTCTGTTTCTCTCTCCACAGATGCTGCCAGACCTGCTGTGTATTTCCAGACTTTCTGTTCTTATTTTATATTAAATACACTGATCCTGGTTTCCCATTGAGGAACCATGTGCTCAAGTCATCCATATCAAAGATTCAGAATTGCATCGATTGAGCCCTATTTCATTAATTTCAAACATTCCCAATTGGAGAGCAGGATCAGTGAACTTATCCTATGTATGCATAAAATTATATAGGATATACAGCCAGAAACACAGTAATCGGCCCAACTAGTCCTTGCTGACGTTGATGCTCCATTCAACCCATCTCCCACTCTCCTTTATCTAACCTATTGGCATAAACTGCTATTCCTTTCTTCCTCGTGTACTTATCTAGCCTCCCCTTAACTGCATCGATATTATTTTCCTCAATTACTCCCTGTGGTAGCGAGTTCCACATTCCAACCACTCTATGAGAAAAGAAGTTTCTTCTGAATTCTCTATTTAGTACTATTCCTCCCAATGTTCTTCTTTCATTCTATCTAAGCTTAAAATATATCGTCCTCCATGTTCCTCTCCTGCATCATGTTCAAATCAAAATTGATTGTACTGTCATCCAGCTGATGTCTTGGCCAAATTTCATCCTTCAGCCAACACCAGCAAAAGCAACTGATATTTATCTTGTTGTTGCTTGTGGAAAATGATTAGAACATTATCTACATGGAAATGAATTTCATACTTATTCATTGCATGTGAAGCTCTTTGAGACATTTCTGAGCACCTTCACATAGTGCTATGTAATGTGTCAGCTATCTGCAGCACTCTTACCTCTGAGCCAGAATGTTGCAGGTTCAAGTTCTCCTCCAAGACACCAGAGCACAAAATGCAGGCTGGCATTCCCAGTGCAGTATTGATGGAGTGCTGCACAGTCAGAGGTACAGTTTTTCAGAGGAGATGTTCAACTGAGACCCTGTCTGCCCTCTCAAGAGTACATACCAACACACCACCACCTTCTCAAGGGCAATTAGGGATGGGCAGTAAATGCTGGCCTGGCCAGCGAAGCCCACACCCCATGAATGAATGAAAAAAAAATCCCATGACACAATTGCGAAAGAAGAGCAGGGGAGTTATCCCCAGTGTCCTGGCCAATATTTATCCCTCAACTAATATCACTGAAGCAGATTATCTGGTCATATCTCATTGCTAGTTGTGGGCCCTCGCTGTATGCAGATTGGCTGCCATATCCCCTACATTATAATAATAATTCATTTTCTGTAAATTAGGACATCACGAGGTTGTGGCAGATACTATAAAAATCACAAGTTTCATTTAATATGAGTGCAAATATTTTCCCCTTCTTAGGATCCCAGAATGGTAGAAGTTCCTATGTTCCTGTCTCCCTTTCCTTCTCCAGTCTCTTGAAGGCTATTCTTGAGGCCACCAAAAAAAAAAACTGCTTTCTAAACTAATTTTCCTTCTCTCCTAACTTTTTCAACTCTGCATTATAGGTTTCTCAGGAAATTCTTTCAAGAAATATTGGCAGCGATATAGTTTATTTTGGAACTAAAAGCATCAACTGTGACAAACCAAATGTCACTAAACAGAGGGACATGAGTCAAGACAAAGAATGTTTTTTTTTAAAATTGAGGATGGAAAACTATCTTGGAAAGAGGAATCTAGCGGCAAGTGAAATTCAGCTCAGATAGACCTGTCATTTTCTCTTAAACCAAACCCCTTGGCCTGTTTGAAGTTTGTCTACTAATGTTAATTAAGGGCGGCATCTACCAAGTGAAGGACATTTTCATTCTTTTATGTTTTCCCCGTGATGGTATCACTTGCTACAGACGTGAGGCTAAAGGGTGAGCACCTGGATGTTAACCGTCACATTCCATTACTGAATTATTTCATCTTCTTCAGAATCAGTGTTCAGAACAATGGAGCTGTGAATTCAACAATGACTCAACCTTGCAATCTCTTTCTTGCTTTTAAAGAGGGAGTGAATAAAAAACAGTGGGTTTTTGGTTTGGTTTATCAGCTCGGAATCTAGCCAACAACAGCAAATTGAAAGAGATTGTGTCATGTGTTGTTCTGGGAATTGTGCGGTACCCTGCAATTTGCTTTGCTAACATTCTGCCCCGCTTCCTTGTACAAGGACTCTTCTAAAAGATGTTGCTGCTCTTTTTTCTGTCTGAGGCTTGTCAGGAGAGGACTTTCTCTTTTCTGAAGCTATTCATTGCATGATTTTTTCTGACAGTCATTCATGGGATGTGGGCATTGACCCCATTACTAATTGCCCTTGAGAAGGTGGTGGTGAGCCACCTTCTTGAACCACTGCTGTCCAGGTGGTGTAGATACACCCACAGTGTTGTTAGGAAGAGCTGTTAACTCAGACAATTTGGACATATAATGATAGTTTTTGTTTATTGTCTCACAGTGTTATCCATTGCATAATAATGAACAAAATGCCACACTGAATTAACCAACAAACAACCTAAATAAGCTTAGGAGGGACAAGCACATGGATAGATGAAATTCCTCTTTCTGAAACTGTCTAAAAGTGAGCTGATTAAAATAGAGAGAGGGTATGGTGCGTGGTCTGAGGCAATTCCAAACAGCATCATTGGCAAGAGACCTGGTGATTTTAACAGCAGACCTCATTACAATATGAGTGATGGACCGGCTGGTCATTTATAGAGCGACTTTCACAACATCAGGATGTCTTAAAGTCTTTCATCTCTCTACCTCCTTTCATGACTCCTTCCTCAATTCACACTCAAGCTGCTTATGTCCCATTCAATACCTCTCCATTTTTCTGTGCATCTTCGCCCACTCAATTTATGCATGACATGTGGAAGCCGCAAATGGAGATGGAAGCCCATGGATCGCACTTGTCTTCTCAGGCGCTATTCATAATTCTCGCCTTCCACAGAAGAAATAAAATGAGCTTCTTGAGTGTTGTTGGAGCTACACCCATTCAGGCAAGTGGAGAGTATTCCAACACACTCCTGACTTGTGCCTTGTAGATGGTGGACAGGCTTTGGGGAGTCAGGAGGTGAGTTACTCGCCGCAGGATTCCTAACCTCTGACCTGCTCTTTTAGCCACGGTATTTATATAGCTACTCCAGTTCAGTTTCTGGTCAATGGTAGCCCCTGCCATTGAATGTCAAGGGGAGATGGTTAGATTCTCTCTTGTTGGAGATGGTCATTGCCTGGCACTTGTGTGGCACGAATGTTACTTCCTAAGTAAATATCCTTCCCAAGTAAAGAGACCAAAGCTACACACAATACTCCAAATGTGGCCTCACCAATTCTCTGTATATTTTAGTAAGATTTTTTACTCTTATACTCCAACTCATTTGTAACCAAAGCTAACATAGCATTTTGCCTTCCTAGTTGCCTGTTGTACCTGCACGTTAACTTTTTGTGATTCCTGTGCAAGGACACGAGGTTCCTCTGAATGCAAGCATTTCCCAATATCTCACCATTCAAAAATATTCTGCTTTTTTATTTTCCCTACCAAATTGTATAACTTCACACTTTGCCACATTGTTTTCCAGCTGCCATGTTCTTGCCCACTCATCCAACCTGTCAATATCTCTCTGCTGCCTCTTTGCATCCTCCTCACCCCTTACTTTCCCACCTAACTTAGTATCATCAGCAAACTTGGGTAGATTTTGCAATTGCTTGTGATACAGAGTTAGAGCATATGAGTCTGAGAGAAACAGTGGCAGAGACATACAGTTAAAAGTGATAGCACGGAGTCAGTGGGAGACAGAGTGAGTGAGTGTGCCTGGAAAAATAAAGAGATAATAAATCAAAGTGTGATGTCACAGGAAAGCAGGTCAGTGATTGGTTAGTGAGTATTTCTCTCTTTTTCTCTCTCGAATCTAGGGCATTCATTTCAACTTGGAGCCGGGAAATTAAAAATTTCAATCAAGCTAAGTATAACAGTACCATCTACAAGATGTTCCTTCACTGTCGCTGGGTCAAAATCCTGGAACTCCCTTCCTAACAACACTGTGAATGTACCTACACTACATGGACTGCAGCAGTTCAAGAAGGCAGCTCACCACCACCTTCTCAAGGGCAATTAGGGATGGGCAATAAATGCTGGCCTAGCCAGCGATGCCCACATCCCATGAATGAACAAAAAAAATAAATAAAAATATACTTGAGGGACTGCAACGAAGTTTCACTAGAGTAGTTTCTGGGATGAGGGGATTGTTCTATGAGGATATATTGAGTAGTCTAGACCTATATTCTCTGGAGTTTACAAGAATGAGAGGTGATCTAATTGAAACGTATAAAATCTTAAGGGGTATACGCTAAGAAAGTGTTTCCCTGGCTGGGGAAATCTAGCACACGGGGTCACAGTCTCAGAATAAGGGGTTAGCTATTTAGGACTGAGATGGGAAGAAATTTCTTCACTCAAAGGGTTGTGAAACTTTGGAATTTACCCCAGAGAGCTGTGGATGCTCAGTTGTTGAATATATTCAAAACTGAGATTGATAGATTTTTGGGTATGAAGGGAACTAAGGAATATGGGGATAGTGGGGAAGGTGGAGAAGAAGCAGGAAATCTGCCATGAGCTATTTTGAATGGCAGAGAAGGAAAGAAGGGCCAAATGGCCTCCTCCGGCTCCTGTTTCTTATGTTCTTATGTAAAACCTCTACTAGAACGGCCAAGCCTTCAGGTGCTAACTCTTGGCGCTTTTGTCTAGGTCCTTCTCAACAACAACAAGCTCCTGAAGAAGAGAATTCGAAGGAGTATGCCCTCCTGACGATGCACAGTTATCTGTTCCATCCCTGCCCAGAATACCAGCGTAGAGATTGTTACCGCCAGCTCCGACGGATAGTGAAGAGGAGCGTGGGTCTGGTGAAATATACAACATAAGTGAGCAGGATCAGGTATTGGCAACAGAGACTGACCAGGAGACAACTTGCAAGAGGGTGACATCCTTTCCTAGCACTGCTGAACAGGACAGAGATGCAAATCTCCAGGCCCAATCATTAAGAGAAAATTTCTTGAGGCATTTCAGAGGATTAGAAGATTGCAAAAGGCTCAGAACATCATGTCTGAAAGTATGAAGGAGCCAATTTCAACATCTGCGGAGTTCTGTTGCATAACATTTCCACTCAGCAATCTACCTCGGAGGATGTGACCACCTCCAGGGACATTGTTCTCACAGAAAGAGATTAATATACCAGCCTCTGCAGCCTAAATGGAAACTTAGCAGATTGCTATGAGGACTCTGGGCACCAACGTTTGCTCCACCTTGAAAGATTCCGGTGACCCAGATGGATAGACTCGTGGATCAGATAGACAGGGACTGTTAAGGCATCACTCATCTCCTCTGAGCGTCTTTCCCTCAGATCAGTGACTAATGAGCTTCAGCTCCATAGAACTGATGGTGGTGCTATGTGACAGGCAACTCTTTCTGTCTCTCAAGATGGCTCTCGCTCAGTGTCCCCTCGATCTACACCTACCATGGTGACTGAAAGCTGGCTGGGCCAGACAGACCCTGCTGCAGCGAAGGAGCTACAGTCATCATGTGCTTGATCTCCATAGGTCACCAGCCACTAGCATCTCAGGACTCCCCCAATATGGTCCATCGCAACCCACCACCAGTTCTGCTGAAGTAATTGGGGAAGTACCTCAGGGAAGTAAACCTTCTTTTAACAAGGCACTGTGAGTCGATACTTGGGTTAAGGTAAGAAGAAGAATAGGCCATTAAACTCCTGGAGCCTGGTCCCTCATTCAATTAGATCAGGGCTGATCTGTATTTTAACTGCATTTACCTGTCTTGATTCCATACCCCTTAATACCCTCGCTGAACAAAAATCTATCAATTTCAGTTTGAAATTTTCAATTGACCCCTCCCCGCCTTCGCAGCTTTCTGGGGAAGAGAGTTTGAGATTTACATCACCCTTTGTGTGAAGAAGTGCTCTGACACCAGGGGAGATCTCCCCAGTGTTGTGTCTTATTTGTACCCCTCAATTAAAATCACAAAAACAGATTATCCAGTCATTTATCACATTGCTGTCTGTTGGAGCTTGCTGTGCACAAATTGGCTGCCTTGTTTCCTACATTACAACAGTGACTACACTTTGAATGTATTTAATTGGTTGTAAAGCGTTTTGGGATGTCCGGTGGTCATGAAAGGTGCTATATAAATGCAAGTCTTTTTTTAATCACTTCTTGAATGGCCTAATTTGAAGGTTCTGCCCCCTTGTTCTGGACTCCCCCCACAAGAGGAAAACATTTCTTTCTATCTATCCTGCCAAATCGTTTAATCCTACTAAACACTTCAATTAGATCACCCTTTAATCTTCTATACTGGAGGGGATACAAGCCTGGTATATGCAAACTGTCCTTACAATTTATCCCCTTTATCCCCTGGTAATTTGCACAATACCTTAGCTCTCCAAGTTGATCCCAGATTCGTGGAAGGTTTTTGTTGTATGATCACTTTAAGAGTGATGTCCCTTGAAGAACTCAGTATGCTAATGAGCTAAGCACCAGGATGTAGTCATGTGACTAGAAGTCATACTCACGCTGCATACTTTGGATATCTCTGTAAATAACCATGCTCTCATTGTGGGGTGTATGACCCCGATCTTTTGTCCTACGTATAGTTGAGGTAGTTCTGCCCCTGCATGTCAGTGATCTTCATTCTCCCTTGTTTTTCAAGCAGTGTCTCCTGCATCTTGGAGAATTTGGACATGTGATGGCTTGGCAGAATCGTTCTCACCTGTCTGCCAAACATGATCTCTGCTGGTGATGGATAGCCCATATCCATAGATGTGGTTCTGAGGTGTAACATGGGAACATGAAAATCCTTTTTCGTTGTCCTACATCGCAGGATAAGCCAGAGGTATTGATTCTCTATAACCCCTCATTTCCAACTGCTATCAGTATTTTCGGAGCCTGCTTCTTGGGATCTGTAACTGCTTGGTATATGTAGTATAATTGCATTCTTTGTTGAAAAAGTTTGAACTCGGATAAGATATCAATGTCCTTCCAGATCATGCTGGGAAATTTGATATCCATCCTTCTTGAGAATTGCTGAAAATAGACACATGTTGTTGAAGCTTTTCATCTTGCACTCATCAGGACTCTGATTGGTCAAGGCATTTCCCTGAGGAATGAACCAGCGAATGGCTGTCACTTATTTTGTTCAGCTGAAACAGGTGCAATGTGGATACATTGTCAGGCAAACCACCGTTCCCTCCACCTGCTAAGACTGAGAGGCACACATTATTTCGCCACGTGAACATTAAACCTTAAAATTGCAAGCCCCTGACTGGAAAGACATTTGCATTGTACTGAGAGAGTTGATAAAATCAGGAATATTAATGCGAAACAGATGCCCGAAGAATTTGCAGTTGAAAGTTTGAAAGTACAGTTGTATTTAACTAATGGGAAATTTTAGACTTAAAAGAACGTAGGGTTGGAAACAGGTAGAGGGTGATGGGTTGCTGCAAAATTTCAATGGTCGAAATGTTAGAAGTATGCCACCAAGGTCAGAAATCTGTGGGTATATTGTTACATAAGAACATAAGAAATAGGAGCAAGAGTAGGCCATTCAGCCCCTCAAGCCTGCCCCGCCATTCAATAAGATCATGGCTGATCTGTCCCAGGCCTCAACTCTTCCGGGAGCGGAGCGGACCGGAACAGACCTGTGGGGAAAACGCCAGGAACGGAGACTATCAATCAACCACGAGGATCGAGGCCCAGTCTCTTACCTTCCGGGAGCGGAGCGGAGAGGACCGGAGCAGACCTGTGGGGAGAACGCCGGGAACGGATTGGAGAGTACCGGAGCGGACCTGTGGGGAGAACGCCGGGAGCAGAGAGGAGAGTACCGGAGCGGACCTGTGGGGAGAACGCCGGGAGCGGAGTGGAGAGGACCGTAGTGGACCTGTGGGGAGAACGCCGGGAACGGAGTGGAGAGTACCGGAGCGGACCTGTGGGGAGAACGCCGGGAGCGGAGTGGAGAGGACCGGAGCGGACCTGTGGGGAGAACGCCGGGAGCAGAGAGGAGAGTACCGGAGCGGACCTGTGGGGAGAACGCCGGGAGCGGAGTGGAGAGGACCGGAGCGGACCTGTGGGGAGAACGCCGGGAGCGAAGTGGAGAGTACCGGAGCGGACCTGTGGGGAGAACGCCGGGAGCAGAGAGGACCGGAGCGGACCTGTGGGGAGAACGCTGGGAGCGGAGTGGAGAGTACCGGAGAGGACCTGTGGGGAGAACACCAGGAGCAGAGAGGAGAGTACTGGAGCGGACCTGTGGGGAGAACGCCGGGAGCAGAGAGGACCGGAGCGGACCTGTGGGGAGAACGCCGGGAGCAGAGAGGACCGGAGCGGATCTATGGGGAGAATGCCGGGAGCGGAGTGGAGAGGACCGGAGTGGACCTGTGGGGAGAACGCTGGGAGCAGAGAGGAGAGTACTGGAGCGGACCTGTGGGGAGAACGCCGGGAGCGGAGTGGAGAGTACCGGAGCGGACCTGTGGGGAGAACGCCGGGAGTAGAGAGGAGAGTACTGGAGCGGACCTGTGGGGAGAACGCCGGGAGCGGACTGGAGAGGACCGGAGTGTACCTGTGGGGAGAACGCCGGGAGCAGAGACGACCGGAGCGGACCTGTGGGGAGAACGCCGGAAGCGGAGTGGAGAGTACTGGAGCGGACCTGTGGGGAGAACGCCGGGAGCGGAGTGGAGAGTACCGGAGCGGACCTGTGGGGAGAACGCCGGGAGCGGAGTGGAGAGGACCGGAGCGGACTTGTGGGGAGAATGCCGGGAGCGGAGTGGAGAGGACCGGAGTGTACCTGTGGGGAGAACGCCGGGAGCAGAGAGGACCGGAGCGGACCTGTGGGGCGAACGCTGGGAGCAGAGAGGACTGGAGCGGACCTGTGGGGAGAACGCCGGGAGTGGAGTGGAGTGTACCGGAGCGGACCTGTGGGGAGAACGCCGGGAGCAGAGAGGACTGGAGCGGACCTGTGGGGAGAATGCCGGGAGCGGAGTGGAGAGGACCGGAGCGGACCTGTGGGGAGAATGCCTGGAGCGGAGTGGAGAGGACCGGAGCGGACCTGTGGGGAGAACGCCGGGAGCAGAGAGGACTGGAGCGGACCTGTGGGGAGAACGCCGGGAGCGGAGTGGAGAGGACCGGAGCGGACCTGTGGGGAGAACGCCGGGAGTGGAGTGGAGTGTACCGGAGCGGACCTGTGGGGAGAACGCCGGGAGCAGAGAGGACCGGAGCGGACCTGTGGGGAGAACGCCGGGAGTGGAGTGGAGTGTACCGGAGCGGACCTGTGGGGAGAACGCCGGGAGCAGAGAGGACTGGAGCGGACCTGTGGGGAGAATGCCGGGAGCGGAGTGGAGAGGACCGGAGCGGACCTGTGGGGAGAACGCCGGGAGCGGAGTGGAGAGGACCGGAGCGGACCTGTGGGGAGAACGCCGGGAGCAGAGAGGACTGGAGCGGACCTGTGGGGAGAACGCCGGGAGCGGAGTGGAGAGGACCGGAGCGGACCTGTGGGGAGAACGCCGGGAGCGGAGTGGAGAGGACCGGAGCGGACCTGTGGGGAGAATGCCGGGAGCGGAGTGGAGAGGACCGGAGCGGACCTGTGGGGAGAATGCCGGGAGCGGAGTGGAGAGGACCGGAGCGGACCTGTGGGGAGAATGCTGGGAGCAGAGAGGACCGGAGCGGACCTGTGGGGAGAATGCCGGGAGCAGAGAGGACCGGAGCGGACCTGTGGGGAGAATGCCGGGAGCAGAGAGGACCGGAGCGGACCTGTGGGGAGAATGCCAGGAGCGGAGTGGAGAGGACCGGAGCGGACCTGTGGGGAGAATGCTGGGAGCAGAGAGGACCGGAGCGGACCTGTGGGGAGAATGCCGGGAGCAGAGAGGACCGGAGCGGACCTGTGGGGAGAATGCCGGGAGCGGAGTGGAGAGGACCGGAGCGGACCTGTGGGGAGAATGCCGGGAGCGGAGTGGAGAGGACCGGAGCGGACCTGTGGGGAGAATGCCGGGAGCAGAGAGGACCGGAGCTCTTCCAGCGCGCCGGAGTTTTGAAAAAAAAGGCAAACAGTGATGCCAGAGGAGGGCTGCAAGGTGATTGGTTGATGAATAGCAGCTGTTAGAATATCTTTTAAAAAAAGGGGAAAGTTGTTTTTTTTGTTGGAAAAAAAATCTCTGGTGATAAGGTGAGTGCTACTAAAGTGTTTTTTTTTAAGGACTTTAGATTGAAGTGGGTAGAACAAGGCCCCTAGTATAATTAGTATTTTTTTAAATTAAGGGAGTAACTAATTAACCTAAGGGTAAGTCATGGCAGGAGAGCTCTGCCCCGTGATATGCTCCTCCTGTGCTATGTGGGAATTCAGGGAAGCTTCCAGTGTCCCTGATGACCATGTGTGCAGGAAGTGTATCCATCTGCAGCTACTGACTACCTGCATTACGGAGCTGGAGCTGCGGGTGGATTCACTGTGGAGCATCCGCGATGCTGAGGACGTTCTGGATAGCACGTTTAGTGAGGTGGTCACACCGCAGGTAATGGCTGCACAGGCATAAAAGAGATGGGTGACCATCAAATGGAGTAGTAGGCGCAGGCAGGTAGTGCAGGAGTCCCCTGTGGCCATCCCCCTCTCAAACAGATATGCCGCTTTGGATACTGTTGGGGGTGATGACCTTTCAGGGGAAAGCAGCAACAGCCAAGTTCGTGGCACCATGGAGGGCTCTGCTGCACAGAAGGGGAGGAAAAGGGGTGTAAGAGCTATATTGATAGGGGATTCTATCGTAAAGGGTGCAGATAGGTGTTTCTGTGGCCACAAACGAGACTCCAGGATGGTATGTTGCCTCCCTGGTGCTAGGGTAAAGGATGTCTCGGAGCGGCTGCAGGACATTCTGAAAGGGGAGGGTGAGCAGCCAAAGGTTGTGGTCCATATTGGTACTAACGACATAGGCAGGAAAAGAGATGAGGTCCTGCAAAGTGAATATAGGGAGTTAGGCAGAAGGTTAAAAAGCAGGACCTCTAGGGTTGTAATCTCAGGATTACTCCCTGTGCCACGTGCTAGTGAGGGTAGGAATAGGAGGATTAGACAAATGAATGCGTAGCTGAAGAGCTGGTGTAGGCGGGAGGGCTTCAGCTACTTGGATACTTCAGCTACTCTTCTGGTGCAGAGGTGACCTGTACAAGAAGGACGGGTTGCACCTAAACTGGAGGGGGACCAACATCCTTGTGGGGAGGTTTGCTGGTACTACGCGGGAGGGTTTAAACTAGTCTTGCAGGGTGTTGGGACCCAAAGTAGTAGTCTCTCAGATGAGATAGTTGAGGCAAATGTAGAGGTTAAAGCAAGCAAGTCCAGTAGGCAGGCCGGGCAGGGGCAGGACAGGGAGTGTGGAAGGTCTGGTAGGCTAAACTGCATTTACTTTAATGCAAGAAGCCTTACAGGTAAGGCAGATGAACTCAGAGAATGGATCGGTACATGGGATTATGATATTATAGCTATTACGGAAACGTGGTTGAGGGATGGGCAGGACTGGCAGCTCAATGTTCCGGGGTACCGATGCTTCCGGCGTGACAGAGGTGGAGGTAAGAGAGGAGGGGGAGTTGCACTATTGATGAGGGAGAACATCACGGCAGTACTTAGAGAGAATATCCCGGGGGGAACGTCCAGTGAAGCCATATGGGTAGAACTTAGAAATAAGAAAGGGGTGATCACTTTGATGGGATTATACTATAGGCCCCCCCGCAATAGTCAGAGGGAAGTGGAGGAGCATATATGTAGGGAAATCACAGACAGGTGTAGGAATTGTAGGGTTGTAATAGTAGGTGATTTTAACTTCCCTAATATTGACTGGGACTGCCTTAGTGCTAAGGGATCAGATGGGGAAGAATTTGTTAAGTGTGTCCATGATCGTTTTCTGAAGCAGTATGTGGATGGCCCTACGAAAGAAGGGGCTACACTAGACCTCCTCTTAGGAAATGAGGATGGGTAGGTGGTTGAGGTGTCAGTGGGGGAGCACCTTGGGACCTTCATCAGCCGAGGCATTGAGTACAAGAGTTGGGACGTCATCTTACAGTAGTACATAATGTTGGTTAGGCTGCATTTGGAGAACTGTGTGCAGTTCTGGTCGCCACACTACAGGAAAGATGTGATTAAGCTAGAGAGGGTGCAGAAAAGATTCACAAGGATGTTGCCTGGTTTGGAGGGCTTGAGTTATCAAGAGAGATTGGATAGGCTGGGTCTGTTTTCCCTGGAGCGAAGGAGGCTGAGAGGGGACATGATAGAGGTATATAAAATTATGAGAGGCATAGATAGGGTAGATAGCCAGAGTCTGTTTCCCATGGTTGGGCTGACTAAAACTAGAAGGCATAGATTTAAGGTGAGAGGGAGGAGGTTTAAAGGGGATCAAAGGGGTAAATTTTTCACACGAAGAATAGTGGGTATCTGGAATGAGCTGCCTGAGGAGGGGGTGGAGGCAGGAACAGTAGCAACATTTAAGAGGCATCTGGACAGGTACTTGAATGAGCAAGGCATCGAGGGATATGGAATTAATGCAGGCAGGTGGGATTAGTATAGATAGGAATTATGGTCGGCATGGACGCGCTGGGCAGAAGGGCCTGTTTCTATGATGTACAACTCTATGACTCTATGACTCCTCTTTTGGGCCTGCTGCACATAACCCTCAACTCCCTGAGATTTCAAAAATCTATCTACCTCCACCTTAAATACATTTAGTGATCTAGCCTCCACAACTCTCTGAGGTAGAGAATTCCAGAGATTCACCACCCTCTGAGAGAAGAAATTCCTTCACATCTCAGTTTTAAATGTGTGACCCCTTATTCTGTAACTATGTCCCCTAGTTCGAGATTCCCCCACCAGTGGAAACGTATTCTCAACATCTACCCTGTCAAGCCCCCTTAGAATCTTATATGTTTCAATCAGATCACCTCTCATTCTTCTAAACTCCAATGAATAAAGGCCTAACCTGTTTAGCTGTTCTTGATAAGACAGCCCCTTCATCCAGGAATCAGCCTAGTGAACCTTTTCTGAACTGCCTCCAATGCTAGTATATCCTTCTTTAAATACAGGGACCAAAACTGTACACAGTACTCCAGTTGTGGCCTCACCAACACCCTGTACAGTTGTAACAGGACTTCCCTATTTTTAAACTCTAACCCCTTCGCAATAAAGGCCAAAATTTCATTTGTCTGCCTAATTATTTGGTGCAGCTGCATGCTAACTTTTTGTGTTTCATGTACAACAATACCCAGATCCCTCTGTACTGCAGTATTTTGTAGTCTTTCTCCATCTAAATAATAATCTGCCTTTTTATTCTTCCTACCAAAGTGGATGATCTCACATTTTCCCACATTGAACTCCATCTGCCAAGTTTTTGCCCACTCACTTAACCTATCTATATCCATTGTTGAGTAACAATTGAACACCTTTGAAACAGCAGTGTGCCTTCTTGTGACAGAATAATTCAGCTCAATTCACAGCACTGGCCCCAAAAATCTTTTTATTAATGTTTTATACGGTCGGTTCCAGATCTTGGATAGAATATTTTTAGTCCACGGATATTAGAGGACATCTCGGACTGAGGATTCTCAATATGATAAAGTGAATCACCAACTGGATTTCTAACTTTTGTAAATTCTTTTCTTTTGGGCCTCCTTATCTCGAGAGACAATGGATACGCGCCTGGAGGTGGTCAGTGGTTTGTGAAGCAGCGCCTGGAGTGGCCATAAAGGCCAATTCTGGAGTGACAGGCTCTTCCACAGGTGCTGCAGAGAAATTTGTTTGTTGGGGCTGTTGCACAGTTGGTTCTCCCCTTGCGCCTCTGTCTTTTTTCCTGCCAACTACTAAGTCTCTTCGACTCGCCACAATTTAGCCCTGTCTTTATGGCTGCCCGCCAGCTCTGGCGAATGCTGGCAACTGACTCCCACGACTTGTGATCAATGTCACACGATTTCATGTCGCGTTTGCAGACGTCTTTATAACGGAGACATGGACGGCCGGTGGGTCTGATACCAGTGGCGAGCTCGCTGTACAATGTGTCTTTGGGGATCCTGCCATCTTCCATGCGGCTCACATGGCCAAGCCATCTCAAGCGCCGCTGACTCAGTAGTGTGTATAAGCTGGGGATGTTGGCCGCTTCAAGGACTTCTGTGTTGGAGATATAGTCCTGCCACCTGATGCCAAGTATTCTCCGAAGGCAGCGAAGATGGAATGAATTGAGACGTCGCTCTTGGCTGGCATACGTTGTCCAGGCCTCGCTGCCGTAGAGCAAGGTACTGAGGACACAGGCCTGATACACTCGGATTTGTAAATAGCCATTCACTTAATATATTGTTACTGAAGCTGTGAGGCTACTACAGATTTGAATAATCCACGAGACAGGGTGAGTCCAGAACACATGGGCATAACCTGAAAATTAGAGCTCGGCCATTTAGGAGGGAAATCAGGAAACATGTCTTCACATAAAGGGTAGTGGAAATTTCAAACTCTTTCCATCCAAAAAGCTTATGAGGCTAGGGGTCAATTGACAATTTCAAAACTGAGCTTGATACTGTTAGACAAGGGTATTTAGGTTTCAGAACCAAAGCGAGTCGGTGATGTTAAGAGACAAACTAATTGAATGGTGGTACAGGCTCGAGGAGTTGAATGGCCTATTCTTACCCTTATTTAACCGGACAATTGTCGGACAGGGAGAGCTGGGGGAGAGTCAAAGGTCAAAAAGGTTGACCTTCATGTTTAATTTAAGGGGGTTAGGAATAATCGGGGTGCATTTTCTCAGTCATTCTCCCAATCTGTCTCCATAACTTCATGCAGAAATGGAGAGTTCACGTGAAGAATCCCAAAAGCAATTCACCCCCAGTTAGTCTCAGAGTGGGGGTTAGTCCATGAGACCTGGTAATGAAGTCAAACTGAGAGAGAGAACATTCTTTAAGCTAAATGCTGACAGTTTCAGAAAAACTACTGGTCACTAAAGAATTCTTAGCCCACGGACACTGTGTTGGTATTTTCCATGGTCTTAGTTTATACTTTGAATCTCACCCTGTTTGCATACTGCTTGCAAAATAAAAATCAGTTAGTTTAGAATTGGCCTTGTTTCACAGCAGTGCTCAAATTATCCTCTTTTGGAAGAAAACTATATTATAACAGTGACTACATTTCAAAAGTATTTCATTGGCTGCAAAGCACTTTGGGACATCCAAAGTTCATGAAAGGTGCTTTATAAATGCAAGTTCTTTTTTTATAAAAGGATGACGCATGAGGGCGTGTGTGAAATTACAGTATCTGTTTCACATTATTGGAGGTTATTTTTGTTACTCATCTAGGCTCAAGCTATGACTAGATGTTGGGCAGTGGAAGTAACCTCCTGATCATAAAACTGTAGGGTCCATTTACAATGCCAACAGTAACAACTTGCACATATATAGTTCCTTTACAATAATACAGTGTCCCAAGGTGCTTCACAATAGCGCTATCAGACAGGTGAGGTGAGAGTGACTGCCCTTGACATCAAGGCAGCATTTGACCGAGTATGGTATCAAGGAGCCCTAGCAAAACTGAGGTCAATGGGAATCAGGGGGAAAACCCTCCGCTGGTTGGAGTCATACCTAGCGCAAAGGAAGATGGTTGTGGTTGTTGGAGGTCAATCATCTGAGCTCAAGGGCATCACTGAAGGAGTTCCTCAGGGTAGTGTCCCAGGCCCAACCATCTTCAGCTGCTTCATCAATGACTTTCCTTCAGTCATAAGGGGATGTTCGCTGATGATTGCACAATGTTCAGCACCATTCGTGACTCCTCAGATACTGAAGCAGTCCATGTAGAAATGCAGCAAGACTTGGGCAATATCCAGGCTTGAGCTGATAAGTGGCAAGTAACATTTGCGCCACGCATGTGCCAGGAAATGACCATCTCAACAAGAGAGAATCTAACTATCTCCCTTGACATTCAATGGCATTACCATTGCTGAATCCCCCACTATCAACATCCTAGGGGCTACCATTGACCAGAAACTGAACTGGCGTAGCCATATAAATACCATGGCTACAAGAGCAAGTCAGAGGCTAGGAATCCTGAGGCGGTCCTAACCCCCCAAAGCCTATCCATCATCTACAAGGCACAAGTCAGGAGTGTGATGGAATACTCTCCACTTGCCTGGATGGGTGCAGCTCCAACAACACTCAAGAAGCTCGACACCATCTAGGACAAAGCAGCCCGCTTGATTGGCATCCCATCCACAAACATTCACTCCCTCCACCACCGATGCACAGTGGCAGCAGTGTGTACCATCTACAAGATGCACTGCAGCAATGCACCAAGGCTCCTTCGACAGCACCTTCCAAACCCGCGACTTCTACCAACTAGAAGGACAAGGGCAGCAAATGTATGGGAACACCACCACCTGCAAGTTCCCCTCCAAGTCACACACCATCATGACTTGGAACTATATCACTGTTCCTTCACTGTCACTGGGCCAAAATCCTGGAACTCCCTTCCTAATAGCACTGTGGGTGTATCTACCCCACATGGATTGCAGTGGTTTAAGAAGGCAGCTCACCACCATCTTCTCAAGGGCAATTAGGGATGGGCAATAAATGCTGGCCTGGCCAGCGACGCCACATCCCATGAATGAAATAAAAACATTTGACACCGAGATGCATGAGAAGGCATTAGGATAAGTGAGCAAAAGCTTGGTCAAAGAGGAAAGTTTTGAGGAGCCTCTTAAATGAGGCTTATGAGAGGTAGAGAGGTAGGCTGGTTTAGGGAGGGAATTGCAGAGCTTTGGGCCCAGGCAGCTGAAGGCACGACCGCCAATCATGGAGTGAAAAAAATTGGAGATGCAAAAGACGCCACAGTTGAAGTATAGATTTTTTGAAGGGTTGTAGGGCTGGTGGAAGTTACAGAGATAGGGAGAGGGGGAGGCCCTGGAGGGATTTTAAAGCAAAAATGAGAGGAATTGGTGAGCCTGCATCTGAGGGAATATCCAGTGCACACCCGAAATTTGTAACCCTAATCAGAAGCTGCAACCTTCTGACACCGCGACAGACACCAGTCAACGCTCTGCGACTGCAGCCTCCACAGCTGCACAGTCTCTAATTGCCCTGTGGATCTTAAACAGAAATAGCATAAATGACACCTTCGACAAAGACTTATCAGCACTAGATTTAATTGGCAGAACACAAGGGAATTCCTGTGACACCTTCCCTGCTGTGTGTTATCTCTAATTTTACTTCCAAGTGGAGAAACATGTGCCAATCTCCCAGGGGAGTACAACATTGCAGTCTTTGAGAGTTTATTTATATTATAGACCCTCTTCAGCAGTACTTATTGTCTGATACAAGAAACTTCTCTTACTGCGGGCCATCTTTTTCTCTGCTTTAACAATAGCACCAGAAGAGTGGTTCTCAAAGTGTGATCCACGGACCAATTGTGGTCTGCAAGGGTCCTCTAGGTGGTCCATGCGCTGGTCCAAAATGCAAGACATTGACGTGCAACACTACAGCCAAGGCCATACAAGAGAACAGGTCAGAACCCTCATCCCCACCCACTCATGTGACGTCATACCATCAGAGCGGATGCCCCATGCGTGACACGAGTCGTCATAAGTGCGAGGAAGAACAATGTAGTTTTAAAAGCAAGATTCCTATTAATGTTGATTTTGTTTGATTAATCTAGATGTAATCTAAATATTAATTTCTCAGAAGATTATTGTGATGATATAACATATATGAGAGTGTTTAAAATAAACCTGTTCTCTTGTAGTATTAATGTTTATAATATGGAAGTGTCTGTACTTTTGTTTCTGACATGAAGTAATAATCAAAAGTCGTGCCATTCTTCCCATTAACCTTGATTTTTTTTTTTGCATTGACAAGTGAAAGCGGGTGGGGTAGGACTGGTTGGTGATCCAAAGGGTCTTTTGCCCTGTCTACGTGGTCTGTGGAAGAAAAAGTTTGAGAACCCTGCACTAGAGTCATTTTTCTTCTGGAATTTCTTTATTTATATGAGGGAGTGCTGAATATTGATTAAATATATCTGTAATGCTCTGTATCCCATCTGCATTATCATTGTATTGAAATTAAGATATGTAACAAAGTCCCCTACTCTCCCATTCTTCCCAGGACATGAAAACGATGGGTGTTCTTTTCCTCCCCTCAGTCAGCACACTATCCAATAGCCTATAGGCTTTGAGACAACAGCAAATTGCATTTAATGAAGTAAAATGTCTCAAGGTGCGTCACAGGAGCGTTATTAAGTAAAATTTGGCATTGAACCAGATAAGGAGATATTATTAGAAAAGTCACAGATTATAAAATCTTTATGATCTGTGACTTTTCTAATATTTGTCAGCTCCGAAGAAGGGTCGCTGACCCGAAACGTTAACTCTGCTTCTCTTTCCACAGATGCTGCCAGACCTGCTGAGTGATTCCAGCATTTCTTGTTTTTGTTTCAGATTTCCAGCATCTGCAGTATTTTGCTTTTATTTAAGGAGATATTATAATGGGCTGAATTTTGTGCTGGAGGAAAGGCAACAGGCACCAGGCTGAAAAGATGGGGGATCCTGACCTCTGCCTCTTTTACACCACCAGCCCCCCCCTCCCCCCACCCCCAGAGTGATCCTCTGGTCTTTTTGTGTCAAAGGTCTAGGAGGCGGGATCCCCATCACTATAAAGACTTGAAAGGGACAGGGATCCCACCTCCAAGAGCTGCTGGTCAATCACCGGGCCGGCAGCTCAGCAGTATCGCAATGCCACCAGGAGTGCTGGCCAAATTCCCTTGTTGTCTATTTCATTGCCTTGTTTCCTCCGCCTTCCAAATTTTCTTCTCTCCCTTCTGAATCTACTCGCAGGTTTCAATCCTCCCACCAAGCTAACTTAACAGCATGAGCAAAACTCCCTGCGAGGATATTGGTCCCGGTCCTGTTGAGGTGTAACCCATCCAGCTTGTACAGGTCTCACCTCCCCAGAAGTGGTCCCAATGCCTCAGGAATCTAAAGCCCTCCCTTACGGAACCATCTCTCCAGCCACGTCTCCCTCAGCTCTATCTTCCTACTTCTGTACTCACTGGCATATGGCACCGGGAGTAATCAGGAGATTACTACCTTTAAAGTAATGCTATTCAGTCTCTCTCCCAGATCCCTAAACTCTGTTTTTAGGACCTCATCCCTCTTTCTGCCTATGTCATTGGTGTCGATATGGGCCACGACATCCTCCCCTCTCAGAATGTTCTGCAGCCACTGTGACATTCTTGACCCTGGCACCAGGGAGGAAACAAAGCACCCTGGAGTCATGTCTGTGGCCATAGAAGCATCTGTCTGTCCCCACACTATTGAATCCCCTAACAGTACTGCTCTTCCTTCCCCTCTGTGCAGCTGAGCCACCCATGTTACCCTGGACTCGGCTCTGCCTGCATTCCCCAGAGGAACCATCACTCTAACCAGTATTTCACAACTGAATACTGGTTGGATAGGGAGATACACAAAGGCGATCCCTGCACTCCCTGCGGTCGTCCTTGTCCTTCTGGTGTCATCCATTCCATCTCAGCCTGCACATTTTTAAGCTGTGGGTTGACCACCTCCAGAAATGTGTTATCCGCGAAGCTCTCGGCCCCATTGATGCCCCCTAGTGTCTCCAGCCGCAGCTCAAGCTCGGAAACCCGGAGCTTGAGCTGCTGTAGCTGGCGACATTTCCTGCACATGTGGTCATCCAGGCCAGGAGAAGCAACCAGGATTTTCCACGTGGCACAGGATGTACATTCCACAGGGCTGAAATTCCCTGCCATGCCTTTACTTTCTGGACTATTATCTAGAAACATTTACCAGCTATTCACCAATCAGCTCCTGCCCTGTTTGGGACACCACTGTTGCTGTTTTGCAGATGTTGCTTTTGTTGTTAGAGATTTCGCTGGAGGCCATGTGGGTTATTGACAAATGGAAGTTGGTGTGAGTTAGGATACAAGCAGCAGAAACCCAAGGCTGACAACTCCTAATTGCAACCTCTCATTTTATCTTGCCTTCCTCCTCCAGCCCAATAACCTGTCCTTTCAATTCTGGCCTCTTATACATCCCTGATTTCATTGTCCTACCATTGGGGGCTGGCCCAAAGTCCTGGACCTCCTGGACTCCCTACCCCTAACAGCAATGTTGGGAGAACCTTCACCAAATGGTACTGGAGTGGTTCAAGAAGGTGGCTCACTGCCACCTTCTCACCAGGGGTCGGCATTAAATGCTGACTTTGCCAGTGATGCCCAAGGATGGTTTAAAAAAAATGCCTGCTCAGTCTTACCAATGGTGGGGCCTTGCCTTGCACCTTGCTCATCTATTTATTTGGAGAATGTGGAGCCAGGAGGTGTTGATCCTGCTGCCAAGGCCCAGTGTTAGGCTTGGATGTGATAAACATAGGGAGAGAGGAAGTATTAATGGGATTGATCACCAGAGCCAGATGCAATGTATCCAAGGCTGTTAAAAGAAGCAAGAGAGGAAATAGCAGAGACTCCTCACTGGATACAGCTGTGTTGCCAGAGGATTGGAGAATTGCTATCATTGTACCTCTGTTTAAAAAGGGAGCGAAGGATAGACAGAATAATTACAGGCCAGTCAGTCTAACCTCAGTAGTGGGCAAATTTGTGGAATCTATTCTGAGAGACAGGATAAACTGTCACTTAGAAAGGCACAGGTTAATCAAGGATAGTCAGCATGGATGTGTTACGGGAAGATCTTGTTTGATCAACTTGATTGAATTTTTTGAAGTAACAAGGGAGATAGATGAGGGTAGTTCAGTTGATGTGGTCTACATGGATTTTAGCAAGGCTTTTGACCAGGTCCCACATGGCAGACTGGTTAAAAAAATAAAATCCCATGGGATCCAGGAAAATGCAGCAAGGAAGGCAGGAAGCAAAGGGTAATTGTTGATGGCTGTTTTAGCAACTGGAGGGCTGTTTCCAGTGGCATTCCACAGGGCTCAGTAGTGGGACCCCTGCTTTTTGTGGTATATGTTAACGATTTGGACATAAATGTAGGGGGCATGATCAAGATGTTTGCGGACGACACAGAGATTGGCCGTGTGGTAGATAGCGAGGAGGATAGCTGTAGGCGGCAGCAAGATATTGATGATCTGGTAAGATGGGCAGAAAAGTGGCAAATCAAATTCAACCTGGAGAAGTGTGAGGTGATGCATTTGGGGAGGTCAATCAAGGCAAAGGAATACATGATTAATGGGAAAATACTGAGAAATGTAAAGAAATTAAGGGACCTTGGAGTGAATGTCCACAGATCCCTGAAGGTAGCAGGACAGGTCAATAAAGTCAAGAAAGCATGTGGAATCCTTTCCTTTATTAGCTGAGGTATAGACTATAAGAGCAGGGAGGTTATGCTGGAACTGTATAACTCATTGGTTAGGCCACAACTTGAGTACTGTGTACAGTTCTGGTCACCTCATTACAGAAGGGATGTAATTGCACGAGAGAGGGTACAGAGGAGATTTATGAGGATGTTACAGGACTGGAAAAATGCAGCTATGAGGAAAGATTGGATAGGCTGGGGCTGTTCTCCTTGGATCAGAGAAGGCTGAGGGAAGATCTGATTGAAATGTACAAAATTTTGAGGGGCCTGGATAGAGCGGAGGTGAAGTGTCTATTCACTTCAGCAGAGAGGTCAGTGACGAGGGGGCATATATTTAAAGTGATTGGTGGAAAGATTAGAGGGGAGATGAGGAAAAACATTTTTTTACCCAGAGGGTGGTGGGATCTGGAACCCACTGCCTGAAAGGGTAGTTGAGGCAGAAACACTCAACTCATTCAAATTGAGGCTGGATATGCACCTCAAGTGCCGTAAGCTGCAGGGCTACGGACCAAATGCTGGAAGGTGGGATTAGAATAGATGGATCGTTTTTCAGCCGGCACAGACATGATGGGCCAAGTGGCCTCTTTCTGTGCCTTAAACTTTCTATGATTCTAGAGATTGGTATCCCCAGTGAGGGCTCCAAGAGTATAAGAAATAGGAGCAGGATTAGATCACATGGTTCCTACAGCCTGCTCTTTCAATCAATAAGATTCATGGCAGATCTTTTACAACAGCTTCACTTTCCTGCCCTACCCCATTATCCCTGGAAGCTGGTGGTAAGTCACTCCAATCCCAGGCGGTGAATCTGTTCTGAACATTGCCTTTAGGTAGGGTTCCCTTTCGTGATCCCCAAAGAAGGTAAACAAATCTCATGAATTGACCCCTTTATATCAGGAGGCCAAGAGGGAGAACTATACAGAGTCTCTGGCACGGGGAAGTGGGGGGGCAGGATGGGCAACCTCATACCACCTCTTCCACCTGTGCCAACCAGCCAGCAGTGTTTCTATCAACATCGGACAGGGGTGCGTCCATAGGGGTAGAGCATTCATACAACGGGCCACAGAGAATCGGCAACCCATTTTACAATCAATGAATCATACAATGATACAGCACAGAAAGAGGCCATTTGGCTCTTTGAAAGAACTGTCAAATTAAGCCTTCATAATTTTGAACACCTTTATTAAATCTCCCCTTAACCTTCGCTGCTGAAAGAAGGATAACTTCAGCTCCTCTAGCCTCTCCATGTGGTTGAAATCCCACATCCCTGATACTATTCTAGTAAATCTCCTCTGCATTCTCTTTCAGGCCTTGGCATCCTTGTTAAAAGAGTGGTGCCCAGAATTGGACATAACACTACAGTTGAGGCCGAACCAATTGATGTATAAAGGTTTAACATAACTTCCTTGCTTTTGTACTTTATACCTCTGTTTATAAAGTCAAGTATCCCATGTGCTTTGTCAGCAGCCTCCTCAACTGTCCTGCTCCCTTAAAGAATATGGGGTGGAGTCTAAACCAAGCTTTTGATCCACCCAAAACAAACATCTACCCCATTATGTTGTGTATGCCATGCAATTGCAGTGCCCTCTGCTTCCCGTGAGCTGGCAAACTCTGGCACCAGTGAGCAGGCCCCCAATGTAACTGCCAAGATCATAGCTCTGCATATTCTCAGCTCCCACACTTTGAGGTAGTCTCAGAAAGTAACAACAGCAGTTTAAGATCATTGCCATTTTAATCTGAACACAAGTAGTTTACAATGCATTAGAAAATTTATGCCAGCTATGCTAACATGTAATAACTCAGTGCTATTTATCATGCTGCACTTGTGCAACTGCTGATAGTTAGCTATCACCTCTATTATGTGCTGGATTTTATATATGGCCTAAATATGACTGCAGGTCCTCGAAATTCATTATTGATTTCAGAATTTAATGCTGAACTTACAATCAAACACTACTGCTGTCCCCTGCAGTGCAGTACAGTTCTCATTCTGAAACACATCATTGTGGTCAATAAAGTCCATCATAGTAAACCGTGAACCATCTCTTTACTTTCCCAATCTAGTTTACCAAAATTAAGGTCGGATTTACTGGAATAGAGAATTTCCAGAGGAATCTATCAAAAGCAGTTTATGAAGGTAAATGATAAAAAGATTTTTTCAGCTAGTAGATATATTGGTAACAAGAGAGCTGTTGTTGTTTCTCAGGCCTTCGTGCTCTGCCCTTGGAGAATACTGTAAAATAGTGGAAGGATTCATAGGTTGATTAAACAGTCTGACAGACTGTGATATGAATGCACCTTCCATGGTCATAACCATCCTTGAACAAACCAAGAGGACAGTTCATCCTTTAGATTGAGAGGATTTTATGAGCTCCCACAGCCCATACAATGAGACAGAGGGCCACTGACTTCCAGCTGACTTGAGTATCCCATTGGGTATCAACCCACATAAAGACTGTGGCTGCAAGAGCATTTGGTTGTCAGAGATTTCACTGGAGGCTCTCTCCCCAGCTTTAACTCCACGGTCGCTGCACTTAGACTTCACCCAAGTCTGCTGCTGCTGCTGCTGCTGCCACTGAACCTATCTGTATTATAGATAACGGCCTCCCTGCTCACTTAATTAATGCCTCTATGCTTCAGCTCTCAGGTCTTGCTGTCTCCTACTCCCTCATGTGGACTAGTCCTCATTTTGTAAAGGACCAAAAGAGCACCTCTTCCCTCACTGCGTCGAATTCCCCTAGTTAAGTGCTCTGTTGAAGTAATACTCTGTTGAGCAGGAGTCTGTGCTACTTACTTAAATCAGGGAGGAGGAGTGTGCAATATTAAATGAAATTAACATAGTGAGAGAGGAAGTATTAAGGGGTTTAACATCTTTGAAAATGGATAAATCTCCAGGCCTGAATGAAAACTACCCTAGGACTTTTAAAGAAAGCAAGAGAAGAAATAGCGCAGGCTCTGACCATCATTTTCCAATCTTCTCTGCCTACAGGTGTGGTGCCAGAGGACTGGAGGACAGCTAACATTGTACTATTGTTTAAAAAGTGAGGAAGGGATAGACCAAGTGTCATGAAGACCCACACCTGCCAAGAATGAGGCATATTAATTTTGTCAACTGAACATTAATTTTAAACTGTTGCTGGAGAGAAGAAATGACTTGTTTTACAAGCAATCACCAGGCACTTAGCTGGAGGACATTTGCATACTAAGAGACAGTGCTTGGAGAGACAATAAAGTTGCTCATTGATTCAATTAACAGAGATTGGGCTGGGCAATGGTGATCCACATCTTGTCGGGGTGAGAGACAACACTAGACGCCCCCCACCGAGAGCTTTGGATTCCATAAATGCAGGAGTGGTTAAGCCAGCTGGTCACATGACTAACCAGCTGGTCCAGGCTTTTTGAACCAGACACAGGACAGTTTGGGGTCAGACTGTAGATTGTAACTGAACCTGGTACAAGACAGCCTCTCACCTGGCTGGCTCTCTCTTGCTTTCTCACAAGCCTCCGGAGCCACTGAAGTTGCTTAAACCTCAGGAGAGAAAAGACTCCTACATCGGAACAAGTTAAAGCATGCACTGGGCCCCAACGAACAGCAAGACTTACCAGCATCCAAAGACTCCACATTGAACTTAAAGGATGGTAAATAACTACGAGATATTGCCTCAAACTTTTCCCCTTTATTCGTTCTACTTTTTTTGTCTCTATCTGCATGTGTTTATCGCGTAAGCATGCTTGCGTGGTCGCGTCGTGTACAAATAGTTGTTAACCGAATTAGAGTTTAAGACTAATAGACTTCCACCTTTCTTGTTTAAATCTAAGAAGACCTGTCTGATTTCTTTGCCTTACAATTGGAAAGTAGTGAAAAAGTATTCACTGAGGGGGGGCTAAAAACACGGTGCTTTTAAAATTAAACCCTGTTACGGTTAAACCAGGCAAAGGCTGAGAGGGAACCACTAGACCACTACCTTACCTAGTCATAACACCAAGTAACCAGAGAACAGTCAGCCTCATCTCGGTAGTGGGAAAATTATTGGATAAAGGTCTGAGGGACAGGATAAATCTTCATTTGGAAAGACAGGGGTTAGTCAAAGTCAATCAGCACAGATTTGTTAAGGGAAGGTCATATCTGACTGACATGATTGAACTTTTTTTAGGAGGTAACAAGGAGAGTCAATGAGGGTAGTGCATTTGATGTAGTCTATCTGGATTTTAACAAGGTCCCACATGGCAGACTGGCCACAAAAGTAAAAGCCCGTGGGATCCAAAACAAAGTGGCAAGTTCGATCCAGAATTGGCTCAGATGCAGGAAGCAAAGGGTAATGGTCAATGGATGTTTTTGTGACTGCTTTTTGTGGTATATATCAATGATCTGGACTTGAATGTAGTGGATATGAGTAAGAAGTTTACAGACAATACAAAAATAAGTCGTGTGGTTGATAATGAAGAAGAAAGCTGTTGACAGCAGGAAGATATCAATGAACTAGTCAGGTGGGCAGAACAGTGGCAAATGGAGTTCAATCTGGAGAATGTGAGGTAAAGCATTTGGGGAAGATTAACAAGGCAGGGGAATACACATGGTAGAAAATAGTAGAAAACTGACAAGTGTAGAGGTACAGAGGGACCTTAGAGTGCAGGTCCAGAGACCACTGAAGGTAGTTTGACAGATAGATAAGATGGTCAAGTAAGCACTTGGGATATTTCTCTTCATTAGTCAAGCAAGGAATATAAGAGCTGGGAGGTTATTCTGGAACAATATGAAATATTATTCAGGCCATAGCTGTAGTACTACATGCATTTCTGGTCACCGCACTATAGGAAAGATGTAATTGCACTAGACAGAGTAAGGAGGAGATTTATGAAGTTGTTGCCTGGATTGGAGAATTTTAGTTATGAGGAAGACTGGATAGACTAGGATTGTTTTCTTTGGAACAGAGGAGGCTGAGGGGAGACCTAATTGATATGTATAAAATGAAGGGGTCTAGATAGAGTGGATTGGAAGGCCCTATTCCCCTTGGTTGAGGGTAATGTAAGTAAGAGATAGGAGATTTAGAGGGGATTCGAGGGAATTTTGTTTTCACTCAGAGGGTGTTAAGGATCTGGAATTCACTGACTGAAAGGGTGGTAGAGGCAGAATCTCTCAAAACATTTAAAAAGTACTTGGTTATGCACTTTAAGTGCCGTAACCTACAAAGCTACAAACCGAGCTGGGAAGTGGGATCAGGCTGGATGGCTGCTTGACAGCCGCGCAGACACAATGGGCTGAATGGCCTCCTTCCATGCTGTAAAGTTCAGAGGCTGAGGATTCTGTGATGAATTAGTTATGTACCTGAAGAACATTAAAGAGTACAAAACCTTTGTAATGAATTTGACTAGCCTCTAATATCAAGCTCGGAGCAGCGTGGGGAGAATGGAACAATAATTGAGTTAAAAGCTGGCCAATGAATCCTGGCTTTACTCTTACTGTTTGGGAGAAGAGTGTTTACAAGCAGAAACATTTTTATCAGTTCTTTTACAAGAGTTCTAGCCGTGGATAGTGATAAGAGGGACAACCTTTTGTATGTTTTATTGGACAATTATATTATACTTCACATTGATGTAAAATGTGCAGGATAACACTTGTGCAAATCAACCCAATCCAATTTAGGTGAGGAGATAAATTAAACAATTACTGCAATCAGCATTTTATATACTGCTCCTGACATAACAGATGAGGAGGAAGTGGGTAGGCAGTAAGCAGGTATAGTTCCATGCTGACTGCAGTTGTAGGATGGGCATAGTTGAGCCAAATGACCTACTTCTGTGTGAGAAATTCCATTGTAATAATTGCAATTGGTGAGCAAGTGTCTACCTGGGAACTATTTCAAATGGCATTTTGACCTTTTGAGGTTCACAAGGAGCCAACTCTGCTGTATCAATGGCATTTACTGATGTTTGGACACTTGTAGACGTCTATTTCTCGATCTGGAGAGTGACGCACAGCTGGCAGTATAACTTGGTTCTGCTAGCTGTGTATTGCTGTTGGCCTCAGATGCTACCAGTGGCAGATCTGTCCTCTTACTGTGGTAAAAGGCACGAGGCAGAGTCTTGTTTCGTCTTTATATTTACTGGGGAATGTGTTGATAGAACAGCATGAAATGCTGTCAAACTTAAATCTATTATCAGTACCCAGGAGGAAGAAATAATTAGCTTCTGGTAGAATGTTTAGCAGCAGAAACTTCTTGAAAACAGAAAAGGAAACCCTGTGATTTCACGAATTATTCTTCTAAATTGAGCATAAAAACCATTGGCAGTTGTAGGGGACAGGAACAAAGACGTGGAAGCAAGCTATACAGTAAATCATAATATTTACTACTGTTTTGATGAACTTTGGTCTCGAATGGCGTGTCTGCATCTCCATTGCTAAAAATTTGAAGCAAGCTCTGTTACCTTTTCTGCCTTTTCCTTTCGGCTCAAGAGGCCAGATTTTGTTGTAGCAAGATATCTAATGGCATCCACTATTTTTTAGACTTGCCCCTGCACCCTTCAGCCCAAAGAAATGTTCGCCCACAAAGTTGAAGAAACAATGAACTGATAGCAGTGCAGCGAGGGAAATATAGGGCAATGTGGACACTGAGTGAATAGGATAACCAACACAGTATCTCCTTAACCAATGAGATTTCTTTTTTTTTTCTTTTGGGCCTCCTTATCTCGAGAGACAATGGATACGCGCCTGGAGGTGGTCAGTGGTTTGTGAAGCAGCGCCTGGAGTGGCTATAAAGGCCAATTCTGGAGTGACAGGCTCTTCCACAGGTGCTGCAGAGAAATTTGTTTGTTGGGGCTGTTGCACAGTTGGCTCTCCCCTTGCGCCTCTGTCCTTTTTCCTGCCAACTACTAAGTCTCTTCGACTCGCCACAATTTAGCCCTGTCTTTATGGCTGCCCGCCAGCTCTGGCGAATGCTGGCAACTGACTCCCACGACTTGTGATCAATGTCACACGATTTCATGTCGCGTTTGCAGACGTCTTTATAACGGAGACATGGACGGCCGGTGGGTCTGATACCAGTGGCGAGCTCGCTGTACAATGTGTCTTTGGGGATCCTGCCATCTTCCATGCGGCTCACATGGCCAAGCCATCTCAAGCGCCGCTGACTCAGTAGTGTGTATAAGCTGGGGGTGTTGGCCGCTTCAAGGACTTCTGTGTTGGAGATATAGTCCTGCCACCTGATGCCAAGTATTCTCCGAAGGCAGCGAAGATGGAATGAATTGAGACGTCGCTCTTGGCTGGCATACGTTGTCCAGGCCTCGCTGCCGTAGAGCAAGGTACTGAGGACACAGGCCTGATACACTCGGACTTTTGTGTTCCGTGTCAGTGCGCCATTTTCCCACACTCTCTTGGCCAGTCTGGACATAGCAGTGGAAGCCTTACCCATGCGCTTGTTGATTTCTGCATCTAGAGACAGGTTACTGGTGATAGTTGAGCCTAGGTAGGTGAACTCTTGAACCACTTCCAGAGCGTGGTCGCCAATATTGATGGATGGAGCATTTCTGACATCCTGCCCCATGATGTTCGTTTTCTTGAGGCTGATGGTTAGGCCAAATTCATTTGGCCTAAAATGAGATTTAAGGATTGGTAAATAAATAGCAGAAAGAACTGAGACTGAGACTGAATTAAAAGGGGTGAACTCAATGTCAAATCAGGTACAGAGAGAGAAATAAAGAGAGAGAAAGATAGATTGGATTAATAGAGAGAAAAAAGAGACAGAAAGGAAAAATAAGGTGCTGTACCATTCACACATAAATAACTGCGAGCATCATTACCTCATGTGATTTTGGCCCATTAATGTTGAAGTCTGGATCAAGCCAAGTCTAATTAAAAGTTCAATCCTGATCCGCTATCTGAGGAAGATCCTTAACACCTCCCACAGTTCTAACTAAGTTATATCAAGAAAACATGCTATGCTGAATGTGGACTTTTAATTCATTGATTGGAAACCTACATTAAACTTTTAAAAAGAAAAGTTAGAATTTAACTTAAAAAAAAACTGGCAGTTAAGATGGCCACCACAGTTTGCATTAAACTACCTCACATTCCAAGACATCGAAGTGGAGATGCATGTCTAAAAAGCTCCCATCAGGACAATGGCGGAACAGTTGAGTAAATTTTCCAGTATCACCCTTGTTAGCAGGACATTCAAAGCCATCTTGGAGCATTCACCAGTAGGGATGTACCTCCAGGGGGGAAACATTGAAACAATACAACCTGAGATAAATATGGGATTCATAGATTTTGGACCTCATTAAAGAAAAACAGATACTGAGAGAACCATGTGACAGTCCTCCTAGGCTGTATGAACTTGGAGTTTTTTTGTTACATTCAGCAGTTAAGTTTTGAGAGCTAATCAGTGCAGGACACCAGTGTGGCTGTGTGTCTCTCTCTATCTCTTTCTCCAGGTAATATTGCAAGTTCCAATACTTGTCTGTGACTATGGAACATCCAAGTCTACCATTAATACAGATAACCAATATCACTATCTCCAAGAAAACCCTGAACCAGCTGGGCCAGCTGCAATACACATTTACCAGCCAGAGACTTCAAGATCACAACTTCAGCCTGAAGACAACTGAATTACCAGATCCCATGGACTGTATATTATTTTTATTTGTTCTGGACTCTAATCCCCAACTCAAACTATTCCTCATCAGTCTGTAACCTATTTGTGCGTGTATAATTCTCATGTGTGTGAAAGCCGGAGCGCAGTTTATTATTTACAATTAGATCGGGTTTAGAATTGAAATACAATAAACTAATCTCTTTCTTGCTTAAACTCAAGAAAACCTGTCTGATTTTTTTTTTGACCACAGCACAAAAAGGATTAAACACTCACTGTATTGGTAAGCACATTCACTATTTAAAAAGGAATAAACCCTGTTGCGGTCAAACAAGGAAAGGGACAAGAAGGGAGCCTTTCGACCTCTCCTCATCTGATTGTAACAGTTGTAAGAAGCTTGCTCTTTGATAGTGATCCTTCTTTTGCTTCTAGACTCCAGTCCATTTCTTCCCAAACTTCCTTGACGTTCTCTGTTTTGTGAGCACTCTTATGCTATTTACTCCTCTGAACTTCCTGATCTTCCTCCGAAGCACCAATAATGTCATTCCACACTGTTTAACTTGTCCCTGCGCCCTCACTGTATTTAAATTAAGTCCCATTGCATCATCGCCTACTTTAACTTATCTTCCTGGGACCACCAGAATTGCAGAAATCCATCTCTCCCTCAGTCTTCTCTTCCTCCCATGGTCCACAAACTTTTAAAACTCAAGCTAACTGTCACACAACCCCCTGCTGCCTAATTAATCTCATCCCCTCTCCTCTTCTTCATCTTTACAATAACAACTTGCACTTTTGTACATAGAATTTACTGCACAGAAACAGGCGATTTGGTGTTTATACTCCACTTGAGCCTCCTCCCATCTTTCAGCATCTCACTCAATCAGCTTAAGCCTCTATTCCCTTCTCCCTTATGTTTATCCAGCTTCCCCTTAAATGCATCTAAACTATTCACCTCAACCACTCCCTATGGCAGCAAGTTCCACATTCTCACCACTCTCTGACGAAAAAACAATTCTTCTGAATTCCCTATTTAATTCCTTGGTGACCACGTTATATTGATGGACTCTAGTTTCGCTCTTCCCCACAAAATGGAACATTCTCTCTACATCTATTCTATCAAAATCTTTTGTAATTTTAGGTATCTCTACTAGGTCACCCCTCAGCCGTCTCTTGTTGAGAGAATAGAGACCCAACCTGTTCATCCTTTCCTGAGCTTGTGTCGTGAATGTGCTTCCATTATTAATATTTTTTGAGGACTTGTGTTCAAAGACTATGGAAAATACCTGAGGAGAGGCTGGACTTGTTTATTTTAAAAGGGTCACTGGAAGGATATTTGGGACTTTGTTTAAAAAACAAGCACTAACTGGAAGTCACATGTCTTAAGCTAAATAAACAGCAGGAGCCTTGCTGGCTATTGGAGTTGGTTACAGAGAGGTCACATGTCTGGGTTTATGGCTCAGGAGATATAGTTTCATTTTGGACTGTTTGAATGAGCAGTTGGTGTGTATCCTGCAAGAGAGAAGCTACCCAACTTATCCTTTGCCACCTTTGTCAAAAAAATCTTCTGAGAATCCAGTGTGACAGCTGAATCCACTGAGGCAGTAATTCTCCCGAAAAGCCTGCAAGACTACTCCTCGATGTGTCCTGAACAGATCTGCTCCAGAAAGATCCCAGTGACTACGTGTACCCAGACTCCAGACTGAAAGTCACCTGGAACATTTCACATTTTTTTTTTAGAACATTACAGCGCAGTACAGGCCCTTCGGCCCTCGATGTTGCGCCGACCTGTGAAACCATCTGACCTACACTATTCCATTTTAATCCATATGTCTATCCAATGACCACTTAAATGCCCTTAAAGTTGGCGAGTCTACTACTGCTGCAGGCAGGGCGTTCCACGCCCCTACTACTCTCTGAGTAAAGAAACTACCTCTGACATCTGTCCTATATCTTTCACCCCTCAACTTAAAGCTATGTCCCCTCGTGTTTGCCATCATCATCCGAGGAAAAAGATTCTCACTATCCACCCTAACTAACCCTCTGATTATCTTGTATGTCTCTATTAAGTCACCTCTCCTCCTCCTTCTCTCTAACGAAAACAACCTCAAGTCCCTCAGCCTTTCCTCGTAAGACCTTCCCTCCATACCAGGCAACATCCTAGTAAATCTCCTCTGCACCCTTTCCAAAGCTTCCACATCCTTCCTATAATGCGGTGACCAGAACTGCACGCAATACTCAAGGTGTGGCCTCACCAGAGTTTTGTACAGCTGCATCATGACCTCATGGCTCCGAAACTCGATCCCCCTACTAATAAAAGCTAACACACCATATGCCTTCTTAACAGCCCTATTAACCTGGGTAGCAACCTTCAGGGATTTATGCACCTGGACACCAAGATCTCTCTGTTCATCTACACTACCAAGAATCTTCCCATTAGCCCAGTACTCTGCATTCCTGTTACTCCTTCCAAAGTGAATCACCTCGCATTTTTCCGCATTAAACTCCATTTGCCATCTCTCAGCCCAGCTCTGCAGCCTACCTATGTCCCTCTGTACCCTACAACATCCTTCGGCACTATCCACAACTCCACCGACCTTAGTGTCATCCGCAAATTTACTAACCCACCCTTCTACACCCTCTTCCAGGTCATTTATAAAAATGACAAACAGCAGTGGCCCCAAAACAGATCCTTGCGGTACACCACTAATAACTAAACTCCAGGATGAACATTTGCCATCAACCACCACCCTCTGTCTTCTTTCAGCTAGCCAATTTCTGATCCAAAGCTCTAAATCACCTTCAACCCCATACTTCCGTATTTTCTGCAATAGCCTATCGTGGGGAACCTTATCAAACGCCTTACTGAAATCCATATCCACCACATCCACTGCTTTACCCTCATCCACCTGTTTGGTCACCTTCTCGAAAAATTCAATAAGGTTTGTGAGGCACGACCTACCCGTCACAAACTTTTATCCTTTTAATCTTCAAGAATTAACAATATTTGGCCAAAGTATTTTTGTTTTTGTGAAGTTGATCTCTGCAGAGAAAGCTTCTTTATTTTTTCTTTAACCGGTGCGTGTGTGCGTGTGTGCTGGGTTATTTAGAAGGGAATATATTTGTACTTTCATATTTCACCCTGCGTGTTAATAAGCTTTGCATCTTTATTGAATAACCTTTGTTTTACAATAAATTAATTACCTTATTATTTATTAAAGAAACTTGGTTGGCGAATTTTTATTCTGAAACTAATATAGATGAAGTATATAATTGGCCGCATCAGTAACTGGGGAAAACATTTAAATATATGTTGTGACCAGTGGAGTAGTGGAAGCAGAGAAAGACAGTGCATTCCTCCAACCTCAGTTGTAACACTTGCTTAACATGGTGAAATGCCCCAAGACAGGAATGTAATCAGACACAAAAAAATCTTCGACCGAGCCAAAGTAGGAGACATTAGGACAGGTGACAAAAAGCTTTGATCAAAGAGCTAAGTTTGAAGCAATACCTTAAAGGAGGAGCGAGAGGTGGAGAATTATGTCCTGCATTATGGATTGTGATCTTTCATCTAGGCTCCTCAAAAATAAATACAAATTACAGTGTAAAGCAGAAGAGTTCTCCAATATTTTCTCAATGAAAATATCTTTGAATTACACTTTGAGCTTATGAAGAATTGAAGCATAATTTTGCTTGCTCCTGGAACTGGAATGGAGCCTTGCTAGAGGGCAGCATGGGTTGGAACTGGGCTATAATTGTCTAAGGCTCATTCTGCGACCCATGTTTCCTTTTGATTGGAACTGGAGCTTCACAAAATAATCCTTTTAACTGAAATTCCTTTGTTATGTTAGTGCAGTTGTTAATCTGTTAAAATAATCAGCAAATACATTTTAGATATACTAGTTAAACATTTGTACAATAACATCTTAGAGCATTATTTCAAAATCAAAGTTTACTTGTGAAATTATGCTCCCTGCGCACTTTGCTAGAGTGTCATTTTTTCACACAATGCTTTAGAGAAGGGGTAAGTTAAGAGGTACTCTGTCCTCTTGTTGACTAATGATAAAGGAAGAGCTTGTATTTCTAAAGTACCTTTCAAATTTTCAAGCATTTCACAGTCAATAATTTACTTTGGAAATGTAGTCACTTTTGTTATGTAGGTAAACATAGCAGCCAACTTGTGCCTCGCAAGACCCAATAGACAGCGTAGAGACAAATGCTTCATTAATCTGATTTGGTTGATCGCTGAATGTTGGCCAGGATATTAGGAGAAGGTTCCTGCTGTTCCCAGAATAGTGTCATAGGATCTTTGGCCTGAACAGCACATCTGAAACTCATCACCTCTGACAGTGCATCACCCCTTAGTACCACATTGAAATATCAGTCGCAATTATGTGCAGGATCTATTAGTATCAAAATAACAACTGTGGCTGACCCTGAAAAAAAAACTATCAAATATTACATTAAAATACATTGGTCCCAAAATTACAATGGTTTGGTAGCATGAAAACCCAATGGACCTAACTGGAGGAGTCCAAATTTGAGTCTTAGAGTGAATAAACCCATTTTATTCCACCTTTAAATTCTATCCTAAATTCCATTCGAGGTCAGTGAGTGGAAGGTGCAGCTAAGGTGCAGCCATTCAAATGATAAATTTGGATCAGGATGATGTAATCAGTCTTAAATTCTAACATTCCAGGATCTGCTGATCGAACTAACATCACCATAACAGAGGGGTTGGATACATCATGCCCCTCCATCAATGACTCACCTCTAAATCAGAAGGTTGTGGGTTCAAGACCCACTCTGCAGATCTGAGCACATAATCCAGACTGACACTTCCAGTACAGCACTGAGGGAGTGCTGCCCAGTTGAAGGTGCTGTCTTTCAGATCAGACATTAAACTGAGGCCCTGTCTGCCTTGCCAGGTGGGTGTGAAAGATCCTTTGTTACTATTATGGAAAAGATCAGGTAAGTCCTCCCCAGAGTCCTGACTAAAAATTATCCCTCAACCAACATCTCTAAAAAAGATGATCTGGTCATGCTGTTCATGGGATCTTCCTGTGCACAAATTGGCTGCTGCGTGTCTTATGTTACAGTGACTCCACTTCAAAAGTACTTTATTGGCTGTTAAGTACTAGTCTTTCTTTCCAATAAAGTGTGTCTCGTCATTCAATGGCCACCAAAGCTACGAAAATGCAATATCTGCAATGTATTTGAGACTTTCTAAGTTTCAAAAGAAATTAATGCTCAACACAGAACCAATGATAATCTATCAGAGGATAGCTATTCACAAGAGAGGATTCTTGATTAGATCAGAGTCTTGCTCCAAATCCTTTAAGACTCCAACTGCATCTTTGCATTTCAGCTGAAAAATAATCCATTACAACTTTCCATTTTCTTTCGAGTGTGTGCTAAACAGAAGCATTCCCTGCAGTCATTAATTCTCTGTAAGTTGGGTTTTGTTGTATTAAGTATTGTACTTTCACAGAATAGAATTCTCAAATCACTATGAAAATAGTGATGGAATTCCTAATAGGTTAAAAGTAGTCTATACATGAGCCTAGCCTTCTGGGAGAAAAACTGTAAAGCAAGTGCAGCAGAATTCTGCACATATTTTTAAAGAAGGAACTTGTATTTTTTTATAATACCTTTCACATCCTCATGATGTCCCGAAGTGCCTCACAGACAATGAATTACTGAAAGTGCAATGATTACTGTTATGTACAAAAATACAACTGTCAATTTACTCAAAGCAATATCTCACAAACAGCAGTGAGATAAAGGACCACGTCATCTTTTCAGGTGGTGTTGGTTGAAGGGTAAATGTTGGCCAGGACACCAGGGACTGGATTTTCATTCCGGGGGTGTGAAGCAGACGTCGGGACTATTTCTGGGACCTGATCCCAGCCTCGGTGGGGGACGGGGGAGAAGCAATCACATCCCTCGATTTTCACATGGGAAGACTGTTCATTGGCTAGAGAGAAGGTTTGGTGGCTAATTAGTGGCCAAGGTGGGTGGGGGGGGGGGGGGGGGGGAGGAATGAGGGAGGGTAAGGAATGGAGGTGGGGCTGAAAGACAGCAGGCCCGATTTAAACCCACCAAAGCAGCCATTACTGTGGCTGCCATTTCACTGAATTATTTGCTGGAATAAAGATGGAGCAGGCAGGGAAGAGCCTCGAGCCCGGGGCAGGGCTGCCCCTCAATTTGCAGATGCTGACCTGGAGATCCTCCTCGAGGCAGTGAGGGATAGAAAGTAGGTTCTCTTCCTGGAGGGTGGCAGAAGGAGGCTCCCCTCCCAGACTAAGCCGGCCTGCATCAAGGTTGCCGACACAGTCAGCAGACAGAGTGTGAGGCGCAGAAACAGAGTCCAGTGCAGAAAGAGGTTCAATTACCTTATTCGCTCTGGCAAGGTGAGTGTAATGCCAGACCCTCAGGACAAGCCTCTGGGTAGTCACCCTCCAGCAGACACTCCAGCTGAGGAGCCTGAGGCCACATGCTGCTCCTGAACATGGGAGGAATGTGTGTCCAGGGTACTTACTGATCCCTCAGCAAAGCTCAGAGCCATAGTGCTCTGAGGACCTGCCAGCACTGATACATGCAGCTTCTAATGTATATGAGCCACTGACATTGGCCATAGAGGTCAGCAATAATTTATCTCTTTTGTTTTTGTCCTTGCAGGAGAAACAAGCACATAATGCCCATGAGATGGCTCAGACTGGAGGAGGGGTCCCCTACCGAGATGTCGTCACCTCAATGGAAGAGCGAGCCATGGAGATTGCCAGACTTGCTGGCAAAGAGCAAATCTGGGAAGTTGAGACTGGCATCCCTGGTGGAGATGGTGAGTAGAGACTGCAATGTGTATATTAAGAGGGTGCATTGCACCCCCACCCTGTTTGACAGTATGCCAAAGACTGAGCTGCATTGGAAAGCCTCAGTAGAAGCTTCCGCTTTCCAAGATTAGTTCTCATGATCTCTCCTTGTGTCTCCCACAGGTGCTGACATTGAGGCGCGAAGACCAATTCCTGCACCATCACTGGGCCAAGTGCTGCTGGAGCAGAGCTTAGATCAAGCACTGTCACACCTTACAAACACACCCTCCACCAGCACAGATACTCAGTGGGTCCTCACGGCTGTTTATATAGGGTGGCACTGGCTAATGAGTATGGTGCCAGTGCAGGAGGAAGTGCCAGGGACAGGGGCAGATGTGGGTAGTCCCCCTCGAAAATGGAAAACAGGCACAGCCCTGCTCAGCTGGTCACAGACACAGGGCCTCAAGAGTCACTGGAAAGGAGGCTCTATCGAGACCAGCAGCAGCAGATTTGCTCCCACATGTCAGAGTTCCCTGAAGCAGCGCGGGGTCATGGGCAGAGAATGGAGGAGTCCATCCAGCTCATGTGCATGACCATGAATCCAGGCTCTGAGCGCATGAGCTCCTCCATTGAGAGAGCAGCGACCTCATGGAGAGTCATATGTGAGAGCACTCGGAGTGCATGCAGGAACCGTTCACTGGCATTCACAGGATGCATGTCACACTGTGTAGCCTTGACCAGTCAGTGGTAGCAATAGAGCAGGGATGTCTGGAGGGGATGCCAGCTGCGCCCCTCATTGGGCGTCAGTTGATGCCTTGATGTGGGTACAATGGATGATGACCCGCAAACAGTGGGAATCCAGCATTGGAGGTGAATCCCACTGCCCTCTGTCTCTGTGAGACCCCATTTGTCTGGAATTGTATGTATCATTGACCTGTGAGATGACGCGGTGTGCAGCCATTTGTGAGACACCACCAAGTGCCACAGCTGATCCTCACAATGAATCAAAGGTGAAGAAGTTCAAGGCCACAGTTACTTTGCTGACTTCTGACAGAGCACGACGAGCAGTGCTGCGAGTATGAGGCCTTCGGTGATGAGGGCACAAATCTCTGTGACCATCTACCTTGAGAGGCATAGTCTCCTCCAGCACTTGTTCTTGGTCATCTTAAAGTAGATCCATCTTCAGCAGTAAATCCGATGCTGCGAGTATTACCTCTGCTGCCTTCCTGCCCCTTGTCCCTCTCCTCTACCCTCCTGATGCCCGGGGCTCTGCCCGTCCTATGGAGGATGTCGCTCTTCCTCACCACTGGACCCAAAATCTGAGAGTCGTGCTCCCATTGCCAGCTGCTGCCTTCCTTGTTCTCCGGTGGCCTCCTAATTCTGTTTGGAAGCCTTGACCCCCCCTTCTTTTATGAAACCACAATGTCAGCAGGGTGACAACCCGTGCATTGCCAAAGCCACTTACTGACCACTCTCCCTACAACCTGTGCTGACCCAATGGCATCTGTGTGCCAATGGCTGAGTCCCTTTCTGTGCTGTTCTCCCTTTCAAGGGGCCCAGCTGATTCCCTGGGCCGGCCATGACTTGCTCCATTCAACAGGTCTGCCCCTGGTCCAGCATGCAACCCATGCAACCCTGTCAAAATCTGAACATGACCCTCACTGGGATGTAAATGAGCTCTTTGATTACCTGAATTACTGTTATGAGTAATGAAACTCAGTTGGCGCCGATATTTTCATCCCACACCCGCTTTTGTTCCTGTACCCAGCAGGACCTAAAAATCCAACCCCAAATGAAATCTGAAATACAAAACAGAAAATTCTGGAAATACTCAGCAGGTCAGGCAGAAGCTGTGTAGTGAGTGTTATAGACTGATGGGAAATGGTGTGGCTGATTTCCACTTTTCACCTAAACAACAGGTTTTCTCCTAGGTTAAAAAGAAAGATAAACATTTATTTTTACACAATAACCAAAAAATATTTGCGACCTCACCCACTCACACATACATATACACAAGAAAAGATAGAGACTAGAGGGTAGCATGCAATTAGAGTCCAATTGCTTGAAAAACCTTTAGAAGCTTTTCGCGAGGAAGTCTTTCAGCGGTGCAGGTCTGAATGCTCATTGTCTTGAAAAGGAAGAAGTGTTGTAGGCTCCTTGTGGTTTAGCCTCAATCCAAAGTCGGTGGCGGAAATTCTGATTCATTTTTGCAGATGGGGAATTCCAAAGTCATCTTGCAATTTCTCTGCTGCAGTAGTTAAATGATAGCCTGCATTGTCTCATCGCTGTTCTGGCTGGAAGAGGACTTTCTCTGGCTGTTCTGCCTCTCTCTCTTCAGAGAGATACCTTTTAAGGTAGAAACTTGTCAGGTTGGAGTGTTGGTCAGGTGACGAAGGGCTCTCTCCCGTGGGGTGATTCAAACAGCCTTCCAGGATATGGGAACCATTGTTACATGATGGCATCTGAATGTGGTCCATTCTGAAAAATAGGTGTCATTTCACGCCTATTATTTTGGCCTTGGCTTCAGAGTCAGTCTATCTGCAAAAGTCTTTGTTAGCTCCATTTTTGCAGATAGGAGTTGTTAACATGGGATGTGCTGTTTTCCATTTCAATGTGTTTTCCCCAAAGCTAATTCAGACGTGGATAATGGGTTTCGTCTTCAACAAACAAATATGTTTATTGGCAGTACAGGGATGGGGGGAGGGGGGTCACCAGACCTCGAGTCCATCTTGCCTGTAGCACAAATATGTCCATTTTTTTTGGAGTTCAGTACAACAGTTGACTGTAATTTCATAATTTCTCCAGTTCGTTTCATATTTCATCACTGTTCCCTCCGTGAGCGTGACAAGAGAAATGGAGTTAACATTTCAGGTCAATGATCTTTCAGCAAAACCCAACAGTTAGGGAAAAAAGCTCCAGAAATTGGTGTTTTTTTTTCAATAGAACAGTGAGGGATGAAGGAGGATTGAGCAGACACTTTTAAAGTGATGAAAGACTATGAGAGGCAACAAAAATTGTTTCCATTGGTTGAATCAACCCAGGGTTATGACGAGAGGAACAGAGAGGGGAAATTAGGGGAAATGTTTTTGCACAGAGAGTTAGCAGAAGATGGAAAGGCTGAAAATGAATATGGACAGAACTGCTTCTGTGGCTCGTCATATCACACGCCCGATATTCAGCTCTTGGAGAATAGAACGAATGACTAATGTGATACCATCTGGGAGGAAAAAAGAAAAACTTATATTTATGTAGCGCCTTTCACAATCTCAGGACATCCCAAAGTGTTCTACAGCCGCTGTAGTGCTCAAATGGGTGCACTGTTATAAGGTAGGAAATGCAGCAGCCAATTTGAGCACAGCAAGCTCCCACCAACACCAATGTGATAATCTGTTTAAATGATGTTGATTAAACATAGGAAGATAGGAACCGGAATAGGCCATTCAGCCCCTCGAGCCTGTCCCGCCATTCAATGAGATCATGGCTGATCCGCGGCCTAACTCCATATACCTGCCTTTGGCCCATATCCCTTAATATCTTTGCTTAACAAAAATCGATCTATCTCAGATTTAAAATTAACAACTGTTCTAGCTTCAGCTGCTGTTTGTGGGAGAGAGTTCCAAACCTCTACATTCCTTTGCGTGAAGAAGTGCTTCCTAACATCTCTCCTGAACGGTCTGGTCCTAATTTTTAGATTATGCCCCCTAGTTTTAGAATCTCCAACCATTGGAAATTGTCTATCTTTATCTAGCCTGTCTTTTCCTGTTAATATCTTGAAGACTTCAATCAGATCACCCCTTAACCTTCTAAATTCTAGCGAAAACAGGCCTAATTTGTGTAATCTCTCCTCGTAACTTAACCCCTGTAGTCCAGGTATCATTCTTGTAAACCTACATTGCACTCCCTCCAAGGCCAATATATCCTTCCTAAGGTGTGGTGCCCAGAACTGCTCACAGTACTCCAAGTGGGGTCTAACCAGGGTTTTGTACAGCTGCAGCATAACCTCTGTGTCTTTATACCCCAATCCTCTAGATATAAAGGCTGGCATTCCATTAGCCTTTTTGATTATTTTCTGCACTTGCTCATGGCATTTTAAAGATCTATGCACCTGAACCCCCAAGTCTCTTTGGACGTCCACTGTACTTAACCTCTTCCCATTTAGAAAGTACCCTGCTCTATCCTTTTTTGGTCCAAGATGGATAACCTCACACTTGCCCACATTGAAATCCATCTGCCACAGTTTTGCCCATTCACCTAGTCTGTCAAAATCTCTTTGCAATTTTATGCGAGATAGAGGGATAGATATTGCCCAGGACACCAGAGAGAACACACCTGCTCTTCTTCTAAATATTGTTTTGGGATCTTTTATATCCACCTAAGAGGGCAGACAGGGCCTTGGTTCAATGTATCATTTGAAATACAACATTTCTGACAGTGCATCACTCCTCAGTACCACCCCTTCAGCAACGGTCCCTCAGTACTGTCCCACTGTGTCGCACTCCCTCAGTACTGTTCCTCCCACTGTGCAGCACTCCCTCAGTACTGTCCCTCCCACTATGCAGCACTCCGTCAGTACTGTCCCTCCCACTGTGCAGCACTCCCTCAGTACTGCCATCCAACTGTGCAGCACTCCCTCAGTACTGCCCTCCAACTGTGCAGCATTCCCTCAGTACTGTCCCTCCCACTGTGCAGCACTCCCTCAGTACTGTTCCTCCCACTGTGCAGCACTCCCTCAGTACTGTCCCTCCCACTATGCAGCACTCCGTCAGTACTGTCCCTCCCACTGTGCAGCACTCCCTCAGTACTGCCCTCCAACTGTGCAGCACTCCCTCAGTACTGCCCTCCAACTGTGCAGCATTCCCTCAGTACTGTCCCTCTAACCATGCAGCATTCCCTCAGTACTGTCCCTCCCACTATGCAGCACTCCCTCAGTACTGTCCCTCCCACTGTGCAGCACTCCCTCAGTACTGTCCCTACCACTGTGCAGCACTCCCTCAGTACTGTCCCTCCAACTGTGCAGCACTCCCTCAGTACTGTCCCTACCACTGTGCAGCACTCCCTCAGTACTGTCCCTCCAACTGTGCAGCACTCCCTCAGTACTGTCCCTCCAACTGTGCAGCACTCCCTCAGTACTGCCCCTCCAACAGTGCAGCGGTCCCTCAGTACTGCCCCTCTAACTGTACAGCACTCCCTCAGTACTGCCCCTCCAACAGTGCAGCGGTCCCTCAGTACTGCCCCTCCAACTGTGCAGCACTCCCTCAGTACTGCCCCTCCAACAGTGCAGCGGTCCCTCAGTACTGCCCCTCTAACTGTACAGCACTCCCTCAGTACTGCCCCTCCAACAGTGCAGCGGTCCCTCAGTACTGCCCCTCCAACTGTGCAGCATTCCCTCAGTACTGCCCCTCCAACTGTGCAGCATTCCCTCAGTACTGCCCCTCCAACTGTGCAGCATTCCCTCAGTACTGCACCGGAGTATCAGCTTGGATTTTGTGCTCAAGTCCAGGATATGGAGCAGGGTTTGACCTTTCTGCCTCAGATGCAAGAGAGCTGCCACGTAACCATGGCTACACAGAAACAAAGACTGGTCCAGAGGAGGTGTATATGGTTGCTGCAGCATCGCAATGGTAATGCAATCTGCTATCAGTAACTCAGCAATAAGTGCTCAATATTGATCGCTTCATATCATAGCATACACAGTAGAGAAGGAAGCCATTCGTGCCATCACATCTGTGACCATCCTACCCCATCAGCTGGAGCTGGGGTTTGAGTCCCAGCCTACATCCAATTTCAGTCTCTGGTGTGTTTCACCACAATCGGCTGCTGAGACAGGGATTCTAACAAGGGAACAGGATAAGTATTTTGAAAAGAAGAATCCAAAATGGCACAGGGAAAGGGCATCAAAAGGGGGTCAGAGTAGATGACTTGCACTTTCAGCCTCTGTGTTCATCTTCCAGCAGCTTTCATACAAACATACAGAATAACGGACGGGCAGGAAAAGACCGGTTTGTCCATCAAGCTCACCCCAAAACATGACAGCTGGAGTATTAGGAGTAAACACTTCTTCCCCACCTCCCAAACTCCCCTCTGTCTGCCAACAGCACCGCACGTCCTCACCTCCCCTCCTCCGATTCGCCATCCCCATCATCAATGGCTAGGCCAACATTTAGTGCCCATCCCTAATTGCCCTTGAGAAGGTGGTGGAGAGCCATCTGCTGGACAGCGGAGTGGCTTGCTAGGCCACTTCAGAGGGCAGTTAAGAGCTAACCACATTGCTGTGGATCTGGAGCCACATGTCGCCCAGGTAAGGACGGCAGATTTCCTTTCGTTAATCTCCTGGGAAAGGCAAGAAAAAAATGTGGCAAGCGAAAAACCAGAGCCAACAAGGGAAAAAGTACTCTTGAAATTTTCTCTCCAATCCTGACAGGTGATCAAACCCAGTCTAGGAGATCATTAAACTCAATGGCTAGAAAATTCAGCACAGTAGCTTTGTCTGATAGCTCCAGTTGATGAGTTAGGATGGGCATAGATATGGCGGGACGAATGGCACTGATATGGAGTGATTAGTATAGAGCAGCTATTACATCAAAATATAGAAACATAGAAAGATTTATAGAGAAGGATGCCCATCGGGTCTGTAGCAGCTGAAGAAGAGCTATCCAGTTTAATTCCACCTTCCAGCTCTTGGTGTGTAGCCCTGTAGGTTACGATGTCTCAGATGCATATCCAAATGTTACTAATTGTTTCTTCAGCAGATCACTTTACCATTGCTATACTGTAAAAACATTTCCACCTTCTCTGGACCATCATTCTGTTTATGTACTTATGTCATTATCACCTCCTGCTGCCTTATGCCAGGAGTTGGCAACCTTAATAACAAGAGGATACATTTTTTAAAATTTAATCAAAAATGCAATATTTTGAGCCACAATGCTGTTACTCAAATGCCAGTAATGATGAAGAACAGGACAGAGACATATTCCAACATATTACCAGCTCGCTGACAATCTCAACAGCAAGCTTCAAAGATGGCGGTCCGCCTGGGCAGACCGCTCGTCACGGAGACGCCACGCTGAATAGCACAGTGGCTTATTAACATACCTGTGACGTGGTGCCACCACCCCCCCACCAGCCCAAATGCTGTGGAGGAGGCAGAATTGATGCCACTGTGATCGGCATCGGCTCACATGAAGGGCAGGTTCTGGGGCCCTCGTCAAAGGGCAGCCAGCCCTGCATTAGTTTCTAAAGCTGAGAAAACAACCTTGCAGCTACAACTGAGAGCAGTTAGACTGTGGAATAACCTGTGCAGTTAAAGCACTAGAGAAAAATCTGAAGATGGCGGAGGGGCGCTCCAGGGTGGTCCCACAGTTCAGCGATGCCTCCCTGCTCATTCTCCTCCAGGCTGTGTGGGCAAGGCGGGAGGTGGTTTTCCCCAGCGATGGTAAGAAGAGCCCCTCCCACCTGACCAAGGCAGCCTGGCAGGAGGTGGCAAAGGAGGTTAGTAGCTGTGGGGCGTGACTGGGTCCAATGCCAGAAGAGGATCAATGATCTGCTGCACTCCGCAAAAGTAAGTGGCACTTTGTATCATGGCTTCACTGAACCTGGGTGTCCCCACACAGAGTGGCACATGTCTGCTGCTCAGAGCATGGCACCTACATGACAGATTCACTCAGTAGTGCAGACCAAGCCTTCCTCACCTTTGGGCCCAGCACCCCTCTTGTCACATGTGTCCTTTTGTTGCTTTGCCATGCTTTAATATCTGCCTCCTGGCTCCTCTAGGCAAAGAGGGCCCACAATGCTTGGGAGGTGAGTCGGACTGGTGGAGGAGTGCCGGATCTCCGGACACTGGCACAGGCTGAGGAGGAGGCCCTGGATCTGGCAGCTATACATATGGACCATTCAGTTGGTGACGTTGAACTCAGGGTCCAAGGTGAACAGACAGCCATTTGATAGACAGAATGATCACCGTGAAAATCGTGCTGTTTGAAACAATGCTGTCATAATCGTTGCATGCTCACCATAAAGACTGACAGTGTGCTCTTCACATTGTATCTTGCAGGTCTGAATTGAACCCAGCGACCCGGGACCCCTCCCGCACCTCAGAGGTAGAGGCATCCTCCAAGGAAGCAGCGTCCCATGACACTCTCGCACCTTCCACCAGCACAGACACAGTCACCTCGGTGGGAATCCGATCAGCCTTACAGTCTGGGTCACAAGCTGGTGACAGCACTGCACACGTGCCTGAGCAGCTGACTGAGGCTGAGAAAGCCGAAACCCCTAACAGTCAGAGAGCTGTGGGTGGTAAGGCCCATGCTGAACCCCAGGTTGATGATGACCCTCTGTTGTTGACTGCGCAGGGCATGCTGGAGCTGCAGCAGCAGACGTGGCAACATCTGGTGGAGACGCCACTGGCCATGCGCAGCCTTGAGCAGGCAATGGGGGAGTCCATCCAGGCCATGACAGATGCCATGTCCCAGGCAATTGAGCTCATGGCTTCATCCATGGAGAGGACGGCAGCCCTCTTGGAGAGCCAGATTCCATTAATCCGCGTTGACCTGTAATCCCTCGCCGCAGCTATCAGTTCCATGCAGCAGTAACAAGGCGAGAGAGGGACCAGGGGCACAGAGACTGTCCCTGCTCCTGGTCCTTCCCAGGACAGCAGAGGGGTTCAAACAAGCCCTGAGATGGAGGAGGCGAGGCTGCACGCCATATCTGGGGTCTCCCCTCAAGGTGATTCCAAAGTTGACGCCGGCCCCTCTGCCCCTCCGCCCGTGAGTCAAGCTCCAGCAGCCAAGACGTCTGAGGAGAGCTCTGTGCTGATGCAAGATTCCCCCAGCCAGTCGGGGCCCTCCAGGTCTCGTGCGTATGGAGGACGACTGCCAAAGTCATCCACACCCAAAGGGCAATCTGATCAGCAGCTTTCCTCCAGTCAGGCTGTTAGCACAGAAGTGGCACTGGGAAGAAGCAAGCATTTCCAAAAAACACTATGACCAAATGGGTCTGCATGGGTGTCACTACATTGTAAAAATTTCAATCACTAAATGTTCTTCACTAACATGTGCTTTGTCTTTATTGTGTGAATGAAGTGTGCCAGCATGTACCGATCATGTCTCCTCCCATTACATCATTGGCCTTTCAGAACTGCCAATGTATAGAATAATATCATTGCCGTGCCAGTATCACTCATGTGCATCTCCACGGATGCAGTAACATGGACAATGACTCAGTCTGCTGCTGCCAGTAATGGTGGAGACAAAGATGTTGCAGATGTGGACTGCTGCACAACAGGTGAACAAGGGTAATCTGTGGCTTGCGGAGCCCACGGTGGTCCCTTTGGCATAGAGAACCTTTGATCAATAAGGTGGCACCTGCATGCTCTCTGTCCTCCCATGCACTTTTCCTGCTGTAAGGCCTCTGCGTCCTTATTGTCCGAGCATGAGTCATGCTCACGTCGCTCCTCATCCTGCATGGCATGCTCCCTATTGAGTGCCTAGTTGTGCAGAGCACAGCAAACAGCAACTATGTGAGCTATCCTTTCCAGTTCATACTGCAGGGCACCACCCGATCTATCCAGGCAGCGGAATCACATTTTCAGCATGCCGATCACCTGCTCAATGGTGGCTGTAGCCCTGTCCTCTGCAGCAATGGTGCGGTTTCTCACTGGTGTCAGAAGCCATGTCTGCAAGGGGTAGCCCTTGTCTCCAAGAAGCCACCCCTCGATGTGAACCAGTTCATTGAACAGCAACAGCAGCCGGGACTGGCACAGGATGAAGGCATCATGGCAGCTGCCTGGAAAGTGGGCACAGATTTGCATGAAGCGTTTCTGGTGATCACATACGAGCTGCATGTTGAGTTTGGTTTATGTATGCAGCTGGTCGCCTGGCGGGAGCCTTGATGGCCACGTGGGTGTAGTCTATGACCCCTTGCACCTGCGAGAATCCCGCGATGGAGCCAAAACCAATGGCCCTCTGGGCCTGGCTCTCAGGGTCTGTCCTGAAGCGGACATAGTCACCGGCCCTCTGGTACAGGGCATCGGCGACCTCCCTGAAGCAGCAATGCACTGCTGACTGTGTGAATTCACATAGGTCACCAGTGGCTCCCTGAAATGCTGCAGAGGTGTCGAAGTTAAGAGCCGCTGTCACTTTGAGGGCCACAGGCATAGGATGTCCACAGAAGCCCCTGGACTGCAGGTCATCGTTGAGCAGTGCACAAAAATGTGCCACCACCTCTCTCGACATCCTCAGTCACCCCTTATACTGGCGCTCTGACATCAGCAGTATGTCATACGGGACCTGTAGATGCACAGCATTCGACAGTGCCTAGTTCGCCTTGAAGGCTGCTGCTGCTCACGACCGGGGGCTTCCATGTGGGCTGCACCTGCCTCTTGGTTTTGCCCGTAACGCATATGGTTCCTCACGACAAGTGGATCAATGAATACTGGGTGAACCGCCCCGTCTGCAAATTGCAATTAAACTGGGTTCCTTTACTTCTTCGGAGGTACCTAACAGGACAGAGAATGATGTTGATGGGTACATCAGGTGCTTTCATGCATCAACTATGTGGTGTGGCAATGCATTGCCCATCTTAGCTTTCACTAAGAGTGGCACAGCATGACCACATTCAGATTGTATCAGTTGCATTGATTGGCCCACCAGCCAGATTACCTTTAACCGCCTACTGTTTATGGCACCCATCCCACACACTTGGTTCCTGGATTGCCATTGCTCCTTCACTCACACAAACATTCAATGGCCCCCACCTTTAAGGAGAGAGGGTACACAGTAGCTCCCTTTATGCCTGCAGCGTTGTGCCCCCTTTAATGCACTCCCCCACCCACCTCCCTACATGTATGCAGAGTTGTGCCCCTGGTAATACCATCCTCCCTCCCACCTCCATTCATGCTGGCAGAGTCGTACCCCCAGTAATACCTTCCCCCTTCCTACCTCCATACATGTCTGCAGAGATGTGCCATGGTTTCGCCAGACTCACCTGCACATGCTGTGAGTACTGCAACTTCTGTTCCGCCAGCGTTTATCAGCTGGGAATGGGAAGGCACATGAGACACGCCCATTCAGCTGAATATTAGAAAGCGTTTCCAAAGTGCCAACGGGATGCATAATGAGGCAAGGTAAGTAGCACTTTGCATAGGTAGATTTGGCTCCCGCCGCTTGGTGATGGCGGAGCCGCCGCGAGGCCTCGCTGCCACCACCAATATGGGGCGGGGCCGTCCTGGCGTCAGGAAGCGACCCCTGACGTCAGGTGTCGGTAAAATTCAGCCCAATGTTTTTAAGGCTTTTACAAAGAAGTTGTTGAATGAATGATACTTTCTCATAAGTACAATGTTAATAAAAGTTTTTAAAAAATGAAACAAGCCATTTAATTACCATCAAAATGGGGTTGATCGATCGGTGTCGGGAGCTCCAGCTGAGTCCTTAATGAGCAGCATGTGGCTCCAGACCCACAGGTTGTAGGCGCCTGACTTATGCAACCACCACTTTTGCCATTTAATCACTGCCATCTTTTCCAGACGTCTCTGTTTTATATTTTTTCCCTGTTCACTTTTCTCTGCCTCTGCACATACTTAAAAAGGTGACAGGTCATCGACCTGAAATGCTAACTGTGTTTTGTTTTCCATGGAGCAGTAACATTGTGGTATTGTTACTGGGCTAGTAATCTGGTAGACCTAGCCTAATGATCTTACTGATATACATTCAAATCCAACCATGGCAGCTGGGGAATTTAAATTCGGTTAATTAAATAAAATCTGGAATAAAAAGTTATTATCAGTAATGGGAACCATGAAACTACTTGATTATTGTAAAAACCCATCTGGTTCACTAATGCCCTTTTGGGATAAAAATCTGCTGTCCTTATTTATTTAGAGATACAGCACTGAAGCAGGCACTTCAGCCCACCGAGTCTGTGCCGACCAAGAACCACCCATTTATACTAACCTTACAGTAATCCCATATTCCCTACCACCTACCTACACTAGGGGCAATTTACAATGGCCAATTTACCTATCACCTGCAAGTCTTTGGCTGTGGGAGGAAACCAGAGCACCCGACGAAAACCCACACAGTCACAGGGAGAACTTGCAAACTCCGCATTGGCAGTGCCCAGAATTGAACCCTGGTCCCTGGAGCTGTGAGGCTGCAGTGCTAACCACTGCACCACTGTGCTGCCCCAAACCTTACCACCCCTTACCTTGTCTTGTCTTATTTATATGTGGCTGCAGTTCCTCAGCAATGTGGATGATTGTTATAATAAAATCAAAATACTGCAGATGCTGGAAATCTGAAATAAAGCCAGAAAGTGCTGGAAATACTCAGCAGGCCAGGCAGCATCTGTGGAGGGAGAAACAGAGTTAACGTTTCAGATCAATGGCCCACAGTTCTGAAACAGTGACACTGTTTCTATCTTCACAGATGCAGGTTGACTCTTAAGTACGCTCTGAAATGGCCTCGCAAGCCACTCACTTATCAAGAAGGCAGCTCACCACCACCTTCTCAAGGGCAATTAGGGATGGGCATTAATACTGGCCTTTCATGGGATGTGAGCATCACTGGCATGAATGAAAAAAAAAAATGCCGTTTTTATTTCCCATTGTCTTTCTGCCGGCTAAATGATTCATTTTTTTAAATAGCACTTCACTGCACAAGGTGCCAACTAAATCAGTGAAAAGCAGCAAAATACTGCAGATGCTGGAAACCTAAATGAAGGCAGAAAATGCTGGAAAAACTCAACAAGATCAAAGACCAGCACTGATCTTTCTACAAGGCACATTACAGCTTTCCGGCCTGAATATTGAGTTCAACAACCCTACAGTTGTATCGCTGCCTCCATTTCTTCTTGACAGCAGATGGTGATAATGGAGGAAGGCTGCACCAGAGCCACTGGGAGTGGAGGAGGTGTGGACTGCTGTTTGGGGTAGGGTTGATGGTCAATAGGCTCTGGGGGTCTACCTACCTTTCTTCCATTATACTCCAGGGCCATGGGAGCCTTCTGTCAGATTTTCCATACTTCTCTCTGCCCCTGCTATTTTGTAATTACATACAAACATACGAGTTAAGAGCAGGAGTCAGCCATTCAGCTCCTTTGAGCCTGTTCTGCCATTAAATAAGATCATGGCTATCTGATTGTGGCCTCAACTGCACTTTCCTGCCTACCCCCGAAACCCTTTGACTCCCTTGTTAGTCAAGAATTTATCCACCTCTGCCTTAAAAATATTCAATGCCCCGGCCTCCACCGCTCTCTGGGGAAGAGAATTCCAAAGACTCACAACCCTCTGAGAGAAAAAAAATTCTCCTTATCTCCATCTTAAATGGCTGACCCCTTATTTTTATACTGTACGCCCTAGTTCTAGTCTCTTTCACAAGGGGAAACATCCTTTCAGCATCCACCCTGTCAAGTCCCCTCAGGATCTTACATGTTTCAGTAAGATCACCTCTCACTCTTCCAAACTCCAATGGATACAGACCCAACCTGCAATCTTTCTTTATAAGATAACCCCCCATCCCAGGTATCAGTCGAATGAACCTTCTCTGAACTGCCTCGAATGCATTTATATCCTTTCTTAAATGAGGAGATCAAAACTGTACACAGTACTCCAGTACTTCCATTTACACCCCTTTGGACCCACTGTTTTTTTGTCCCAGTTTGAACTGCAACAATTTCAGATCATAACCATTGCTGCTATTTTTTTTTGGGACAACTGGTAATTGTTCCGCTGTTGCCATTTGCACCTCCTCTAAGCCCATCTTTTGTTTCTTTACTTGCTGGGGCCTTGCCCCATCGTCCCTCTTAAAGTTCAATCGATTCTGCCTTCCAGCCCATCACAGACTATTCATTTTGTTCTTTCCACTGCACCCTGAGGTCGTTGACCTGAAACTTTAACCCTGTTTCTTGCTCCACAAATGCTGCCTGAACTGCTGAATGTATCCAACATTTTTTATTTTTTATTTAGATTTTGAGCTTCCACAGTATTTTGCTTTGGTTTAAATCTCTGCTCAGTTCAGTCACTGAGGCAGGCGAGTCAAGGAAGGCACATGTCTCTGGAGAGACAGAGACCAGATGCAAACAACAGACTTTGTGTTGCTTTAATGCTTTAACATAGGAGGTGCATTGTGGCTGCTTAAAAATAAGGTGTTAATGAGATAATACTAAAAATATTCATGAGGAGCTCAATTTGATTCTTTACAGCTGAGATTTGCTTACAGCCCAGTTCTACCCGAGAAGATTTAATACGACATCCGGAGAGTTGCTATCTGAAAACAATTGGGTTTTATGCTTTTTTTCGAACAAAGGAATCCGAAGGATGTGAAATCCTTCTTTTAAGAAAAGATGGGAAATTGTCAGATTTTCTCCTGTAAATGTAAATAAAATCAGAAATTGGACATCAACAGTATCCAAAGCTGATTTTTCTCCAATTTCCTGAGTGAATAAATTACTAAGGAGGGGGAGAAAAGGTATAGTTCTGTACGTTAAACAGTAACATAGTGACCCTACTATCCCTGGCCAGAATGAAAATGATTGGGTAATTCCACCAATAATCACGCATTGCTGTACGTGACTGGCATTGATCTTACACATATAGCTGACTGGCTGCAACACAGAAAGCAGAGAGTCGGGGCAAAGGGTAGCTATACAGAGTGGCAGAGAGTGGAAAGTAAGGGTCCCACAAGGATCAGTGTTGTGACCACTGTTGTTCACAACCTATATTAATGATTTAGGAATCAAAACTACAATCCCTAAATTCACTCACTCTGCTGCAGAAATCGTCCTAGTTTTCATTTGGAGGTGCTGCTGCAGTTTTGCTGATGAGTTCTATTTGTTGTAGTCCATACAGATTCTTTGTAAAGGAAATCTGTAAACTGTTTGCTGTGAGTTTACTATAAGTCCCAGCCCATCTCCCACCTGGAGTTGACACAGTGTTGTCAGCTGACTGGTAGACTGAAACAGGCAATTGCCACAGCCAATCTGAGCTACTAGGGGAGCTTGCTGCACAGTCGGCCAACAAACTCCACATTCAAGGAAATGTTACATCCTTAAATCCAATTAGATTTTGTGGGTGGTGTGAGTTTGAAGAGTAGGGAAAGGGTTCTTTACTCTAATACTCCAAACTCTTTGTAGTAAAAGCTAGCATTCCATTTGCCTTCCTAATTGCTTGCTGTACTTGCATGTTAACTTTCTGTGATTCTTGCAAACAGGTTCCTTTAAATGCCAACATTTCCCAGTCTCGAACTATTCAAAAAATTTTATTTTTCCGATCAAATTGGATAACTTCACACTTTTCCACATTGTTTTCCATCTGCCATGTTCCTGCCTGCTCATGCAACCTGTCAATATCCCTCTGCAGCCTCTTTATGTCCTTCTCACTGCTTACTTTCCTACCTAACTTTGTATCATCAGTAAACTTGGATAGGTTACACTCAGTCCCCTCACCTAAATCATTGATATAGATTGTCAATAGCTTCTTTTGTTCTTTTGGGCCTCCTTATCTCGAGAGACAATGGATACGCGCCTGGAGGTGGTCAGTGGTTTGTGAAGCAGCGCCTGGAGTGGCTATAAAGGCCAATTCTGGAGTGACAGGCTCTTCCACAGGTGCTGCAGAGAAATTTGTTTGTTGGGGCTGTTGCACAGTTGGCTCTCCCCTTGCGCCTCTGTCTTTTTTCCTGCCAACTACTAAGTCTCTTCGACTCGCCACAATTTAGCCCTGTCTTTATGGCTGCCCGCCAGCTCTGGCGAATGCTGGCAACTGACTCCCACGACTTGTGATCAATGTCACACGATTTCATGTCGCGTTTGCAGACGTCTTTATAATGGAGACATGGACGGCCAGTGGGTCTGATACCAGTGGCGAGCTCGCTGTACAATGTGTCTTTGGGGATCCTGCCATCTTCCATGCGGCTCACATGGCCAAGCCATCTCAAGCGCCGCTGACTCAGTAGTGTGTATAAGCTGGGGATGTTGGCCGCTTCAAGGACTTCTGTGTTGGAGATATAGTCCTGCCACCTGATGCCAAGTATTCTCCGAAGGCAGCGAAGATGGAATGAATTGAGACGTCGCTCTTGGCTGGCATACGTTGTCCAGGCCTCGCTGCCGTAGAGCAAGGTACTGAGGACACAGGCCTGATACACTCGGACTTTTGTGTTCCGTGTCAGTGCGCCATTTTCCCACACTCTCTTGGCCAGTCTGAACATAGCAGTGGAAGCCTTACCCATGCGCTTGTTGATTTCTGCATCTAGAGACAGGTTACTGGTGATAGTTGAGCCTAGGTAGGTGAACTCTTGAACCACTTCCAGAGCGTGGTCGCCAATATTGATGGATGGAGCATTTCTGACATCCTGCCCCATGATGTTCGTTTTCTTGAGGCTGATGGTTAGGCCAAATTCATTGCAGGCAGACGCAAACCTGTCGATGAGACTCTGCAGGCATTCTTCAGTGTGAGATGTTAAAGCAGCATCGTCAGCAAAGAGGAGTTCTCTGATGAGGACTTTCCGTACTTTGGACTTCGCTCTTAGACGGGCAAGGTTGAACAACCTGCCCCCTGATCTTGTGTGGAGGAAAATTCCTTCTTCAGAGGATTTGAACGCATGTGAAAGCAGCAGGGAGAAGAAAATCCCAAAAAGTGTGGGTGCGAGAACACAGCCCTGTTTCACACCACTCAGGATAGGAAAGGGCTCTGATGAGGAGCCACCATGTTGAATTGTGCCTTTCATATTGTCATGGAATGAGGTGATGATACTTAGTAGCTTTGGTGGACATCCGATCTTTTCTAGTAGTCTGAAGAGACCACGTCTGCTGACGAGGTCAAAGGCTTTGGTGAGATCAATGAAAGCAATGTAGAGGGGCATCTGTTGTTCACGGCATTTCTCCTGTATCTGACGAAGGGAGAACAGCATGTCAATAGTCGATCTCTCTGCACGAAAGCCACACTGTGCCTCAGGGTAGACGCGCTCGGCCAGCTTCTGGAGCCTGTTCAGAGCGACTCGAGCAAAGACTTTCCCCACTATGCTGAGCAGGGAGATTCCACGGTAGTTGTTGCAGTCACCGCGGTCACCTTTGTTTTTATAGAGGGTGATGATGTTGGCATCGCGCATGTCCTGGGGTACTGCTCCCTCGTCCCAGCACAGGCATAGCAGTTCATGTAGTGCTGAGAGTATAGCAGGCTTGGCACTCTTGATTATTTCAGGGGTAATGCTGTCCTTCCCAGGGGCTTTTCCGCTGGCTAGGGAATCAATGGCATCACTGAGTTCCGATTTGGTTGGCTGTATGTCCAGCTCATCCATGACTGGTAGAGGCTGGGCTGCATTGAGGGCAGTCTCAGTGACAGCATTCTCCCTGGAGTACAGTTCTAGGTAGTGCTCAACCCAGCGGTCCATCTGTTTGCGTTGGTCAGTGATTATGTCCCCCGATTTAGATTTGAGGGGGGTGATCTTCTTGATGGTTGGCCCAAGAGCTCTCTTCATGCCATCATACATTCCTCTGATGTTTCCGGTGTCTGAGGCCAGCTGAATATGACTGCATAGGTGTTGCCAGTAGTCGTTTGCGCAACGCCTAGCTGTTCTTTGTGCAGTACTTCTGGCTGCTTTAAGTGCTGCGGATGTTAAATCGCTGGGGGCTTTCTTGTAGTTCAAAAGTGCAATGCGCTTAGCGGCTATGACAGGTTCCAGCTCTTCATTATGAGATTGAAACCAGTCTGCATTTCTCTTTGCACTTTTGCCGTAGGTGGTCAAAGCTGACTCATAGATGGCGTCTCTGATGTGGGCCCACTTGGTCTCAGCATCCCCTGTGGGAGTGTTTTGAAGGGCTGTTACAAGTGAATTTAGAAATTTTTGTAACAGCTGTGGGTGAGAAATTCTGCTCGTGTTGATGCACGGGTGGCCCTTCTGCTTGGAATGATGCAACTTCTTTGGTCTGAGTCTAACCTTGCTGCACACCAGGGAGTGGTCGGTGTCGCAGTCCGCACTGTGGAAGCTGCGTGTGATTTGAACACTGTTTAAAGAGGCTCGCCTTGTGACAATGAGGTCTAGCTGGTGCCAACGACGTGATCTTGGGTGCCTCCATGAAACCTGGTGACAGGGTTTAGTGTGAAAGAACGAGTTGGTGATGCAGAGGTTATGATAGGTACACAACTCAAGCAGTCTCTGTCCATTCTCATTCATCCTTCCAATGCCATAGCGCCCAAGGCAGGAGGGCCATGAGTCATGGTCGGCCCCAACCCTGGCATTAAAGTCCCCCAGCAGGAATAGGTGTTCGGTGTTGGGGATGCTGCTAATGATGTTATGGAGTTGTTCATAGAACTGGTCTTTAGCTTCAGGTGGGGAGCAGAGTGTTGGAGCATAGATGCTGAGTAGGTGTACTGGACCAGAGGTGGTGAGCAGTCGGATGGACAGTATGCGTTCCGAGCCATTTGAGGGAGGCTCTATCATGCTGAGCAAGGAGTTTCTGATGGCGAAGCCCACTCCATGCTGTCTTGGTTCTTCAGGATCCCTACCCTGCCAGAAGAAGGTGTAGTCTTGCTCTGCTAGAGAGCCACTCGCGGGGAGGCGAGTCTCCTGAAGTGCTGCAATGTCCACATTGAATCTACTGAGCTCGTTGTTAATGATGGCGGTCTTCCGAGAATCGTTGATTTGTGTAAGGTCTTCCGACAGGCCAGGACACATAGTTCTGACGTTCCAGCTTGCAAAGCGAAGGGCTGGTACCTTCTTTCCTTTTTTCGTGTTGTTTGGTGCGGTGTATCAGTCCACCTTTCGGGCAATGACCCTGAGCTCCAAGCACCCATTGAAGCAGGCAGACTGTGGCGGGACAGAACCTTATTGACCGGGGGCTGCCCGGTTTGAGGCGGGCGGTAGCTGTCCAGTGAGGTGCAATGACCTCTCCCACCGACAATGGCAACCCGTGGCGCCCAGTTTCTACGCCAATTTATCTGGACTTATAACCCGTAACTGCTGCCTTCCGTGTTGTTTTAGTCGCTGTGAGGCAACTATGGAGTGACCTCTCCATGGCGCATGCCTGGGCAAATTTATGGAGGTTGAGAGTTGCCTAGTCGTCAAAACCCCCCTCTCGGCCTTTCTGGTGGGGTCCAAAGGTGTGCAGGACACAACGTTTGGCACCAGTATGGCTGCAGGAACTGCCGGAAACATGCCAAAGGTGACACATGACCGCCTACGGGGTTCCGCTCCGGATTTTCTGTTAGGGTTTACTCCCTTAGCCTTGGTCTCTCCCGAGACGCCCACAAGGCAGTGGGGTTGTTGGGGCCCCTACACAGGTGTAGGATGGTGCCGGTGGGAGGAGGGGATGCAAGGGGGAGGGGTAGAGGGAGGGGGTGGGGGGGGGGTGCAGGGGAAGGGGGTGCGGGGTGAAGATGGTGCGAGGGGGGGCGGGCTGGGACGGGGTTGTGAGGGGGTGAGCTGAGAGGGTGGAGCAGGGAAGGGGACGGGGGTGGGGGGGGGGTGGAAGGGGGGTAAAGGTGGGGGGAGGGGGGGTGGAATCTGGTGCAGGTAATAAGCCATTTCCTCAGTGCCCACCATCGACGTCCGGAAAGCTCATCCACGTCCTTCGGGAGGTGAAGCATCAAAAGGCAGACTTAGAGGTGATTACATTTGCTAAGGGTTTTTTTTTTTTGCAGTGGTTTAAATAAAGGCATGCAGCATTGCCGACAGTGCGCTGCAGATGCTCTCCGAGCCATCTCCCGCGGGCGCTTTGAAGTTGCGGCCGGGGGGGCCGTTCGTGGATGTTTTGGGTGTTCGGGGCACCTTTTCACAGGACTTCTCTCGGGTCCCGCAGCTCCTTCTTCACCTCAATGGACTTACCGCATGCCGTGGCTGCAGACACTCTGGACTGTGAAGACAGCAGGATCGGAGATTGAAGTATCGGCAGCTGTGCTCGTCAGTTTCATCCGGATCAATTTCATTGAGAAATCAAAGAGCAGGTGTGGCTGGGGGAGGGCAGTGGGCCCAGGTAACATACACTAAACTAACTGTTAACTTTTAGATAGGGCTAAAATGAACTGATTTAAAGAGCCAGGGGAATTTAAACAGTTTAAGAGGGCAGATTGGGGGAGAAAACGTTAGGGATGGGAGCAGATGGCCATGGATAGAGTTGAACAACAAGGGAGCTTCCTAGGGAGCTTCCAGCCAGGAGCCATCTTGAACATATATGTCACTGGGTCAAAATTCTGGGACTCCATTCCTATACACCATGGACTGCAGCGGTTCAAGAAGGCAGCTCACCACCATCTTCTCAAGGGCAATTAGGGATGGGTAATAAATGCTGGCCTTGCCAGTGACACCCACATCAATAGCTGAGGCCCAACTACTAATCATTCAGGCACCCTGCTAGTTACAGCCTCCCAGCCCCAAAATATCCTACTATTCCTACTCTCTGTTTTCTGTCCATTAACCAATTCTCAATTCATGCTAATATATTACCCACAATCCATTGACTCCTAATTTTTTTTACTCACTTGGGGGATGTGGGTGTCACTGGCAAGGCCAGCATTTATTACCCATCCCTAATTGCCCTTGAGAAGATGGTGGTGAGCTGCCTTCTTGAACCGCTGCAGTCCATGGTGTATAGGAATGGAGTCCCAGAATTTTGACCCAGTGACAGCAAAGAAACGGCAATCTAGTTCCAAGTCAGGATGGTGTGTTGCTTGAAGGGGAACTTGCAGGTGGTAGTGGTCCCATGCACCTGCTTCCCCTGTCCTTCTAGGTGGTAGAGGTCATGGGTTTGGAAGGTGCTGTTGAAGGAGCCTTGGTGAGTTGCTGCAGTGCATCTTGTATATGGTACACACTGCTGCCACTGTGACATCACGAGTGACGGAGGGAGTGAATGTTGAAAGTGGTGGATGGGTTCCCAATCAAGCGGGCTGCTTTGTCCTGAACGGTGTCGAGCTTCTTGAGTGTTGTTGGAGCTGCACCCATCCAGGCAAGTGGAGAGTATTCCATCACACTCCTGACTTGTGCCTTGTAGATGGTGGACAGGCACTGGGGAGACATGAGGTGAGGTACTGGCCGCAAATAGTTGACATGGACTCAATGGGCCGAATGGCCTTCGTGCTATGCCATATATGACTCGATGATGCTGCAACTTAACTCTGCTTTGCCAGATGACAACCAGTGGGCAGCTAATCCAACACATTGAGGCAGCCTTTAGTCGATACTACAAATTATTACTATAATATCTGATGTCTAATTTTAGACTTTGTTAGTACACCATAGTGATACATATGTTTGTCTGTCTAATACCTGTTTTTACAACTGAACAGGCCTCATGGTGTCAGCTATGCCTTAGTGAGTATCACTTTCTCCTCTGAACCAGAGCGTTTTAGGTTCCATTCCCACTCCAGAGACTTAGGCACAAAATCTAGGCTGACACTTCAGTGCTGTACTGTCAGAGGTGCTGTCAGTGGGGTGAGACATTATACCAAGACCCCATCTGCCCTTTCTGGTGGATGCAAAAGGTGCTGTGGTATTATTCTAAAGGTGTGTGCTTTCTGGTGCCCCGGCTATTATGTATCCAATGCCATTAAATCGGAATATCTGGTCATTATCACATTGCTAATTGTGGAAGCTTGCTGTGTGAAAATTGGCTGCTGTGTTTCCAACATTACAAGAGTCACAACACTTTAAAAGTATTTTATTGGTTGTAAAGCTTTGGGGCATGCTGAGGTTTTGGAAGGTGCGAAATCAATACGAGGTCTTTCCTTTATTTTATTTCCTCTCTGGCAGACGCAGGCTTGGCAAGTTTCAAGTCATGGTTGGAATTTTACCTTGCGGCAGAGGCCCCACACACTGGCAAAAAGTTTTGGGGCGGGCCTGTCTCCACTGGGCCTGAAACCCAGGCAGCGATGTTGCATGGCCCAGGCCCTTAATTGGAAGAGGTCGGGCCTTCTGCCCCTTTGAAGCAGGAAGTCCCACCTCCAAGAGCTGTCGGCCAATCAGCAGGCCGGCAGCTCCTCAGTCCCAGCAGCGCCACTGGGAGCAGTGGCCACTCCTGGGACTGCACTCAGTCAGGACCGGCAATATCGACGAGGCCCCGGGAAAAAGAGGTAGATGTATTTTTTTTTATTTGTTCGGGGTTGTGAGCATCACTGGCTAGGCCAACATTTATTGCCCATCCCTAAATGCCCTTAAGAAGGTGGGTGTCGCTGGCAACAATTGGCTGGGCCCTGGAATTGGGACTGGGGTTCACTTGAGATGGCAGGGGAAGGTAACCCAATGAGGGTGGCTTGTGCTGCAGGGGCACTGGGTGCCCGATTAGGAAGGCCTCCCACTCAGCCCGCAAAGGAGCAAGGTAGCCGATTAAAAAGCAGGACCTCTAAGGTTGTAATCTCTGGATTACTCCTGGTGCCACGTGCTAGTGGGTATAGGAATAGGAGGATAGAGCAGTTGAATGCATGGCTGAAGAGAAGGTGCAGGAGGGAGGGCTTTAGATTCTTGGATCACTGGGTCTGTTTCTGGCAAAGGTGTGACCTGTACAAGTTGGACGGGTTGCACCTGAACTGGAACAGGACCAACATCCTTGCTGGGAGGTTTGCTCGTGCTGTTGGTGCGGGGGGGTTTAAACTAATTTGGCAGGGGGATGGGATACAGACTGGAGGTACAGTAGGGGGTGATGCACAGTCAAATATAGAAGAGAAACTAAGTCAGTCTGGAAGGCAGAGTAAGTATAGACCTGTTAAGGCACAAGCGAATAATGCAAGGATTGCATCGATTTTAATGCAAGGAGTCTTACTAATAAGGCAGATGAATTGAGGGCGTTGATTAACACATGGGAATATGATATTATTGCTATCACAGAGACATGGCTGAGGGAGGGGCAGGACTGGCAGCTCAATATTCCAGGGTATAGAATCTTCAGGTGTGACAGGGGAGGGGGTAAAAGAGGAGGTGGTCTTGCACTGTTGATCAAGGAGTCAATTACTGCAGTAAGGAGGGATGATATCTTTGAAGGTTCCTCAAATGAGGCCATTTGGGTAGAACATAAAAACAAAAAGGGGGCAATCACTTGGCTGGGAGTGTACTACAGTCCTCCAAACAGTCAGGGAGAGATAGAGGAGCAGATATGTAGGCAAATCTCAGAGAGGTGTAAAAATAATAGGGTAATAATAGTAGGGGATTTCAGCTTCCCCAAAATTAACTGGGATAGTCTTAGTGCAAAATGCTTAAAGGGGGCAGAATTCTTAAACTGCATACAGGAGAGCTTTTTGAGCCAGCACGTAGAAAGTCCTACAAGGGAAGAGGCAGTACTGGACCTAATCCTAGGGAATAAAGCCAGACAAGTGGTAGAAGTGTCAGTGGGAGAGCATTTCGGGGATAGTGACCATAACTCTGTAAGATTTATGGTAGTTATGGAAAAGGACATTGAGGGACCAAAAATAAAATACTGAATTGGGGGAAGGCCGATTTCAATATGATAAAACAGCATCTGGCCAAAGTGGACTGGGAGCAGCTACTTGTAGGAAAGACTACAGCAGACCAATGGGAATCATTCAAAAAGGAAATAGTGAGAGTTCAGGGCCAACATGTTCCCGTAAAGGTGAAGGGTAGAACCAACAAGTCCAGGGAACCCTGGATGTCAAGGGATATAGAGGATTAGATAAGGAAAAAAAAGGAGGCTTATGGCAGATTCAGAGTGCTGAAAACAGCGGAGGCCCAAGAGGACTATAGAAAGCGTAGGGGGGTACTTAAAAAAGTAATTAGGAAAGTGAAGAGAGGACATGAAGAAACACTGGCGGGCAAGATAAAGGAAAATCCCAAGGCGTTTTATAAGTATATCAAGGGCAAGAGGATAACCAGGGAAAGAGTAGGGCCCATTAGGGATCAAAGTGTGTGGAGCCGGAGGACATAGGTGAGGTTTTAAATGATTACTTTTCATCTGTGTTCACTATGGAGAAGGACGATGTCAGTGTAGAGATCAGGGAGAGGGATAGTGACATACTTGAACAAATTAGCATTGAAAGGGAGGAAGTATTAGCTGTTTTAGCGGGCTTAAAAGTGGATAAATCCTCAGGCCCAGATGTGATGTATCCCAGGCTGTTATGTGAGGCAAGGGAGGAGATAGCAGGGGCTCTGACACAAATTTTCAAATCCTCTCTGGCCACAGGAGAGGTACCAGAGGACTGGAGGACAGCGAATGTGGTACCATTATTCAAGAAATGTAGCAGGGATAAACCAGGTAATTACAGGCCAGTGAGTCTAACATCAGTGGTTGGGAAACGATTGGAAAAAGTTCTGAGTGACAGGATTAATCTCCACTTGGAGAGGTAGGGATTAATCAAGGATAGCCAGCATGGCTTTGTCAGGGGGAGATCGTGTCTAACAAACTTGATTGAATTTTTCAAGGAGGTGACGAGATGTGTAGGTGAAGGTAAAGCAGTTGATTTAGTCTACCTGGACTGCAGTAAGGCTTTTGATAAGATCCCGCATGGGAGATTGGTTAAGAAGGTAAGAGTCCATGGGATCCAGGGCAATTTGGCAAATTGGATCCAAAATTGGCTTAGTGGCAGGAGGCAAAGGGTGATGGTCGAGGGTTGTTTTTGCAAGTGGAAGCCAGTGACCAGTGGTGTACCAGAGGGATCGGTGGTGGGATCCTTGCTGTTTGTAGCGTACATTAATGATTTAGACGTGAATATAGGAGGTATGATCGGTAAGTGCGCAGATGACGCGAAAATTGGTGGTGTCATAAATAGTGAAGAGGAAAGCCTTAGATTACAGGATGATATAGATGGGCTGGTAAGATGGGCGGAGCAGTGGCAAATGGAATTTAATCCTGAGAAGTGTGAGGTGATGCATTTTGGGAGGCCTAACAAGGCAAGGGAATATACAATGAATCGTAGGACCCCAGGAAGTACAAAGGGTCAGAGGGACCTTGGTGTACTTGTCCATAGATCACTGAAAGCAGCAGCACAGGTAGATAAGGTAGTTAGGAAGGCTTATGGGATACTTGCCTTTATTAGCCGAAGCATAGAATATAAGAGCAGGGAGGTTATGATGGAGCTGTATAAAACGCTAGTTGGGCCACAGCTAGAGTACTGTGCACAGTTCTGGTCGCCACATTAGAGGAAGGATGTGATTGCACTGGAGAGGGCGCAGAGGAGATTCACCAAGATGTTGCCTGGGCTGGAGCATTTCTGCTATGAGGAGAGACTGGATCGGCTTGGGTTGTTTTCCTTAGAGCAGAGAAGGCTGAGGGAGGACCTGATTGAGTTATACAAAATTGTGAGGGGCTATGGATAGGATAGATAGGAAGAAACGTTTTCCCTTAGCGGAGGGGTCAATAATCAAGGGTCATAGATTTAAGGAAAGGGGCAAGAGGTTTAGAGGGGATTTGAGGAAAAAATTTCACCCAGAGGGTGGTTGGAATCTGGAACACACTGCCTGAAGGGGTGGCAGAGGCAGGAACCCTCACAACATTTAAGAAGTATTTAGACAAGAACTTGAAATGCCATAGCATACAAGGCTACTGGCCAAGTGCTGGAAAATGGGATTGGAAAGAAAGATACTTGTTGGCCGGCAGAGACACATTGGGCCGAAGGGCCTGTTTCTGTGATGTATAACTCATTGACTTTATGACTCTAAGGAGGCTGCCAGGTTTAACTGGGCCACCTCCCAGATGGCAAAGTGCCCAGCCACTGCTGGCATGGGGGGAATTTTATGCTCTCCTCCACAGAAGGTTTCGAGGCAGGGAGAGCATAAAATCAGGTGGGATAGTGGCAGGAGGGGGGTTCCCACTACATTCCTACCTCCATCAAAATTTATTCCGGGTCAGGGAGGCTTCTGAACAGCCTTCCTGCGACTTTTCTAATTGAGGCCCTTAACCGCGCTTTTAATGCCCAATTAAGGGCTTCATCCCACTGCTACTGCAATTAGTAGTACAGTGGAGGGCCTTGTCACTGCATGGGAAGCACAGCATGAAAAATTGTACGGGCTGCTTCCCTGCTACGGGTGGTTTGAGGGGGTTCCTCGTTAAAAAGAACATAGAGCCTGAATGAGCAATCTGGCATCGGGCAGGGGAGCCCACTGAAAACCATCGCCCTGTCCTTGCTAGCAATCCCCCTACACCCCCGCCCTTGCTACCACCGCCCCGCCAGACACCTCCCGCCCTGACCTACCTGTGGCCTGGGTCCAGCGCCGTTCCTGGGCCTCCAGTAGGTTCTCCTCTGGCAGCAGCCTCCACCTCCGCGGTGCCACTGATCAATAGAAGAATCAGCCAATCAGAGGCCAGCAGCTCTCCTAGGGCAGGACCTGTGGTGCCGGGATCTTTGATCCCATGGAAAGCCCAGCGCTGTCTACCTGTGTGCCTGATTTGCACTAGATTTGGCAGGCCTTCGGGAAAAAAGGCGACGCAGGGTTCCTGGGGTTGCTTTTTCCGCATTTCGAGACTCCTGTCATCAGCATAAAATCCTGGCCTATGACTCTATCATTTAGTGTGATCTATAAGTTATAGACATGACTCATGAGCTTTATAGGGTTTGCATCCATGCACATCCAATTACAATTTGCTCAAATACAAAAGCCAGTAAAATTACTGACCTCTTAAATGCATGCTCCGCTTGCCACTATTAAAGACTTGGGCTGCTGATATCAAACAGCACTGTTTGAAGCAAACCCAGTTATAGAATCATCGAATTATGCAATGATACAGCACAGAAGGAGGTCATTCGAACCACCATACCTCTTTAAAAGAACAATCCAGTTCTTCCCTTCTCCCAGAGCCTTGCAGTGTTTTCCCCTTCAAGTATTTATCAAATGCGTTGTTGGAAGTTCCTCGTCAATCTGCTTCCACCAATCGAACAGGCCGTACATTCCTGATCACACAACACGCTGTATAAAAGACATTTTTCTCATTTCACTTCTGATCCTTTTGTCAATTACCTTAAATCTGTGCCCTTTGGTTACTGACCGTCCTGCCACTGGAAATACTTATTTACTCTATCAAATCTTTCATGATTTTCAACATCTCTATTAAATCTCCTCTTAACCTTCTCTGCTCTAAGGACAACAATCCCAACTTCTCCAGTTTCTCCACGAAACTGAAGTCCCTGATCGCTAGTGTCATTCCAGTAGATCTCTTCTGCACCCTCTCTCAGTTTCTAACGTGCTTCTTAAAGAGTTAACAGGCAGCCTATCAGGCAACATAAGAATATAAGAATTAGGAGCAGGAGTATACCACATGGCCCCTCAAGCCTGCTCCGCCATTTAATACAATCATGGCTAAACCTTGGACTCAACTTCACTTTTCGGTCTGCTCCCCATATCCCTAGATTCCCTGAGAGACCAAAAATATGTCTATCTCAGCCTTAAATATGTATAATGAAGGAACATCCACAACCTTCTGGGGTAAAGAAATCCAAACGAGTGAAGACATTTCTCCTCATCTCACTCCTAAATGAATGACCCCTTATCCTGAAGCTATGCCCCCATGTTCTAGATTCCCAGCCCAGGGTAACAATCTCTCAGTGTCTACCCTGTCAGGTCCCATCACAATCTTATATGTTTCAATGAGATCACCTCTCATTCTTCTGAATTCGAGAGAGTATCGGCCCAAATTACTCAGCCTCTCATCCAAAGACAACCCTCTCATCCCAGGAACCAATCTAATCAATGCTCACTGTACCATCTCCAATATCCTTCCTTAAATATGGGGACTAAAACTACACATGATACTCCAGGTGTGGTTTCACCAAAGCCCTGTACAACTGTAGAAAGACTTCCTTAATCTTTTACTCAAATCCCCTTGCAATTAAGGCGAACATGCCATTTGCCTTCCTAATTGGCTGCTGTACTTGCATGCTAACTCTCCGTGTTCCTTGCATGAATACACCCAAGTCCCTCTGAACATCAACATTTACAAGTTTCACACTTTTTTGAAAAATATTCTATTCTTCCTCTCAAAATGAATAACCTCACACTTTCCCACATTATACTTCGGCTGCCACTTTGTTTCCACCATACTTAACCTGTCTATATCTCGTGTCAGCCTCTTTGTGTTCACCTCACAGCTTACATTCCCACCTAGCTATTAATAATTAGTAATTAATATAGATTATAACGATCTGACCCCGAACACTGATCCTTGCGGCACTCCAATAGTCACAACCTGCCAACTTGAAAATGCCCTGTTGATCTTTACTCTCTGCTTCCTGCCCATTAACCAATCCTCTATACATTCTGATATATCACCCCCAACTCCATGTATCCTCATCTTGCATATTAAACTTTTGTGTGGCACCTTATCAAATGCCTTTTGAAAAGCCAAACATACTACATCTACTGTTTGCCCTTTATCTACCCTATTACTTACATCCTCAAAGAACTCTAATAAATTTGTTAGACACGATTTCACTTTCGGAAAACATACTAACGTACAAATTAAGAGCAGGAGTAGGTCACTTGGCCCCTCGAGTGTGCACCGTCATTCAATATGTTCATGGCTGAACTGATTACCCTACATTTCTACCTACCCCCGATAACCTTTCACCTCCTTGCTTATCAAGAATCTATCTACCTTTGCCTTAAAAATATTTAAAGACTCTGCTTCCACTGCCTTTTAAGGATGAGAATTCCAATGACTCACGACCCTCTGAGAGAATAAATTTCTCCTCATCTCTGTCTTAAATGGGCGACCCCTTATTTTTAAACAGTGACCCCTAATTCGAGATTCTCCCACAAGGGGAAACATCCTTTCCACATCCACCCTGTCAAGACCCCTCAGGATCTTATATGTTTCAATCAAGTTACGTCTTACTCTTCTAAATTCCAACGGATACAAGCCTGTCCAAACATTCCTCATAAGACAGCCCGCCCTTTCCAGGTATTAGTCCAGTAAACCTTCTCTGTACTGCCTGCAATGCATTTACATCCTTCCTTAAATAAGACCGGTACTGCACACAGTACTCCAGATGTGGTCTCACCAATGCCCTGTAGAGCTGAAGGATAACCTCCCTACTTTTGTATTCAGTCCTCCTCACGGTAAATGATAACATTCTATTAGCTTTCCTAATTATATGCTGTAACTGCATACTAACTTTTTGCGATTCATGCACTAGGACACCCAGATCCCTCTGCATCTCAGAACTCTGCAATCTCTCACCATTTAGATAATATACTTTTTTTTTATTCTTCCTGCCAAAGTGGACAATTTCCCACTTTCCCACATTATACTCCATTTGCCAAGTCTTTGTCCACTCACTTAACCTATCTATATCCCTTTGTAGCCTCCTTATGTTCTCTCCACAAGTTACTTTCCTACCTATCTTTGTGTCATCAGCAAATTTTGCAACCATACCTTCAGTCCCTTCATCTAAGTCATTTATACAAGTTCTAAAAAGTTGAGGCCGCAGCACAGGTCCCTGTGGCACACCACTCGTTACATCTTGCCAACCAGAAAAATACCCATTTATGCCTACTCTCTGTTTCCTGTTAGCTAGCCAATCTTCTATCCATGCCAATATGTTACCCCCTACACCATGAGCTTTTATTTTCCGTAATAACCCTTGATGTGGCACCTTATCAAATGCCTTCTGGAACTCTAAGTACAATACATCCACCGGTTCCCCTTTATCCACTGCACATGTAACTCCCTCAAAGAACTCCAATAAATTGGTTAAACATGATTTCCCTTTCACAAAACCATGTTGATTCTGCCTGATTATCTTGACATTTTCTAAATGCCCTGCTATAACTTTTTTGGTAATAGCTTTCAACAGTTTCCCTAAAACTGGCCTGCAGTTTCATGCTTTCTGTCTGCATCCCTTTTTGAATATAGGAGTTACATTCGCTATTTTCCAATCTAACGGATCCATCCCCGAATCTCGGGAATTTTGGAAAATTAAAACTTATGCATCTACCATCTCACTAACCACTTCTTTTAACACCCGGGATGAACCATGTTAACTTTGTCTGATGATACTATGATTTTCTAAGTGCATTGTTGAGACTTCTTTAACTATGTTATCCACTTTTCTGGCAAAAACAGAAAGGCAGATTATTATCTGAATGGCGATAGATTGGGAAAGGGGGAGGTGCAGCGAGACCTGGGTGTCCTTATGTAGCAGTCGCTGAAAGTAAGCACGCAGGTGCAGCAGGCAGTTAAGAAGGCAAATGATACGTTGGCCTTCATAGCGAGAGGATTCGAGTACAGGAGCAAGGATGGCTTGCTGCAATTATTCAAGGCCTTGGTGAGACCACATCTGGAGTATTGTGTGCAGTTTTGGTCTCCTTATCTGAGGAAGGATGTTCTTGCTATGGAGGGAGTGCAGTGAAGGTTCACCAGACTGATTCCTGGGATGGCAAGTCTGACGTATGAAGAGAGATTGGGTCGATTAGGCTTGTATTCGCTAGAGTTTAAAAGTATTTAGATTTTTTAGATTTAGAGATACAGCACTGAAACAGGCCCTTCGGCCCACCGAGTCTGTGCCGACCATTAACCACCCATTTATACTAATCCTGCACTAATCCTATATTCCTACCACATCCTCACCTGTCCCTATATTCCCCTACCACCTACCTATACTAGGGGCAATTTATAATGGCCAATTCACCTATCGAACCTGCAAGTCTTTTGGCTGTGGGAGGAAACCGGAGCACCCGGAGGAAACACACGCAGACACAGGGAGAACTTGCAAACTCCACACAGGCAGTGCCCAGATGTGAACCCGGGAATGAGAGGGGATCTCATAGAAACCTACAAAATTCTAACAGGACTGGACAGACTAGATGCAGGAAGGATGTTCCCGATGGCAGAATTTCCAGGACCAGGGGTCACAGTCTAAGGATAAGGGGTAAGCCATTTAGGACTGAGATGAGGAGAGATTTCTTCACCGAGAGAGTGGTGAACCTGTGAAATTCTTTACAGCAGATGAGGCCAAATCATTAAATATATTCAAGAAAGAGTTAAATATAGTTCTTAGAGCAGTACCCCAGGACATGCGCGATGCCAACATCATCACCCTCTATAAAAACAAAGGTGACCGCGGTGACTGCAACAACTACCGTGGAATCTCCCTGCTCAGCATAGTGGGGAAAGTCTTTGCTCGAGTCGCTCTGAACAGGCTCCAGAAGCTGGCCGAGCGCGTCTACCCTGAGGCACAGTGTGGCTTTCGTGCAGAGAGATCGACTATTGACATGCTGTTCTCCCTTCGTCAGATACAGGAGAAATGCCGTGAACAACAGATGCCCCTCTACATTGCTTTCATTGATCTCACCAAAGCCTTTGACCTCGTCAGCAGACGTGGTCTCTTCAGACTACTAGAAAAGATCGGATGTCCACCAAAGCTACTAAGTATCATCACCTCATTCCATGACAATATGAAAGGCACAATTCAACATGGTGGCTCCTCATCAGAGCCCTTTCCTATCCTGAGTGGTGTGAAATAGGGCTGTGTTCTCGCACCCACACTTTTTGGGATTTTCTTCTCCCTGCTGCTTTCACATGCGTTCAAATCCTCTGAAGAAGGAATTTTCCTCCACACAAGATCAGGGGGCAGGTTGTTCAACCTTGCCCGTCTAAGAGCGAAGTCCAAAGTACGGAAAGTCCTCATCAGAGAACTCCTCTTTGCTGACGATGCTGCTTTAACATCTCACACTGAAGAATGCCTGCAGAGTCTCATCGACAGGTTTGCGTCTGCCTGCAATGAATTTGGCCTAACCATCAGCCTCAAGAAAACGAACATCATGGGGCAGGATGTCAGAAATGCTCCATCCATCAATATTGGCGACCACGCTCTGGAAGTGGTTCAAGAGTTCACCTACCTAGGCTCAACTATCACCAGTAACCTGTCTCTAGATGCAGAAATCAACAAGCGCATGGGTAAGGCTTCCACTGCTATGTCCAGACTGGCCAAGAGAGTGTGGGAAAATGGCGCACTGACACGGAACACAAAAGTCCGAGTGTATCAGGCCTGTGTCCTCAGTACCTTGCTCTACGGCAGCGAGGCCTGGACAACGTATGCCAGCCAAGAGCGACGTCTCAATTCATTCCATCTTCGCTGCCTTCGGAGAATACTTGGCATCAGGTGGCAGGACTATATCTCCAACACAGAAGTCCTTGAAGCGGCCAACACCCCCAGCTTATACACACTACTGAGTCAGCGGCGCTTGAGATGGCTTGGCCATGTGAGCCGCATGGAAGATGGCAGGATCCCCAAAGACACATTGTACAGCGAGCTCGCCACTGGTATCAGACCCACCGGCCGTCCATGTCTCCGTTATAAAGACGTCTGCAAACGCGACATGAAATCGTGTGACATTGATCACAAGTCGTGGGAGTCAGTTGCCAGCATTCGCCAGAGCTGGCGGGCAGCCATAAAGACAGGGCTAAATTGTGGCGAGTCGAAGAGACTTAGTAGTTGGCAGGAAAAAAGACAGAGGCGCAAGGGGAGAGCCAACTGTGCAACAGCCCCAACAAACAAATTTCTCTGCAGCACCTGTGGAAGAGCCTGTCACTCCAGAATTGGCCTTTATAGCCACTCCAGGCGCTGCTTCACAAACCACTGACCACCTCCAGGCGCGTATCCATTGTCTCTCGAGATAAGGAGGCCCAAAAGAAAAAGAAGGGCTAATGGGATCAAGGGATATGGGGAGAAAGCAGGAACAGGTTACTGAGTTTGGATGATCAGCCATGATCGTACTGAATGGCGGAGCAGGCTCGAAGGGCCAAATGGCCTACTCCTGCTCCTATTTTTCTATGTTTCTATGTTTCGATAATAGATTCCATCATTTTCCTGATGCCTGTAGGTCCCTCTTTTCTCTCTCCCTCCTTTATTGAAGAGTGGAGTTACATTTGCTAATTTCCAATCCACTGGGACCATTCTGGAATCTAGGGAATTTTGGAAAATCGTAACCAGCACATCCACTATCTCTGCAACTACCTCTTTTGGAATCCTAGGATGAAGCCCATCAGGTGCTGGGGATTTGTTGGATTTTAGTCCCTTAAGTTTCTCCAATACTTTTTCCTCTGCTGATATTAATTAGCTTAAGTTCCTCACTCTTGGTTACCCTCTATTTCTGGTATGTAATTTGAGTGTCCCACTGACAGGCCTGACATATTTGTTCAATGTCTCTGCCATTTCCTCACCCTTCATGATAATTTCTCCTACCTCTAAAGCACCAATGTTTACTTCCGCTCCTCCTTACATGTACATTTCCTTACTATTGCATTTTTAATATTCCTCACACTCTTCTTTTCATTGATACCCTTATTGCTTGGTCGAGGCTCTACTTTTAAAATCCTTACATAATATTGGCTAATCTTTCTCATTAATACAGAACACTGAGGGAAACGCCTAGACTTGGTCCAAGGCTGGCATTCATAGTGGTGGTGTGTCTATTATTTCCTTCTACTGGAGTGACATAAAGGAGAGTTTACATCCTTTTATTGATTAGAGGTTGATCAGCAACATTCTGGCCAGTCTTTCATGGCAGAGTTATTGATTTTCACCTGGTATTCTCATGGGGGATCTCTTAATCTCCCGCTGTTGGAGATTGGCAGAAGACTTGGAGAAATTAGATTGATTCCTGGACTGAGAGGATTGTTCTATGTGGAGAAACTGTGTAGAATGAGCCCATATTCCATGGAGTTTAGAAGAATGAGTGGTGATCTCAATGAAACATAAGAGATTCTGAGGGGGTTTGACAGGGTAAATGCTGAGAGATTGTTTCCCCCCTGGTTGGAGAGTCTAGACCGAAGGGACATAGTCTCAGGATAAGGGGTCGGCCATTTAGGACTGAGATGAGAAGTAATTTCTTCACTAGGTTGTGAATCTTTGGAACTGTCTACCCCAGAGCTGTGGATGCTCAATCATTGAGTATATTCAAGACAGAGATCGAAAGATTTTTGGACTCTAAGGGAGTCAAGAGACTGGGATCGGGCAGGAAAGAGGAATTGAGATAGAGGACCAGGCATGATCTTATTGAATGGCGGAGCAGGCTCAAAGGGCCATATGGCCTTCGCCTGCTCCTATTTCTTCTGTTCTTACGTTTTTAAATACGTAACATGATTTCCTGTTATTTCTGCAGTTTCCGTCAATCACCTACCACAATCATGCCAGGAAATTGGGAAAGAACCTTATGGAAATTCCAGACATTTTACGTCAAGGTTTAGATTTAGGTTTAGAGATACAGCACTGAAACGGGCCCTTCGGCCCACCGAGTCTGTGCCAACCATTAACCACCCATTTATACTAATCCTACACTAATCCCATATTCCTACCACATCCTCACCTGTCCCTATATTCCCCTACCACCTACCTATACTAGAGGCAAGTTATAATGGCCAATTTACCTATCAACCTGCAAGTTGTTTTGGCTGTGGGAGGAAACCGGAGCACCCGGACGAAACCCACGCAAACACAGGGAGAACTTGCAAACTCCACACAGGCAGTACCCAGAATTGAACCCGGGTCACTGGAGCTGTGAGGCTGCGGTGCTAACCACTGCGTCACTGTGCCGCTCATACATTGGGAAGTTAATCATTCCATGGGAGTTTGGTGCTATCAGTATGGAGCTGAATGGCCTTTTCCTGTTTCTACATTCGAATGAATACTTCTGACGACATTGAGGTAGGCAAGGAAGAGCGTATGATTAAGCATGCTTCCCGAAGGAACTGCTGTCTCGGTACGAGAAGTTGCATATCCACTTCAGTCTGATGTTACAAGGAAGCTCTCTTCCTAGTAAAGTTGAGAATCCAGATTCCAATATTAGCTTAGAAATTTCAAGGGGTACTTGCTGTTCCTTTGTTGTTGAGGGAATGATATTATCTCTGGATCTTAAATTAGTTTGCATTGTCAGACAGGAAACCTGATGACATATTCTTAGCAAAATAATTTAAAACTATGTTATTTTGTGAGAGAAGGTGGCAGTTTAGTGGGATTAATTCTAGCTTTAGCAATGTGTTACCAGAAAATTCACTTTCCTGAACATATTAACGCAATAATATATTAAAGTATGCCGTGACAAATTGCTTGAAGCCGGAAGACTTGACACTCAAACTTATTGTTCAGTGATCTGTACTATTAAGGCAATACACACATCCACGATTATTTAATTAAAAATCTACCACGGGAAATCCCTTGAAAACAGAATGAACTAATAATCTAAAACTAACTTGTAGGTGTGTGGTTGTCCCTGTTTTAACACACATGGATCCACTGAATACTGAGCAGCTTTGTAATTGAAAAGCAAAGAGTGCTGTGTAAAAGGTGGTCAAAGAAATGCATTTACATTCACGATGCTCGAATTACAATGAAGTTCCACATTATTACCAGAATTTCCACTTACTTTGCCCCACCTTTGGTGGCCGTGCCTTCAACTGTCCAGATCCCAAGCCCTGGAATTCCATTCCTAAACCTATCTGCCTTGCCACCTCTCTCTCTCCTCCTTTAAGACTCCTTGAAACCTACCTCTTTGGCTAAGCTTTTGGTCACCTGTCCTAATATCTCCTTCTTTGGCTTGGTGTCAGTTTTTGTTTAGTCTGCATACGCTCCGGTCAAATGCCTGTTGATGTTTTACTCTGTTAAAAGTGCTATATAAGTACCAGCTGGAGACTGGGGTTGTCAGAATCAATTTGAGCATGAATATGTGAATGGATTGGTATAAAATGGCAGCAGAGAGGCCCAGTCCATTTTAATGGCCGAACCACTTTAACAAGCCAGTCACTGGCTAACCTCCCGACCAGAGTGGGATTAAAATTCAGCAGGAAATGGTAGCCAGCTAGAAATGGAAAGCAGGAGGCTTCCACGGGGGACTAAAGGGAATGATCCCTGATGCTAAGGGTATGTCGTTAGGAGGGGATTTGGACAGGGAATGCAGTCAGTAAGAGGGAAGGCAGCCTGGGGCAGGAGAGGTCTCAAGATTTCCTCGTGTCTCCCAGAGGGCCAATCCTGCTCCCGCTCATCCTACAGAGACTTAAAAAAATGTAAACACCTATCTGGGTTTCTATTGGTCCCAGATCCGTTTCTCGACATCTTAGGGTTAATGGAAATCGTCTACTCAGGCCTGAAGTAAATATTGCAGTTGGGCCTCTGATCTACATATTTTAAGGAGGACCTCATTGGCTTTCGATCATCAGGCTAGGGTGAGAACCCATTGGGAAAGCCCCCAGCCTCCCAGTTTCCTCTGGGTGGAGTTTAAAAGCCTTCCCACCCAATGTCTCAGTATATGGGAAGGTAAACTAGTATCAGCTCACAATTGGACATTGTGTGTAAGACGACCTCAAGATAGACTTACACCACTTTGGTTTTGCCCATTCATTGTATGACTGCAATTGGTGTGACGACATCTTTTAAAACCTTAATTTTTAAGCTAAGTAATTCCAAGACGATCCAGTGGGTTATCTTTCAATTTTAATATTAGCGAGGAACTAACTGGATTGCTGGATCTTTCTGAATGTTAAACATCCACCTGCATTTGGATAACAGTTATAGACTTGCATTTATATATCACATTTCACAACCTCAGGATGTCGCAAAGTGCTTTACAGCCAATGAAGTACTTTTGAAGTATAGTCACTACTGGAATGTAGGGAACAGAGTAGAAATCTGCACACAGCAAGCTCTGCCAAACAGCAATGTGATAATGACCAGATAATCTGGTTTTTAATGATGCTGGTTGGGGACTCAATATTGGCCGGGACACTGGGGAAAACTCTGCTGCTCATCTTCAAAATAGTGGCCTGGTATCTTCGGCATCCATCTGAGAGGGCAGACAGGCCCTTTGTTTAATATCTCATCTGAAAGACAGCACCTCTGATAATGCAGCACTCTCTCAGTACAATGCTTAAGTGCTGGCATAGATTTTGTGCTCAGGTCATTGGGATGGACTTGAAATCAGAATCAATAGTGTCACCAACTGAGCCACAATGGACAGCATGGCTTTTCTTCAAGGAGCAGGTACATTCATTTGAAATCCACCAAAAACTGAAAAGGCTGGGGAGAAGATGAGGCAAATTAAGAAAATGTTAATTAGATGACAATAAGGTTGTTTTTTAAAAGTCTTTAGATTGTAGGAGGAAGGAAAGGAAAAACTGGAAAGATGCAAAGTTAGCAGTGTTCCTTAAAAAAAAAGACAGACTTACATTTCAAAAGTGTCTTTCATGATCTTACGATGTCCCAAAGCGCTTTACAGCCAATGAAGTACTTCTGAGGTGTAGTCACTGTTGTAGTGCATGAAACACAGCAGCTAATTTGCACACTGCAAGCTCCCACAACATCAACTGTTTTGGTTATGTTGATTGAGGGATAAACATTGGCCGGGACACCAGGGAAAGCTCTCCTGCTCTTCTTTGAAATAGTGCAATGGGATTTTTTATGTCCACTTGAGAAGGCCGATGGGACCTTGGTTTAATGTCTCATCAAAAAGATGGCACCTCCAACAGTGCAGCAATCAAAAGCCAGCTTTAACTATTGGGCTTAAGTCTTAAAGTGGGACTTATACCCACAACTTTGCAATGTAAGAGACAAGAGCACTACCAACACGTACAGACTTATCACTGAATGCCCATGCACAGTTTGATCAGCAGTGTGGTGCCAACAATAAAGATTACACCTGTCAGTTTGCAGTGCTGTCAAACAAGTATCAGAGTCAAACAGTATTTTCAGTATAAAGGCAGCAAGACATGACTGATTATTCTCAGAAGTTCGTCATTGACAGCCATGAATAACCACTTGGTTGCATTCAGTGATAATTGAAGTTTCCAGGTGATTGAACAATGGTTCAACTATTGGTCAACTTCACAATTCATGAGTTTATTGACTGGCCTCTTGGTCAGTGACATAACACATGGACATGAAAAATCTAAGTGTGTGACCAGCTAGTGTGAATAACCAATCATACATCCATAACTCTTATAGTGAACTTTTTGATGAACATTATCACGGGGAGAAGAACGTTTTGTCCACTTTTCAAAAGCATGTGTGAGTATTAAGCACATGCAGGACAGCTTGAAGCAATGTCAGAGCTATGCAAAATTCTCTCTGCTCTGTTCCAGTAATGTGCATTGATAGCAAACTCAAACAGACACTACCTTCAGTGGCATTGCAAGTTTTTCCACTGCTCACACTGGCCATCTTTATGGCTTATTTGTCAACCCGTTACCAATTAGTCCAGAATTATGGTCAATTATGCAGGGTTAAACCATGCTCATCTAGTATTCATTGAAACAAACAAGATTCTGAGGGGTCTTGATAGGGCAGACAATGACAGCTTGTTTCCCCTGGCTAGGGAAATTGAAACATGGGGCACAGTCTCAGGATAAGGGGTCGATCATTTCAGACTGAGATGAGGAGAAGTTTCTTCACTCAGAGGGTTGTAAATCCTTGGAATTCTTTACCCAATCGGTTGTGCATGTTGAGCTAGATTTTTGATCTCTCAGGGAATCAAGGGATATGGGAGTGGGCAGGAAAGTGGAATTGACGCAGAAGATCAGCCATGATCATATTGAATGGTGGAGCAGGTTGAGGGACTGTATAGTCTACTCCTGCTCCTACTTTTATGTTCTTATGTTACAGGCAGAGGGGGGGGGTGGGGGGGTGGAGATCTGGGGGTCCACCTGGACTCATATGCTTTAGAATCCTTACAGTTTACAGCTAGTAGGAAGAGTAAAACCTAATCCCATCAGGTCTCAGATGTAAAGATGATGTGTTGATAGTGTATTCTACACCAGCGCAATGCTTTTTCTGAGGGATGTTCCCAATCTCACACCCAATGCACAGCAGTGAAAGTGAAACTATCATGAACACATGTTCTGCCGTTCTTTTCCGAATTGAGAACCAAGCTCGACAATGTAAGATCCTGCCAAGGTTAAGGTGATTAGGAGAAAAGGCTGGATTAAGGAGTAGTCAGTAACTGGCTCTAAATTTCCATTTTAAACTCTACAGATTTTAGAATTAGAATTAGAATTAGAACATTACAGCGCAGTACAGGCCCTTCGGCCCCCGATGTTGCGTCGACCTGTGAAACCATCTGACCTACACTATTCCATTTTCATCCATATGTCTATCCAATGACCACTTAAATGCCCTTAAAGTTGGCGAGTCTACTACTGCTGCAGGCAGGGCGTTCCACGCCCCTACTACTCTCTGAGTAAAGAAACTACCTCTAACATCTGTCCTATATCTATCACCCCTCAACTTAAAGCTATGTCCCCTCGTGTTTGCCATCACCATCCGAGGAAAAAGACTCTCACTATCCACCCTATCTAACCCTCTGATTATCTTATATGTCTCTATTAAGTCACCTCTCCTCCTCCTTCTCTCCAACGAAAACAACCTCAAGTCCCTCAGCCTTTCCTCGTAAGACCTTCCCTCCATACCAGGCAACATCCTAGTAAATCTCCTCTGCACCCTTTCCAAAGCTTCCACATCCTTCCTATAATGCGGTGACCAGAACTGCACGCAATACTCCAGGTGTGGTCTCACCAGAGTTCTGTACAGCTGCAGCATGACCTCGTGGCTCCAAAACTCGATCCCCCTACTAATAAAAGCTAGGAAGAGATGAAGACCAAGGAAGGCAATAAATTCTACATTCTTGAAGATTCTGGAAAGGAATGAATTAGAGTAGGAGACGCCGCAGTTAGTCTTGATTTTAATAGTGAAAAGAAGAGAGAAAATAATAGAGAGACAAAGGAAAAGGAGGACATTTAACCCCTCCAGCCTGTTCCACTATTCAATTAGATGATGGTTGATCTATGGGCTGAATTTTACGCCACTCCAGCAGGTCGGATGGTGGCGTGGGGGCGGCATAAAATTGAGCGGCAGGCTCCGGGAGGCCTAACCACCCCACTTCCTCCACCGGACAAGTTTACGGCGTCGGGCGGGGGGTGGGAAACGGCCCGCACGCTCGAGGCCAATCAAGGCCCTTAGGTGGCCACTTAAGGGCCCTCGCCTGCCTTCACGGGTATTTTACCCATGGCAAGTGGGTGTGCTGGGGACGTGAAAGGCCACCCAGCGATAGCTGCCAACCTTTCCGTGCCCCGGAGGGTGCCATGGCAATCAGGCACAGGGTGCCCAATTGAGGGCCACCCCCGTCTCCCAACCCACACCCAGGGCCCAAGACGCCCACTACCCCCAAACAACCATTCCAGCCGCACCAAGGAAGGACCAATCCTCCTGGTGAGGCAACCTTAACTTACCTTCCCTCCAGGTTCCTTAGCGTTGGCTGGGCTGCAGTCCCAGCAGTGGCCACCACTCCCAGTGGCGCTGCTGGGACATAAGCTGCCAGCCCGCTGATTGGCCGGCAGCTCACGGAGGTGGGACCTCCTCCCTCAAGTGGGTGAAAGTCCCGCCTCAGGACAATTAAAGCCCGGGGACCCATAAAATACAGGACGGATCCCCGAGCTAGGCGGAAGCAGGTTCGCCACCGACTTTCACATCGGTGGTGAATTCTCGAAATTCAGCCATATATCTCAGCTGCATTCAGACACCTTGGTTTCATAAGCCTGACAACCCTTATCTATTAAAAAGCTATGAATCATAGTTTTGAGAATTTTAATTGACCCCCAGCCTCAACAGTTTTCTTTTTGATAAGGGAGAGTATTCCAGATTTCCACTACGATGAGGGGAGTGATCGCATGGTAGCTAAATTTGCAGATGACACAAAGGTAGGTAGGAAAGTATATATTGTGAAGAGGACATAAGGAGGTTCAGACCAATATAGTTAGGCTGAGTGAGTAGGCAAAAATCTGGCAGATGGAGTATAATGTGGGAAAATATGAAGTTGTTCACTTTGGCAGGAAGAATAAAAAATCAGAGTATTAGAGTAATACAGCACTGAAACAGGCCCTTTGGCCCACCGAGTCTGTGCCAACCATCAACCACCCATTTATGCTAATCCTACATTAATCCCATATTCTCTACCACATCCCCACCTTCCCTCAATTCTCCTACCACCTACCTACACGAGGGGCAATTTACAATGACCAATTGACTATCAACCTGTAAGTCTTTGGATGTGGGAGGAAACTGGAGCACCCAGTGGAAACCCCCACAGTCACAGGGAGAACTTGCAAACTCCACACAGGCAGTACCAAGAACCAAACCCGGGTCACTGGAGCTGTGAGGCTGCGGTGCTAACCACTGTGCCACTGTGCCGCCCAAACTTATTACTTAAACGGAGAACGACTGCAGAATTCCGAGGTGCAGAGGGATCTAGTTGTTCTAGTGCATGAGTCACAAAAAGTTTGTATGCAGGTACAGCAAGAAATAAAGAAGGCTAATGGAATGCTATCCTTTATTATGAAAGGAATTGAAAATAAAAGTAAGGATGTTATGCTTCAGTTGTACAGGGCATTGGTGAGACCACATCTCGAATACTGTGTGCAGTTTTGGCCTCCTTATTTAAGGAAGGATGTGAATGCGTTGGAGGCGGTTCAGAGGAGGTTTACTAGATTGATACCTGGAATGAGCAGGTTGTCTTATGAGGAAAGGCTGGACAGACTGGGCTTGTTTTCACTGGAGTTTAGAAGAGTGAGGGGAGACTTGATTGAGGTATATAAGATCCTGAACAGTCTTGACAAGGTGGATGTGGAAAGGATGTTTCCTCTTGTGAGTGAGTCCAGAACTAAGGGGCACTGTTTTAAAATTAGGGGTCACCATTTTCGGACAGAGATGAGGAGAAATTTTTTCTCTCAGAGAGTTGTGCGACTTTGGAATTCCCTGCCTCAGAAGGTGGTGGAGGCGGAGTCACTGAATATTTTTAAGGCGGAGGTAGATAGATTCTTGTTAGACAAGGGAATCAAAAGTTATCGGGGGCAGATGGGAATGCGGAATTCGAAACACAAACAGATCAGCCATGATCTTATTGAATGGCGGAGCAGGCTCGAGGGGCCGAATGGCCTACTTCTGTTCCTAATTTGTATGTTTGTATGTACCCTTTGTGTGAAGAAATGCTTTATGACAAGGTCTGACAGCATCTGTGGACAGAAAAATGAGTTAACATTTCAGGTCATCAGAACTACGAAAGGTTAGAAATGTGATAGGTATTGAGCAAGTGAATGGTGGGGGGGGGAACAGTGGGAAAAATAACAAAAGGGAAGTTCTGTGATAGGGTGGAAAGCAGGAGAGATTAAATGACAAAGCGGTTGATGGTGCAAGACCAAAGGGAGTGGTAATGGGACCAGTAAATAAACAAACTATGTGTCTAGAGGTGTGAACATAGAACATAGAACATTACAGCGCAGTACAGGCCCTTCGGCCCTCGATGTTGCGCCAACCTGTGAAACCATCTGACCTACACTATTCCATTTTCATCCATATGTCTATCCAATGACCACTTAAATGACCTTAAAGTTGACGAGTCTACTACTGTTGCAGGCAGGGCGTTCCACGCCCCTACTACTCTCTGAGTAAAGAAACTACCTCTGACAACTGTCCTATATCTATCACCCCTCAACTTAAAGCTATGTCCCCTTATGTTTACCATCACCATCCGAGGAAAAAGACTCTCACTATCCACCCTATCTAACCCTCTGATTATCTTATATGTCTCTATTAAGTCACCTCTCCACCTCCTTCTCTCTAATGAAAACAACCTCAAGTCCCTCAGCCTTTCCTCATAAGACCTTCCCTCCATACCAGGCAACATCCGAGTAAATCTCCTCTGCACCCTTTCCAAAGCTTCCACATCCTTCCTATAATGCGGTGACCAGAACTGCACGCAATACTCCAGGTGCGGCCGCACCAGAGTTTTGTAGAGCTGCAGCATGACCTCGTGGTTCCGAAACTCGATCCCCCTACTAATAAAAGCTAACATACCATATGCTTTCTTAACAGGCCTATTAACCTGGGTGGCAACTTTCAGGGATTTATGTACCAGGACACCAAGATCTCTCTGCTCATCTACACTACCAAGAATCTTCCCATTAGCCCAGTAATCGGCATTCCTGTTACTCCTTCCAAAGTGAATCACCTCACACTTTTCCGCATTAAACTCCATTTGCCATCTCTCAGCCCAGCTCTGCAGCCTATCTATGTCCCTCTGTAACCTACAACATCCTTCGGCACTATCCACAACTCCACCGACCTTCGTGTCATCCGCAAATTTACTAACCCACCCTTCTACACCCTCATCCAGGTCATTTATAAAAATTACAAACAACAGTGGCCCCAAAACAGATCCTTGCGGTACACCACTAGTAACTAAACTCCAGGATGAACATTTGCCATCAACCACCACCCTCTGTCTTCTTTCAGCTGGCCAATTTCTGATCCAAAGCACTAAATCACCTTCAATCCCATACTTCCGTATTTTCTGCAATAGCCTACCGTGGGGAACCTTATCAAACTCCTTACTGAAATCCATATACACCACATCCACAGCTTTACCCTCATCCACCTGTTTGGTCACCTTCTCAAAAAACTCAATAAGGTTTGTGAGGCACGACCTACCCTTCACAAAACCGTGCTAACTATCGCTAATGAACTTATTCTTTTCAAGATGATTATAAATCCTATCTCTTATAACCTTTTCCAACATTTTACCCACAACCGAAGTAAGGCTCACAGGTCTATAATTACCAGGGCTATCTCTACTCCCCTTCTTGAACAAGGGGCCAACATTTGCTATCCTCCAGTCTTCCGGCACTATTCCTGTCGACAATGACGACATAAAGATCAAGGACAAAGGCTCTGCAATCTCCTCCCTGGCTTCCCAAAGAATCCTAGGATAAATCGCATCTGGCCCAGGGGACTTATCTATTTTCACACTTTCCAAAATTGCTAACACCTCCTCCTTGTGAACCTCAATCCCATCTAGCCTGGTAGTCTGAATCTCAGTATTCTCCTCGACAACATTTTCTTTCTCTACTGTAAATACTGATGAAAAATATTCATTTAACGCTTCCCCTATCTCCTCTGATTCCACACGCAACGTCCCACTACTATCCTTGATTGGCCCTAATCTAACTCTAGTCATTCTTTTATTCCTGATATACCTATAGAAAGCTTTAGGGTTTTCCTTGATCCTATCCGCCAATGACTTCTCGTGTCCTCTCCTCGCTCTTCTTAGCTCTCCCTTTAGATCCTTCCTGGCTAGCTTGTAACTCTCAAGCGCCCTAACTGAGCCTTCACGTCTCATCCTAACATAAGCCTTCTTCTTCCGCTTGACAAGCGCTTCAACTTCTTTAGTAAACCACGGCTCCCTCGCTCGACAACTTCCTCCCTGCCTGACAGGTACATACTTATCAAGGACACGCAGTAGCTGCTCCTTGAATAAGCTCCACATTTCTATTGTCCCCATCCCCTGCAGTTTCCTTCCCCATCCTACGCATCCTAAGTCTTGCCTAATCGCATCGTAATTTCCTTTCCCCCAGCTATAATTCTTGCCCTGCGGTATATACCTGTCCCTGCCCATCGCTAAGGTAAACCTAACCGAATCGTGATCACTATCACCAAAGTGCTCACCTACATCTAAATCTAACACCTGGCCGGGTTCATTACCCAGTACCAAATCCAATGTGGCATCGTCCCTGGTTGGGACAGAAAACCCTCCTGCACACACTGGACAAAAACTGACCCATCTAAAGTACTCGAACTATAGTATTTCCAGTCAATATTTGGAAAGTTAAAGTCCCCCATGACAACTACCCTGTTACTCTCGCCCCTGTCGAGAATCATCTTCGCTATCCTTTCCTCTACATCTCTGGAACTATTCGGAGGTCTATAGAAAACTCCCAACAGGGTGACCTCTCCTCTCCTGTTTCTAACCTCAGCCCATACTACCTCAGTAGACGGGTCCTCAAATGTCCTTTCTGCCGCCGTAATACTCTCCTTGATTAACAATGCCACACACCCCCCTCTTTTACCATCTTCTCTGTTCTTACTGAAACATCTAAATCTGTGAATGGCAGAATCATGAATAGCAGCCATTCAAAAGAAAAGGAAATAAGAGAGAAAGAAAGAGCAAAAAAGGCAAAGAAAAATGAAACAAAATGGGGCAGAGGTTATGATCTAAAATTACTGAACTCAATCGGCTGGATTTTAAACTCAGTGTGACACAGTGGCGCAGTGGCTAGCACCGCAGCCTCACAGCTCCAACAACCTGGATTCAGTTCTGGGTACTGCCTGTGTGGAGTTTGCAAGTTCTCCCTCTGATGGCATGGGTTTCTGCTGGGTGCTCTGGTTTCCTCCCACAGCCAAAGACTTGCAGGTTGTTGAGTAAATTGGCCATTGTAAATTGCCCCTCGTGTAGGTGGGTGGTAGGAGAATTGAGGGAAGGTAGGGAGTATGGGATTAATGTAGAATTAGTATAAATGGGTGGTTGATGGTCAGCACAGACTCAGTGGGCCAAAGGGCCTGTTTCAGTGCTGTATCACTCTATGACTCCTCCACTTTTGGGAATGGTGGCAGTGGGGCAATGAAGATTAGTGCAGTAGAGGCCCACCACTAGCCCTGATGCTGATTGGTCCTGTGCTGATCTCGGTGATGGAACCCCCATTTAAATATGTAAACTAATTTACATGCCTGAATTAAAGAGAGTCCTATCACTGCACCGATCTTCATTCGAGCAGCCGACAATGCTGCACCTTCGAATCCCCATTTGGGGAAACGTGGCATGACACCTGTTGGGAGGGGGGGAGTCGGATATTTTCTCTGTGCGGGGTGGGGGGAGTGGGGTAACATTGCTGCAGATTGGTCGGGGGGGTGGGGTGGGTGGGAGAGCTGATGGGAAGGGGTGAAGGGCAAAGGTGCCAGAATTTATCGGGGGGTGAAAGGTCAAATTCTTAATAAATGAATTCTGCGGGGGAAAGGACAGGAATGTTTTGAGATGTCATTGCGGGCTGGGGGTGGGGCGTTGGGGTGGTGGGGTGGGAAAATGAATTTAAAGACAATTTATTTCTGCCTTTTGGTAATTCAACTGACCAAGTGCCAGATGCTGGTGCTTGCGACAGCTCGCCTATCCCTTCCACATCATCGCGGGGCGCAGGCAAATTAGCTGCTGCGTTTGAAATCGCGGTGGCTCCGTGAAGCAATGCCCGTGTGGGCAGGGCTCATTTTTTTTACTTCAGCGGCAGACTCTTAAATGCAGCCCAATGTTGAGTCCGGAAGGCTGAAAAATGCCCAGTTGAAAGATGAGGTGCTGTTCCTCGAGCTTGCATTGAGCTTCATTGGAACAGTGCAGCAGGCCAAGGACAGAAAGCTCAAAGTGGGAGCAAGGTGGAGAATGAAACTGACAGGTGACAGGAAGCTCAGAGTCCTGCTTGCAACCTGAATGGAGGTGTTCCACAAAGTGGTCACTCAGTCTATGTTTGGTCTCTCCAACATAAAGGAGACCACATCGCGAGCAGCAAATACAGTATATTAAATTGAAAGAAGTACAAGTAAATCGCTGTTTCACCTGGAAGGAATGTTTGGGGCCTTGGACAGTGAGAAAGAAGGAGGTAAAAGGGCAGGTGTTGCATCTCCTGCACCTGCATAGAAAGGTGCTGTAGGAGAGCGAGGGAATGTGCCCAGGGTAACTGAGGAGTGAACCATGGTGTCGAGGAGGGAACGGACCCTTTGGAATGCTGAAAGGGGAGGGGAAGGATCGTTTGGTGGTGGCATTACGCTGAAAGTGGTGGAAATGTTGGAGGGTGGTCCATTTAAACTTAGGCTGGTGGGGTGGAAGATAAGGACAAGGGAAAACCTATCGTTTCGGATATCCTTAATTCAGATTTCCAGCATATACAGTATTTTGTTTTTGTGTTATGGCAACACCTCTGAATGGTCTAAAATTAACATATATGATGAATATTTGGAGTGTAGAAGGAGCAAGAGGGGAGAATTCAGAAGTGGTTCTATGGCCACAGCAGAGTCCTCTCTTCGTTTGTCGGAATAATCCATAATTCATTGTTCTACTTGACAAGTTTCTGTGTGAGAATAGAAGGAGCATTCAGTCTCTGGCAGTTCTTCCCTGAATCCAATCAAAGTGGTAATCTGACACTGGCTATTCCAAGAGAATTACAAATAATGATGTTATGAAGTAGCAGCTGTGGTCAGGATTTTACTGACCCCTTAGAGTTGGGCTGGGAGGTGGGGGTTGCTGGTAAAATCTGGGGGAGCCACATTGGATTGGCTCCCCGATGTAGTCATTTAACCGACGGCAGGATCGGAAGCCGAGATGCTCTGCACACTCCAAGGAGACAGGCAGCCAATTTCTATAAGTAAAGGCTCTATTAGGGGTCATTTTATGGTGCTATCGGCATTTTGCCAATGGCGGTGAGGCTCACCACATGGGGAGGCCGCCAGCTAAATGGAACAGCCTCCCATTGGCAGGAAAAGCCGCACCCCTAGCTCCAATAATTTACCTGGAGAGGTTTGTCCTCTGACACTGGGCCCAATTCTTTTTTCAATTATTTCCTGTAGGTCCCAGGTCTCCTGTATGCCTCAGCAGTAACCACCTCTCCCTCTGGCACACTAAAACTTCAGAGCTGTAGTATGATCACCTTGTTCGTGGTTTGTATTAATTTTCTGGAGGTAACATTTAATTTGGGCATTGATTTTTTATTTAATGCAAGATAAATGAAAACACCTGGTTTGAGAAGCTGGCAAACAAAGCTAGGGTCGTTACAAATCAAAGGGTGGCCCATATTTATTTGGTAAGGTCATAATGGGAACCTTTCTGAACTTCTGGATGGAGATGGTGTGTCTGCAGCCACCTCATTCAGGTGTTTAAATTATTCATATGATTTCCCCGAACAAAGAGAAGATTTAAAGTTCATGAGTGCTAACAGAGACAGACTTCAGAAGAAATTGTTCTGTCTTTGTTAGCAATATCAATTATTCATGTGGATATCAGAAATCAAAGAGATGTTTTGGGAGGTGGAGAGATAATTAATTTAAATTGCTATCTGGGACATCCCATATGTCCAACATAACTATAGACATAGATTTTGCTAGGGAGATGCCTTTTGGGTGAAGTTTTTTTTTTGGGTGCTTGCTGACAGACAGTTGGCTTTTGGAAAACCGTTGACTTTGAAAGTGGCTGGGCTTAGGAACAAAGATGCCATCAGGAGCCAGGGGTATTTCTGTTTTGAGTAAGGCCCGTGCTCAAGCTGGGAAGTTCAGATCTGGGAGACTTGATACCTCCAAAGATAGCTAAGGAATTAAGGAAATCAAAGCAAATTCCAAAGAGCCGTGGTACACTTTGGATTGGTCCCAGGAGAAGTGAACAACCTGCCAAGATCCTGTAAAGTAAAGGGAAATTCTTGGGGTGGAAGTAACAATCAGATTGGAGTGTTCTGTTGAGATTGAGAGTTAGAAATATACATCTTCATGTTTGGTTAAGATTTTAAGTTTAAAATATGTGTTTCCAAATTGTAATGTTGTGAGTCGTGTTTTGCTTTGTTTAACTCCTGTACAGTAAAGTTTTTTGTTTAAAAAATGAAATCTTGTAACGTATTTCTTTCAGTAATAACTAGGAATTTGACTTTCTCTTTCTAAACGTTAATAGCCCCTAATAGGATTCTAACAGCTGCCAGCTCTCTGTATGGGCCGGCAGCATCAAGAACCCTCCCGCATCCTTACTTGGACACTGGGCCGACAGGCAGCCGAATAGTAGACCTCCTGTGGTAAAATTGCTGAGCAGGCCCCACTGCCAGCAAGTGAATACTTAAAACCCGCTTTTTACCTTGATGCAGGGATCCCGACTCCGCTCAAAAAATTCAGCTCTGTGAGTCCCCATTCTTGGGTCTTCTCATTGTAATATTATTTGTTCCTTTCGCATGTGAACTATTATAAGATTCACAGGACAGCAAATAATATCCAAAGAATATGTGGGTTTTTGTTATAACTTAACTGAAACATATATATATATATATATATATATAGCTACAGCAGGAGCCACACCAATACATGTCTCACTCTGTCGGGCTACACCCACAACTACCTGGTCATGTGTGATGTGACATCACTTCCTCTGGTGATCTTCACTTACAACTTCTTAAGGTGGTCCTGTTAAGGTGGTCCCACTTCCCAGAACACCCACTTGCTCTGGCTACTTTCTGAAAAGCTTAATTGTAGGTAAATCTGCATCGGGGAAAGGAAAGTATGTATGGTGTTGGAAGATGACTCCATAAATAATTTCAAAAGTGAGTTGTCTAAGTCATTCAGAATTAGGAACTTAAAGGTCTGCAATTGATAAAATAATATGGCATGTGGGACAATGCTCGACTGCTCTTTCAAAAAGACAGCATCGACATGATGGATTGAATGGCCTCCTTTGGCGCTGTACATTTCTATGATCCTATGATATGTTAATGCTTTCAGTGTGACCCATTGTCAGTTCTGAAGCGTCACAACAGCAATACACGTGAACAATGATGGAAAGGAAAATATCTAGCCTGTCCCACCCACAACGTCAATGACTTAAGCATCACAATATATATAGAGGTGGAGGTTTGCGCTGGGCAGCAGCACAAATGGTAGTATTTCACTGACCGCCTCTTTCACGCCTTGTCCTATATTCAGCTCCAATGTTTGACGAGTTGTACGTGGGGCAGTAGATTTGATACCAGCTGTTTACACTGTGCCAAGACCAATTTTTAAGTCAATGGACTCCCCACCCCACCCAATGGTCATGTCACCAGCTGGTAGAGATAAAAGACAGATAGAAAACCCAGGCCAATTTAGGTCAGAAAATAAACTGGGACATTCCTCTCCAACCCCCTTAAGCGATCAAAACTAGTCCGGGAAAAATATCAATCCTCTCTTTTCTCTTTTGGGTGCTAATTGAGCTAGTTTATTTCTGGAGGAGGAGTTAATTTCAGATTTTCAATATTTGTCTGCTTTCTTTCCTCATTTATCTGTAATATTTTAGTTTTATTCTGCCTCTGCCACTCCATTTCAGCTTATCACAAAATCGGAGAGCTTCCCCGAGTAGCCTGTTCTTTGTTTGTTGTTACACTGAGTTTGAAAGTCCCATATTCTGTATTGAGTTAGTTGTTGTCAGCCAAGGCTGTGTCTGGAGACACAAGAATTGGTCGCTCCACTCCTGAAGTCGGGAGTGGGGAAAATTGGACAGGGTTCCTACTCCTGATCATGATCCAGAAAAGCATATGTGTGTGTGTGTGTGCAGATTTTAGGTGAGGACAGGTTCATAGTCCAGGCTTCCTCATGATGATTGGGTACTTGAATAAATTACTAGACCATTGGCACTGTCTGTGGAAATGCATCCCAGCTACAGTAAGCACCTTCAGGAGAGAAACAAAACTTGTATTTATATAGCACCTTTCACATCTTCAAGACTTCCCAAAGTACTTTAGAGCCAATGAAATACTTCTGAGGTGTCATCAATGCTGTAAAGTAGAAAACGTAGTAGCTAATTTGTGCACAGAAAGGTCTGTCAAACAGTAAAGTGACAATTTTGGCCAGGATACCAGGGGAGAACTCCCCTGCTCTTCATAATGGTGCTGTGGGATCTTTAACGTCCACCTGAGAGGGCAGGTGGGGCCTCAGTTTATCACCTGACCGTGCAGTGCCGCCTTAGGACTTCACAGGAGTGTCAGCCTAGATTATGTGTTCAGGTCTCCGGAGCAGGGTTAAAGATTTGGTGGGAGGGGAGAGAATTCAGAGTGACTATGCTTTCTTATTAATGCAATTGTCATTTGCTATGTCACATTAGTGCCAAATTACCAGATAATTTACTGTGGGGTAATTAGGTTGTTATTAAGAATTCTCATTAAAATAAAACAGTACCACTACATTTTTCTTCAACAAACTGGGGTTGTGCTAGTCAATTATTTTGTTAATCAAAATGATGAATTGGATGTTCGGATATATGAAGTCATCATTGAAATTATTATAAAACAGACATCTCCTGGAACTGAACACGATATCTTGTCCCGACACTTGCTGGGCGAGGCTCACATTAAGTAGAGCCTACAATTGCATTATGTAGTCATACCGATCTGGAGTGTACTGCCCTGAAGGGTGATGGAAGCAGATGCAACAGTAATTTTCAAAAGGGAATTGTATAAATACTGGAAAGGGAGAAAAATTGCTGGACTATGAAGAAAGAGCAAGGGTGTGGGGCTAATTGTATAATTCTTTAAATGAGCAGGTGCAGGAACGATGGGCTGAATGCCCTCCTTCTATGCTGGATTCTATGTATACTGGATAAGCATCTGACACACAATCTCATTTCTAACTGTTTGGCATGGTTAGGGGCCAGGGTGGGGGCCAAGCTTGGGGGCAGGGTGGTTGCTCAGTTATCTATGACCAAGTGTGTCAAGTTGATAGGACAGAGTTTTTTGTACTGACACTGCAGGATAAATGTGGTCTATGTAGCTTAGAGACTGCAGCATCAATTTTAAGTTGCTTTGAATCAGCCGGCTTCAAGGAGAAAGCTTTGCACCATTTGGACTTCACAGCGTCTGCAACAAGTATGAAGCCATCTCAATAACTTTAATACTGAAGCTTAAAGGCACGGCGGGTGACACACATTAATGCTCTCCTCGGTGGAAAATCACTGCCAGGCATTGTGTATTTCAGCCTAGACTGTGAGTGTAGGTGGGCTATTTGGGCATGGGGGGAAAGAGAGATTTTGCAACTGACTTTCATCCTGACTTCTCCTAAAACACTCATGTGTACATGGACACACACATTCGTGCACACACGCACACACACATACACACCACAAAGATACACAGGAGAGGCGGTGGTGCAGCGTCACTGAACTAGTAATCAGAGAACCAGGCTAATGCCCTGGGGACATGGGTTCAAATCCAATCATGGCAGTAGGTGGACTTTAATACTCAAATAATTAATAGATTCAATTAATTAATAAGAATCAGGAATTGAAAGCTAATTTCAATAATGGTGCCATGAAACTATCATCGATTGTCATAAAAACCCATCTGGTTCACTAACAACCTTTAGGGAAGGAAATCTGCTGTTCTTATCTGGTCTGGCCTACATGTGACTCCAGACCCAGAGCAATGTTGCTAACTCTTAACTGCACTCTGAAATGGCCTAGCAAATTGTCAAGGGCAATTAGGGATTGGCACAAATGCTGGCCTTGCCAGTGATGCCCACATCTCATGAAATAATATAAAAAAGCATGTGCATGCATGATCACTTATGATGCATGTCAGGTGAATACTTCAAGTGAGAACCAGGCCAAATACAATAAATTGAAAGGGGAAGTGAAGAGCAAAGTAAGACTGGCAAAGAAAGAATATGAGAATAGAATGGCAGTTAATAAAAAAGGGAACCCTAAATCTCCCACCTCCATGTAATTAGTAAGGGGGTAGTTAAAGGCTGGGTGGGGCTTATTAGGGACAAAGAAGCTGATCTATGCTTAGAGGTGGCAGGCAAGGCTCGAGTACTTTGTATTGGTGTTTACGGAGGAAGAGGATGCTGACAAACTATTGGTAGAAGTAGCAGTGACAGAGGAAATGGATGGGGAAAAATTGATAGGCAGGATTTACTGGAAAGGCTGGCTATGCTTCGAGTGAATAAATCACCTGATCTGATTGGCTTGCATCCCAGGTTGCTAGAGGAAGTGGGAGTGGAGATAGTGGAAGTTCTTCCAATCTTCCCTAGATATGGCAAGGTGTCAGAGGATTGGAAAATTACAAATATGACATACTTATTCGAGGAAGGGTATAAGGACATTCCTAGTAATTATAGGCTGGTTAGTTTAACTTCAGTGCTGGGTAAAGTTTTAGAAAAAATAATCATGGAAACATCAACAGGCACTGGGAGAGGTTTGAATTATTTAAGGATAGCCAGCATGGAAGGTCATGCTTCACCAGTCCAATTGATTTTTTTGATGAATTAACAAAGGTTGATGAAGGGGATGTGGTGGATGTTGTCTGTGTGGATTTTAAGAAAGCGTTTGACAAAGTACCTCATAAAAGGCTGGTTAACAAAATTGAGGCCCATGGAATGGGTTGGTCAGTGTCAGCTTGGATAAAATTTGGCTCAAGGACAGAAAACAGCGAGTCGTGGTAAATGGTTGTCTTCAGAATGGAAGATAGTAGACAGTAGTGTTCCCCAAGGATCAGTGCAAAGACCATTGCTTTTTTGATATATATAAATGACTTGGATATTGGAATACAGAGTAAAATTTCAAAATTTGATGACGATACCAAACTTGAAGGTTCGGCAATGAGTGGGGATGATACCAATCGACTGCAGTAGGACATAAACTAGCAGAATGGGCAGCCAACTGGCAGATGGAATTTAATATAGGGAAATGTGTGTTGAAGCAGAAGGGATATGGAGAATCAATTTATACTCAATGGCACAGTTCTAAAGAGTGTACAGGGGCATAGGGAACTGGGGTTTTATATGCATAGATCTATGAAGGTGGCAAGACATACTGAGAGAGTAATTAGCAAAGTATATGGGATCTTGGGCTTCATAAATAGAGGCATTGAGTACAAAAGCAGTTAATTCATGCTGCACCTTTACAAAGTTCTGATTAGGTCGAACTAGAGTATTGCATAAATAAAAGCAAAATACTGCGGATGCTGGAAATCTGAAACAAAAACAAGAAATGCTGGATTCACTCAGCAGGTCTGGCAGCATCTGTGGAAAGAGAAACAGAGTCAACGTTTCGGGTCACTGACCCTTCTTCGGAGAGCATCTAGCTCTGCTCACCAAATTTTAAGAAGGATGTGAGTGTCCTTGAGACGATGCAGAGGAGATTTACCAGAATGGTTCCGGGGATGAGGGATTTTAGCTTCAAGGGTAGGTTGGAGAAGTTGGGCTTGTTCTCCTTGGAGCAAAGGGGATTGAGGGGAGATTTGATCGAGGTGTACAAGATTATGACAGGTTCAGATAAGATAGATAAAGAAAAACTGTTCCAATAACTGATGGTACAAGGACCAGAGAACACAGATTTAAGGTTTTGGGCAGGAGATGCAGAGGTGAAGGTGAGAAAGAACTTTTTATGCAGCAAGTGGTAATGAGCTGGACCTCTCGGCCTATGAGGGTGATGGAAGCAGAAACGATGAATGATTTCAAAAGAAAATTGGATGGGCACTTGAGGGAAATAAATTTGCAGGGCTATGGGGATAGAATGAGGTAATGGGACTGACAGAATTGATTTACAGAGAGCCAGGATGGACTCGATGGGCCAAATGGCCTCCATATATTGTGTAATGACTCTATAACACAGTGACACACATGCACACACACATAGGGGTGGATTTAGTGAGCCCATTGCAAGTTCCGGGGTGGACCCAAAAGTGGGCGCCGTCTCCGCTCATCATGAGTGTGGTCAGCCAACTGCAATCATGTGGCGAATGGCCAATTATTATAATGGAGGACCGGCCAATCATGCGACAATGTCGGGATTTGAGACACTAAATGCTGAGTTGGGTAACTCCAGAGCTGGTGCTGTCATCATATTTAAAGGCCTGCCAGCCTTGCATTCACTCCTGCCTGGTTTAAAAGAATGTGTTGCAGAGTACCTTCTGCTGCCCCAGGACCCCTTCTACTGCCTCTGCTGCCTGATAGACGAGGAGCTGAACGTGACCCTGCAACGACCATAGCTGAAGGAAGACACAGGGTGGCAGCACGGTTTAGCGATGCCTCCCTCAAGAGTCTCCAAAGCTGCAAGGAAAAGGCGGGAGTTCCTCTTTCCCAGCAATGGCAAGGAGGTCCTCCTGCCTACCAAGCAAGCCTGGATGGAGATCGCAGAGAAGGTCAACAGCCATGGGGTTACCCCCCGAACATGGGTCCATTGCCGCTAGAAGGTCAATAACCTCCTTCATTCTGCCAACGACCTCTCTCCTTTTTAGGGACTGAATGTGGCTAGGCAGGGCAAGCGGGACAGGGGGAGGGAGACACCACAAAGGCACTGGCAAAGGGGGTTAAGCTTTGGCTTATCCCGACAGATGCATGGCTGGCATCTTGGCCACAGGCCATCTTCTTTCACAGCTCACCCCCATTAACTTCCCTGAGAGCTGGTAGGAGGATGAGCTCTATGTGATACGCCAGTAGAGGACGAGGTGCTTCCACTAGCAGAAGTGTCATAACACAAGAACACAAGAAATAGTAGCAGGAGTAGACCATTCAGCCCTTCAAGCCTTCTCCGCCATTCAATGAGATCATGGCTGATCTTCTATTCCAACAGCATTTTCCTGCACTATCCCTGTATCCCTTGATGATTTTAATATGCAGAAATCTATCGATCTCAGTCTTGAACATACTCAAAGACTGAGCCTCCACAGCCCTCTGGGGTAGAGAATTCCAAAGATTCACCACCCTCTGAGTAAAGAAATTCCTCCTCATCTCAGTCCTAAATGGCCTGCCCCTTATTCTGAGACTGTGTCCCCTGGTTCTAGACTCCCCAACCAAGGAAACATCCTTCCTGCAACAATCCTGTCGAGCGCTGTAAGAATTTTGTATGTTTGAATGATATCACCTCTCATTCTTCTAAACTCCAGAGAATAAAGACCCAGTGTATTTAATGTTTCTTCATAGGACGATCCCTCCATACCAGGAATTAGTTTGGGGAACTTTTGTTGCATTCCTTAGGTAAGGAGACCAAAACTGTACACAATACTCCATGTGTGGTCTCACCAAGGCTCTATACAATTGCAGTAAGACATCTTTACTCCTATACTCAAATTTTCTTGCAATGAAGGCCAACATACCATTTGCCTTCTTAATTGCTTGCTGTACCTGCATGTTAGCTTTCAGTGACTCATGAACAAGGACACCCAAGTCCCTTTGAAGTTCAACACTTCCCAGCCTCTCACCATTTAAGAAATACTCTCTATTTCTGTTTTTTTAACCAAAGTGGATAACCCCACATTTCTCCACATTGTATTCCATCTGCCAAATGTTTGTCCACTCACTTAGCCTCTCCAAATCCCCTTGAAGCGTCTTTGCATCCTCCTCACAACTCACACTTTCACCTAGTTTTGTGTCATTTGCAAACCTGGAAATATTACATGTAATCCCCACATCCAAATCATTGATATGAAGTGTGAATAGCTGGGCCCCAAGCACAGATCCTTACGGTACCCCACTAGTCACAGCCTGCCACTCCGAAAATGGCCCTTTTATTCTTACTCTTTGTTTTCTGTCCATTAGCCAGTCCTCAATCCATTCCAGTATATTCCCCCAATTCCATGTGCTCTAATTCTGTTTCCCATGCTCCTGTCTGGGATCTGATCAAAAACTTTCTGAACATCTAGATATACCACATCCACCGGTTCCCTTTATCTATTCTTCTAGTTACATCATCAAAAATCTCCAACATAATTGTTAAACATAATTTCCCTTTCATTGACTCTGCCCAATCCTACCATTATTTTCTTTGTGTTCTCACATCCTTTATTATAGATTCTAGCGTTTTCCTTACTACTGATGTTAGGCTAACTGGTCTGTCGTTCCTTGTTTTCTCCCTCCCTCCTTTCTTAAATAATGGGGTTACAATTGCCACTATTAAATATGTAGGAACCATTCCAGAGTTGATAGAATTTTGAAAGATGACCACCAATGCATCTACGATCTCTGTAGTCACCTCTTACAACACTCTGGCATGTAGATCACCAGGTCCAAGGGATTTATCTACTTTAACTCCCATTAATTTCTCTAGTACTTTTTTTTTACTCATATTAATATCTTACAGTTTCTTATTTACACCAATGCCTTGATTGTCGGTTATTTCTGGGAGGATTTTAGTATTTTCCTCCGTGAAGACAGACATGAAGTATCTGTTTAGTTTCTCTGCCACTTCCTTATTCTCCACTATTATTCTCCTGCCTTCGCTTATAATGGACCCACATTTTTCTTTGCTAATATTTTCCTTTTTACATATCGATAGAAGCTTTTACAGTCTGTTTTTATGTTTCTCATTAGTTTACTCTCATTCTATTTTCCCTTTCTTAATCTTTTTCTTGGTCCTCCTTTGCAGAATTCTAAAATGCTCCCAATCCTCAGGCTTACCTTTTATTTGGCAACTTTATACGCCTCTTGATTGATCTAATAGAATCTTTGATTTCTTTTGTTAGCCACATTTGGAAAACTGTCTTTGCTTTTTTTTGTGCATTAAAAGAATGTATTTTTGTTGTAAACTATGTATCAGTTCTTTAAACATTAGCCATTGCTGTCTACCATCATACCTTTTAACACAGTTTCCCAATTCACCATAACCAATTTGCCCCTCATACCTTCACAGTTTCCATTACTTAGATTTAAGACCCTAGTTTTTGTGTGGTGCAGGCCCCCACCTGCCAAGAATGAGGCGCATTAATTTCGCCACATGGACATTAAATTTCAAATTGTTGCTGGGAAGAAGAGAGGGCCTGTTAGAAGGAATTGCCAGACCCCTGGCCAGAAGGACATTTTTGCATGTTAGCAGACACTGCTTGGAACAAAGGAGCGGTCCCTGCTCCCAATACACAAAACAGACGTAGTTAGACCAGTCTAGTCACATGACTAACTGGCTGTTGCAGAGTTTGAACTGAGTTTTAAATTGGAGAAGCTGTGTTTGAAAACAGAAAGCTTTTGGCTCCTGGATTGAAAAGTGGGTCACTGACCTGAAACGTTAACTCTGCTTCTCTCTCCACAGATGCTGCCAGACCTACTGAGTTTTTCCAGCACTTTCTGTTTTTATTTTATATTTGAAAAGAGCTTCTCCTGTCTGCTCCCATCTCTTTCTCACCAGCTTCGGAATCTTGGCTTAAGAAGAATACTGCACCCCAATGAAAAGCAAGAATTACTGACAAGCAAAGACTCTACAGTGAGCTGGAAGAACCGTAACAACTCTTCAGATATTGCCTCAAACTTTTCCACTTTATTTTTCTTCTGCTCTTTTCTGTCCCTATCTGCATGTGTTTATCGCATATCCATGCTAGTGTGAGTGTGTCATGTATCCGTAGGCATTAACTGAATTAGAGTTTAAGTTTAAGTTTTAATAAATTTCACTTTTTTCCCTTAAACCTAAGAAAGTCTGTTTGTGCTGGTTTCTTTGCCTTATAATTGGAAAGTGGTGAACAAGGATTCACCAAGGGGGAGCTCAAAACACGGTGTGTTTAAAATTAAACCCTGTTACAGTAAGACCAGGTGAAGGCTGAGAGGGACCGCTACACACCTTTCTCACCTGGTCATAACATCTGATTGAACTACACTTTCAAACTTAACATAAAATTCTATCATATTATGGTCACTCCTTCCTAAAGGCTCCTTTACAACAAGATTATTAATTTGCCCTTTTTCATTGCACAATACTGGATCTAAAACAGCCGTTCCCTCGTTCGTTCCTCAATGTACTGATCCACATACATTCCAACAATTTGTCTTCCACAGCATTAGTACTAATAAAGTTTACCCAGTCTATATGTAGATTGAAATCCCCTGTGATTACTGTCCTAAAGCATTATATAAGTATATTAAGTGCAAGAAGATCACCAGGAGAAGAGTAGGGCCCATTAGGGACCAACGTGGCAATCTGTATGTGGAGCTGGAGGACATAGATGAGGTTTTAAATGATTACTTTTCATCTGTGTTCACTATGGAGGAGGACAATGTAGATGTAGAGATCAGGGAGGGGTTTGTGATATACTTGAATATATTGAAAGGGAGGAAGTATTAGCTGTTTTAGTGGGCTTTAAAGTGGATAAAGCCCCAGGCCCAGATGAGAAGTATCCCAGGCTATTATGTGAGGCAAGGGAGGAGATAGCAGGGGCTCTGACACAAATTTTCAAATCCTCTCTGGCCACAGGAGAGGTACCAGAGGGCTGGAGGACAGCGAATGTGGTACCATTATTCAAGAAGGATAGCAGGGATAAACCAGGTAATTACAGGCCGGTGAGTCTACCATCCGTGATAGGGATACTATTGGAAAACATTCTGAGAGACAGGATTAATCTCCACTTGGAGAGGCAGGGATTAATCAGGGAGAGTCAGCATGGCTTTGTCAGGGGGAGATCGTGTCTGACTAACTTGCTTGAATTTATCGAGGCGGTGACGAGATGTGGAGATGAGGGTAGAGAACAGTGGTAGAATCAGGCAAAGTCAGCATGGATTTACGAAAGGGAAATCATGCTTGACAAATCTTCTAGAATTCTTTGAGAATGTAATTAGTAAAGTTGATGAGGGAGAGCCAGTGGATGTGGTTTATTTGGACTTTCAGAAGGCTTTTGACAAAGTCATAGAGTCATAGAGTCGTACATCATAGAAACAGGCCCTTCGGCCCACCGCGTCCATGCCGACCATAATGCCTATCTATACTAATCCCACCTGCCTGCATTAATTCCATATCCCTCTATGCCTTGCTCATTCAAGTACCTGTCCAGATGCCTCTTAAATGTCGCTACTGTTCCTGCTTCCACCACCTCCTCAGGCAGCTCATTCCAGATACCCACTATTCTTCGTGTGAAAAATTTACCCCTTTGATCCCCTTTAAACCTCCTCCCTCTCACCTTAAATCTATGCCCTCTAGTTTTAGTCACCCCTACCATGGGAAACAGACTCTGGCTATCTACCGTATCTATGCCTCTCATCATTTTATATACCTCTATCATGTCCCCACTCAGCCTCCTTCGCTCCAGGGAAAACAGACCCAGCCTATCCAATCTCTCTTTATAACTCAAGCCCTCCAAACCAGGCAACATCCTTGTGAATCTTTTCTGCACCCTCTCTAGCTTAATCACATTTTCCTGTAGTGCAGCGACCAGAACTGCACACAGTATTCCAAATGCAGCCTAACCAACGTTACGTACAACTGTAACATGAGGTCCCAACTCTTGTACTCAATGCCTCGACCGATGAAGGCAAGCATGCCATATGCCTTCTTCACCATTCTGTCTACCTGTGTTGCCACTTTCAGGGAACTATGTACTTGCACCCCAAGGTCTCTCTGCTCAACAACACTCCCAGGACCCTGCCATTCACTGTATATGTCCTGCCCTGGTTTAACTTCCCAAAATGCGTCACTTCACATTTGTCTGCATTAAATTCCATTTGCCACTTCCTTGCCCACTTTCCCAGTTTATCTATATCCTGTTGTAACCTTAGACAACCTTCTTCACTGTCCACTATACCACCAATTTTGGTGTCATCTGCAAACTTACTAATCATGCCCCTTACATTCACATCCAAGTCATTAATATATATGACAAACAACAGAGGGCCCAGCACTGATCCCTGCGGCACACCACTGGTCACTGGCCTCCAATCTGAAAAACAACACTCCACTACCACCCTCTGCCTCTTATCACCAAGCCAGTTTTGTATCCAATTTGCTAGCTCCCATGTGTTCGAACCTTCTGAACCAGCCTACCATGCGGGACCTTGACAAAGGCCTTGCTAAAGTCCATGTAGACAACGTCCATCGCCCTGCCCTCGTCAATCCTCTTGGTCACCTCCTCGAAAAACTCAATCAAATTCGTGAGACATGATTTCCCACGCACAAAGCCATGCTGATTACCCCTAATCATTTCCAGATGCATGTAAATCCTGTCTCTCAGAATAACTTCCAATAACTTTCCCACCACTGATGTAAGGGTAAAAACCCACGGTGGTGGGCGGAGGCTCATAAGTGCCAGTTAATTGGCCACTTAAGGTCCTTGATTGACCTGGGGCGTGTGGACCATTTCTCGCCACTACCACCCCGTGTAAAATTGCAGCAGGGGTGGGATGGGGTTGAGATTGGCCCCCCTGCCTCCCAATTAATTTTACAGCCCCCTCCTCCCCGCTAAAGCCCACTTGTTTGGGGTGGGGGGGGCGTAAAATTCTGGCCAAAATTTCAGTTTACAGCAGCAATCCAGAAGGTAATGTTGTGTGTTTCTTCCAGAGATTCACAGTAGCGGATCTACAATGTGAGATCCTACAGTTACCTGTTCTAATATTACTTTATGTGTCTTAATCTCACATTTTGTTTGATAAATGCTCCTGTAAAGCATCTTTGGAAATTTTGCTATGCGAAGCTTGCTATATAAGTGCAAGTTGTTAATATTGGTACGAACAAAATTATTTTAAAAGCATTAAAAGGCTTGTAGCAGCTTATGCGATCATTGCATTGCCTAAATAATTGCCCGTTCACAGACCTGACAATATCTGTTGCAACACGTTTAACCTACCAGCAATGCTTCGTTAAACGTGCGTTCATTATCGTGCAAAGCCTTATGATAATCTCACTGCTCCGAAGCCAATGCAGATGTTGCTTAACCAAGGCAATAAGTGAAATGCCTAAAAATATGTTGCAGCCATTGTGTTGTGAACAGATTGTCAGCAACAATCTGTGGATTTGACTATGCCTGTGAGATATTTTTGCTGTCATGCTTGCTGTGCTTTTTTTTCCCCCCATCATCCAGGCAAGTTTTAATAAACTAATTATCTAAACTCATGTCAGAATTTGTAATCAAACAATTGCAAAAGGATTTCTGATGGCGGTTTTTCATCCCTTCCCAAACAGGAGCGATCAGAAATCCTTTTCGCAATGGGGAGGTCAGCATTTCACTTCAGTGCAGAGATAATTAGCACTGCCATTTCTAACTGCATTCTGCAAGCTCAATGAACAATTAGGTCAGTCAAAGCTGCTAATGAAGCCGCGGATCACGTAGAGTACCCAGCAATCAGCTCCATTAACATGTGTAGGATTAATGTGAAACCCATATGAGTGAAGAACACTCGCTTGAAAACTATAGAATTATACAGCACTAAAGGAGGCCTTTCAGCCCACCATGCCAATGCTGACTCCTTGAATGTGCCAGAACTAGATCTGCATACTTTTCACAACCTCTTTTCTGTTGACTGGGACTCAAAGCACCGTGCATTTAAAGGTAGCAGCACCATTACCTTTGCACTTTCGAAATTGAAAACCTATCAAACAGAAACTATAATGGAAGCAAGATGCTATGGATGGTGGAAATCTGAAATTAAAACAGAAAGTGCTAGAAACACCCAGCAGGTCACATTTCGGGCAGCACAGTGGCGCAGGGGCTAGCACTGCAGCCTCCCAACTCCAGTGATCTGGGTTCGGTTCTGGGTACTGCCTGTGTGCAGTTTGCAAGTTCTCCCTGTGACCGTGCGGGCTTTTTCCGGGTGTCACAGTTTCCTCCCACATGCCAAAAGACTTGTGGGTTGATAGGTAAATTGGCCATTGTTAAAAAATTGCCCCTTGTGTAGGTAGGTGGTAGGGAAATTGAGGGCAGGTGGGGATGTGAGAGGGAAAAATGGGATTAATGTAGGATTAGTATAAATGGGTGGTTGATGGTCAGTGTGGACTTGTTGGGCCAAAGGGCCTGTTTCAGTCCTGTATCTCTCTATGTCTCTACGTCAGGCAGCATGTGTGGAAAGAGAAAACAGAGTTATGTTTCACGTCAATATTCTTCCATCAGAACTGGAAGAAGTTAGAGATTTAACAGAATCACAAAATTGTTACAGCACAGAAGGAAGCCATTCACCCCTGACTGTGCTGGCTCGCCAAAGGAGCAATTTACAAAGTACCACTCCCCACCTTCTTCCCATAGCCTGCACATTCTTCCCTTTCAGGTAACAATTTAAATTCACTCTTGAATGCCTCGATGGAACCTGCCTGCACCACACTCTCAGTGAGTGCATTCCAGGTCCAAACCACTCGCTGCGTGAAATAGTTTTTCCTCATGTCCCTTTTGCTTCTTTCACCAATTACCTTAAATCTGTGCCCTTTTGTTCTCAATCTTTCCACCAATGGGAATAGTTTTTCCCTATTTACCCTCTCCGGACCCATCATGATTTTGAACACCTCTATCGAATCTTCTCTCAACCTTCTCTGCTCCAAGGAAAACAATCCCAACTTCTCCAATCTATCTATAGAACCAAAGTTTCTCATCCTTGGAATCATTCTCATGAATCTTTTCAGCACTGTCTCTAATGCCTTTACACCTTACCTAAAGTGTTGCTCCCAAAACTGGACACAATACTCTAGTTGAGGCTGAACCAATGTGCTATCCAAATTTAGCATAACTTCCTCACTTTTGTACTCTATGCCCCTATTAATAAAGCCTCGAACCTGTCCTGCCAGTTTCAATGACTTGTGCATGTACACACCCAGGTCCCTCCGTTCTTGCATCCCCTTTACAGTAGTACTCTTTATCTTATATTGTTTCTCCATATGCTTCCTATCAAAATGTATCACTTCACATTTCTCTGTGTTAAATTTCATCTGCCACTTATCAGCCCATTCGACAAATCTGTCTTTGCCCTTTTGAGGTTCTAAACCATCATCCTCAAATTTTGAAATTGTGCTCTGTACACCAAGGTCTAGGTCATTAATATATGTCAGGAAAAGCAAGGGTCCCAACACTGACCCTTGCGGAACTCCACTCCAAACCTTCCTCCAGCCCAAAAAATATCCACTAACCACTACTCTCTGTTTCCTGTCACTCAGCCAATTCCGTATCCATGTTGCTACTGTCCTTTTTATTCCATGGGCTTTAACTTTGCTCACAAGTCTGTTGTGTGGCACTTTATCAAAAGCCTTTTGGAAGTCCATGTACACCATATCAACAACATTGCCCTCATCAACCCTCTCTGTTACCTCCTCAAAAAACTCCAGCAAGTTAAACATGATTTTCCCTTAACAAATCCATGCTGGCTTTCCTTATTTAACCCGCATTTGCCCAAGTGATTATTAATTTTGGACTGAATTATTGTTTCTAGAAGTTTCCCCACCACGAAGGTTAAACTGACTGACCTGTAGTTACTGGGCTTATCTTCACCCTTTTTTGAACAAGGGTGTAACATTTGCAATTCTCCAATCCTCTGGCACCACCCCCGAGTCTAAAGAAGACTGGAACTTTCTGGCCAGTGCCTCTGCAATTTCCACTCTCACTTCCCTCAGTATGCTGAGCCAAGGGAAAAAGGCAGCAGGGAGAACAAAGGAACAAAGTGTGATAGGGTGGAGGACAGCAGTGATTAAATGACAAAGGGGGTGATGGTACAAGATGGAATAATAGAATCATAGAAAGGTAACATCACAGACAGAGGCCATTTGGCATGTCCATGCCGACTCTCTGCAAGAGCAGAAGGGTGTGATAATGGCAGGAGTAAAGAAATAAAAGATAGGTCCAGTGAGGGTGACTGGAAACAACAAAACCATGACTGAACCTGTTGTCTGAAAACACAGGACCAGTAGTTATGGTCTGCAGTGGCTCACTCTTACCTGCTCAAGGGCAATCAGGGGGTGGCAAAAAAATGCAGGCCTTGCTAGTGACATGAAAGAATAAAAAAAATTGTTGAAATCCTTAGCGCAGAGAAGTTTAAGGGGAGATTTGTTAGAGGTATTCACAATCATGAAGGGAGTTGATACAGTAAATAAGGAGAAATGGTTTCCAGTGGCAGAAAGGTGAGGACCCAGAGGACACAGATTTAAGGTGATTGGCAAAAGAAACAGAGGTGAGATGAGGAAACTTGTTTTTTACACAGTGAGTTGTTAGGATCTGGAGTGTACAGTGTTGAAAGCCGAATCAATAGTAACATTCAAAAGGGAATTGGATATAGACTTGAAGGGGAAAATTTACAGAGCAATGAGGAAAGGGTGTTGGAGAGGGATTAATTGGAGAGCTCTTCAAAGAGCTGATGGACGGAATGGCCTCATTCTGTGCTGTATCTTCCAATGATGATGTGATGCTGAAGACTAAAGTGCCTAATTGGAAGATAAGGTGCTGTTTATTTGTTTGTTTCTTCCCGACCAAAGAAAGAAAACACAAAAGAAGCAACATAATTAACCCCACAAGCCTTCAGTTCTCAAATTATGGGATGCATTTATAACATGTCAATAGATCTCATCCCAATGGCCTTGTGCTTTTACTGCAATTGATTCTCGGCCGGACTGACGAGGAAGGACCGAGGTTCACTCTGAATGTGTGTTCAGTTATCTGGCCTCAGTCAGGGCTGCTGTTGGGGGCAGGGGAGCGGGTGGGGTGTAATGGTGGGGGGGTTGGTGTGAGGAGGATTTAAACAACCAGCACCTTTATTGTAGTAAAGCATTCCAAAGAATCTCACAGGGGCATCATCAAACAAAATATGACACCAAACCAAAAAAGGAGATATTAGGGCAGGTGACTAAAAGCTTGGTCAAAGGGGGAGGTTATAAAGAGTGCCTTAATGGAGGAGAGCGTAGTGAGGCAGAGCGGTTTAGAGAGGGAGATTCTGAACTTAGGGCCGAGAAAGCTAAAGGCATGGCTGTCAATGGTGGAACAATGGGGATGTGTAATAGGCCAGAATTGGAGAAAAGAAAGAAGGGAAGACTTGCATTTATATAGCACCTTTCATGACCACCGGATGTCTCAAAGCACTTTACAGCCAATGAAGTGCCTTTTGAAGTGTAGTCATGTGTTGTAATGCAGAAGTGCAGAAATCTCAGAAGATTGTATGGCTGGAGGACGTTACTGAGACAGGGAGGGACGAGGCCATAGAATGATTTGACAGCAAGGATAAGAATTTTAAAATTGAGGTGTTGCAGGTTAGTGAGCACAGGGGTGATAGAGTAATGGGACTTAGTGCAAGTTAAGGCAGCAAAGTTTTGGATGACCTCAACTTTACGGAAGGTAGAATGTGGGAGACCAGCCAGAAGTCCATTTTTTTTATTCATTCATGTGATGTGGGCGTCGCTGGCTAGGCCAGCATTTATTGTCCATCCCAAATTGCCCTTGAGAAGGTGGTGGTGGTGAGCTACCTTTTGAACTGTTTCAGTCCATGTGAGGTAGGGACACCCACAGTGCTGTTAGGAAGGAAGTTCCAGGATTTTGACCCAGCGAAAGTGAAGGAACGGCGACATAGTTCCAAGTCAGGATGGTGTGTGGCTTGGAGGGGAACTTGCAGGTGGTGATGTTCCCATGCACCTGATGCTCTTGTCCTTCTAGTTGGTAGAGGTCGCAGGTTTGGAAGGTGCTGTCGAAGGATCCTTGGTGCATTGCTGCAGTGCATCTTGTAGATGGTACACACTGCTACCACTGTGCATCGGTGGTGAAGGGAGTGAATGCTTGTGGATGAGGTGCCAATCAAGCGTGCTGCTTTGTCCTGGATGGTGTTGAGCTTCTTGAGTGTTCTTAGAGCTGCACCCATCCAGGCAAGTGAAGAGTATTCCATCACACTCCTGACTTGTGCCTTGTAGATGGTGAACAGGCTTTGGGGAGTCAGGAGGTGAGTTACCTGCCTGAAGAGTCCCAGTCTCTGACCTGCTGTTGTAACCACGGCATTTATATAGCTACTCCAGTTCAGTTTCTGGTCAATGGTAACTCCCAGGATGTTGATAGTGGGGATTCAGTGATGGTAATGCCATTGAATATGAAGGGGAGATGGTTAGATTCTCTCTTGCTGGAGATGGTCATTGCCTGGCACTTGTGTTACTTGCCAGTTATCAGCCCAAGCCTGGATATTGTCCAGATCTTACTGCATTTCTGCACGTGATCCGTTGGTTATGGGATCACTTAGCTCTGTCTAAGGCATGCTGCTGATGCAGTTTGGCATGCAAGTAGTCCTGGCTTGTAGCTTCACCTCGTTGACACCTCATTTTGAGGTATGCCTGGTGCTGCTCCTGGCATGCCCTCCTGCACTCTTCATTGAACCAGGATTGGTCTCCCGGCTTGATGGTAATGGTAGAGTGGGGGATATGCCGGGCTATGAGGTTACAGATTGTGGCTGAGTACAGTTCTGCTGCTGATGGCCCACAGTACCCATGGATGCCCAGTTTTGCATTACTAGATCTGTTTGAAATCTATCCCTTTTAGCACGATGGTAGTGCCACACAACACGGTGGAGGGTATCCTCAATGTGAAGGCGGGACGTCATCTCCACAAGGACTGTGCAATGGTCACTCCTATCAATACTGCCATGGACAGCTGCATCTGCAGCAGGCAGATTGATGAGGATGAGGTCAAGTATGTTTTTCCCTCTTGTTGGTTCCCTCACCACCTGCAGCAGACCCAGTCTAGCAGCTATGTCCTTTAGGACTCAGCAAGACGTGGTACTACCGAGCCACTCTTGGTGATGGACATTAAAGTCCCCCACCCAGAGTACATTCTGCACCCTTGCCACCCTCAGTGCTTCCTCCAAGTGCTGTTCAACATGGAGGAGTACTGACTCATCAGCTGAGGGAGGGCAGTAGGTGGTAATCAGCAGGAGGTTTCTTGTCCATGTTTGACCTGATGCCATGAGACTTCATAGGGTCCGGAGTCAATGTTGAGGACTCCCAGGGCAACTCCCTTCTGACTGTATACCACTGTACCGCCAGCTCTCCTGGGATCACAGGGATTGTGATGGCGGTGTCTGGGACATTGTCTGTATGGTATGATTCCATGTGTATGACTGTGTCAGGCTGTTGCTTGACTAGTCTGTGGGACAGCTCTCCCAATTTTGGCACAAGCCCCCAGATGTTCGTAAGGAGGACTTTCCAGGGTCGACAGGGCTGGGTTTGCCCTTGTCGTTTCCGGTGCCTAGGTCGATGCAGGGTGGTCCTTCTGGTTTCATTCCTTGTTGATTTTGTAACAGATAGATACAACTGAGTGGCTTGCTAGGCCATTTCAGAGGGCATGTAAGAGTCAACCACATTGCTGTGGGTCTGGAATCACATGTAGACCAGATTTCCTTCCCTAAAGGACATTAGTGAACCAGGTGGGTTTTTAACAACAAAAATCAACAAAAGTTTCACAGCCATCATTAGACTAGGTTTTAATTCAGATTTATTAATTGAATTCAAATTCCACTTTGTGCTGTGTTGGGATTCAAACCCATGTTTCCAGAGTAACACCCTGGATTATTAGTCCAGTGACAATACCACTACACCACCGCCTCCCCAGAAACAGTTAAATCTAGAGGTAATCTCACCCAAATGAAAAATAAAAAGGAACGATAACTGGCATTTCCGCAGAATTGGAGCTCAGCTGTCATTGTGACAGCCCTGAAGATTCACTTTGGGTCAGTTCACAGGGCGTGAAATGTGCAATTGCCCTTCAGGATAAAGTATGTTTTTTGTAACTATTATTTGATTAATATCTGTATTTTACCAGAACCATAAATGTGATAAACTGGTTGGTAGATTAGACACAAGTACAACAAAATAAAGAAAGCAGTGGCTCGATAAGCAGCACATTACAGTAATTTCCTGCAAAGCTAGTGACCAATTTGTCACAATATCTGGCTCTGTTTCACCAAAAAATTCAAGCAAATAGAAATTAGTGGAGTGCAGTTAAACAAATTAGACACTCCTACTAGGCTAAAATGATCTGAATTGCATTTGAATCTTTTTCTGGACTTATTTAAAAGAGGGAACACTATTATTTTACCAACAGGAAAGATCATTAACATTTAGTCCACACCATTTACGTCAGGCGAGATGGTGTTAGTGCGATTTGAGGTAGGACTAGCACTTCTCAAACATTAACCTGGCATTCATCGTGTTCCTGCGTCACCAGTAAATCAGAAATGGATTTGTTCACAAGCTTTATCAAAGCTGCATTTTTTTTAAAAACCCAGTAACGTCTCATTTCAAAGAGGAACAGGGAAGTTCACCAAGGTCTCATCTGCCACTTCGGGGGGCATAAAAGATCTTAGAGCACTATTTCAAAGAAGAGTTGGGGGTGGGGTGGGTGATGCAGGAGAGTTCTCCCTGGTCTCTTGGCTAACATTTATCCTTCAACCAACAGCTAAAGCAGATTATCTAGTCATTATTTTGTTGCTGTTTGTAGGACTCTGCTGTGCACAAATTTCCTGTTGCATTTCCGATATTTCAATGCTTCAAATGTACTTCATTGGCTGTAATGCACTTTGGAAAGTCTTATGATCATGAAAGGTGCCATATAAATGCTAGTTCTATAATATAGTTCTACAGAGAGATGTTGTCGAAGCTTTTTGTCTTGCACTCATCAGGACAAATCGCAAGAATACCAATTTATTTATTTAGAGATACAGCACTGAAACAGACCCTTCAGCCCACCGAGTCTGTGCCAACCATCAACCACCCATTTATACTAATCCTACACTAATTCCATATTCCTACCTTCCCTTACCACCTACCTATACTTGGGGCAATTTACAATGGCCAATTTACCTATCAACCTGCAAGTCTTTGGCTGTGGGAGGAAACCGGAGCACCCGGCAGAAACCCACACAGACACAGGGAGAACTTACAAACTCCGCACAGGCAGTACCCAGAATTGAACCCGGGTCGCTGGAGCTGTGAGGCTGCGGTGCTAACCACTGCGCCACTGTGCCGCCCGATGTAAGGGAAAGCAACATATTTATACTATATGAGAAGAGAGTGCTGATTGGTTAGCAAGTAAACTCTAATTGGTAGTAACATTGCCACGGAGAATGCACCAGTTTATGATGACTGACACTTAACTGCCAAGCTTTGTTTGAAATTTAAACCAGGTAGCTTAACTCTGATTGGTTAAGGCATTGCCTTGAGGAATGAACCAGCAAATGGCTGTCACTTATTTTGTTTAGCTGAAACAGGTGCAATGTGTGTACATGTTCTTTCTGTCTACAAAGAACAGGGCCCTGTGTATTAATATGCAAAACGCAAAACACAAAACACAGTGTACAACATTAGATGTAATTCCGCGATTGGACAACAGTTGCTAAATAATCCTCAATCTGCTAAGAATTATGCTGGCAACCAATTTAAGATTGTCAGTCAGGCTCACAGTGTGGCACATTTGTGCATACTGGAAGCTACATATATTAATATATATAAAGGTTGTATCTAACTGGCAAACATTTCAAGTGAAAAATAGGTTGATCATACTACATGAAGTGTTTTAGAATCAGAGACGACAATCTTGGCGAAGTGGAGCACCAGGCAGAAGACATGCCTCATTTGGAAGCTGATTCAAATAGCCTCTTGAGTGCTGAAGTCCATGAGAACTACAACCCATGTGATAGGAACATAGGAACAAGAAGAGACCATTTAGCCCCTCGAACCTGTTCCACCATTCATTTAGATTATGGCTGATCCGCATTTAAACTTCATCTACACCCTTTAGTTCCACAACCCTTAATACCCTAAAAAACTATCAACCTCAGTTTTGAATTGTTTATTTGACCCCCAATCTTAACTCCATCTTTTTTTTTGGGGGGGTGGGGAGGGGGGGAAATGGGAAGAATTCCAGATTTCCATGATCCTTTGTGTGACGCCTCATAGGAGGCAATGGTTACCTTCAAGAGAACTGGAATGTTCTGGGAGGAAATAGATGCGAAATTAATCAAATTATCTAAAAATTGATCTGTAGGATAAATTTAAACATGCTGGAAATACCTTTACCCAATGGCTAATCTGCTCAGTTACTGCAAGTGCTTTTATACAGCAGTCTAATATCTCAGCATAAATGACATTTAATGTATATAGATTAGTAATGCCCAGAGCCCAATTTGTTGAAGACGTTTATATGTTTGCATTAGTGAAAAGGCTAAGAGAAATCTATTGCATTTGTCTTCTCTAGTGAGATACTTGCAGTCTCCAAAGTATGGCAATGTATTATGAAAGAGTATGTGAGAAAGTAATTATGCTGTGCTGATATAAACCATATTTTTGTGTAAATATGTCAACTGGTCTCATTGTGCATCCCTGGTTCATGAAGACAATTGCTTTCCCATTGGCTCACTGAACAAGTATGCCAAACAACAACTCACATTTGTATATCACACTTACAACAACCCCAGACCAAGGTTAACTTCCATCTGTTCCCAATGCGATACACAATTTTTAAGGGCGTCCCCACGCCCATTGACTGCCTGGAACCATTCCCACTGATCCCTGGCTGTGATCTTCTGAGGCCAAATTCCCACTGCAGCCCGTCAGTCAAGTCGTCAATCTGGCTTGAATAAAAACAGAAATTGCTGGAAATACTCATTACGTCTGTGGAGAGTGAAACAGAGTTAACGTTTCAGATCAGTGACCTTTCGTCAGAACTGGAATAAGTTAAAAATGTAATGGGTTTTGAGCAAGTGAAAGGAGGGAGGGGGAAGGTCTGTGATAGAGTGGCGGGCAGGAGAGATTAAATTACTAAAGGTTTCATACGGCAAGGCCAAAGAGAGTGGTAATAGAGTCGTAGAGTCATAGAGTCATTACAGCACAGAAGGAGGCCATTCAGCCCATCGAGTCCATGTCAGCTCTCATTAAACCAATCCAGTCAGCCCCATTTCCCCTTCAAGTTTATTTTCCTCAAGTGCCCATCCAATTTCCTTTTGAACTCATTGATCGTCTTCACTTCCACCACCCTCGTGGGCAGCGAGTTCCATGACATTGTCACTCACTCGACAAAAAAATCCTCCTCACATCCCCCTGTATCTCTGGCCCAAAACCTTAAATCTGTGTCTTCAAGTCTTTTGTCTATATTATCTAAACCCATCATAATCTTATACACCTCTATCAAATCTCCCCTCAATCTTATTTGCTTCAAGGAGAACAAACCCAACTTCTTCAGCTAACCTTGTAGCAAAATTCCTTTATAAGAACATAAGAATTAGGAGCAGGAGTAGACTATACAGCCCCGCGAGCCTGCTCCGCCATTCAATACAATCATGGCTGATCTTCTGCCTCAACTCCACTTTCCTGCCTGCTCCCATATCCCTTGATTCCCTTAGAGACCAAAATTCTATCTATCCAAGCCTTGAATATATTCAACGATGGAGCATCCACAACCCTCTGGACTAGAGAATTCCATAGATTCACAACCCTTTGAGTGAAGAAGTTTCTCCTTGTCTCAATCCTAAATAATCGACCCCTTATCCTGAGACTGTGCCCCTGTGTTCTAGATTCCCCAGCCAGGCGAAACAACCTCCAACTGTTTAGCTTGTCAAATCCCTTCAGAATCTTGAATGTTTCAATGAGAACACCTCTCATTCTTCTAAACTCCAGGAAGTATAGGCCCAACTTACTCAGTCTCTCATCATAGGATAATGCTCTCATCCCAGGAACAAATCTAGTGAACTTTCGCTGTACCACCTCCAGTGCAAGTGTATCCTTCCTTAAATATGGAGACCAAAATTGCACACAATATTCCAGGTGTGGTCTCACCATAGCCCTGTACAATTGTAGCAAGACTTCCTTATTCTTGTACTCCAATCCCCTTGCAATAAAGGCCAACATGCTATTTGCTTTCCAAAGTGCTTGCTGAACCTGCATCCTAACTTTCTGTGTTCCTTGTACCAGTACACCCAGGTCTCTCTGAACATCAACATTTAGAAGTTACACGCTTTTAAAAAAAATATTCTGCTTTTCTTTTCTTACTGCTAAAGTGAATAACCTCACACTTACCCACATTATATTCCATCTGCCACCTAGTTACCCAATCACTGAACCTGCCGATATCTCTTTGAAGACTCTACATGTTCTTGCAGCTTACATACCCACCTAGCTTTGTATCATCAGCAAACTTAGAAACATTAGTCAGTCTCTTTGGCTCAGCCAATAACGTAGATTGTAAATAGCTGAGGTTCCAGCAGTATGGCAGATGGAATGGGGAGAAAGTGATGCAGTGGTAATGTCACTCAACTAGTAACCAGAGACCCAGGCTAATCCCCTGGGGACACAGGTTCAAATCCCACCATGACAACTGGTGGAAATTAAATTCAATTAATTAATAAAAATCTTGAATTAAAAGTTCGTCAGTAATGGTACCATGAAATTGTCATCAATTGTTCTAAAAACACAGCTATTTCACTAATATCCTTTGACGAAAGAAATCTGTTGTCTTTAAGTTGTCTGGCCGATGTGAGACTCCAAACTCACAGCAATGTGGTTGACTCTTAACTGTCCTCTGAAATGGCCTGGCAAGCCAGTCAAATGAAGGGCAATTAGAGATGGGCAATAAATGCTTCCCTGACCAGTGATGCTCACATTCCATGAACGAATTTTTGAAAAGACTGAGGTGATGAATTTTGGTGGAAGGGATAGGGTGAGGTCATGGTAAATGGTTGTTTTTCAAACTGCAGGATGGTAGACAGTGGTGTTCCCTAAGGATCAGTGCTGCGGCCACTTTTTTTTTTTGCTACATGTAAATTAAGGATGGGGAACAAATGCTGGCCTGGCCAGCGACGCCCATATCCCATGAAACAAATAAAAAAAATAACTTAGATCTTGGAATACAGAGTAGAATCTCAAAGCTTCCAGTGATGCCAAACTTGGAGGCGTGGCAAACAATGAGGAATATAGATAGGCTAGCAGAATGGGCAGACAAGTGGCAGATGGAATTTAATACAGATAAATGTGAGGTGGTGCATAAGGTGAGGCAATATAGACTTAATGGCACAGTTCTAAAGACTGTGCTGGAGCAGAGGGACCTGGGGGTGCATGTACATCAATCTTTGAAGGTGACAGGACATATTGAGAGAGTGGTTAGCAAAGGATATGTGATCTTGGACTTCATAAATTGAGGCATTGAGTACAAAACAAGGAAGTTATGCTGAACATTTATAAAGCTCTGGTTAGGCCCCAACTAGAGTATTGCATCCAGTGCTAGTCACCACACTTAAGGAAGATTGTAAGGGACCTTGAGACGGTGCAGAGGAGATTTACCAGAATGGTTCCAGGGATGGGGGAATTTTACTTCCAAGCTGAGGTCAGAAAAGCTGGGGTTGTTCTCCATGGAACAAATGAGATTGAGCAGAGATTTGATAGATGTGTACAAGATTATGACAGGCTTAGGTAAATTAGGCAAGAAAAAAACTGTTCCCATTAACTGATGGTACAAGGACTAGAGGACTCAGCAGATCGAAGGTTTTGGGCAAGATATGCAGGGGGAATCTGAAAAAGAAATTTTTTACGCAGCGGATGGTGGAAGCAGAGACAATCAATGATTTCAAAAGGAAATTGGATTGGCACTTGAAGGATGCAAACTTGCAGGGCTGTGGGGATTGAGTGCAGGAGTGGGACCGACTGGATTGCTCCGCGGAGAGCCAGCATGGACTCGATGGGCCAAATGGCCTGCTCTATGCTGTAAATGACTCTCTGACTCTATGAATTCCAATCCGCTGACACCATTCTAGAATCTAGGGAATTTTGGAATATCATATCCAGTGCATCCACAATCTCTGCAGCTACCTCTTTTAGAACCTTAGGATGTAGCCCATCAGGTCCTGGGGATTTGTCAGCTTTTAATTTATATTTCCCAATATTTTTTTCCCACTGATATTAATTACCTTATGTTCCTCACTCTTATTAGCCCCTTGGTTACAGTCCATTTCTAGTACGTAAGTTATGTCTTCTACTGTGAAGACAGGCACAAAATATTTCTGCAATATCTCTGCATTTCTTCATTCCACATGATAATTTCTCCTTTCTCTGTCGCTAAGGGCCTAACATTTATTTTAACTATTCTCCTTCTTTTAATATAGTTGTAAAAGATCTTACAATATGTTTTTATATTCTTGAATAGTTGACTCTCATTGGCATGCAGTCCCCCACCTGCCAAGAGTGAGGCATATTAATTTCGACACATGGACATTAAATTTCAAATTGTTGCTGGGAAGAAGAGAAGGCCCATTACACGGACTGTCAGAACTTAGCTGGAAAAAAAATACATACTAACAGACATTGAAGGCAGGGACGTGCATTCCATTCCCTGCTAAGATGATACAATACACACAGTCAAGACATGGTCAGACCATTTAGTCACACGACTAACCTGCTTGGCAACCTGGGGGTTTCTGAATTGTACAGTTTGAACTGAGAGCTGGCAGAAAGCTGTTTGCTCCTGGATTGAAAAGACCTCTCCTGGCTGACTTGCCACAGCCTCTCCTGTCTGCTCCCATCTCTTTCTCACGGAATTCCAAAACCCACTGAAGACACATGAACCCCAAGAGAGAAAAGTCTCCTACAGTGAACAAGGTTTAAGAAGAATACAGGGCCCCAATGAAAAGCAAGATCTACCTACAATCAAGGACTCTACAGTGAGCTCAAAGAACCGTAACAAAAACTCTTCAGATATTGACTCAACTTTTCCACTTTATTTTTCTTCTGCTCTGTCTGTCCCTATCGACATGTGTGCATTGCATATGCATGCTAGCGTGGGTGTGTCGTGTATCCATAGACGTTAACTGAATTCGAGATTAAGTTTAAATTTAATAAATTTCAATCTTTCTTCTTTAAACCTAAGAAAGCCTGTTTGTGCTGGTTTCTTTGCCTTATAATTGGAAAGCAATGAACAAAGATTCACCAAGTGGGAGCTCAAAACACGATGTGTTTAAAGTTAAACTCTGTTATAATAAGTCCAGGCTGAAAGGGAACCCTAGACCTCTTTCCCACCTGCTCATAACACTCATATTCATTTTTTTGTCCTTTTAATCAACTTTTTGGTGGCCCTTTGCTGGTTTCCAAAACACCCCCAATCCTTAGGCGTACTACTGTTCTTTGCAACATTATAAGCCTCTTCTTTTAATCTAATACTATCCTAAACTTCCTTAGTAAACCACAGATGGTTCTGAAGAAGGGTCACTGACCTGAAACGTTAACTCTGCTTCTCTCTCCACAGATGCTGCCAGACCTGCTGAGTATTTCCAGCATTTCTTGTTTTTATTTCAGATTTCCAGCATCCGCAGTATTTTGCTTTTATTACACAGATGGATCTTTCTTGTTGAGTTTTTTTTTAATGGAATGTATTTTTGTTGAACATTTTGAATTGTTTCTTTTAAATGTTTCCCACTGTACATTTACTGCCAGACCTTTTAGTCTATTGACGCAATCAGTCATAGCCAGCTCTCCCCTCTTATCTACATAATTGGTTTTGTTTAAGTTCAAAATCTTTGTTTGGGAATGGAGTGTTTTGCTTTCGAACCTAATATGGAGTTTAATTGTATTATGATCACTTTTTCTCAGAAGATCTTTTTACTATGAGATTACTAATTAAACCTGTCTCATTGCACAATACTAGATCTAAAATAGCTTTATCCTGAGTTGCTTCCATAGCATATTGTTCCAGGAAACTGTCACAAAAGCATCCTACAAACTCATCTTCCAGATCACCTAATTTGATTTGCCCATTCTGGATGAAGATTAAAGACCTCCACAAATATTACATTGCCTTTGATGCAAGCTTCAATTATTTCTTTCTTAATGCTCTGTCCAATGGCATAACGACTGTTAGACGACCTATAAACTACTCCCACAAGGATTTTATGATACTTTTTATTCCTAATCTCCACCCATACTTATTCTGCTTCACGATCTTCTGAACCAAGATCCTTTCTTACTCCAGTCCTTATGTCATCCCTGACTGTGAGGGCTTGGTGTTGACATTGCCGCTCGACAGGAAACCTGATTAGCCAACACAGGCTCTATTCAAGAGGCTAATTACACCTTCTACTGGCATAAAAAGAGCACTGAAGATCGCCATGAGCGTGGTATACGCCTCACAATGAGCAACCTGCTGACACAGTCAATTCAGCCACCAGTAGCAACCTCGAGCGCCTCATCAGATGGAGGTACAGTCAACATCATATGCGTCTGTGCACCAACTAGATATAGGCGAGGTGCCAGAGGATTGGAGGTCTGCAAACGTTATACCATTGTTTAAAAAGGGTGCGAGGGATAGACCAAATAATAATAGGCCAGTCAGTCTGACCTCGGTGATGGGTAAATTATTAGAATCAATTCTGAGAGACAGGATAAACTGCCATTTAGAAAGGCACAGATTAATCAGGGATAGTCAGCATGGATTTGTTACGGGAAGGCCATGTCTTACTCACGTGATTGAGTTTTTTGAGGAAGTAACAAGGAGGATTGATGAGGGTAGTGCAGTGGATGTGGTCTACATGGATTTTAGTAAGGCATTTGACAAGGTCCCACTTGGCAGACTGGTCAGTAAAGTGAAAGCCCATGGGATACAGGGGAATGTGACAGGTAGGATCCAAAATTGGCTCAGTGACAGAAACAAAGGGTAGTAGTCGACGGATGTTTTTGCGAATGGAAAGCTGTTTCCAGTGGCGTTCCACGAGGCTCAATGTTGGGACCCTTGCTGTTTGTGGTATATATTAATGATTTGGACTTAAATGTGGGAGGCATGATTGGGAAATTTGCTGATGACACAAAAATTGGACGTGTAATTGATCGTGAAGAATTTAGCTGTAGACTACAGAATGATATCAATGGTTTGGTTGATTGGGCAGAGAAGTGGCAAATGGAATTCAATCCAGAGAAGTGTGAGGTAATGCAGTTGGGAAGGGAAAACAAAGCAAGGGAATACACAATAGACAGGAGAATATTGAGAAGGGTAGAAGAAGTGAGAGACCTTGGAGTGCATGTCCACAGGTTCCTGAAGGTGGCAGCACAGGTAGATAGAGTGGTAAAGAAGGCATATGGAATGCTTTCCTTTACTGGCCGAGGTATAGAATACAAAAGCAGGGATGTAATGCTGGAACTGTATAAAACGCTGGTTAGGCCAAAGCTGGAGTATTGCGTACAGTTCTGGTCACCACATTACAGGAAGGACATAATTGCTCTGTCGAGAGTACAGAGGAGATTTACAAGAATGTTGCCAGGACTTGAAAGTTGCATCTAGGAGGAAAGATTGGATAGGCTAGGGTTGTTTTCCTCAGAACAGAGGAGGCTGAGGGGTGACTTAATTGAGGTGTACAAAATTATGAGAGGCCTAGATAGAGTAGACAGGAAGGACCTGTTCCCCCTAGTGGAGAGGGCACAGCCTTAAGGTGATTGGTAGAAGGATTAGAGGGGACATGAGGAAAAACTTTTTCACCCAGAGGGTGGTGGGTGTCTGGAATTCACTGCCAGGAACAGTGGTGGAGGCAGAAACCCTCAACTCATTTAAAAGGTACCTGGACATGCACCTGAAGAGCTGTAACCTGCAAGGCTACGGACCAGGTGCTGAAAGGTGGGTATAGATCGGGTGGCTAGTTTTCTCGGCCAGTGCAGACACGATGGGCTGAATGGCCTCCATCTGTGCATAATTTTTCTATGATTCTATGGTTCTAACTCTGAAGGCCAGCATCTCAGATAAAGAGTATTTCTATGGCTCCCTAGGTGGCCTCCTGAAGAACATCCCAAATGACGAGAGGCTATTCATCCTGGGTGACTTCAATATAATTGGGGCAGGCAGTGATTCATGGCCAATGTGTCTCCATCATCATGGGGTGGAGCCAGATCAACAATAATGGACAATGCCTTCTTGAGCTTTGTGCCCTGAGTGAACTCTCCATCACCAACACCTTCTTCCAGGGCAGACATCACCACAATGTATCATGGCGTCACCCAAGGTCTGGTCATTGGCACCAACTAGACCTAGTTATCACAAGGAAGCACGATGTGCTTCACACCCGTACCTAACATAGCGCAGATTGTGACATCGACCATTCTCTTATCAACAGCAGAGTGAAGGTGCACCCCTGAAAGTTGCACAGCTCAAAACACGAAAACACGACAGCCTGTCACGCATCGCCATCACTTACATAAGCAATGATGCCAAATACCAGCACTTCGCACTGTCTCTAGAACACTTGCTACCCACCAAAGCCTTAATGGGAAGCACTGCTGCCGGCATCGATGAAGCTTGGAAGTCACTGAGCTCAATCATCTATGAAGCAGCAGAAGCATCGTTCGATAAAAGCAGAACCTGCAGCAAGGACTCGTTTGAGACCAACTCAGCTGAGATTATATCTGTCATTGATGCAAAAAAACAAAGCCTGCATGATACATAACATAAACCCAACAGCTAAGACACAGCATGACCTGAAAGTAGTCAAGACAGCCGTAAAGGAGAGGAAGGTTCTAAAACATAGAACATAGAACAGTACAGCACAGTACAGGCCCTTTGGCCCATGATGTTGTGCCGACCCTTTAACCTACTCTAAGATCAAACTACCTACATACCCTTCATTCTACTATCATCCATGTACCCATCCAAGAGTCGCTTAAATGTCCCTAATGTATCTGCTTCTACTACCACCGCTGGCAGTGCATTCCACGCACCCATCACTCTCTGTGTAAAGAACCTACCTCTGACATCTCCCCGAAACCTTCCTCCAATCACCTGAAAATTATGACCCCTGGTGATAGCCCTTTCCGCCCTGGGAAAAAGTCTCTGGCTATCCACTCTATCTCTGCCTCTCATCATCTTGTACACCTCTATCAAGTCACCTCTCATCCTTCTTTGCTCCAATGAGAAAAGCCCTAGCTCTCTCAACCTTTCTTCATAAGACATGCCCTCCAGTCCAGGCAGCATCCTGGTAAATCTCCTCTGCACCCTCTCTAAAGCGTCCACATTCTTCCTATAATGAGGCGACCAGAACTGAACACAATATTCCAAGTGTGGTCTAACCAGGGCTTTATAGAGCTGCAGCATAACCTCGCGGCTCTTAAACTGAATCCCCCTGTTAATGAAAGCCAACATCCCATACGCCTTCTTAACAACCCTATCAACTTGGGTGGCAACTTTGAGGGATCTATGGACGTGGACCCCAAGATCCCTCTGTTCCTCCACTCTGCCAAGAATCCTGTCTTGAAGCCTGTATTCTGCATTTAAATTCAACCTTCCAAAATGAATCACTTCACACTTTTCCAGGTTGAACTCCATCTGCCACTTCTCAGCCCAGCTCTGCATCCTGTCAATGTCCCGTTGCAACCTACGACAGCCCTCCACACTATCCACAACTCCAGCAACCTTTGTGTCATCGGCAAACTTACTAACACAGCCTTCCACTTCCTCATCCAAGTCATTTATAAAAATCACAAAGAGCAGAGGTCCCAGAACAGATCCCTGCAGAGCACCACTGGTCACCGAGCTCCAGGCTGAATACTTTCCATCTACTACCACCCTCTGTCTTCTATGGGCCAGCCAATTCTGTATCCAGACAGCCAAATTTCCCTGTATCCCATGCCTCCTTACTTTTTGAATGAGCCTACCATGGGGAACCTTATCAAACGCCTTGCTAAAATCCATATACACCACATCCACTGCTCTTCCTTCATCAATGTGTTTTGTCAATCCTCAAAGAATTCAATAAGGCTTGTGAGGCATGACCTGCCCCTCATAAAGCCATGCTGACTGTCTCTAATCAAACTATGCTTTTCCAAATAATCATAAATCCTGTCTCTCAGAATCCTCTCCAATAATTTGCCCACTACCGACGTAAGACTGACTGGTCTATAATTCCCAAGGTTTTCCCTATTCCTTTTCTTGAACAAGGGAATAACATTTGCCACCCTCCAATCATCTGGTACTACTTCAGTGGACAGTGAGGACGCAAAGATCATCGCCAAAGGCGCGGCAATCTCTTCCCTTGCTTCCCGTTATAACCTTGGGTATATCCCGTCTGGCTCCGGGGACTTATCTATCCTCATGTCTTTCAAAATTTCCACAACATCTTCCTTCTTAACATCAACCTGTTCGAGCATATCAGCCTGTTTCACGCTGTCCTCACAAACGACAAGGTCCCTCTCACTAGTGAATACTCAAGCAAAGTATTCATTAAGGACCTCCCCTACCTCCTCCGACTCCAGGCACAAGTTCCCTCCACTATCCCTGATCGGCCCTACCCTCACTCTGGCCATCCTCTTGTTCCTCAAATAGGTGTAGACGCCTTGGGATTTTCCTTAATCCTACCCGCCAAGACTTTTTCATGTCCCCTTCTAGCTCTCCTAAGTCCATTCTTCAGTTCCTTCCTGGCTACCTTGTAACCCTCCAGAGCCCTTTCTGATCCTTGCTTCCTCAACCTTAAGTAAGCTTCCTTCTTCCTCTTGACTAGCTGTTCCACATCTCTTGTCATCCAAGGTTCCTTCACCCTACCATCCCTTCCTTGCCTCATCGGGACAAACCTATCCAGCAGTCGCAGCAAGTGCTCCCTAAACAACCTCCACATTTCTGTCGTGCATTTCCCTGAGAACATCTGTTCCCAATTTAAACTCCCCAGTTCCTGCCTAATAGCATTGTAATTCCCCCTCCCCCAATTAAATATTTTCCCATCCCGTCTGCTCCTATCGGTGATCACTATCACCGAAATGCTCTCCCACCGAGAGATCTGCCACCTGGCCTGGTTCGTTGCCAAGCACCAAATCCAACATAGCCTCCCCTCTAGTCGGCCTATCTACATATTGAGTCAGGAAACCTTCCTGGACACACCTGACAAAATCTGCACCATCCAAACTATTTGCACTAAGGAGGTTCCAATCAATATTCGGGAAGTTGAAGTCACCCATGACAGCAACCCTGTTACTTCTGCACCTTTCCAAAATCTGCCTCCCAATCTGTTCCTCCATGTCTCTGTTGCTGTTGGGGAGTCGATAGAAAACTCCCAATAAAGTGACTGATCCTTGCCTGTTTCTGACTTCCACCCATAATGACTCAGCAGACAAACCCTCCTCGACGACCTCCCTTTCTGCAGCTGTGATACTATCCCTGATTAGCAATGCCACTCCCCCACCTCTTTTACCTCCCTCCCTATTCCTTTTGAAACATCTAAACCCCGGAACATCCAACATCCATTCCTGCCCCTGTGATATCCAAGTCTCCGTAATGGCCACAACATCGTAGCTCCAAGTACTGATCCATGCTCTAAGTTCATCACCCTTATTCCTGACACTTCTTGCCTTAAAATAGACACACTTCAACCCATCATACTGGCTGCAACTTTGCCCTGTCAACTGTCTAACCTTCCTCGCAGACTCTCTGCACTTTGTATCTGCCTGTTCAACAGCTACCCCATCCACTGATCCGTGGCTCCGGTTCCCATCCCCCTGCCAAACTAGTATAAACCCTCCCGAAGAGCTCTAGCAAACCTCCCGCCCAGAATATTGGTGCCCCTCCAGTTCAGATGCAACCCATCCTTCTTGTACAGGTCCCACCTTCCCCAGAAGGTATCCCAATGATCCACATATCTGAAGCCCTCCCTCCTACACCAGCTGTGTAGCCACGTGTTCAGCTGCACTCGCTCTCTGTTTCTAGCCTCACTAGCACGTGGCACCGGTATCAATCCTGAGATTACTACTCTGCTCGTCCTGCCTTTCAGCTTCCAACCTAACTCCCTATATTCGCTTTTCAGGTCCTCATCCCTTTTCCTAGCTATGTCATTGGTACCGATATGTACCACGACCTCTGGCTGCTCCCACTCCCCCTCCCCCTTAAGAATCCTATAGACTCGATCCCTGACCCTGGCACCCGGGAGGCAACATACCATCCGTGAGTCTCGTTTGCGACCACAGAACCTCCTGTCTGTTCCTCTAACCATTGAATCTCCTATCACTATCGCTCTCCTATTCTCCCCCCTTCCCTTCTGAGCCACAGAACCAGGCTCAATGCCAGAGACCTGGCCGCTGTGGCTTTCCCCTGGTAGGTCCCCCCCCCCAACCGTATCTAAAATGGTATACTTATTATTGAGGGGAACGGCTACAGGGGATCCCGGCACTGTGCGCCTATTCCCTTTTCCTCCCCTGACGTTCACCCAGCTACCTTTATCTGTAACTTAGGTGTCACTACTTCCCTATAACTGCTCTCTATCACCCCCTCAGCCTCCTGAATGATCCGAAGTTCATCCAGCTCTAGCTCCAGTTCCCTAACGCGGTCTGTGAGGAACTGGAGTTGGGTGCACTTCTCACAGGTGAAGTCAGCAGGGGCACAAGTGGTGACCCTTACCTCCCACATCTTGCAAGAGGAGCATGCAACTGCCCTAGCTTCCATCCCCTCAGCTCTAAACTGACAAAAGAGATTTTAAAAGAAATAAAAAATAAAATAAAATAAAATAAAGGAAAACCTTACTTTACCAAACCCTCCACACAAGAGTCCTTTTTTTTTGGTTAGTTTTAGTTTTAGTTTTAGAGATACAGCACTGAAACAGGCCCTTCGGCCCACCAGGTCTGTGCCGACCATCAACCACCCATTTATACCAATCCTACACTAATTCCATATTCCTACCACATCCCCACCTGTCCCTATATTTCCCTACCACCTACCTATACTAGGGGCAATTGCTAATGGCCAATTTACCTATCAAGCTGCAAGTCTTTGGCATGTGGGAGGAAACCGGAGCACCCGGAGGAAACCCACACAGACACAGAGAGAACTTGCAAACTCCTCACAGGCAGTACCCAGAATTGAACCCGGGTCGCTGGAGCTGTGAGGCTGCGGTGCTAACCACTGCGCCACTGTGCTGAGGAGGAGGATGGGTGGGAGACACTACACGTGCAGTGTTTCGGGTTTAGCCACTGCCCGAATATATAAGTTCACTTACCCAGCAGTCCTCGTGTCCGCGTCTGCCGAATCACGAGGTAAGTACTTTATTGCTCAACTTACCTTCCCGGCTGCCCCCTGGCTTGCACTCTCACCGCTCCCGCTGTTCAAATGGAAGAAAGAAATACCCACCAATCACTTACCAGCTCTCCTGTGACGTCACCCTTCAATTTTTGCTGGTCAAGCAGCTCCACAGAACAGAACAGAACAGTGCGCTCTCGCTACTGCTTCTGGTCTCTGCCTTCGGCTCCTTTTATCTCCCGGCTCCTCTCGCATGTTCCCACTCTCACTGCCGCCGCTCTCGCTGCTGCTTCTGGTCTCTGGATCAGTTTCTGTCAAGAAATCCAAACTGCACGTGACAAAGGAAATCTTTGAGCTATTTACGAAGGGATCAAGCGGTCGCTTGGCCCTGCCATCACCAAAGTTGCTCCCCTGAAATCAGAAGATGGTGAGGTACTCACTGACAGAAGTAAACAGATGTCCCGCTGGGCTGAACACTCTGTGAGGTGTACTCCTGTGAGTCAGACATCTCTGAGTCTACGCTTGATGCTCTCCCGCAACTTCCGGTCATGGATGAGTTAGATGAAGCACCCTCATCTCTGGAGTTCGAGAAGGCCATATACCACCTAGCTAGCAGAAAGACACTGGGCAAGGACAGAATCCCAGCCGAACTGCTCAACTACGGAAAGTCCCATCTATTGCCACACCTTTATGACCTTCTACTTCTCTGCTGAAAAGTAGGCTCAGTTCCACAGGAGATGGGTGATGTCAAAATCATCACACACTGTACAAAAACAAAGGTGACAGAGGAGACTGCAACAACTACAGAGGCATCTCACTCCTTAGTGTCACAAGAAGGCCTTTGCTAGGGCCATACTTAAAAGACTCTATTTACTTGCAGACCGAGTGTACCCGGAAGCGCGGTGCAGTTTCCGTGCTGGCAGATCCGCTGCGGATATGATCTTCTCCATGCACCAGCCACAAGACAAATGTAGGGAACAGAGTATACCCCTTTACCTTACTTTTGTAGATCTCACTAAGGCATTCGACACAGTCAGCAGAGCAGATATCTACAAGAGTTTGGGAAAAATTGTCTGCCCATCGAAGCTCCTCAGTCTCATCCGCTCCTTCCATGGCAACATGCACTGCACTGTACAGTTTGATGGCTCCACTTTCGACAGTTTCGGAGTAAAGAATGAATTGAATGGGTTGTGTCCTAGTCCCCACTCCGTTTGGCATTTTCCTCTCCACGCTCCTGACCATCACCTTCCCTGCAGATATAGAAGGAGTCTACTTGCACACTAGGTCAGACAGCAAGCTCTACAATCTATCAAGGCTGAAAGCGAAGTCAAAAACACATCACGTCCTGATCAGAGAACTCCTCTACGCTGATGATGCTGAATTAGTCACTCACACGGAAACTCAGCTACAAAGACTCATGGATTGTCTCTCCCACACCTTTAACTTATTCTCCTTGACTATAAGTGCCAAGAAAACTGTGGTCATGGGACAAGGTGTTGCATCTCTCATCCTGATCACACGAAATAACACCCTACTGGAAGTGTTTAGCAAATTCTACTATCTTGGGTCCTCAGTGACAGACAATCTGTCCCTTGATGTAGAGCTCGATACACATATAGGGAAAGCAGCTACCACCTTTGGCCAACTTGCGAAACGCACACGGGATGACACCAAGCTGACCCTTAGGACCAAGCTGATGGTTTATAAGTGTTCTCAGCACCTTGCTGTATGGCTGTGAAACATGAATGACTTACAGCTACCAGGAAAAGAAGCTCAGTAATTTCCATCTTCACTGTCTGCGGCACATTATGGGTATATCCTGGCAGGAAAAAATCACAAATGCAGCAGTCCTCTCAAAGACAGAGCTCCCATGTGTGTTGGCACTGATCAAATAGTGGTGGCTTCGGTGGATCGGACACATCCACAGGATGGAAGATGGACGCATACCCAACGACCTACTGTATGCAGAGATAGCTGGGGACAGACAACTAGTGGAGCGTCCAAAGCTCTGCCTCAAGGATGCTTGCAAGCATGACATGAAGGACCTAAGTGTTGACTATTGCACTGGGGAGTCACTGGCTGGAGAAAGAGGGAAATGGCAGCACATCCAATGGGCCTGTGGGCTGGTGTGCACAACTATGACGACTAGTTGCTACAGCAGCTTGGCAACAGATGCCAATGTCAAAAAACAACAACTCACTGCATCACTTGGCAGCTTCATGTGCAGCACTTGTGGCAGAACCTGCCTCTCGAGGATTGGCCTTCACAGCCATCAGCAAAGGTGCATCAAGAGAAGGCACCCACCGAAATGGATTGTTTGCTGCGTGTCCATCATCTTTCATAGATGGAAGAATGCCAACTCCTCCTCCTTTTCCATTCTGTCCGTCTTTTTGAAATGTTGTGTACCTTGGAATATTTATTTCCTAACCTTGTTCACTTTGTAACTATGTCTCTGTAATGGTGATTAGATCCAAACCATTTATCTCTATTTGTGCTGCAAGTTAATCTATCTTGTTGTGAATGCTTTGAGCGTTCAATGTAATGGGACAAGTAAAGAAACAAATTATTTGTCTAGAGAAGGTGTGAATGGCAGGATCCTCAGTAGTTGCCGTCCAAATGCAAAGAAAAGGAAATAAGAGAAACAAGAGAAAAAAAAATACCAACAAAGAAAAACAAAAAATAAAAGGGGGCCGAGGTTGCAATCCAAAATTATTGAACTCAATGTTGAGTCCAGAAGGATGCAAATCTAACTGGTTGCCAGATCAGAGCCCAGGAAGTTTTAAATTAAACGATGACCTCCTGCTTAGATCAGCAAAGAGCTTTCACGTCCCTGCCTTGTCCAGGTGCATCACTCGATGTCGGCCTCACATGCCCTCTTCCTTTAGCCCCACAAAAGATCAAGCCTGCTGAGTTAGTGCACAATCTGAATGGAGCTGAAAATATCTGGTATATTGTCAGTGGGTGTAACGGCATAGAGGTTATAACACTGGACCAGTAGCCCACAGTTTCAAACTCCACCATGGCAACTTGTCAAATTAAATTCAATAAATCTGAGTGACGGTGAAATTTGTCAGATGGTTAAAAACTCAACCGACGCACTAATATCCAACAGGGAGGGAACCCGATTTCCCTGACCCAATCTGGTCTCCATGTGACTCATCTCCCAAACGATGTGGCTGACTCGATGCTTTCAGAACAAGGAAGCCTTACCTTGTCACGTCTAAAAAATAACTAATTTTTAAAAATTACCTTGGCAACCTTACAAGTCCGATGATTTGAATGGTCCTCTTCTATCCCTACCTGTCTATGGCTATTCAGGAGGGGCAATAAATGCTTGCCTAGCCAGCAACGCCTACATCCCATGAATGAATTAAAAACATTGAAAGTATGAATCTGCCCGTAAAGTTAGAATTTTGGGAGAGACATGGGGCAGCATTGGCACTTCATAGAGTCCTTATCGGGGTTAAAAAGCAAATATTGCACATTGGCCAATTCTGTAAAGGGATTTAAGAAGTGCAAAGTGCATGAAGAATTACATTGAATCCACAACTTGGAAACAACCTATTCAGCCCAACAGGATTATGTTAGTGTTTATGCTTAGAATCATAGAAAGTTTAAGGCACAGAAAGAGGCCACTTGGCCCGTCGTGTCTGTGCTGGACGAAAAACAATCCATCCGTTCTAATCCCACCTCCCAGCATTTGGTCCATAGCCCTGCAGATTACTGCACTTGAGGTGCATATCTAGACTCCTTTTGAATGAGTTGAGGGTCTCTGCTTCAACTACCCTTTCAGGCAATGAGTTCCAGACCCCCACCATTCTCTGGGTGAAAAGGTTTTTCCTCATCTCCCCTCTAATTTTTCGACCAATCACTTTAAATCTATGCCCCCTCGTCACTGACCTCTCTGCTTCACACAAGCCTCCTCCTAACTTTCTTCATCTAACCCCATCAGCACAGTCTTCCATTCCTTTCTCCATCATGTGTTTATCTAGTTTCCCTTTAAATGCATTCTATGCTATTCACCTCAACTACTCACTGTGACAGCACATTCCACATTCCAACCACTTTCTGGCTAAAGAAGTTTCTCCTGAATTCCCGATTGGATTTATTAGTGACGATCTTATATTTATGGCCCCTAGTTTTGGTTTCCCCAACATGTGGAAAATCTTCTCAATGTCTAACTCATCGAACCACTTTATAATTTTAAAGACTTCTCTCAGGTCGACCCTTCTGCTTCTGCTTTTCTAAGAAAAGAGACCTAGCCTGTTCAGTCGCTCTTATAATCTCTCAGTTCTGGTATCATTCTCGTAAATCTTTTCTGCATCTTCTCCAGTGCCTCTGCATCCTTTTATTAATATGGAGACAATATGAAGCAAACAGTAGGTGTGCTTAATATGTTGTAAGTGATTTTTTGTGATTGACTCCTATTGTAATTGCAAGGACTGGTACTATTTGCCCAATACAGGAAGCCACCTGTGATTACTGGTGGGGATTGTATCTAATTCCTCAAACAACCAGCTCATTTCCAATTCCATGGTGAGATCCCAGTCTCTAGTTGTTTGGGTGAATGCAGAATTGAGTTCTTGGATTCTTCATCATCCTTCAAGTCTACCCTTGCCAAGGGGTTGACAATGTACCTTTAAAAGTGAACCTTAACAGCTTAATTGCCACACTACAGTCACCCCAGTCCCAGACTGCACAACATGATCCATCAAATAGAAAACTATATAGATTGTTCAGCTGACATTAGCTCTCTGGCTAGGAATATAGAAACTGATAACTGATTTGAATAATCATTTTACTTCATTCGCTCATTAATGACCATTCTTTGCCATATTCCTGCCATTTTGACCCATTACCAGTATGCAATGACAGCATATCTGTTACCAAAGATGCACGTTGACAGCCTAAAATTTTGAGGTCATGCACCGTGATTTGTTTCATTCACATCTGTTTGTAAACAATACCTTCCATTTTGGAATTGCAAATGAAAACCTTTTTTTTAATTCGTAAATTGAGAAATGCTGAAAATAGAGACATGTTGTCAAAGCTTTTCATCTTGCACTCATCAGGACAATACTCAAGAATAACCAATGTAAGAGAAAACAACAACTTATACTGCATGAAAAGAGAGTGCTGATTGGTTGGCAAGTGAACGCCGATTGGTAGATGCGTTGCCATGGAGAATGCACCAGTTTATGGTGACTGACAGTTAATTGCCAAGCTTTGTTTGACATTTAAACCAGGTACCTTGACTCTGATTGGTCAAGGCATTGCTCTGAGGAATGAACCAGCAAATGGCTGTCACTTATTTTGTTCAGCTGAAACAGGCGCAGTGTGTGTACATGTTCTTTCAAAGAACAGGGCCCTGTGTATTGATATATGTAGCTTCCAGTGCTAGCAAATCACACTGCGAGCCCTACTGAAAATCTTAAATTGGTTGTCAGCGTGATTCTGAGCACACTGAGGATTATTTAGCAAATATTGTCCAATCGCAGAATCACATCTAATGTTGGACACTGTGTTTTGAGTTTTGCAAGCAAGGGCTGCTTGGGTGCGGCCTGAACGCTGCCCATTATGAACAGCAGAAAGGACATGTTGTTTGATACGATCCACCAGTCTTTGGGACGTACGGCCTATATACCTAGTATCACACTGGCATCGAAATTCATATATCACATTACTCATTTGTGTGATAGGCAGGATGTCTTTTTGAATTGACGGCAGCATCCTGTTAGTGGCGAACACCATACGTGTTGCTACAGCATAATAGCAGCGTGAAACAGCTAGCTTCACCTGTTGCTCAAATTTTTGGATACATTACCCTTCCAGGGTAATTTGAGGTAGACTGGGCACTTTTCAGGACCGAAAATGACGGCCTTAGGCCCCTTCATAATTTTCTGCGATATACAGCGAGAAATTATCTAATCAGGGTAGCTATTGTCACGCAGGATGTCTTTGATTTGCCCTATTTCAGAATCAAGCTTGCATGGTGAGCAAATGGCTCGGGCCCTATCTATGAGGTTGCCGATAAGGCCAATCTTATAGATTGTGGAACTGTAAGAATCCCAACGCATGTATTGACCAGCTTGCGGTAAACCATGGTAGAGAACCCCTTAACAGATTTCTCAACTAGCACGTCAAGGAAAGGGAGCTCATTTGACTGCTCCAGTTTGCGAGAGCTGGGCCGAGAGGGGATCCCATGGCAACACCAGCTATTTGGACATACATGATGTCGTTAAAACTGAACTCAATTGTGTGAGTTGCCATGTTCATAAATTCAATGAATACTGATTCACGCAATGGTGGTGGATCTAGATCGCCATGATATAGTGCTTTAGCACAAATATCTATGTTTTCCTTAAGCGGTACATTGGTGAATAGGCTAGCAATGTTAAATGAGCACATGGACATGACATTGCTATCGATATGCAAGTCCTGTATGGTCTTTGCAAATGTGAAGGAATCCTTCACCGTGTATGTGGAGAACTTGCTCAAAACTGGTCGTAACAATTCGCCCAACCCTTTGGCCAATTCATGTTGTGCAGGACCGGTCATAGATAAGATAGGATGTTGAGGGACATCTCCTTTGTGTGTCTTGGGCAGCCCATACATATACGGACGCAGCAAGCCTTGAGGACTTATAGTTCCACACACTATAAGGTTGGCCTTATCAGCAACCTCATATCAAACAACATGTCCCTTCTGCTGTTCACAACGGGCAAGGTACAGGCCGTACCCAAGCAGCCCATGCTTGCAAAACTCAAAATACAGGGTCCAATATTAGATGTGATTCTATGATTGGACAACATTTGCAAAATAATCCACAGTATGCTAAGAATTATGCTGGCAACCAATTTAAGATTATCAGTAGGGCTCGCAGCATGGCTCATTTGCACGTATTAGAAGCTACATATATTAATACACAGGGTCCTGTTCTTTGCAGAAAGAACATGTACACATATTGCGCCTATTTCAGCAGAACAAAATTGGTGACAGCCATTTGCTGGTTCATTCCTCAGGGCAACGCCTTGACCAATCAGAGTCAAGCTGTCTGGTTTAAATTTCAAACAAAGCTTGGCAGTTAATTGTCAGTCACCATAAACTGGTGCATTCTCCATGGCAACGCCTCTACCAATCAGAGTTCACTTATCAACCAATCAGCACTCTCTGCGCATGCAGTATAAGTTGTTGTTTTCCCTTACATCAGTTATTCTTGTGGATTGCCCTGATGAGTGCAAGACGAAAAACTTCGACAACGTCTCTATTTTCAGCAATTCTCAAGTTCAGTTTGGAATTCATCTTAATGTTACATTCCCCAGTGATTGGTCCTTTTCAAAAGATAATGTAACTCATCAAAGTGACACCTGGACAAGCATTTCTGTGACGTTCAATTCCCTTTAATTCTGGCCTCTTGGGCATCCCAGCATTCTGCAATATCTGCTGACTGAGGTTACAGCTTCCTATGCAGTCAGTGAAGTTTTGTCTGGAAGATCATGCAGCTGCAATGGTGTCTCTGGTCTTGGCGGTTGAAATGGGCTTGCAGACTGTCACCGATGCCGAAACACCTCTCATTTGCCAAATCAATGGTTGGGCTGAACATGTGCCCTGATGTAATGGGAATCATGGAGCAGGAAATGATTTGACTCTCTGCTCCCTCCCTCCCCCATACCCCACCATTGTCTTTGTCCTTGACGTGTCAGCCAAGCAGCCCAGACGACTGAAACTTATGCTGAGGTGGTGCAGTCGAATGCAAGGTCATTAGGACCCACAGCGCCTTATGAGTATCCCAGGCAGACATCTGAAGTTGGGAAACTGCTGTTCCCACTCTCATGCAGAACCTGTCAGCTGTAAAACTGACTTGCGATATTCTTTAAAAAGCTGCTCTGAAAGAAACCGATGGAAAATTTCTCATCTTCAGCCATGGGACGGATGGAAACCTTTGGAGGGCCAGATCCTGGCCCACGGGCCGTATGTTGGACAACCCTGATTTAAACCCTCCCCAACAGCACCAGCAAACTGCCCCGCAAGGTCATTGGTCCCAGTTTTCTTTAGGTGAAACTATCTGGCCTGTATGGATCCCATCTCCCCCAAAACAGGTCCAAATGTCCCAGGAATATGAAGCTGTCCCTCCTGCATCATCTCTCCAGCCACACATTCTTTTTTTATATTCATTCATGGGATGTGGGCATCACTGGCCAGGCCAGCATTTATTGCCCATCCCACTTGCCCTTGAGAAGGTGGTGGTGAGCTGCCTTCTTGAACCGTTGCAGTCCATGTGGGGTAGGTACACCCAGAGTGCTGTTAGGAACGGAGTTCCAGAATTTTGACCCAGCGACAGTAAAGGAACGGTGATATAGTTCCAAGTCAGGATGGTGTGTGACTTGGAGGGGAATTTGCAAGTGGTGGTGTTCCCACGCATTTGCTGCCTTCCAGTTGGTAGAGGTCACGGGTTTGGAAGGTGCTGTCTAAGGAGCCTTGGTGCATTGCTGCAGTGCATTTTGTAGATGGTACACACTGCTGCCACTGTGCGTCGGTGGTGGAGGGAGTGAATGCTTGTAGATGGGGTGCCAATCAAGCAGGCTGCTTTGTCCTGGATGGTGTCGAGCTTCTTGAGTGTTGTTGGAGCTGCACCCATCCAGACAAGTGGAGAGTATTCCATCACACTCCTGACTTGTGCCTTGTAGATGGTGGACAGGCTTTGGGGAGTCAGGAGGTGAGTTACTCGCCGCAGGATTCCTAGCCTCTGACTTGCTCTTGTAGCCACGGTATTTATATGGCTACTCCAGTTCAGTTTCTAGTCAATGGTAGTCCCTAGGATATTGATAGTGGGGATTCAGCAATGGTAATGCCATTGAATGTCAAGGGGAGGTGGTTAGATTCTCTCTTGGAGATGGTCATTGCCTGGCACTTGTGTGGCGCGAATGTTACTTGCCACTTATCATCCCAAGCCTGGACATTGTCCAGGCCTTGCTGCATTTCTATACGGACTGCTTAAGTATCTGAGGAGTCACGAATGGTGCTGAACATTGTGCAATCATCAGCGAACTTCCCCACTTCTGACCTTATGACTGAAGGAAGGTCATTGATGAAGCAGCTGAAGATGGTTGGGCCGAGGACATTACCCTGAGGAACTCCTGAAGTGATGTCCTGGAGCTCAGATGATTGACCTCCAACAACCACAACCATCTTCCTTTGTGCTATGTATGACTCCAGCCAGCAAAGGGTTTTCCCCCTGATTCCCATTGACCTCAGTTTTGCGAAGGCTCCTTGATGCTATAATCCGTCAAATGCTGCCTTGATGTCAAGGGCAGTCACTATCGCCTCACCTCTTGAGTTCAGCTCTTTTGTCCATGTTTGAACCAAGGCTGTAATGAGGTCAGGAGCCGAGTGGCCCTGGTGGAACCCAAACTGAGCGACACTGAGCAGGTTATTGCGAAGCAAGTGCTGCTTGATGGCACTGTTGATGACACCTTCCATCACTTTACTGATGATTGAGAGTAGGCTGATGGGGCAGTAATTGGCCAGGTTGGACTTGTCTTGCTTTTTGTGTACAGGACATACCTGGGCAATTTTCCACATTGCAGGGTTGATGCCAGTGTTGTAGCTGTACTGGAACAGCTTGGCTAGGGACGTGGCAAGTTCTGGTGCACAGGTCTTCCGTACTATTGCCGGAATATTGTCAGGGTCCATAGCTTTTTGCAGTATCCAGTGCCTTCAATCGTTCCTTCGTTTCACGCGGAGTGAATCAAATTGGCTGATGTCTGGCATCTGCGATGCTGGGGACTTCAGGAGAAGGCCGAGATGGATCATCAACTCAGCACTTCTGCCTGAAGATTGTTGTAAATGCTTCAGCCTTATCTTTCGCACTGATGTGATGGGCTCCCCCATCATTGAGGGTGGGGATATTAGTCAAGCCACCTCCTCCAGTTCGTTGTTTAATTCTCCACCACCATTCACGGCTGGATGTGGCAGGACTGCAGAGCTTAGATCTGATCCGTTGGTTATGGGATCACTTAGCTTTGTCTATCGCATGCTGCTTACGCAGTTTGGCATGCAGATAGTCCTGTGTTGTAGCTTCAGCAGGTTGACACCTCATTTTGAGGTATGCCTGGTGCTGTTCCTGGCATGCCTTCCTGTTCCTGGCATGCCTTCCTGCACTCTTCACTGAACCAGGGTTGATCTCCTGGATTGATGGTAATGGTAGAGTGGGGGATATGCCGGGCCATGAGGTTACAGATTGTGGTTGAGTACAATTCTGCTGCTGCTGATGGCCCACAGCGCCTCATGGATGCCTAGTTTTGCACTGAACAAAGAACAAAGAACAGGACAGCACAGGAACAGGCCATTCGGCCCTCCAAGCCTGCGCTGATCTTGATGCCTGCCTAAACTAACACCTTCTGCACTTCCGGGGCCCAAGTCCCTCTATTCCATTCCTATTCATATATTTGTCAAGATGTCTTTTAAACGTCGCTATCGTATCTGCTTCCACCACCTCCCCTGGCAGCAAGTTCCAGGCACCCACCACCCTCTGTGTAAAAAACTTGCCTCGCACATCCCCTCTAAACTTTGCCCCTCGCACCTTAAACCTATGTCCCCTAGTAACTGACTCTTCCACCCTGGGGAAAAGCTTCTGACTATCCACTCTGTCCATGCCGCTCATAACTTTGTAAACCTCTATCATGTCGCCCCTCCACCTCCGTCGTTCCAGTGAAAACAATCCGAGTTTTTCCAACCTCTCCTCATAGCTAATGCCCTCCAGACCAGGCAACATCCTGGTAAACCTCTTCTGTACCCTCTCCAAAGCCTCCACGTTCTTCTGGCAGTCTGGTGACCAGAATTGCACGCAATATTCTAAGTGTGGCCTAACTAAGGTTCTGTACAGCTGCAACATGACTTGCCAATTTTTATACTCTATGCCCCGACCGATGAAGGCAAGCATGCCGTATGCCTTCTTGACTACCTTATTCACCTGCGTTGCCACTTTCAGTGACCTGTGGACCTGTACGCCCAGATCTCTCTGCCTGTCAATACTCCTAAGGGTTCTGCCATTTACTGTATACCTCCCACCTGCATTAGACCTTCCAAAATGCATTACCTCACATTTGTCCGGATTAAACTCCATCTACCATTTCTCCGCCCAAGTCTCCAACCGATCTATATCCTGCTGTATCCTCTGACAATCCTCATCATTATCCGCAACTCCACCAACCTTTGAGTCGTCCGCAAACTTACTAATCAGACCAGCTACATTTTCCTCCAAATCATTTAAATATACTACAAACAGCAAAGGTCCCAGCACTGATCCCTGCGGAACACCACTAGTCACATCCCTCCATTCAGAAAAACACCCATCCACTGTTACCCTCTGTCTTCTGTGACTGAGCCAGTTCCGTCTCCATCTTGCCAGCTCACCTCTGATCCCGTGTGACTTCACCTTTTGCACCAGTCTGCCATGCGGGACCTTGTCAAAGGCTTTACTGAAGTCCATATAGACAACATCCACCGCCCTTCCCTCATCAATCATCTTCATCACTTCCTCAAAAAACTCAATCAAATTAGTAAGACACGACCTCCCCTTCACAAAACCATGCTGTCTCTCGCTAATAAGTTCATTTGTTTCCAAATGGGAGTAAATCCTGTCCCGAAGAATCCTCTCTAATAGTTTCCCTACCACTGACGTAAGGCTCACCGGCCTATAATTTCCTGGATTATCCTTACCACCCTTCTTAAACAAAGGAACAACATTGGTTATTCTCCAGTCCTCTGGGACCTCACTTGTCGCCAATGAGGATGCAAAGATTTCTGTCAAGGCCCCAGCAATTTCTTCCCTTGCCTCCCTCAGTATTCTGGGGTAGATCCCATCAGGGCCTGGAGACATATCTACCTTAATGCTTTGCAAGACACCCAACACCTCCTCCTTTTTGATAATGGGATGACTGAGACTATCTGCACTCCCTTCCCTAGGCTCATCATCCACCAAGTCCTTCTCCTTGGTGAATACTGATGCAAAGTACTTATTTAGCAGCTCGCCCATTTCCTCTGGCTCCACACATAGATTCCCATCTCTGTCCTTGAGTGGGCCAACCCTTTCCCTGGTTACCCTCTTGCTCTTTATATATGTATAAAAACCCTTGGGATTTTCCTTAATCCTGTTTACCAATGACTTTTCATGACCCCTTTTAGCCCTCCTAACTCCTTGCTTAAGTTCCTTCCTAATGTCTTTATATTCCTCAAGTGCTTCATCTGTTCCTCGCCTTCCAGCCCTGACAAATGCTTCCTTTTTCTTTTTGACTCGGCTCACAATATCCCGTGTTATCCAAGCTTCCCGAAACTTGCCAAACTTGTCTTTCTTCCTCACAGGAACATGCTGGTTCTGGATTCTAATCAGCTGACGTTTGAAAGACTCCCACATGTCAGATGTTGATTTACCCTCAAACAGCCGCCCCCAATCTAAATTCTTCAGTTCCTGCCTAATATTGTTATAATTAGCCTTCCCCCAATTTAGCACCTTCACCCGAGGACTACTCTTATCCTTATCCACAAGTACCTTAAAACTTATGGAATTATGGTCACTGCTCCCGAAATGTTCCCCCACTGAAACTTCAACCACCTGGCCGGGCTCATTCCCCAATACCAGGTCCAGAATGGCCCCATCCCTAGTTGGACAATCTACATACTGTTTCAAGAAGCCCTCCTGGATGCTCCTCACAAATTCTGCCCCATCCAAGCCCCTAGCACTAAGCGGGTCCCAGTCAATATTGGGGAAGTTAAAATCACCCACCACTACAACCCTGTTACCTTTCCATCTTTCTAAAATCTGTCTACATATCTGCTCCTCTACCTCCCGCTGGCTAGATCTGTTCGAAATCTATCCCATTTAGCATGGTGGTAGTGCCACACAACACGATGGAGGGTATCCTCAACGTGAAGATGGGACTTCGTCTCCACAACGACTTTGCGGTGATCACTCCTACCAATACTGCCATGGACAGATGCATCTGTGGCAGGCAGATTGGTGAGGATGAGGTCAAGTATGTTTTCCCCTCTTGTTGGTTCCCTCACCACCTGCCGCATACCCAGTCTAGCAGATATGTCCTTTAGGACTCGGCCAGCTCGGTCAGTAATGGTGCTACCGAGCCACTCCTGGTGATGGACATTGAAGTCCATTGAAGTCCCCCACAGGACATTGAACTCCTACAGGGTACATTCTGTGCCCTTGCCACCCTCAGTGCTTCCTCCAAGTGGTGTTCAATATGGAGGAGTACTGACTCATCAGCTGAGGGAGGGCGGTAGGTGGTAATCAGCAGGAGGTTTCTTTGTCCATGTTTGATCTGATGCCATGAGACTTCATGGGGTCTCGAGTCGATGTTGAGGACTCCCAGGGCAACTCCCTCCCTACAGTATACCACTGTGCCACCACCGCTGGTGGGTCTGTCCTGTCGGTGGTACAGAACATCCCCGGGGTGGTGATGGCTGTGTCTGGGCCATTGTCTGTCAGGTATGATTCCGTGGCTATGACTATGTCAGGCTGTTCCTTGACTTGTCTGTGGGACAGCTCTCCCAACTTTGGCACAAGCCCCCAGATGTTAGGAAGGAGGACCTTGCAGGGTCGACAGGGTTGGGTTTGCCGTTGTCATTTCTGGTGCCCAGGTCGATGCCGGGTGGTCCGTCCGGTTTCATCGTTTTTATTGACTTCGTAGCAGTTATATACAACTGAGTGGCTTTCTAGGCCATTTCAGAGGGCATGTAAGAGTCAACCACTTTGCTGTGGATCTGGAGTCACATGTAGGCCAGACCAGGTAAGGACAGCAGATTTCCTTCCCTTAAGAACATTAGTGAACCAGATGGGTTTTTACAACAATCGACAATGGTTTCATGGCCATCATTAGACCAGCTTTTTTTAAATTCCAGATTTATTAATTGAATTCAAATTCCACCTTCTGCTGTGGTGGGATTTGAACCCATGTCCCCAGAGCAATACCTGGGTCTCTGGGTTACTAGTCCAGTGACAATACCACTACGTCACCGCCTCTGCTTTATCCTCCTATTTCTATATTCATTCACGTGTGGCACCGGGAGAAATCTAGAGATTACTACCTTTGACGTCTTTCTTGCTAGCTTCTTTCCTAGCTCCCTAAACTCTGCCTCTTCCCTCTTTCTATCTATGCTGTTGGTACCGATATGGACCACGATCTCTGGCTATTCATCCTCCACCCCCCCCCCCCCCCGCCCCTCCCACCACCAGATTGCTCTGCAGTTGCTCCACGGCATCCTTTACCATGGCACCAAAGTGGCAACATGCCTTTCTGGATTCACACCTGCGGTCTCAGAAACACCTGTCTGTTGCCCTAAGTACAGAATCTCCCATCATTATTGCTTTCCCAATTTTTTTTCTGCACCTCTCCACCAGCTCCCCTCCCCCCCCCCCCCCCCCTGCCACCGCCCCCATACAGCTGGTCCACCTGTGGAGCCATAGACCTGGCTCTGGCTGCACTCCCCAGATGACCCATTACTCTCAGCAGTATTCAAGTCTGAATACTGGTTGGAGGGCAAGATGCACTCATGATATTCCTACTCAACCTGTCTGGTCCTACTGGACTGCCTGGCAGTCCCCGATTCCCTCTCTGTCTACACACCCAGATGTTGCGGGATGACCAGATCCGGAAATGTGTTACCCACATAACTCTCAGCCTTGTGGATGCACCTCAGTGACACCAGTTGTTTCGCAATTTCTGAAACCCTGGAGCTCAAGCTGCTCCAGCTAATGACATTTCCTGCACATGTGGTCATCCAGGAGACAAGAAGCTTCCTGAAGTTCCCACGTGGAACAGGATGCGCATTCCACAGGATTGAGGTGCCCTGACATGTCTCTATTTATTAGATGAACTAAACTTAAACTTGTGGGGAGGCGGTGGCGTAATGGTATTGTCACTGGACTAGTAACCCAGAGACCCAGGGTATTGCTCTGGGGACATGGGTTCAAATCCCACCACAGCAGAAGGTAGAATTTGAATTCAATTAATAAATCTGGAATTAAAAAGCTAGTCTAATGATGGCCATGAAACCATTGTCGATTGTTGTAAAAACCCATCTGGTTCACTCATGTCCTTTCGGGAAGGAAATCAGCTGTCCTTACCTGGTCTGGCCTGCATGTGACTCCAGTCCCACAGCAATGTGGTTGACTCTTACATGCCCTCGAAATGGCCTAACAAGCCAGTCAATTCAAGGGCAATTAGGGGTGGGCAATAAATGCTGGCCTGGCCAGTGACGCCCACATCCCATGAATGAATTTCAAAAAAAGTAAAGGTTTATTAAAGATTACATATAGATGACCCACCAGTTACTCACCAATCTGCACCTTCCCTTGTGCTGATGTCACCTTTGGCTTTTTTTACCTTGCTCCCTGACACTCGTGCTCACTTTGCTCTGCTGCTCCATCTCAAATTTGTTCAGGTCCACTCTCCTTACCTCCGGATCTCTGAACTTGTTAAAGAAAGAAAGAACTGACTTCCTGTTTACTCACCCGATTTACTTATCCTTAAGAATTCTACCTGCTTACTTGTTGTGATGTCAATGTTGATGCCACTCTTTCAGAATTCTTAGAATCCTCTGGCGCTTGTGCTAGCCAGCTCATTTCTCAGTTCTTGGCTCTGGCTGGGGACTCTCCATCACTGTCGTTGCTTCTTCAGTGCGCCATGCTGACTCCCCCTGGCTGTGTGTGCACAGTAAATGGGAATCCCACAATCTTGTCGAATCCCAAAATCTTTCTGCCTCTCATCTTCTCTGGCAATAGGGAATGATTTATAGGCATTCTTCAGAGTGTAAAGAGCCACAGTGGACAGAGGATCCTGAGATGTGACATATCACCTGTGACAGTCTCGAAAATTCCAGTAGCATTAAAAATAATTAAGTGCTACTCTGACCTTGACTGTCACAGGCAATGCTGTCCTGGCTGTGCTGTGAAGACTTAATCTTTGTTCCACGACGTCAAAGATCACTATTATGATCTCCTCATGCGTTGGTCTGGGGTCAGGTGATTGTAGGAGCTCTGCTCTCTGGATACCCTGGGTGGAGAGGGCCTCTTACTGAGCCCTCCTTCACCCTCCTGTCCTTATCTCCTGCAGCAGTTGGTGCTGTTCTACCTACCCTCATCTCCTCCTCCAGTTCCTCATTCAGAGCAAGGGGTCACCTAGCAAGGTGCTCTTTCACCTGGTGACTTCCATAAGGCGCCCAAAATGTACAGCACCAAAGCACTCTCTCTTTTTAGCTGAAGAGAATTCCCAGGAAAAGTATTGATAGAGTGTTGGCCAAGTCTTGACAAAATGTCCCGGAAAATCTCCCAATGTGTTTCAAAAGTCATCTTCAAACACAATGCAGTTGATTTCAATCAGCAAGAGTACATTGAAAGCTGAGCATAGCTTTAAATAGTGTTGAACATTCTCCACAATGACTTATTTACTCCTGTTCAGCTGGTCACTGTTTGGAGAGGTCATTAAATGAAGCATTCTCCACCAAATAGCAGGCTTTTTAATGAGCGGTAGCAAGTAATTTAATAGTCAATCAGCCTCTTCCCGATCTTTCAGGCAGCCATTTCGAGCACTGACTCCAACTCCATTACGAAGAAGGCATCTTGGTCTAAACATGAACTAAACTGGCATTGCCGCTTAACACTCCATCTTGGCCACTTCCTTATCTCTTTAGCATCTAAAGTGTTCAGACAAAATCACCTCAGAACACAGAGTCCCTAGGTTTCAGATATAAAGTTTCCTGAAATTCCAAGTCGATAAACAATAACAACAAAGTGCTGAAAATACTCAGCAGGTCTGGCAGCATCTGTGGAGAGAGAAACAGAGTTAACGTTTCATGTCGGTGACCTATTCAGCCGAACTGCATTTATATAGCGCCTTTAATGTAGTAAAATGTGCCAAAGTGCTTTACATGAATGTAACCAAACAAATTTGACACCGAGCCACGTAAGGAGATACCAGAACAGGGACCCAAAAATTTAGTCGAAGCAGTAGCTTTCTGGAGTGTCTAAAAGGAGAGAGATGCGGAGAGGCGGGGAGTTTTAGGAGGGGGGATTTCCAAAACATAGGGCCCAGGCTGCTGATGGCATAGGCTTTAATGATGGAGCAATTAAAATTGAGGCTGTAGAATCGGCCAGAATTAGAGGAAGCACAGAGATATTGGAATGTTGTCAGGCTGGATAGAGATAGAGAGGGGGCAAGGGGGCACAAAACAGAAGAAGGCAGGTAGATAAAAAGGGTGACAGCATTTTTTGTTTCATAAAGAGGGGCATAAAGTACATGGCTAAGGAAGTAGTGATAAATTTTGACAAGGTAATTATTCAGCCGCACTTAGATCTTTGGGCCCTGCATGAAAGCAGGCCAGTGGGATTAGTTTGGATTGCTCTAGCAAAGAACTGGCAGGACATGACTGGGCCAAATATCCTCCTTTGTGCTATAAGTGCCTATAACCCAATGGTTCTATTCAGGTAGACAATAAAGATCCCCTGTATTGCTATTGTCACAGTAAACGTTACATATTTCAGCAGAATGAGGGTGCTTTGTTAACACCGTTAAGAGGGTGGAAGTGTCTTTGCAATGCAGAGTCTGTGGTACCTTGTCTAGAAATATTAGTAGCTTGGATTGCTTATGATTAGATGGATGTGAATGCGAAAAGGCAGTTGTCCTCTCCGATTTCATTATTGAATATGAAGCAGTGCTCCACATTAACCCTTTGATACCATCTCCTATCTTATTTACCCCTCCTTACTAGGCTCAGATTCCCAAGTTTCTCCAGTTTCCCCCTGTTAACTTAGTTCTGCGATGCTTTAGTTCAGGCTTGAGGCTGTTGTTTTCATGAGGTTTGAAGTGACTTGCCAACCAGAGGCAGGTATACTGTTCAAGATGAGGTCTGGAAATAACTATGTTCAAAACCCAAAGGCAATTTAAAAGGCCAATTATGTCACAGATTCACTTCTGGGGGAGGCTGCTTTGCAATGTGAACCAATTCATCAAGTTCTGAATGAACCGCATTCATACTGCAGGACGCATTTGGGAGACCAGGAGTGACATTAGAACAATTCTGCACAGGTAAGCTTTGCACTATTGCAACAGATTCATTCACGCCTTTACTGTTTTGGCTTTGCTGTTAGGAGAAAGCGCGGGACACCAGTATTTCAGTCCATCATTGTTCAGCTTGCAATTTTTTAAACTTCATTCACAGGATGCAGGCATCACTGGAAAGGCCTGAATTTATTGTCCTTGAGAAGGTGGCAGTGCACTGCCTTCTTAAATACAACTGAGTGTCTTGCTGGACCATTTCAGAGGGCAGTTAAGAGTCAACCACATTGCTGTGGGTCTGGAGTCACATGTAGTCCAAACCGGGCAATGATGGCAGATTTCTTTCTCTAAAGAATATTAGTGAACCATTTGGGTCTTTATAACAATTCACTAGTTTCATGGTCACCGCTAGCTTTTTATTCCAAAATTATTTAATTTATTGAATTTAAATTCCCCAACTGTCGTGGTGGAATTTGAACTCATATCACTCGCCATGGTATAGAATACAAGAGCAGGGAGGTTGTGCTGGAACTGTATAACTCATTGGTTAGGCCACAACTTGAGTACTGTGTGCAGTTCTGGTCACCTCATTACAGAAAGGATGTAATTGCACTAGAGAGGGTACAGAGGAGATTTACGAGGATGTTGCCAGGATTGGAAAAATGCAGCTATGAAGAAAGATTGGATAGACTGGGGTTGTTCTCCTTGGAACAGAGAAGGCTGAGGGGCGATTTGATTGAAATGTACAAAATTTTGAGAGGCCTGGATAGAGTAGATAGGAAGGGCCGATTTACCTTAGCAGAGAGGTCGGTGATTAGGAGGCATAGATTTAAAGTGATTGGTAGAAGGATTAGAGGGGAGATGAGGATTTTTGTTTTCACCCAGAGAATGGTAGATATCTGGAACTCACTGCCTGAAAGGGTGGTAGAGGCAGAAACTCTCGTCATTTAAAATATGAGGGACATGCACCTAAAGTCCCGTAACCTCCAGGGATTTGGACCAAGTGCTGGAAAATGGGATTAGGCTGGTGGTTCCTTTTTTTCATCGGCACAGACGCAATGGCCAAGGTGGCCTCCTTCTGTGCCGTAAATTCTTCTACATTTTCTAAATATCTGAAGAGGTGGAATGTGCAGGGATGTGGGGAGAAGGCAGAGAAGTGACTGTATGTGAATTGCTCCTTAGGGTGCCAGCATAGACATGATGGGTCGAATGGCCTTCTGTGCTGTAACAATTCTATGATTCTATAGATCATTCATGCAGGCCCCTGGATTACTAGTCCAATAACCTAACCACTATGTTACTATACCACACAGGACCTATATTGTAGTAAAACATCCCATGGCACTTCACAGAAGCGTTATCAAAGAAAATTTGACAACAAGACACGTAAGGAGATACTAGGACAGGTGACCAAAAGCTTGTTACAAGAGGTAGGTTTTAAGCAGTGTCTCAAAGGAGGAGAGAGAGAGGTAGAGAAGTGGCGATGTTTAGGGAAGGAATTCCAGAGCTTAGAGCCTAGGCAGCTAAAGGCACGACTGCCAATGGTGAGGCGACAGAAATCAGGCTTGTGCAAAGAGGCCAGAACTGGAGGAGCGCTGGAATTTTGGAAGGTTGTAGGGCTATATGAGGTTACAGAGGTAGGGAGAGATAAGGCCATTGAGAGAGTTGAACACAAGAATGATAATTTTAAAATCAAGGCCTTGCAGGAATGGGAACCAATGTAGGTCAGTGAACATGGCTTTAGGGCATCGAGGAACTAATCATTATGCGTCTAATCATGATACTCCAGCCATCTTAGTGTGTGAGGCAGTCTAGATGGACCAGCTGGTCTTTTCCTGCTATCAATTTCATGTGTTTGTAAGATTATCAGCGCCGAATTTGTCTTTCATTTGTTCTAGACCACAGCTCTCACTGCTTAAATTTAACCTAGGCATTGATACCTTGCATCATTGGGATGAGTTATAGCCTTATATGATGCCTGATTGTCTCTGGAATAGCACAATACTAGATAGACTCTGATATTATCTTGCATTTCCTTTGGCACTCATCCGTATCTTCGAAGAATGCAATTTAAATGTTTTGCAGCTCTCTTTGTGAATATTGAAAAGGTCATTATTTTATTTGCTTCTCTTTCAAAATGTAATGGTGATTGGTACCAAGAACAAACTATTAATGGAACCTTTAAAATCCATTTATAAAGCAATTTAAGTGTTATATATCTTATTGTGTAACTTTTTCAAAAGAATGAGACATTAATTTTTAAATAATTTATGTTAAGTGAATTTTCATGACAAGTAAATATAATTTTGTGAAAAATGATTTGAGAACCAATTTTCTCCAGTGAAAGAAAAGGACGAGATTCCATCCATTCTATTATTTCTAGCTTATTGTGGTAAACGGATATAAACATGCTGAACTGTCACTTTTTTTATGACCACTGAAGTCTCCTAGCAAGAAACAGAATTGTTATCGTGCTTAATCCCCAGCACAGGATGTTAGATTAGACAGGGACTGCTTTCAGCATTAACTAATGGAACTAATGCATTGCAAAGTTGCCTGTATATAAATCACTGTCCCTGAGCTTACAATGGTGGAGACATTGCGACAATGAAACGATCCTTTTGCTCACAGCTTTACTGTGAGACGTCGAATTAGAGAGCTGGAAAAACAGAAAGGTAGAATAAAAAAAGACAGAGGAAAGGGAATGAAAGTTAGGTGCTTATTCAAAATGGCTCTTATAAGGGTGGATTTCCAACTGATGAGCTCATGCTTATGCACATTTATAGCACAGAAACGGGTCATTCATTCCGACCAATCAATGCCAATGTTTGTGCCCCACCTGAGCCTCCACCCACCCTACCTCATCTAAGCCTATCTACATATCCTACTATTCCTTTCTCCCAAATGTGTTTATCCAACTTCCCCTTAAGTGCATCTGTGCTATTCGCTCCAACTGCTTGTGGTAGCAAGTTCCACATTCTAACCACTCTCTGAGTAAAGAGGCTTCCCCCGAATTCCCTATTGGGCTTGTTAGTGACTATATTATATTTAGTCCCTAATTCTGCTTTCGTCTGCAAGTGGAAACATTTTCTTTACATCTACTCTATCAAATGCTTCATACTTATAAAGAGTAATATGTTACCCTGTTGAAAAAAGAGCCAAAGCATGCTCACTCTTTCCTGTAATGTCTCAGTTCTGGTACCATCCTTTTAAATCATTTTAATATGTCTTTATTAATCTGGGTCACTACTTTTAATGATTTGTACATGAATGCTTTAACACACTTGTACGATATCCCTGTGGGCATTTTTTTGCACAGACATTGACCCAAAATGAGCTAACACCTGCATTAAGAATAATATATGTGGGAATGTTGCTCGAGCATGTTCAGTACCTGACATTTTTATGTTTCAATCATTGCAAGTGAATTTGTTGTAAAGCAGCTTCAGCTTCATCTGGCTTGTGTGCTTGCAGGTCCATGAATCCCACCCCATTCCACCCCACCACCCACCCCCCCCCCCCCCCCTCACTTCCCTTTCCACCCCATGCATTTTAATCGACGAGCAGGTGACAGGCTGGCAAAAGCACTAGAAGAAAACACAAGGAGATAATCGGACAGTAAGGACCAAACTGAAACTGACCCTGAACTGAGTCTGAGTTCAAAAAGTCTCACTCCATAGTTCTGCAGTATCAGGTCTGCCACAGACTCCAGATTCAGGCTGCACTAATGCTCTAACTGTAGCAAAATAATCACAGCAATGCTACAGTTGTAATATTGGTACACTTAATCACTGCAACGTGTGAAATCTGCTTTATAATTACACTCTATCCCCTATTAATTGCAATGTACTAAAGGTCAGAATGTGAAGGCATACTAAACAGTTGGATCTGGTGCTGACAAGCTCAAATCAATCAGTCATTTATCCATCAAAATCAGTATGACACCTTGGCACAGCTTGAATCATTGGCATATTGTGTCTGTTCTAATGGAGTGACTCTAAGTCCAGCTCAACTGTCACCCCTGTCCTTGCTCAACCTTCTCTGTTCTTTCAAATCTGTGTGCACCCTCTCCTTTTACTCCATCACCTGGGTAGACAACTTCAGCCATCACAGCCCTGGACTCTTGAACCCTCTTTCTAAACTCTCCTCCACTTTACTACATCTGACCCAAACTCCAAGAGCATCCTCAAAGATTTTGCTCCACATCTAACTCAGTCTGCTCGCAATATGGTCTCCTCTACAATGGGGAGACGAAACGCAGACTGGGTGACTGCTATGTGGAACATCTCCATTCAGTCCGCAAGCATGGCCCTGAGCTTCCTGTTGCTTGTCATTTTAATTCTCCACCTTGCTCCTACTTTGACCTTTCTGTCCTTGGTCTGCCCCAGTGTTCCAATGAAGGTCAACGCAAACTTGAGGAACAACATCTCTTCTTTCAACTGGGCGCTTTACAGCCTTCTGGACTCAACATTGAGTTCGATAAGTTTAGATCATAACCTCTGCAATCCCCTTTTTTTTCCTTATCTCATGTTTTATTTTGCTCATTTGTTCTCCCCTTATTTCTTTCTTTACTTTGTGTTCAGACAGCTGCTATTCTGCCATTTACACCTCATCCAATGACATCTTTTGTTTCTTTGGCTTTGTACCATGAAACCTTTTGTCATTTAATCTCTCCTGTCCTCCACCCTATCACAGACTTTCCTTTATGTTCTTCTTCCCTTTCCCCCCACTTTCACCTCTTCAAAACGTATTACATTCCTAACCTTTGCCAATTCTGATGAAAGGTCATCCACCTGAAATGTTAACTCTGTTTTTCTCTGAGTATTTCCAACATTTTCTGTTTTTGTTTGTTCTTTTAGTCCAGTTGCTGTTTGGTGCCCAAGCTCCTGCCAAAGATCTTTGAGATGTTGAACCATCTTGAAACTCTTACATAAATCTTAACAGGTTCGTGAAAGGGACACCAGTGTATAAGGATTCCCTGTTTGACCACATGCTGAGCATTTGCAAATGAGTTGGAAATCTCCCACTCTCTGTTGGGGAGTTGGTGGCATAGGGATAATGGCACTGAACTAGTAATCTAGAGGACCAGGCTAATGCTCTGAGGACACAGGTTCAAATCCTAGCACAGCAAGCAGAATTTAAATTCAATTGGGATTGAAAGCGAGAGTCAGGAATGAAACTGTCATTGATTGTTGTAATAATGCATGTGGTTCACTCATGTCCTTTATGGAAAGAAATCTACCATCCTTACCTGATGTGGCCTACAATTGACTCCAGACCCATCACACTGTGGTTGACTCTTAACTGCCCTCTGAAATGGTTTGCCACTCAGTTCTCAAGGGCAATTAGGGATGGGCAACAAATGCTGGCATTGCCAGTTACACCCACATGAGATGAAAGAACAAAACAAAATTGAGTCAGCTTGGGTTACAAATTCAATTCACTTTACGACCCCTTTGCAACCAAACGTTAAAACATTGCAGTGATTGCTAATTCTCCACAATTAATTTACAGATATCACATTGCTGTTCTATGGAGCAAAATCTATGGAGCTCAAGTTTAATCTTCTGCTACCTCCCTAATTCAGGCAAAGCATCTTTCATGTGATTGATTCAGTGCCCCATTCAATATCCATCATAACCATTTCAATTGTTTCTTTTTTATCCATTGGGTTCTGTTTATTACATGGTGAAATAGCCCTGGGGTAATTCCTACAGGAGAGTATTCTGTACCTGAAATAATATTCCTAATTCCACGAGCAAGAAAGAATTTCAATGATTCAGCAGACAACATCATGAAATTCAGCAGTGTGCAAGGAAGGTGCTAAGCTTGATCTCTGCTTGATCTCTGCTGAAGGACTGCAAGTGAACAACATCAGAGGAAGTGACGTCGAGTCACAAGTGACCAGTTGTGGGTGGAGCCCGAGATAGTAGGAAGTGTTCAAGACTAACTCGTGCAGTTATTATTTATGTATATAAATTCCAGTTCTGTTATAATAAAAAAAAACATTTATTTTGAATATTGTTTGTATTCCTGTGACTCTTAAGAATAGATCTCACTCCAATGGACAAGTAATATTACACTACAGACCAATATCTGTTCCTCTCTGGAGGCCTGCCCCTGGTCTGAAGCATTGGGTTTTATAACCCCTTTGTTGTTTTACTTAAGCAGGGACTTCTTTGATGACATATCAGGAGCCTAGTAGGCTGCACCATCCACTCCCCATTGTGCTGATGTCCTACACTTTGCCACAATGTGTATAGTCATCAGGTGATGACAGGATTATAGCGAAACTCAACAACAGTCAAATGCATGACTACCTAGTTCGTTACCAGGATCACACATGAAGGATGGCCTCTTGAGGTCAGTATTGTAGAAACGCTGTTACCCCTAAAACCACTCCCTGTCTTGAATAACTGACTCCAGTCAAGTCTTGAATGAGGACAAACAATGGTTGGATAAAAATACCTCAACTCCTTAAAAATGATGGACGGATCTTTTTGTTCTGAACTTGATCATCAAGGCTGAACAGTCTGGGGCTGAAAAGTGATGGCTGAGGAATGATCAAATTGAAGTCTTTAAAATGATGAAGAGGTTTGATAGGGTGAACTTATTGATGATGCTTCCACTTGTGCAGGAATGCATAACAAGGGGCCGTAAATAGAAGACAATCACTAATAAATCCAATAGAAAATTCAGCAATGTCTTTACCCAGAGAATGTCGAACATGTTACCACGTGCAATGGCTGAGGTGAATAGCACAGATGCATTTATGAAGGAGCAAGATAAATACGATAAAAAGGATTGGAAAGATATGTTGATGGGGTCAAACAAAATAGAGTGAGAGAAGAGTGTGGAGCATAAAAACTGGCATAGACTAGTTGGGCTGAATGGCCTGTTTCTGTGATGTAAATTCTATGTAATTACCAGAGTGAGCAGCAGAGAGGGAAATCGGGTGAACTGATACGTGATTCTCCTTCCCAGTTATTCTTGTCCCACCCTCCCAATAATGAAGGATATCCGATATTGTAATTTTTATCAATTGAAAAGCAATACAATGAGCAAGAATAAACCACCCGAGGTAAATGTGAACAATCGTACAACAGAATCATCCATAATTCATGACTGGGACTGAACTCTTTACCAACACAAAAGAGAAGCCACATTCACTGATGGTAATATGAATTATCCTCCATTTCTTTAACAAAGGGAAATGCATTTGACACAAGAACCCTGTTTAAACTGTATAAGTGTTTCAACCCACTTCTTCAGCTTTATTGCAACAAGCAGCATCTATTTGCAGGGCTATCGAGAAAGAGTGGGGAGTGGGACTAATTGGATAGTTATTTCAAAGACTCATTCAAGAGCACGATGGGTCAAACGGCCTCCTTCGGTGCTGAAAAATTCTACGGTATAATATGAAAAAATATTGGACTCCTGTATGTCTAGACTTTTTACTAAGATATGCTCAATCTAATTTAAGATGTCAGCCATGGCTCAGTCAGTAGAACACATGGCTCTGATGCAGGAAGTTCTGGGTTCAAAATCCTCAAGCACATAACCTAGACTGACAATTCGGCACAGTACTGAGGGAGTGCTGCAGTGTTGGAGTTAACATCTTTCACGTGCGTTGTTAAATCGATGGCCCTGTCTGCTGTCTCAGGAGGACTTGAAAGTTCCATTGACACCATGCCAACAAACAGCAGGGGAGTTCTCCCCAGTGTCTTGGCCAATATCACTTAAACTGGTCATTAATGACAGCACTGTTGGTGGGAGCTTGCTGTGTGCAAATTGGCTACCACATTTCCTGCATTACAACAGTGACTACACTTCAAACATAAAGCTCGTTTTCCAATAATGCCATGGGATCTTTTACATTCACCTAAGAGGACAGATGGAGCCTCAATTTAACGCCTCATCGGAAAGAAATAGCAGTCTGTTGAAAAATAAGTTCCCTTTTTCATAAACTGTAAGCTTAACAGCCTGATGTCATTTAGTAGGCTTATTTAATCAAAATCAGTGGCTCACTTTTAACCCACACATGCCATTCAGCCTCTAGAATTGGTGTCCTAGAGGTCTGAGAAGTGAAGGAGTGTATTTCAGAATAATGTTGTAATTCACAATCGCATTCAATTGCTATACAAGCTTTAGCCCTACACAATGCAGATGGAGCTTTCTGAAGAAGAAATCAGAGGCTTTTTGTATCATTCAGTCGCCTCTTCTGGATTTGAACCAAGGACTTTCAGGGCATGGAAGAACTCAACTTTCCTCTTGTACTAGTTATACATTTGGAAAATGGTGTAGTGCTCTTATGATTACTGAGAACTGGGCGAGATCATGTGCAAATCAGAGAGAAAAGTCTAATCGTGTCCATCTGGGAAATATTTAAGTTGAGATCCCAGAGGTGAGTGGAGTTTACCAAATGCTACAGATGCGAATGAGACATGAAAGTCCCCCTCATGACTGACAATATAGCCAGCATATACAGCATTAGTCAAAGTGGATTTAAGACAGTTTGGTTTAATTATGATTCTGCTGGTGTCTATAATATTACTGTGAAACACAAACAATACCCAGAAAGTGGAGTTTGAATGCACTGTTATGCTGGTTTTCAATGCAGCAAGGACATCATTAATCAGGAGTCTGGGAGATACATGCATCCAAACGAAGGACTTTCAGTTCCACTGAGTCCTTTTGTAGTAAGCAGCCGAGGTCCATGGTTTTTTTTTCTCTTTAATTTCCTCGCCCTCTCCATTGCCCGGCACATAAGCAGTATAGCCAGTTTTACAGTAATTGATCATCAGCGCACTTTCATTTAAGAGTAACAAACAGCAGAGGGAAGAGTGATGGCTGTCACATTTGAGTATTAATCAGCCTAACTCAGTAAGCAACAAAGCTGAAGTGAAACAAATCACCTCACCCATACCAATATGAATTTAATTTTCACTCATTAAATAATTTATTTGATAATAAATAGGCTGCCTTCTGCTGACGCAGTTCCTAGAAGTGCAGATCCATAAGTCAGCATCTTTTCTTCCAGAAATAAGAGTCATTTTAGCTTAAAGTGAACATGAAGAGATTCCCAATGTAATACAAACCAATCTGATACATTGGGCTGGATTTTAACATTGAAGGCAGGAACGGAAGTCAGGATATTTTGCAGATCCCGAACATGACCCTGGGGGAACAGAATTGAACCATGATTTTCATGACCCCTTAATTGATATGGAAACCAATTGGCGACCAATTAGCGGTTGTGGGAGTGGGGACGGCAGCTGGTCAACTGAAGTGCGGGCCCGATTTAAACTCACCATAGCAAACATTACTGTGGCTGCCATTTCACTGCTGAAGGAGAACAGAGAAGATTCTCAGTGAGTTTTTGGCTGCATGTATGCTTTTCATGATGTCTCAGGAGAGCTGGGGGCGTGGAACACGGAACAGGACAGCCCCTCACTATTCAGGGAATGACCTAGAAGTGATGCTGGAGGCCATGAGGAAGATGATGAAGGTCCTCTTCCTGGAGAGTGGCAGGAGGAGGCCACCCATATAGGCCAAACAGGCCTGGGTAGAAATCACAGCCACTGTCAGCGGCAGAAGCATCAGAGGTGCAGGAAAAGGTTCAGTGACCTCATACAAGGTGAGTGCAGCACCCACCCTTAGAACAGGCCTCTGGGTATTCACGCTCCAGTAGATAGACCAGCTGAGGAGCCTCAGGGAACATGCTGTTCCTGAACATGGGAAGGGTGTGTGCCCAGGGCACTTTACAGAATCACAGAATTGTTACAGCACAGAAGGAAGCCATTCAGCCCATTGTGTCTGCACCAGCTCTCCAAATGAGCAATTCGTCTAGTGCCACTCCCCCAGCTTACTCCCTGTAACCCTGCGCGTTCTTCATTTTCAGATAACAGTCGAATTCCCTCTTGAATGCCTCTATTGAATCTCCCTCCACCACACTCTCAGATCATGCATTACAGATCTCAATCACTCGCTGCATGAAAACGTTTTTCCTCATGTTGCTTTTGCTTCTTTTGCCAATTACTTTAAATCTGTTCCCTCTTATTTTTGATCCTTTCATATGTGGGAACAGTTTTTCCCTATCCACTTTGTCCAGACACTCATGATTTTGAATACCTCTATCAAATCAATTCTCAGCCTTCTCTTCTCCAAGGAAAACAGTCCCAACTTCTCCAATCTATCTTCATAACTGAAGTTCCTAATCCCTGGAACCATTCTTGTGAATCTTTTCTGTACTCTCTCCAATGCCCTCACGTCTTTCCTCAAGTGCGGCGCCCAGAACTGGATGCAATACTCCAGCTGAGGCCGAACTAGTGCCTTATTCAAGTTCAACATAACTTCCTTGCTCTTGTACTCGATGCCTCTATTAATAAATCGAAGGATACTGTATGTTTTATTCACCGCTTTCTCAACTTGTCCTGCCACCTTCAATGGCTTATACACATATACACCCATGTCGCTTTGCTCCTGCGCCCCTTTAGAATTGTGCCCTTTATGTAATATTGTCCCTGAATGTTCTGCCTACCAAAATGAATCACTTCACATTTCTCTGCATTAAATTTCATCTGCCACTTGCCCACCCATTCAACTAACTTGTTTATGTCCGTTTGAAGTTCTACACTATCCTCCTCACAGTTCACAATTATTCCAAGTTTCGTATCATCCACAAGTTTTGAAATTGTGCCCTGTAAAACAAGGTCTAGGTGATTAATATATATCAGGAAGAGCAAGGGTCCCAACACTGACCCCTGGGGAAGTCACTACAAACCTTCCTCCAGCCAGAAAAACATCCATTAACCACTACTCTTTGTTTCCTGTCACTCAGCCAATTTTGTATCCATGTTGTTACCGTCCCTTTTGTTCCATGAGCTATAACTTTGCTCACAAGTCTGTTGTGCGACACTGTATCAAATGCCTTTTGGAAGTCCATGTACACCCATCAACAGCATTGCCCTCAGCAACCTCTCTGTTACCTCCTCAGAAAACTCCAGCATGATAGTTAAACATGATTTCCCTGAATGAATCTCAGCTGACTTTCCTTAATTAACTCACATTTGTCCACGTGACTATTAATTTGGTCCCGAATTATTATTTCTCGAAGTTTTCCCACCGCCAAAGTTAAACTGACTGGCCTGTAGTTGCTGGGCTTAATTTTACATCTTTGTTTGAACAAGGGTGTAACAATTACAATTCTCCAGTCCTTTGGCACCACCCCTGAGTCTAAGGGAGACTGGAAAATTATGGCCAGTGCCTCCGCAATTTCCACTCTCACTTCCCTCAGTATCCTTGGATGTATCTCATCTGGCTCTGGTGTTCTATCCACTTTAAGCACAGACAGGAGATGTGCTCCCACATATTAGATTAGATTAGATTAGATTAGAGATACAGCACTGAAACAGGCCCTTCGGCCCACCGAGTCTGTGCCGACCATCAACCACCCATTTATACTAATCCTACACTAATCCCATATTCCTACCAAACATCCCCACCTGTCCCTATATTTCCCTACCACCTACCTATACTAGTGACAATTTTTATAATGGCCAATTTACCTACCAACCTGCAAGTCTTTTGGCTTGTGGGAGGAATCCGGAGCACCCGGAGGAAACCCACGCAGACACAGGGAGAACTTGCAAACTCCACACAGGCAGTACCCAGAATCGAACCCGGGTCCCTGGACCTGTGAGACTGCAGTGCTAACCACTGCGCCACTGTGCCGCCCCCTGTGCCGTTCCATGTGGCAGTGCAGGGGCAGGGGCAGAGAATGGAGGAGTCCATCCAGTTCATGTGCACCACAATGGTCCAGGAATATGAGCACATAAGCTCCTGCATAGAGACAATGGCCAACCTTCTGAAGAACCATATATGGCAGCACTTGAAGGGCATGCAGGAATTGCACACTGATGTAACTGATATACGTAAGATGCTTGCCACACTATGTAGCCTGGACCAGTCAGTGGCGCTGGTGGCACAGAGATATTTAGAGGGGATGCCAGTTGCAGACCAGTTGGTGCTCCCCTCCAGCCATCCAGAGTGCCCTCCAAGGGCTGAGGATGTCACTGAGGAGGATGAGGGTGCCACCCCTCATGGGACATCTTCATCATCCTCAGCTCCCTTGGCTTCTATGACAGAGGGAGCCTCTGCAGAATGGCCAAATGACAGAGGCTGTTCCAGCAATGATGAAGGTGCAGCAGCCTCTGGAGCTGACTCCATGGGCACCTCCACAATGATGATGACCACATGCATCTCAGCCGCGAGCCTAGGCAAGTGATCAGGCTGCCTCCACCTCCTCCGAGACCACAAGGGGAGCACTGCGTGACTGAGCGTGCAGGCCACCGCATAGCACGGAGCACTGAGCGGGTAACTGAGGTGTCTTCTTACTGTGTCTGTGTATGTTTCCTTTCTGAGCACTATGTAAATAATGAAATTTTAAGTTGCACTTCTGAGACTCCTTTTATTGATGGCAGGCCAAGAAAAGAGTTATAAGGTGGTGAAGGAGATCAATGGTTCCTCAATGGTGATGGTGAAACCTCTGGGCAAATGTGCATCTCTCATTGGTAGTAAGAGTTTAGATTTTCCAGCTGCATCTTCAATGGACGTGTTCCTACAGGCAGCTCAGAGTGCGTTCTAGACCATGCCCTTCATCCTGGGTCAGAGAGGCTCAATGGAAATGTTTCTGAATCAAATGATCCCTGATATTCATGGCATCGTGAGGAGACTTTTGCACCCTGTTCCATGCCCAGCCACCTCCCCTTGCAGCCGAAGTACCTCAGTGGTCTGCATCCTCCTCTACCGCCTCCTCTTCCTCCTCCTTTTCCACCAATGAGCTATCTCCTTCCGGTCCTCACTGTTCTGCAAGGTCCACATCTCTCTGGAGGGCCATGGTGTGGAGAGCGCAGGAGACCACCACAATGAGCGCGACCCTTACAGGATTCTATTGGAGGGTATGATCCAACCAGTCCAGGCATTGGAAATGCATACTGAGAAACCCTATGGCCTGTTCAATAGTTGCCCTAGTGAGTAGGTGACATTGGTTGTAGCTCCTCTGTGCCTCTGTCTGGGGCTCCTGTAGATGGGTGAGTAGCCATGTCTTCAAGGGGTATCCCTTGTCCCCGAGGATCCATCCATGGACTTTGGTGATTGGAGTGAAGAGGTGTGGCAGCCTAGACTGCCAGAGGATGAAGGGGTTATGGCAGCTACCAGGCAAGTGAGTGCAGATATGGAGGAAGCTCCTGTTATGGTCACAGACCAGCTGGAAGTTGAGGGAGTGGAAACATTTCCTGCTGATGGATCTCACTGGCCAGTCACTGGGTGCCTTCATAGCCAATGGATGCAATCGATGATGCCTTGCATCTGGAGAATCCAGTAATGGCAGAAAAATCTATTGCCCTCTGTGCCTGCGAGGCCCCATCTGTTGTGAAATGAATGTACTGTCCAGCCCTGACAAACAGGGCGTTAGTGACCAGCGAGATGCAGTGGTATGCAACCGTTCGCGAGATGCCACCGAGGTCTGCAGCTGATCTTTGGAAGGAGCCAGAAGTGAAGACGTTCAAGGCCATGGTAACTTTGATGGCTACTGGCAGGGCATGGTGAGCAATGCTGTGAAGTGAGAGGTCTTTGGCGACAGGGGCACAGATGTCAGTGACCATTTACTTGGAGAGTTACAGTCTCCTGCAGCACTGGTTCTCAGTCATTTCCAGGCAGCTCTGTCCTTGCCGCTAGATCCTTTGCTGAGAGTATGGCCTCCATGTTCATCCTGCCACTCATTCCTCTCCCCTACACTAATTCCATATTCCTACCACATCCCCACCTGTCCCTATATTTCCCTACCACCTACCTATACTTGGGGCAATTTATAATGGCCAATTAACCTATCAACCTGCAGGTCTTTGGCACGTGGGAGGAAACCGGAGCACCCGGAGGAAACCCACGCAGACACAGGGAGAACTTGCAAACTCCACACAGGCAGTACCCAGAATTGAACCCAGGTCGCTGGAGCTGTGAGGCTGCGGTGCTAACCACTGCGCCACTGTGCTGCCCAAAGCACTGCCCGAGCACTTAGTGCCCACTCTCCCCAGAGCCTGCAATGCTCCAAGGGCAGCTGTTGTCAGTGGCTGAGTCCCTCTCTGCACCATTTGCCCTTTTATGGGTCTGAGGTCAAGCCCTTGGGTGACCATAATTGGCTTCCCACTCTGCACCCCACCCCCCCGCCACCCTTCCCATGAAAATCTCAACACCAGCCATTAACGAGCTCTTCATTAACCACCTTAATTTGCCTTTATCAGGGAGCGGGTCGGATCGTGGTGCAGACCATGCCCTCCATCCTGGTGAACATGGCCGGCACCAGGAACGGTGCTGGGAAAACTGCACTCTGGCTAGTGCCAGAATTTTCAGGTCCCGTCCGCCTCCATTCCTGCCCCCAGTCAGACACAAAAATTCAGCATAGTGTGTTGCAAGGCCAATGCTGGGCCAGTCTAAACATGTAACTACATCCCTCCACTGGATTTAACTCACTGAATTGCACTGACTCTCAAGGTTAGATTCTAACAGTGTTCTCTCAAAGTGCTTCACAGTTGACCCCCTCTCCATTGCCATAGGTTTCTCCCCTTGTCTGATGATGATATTAACATCCAGTCACACGGGTACCAACCTGTCACCTAATCTCATTATTCATTTGTGTTGTTTCAATGGCTGCTGCTCCTCTCTAAGTATACCTTGTTAGAAGAAGAGAAAAGAAGGAAGAATGTGTATTTATATCGCGCTTTCACAATCTCGAGATATCCCAAAGTGTTTTACTGCAGATGAAGTCCTTTTTGAAGGGTAGCCCCTGTTCCTCTATTCACCATAATTTCTGTCTGTCTTTTGCTCAAGCCCCCTCCCTAATTCACCTCATTCTAGTCACTCTCCCTCTTGTCTTCCATTGTGCATTTAAGACTTACTCTTTGTAATTCAATTCTCTATGAGGGTTCTTTAGCTCCATTGGCTAGACAGCTAGACAACTAGATGCAGAAAGATGTCAACAGGGTGGGTTTGATCTCTGTACTGGCTGCGGTAATTCATGGAGCCTGCCTCCTTGTCTTGCCTCATGCTTGAGGAGTGGTGCCCCTCAAGCTATACATTACCAACTGTGTCTCTGTAATGGAGAGCGATACCTATGGTCCTTTGGGACTAATACTAGAACAACAACAACCGTGTGCTGTTGGTTCTCAGCCTATGTCTTCAGCTTATTCTGGAACTCTCTTGGTCCTCAGTTCCAATTCATCCTTTTTCTCATCGATGCTCCCTCTTCCTTTCAGATAGCACGTACAAGAAACTCCAACACCTCTTGGACACCAATTTGCTGCATGAGTGTAAGTGAGAATTTCACTGCCATGGGATTCATTGTTCCCCTTGTGAAAATTGGAAATAATCTGCCTGTATGAAAGAAGATTTGCAAACACTCCCAGATGTCAGATTCCAAGGCGCTACTCGATGAAGAATAGGATACTTCTCCCAGGCGTCCTGGGCAATAGTCATCCCTCAATCAATATCAATAAAATCAGATTATCTAGTCATTATCTCATTGCTGTTGGTGGGGTCTTGCTGTGCACAAATTGGCTACCACTTTTCCTTAAAATAAAACCGTGACAATGCTTCAACATACTTCATTGGTTGTAAAACACTTTGGGACTTTCTGAGATCATGAAAGGTGCTACAGAAATGCAAGTCTTTTTTTCCCTCCCTCCCTCCCTCCTGCACTTTCTTCCACATTGCAAAATGTGCTTCATGAGGAAGAAAATGAGATGCTGAGCAGGAGTAGGGAGCAAGCTTAAGAGTAGTGACTAGAGACATGCCTGAAAATTCAGAGTTTAAGTGCAAGGCAGAGGGTGGTTCGGTACAGAATTGCGAGTGCACCTGATGAAGGCCATGTGAATGATGGGGATGCTGAGGGAGAGGGATTCAGGGACAGCTTGACAGCAGCACAAAGGTGTTTCAGAATTAATTTAAAGACACGACTTTGCTTCTACCTGGAACTGCATTTACACAAGAGACATACCAGCAGTCGATTGCAGTAATTATGTCCCTTATAAAATGCTCATAATAAGCAGGGGATGCTGCTGTGCTGCTTGTTTATACTGCTGAAGGAACTGCTATCGCTTATTAGTGACATTCTTTACAACCTTTCACTTCAAAGTTGGGTGTTCAGGAAAATTCATTACTTTATTTCGCTATAATTTAAAAAAAATTGCTCCCTAGTAGTTGGAGCACTGAACTATCCAAATGAAAAGTCATAAATCTGTGTTTCGTTCTCAGCTAACTGGTGCAGTGGTAGCTGTGTTACACATCCCTGATCATCAGTGGAACTATTTGAAAGAAAGAAAGGGCTTTCATTTGTATAGAGACTTATTAGAGCATCAGGATGCATCAAAGTGCTTTACAACAAATGTATTATTTTTGAAATGCAGGCACTGTTATAATATAGGCCAACACAGCAGTAAGTTTGAAAAGTCTCCAACGAGTCTCAAGTTCCCATAGCCTGGCAAATTGTTCCTTTTCAAGCATTTATCTGATTGCCTTTTGAAAGTTACTATTGAATCTGTTTTTGCCAACCTTGAGGCAGTGCATTCCAGATCACAACTGGCTGAGTTAAAAAACCTCTCCTCCTTTTTCACCTCCCCAGCGTAATCAGCAATTATCTTAAATCTGTATCCTTTGGTTACCAACCCTCCTGCCAGTGGAAATAGTTTCTCCCTATCTAACCTGTCAAAACCAGTTAATCCTTTTTTGGGGGATATTGATTGAGGGATGAATGTCGGCCGGGGAACCAAGAGAAATCCATCCCCTTGTTTTAAGTAGAGCTATGGGATAGTAAACATCCGGCAGATGGGGTTTGATTTAACACCTAATCTAACGGATGGCACACTCCAATCATGCAGCCAAGTCATTGATATAAATTGTAAATCGTTGAGACCCCAGCACTAATCCCTGTGACACTCCACTAGTTAGCCTATGTCAGCCTGAGATCATGTGCTCAATTCCACAATGGGACTTGAATGTACAACCTTCTGACCCAGGAGGTGAGAGTGCTTCCAAGCTGACACTTTGAACACAGATAACATGACAAATATGCATTGTGAAAAGAGCAGATAAAAGGCCATTGGATCTTGTTTACTGTGCTGGGGAAGTATTGTACACTGTGTTAGGTTTTTGTCATTGGCCTCCAACCTTCAAGTTCATTATTCCAAAGTTGAAAGCTGAAAAGAACTTTAAAAAAAATCTTTGAATCACTGTGATTCATGAAGAAATATGGCCGATTTCACAATGGGAAATGACTTTGCAGAACAGACATAACTTTCTGGCTGGAGGCTACATCAAGTTTCAGAGAATGTGTCACGTTTCTATTAATCCCTGATCCATTACAAGATGACTGCTTCTTATGCTTGGTAAATGCATCTCAGAACAAGCTTGGTGAATTACATTTACTAACTTTTTTCAGGGGCCTTAATTAATACGAACATATGAATTGGGAGCAGGCGTAGGCCATTCAGCCCCTTCCAGCCTGCTCCACCATTTAATAAAATCATGGTTGATCTGATTGTGGCCTCAACTCCACTTTCTCGCCTACCCCTGATACTCTTTGACTCCTTTGTTAGTCAAGAATTTATCCACCTCTGCCTTAAAAATATTCAGTGACCCTACCTCCACCGCTCTCTGGGAAAGAGAGTTCCAAAGACTCACAACACTCTGAGAGAAAAAAATTCTCCTCATCTCTGTCTTAAATGGGTGACACCGTATTTTTAAACTGTGTCCCCTAGTTCTAGTTTCTCCCACAAGTGGAAGCAAAAGGAATAAAGTATAAAAGTAGGGAAATGTTGCTACAACTGTACAAGGCATTAGTGAGACCGCACCTGGAGTATTGCATACAGTTTTGGTCCCCTTACTTGAAGAGGGATGTAGTTGCATTGGAGGCAGTTCAGAGGAGGTTCACTGGATTGATTCCAGAGATAAGGGGTTTGTCTTATGAAGAGAGATTGAGCAGTTTAGACCTTTACTCTCTAGAGTTTAGAAGAATGAGAGGAGATCTGATTGAGATATATAAGATGATTAAGGGGATTGACAAAGTAGACGCAGAGAGGATGTTTCCTCTGGTGAGGCAATCTAGAACGAGAGGTTATAGTTTTAGGATAAGAGGTAGCAGATTTAAAACAGAGATGAGGAGAAATTACTTCCTTCAAAGGGCCGTGAGTCGATGGAATTCACTACCCAGTGTGCGGTGGATGCCAGGACATTGAGTAAATTTAAGGAGGAGATAGACAGATTTTTAATTAATAAAGGGTCGAAGAGTTATGGAGAATGCGCAGGAAAGTGGAGTTGAGGCCGAGATGAGATCAGCCATGATCGTATTGAATGGCGGAGCAGGCTTGAGGGGCTGAATTGCCCGCTCCTGCTCCTAGTTCTTATGACCTTATGACCCTGTCAAGTCACCTCAGGATCTTATTTGTTTCAATAAGATCACCTCTCATTCTTCTAAACTCCAATGATTACAGATCCAACCTGCCCAAATTTTCTTCATAAGATAACACCCCCCCCATCCTGGGTATCAGTCGAGTAAACCTTCTCGGCACGACCCCTCACGCGTCTATATTCTTTCTTAAATAAGGAGACCAAAACTGTACACAGTGCTCCAGATGTGGTCTCACCAACACCCTTTACAACTGTCGCAAAACATCCCTACTTTTATATTCCATTCCCCTTGCATTAAATGACAACATTCCAATTGCCTTCCTAATCACTTGCTGTATCTACATAATCAATGTTATTTATGTACCAGGGCACCCAGATCCCTCTGTACCTCAGAGTTCTGCAATCTCTCTCCAATTAAGTAATATACTGCTTTACTATTCTTCCTGTTCTTCATATTTTCCCACATTTGCCAAATTTTTGCCCACTCACTTAACCTATCTATATCCTTTTGCAGACTCCTTATGTCATCAGTAAATTTAACAACAATACATTTGGTCTCTTTATCCAAGTCATTGATATAAATTGTAAATAGTTGAGATCCCAGCACTGATCCCTGTGGCACCCCACTAGTTCCAGCTTGCCAACCCAAAAAAGACCCATTTATTGGGCAGCACAGTGGCGCAGTGGTTAGCACCGCAGCCTCATAGCTCCAGGGACCCGGGTTTGATTCTGGGCACTGCCTGTGAGGAGTTTGTAAGTTTTTCCTGTGACTGCGTGGGTTTTCGCCGGGTGCTCCGGTTTCGTCCCACAGCCAAAAACTTGCAAGTGATAGGTAAACTGGCCATTGTAAATTGCCCCTAGTGTAGGTAGGTGGTAGGGAATATGGGATTACTGTAGGGTTAGTATAGATGGGTGGTTGTTGGTCGGCACAGACTTGGTGGGCCAAAGGGCCTGTTTCAGTGCTGTATTTCTAAATAAAAATCTCAACTATCTGCTTCCTGTTAGAAACCAGTCCTTTATCCATGCTAATATGTTACCCCCTACACCATGAGCTCTTAGCTTGCTCAGTAACCTTTGATGTGGCACCTTGTCAAATGCCTTCTGGAAATCCAAGTACATCAAATCCACAGGTTCCCCTTTATCGATGTCATTTGATACTTTGTCAAAGAACTGCAATGAATCATAGAATCATGGAAAGTTTAAGGTCCAGAAAGAGAACACTTGGCCCATCATGTCTGTGCTGGCCGAAAACTGACCCAATTATTCTAATCTCACCTGCCAGCATTTGGTCTGTAGCCCTGCAGATTACGGCACTTGAGGTGCATATCCAGACTCTCTTTGAATGAGTTGAGGGTTCTGCCTCAACTACCTTTTCAGAAAGTGAGTTCCAAACCCCTACCACCCTCTGGGTGAAAAGGTTTTCCTCATCTCCCTTCTAATTTTTCTACCAATCACTTGAAATCCATGCCCCCATGTCATTGACCTTTCTGCTGAGGTGAATAGACCCTTCACCTTTACTTTATCCAGGCCCCTCAACATTTTGTACATTTCAATCAGATCTCCCCTCAGCCTTCTCTGTTCCAAGGAGAATAACCCCAGCCTTTCCAATATTTCCTCATAGCTGCATTTTCCCAGTCCTGGCAACATCCTGTAAATCTCCTCTGTACCCTCTCTAGTGCAATTGCATCCTTTCTGTATTGAGGTGACCAGAACTGCACACAATAGTCAAGTTGTGGCCTAACCAATATACAGTTCAAGCATAAGGTCCCTGCTTTTATATTCTATGCCTGGGCTAAAAAGGGAAAATATTCCATTTGCCTTCTTAACCACCTTATCGACCTGTCCTGCAATCTTCGGGAATCTGTGGACATTCACTCCAAGGTCCCTCATTTCCTCTACACTTCTCAGTATTTTCCCATTAATCGTGTATTCCTTTGCCTTGTTTGACCTCCCCAAATGCATTAACTCACACTTCTCCAGGTTGACTTCCATTTGCCACTTTTCTGCCCATCTGACCAGACCATCAATATCTTCCTGCAGCCTACAGCTATCCTCCTCGCTATCTACCAAGCGGCCAATTTTTGTGTTGTCTGCAAACTTCTTGAGCATGCCCCCTACATTTACGTCCAAATCGTTAATATATACAAAAATCAGGGGACCCAATATGGAGCCCTGTGGAACGCCACTGGAAACAGTCCTCCAGTCGCAAAAACACCCGTCAACAATTACCCTTTGTTTCCTGCCATTGAGCCAATTTTATATCCACCTTGCTGCATTTCCATGGATCCCATGGGATTTTTTTTTTACCAGTATGCCATGTGGGACCTTGTCAAAAACCTTACTAAAATCCATGTCGACCACAGCAACTGCACTACCCTCATTTATCTTCCTTAATACTTGTTCAAAAAACGTGATCAAGTTGATCAGACAAGATCTTTCCTTAACAAATCCATGCTGACTATTCTTGATTAACCTGTGCCTTTCTAAGTGACAGTTTATCCTGTCGCTCAGAATAGGTTCCAATAATCTGCCCACTACTGAGGTTAGACTGACTGGCCTGTAATTATTTGGTCTATCCCTCGCTCCCTTTTTAAACAGAGGTACAACGTTAATTTAATCCTGAGAAGTGTGAGGTGATGCTTATTGGGAGGGCTAACAAGGCAAGGGAATATACAATGGATGGTAGGAAGTACAGAACATCAGAGGGACCTTGGTGTACAAGTCCATAGATCACTGAAGGCAGCAGCACAGGTAGATAAGGTAGTTCGGAAGGCTTATGGGATACTTGCTTTTATTAGCCAAGGCATAGAATGAAAGAGCAGGGAGGTTATGATGGAACTGTATAAAATGTTAGTTAGGCCTCAGCTGGAGTACTGTGTACAGTTCTGGGCACCACACTATAGGAAGGATGTGATTGCACTGGAGAGGGTGCAGAGGAGATTCACCAGGATGTTGCCTGGGCTGGAGCATTTCAGCTATGAAGAGAGACTGAAAAGGCTAGGGTTGTTTTTCTTAGAGCAGAGAAGGCTGAGGGGGGACATGATTGAGGTATACAAAATTATGAGAGGCATTGTGAGATTAGATAGGAAAAAACTTTTTCCCCTAAGCAGAAGGGTCAATAACCAGGGGGCATAGATTTAAGGTAAGGGGCAGGAGGTTTTAGTTTAGGCAGGCATCAAGATCGGCGCAGGCTTGGAGAGCCGAATGGCCTGTTCCTGTGCTGTACTTTTCTTTGTTCTTTGAGGTTTAGAGAGGATTTGAGGAAAAGTTTTTTCACCCAGAGGGTGGTTGGAATCTGGAACGCACTGCCTGAAGAGATGGTAGAGGCAGGAACCCTCACAACATTTAAAAAGTTTTTAGATGAGCACTTGAAATGCCATAGCATACAAGGCTATGGGCCAAGTGCTGTAAAATGGGATTAGAATAGTTAGGTGCTTGATGGCCAGCACAGACGTGATGGGCCGAAGGGCCTGTTTCTGTGCTGTATGACTCTATGACTCTATGTTAGCAGTTCTCCAATCCTCCAGCACCACACCTGTATCCAGTGAGGACTGGAAAATGATGGTCAGACCTTCTGTTATTTCCTCTCTTGCTTCTTTTAACAGCCTGGGGTACATTTCATCTGGCCCTGGTGATTTATCAACTTTCAAGGATGCTAATCCCATTAGTAGTTCCTCTCTCCCTATGTTTATCACATCCAACACTTCACACTCCTCCTCCTTAACTACAATATCTGCATTGTCCCCCGCTTTTGTGAAGACGGACGCAAATTATTCATTACGAAACATACCAACATCTTCCGCCCCTACACATAGGTTACCTTTTTGGTCTTTTATGGGCCCTATTCTCTCCTTAGTTATCCTCTTACTCTTAATATCTTGATAAATCAGCTTTGGGTTCACCTTGATTTTGCAAATATTCTTTCATGCCCTCTCTTCGCTTTCCTAATTTCTTTTTTGATTTCACCCCTCCACTTTGTATACTCCTCTCGGCTTTCTGTAGTATTGAGTTCTTGGTTTTGGACATAAGCTTTCCTTCTCTGTCTTATCTTACCCTGTAAGCTCCTTGCCATCCATGGGGCTCTAGATTTGGCCGTCTCACCCTTTTTGTTTGTGGGAACATGTTTACTCTGAACCCCTTGAATCTCCCCTTTGAATGCCTCCCACTGCTCTGACACTGATTTACCTTCAAATAGCTGTTTCCAGTCCACTTTCACTAAATCACTCCTCAGTTTAGTAAAATTGGCCTTGCCCCAATTGAGAACTCTAACTCCTGTTCTATCTCTGTCCTTTTGTATTGTTATGTTAAAACTGACTGAATTATGATCACTACCACCAAAATGCTCTCCCACTGCCACTCCTTTCACCTGCCCATCTTCATTTCCTAAAACTAAGTCTAAAACTGCTTCCTCTCTTGTTGGACTTGCTACATACTTGGCAAAAAAGTTCTCCTGAATGCACCTCAAGAATTCTGCTCTCTCAATTCCTTTCACACTAAAACTATCCCAGTTAATATTGGGGTAGTTAAAATCCCCTACTATTACTGCCCTATTGTTCTTACACTTCTCAGAGATTTGCCTACATATCTGCTCTTCTATCGCCCTCTGACTGTTTGGGGGAGTCTATAGTACCCAGCAGTGTGATTGCCCCTTTTTTGTTCCTTAGCTCAATTCATATGGCCTCATTTAATGAACCTTCCAACATATCATCTCTCCTCACAGCTGTAATTGTTTCCTTGACCAAAATTGTCACTCCTTCTCCTTTCTTATCCCTCTCCCTATCGCATCAGAATGCCCTGTAACCAAGAATGTTGAGCTGCCATTCCTGTCCCTCCTTACCATGTTACCAGTATGATATCATACTGCCACGTGTCTATCTGTGCCCTCAGCTCATCTGCTTTATTTGCTGTACTCCTTGCGTTGAAATAGATCCCCTTGAGCACTGCCAAACTCTTTTTTTTAGTTTCTAACCTTTGTTTCCTCTGTCTACCAGGCTTATCCATTAACTTTCTGCTTTCCATTTTCATTTCTGATTTTGTCCCAACTGAGTCTACCCTCAGGTCCCCAACCCCTTGCCAAACTAGTTTAAACCTTCCCCATCAGCACTGGCAAAACGTCCAGCAAGTAACTCAGTACCGGCTCTGTTCAGATACAATGCCTCCGGCCTGTACAAGTCCCATCTCCCCCAGAGCCGGTCCCAATGCCCCAGGAATCTAAAGCCCTCCTTCCTGCATCTTCTTTCCAGCCACTCATTCGTCTGTCTTACCCTTCTATTTCTATACTCATCGTGCATGGCACTGGGAGTAATCCGGAGATTACTACTTTTGAGGTCCTGCTTGATAATTTCTTACCTAGCTCCATAAATGCTAACTGCAGAACCACATCCCTCTTTCTACCTATGTCGTTGGTTCCAATGTGGACCACGACTGCTGGCTGTTCACCCTCCCCCTTCAAGATGTTCTGCAGCCGCTCAGTGACATCCTTGACCCTGGCACCAGGAAGGCAACACACCATCCTGGATTCAGATCTGCTATCATAGAAAAATCAGTCTGTTCCCCTGACTATCGAATCACCTATCACTATGGCTCTTCCAGTCTTTCCTGTTCCCCCATGTGCAGCGACCCACCCGTGTACCATGGACTTGGCTCTGGCTGCACTCCCCAGATGAAGCATCACTTTCCTCAGTATTCAGAACTGAATACCTGTTGGAGAGTGAGATGCACTCAGGGGTCTCCTGCACTACCTGCCTGATTCTTTTTGACTGCCTGGTTGTCACCCATTCCCTCTCTCCCTGCACACTCCCTCCATGTGGAGTGACCACATCTATAAACGTGCTATCCACATAGCTCCCATCCCCATGAATGCACCGCAGTGTCACCAGCTGCTGCTCAAGCCCAAAACCCGGAGCTCAAGCTGCCACAATTGACAACAATTCTGGCACAAATGGTTCTCCAGGATATGGGAAGCATCCTGGAGCTCCCACATAGCACAGGAGGTGCACTGTCAAGCTTGAAGCACCCCTGCCACTCCTTTATTTATTTGTTGACCTTTTGTTACTGCTAAAAAAAACCTTACCAATACTACAACACCTTAGAATTATTAATCGAACCTTACTAGTACTGATAAATCCTACTAGTAATCAAGACTGTTCACTCGTTAAAATAAACCTGACACAAAAAAAATTCTCACCAGATACTCACTTGTTCCTTATTGTTAATACTTAATTTTTACTCTTTTTTAGTCTGCCGGTTGTTGAGACACTATAACCCAGCTATTAACACACACACCCTAACAGTAGTGTACTAAGCCAGCTATTTACTGATATTCCCTAACAGCTGTTACTCATCAACCAATCACCTTGCAGCTTTCCTATTATGTCACTGTTCACTTTCTTTACAAACTCGAGCGTGTCTGGACTCCTCTCTGCTGCTCTCCCGGAAGGTAAGCGCTGTAGGCCGCAATCCTTGGACTGTATTTAACTGCTCCCCACTCCATGTTCTACCCCCAGGCCTGCTCCTGTCCACTGCCCTCCCAGAAGGTAAGACAAGCATGATTTCCCTTTTATAAAACCATGCTTACTCTGCATGATTACACTGAGATTTTCTAAGTGCCCCGCTATAACTTCCTTATTAATAGATTCCAGCATTTTCCCTGTGACAGATGTAAGGCTAACTGGCTTGTAGATTCCTGCTTTCTGTCTCCCTCCTTTCTTGAATCGAGGAGTCACATTGGCTATTTTCCAATCTTATGGGACCTTTCTAGAATCTAGGGATTTTTGGAAAATTAAACCAATGCATCCACTATCTCAGCAGCCACTTCTTTTAAGACCCTAGGATGAAGTCCATCAGGCCCTGGGGACTTGTCGGCTTTTAGTTCCAATAATTTTTACAGTACCCTTTCCTTGGTGATTGTAAATGTTTTAAGTTTCTCCCTCTTTTTCACCTCCTGATTCAGAATTATTTCTGGGATGTTATTTGTATCCTCTGCAGTGAAGACGGATGCAAAATATCTGTTCAATTCATCCACTATCTTTGGAGCTTTGAATGTATCAGGGTTTTGTTCAGTCAGAAGAGATTTGCGCTTGTCCGTCCAAATTTTACTTAGCGCCTTAGACATTATGTGAGATTAGGGGCTTTAAGCCCCGTTAAGCTAATTCTCAAATAACAGCCTGGTTCGGCTTTCCTCCAGCAACCATGCAGCTTTCTCTACCAGAAGCAGAATATAAATAGTACACAAGTGGTATTCAAAATTACTAGGCGCTTTGATAAAGAAACCAGGAGGAAACTGTTCCCACTGCCAGGAGGGATGGTAACCAGAGGGCACAGATTTAAAATGATTAGAAAAAGAACCATTTTCTTTTATGGTGAGTTTTTATGACTGCAATGCACTACTTGAAAGGGTGCCAGATGCAGATTCAATAGTAACTTTCAAAAGGGAATTGGATAAAGACTTGAAAAGGAAAAACACATTGCAGGGCCATAGGGAAAGAGCAGGGGGGATGGACTAATTAGATCGCTCTTTCCAAAAGCCAGCACAGGCACACTGAGCCAAATGGCCTTCTTCTCTGCTGTATCATTCTCTGATTCTATTCTGTGCTTTGGATTGGGGTCTTTGTTGAAACCTTATTGTATAGTTATTACTCTGCTGACTCCTCCCCTGTAAAAAAAAATCCTTTCAACTCATACACCATTGACAACACAGAAGACCATCAAGTGACCTGATCTGGGTTTCAAAAGTGATTCCTGACAACGCAGCCCAGCACTGACGTCATCAGATGGCTCCCAGTTTCGCACATGCACAGAATGAACCCTTGGTGTCACGATGGTGCTGCGCAAGCACAGCCTACGTCAGCACCTGGCTTGCCAGGACTAATTCGCGCATGCACACAAAAACGTCATCACGTACTGCAACGCCTGCTCACTGCTCACTCCCGCCTCGCCATTTCTCCCCCCTTAGCCACTCGCTTTCCACTTCACCCCTCCCCCCAATCTACCTGTGGGTCATTCACTCATGGCCTTGCCCCTTCCTCCGATCTGCTCTGCCTCTGCTCCCCGCTCCCCCCTCCCATTTCTGCTCCCCACTCCCTCCTGCTTCTGGTCCCTGCTCCTTCCTGCGATCGCCACCTTTCTTCCCTGCATGTGGGAAGCAGGGGAGACAGAGAGTGACAGGATAGGCAGCGGACAGGAGGGAGACTGTCAGTGGGGCGTGGTGGGGAGCAGAAGTGAGAGGGAGCAGAGGCAGACAGGATGAAGCGGTGAGACCGGGAGTGGGTGACCCACAGGTGGGGGGCGGGGGGGAGAGTTGAGGAAGTGGGGAGCAAGTGGCTGAGGGGAGAGAAGTGGCAAGGCATGGAGCAAGTGGTGAGCAAATGGGTGCGGCAGGCAGCGGCAAAGAGAAGTGCGATGGCAGGAGGGAGAGGGGTGCAGTTGGGGGTGGGATGGAGATGGCGATCGCAGACACTGTGGGCATTAGGATTTCATTTGTTTTTGTTTTTGTGAAAAATTGAACAGTGCCATCTTTACTACTGGCAGCTGCCAGAAACGCCGCAGACAGTGAGGTTTCAGTGCATGAGGCTGCGTTTGCGCATGTGCAAGTACTACACCACCTAGTGGTTGCATTGTCAGCAAACGCAGCCTTCTGTTAATACTCCTCTGAAGTAAGACACTTGAAGATGTACAAAAGCAATACAGATTACCCCTGAATTGTCCTGCATTCCTTGAGAAGTAATTTGCTTCTGTGTTGCTCCCTAGCCAAGATTAAGAATTCACTCTGTCACAAAGATTTGTGTTAATCCATCTACTACACTTCAATGGTCAGTATCTCGGTGTAATCCACCAGGCCTCCCTGAGATGTAACATGCGTAAATTAGATCAGCACTGAAGTGAAGTCATCTGCACTCCCTTTGATATGTTAATATTGCAGAAATAAAGCTTTTATATTGATCTAAGAAGTGAAAAGGCTGTGGATAGACACTAAGGCAGAAATTTGTCGTAGGGAGCAATGCAAAGCTGGCATTACTGAATCAGCAGCCTTGCCTGATATTCAATTCTATTGAACCGAAGATTGGACAGGCCTGTCTGTGTCTTCTTTCCTACAATCTTATTTCATTAAACAGAGAAATAAGAGCACAGAGTTTCACAACAAAACAAAAAAAACTGCAATTCCTGTAATGGGAAGGAGTTGTTTCATGCAGGCAACATGCTTTGGTTCTGAAACACAGCTGCACAGAATCAGCCAGGGAATGACAGTAACTCATTGAAGGGACCTTATGAATATTGAAACATTCAGATCCTCGAGTTTGATTCACTCTTCTGTTAGATCATGGCTGATCTGTATCTCAAATCTGTTTCCCTGCCTTTAATTCACATCCCTTAATATCTTGCTCAGCTGAAAAAAAAAATGTTCCCCTGCATCAATAGTCATGTCTAACATATGTCCCAGATCTTCCACTCTGCAATGAACAGCATCAGCCCAAATACCAACATTGGTATTGATATCGCCTATCAATGCAAGATCAGTTAGTATAAGTATCCTTGCAACACACTAAGATTTGAAGCAGTGTTATAAAAAAAGATTTCAACGGGTCATCTCCAAGCACTTTACAGTCAATGAAGTACAGTCACTGTTGTAATGTAGGAAACATGGAAGCCAATTTGCACACAGCAAGCTCCCAGAAACGGTCAAGTGATAATGGCCAGATAATCTACTTTTGTGATGTTGTTTAAGGGATAAACATTGGCCAAGACACTGGGAAGCACTCCCCTGCTCTTTTTCAAAATAGCACCTTTGATATCCATCTGAGAGAAAAGACAGGGTCTCAGTTTAACACCTCATGTAAAAGACAGCACCTCCAACAGTGGAGCATGCCCTCACTACTGCACTTGAAATATAAGCCTTGCCATTTGCAATCAAGTCCTGGAGTGAGACTTGAACTAATAACTTTCTGATGGAGAGGTAAGAGTGCTACCAACTGACTCACAGCTGACATGGCTCAATTTAGTTAGAAAAAGGCCTACTGGCTGACAGAAAGACCAACAAAATATTTTTAATCCCAGTGTGAACCTCTTGTGCTTGTATGAAGTGCTCTTTTACCTACTTTAGTGCTGTGTGAGATCCTTCCCTTGGGGATGCAATGCAAGAGTTGGCCGTCTGCTGTAACTCATTCAAGGGTTCACGAAATGCATGTCCTTTGTAACCTTTAAGACCCTGAATCTGAGAGAGTTCAGTTGCAGATTGCAATAACTCTGTATCTGCTCTGACCCAGCTTGCCTTCTGACACCAGAGAAGGCACTGATTCAGTGGGTTATTATGAATGATTAGGGTTGTTAACCCTCCGAGATAGCTCCAGGAATTCAAGAGTAATCCTCCAGACTCTGTGAGAGCAAACTAGGAAGAAAAACAATGGGGATATTTAAAACAAAAGTTTTCATTTTGTTTTCTTTGACCACTTGTTTTTATTGGCTAAAAGGTTGCTAACTCAGTGGGATAGTTGGAAGCAGGAGGCTGTAATGAAGCCTCTCGTAATATGCCCAACCAGAGCCGGTAACCCTATAAGAGGCAGCATTATGATCCTTTTCCAATTGCACGACTGTCCCTGCCACTGATCTGAGAACAGACTCAATGTGATCAACCAACTGTGTGGCTCATCCAGTTTGCCCAAGGCAGGAGGGATAATTGAGTCCTGAGCCTATACGATTCCAATATATACATCCCTCGAGATATGTTGGCCTAGAAATTAGCTTAGGCCACTTTGAAGTGCCAAGCAAGTGACTGTCGACACCTTTACTGCCTTGTGAAAGGCTGGAAGGGAATTCTACACAGTGCTCATATTAGAATAGATGATAAGTGCAGACATTAATTTATATAGTCAGCTGGAGCTCCACTCTCGGCACACTCTGGTAGAACGTAGAATTCCAATGTGACAACTCCATCCCACTCATAACCATTACAGAGCATTCCTGAGCTCAGCTGTATAATGACATATAAAAAAATCCTGATACATGCACGATGCTTTGAAAGTCGAATCATTTTTGTGTAAAATAAATGTTTTTGTTAATAATTGCTGTATGGATTCCATTGCTCAATGAATGATTCAGCAGGCTGCAGTGCAAAGGTTTGCAAATTGGTAACTTTTATCTGCAGTTTATTTTAAAAATCCCTGATCCCAGCATAATACAATTCTAGTACAACATTTTCTTGACAAAAAAAGAAAATTTCTCAGTTGTCAGTCTCAATGCAAACATGGCCAAAATGGGGAGTGATACTTCTCCCTACAATGGTAGCTGACAAATGTTAAAGATATTTATGGGAAATTGTTTTGTCAGCTATATTGATGGCGATGTTAGCCCCTTTTTTTAAAATGGCAGCTTGCTTAAATAATAAACAAATGAAAAATACACAAAGAGATAGAGTTTGACTTTCAGATACAATGAATGAATCAGATGCAAATCATGCCCAAAATTGCACCCATTTTGAAAAGTTGCTTTTTCACTTGAGTTCCCACTCCAACTCATTTGCATATCACGAAACATAAAATTTGCCTTGAACCAGTGCTACTAGACACCGTTTTAGACTTCATTTTTTTTAATTGCTTTAAAAATATTCCTTGATGCATTTAAGAGTGGTAAATATGTGCAGTTTGATTAATGCAGCTGGAAATAGGTTTATCACAAAAAATAAGCATGTTTAATCAAAGTGTCTAGTTCACCATCTGTGAGTAATACAACTTTAAATAGATGAAAATGAGAAAACAAGAACTGCTTCCTAGTTATATCAAGGTTACTATCATCAATTTCTTTGTAAATTGAAAATTATCTGTATTCAAAATCTTTTAAATTTATCTATTGGTTTCCTTGTGCCCGAAAGAGTCATCTTAATTTCTAGAGCATCCTTGAAGTCTGTGAATGAGCACAATTCACAGAAACTTCTAATGGTGATTATTTTTTTATTCATTCATTTGATCTGGGTGTTTCTGGCTCGGCCAGCGTTTGTTGCCCATCCCTAATTGCCCTTGAGAAGGTAGTGGTGAGCTGCCTTCTTGAACCGCTGCAGTCCGTGTGGGGTAGGTACACCGATAATTCGATTTGGGGGCATGGTCATGTGAATCACAGAAACTCGATTTGCGCTGGACCGAATTTGCACTTAAAGTTCCCCGATCTTTTACACAGGCTGTGCAGATTTTAGGTGAGTTACAGCAGTTTTATTGCAAAATAACACCTGAAAATGAATGGACCAGGATCCTGAAATAAAAACAAAAAGTGCTGGAAATACTCAGCAGGTCTGGCAGCATCTGTGGAGAGAGAAATAGAGTTAACATTTCAGGTCAGTGACCCTTCATCAGAACTGGCAAAGGTTCGAAAAAAATTAGGTTTTAAGCAAGTGAAGAGGAGGGGGAGAGAACAAAGGGGAATGTGTTTGATAGGGCAGAGGGAGATTAAATAACAAAGCTGTCCTGGGACAAAGGCAAAGAGTGTGTTAATGCTTGTGGTGAAAGACAATGCATTAGTCCAGAGAGAGTGTTAATAGCAGAATAATGAGCAGCTCTGCCTGCATGAAAAACAGGCACATGATTAAAAAATAAAATATAAATAAAGGCTAGTCATGCTCTGAAGTTATTGAACTGAATGTTCAGTCCGCAAGGCTGTAGAGTGCCTAATTGAAAGATCAGGTGCTGCACCTTGAGCAGGCCAAAGACACAAATGTTGGCATGACAGCAGAGGGCAGTGTTGAAATTGGAAGCAACCGGAAGCTCGGGGTTATGCTTTTGTTTTAAGTGGAGGTGTTCCGCAATCTGCTTTTGGTCTCCCAATGTAGAGGAGACTGCATTGTGAGCAATGAATACAGTATACTAAATTGAAGGAAGTACAAGTAAATCACTGCTTCACCTGAAAGGAGTGTTTGGGGCCTTGGATAGTGAGGAGAGAGGAGGTAAAAGGGCTGGTATTACACCTCCTGCGATTGCATGGGAAGGTGCCATGGAAGGGGACGAGGTTTAGTTTAGACATAAGTCTTGCCCTTCTGCCATATCTTAGTTTAGTTTAGTTTAGAGATACAGCACTGAAACAGGCCCTTCGGCCCACCGAGTCTGTGCCGACGATCAACCACCCATTTATACTAATCCTACACTAATTTCATATTCCTACCACATCCCCACCTGTCCCTGTATTTCCCTACCACCTACCTATACTAGGGGCAATTTATAATGGCCAATTTACCTATCAACCTGCAAGTCTTTGGCATGTGGGAGGAAACCGGAGCACCCGGAGGAAACCCACGCAGACACAGCGAGAACTTGTAAACTCCACAAAGGCAGTACCCAGAATTGAACCCGGGTCGCTGGAGCTGTGAGGCTGCAGTGCTAACCACTGCGCCACTGTGCGGGTAATGGAGGAGCGGACCAGGGTGTCATGGAAGGAATGCTGACAAGGGGAAGGGAGGGAAAGATATGTTTGGTAGGGGAATCACGCCGGAGGTGGCGGGAATGACGGAGGATGATCCTATGGTTGTGGAGGCCGGTGGGATGGAAAGTGAGGACAAGGGGAACCATATCGTGGTTCTGCAAGGGAGGGGAAGGGGTGAGGGCAGGAGTGCGGGAAATGGGCCGGACACGGTTGAGGGCTCTGTCAACCACAGTCGGGGGGAATCCTTGGTTGAGGAAAAAGGAAGACATATCAGAAGCGCTGTTGTGCAAGGTAGCATCATAAAAGTAGTTGCATTGGAGACGGAGAAACTGGGAGAATGGAATGGAGTCCTTACAGGAGCCAGGGTGTGAAAAAGTGTAGTCGATGTAGCTGTGGGAATCGGTGGGCTTATAATGAATATTAGTAGACAGCCTATCCCCAGAGATGGAGACAGAGAAGTCGAGGAAGGAAAGGGAAGTGTCGGAGATGGACCATGGGAAGGTGAGAGAAGGGTAGAAACTGGAAACAAAGTTGATAAAGTTTTCCAGTTCGGGGCGGGAGCAGGAAACGGCATCAATACAGTCGTCAATGTACCGGAAAAAGAGTTGGGGGAGGGGGCCTGAATAGGACTGGAACAAAGAATGTTCGACATATACCACAAAAAGAAAGGCATAACTAGGACCCATGCGGTTACCCATAGATCACTTGAAGGAAGTGAGTGGAGTTGAAGGAGAAGTTGTTCAATGTGAGAACAAGTTCAGCCAGGTGGAGGAGGGTGGTTGTGGATGGGGACTGGTTGGGCCTCTGTTCAAGGAAGAAGCGGAGAGCCCTCAAACCGTCCTGGTGGGGGATGTAGGTGTAGAGAGATTGGACATCCATAGTGAAGAGGAGGCGGTTAGGGCCAGGAAACTGGAAATTGTCAAAATGACGTAGGGCGGCAGAAGAGTCACGGATGTAGGTGGGAAGAGACTGGACCAGCAGAGTAAAGATAGAGTCTAGATAGGAAGAAATAAGTTCAGTGGGGCAGGAACAGGCTGAAACAATGGGTCTGCTGGGACAGTCCTGTTTGTGGATTATAGGAAGGGGTAGAAGCGGGCTGTCCGGGGTTGCGAGACTATGAGGTTGGAAGCTGTAGAGGGAAGATCTCCAGAGGAGATGAGGTCAGTGACAGTCCTGTGGACAGTAGCTTGATGTTTGGTGGTGGGGCCATGGTCCAGGGGGAGGTAGGAAGAAGTGTCTGCGAGTTGGGCTCTCAGCCTCTGCAAGGTAGAGGTCGGTACGTCAGACAACAACTGCACCACCCTTATCAGCAGGTTTGATGACAATGTCGGGGTTAGACCTGAGAGTACGGAGTGCAGCAAGTTCAGAGAGAGACAGGTTAACGTGAGTGAGGGGAGCAGAGAAATTGAGACAGCTGATGTCTTGCTGACAGTTTTCAATGAAAAGATCAAGAGTGGGTAAGAGGCGAGGGGGAGGGGTCCAGGTAGAGGGAGAATGCTGGAGGCCGGTGAATGGATCTGCTGGTCAGGGGGGACTCCTGGTCAAAGAAGTGAGCCCGGAGGCAAAGGCGACTGAAGAAGAGCTCAACGTCATGCCGAGCGCGAAATTCATTGAGGTGGGGACGTAAGGGGATAAAACTGAATCCTTTGCTGAGTACAGAACGCTCAGCATCAGAGAGGGGAAGGTCAGAGGGTATAGTGAATACACGACAAGGGGTCAGATCAGAACGGATGGGGTCAGAGGGAAGTGAAGGGGAAGAAGGATCAGAAGGGGCTGCTGGAGCTTGCGTTCCTTCGCACCTGTAAGGAAGAAAACAAGTTTTTTGTTAATGCGTCGGATAAGACAAAGGATGAAATGAAACTGCGGAGTAGAACAGCTTTGAGATAAGGTGAGGCGGTGCTTCTGGAGAGAGAGGTCCAGTGTGTACATGTGGCGACGCATGGCACTGAGTGTGGATCCTGGTTAGACACAGGCCTCTTACCACAGTTTCCTGGGTTAGAAGCCAGCCCAGACTATTGGGATAAATGTCTTCTTCCGATCCTTAGCTTCCAAGATCCTTGGGGTAAACCTTGACTTTATGTGAAAGTATGAAACAAGCAATAATCGATAAACGACATTGACACCCCCATCCTGATAATGAGTCTTTAAGAAAAAGAGAACATTTATAAAAGTGTAATGAAAATAACAAATACAGTGTATATTCCTTTGTTCGTAGAATCTTAAAATGCTGCAGCACAAAAACAGGACATCAAAATCACAATGGTGATATTCTCCACCTCAGCTCATTCCACTCTCTTAGTCATTTGCCATGTCCTTTAATGTTCTTCTTTTGCAACCAAATGTTCTAACCAACTTCTGAGTGGAAAGAAAAAAGTTTGCAGTTGAAAGACAAAACCCTGATATAAGCATCATCATGCTTGGGACATCTTGAGGTAGTGAAAGATGCTGCATAAATGTAAGTCTGTCTTTTTCCTTTTCAAATACATTTTCAAATACTTATGCAAAACATTCATTTCACTACAACATCGAATAGAATCAAACAGATTTTTGCTCTTTAATCGTGACATGATGCTCCACCTTTTTTGCAAAATAAATACATTTGCTCCTGATTTTGATGTTGTGGTTTTTTTAGGTTGGACCACTTAATCAATGATTCAGCAGCCTACAGTACAAAGGTTTGCAAATTGGCTGTTTTTATCTGCAGTTTATGAAAAAGAACTCTGATCCCAGCATAATGTGATTATGTATGAGCATATAATGCACTAAAAAGTCTTGCTAATGCAGTTTAGTTGACTGAGACAATCATTTTAACAATGGCGAGCCTCGAGCTTCACTGGGAGAAAGCATTAATCCTGTGAGATCAGCCCATGTCCCTTTTTATTTCTTTATGCTAGACAAGGACTGACGCTATAATGAATAGCTGAATGACATCTATAGTGCAGCACTTAAGTGGAATTGTATTTTTGAAAATTTAACTTTTAGCTCTTTTAATTGATGCAAAATATACATGACAAAAAAAGGATTTCAGTTGTCCTCTTTAAAGCTGACTGCTGTTGCACAGGGACGAAGAAAGAATGCGCATTTACAAACTTGTAAACTCAAGCAGCACTGAAGGAGGCCATTCGGCCCGCCGTGCCTTTGCCAGCTCTTTGAAAGAACCATCCAATTAGTCCCATTCCCTCTGCTGTTTCCCCTGATGATTGCACAATGTTCAGCACCATTCGCGACTCCGCAGATACTGAGGCAGTCCGTGTCCATATGCAGCACAACCCAGACAGCATTCAGTCTCGGGCTGATAAGTGGCAAGTTACATTCAACCATCTCCCCTTGACATTATATGGCATTAACATCACTGATTCCCCCACTATCAACATCCTGGGGGTTACCATTGACCAGAAACTGAACTGGGGCAGCCATATAAGTACTGTAGCTACAAGAGCAGGTCAGAGGCTGAGAATTCTGTGACGAGTGACTCACCTTATGACTCCCCAAAGCCTGTCCACCACCTACAAGGCACAAGTCAGGAGTACTCTATACTTGCCTGGATGGGTTCAGCTCCAACAACACTCAAGAAGTTTCACACCATCCAGGACAAAGCAGCCTGCTTGATTGGCACCCCTTCCACTACCTTCAAAGTTCACTCCCTCCACCACTGATGCATAATGGCAGCAGTCTGTACCATCTACAAGATGCACTGCAGCAACACACTAAGGCTTCTTAGACAGCACCTTCCAAACCCACGACCTCTACCACCTAGAGGGACAAGGGCAGCAGATACATGGGAACAGCACCACCTGAAAGTTCCCCTCCAAGTCTCACACTATACTGACCTGGAACTATATCACTGTTCCTTCATTGTTCTTGAGTCAAAAGTCTGGAACTCCCTAACAGAACTATTGGTGTACCAACACCTCATGGACTGCAGTGGTTCAAGAAGGTGGCTCACCACCACCTTCTCAAGGACAATTAGGGATGGGCAATAAATGCTGGCTTAGCCAGTAATGCCCACATTCAGTGAAGGAATAAAAAGAACACAGTCTGATTTAAAACGCATTTCTCCCAATGTGGTGAGATACCTGGCATTGGTTTTGCTTGCACAAGTAGTCAATGTGTGCCTGCACACTTGATGTAGAAATGCAGAGAATTCGGATAGATGTCCTTCTATCAGGAGTGATCTTTCTCCCTTTCTCTCCTCTCTCTCTTCCTCTTGGTATCCATTTCTCTCCCCTCTCTGTGTCCATCTCACTCCTCTCTCTATACCCTTTCTGTGTGTCTCTCTCTCCCCCCTCTCCCCCCTCTCTGTGTCCCTCTCTTTCACCCTTCTCTCTCGTCCCCTCTAAGACCACCGCCCCTCCCTTCGCCCACCATACATCAGGTGAAGAAGCACATTTCTGCTCGGTGCCGGCCCCACATTCTGACAGAAGCCAGGGCGTTTAAAGAGCTGAGATCATGGACTGTCTGCCTAAAAAAACAGCTTGCTTTGCTCAAAAAAGGTCTTCCCTTTCCAGTTCTATCATCGCTTTTCTGTGCGCAATCCTATCTCTTCTACTCACACTAACACTCTCCAGGGCTAATTCCACAGGTTGGACTTGGGTAGGGAGCATTTGCCAGGAGATCACAGGCCCCAGTGACTGGCATCCCATCAATTTAGCTGCATGGATAGAAAACCATGCAGGCCGGTGATGTCTCAAACCAGTTCTTCCTGCAAGCTTTCCTCTGCACTGGGAGCACCCAACCACACAGTCAATCTGACAATCACCTCCCTCTGCAGCTCCACCAGCACCATTTCCTGCCTCGCTGCCATTGGTCAGCACCCACTAATTGTTTATTTTAAAACACAAGTTTAAAGGCTTGGAGGAAGACATTTAAAATTACCATAGACCTGAAAATTTTTACCGCAGATACTGGTGTCCATGTACAGACACGCTATCGACCCCTGCCCTTCACATTTTTATACATGAATGCACGCCGGCACAGAGTTAGACATACCATCACTGAAGGTGCAGCAAGGACATCATTTCTAGTAAGCTCCTCTTTTTGCACATGAAATAAGATATATCACATGGGGAGGATGGAGTCATTCTCCTTGCAGCCAGTTGCAGGGCAGTACTGACTAAAACTAGAAAGCTGCAGAGCCCCCTGCTTTCCTACACCTCATTTGGGATGGGGGAGCAAGGGCACAGACGAGAAGATAAAACACTGCAGAGAGGCAGAAGAGACCTCAAGCTGCAAGAAGCCATAAAACCCTTGTCAACCAACCAGTGGTTATTGGCAAAATAATGAATGTTTCTGAGCAATTGTAGGTACACCTACCTGCCATTCCCTTTCCGTTCTGTGTGTCTGTCTCTCTCTTGCTTTCCTTTAGGCTTGGTCATTATCACAGGACTCAGCAGTAAATTAGCTTTTTGCTAAGTCAAGCTAATTCCTCAGTCGCCTCGATGGATCCATAACTGTTTGCATCAAGTGTGTGTAGCCTCTAGCATTAAAAGTAAAATTAAGTACTGCAACACAGCACAGAGATGTTGCATCTCCTGCGTACATAATTTACAAGTATAGGATCGATATATTCTGAGGGTTCTGTTTTGTAATGATTCATTAAGAAATAGGTTTGATTTTATTCACTGTTGCTGGAAAGTGAAAGTTTTACATCTCTATTTGAAAATTTGTCCAATCTTGCCAAAAGAAGAAAGAAAATATCTGAATTTATATCGCTCTTTTCACAACCTCAGTAAGACCCAAAGCACTTTATGCTAAAGCTGGTACACTAGAAGTATTGTCATTGTTGTAATGTAGGTAACACAACAGCCAATTTATGCATAGCAATCTCCCACAACTGCAATGAGATAAATGAGCAGACAGCCTGTTTTAGTGATGTTGGTTGAGGGATAAACTCCCCTACTTTTCTTAGAAAAAGTGCCCTGGGATCTTTTACATCCACCTGAGACGGCAGATTTGGTTTAACATTTGGAGCATTGGTTTAACAGCTCCTCCAAAAAGCAGCCCCTCCGACAGTGCAGCACTCCCTCGGTACCGGCCGTCCGACAGTGCAGCGATCCCTCGGTACCGACACTCCGACAGTGCAGCACTCCCACAGTATCGGCCCTCCGACAGTGCAGCACTCCCACAGCATTGACCCTCCGACAGTGCAGCGCTCCCTCGGTACCGGCCCTCCGACAGTGCAGCACTCCCACAGTATTGCCCCTCCGACAGTGCAGCACTCCCACAGCATTGACCCTCCGACAGTGCAGCACTCCCACAGCATTGACCCTCCGACAGTGCAGCACTCCCACAGTATTGCCCCTCCGACAGTGCAGCACTCCCACAGTATTGCCCCTCCGACAGTGCAGCACTCCCACAGCATTGACCCTCCGACAGTGCAGCGCTCCCTCGGTACCGGCCCTCCGACAGTGCAGCACTCTCCCGGTATCGGCCCTCCGACAGTGCAGCACTCCCTCGGTACCGGCCCTCTGACAGTGCAGTGCTCCCCCGGTATCGGCCCTCCGACAGTGCAGCACTCCCTCGGTATCGATCCTCCGACAGTGCAGCACTCCCTCGGTACCGGCCCTCTGACAGTGCAGTGCTCCCCTGGTATCGGCCCTCCGACAGTGCAGTGCTCCCCCGGTACCGGCCCTCCGACAGTGCAGCGCTTCCCTGGTATCAGCCCTCCGACAGTGCAGTGCTCCCCTGGTATCAGCCCTCCGACAGTGCAGCGCTCCCCTGGTATCAGCCCTTCGACAGTGCAGCACTCCCACAGTATTGACCCTCTGACAGTGCAGCGCTCCCTCGGTACCGGCCCTCCGACAGTGCAGCGCTCCCACAGTATTGACCCTCCGACAGTGCAGCGCTCCCACAGTATTGACCCTCTGACAGTGCAGCGCTTCCCTGGTATCAGTCCTCCGACAGTGCAGCGCTCCCTCGGTACCGGCCCTCTGACAGTGCAGTGCTCCCTCGGTACCGGCCCTCCGACAGTGCAGCGTTCCCCCGGTATCAGCACTCCGACAGTGCAGCGTTCCCCCGGTATCAGCACTCCGACAGTGCAGTGCTCCCCTGGTATCGGCCCTCCGACAGTGCAGTGCTCCCCCGGTACCGGCCCTCCGACAGTGCAGCGCTTCCCTGGTATCAGCCCTCCGACAGTGCAGTGCTCCCCTGGTATCAGCCCTCCGACAGTGCAGCGCTCCCCTGGTATCAGCCCTTCGACAGTGCAGCACTCCCACAGTATTGACCCTCTGACAGTGCAGCGCTCCCTCGGTACCGGCCCTCCGACAGTGCAGCGCTCCCACAGTATTGACCCTCCGACAGTGCAGCGCTCCCACAGTATTGACCCTCTGACAGTGCAGTGCTTCCCTGGTATCAACCCTCCGACAGTGCAGCGTTCCCTCGGTACCGGCCCTCTGACAGTGCAGCGCTCCCTCGGTATTGACCCTCCGACAGTGCAGCGCTCCCCCGGTATCAGCCCTCCGACAGTGCAGCGCTCCCTCGGTATTGACCCTCCGACAGTGCAGCATTCCCTCGGTACCGGCCCTCTGACAGTGCAGCGCTCCCTCGGTACCGGCCCTCCGACAGTGCAGCGCTCCCCCGGTATCGGCACTCCGACAGTGCAGCGCTCCCTCGGTATTGACCCTCCGACAGTGCAGCACTCCCTCTGTGTTAAGAGTGTCAGCCTGGATTATGTGCTCAGGTCCATGGAGTGGGACTTGAACCCACAGCTTTCCGTCGAATTAGTTAAAGCAAATGCTTTTTTGTAGTCAAGTACCTGCGATATATCTCAGCAGTGTTTTGTTGCAGTTAAATTCCTGCACTCTATCTGACCAACATTCTGCAGTTACGCCAGGTAATATGACTTCTGGCTGATGTACCATAATGCTGCAAAGATGTCGGTGGAGGCAATGAAATCGATGGTTTCTGAATGAAACCCAATAAAGTACCACAATAGAGCATTCACCGTACTTCTGTTAGGTGATTTGATGAACCAGGACACACAGGAGGTGAGGTTGCTCCCAGGAAATACTCTTCAGGAAATTACAGGCATAGAGTCCATGATTTCCAATTCATATCTCTTAATGGATAGAAAATCATGGGCTGTGTGCTGGCGGTTTTCTGGGATGCAATTCCTGGGAGCACTGGTCCCCATTGAGAAGTGAGAAAATCACCCTTTATTTTCTCCTGTTACACTAGCCTCATTGCATTTAAATCAGCCTGACAGAACTGAAGAGGCTTGCATGGCTGATCGTAACTATTAAACTCAAAACCAGATTGAAACTGCTGAATTCACAATCAAGTGTGATCAGAGTGACTTGCTAAGTGAAACCTTGGATTTGCTCCAGGAATATTTTTTTCTTCTCTCAGTTCAGGTTTCAATTATTTTTTTTCATAAGATAAAAACCTGGAAGCTCACTTCCTTCCTAGCTTCATCAAATGATTAGATTTATGTTAGGAGCTGAATCAAACTGGGTAACATTTCCCTGGCTGCAGGATTCTGGACTCCTCCCTACGCCTTCAACTCCCCTGTATATTTGCCGATTCTCGAACCTGCCTTCCTCTTTGATTAAGTTTTGGTCCATTTTCCCAATCCTTCTTCCTCACTGTCTTTGCTTCTCGCTCGACTACATTTCATTTTTAGTCATTTGATGGTACAGAACTTGAGAATTGCTGAAAATAGAGACATGTTGCTGAAGCTTTTCATCTTGCACTCATCAGGACAATCCGCAAGAATCACCAATGTAAGGGAAAACAACAACTTATACTGCATGAGAGGGCTGATTGGTTGGCAAGTGAACACCGATTGGTAGAGGCGTTGCCATGGAGAATGGCCCAGTTTACAGTGACTGACAGTTAACTGCCAAACTTTGTTTGAAGTTTAAACCAGGCAGCTTGACTCTGATTGGTCAAGGCATTGCCTTGAGGAATGAACCACCGAATGGCTGTCACTTATTTTGTTCAGCTGAAACAGGTGCAATATGTGTACATGTTCTTTCTTTCTGCAAAGTTCAGGGCCCTATGTATTAATACATGTAGCTTCCAGTACGCGCAAATGCGCCACACTGCAAGCCCTACTGACAATCTTAAATTGGTTGTCAGCGTAATTCTTAGCATACAGCGGATTATTTAGCAAATGTTGTCCAATTGCAGAATCACATTTGATGTTGCACACTGTGTTTTGAGTTTTGCAAGCACGTGCTGGATTTTTTAGTTCATCACAGGATGAAGGAATGGCTGGTAAGGACAGCATCTGATGCCAATCCCGAATTGCTCTTGAGAAAGTAATGCTGAGCTGTCTTATTGGCTTACTTGGGACATTTCACAGAGCAATTAAGAGTTAACGACATTGCTGTGGGTCTGGATCACATATGGGCCAACTTGGGTAAGGGTAGCAACACTCCTTCCCTAAAAGACATTCGTGAGGCAGAAATGTTTTTACAATAATCCAGTAGTTACATGGTCACCATTACCGAAACTAGCTTTTTATTCCAGATTTATTTAATTTACTGAGTTCAATTTACCTACTGCCATGGTGGAATTTGAACTCACATCTCCTGAATATTAGTCCAAGTCCAATAACATAACATAAACACCATGCTACTGTACCCTCTTTAAACTGCCTTGTGATGTTTCCAGACGTGAAGGGCAATCTATCGAGGGCAAGTGGTCGTAGATTCATGTTAGTTCTGATCACTGACTTAGATCTATGTTTGTTACCTGAAACCAACAATAGATGTCTCTGCCTTTGAGGTAAGGCAGCGAGTGATGAATTGCCCAGCAACCTCAGACCAGTGAGAATGCCTGACTCCAGAAATGAATTAGTAAATTAAAGCCTGTAACTGCTGCATTTAGTGTCTCCCTATCACAGTTTTACTGGCAGTGGCAGTGTTATGGAGTTCAAAGCTGCCTGAATTTTCTAGACTAATCAGTGGGTCCCAAATGACACAAATGCAGGCAGTAGGCCAGTCGAACATTCCTGTCATCTGAATGGCGAATGCCGCCATGAGGTTAGAGTCATTCACCAGAATCATACTGGGTTCAAATTGTTAAGTTATGAGTACTGGTTGCTTAGACTAGACTTGTGTTCACTTGAGTACAGATGATTAATAGAGTTTTTTAAAGATAAGTAAAGGACTCAATGATTAAGGATAACTCAGTAACCTCCTGCAGCTCTACAAACCTTCATGATTTCTGCGTTCCTTTCATTCTGGCCTCTTGCAGATCCACAATTTTAATCGCTCCAGCATTAGTAGTTGTGCTTTCAGCTGCCTTGGCTGTGAGCTCTGGAATTACTTCCCTAACCCTCTCTACCTCTCCACATTCCTCCCCAATTTTACGACACTCCTTAAAACCTACCTTTTGACCAAGCTTTGATCACCTGTCCTAATCTTTCCTTATGTGTTTCAGTGTCAAATTTTATTTGATAACTCTCCTGTGAAGCACCTTGGGATGTTTTACTCCATGAGTAGATTCACAGACTAATTACAGCATAGAAGGAGGCCATTCGGCCCATCGTGTTCATCCTGACTCTCAACTCAGCTAGTCCCGGTCCCCAACTTTTTCACAGTAGCCTTGCAATTATTTCTCTTTGGATATTATCCAATTCCCTTTTGAAAGCTACAGTTGAATCTCCCTCCACCACACTCTCAGGCAGTGCATTCCAGATCCTAACTACTTGCTGCATAAAAAATATTTTCCTCATTGCCTCTGATTCTTTTGCCAATCACCTTAAATCGGTGTCCTCTGGTTCTCGACCCTTCCACCATTTTCTCTCTATCTACTCTGTCCAGACCCCTCATGATTTTGAACACCTCTATCAAATCTCCTCTCAGCCTTCTCTTCTCTAAGGAGAACAGCCCCAGCTTCATCAGCTGTTGATGTAACTGAAGCCTCTCATCCCCGGAGACATTCTTGTTAATCTTTTCTGCACCCCCTTCAAAGTATTCATAATCTCCCTAAAGTGTGGTGCCCAGAATTGGACACAATACTCCAGTTGAGGCTGAACCAGTGTTTTATAAAGGTTCACCATAACTTCCTGACAATCCTGTTCTGTGGCACTTTATCAAACTCCTTTTGGAAGTCAATGTACACCACAACACCACATTACCCTCATCAACCATTTCTGTTGCTTCATCAAAAAACTTCAATCAAATTAGTTAAACATGATTTTCCTTTAACAAATCCATGCTGGCTTTCCTTAATTAATCCACATTTGCCCATTTGAATGTTAATTTTGTCCCAGATTATCGCTTTCCCACTACTGAGATTAAACTGACTGTCCTGCAGTTGCTGACTTTATCCTCATACCCTTTCTTGAACAAGGGTCTAACGTTTATAATTCTCCAGTCCACTGGCACCACCCCCGTATCTAAGGAGGATTAGAAGATTATGGTCAGTGCTTCCGCAATTTCCACCCTTACATCCTTCAGTATCCTTGGATGCATCTCATCCAGTTCTGGTAATTTATCAACCTTAAGTAAATACAGCCTTTTAATACAACCTCATTATCATTTTTTAGTCCATCCAGTGTCTCAGATACCTCCTCTTTAACTATGACTTGGCAGCATCTTCTTCCTTGGTAAAGGCAGATGCAACAAACTCATTCAATGCCTCAACCATTCTCTCTGTCTCTATGTATAAATCCCCTCCTTAGTCCCATTACTACTCTTTTTACTATTTATATGCCGAGAGAAGACATTTGTATTCCCTTTTATGTTGGCTGCTAGTCTTTTCTCATTCTCTCTCTTGGCTTCTCTTATTTCTTTTTTCACTTCCCCTCTGAACTTTCTATATTCCTACTGGTTCTCAATTGTATTATCCACCTGACATCTGTCATACCTTTTTTCTGCTTCATCTTACTCTCTATTTCTTTCATCAGCTTGGGAGTTCTGGCTTTGTTTGCCCTACCTTTCTTCCTTGTGGGAATGTTCCTTGACCGTACTCAAAATATCTCCTCTTCAAAGATAGCCTATTGTTCAATTGCAGTTTCTCCTGCCAGTCTTTGATTGCAATTTACCTGGGCAGATCCATTCTCACCCCATTGAAATTGGCCCTCCCCCTATTAATTATCTTTACTCTGGATTGGTCCTTGTCCTTTTTCATAGCTAACATAAACCTTATGATACTATGATCACTGTCTGCTAAATGTACCCCTACTGACACTTAATCCACTTGTCCCACCTCATTCCCCAGAACTAGATCCAGTAATGCCTCCTTCCTGTTTGGACTGGAAACAATACTGATGTAGAAAATTATCCTGAACACACTTTAGCATCTCTTCCCCCTTTCTGCCCTTTAAACTATTACTATCCCAGGCTATATTAGGATAATTAAATTCCCCCATTATAACTAGTCTATAGTTTTTGCACCTCTCTGCAATTTCCTTGCACATTTGTTCCTCTATATCTTTCTCACCAGTTGGTGGCCTTTAGAAGCCACCCAGTAGTGTAATGGTACCTCGATCGATTCTTAGCTTGAACCAAATAGATTCTGTACTTGACCCTCTCTCTGCAGCACTCCTCTTCTTTGGCTTCCTTGGCTCGAGAGACAATGGGTAAGCGCCTGGAGGTGGTCAGTAGTTTGTGAAGCAGTGCCTGGAGTGGCGATACAGGCCAATTCTAGAGTGACTGACTCTTCCACAGGCGCTGCAGATAAAATTGGTTGTCGGGGCTGTTACACAGTTGGCTCTCTCCTTATGCTTCTGTCTTTTTTCCTGCCAACAGCTAAATCTCTTCGACTCGCGACTCTTTAGCCCCGCATTTATGGCTGTCTGCCTGCTTTGGCGATCACTGGCAACTGACTCCCACGACTTGTGATCAATGTCACATGACTTCATGTCACGTTTGCAGACATCTTTAAAGTGGAGACATTGATGGCCGGTGGGTCTGATACCAGTGGCGAGCTTGCTGTACAATGTGTCCTTGGGGATCCTGCCATCTTCCATGCAGCTCACGTGACCAAGCCATCACAAGCGCCGTTGGCTCAGTATATGCTGGGGATGTTGGCCGCCTCGAGGACTTCTGCGGTGGAAATATGGTCCTGCCACCTGATGCCAAGGATTCTCCGGAGGCAGCGAAGATGGAATGAGTTGAGACGTCGCTCTTGGCTGACATACGTTGTCCAGTCCTCAGTACCGTAGAGCAAGACACTGAGGACACAGGATTGATACACTCGGACTTTTGTGTTCTGTGTCAGTGCGCCATTTTCCCACACTCTCTTGGCCAGTCTGGACATAGCAGCGGGCGCCTTTCCCATGTGCTTGTTGATTTCTGCATCGATGGACAGGTTACTCATGATAGCTTGAGCCTAGATACGTGAACTCTTGAACCACTTCCAGTGCGTGATTGCCGTTATTGATGGATGGAGCATTTCTGACGTCCTGACCCATGATGTTCATTTTCTTGAGGCTGATGGTTAGGCCAAATTCATTGCAGGCAGCCATAATCCTGTCAATGAGTCCCTGCAGACACTCTTCTGTGTGGGATGTTAATGCAGCATTGTCAGCAAAGAGGAGTTCCCTGATGAGGACCTTCCGTACTTTGGTCTTCGCAAGGTTGAACAACCTGCCACCTGATCTTGTGTGGAAGAAAATTCCTTCTTCTGAAGACTTGAACGCATGTGAGAGCAACAGTGAGAAGAAGATCCCAAACAGTGTAGGTGCGAGAAAACAGCCATGTTTCATGCCACTCGGGTTAGGACAGGGGTCTGATGAGGCAATGCTATGCTGAATTGCCTCATATTGCTTTTCATATTGCCATGGTGATGATACTTAATAGCTTTGGTGGACATCCAATCTTTTCTAGTAGTCTGAAAGGACCACGTCTGCTGACGAGGTCAAAGGCTTTGGTGAGATCAATGAAAGCAATGTAGAGGGGCATCTGTTGTTCACAACATTTCTCCTGTAGCTGGCGAAGGGAGAACAGCATGTCAATGGTGGATCTCTCTGCTCGAAAGCCACCCTGTGCCTCAGGGTAGACACGCTCAGCCAGCTTCTGGAGCCTGTTTGAAGTGACTCGAGCGAAGACTTTCCCCACTATGCTGAGCAGGGAGATTCCACGGTAGTTGTTGCAGTCACCGCGGTCACCCTTGTTCTTATAGAGGGTGATGATATTGGCATCGCGCACGTCCTGTGGTACTGCTCCCTCGTCCCAGCACAGGCAAAGCAGTTCATGGAGTGCTGAAAGTATAGCAGGCTTGACACTCTTGATTATTTCAGGGGTAATGGCGACCTTCCCAGGGGCTTTTCCACTGGCTAGAGAATCAATGGCATCACTGAGTTCCGATTTTGTTGGCTGTTTGTCCAGCTCCTCCATGACTGGCAGAGACTGGGCTGCATTGAGGGCAGTCTCAGTGACAACATTCTCCCTGGAGTACAGTTGTAGGTAGTGCTCAACCCTGCAGTCCATTTGCTTGTGTTGGTCAGTGATCGTGTCCCCTAATTTAGATTTGAGGGGGGCGATCTTCTTGATGGTTGGCCCAAAAGCTCTCTTAATGCCACCATACATTCCTCTGATGTTTCCGGTGTCAGAGGCCAGCTGAAGACAACTGCATAGGTGTTGACAGTAGTCATTTGCACAGTTAGTGACTGTTCTTTGTACAGCGTTTCTGGCTACTTTAAGTGCTACAAATGCTAACTCGCTGGGGGCTTTCTTGTAGTTCAACAGTGCAATGCGCTATGACAGGTTCCAGCTCTAATGTTTTTGTTAATCAATTCTGCTACCCCCCCTTTCCTTCGCTATCTTTCCGAACATCTTGTATCAGGAGTACTTAGAATCCAGTCCTGCTCTTTTTTGAGCCTGGTCTCCATAGACTACCTGCACCTGCATCTCACCAACTTTACTCACCACACTCCATGCATTCGCTGTTAACCTGATTTAGCCATTATTGCATCCCTATCACCACCTTATACATTTTATTTATTACTCTAGTGCTATCTTGCTATCTGTCTCTCCCAATGCTTTGTGCACCTTGTTTTTTCTCTTTACTATTGCCTCCTGGCTCCCAGTTTCCAGCCAAGTTAGTTTAAACATCTTCCAATAACACGAGGAAACCGCATCACAAAGACATTGATCCCATCTCTGTTTAGGTGACACTGGCCCGGCCTATGCAGGTCCCATCTCCCCGAGAACTAGTCTGAATGTCCCAGGAATCTAAAGCCCTCCCTCTTGTACTATTTCTCTCGCCATGCATTCATCTTTTCTTGCTAACTATGTTTTTTTTTAAAGAGATACAGCACTGAAACAGGCCCTTCTGCCCACTGACTCTGTGCCGACCAACAACCACCCATTTATACTAACCCTTCAGTAATCCCATATTCCCTACCACACCCTACCTACACTAGGGGCAATTTACAACAGCCAATTTACCTATCACCTGCAAGTCTTCGGCTGTGGGAGGAAACCAGAGCACCCGGCGAAAACCCACACGGTCACAAGGAGAACTTGCAAACTCCGCACAGGCAGTACCCAGAATCAAACCTGGGTCTCTGGAGCTGTGAGGCTGCGTGCTAACCACTGCGCCACTGTGCCGCCCTGATTTGTTGGTACCGATATGAACCACGACTACTAGCTGTTCGCCCTGCCTCCCTAAGTACATATGAACATGCACATTCGGAGCAGGAATAGGCCACTTGACCCCTTGAGCCTGCTCTGCCATTCAACAAGATCATGGCTGATCTGATTGTAGCCTCAACTCCACATGCCCGCCTACCCCCCGATAACCTTCCACCCCCTTGCTTATAAAGAATCTATCTACCTCTGCCTTAAAAATATTCAAAGACTCTGCTTCCACCACCTTTTGAGGAAGAGAATTCCAAAGACTCACGACCCTCAAAGAGAAAAAGAATTCTCCTCATCTCTTAAATGGGTGACCCCTTATTTTTAAACAGTGACCTCTAGTTCTAGATTTTCCCACAAGGGGAAACATCCTTTCCACATCCACCCTGTCAAGACCCCTCAGGATCTTATATGTTTCAATCAAGTCGCCTCTTACTCTTCTAAACTCCAGTGGATACAAGCCTAGCCTGTCCAACCTTTCCTCAGAAGACAACCTGCCCATTCCAGGTATTAGTCTAGTCAACCTTCTCTGTACTGCCTCCAACGCATTAACATCCTTCCTTAAATAAGGAGACCAATACTGTGCACAGTAATCCAGATGTAGTCTCACCAATGTCCTGTATAGCTGAAGCATAACTTCCCTACTTTTGTATCCAATTCCCTTTGCAATTAACAATTATATTCTATTAGCTTTCCTAATTACTTGCTGTACCTGCATATTAACCTTTTGCAATTCATGCACTAGGACACCCAGATCCCTCTGCATTTCTGAGCTCTGCAATCTCCCACCATTTAGGTAATGTGTTTTTTTAATTCACCCACCATTAAAATTAGAGCTAAGCCATTCGTGGATGATGCCGGGAAGCTGCGCCGTGTACCTACCCCACATGGACTGCAGCGGTTCAAGAAAGCAGCTCATCACCACCTTCCCAAGGGCAATTAAGGATGGACAATAAATGCTGGCCTTGTCAGTGACGCCCACATCACATGAATGAACAAAAAAAACACTTCTTCATACACAGGGTATTGGAAATTGAGCTCTCTCCTAGAAAAAAAGCTTTTGAGGCTGGTGTTCTATTGAAAAATTCAAGGCTGAGATCAATAGATGTTGCTGGAGCAAACAAACAGCAAGAGCTTCTACAGGTATATAAAAAGAGAGGAGCTAAAGTGAGCATGGGATCCTTGGAGGATGCAACTGGAGAATTGATAACAGGGAAATGACAGATAATTTAAACAAATATTTTGAATCGATTTTCATGGTGGAGGACACTATAAACATCCCACAGATATCAGATGAGCAAGGAGCTAATGGGAGGAAAGATCTTGTAACAGTCTCTATCACGCGGGACAAAGTATTTGACAAACTAATGGGACTAAAGGCAGACCTGTAGCCAGGATCTGATAACCCAAATTCAAGGGTTTTAAAGGAAGTGGCTGCAGAGATAGTGGAGGCATTGGTCGAAATATTCCAGAACTCACTGGATTCCGGGAGGGTCCCAGCAGATTGGAGAACCATTAATGTGACGCCCCTGTTCTAGAAGGGAGGGAGACAAAAAGCAGGAAATTTTGGCCAGTCAGCCTAACATCGGTCATTGGGAAAATGCTAGAGTCCATTATTAAGGAAGAAATAGCAGGACATTTAGAAAAGCATAATACAATCAAACAGAGTCAACATGGTTTTGTGAAAGGGAAATAGTGTGACAAATTTGCTAGAGTTTTTTCAGGATATAACAAACAGAGTTGATAAAGGGGAACTGGTAGATGTAGTGTATTTAGATTTCCAGAAGGCATTCGATAAGGTGCCACATAAAAGATTATTGCACAAGGTAGGAGCTCACGGTATTGGGGGTAATGTATTAGCATGGATTGAGGATTGGTTAACACACAGAAGACAGAGAGTCGGGATTAATGGGTCTTTCTCAGGTTGGAACAATGTAACTAGTGGAGTGCCACAAGGATCAGTCCTAGGGCCTCAATTATTTACTATCTATATTAATGACTTGGAGGAGGGGGCAGAGTGTAATATATCCAAATTTGCTGATGTTACAAAAATAGGTGGGAGAGCATGTTGTGATGAGGACATAAGAAATCTGCAAGGGGATATAGATAGGTTGAGTGAGTGGGCAAAAACTTGGCAGATGGAGTTTAATGTTGGAAAGTGTGACGTCATGCACTTTGGTAGGATGAATCAAAAGGCAGACTATTATTTAAATGGAGAGACTCCAAAAAAGTGCAGCACAGAGGGATCTCAGTGTTCTTGTGCATGAAACACAAAAAGTTAGTATGCAGGTGCAGCAAGTAATTAAGAAGGCAAATGGAATTTTGGCCTTTATTGCTAGGGGGTTGGAGTTTAAAAATAGGGAAGTCTTGTTACAACTGTACAGGGTGTTAGTAAGGTCACACCTGGAGTACTGTGTACAGTTTTGGTCCCCCGTATTTAAGAAAGGATATACTGGCATTGGAGGCAGTTCAAAAGAGATTCACGAGGCTGATTCCTGGGATGAAGGGGTTGACTTATCAAGAATGGCTAAACAGGTTAGGCCTTTATTTATTAGAGTTTAGAAGAATAAGGGGTGATCTTATTGAAATGTACAAGATTCTAAGGGGGGCTTGACAGGGTAGATGTTGAGAAGATGTTTCCACGAGTGGGGGAATCTCGAACTAGGGGACACAGTTACAGAATAAGGAGACACTCATTTAAAACTGAGATGTGAAGGTTCTTCTCTGAGGGTAGTGAATGTCTGGAATTCTCTAACCCAGAGAGTTGTGGAGGCTCGATCACTGAAAGTATTTAAAGAGGAGATAGATAGATTTTTGAAATATTGGGTCGTTGAGGGCCATGAGAAGCCGGCACGAAAGAGGAGTTGAGGTCTGGGGCAGATCAGCCATGATCTTATTGAATGGCGGGGTAGGCTTGAGGGGCCGAATGGCCTACTCCTGCTCCTATTTAAACATAGAAACATAGAAAGAGAAGCAGATCACACAATCTAGGATGAGCCAGACCCATCTCCATTGACGAATAAAGTTGTATCCTTCACTTATTTGAAGGTTCCTGATAGGACGGGTACATCAGGTGCTTTCATGGATCAACTATATGGCGTGACTTGGCATTGCCCATCTTAGCTCACACTCAGAGTGGCACAGCATGACCACATAAAGATTCTACCAGCTGCATTGATTGCCCCGACTAGCCCGATAACCTTTACACTCCTATCATTTCTGGAACCCTCCCCACACACAGGGTGAGTCATGTGCCATTGCTTCTTCACACACACAAACAAACAATGGCGCAGATTGGCCACTGTTTACGGAAGAAGGGTACACCGTACCTCCCTTCATGCCTGCAGAGCTGTTCCCCAGTAATCCTATCCCCCCCACCCAACCCTCCACCTCTCTTCCAGTATGCAGAATGGAGACCCCAGAGACTGACTTGCGCTGTCTGCGATTGTTCCCTCTTCTGCTGTTCCACCGGCTTCTCTCCTTCGTGAACGTCACAGCACGTGAAAGCCACCTATTCAGTGAAAAATAAAGAACTGAGGAGCGACAAGTAGCGGGATGCATCAGGCAAGGTAAGTAGCGCTTAACATATTTAAATTAGGGTTCCGCCCCCGAGCAGCGGGTGGTCCTGTGCCGAGGTCCTGCCGCCGCTAGTAAAATGGGGCAGGACATATACGGCATTGGGGGTCGTGGTGGGCCTCTCCCGCTAGAATATTCCGGGGCCACCCTGTCACGACCCCCGACATCGGAGGGCTGGTAGCATTCAGCCGGTTTGTTAAGTAAGGGTATCAAAGGATATGGAGCAGTGGTGGGTGACTGGAGTTAAAATACAGATCAGCCGTGCTCTAAGTTAATGTCTGAAGAGTCTCAAGGGTCTGAATGGCAACTGTTGTTCCTAATTACCAATGTTCCTAACCCAGCAGGGAGTGGACACCTTCAAAACAAATGGAGAAGGAAAACTCATGGAGAAAAAAACAGAGATGAGAAACAAAACTGCGACTTTGAGGCTTCTTGTGGAAAAACTTCTACTCTGATTGTCAGATGTTACGGTTCCTCACAGGAAATTGTGAGAATTTTGCTACAGTTGGGAAAAATATAAGGCCAGAACCTCAAAGTGTTCCCAACCTGTCCTCAACAAGTAAAAGACAGACATCAATAAACAGAATTACAATTAAATTCACAGCTCAGTAACGGGTCATTTCACTCAACTGCTCTGTGCCAGTGTTTATGCTCCACATGAGCCTCCTCGCACCCTATTTCATCTAGCCTTATCCGCTTAACCTTCTCTTCCTTTCTCCCTCATGTGCTTATCTAGCTTCCCCTTACATGTATCTCTATTAATCACCTCAACTACTCCTTGTGATAGTGAGTTCCACATTCTAACCACTCCCTGGGTAAAGAAGTTTCTTCTGAATCTGCAATTGGATTTATTCCTGACTATCTTATATTTATGGCCCCTAATTTTGGTCTGTTCATGAGTGGAAACATTTTCTGTATCTCTATGTATCAAACCCTTTCATAATCTTAAAGACCTCTATCAGGCAATCACTCTTTTCCATTCTCTTCCCAGAAGAAGACACCAGTCCCTGTGAGTAATTTTTCTTTTTATTTTACTGAACACTACCTTGGGTCTCTGCTTGCAATTAACCTTCCTTTTGATCCTTATTGAAGGAGGGGGAGAGACTCCCCAAAGAAGGGACACATCAATGTCATTTTAGTTATGTCTCTGGCATACGATACATAATTAATAAGGATATATGATACCATATGCCTGCCTTGTTCATTACAGCCTAATGCACTTTACTGGTTAGATGTGCTGTACCAGCAGCTATAGACATCTTCAGGTAATCAATCACATATGAGATAATACAAATCACTCCTTGTTTTAACAGTAATTCATTTAATTAAAGATCCCACTGAAGAAATTATTCACAACTTCCAGGCTATTGAAAGACAGACAGGAGATATGCAATGAAAAAAAAACAGCAGAATGAAGAATTATTATCACAATATTGCAGAAGCTCATAGTGCCTATGTCCTATTGCCTCCCTTGTATATTGTACTGATGCAAACAGCAACTGCCCCCCTCACTCCCACCCCCACACTGTAATCAGTGAGAACACAGAATCATTATTCTGTGCTGGTTTCGCCAATAACACCCAAATCCAGATACCGCAATTGATGTCGACATTTGTGGGCAAAGGACATATGGGTTAACCATGGTTCTCAGTCCTCGCTGCTATCCAGCAAGATCCTGGAGCAGCATTTTACTGGCGCCAGCCAATTAACAGGCTGCGCCGGGACTGCGGTCGAATTGAGTCAGTGCCCCGCCTCCCTGTGTGTATGTACAAGTTTTGGTGTGCATCTGTGTGCTTGAGTGTGAATGGATGTTCAATAATGATAGAGAAAGGAATATGAAGATTTGCATTTATATAGTGCCTTACAACATCAGGATATTTTACAGGCAATAAAGTACTTTTTAAGTGTCATCACTTGCAATGGAAGAAATGCAGTAGCTGAGTTGTGTACAGCAAGATCCCACAGACAGCAAAAGAAAGACGTGCCTATAAGTAGAAACTTTCACGATCACCAGACATCTCCAATAAATTTACAGCCAATGAAGGACTTTTTAGTGAGGTAATGACCAGCTAATCCATTTTTAATGATATTGGTTGAGGGACCTCAAATATTGTCCAGGACCTCAGGGAGAATTCCCTTGCTCTTCTTTGAAATTGTGGCCATGAGATCTTTTATGTCCAGTTGAAAGGATCAGGATGGCTCAGTTGAGACCTGTGAATTGATGTCATGTTGAATAAAGTGTGTCTATAAACTTATTCATGAAAGAACTGTTACCTTCATGTCAAAGTAGTTAGCAAACGTTTTATGATTTTCTTTTGCAAAATGCAACATGGGAAAACTTCACTCCTGCATAAACATTATTGTGACAAATTCAACTGTTTTGAATCTCCACAAGGACAAACACCTCACTTTGAAATAAAAACTGAAAATGCTGGAAACACTCAGCAGCTCAGGCAGTATCTGTGGAGATAAATAGTTAATGGGCTGCATTTTCTCAAGGGAAACTAGGGATGGGCAACAAATGTTGACCTTTCCAGCGACGCTCACATCCCATGAAGGAATATGGAGATGGGCTGGGAGGTGAGAGAGCTGGTCATATTGCGGGGGAAGGGGCCCAGGAAAGGGAGCCCGGCATTTTCCTACATTAGTGATGCGACTGCCCACCAGGCAACTAACTGAGGCAATTAGGTGCTGAATTAAAGATTGCCTCCTGCCTCTGTCGGCATTTTATCAGTGTCGGATTCTCAGCAGGTTGCTGGGCGCGGGGTGGGTATGGGCCATCCTTAATGTCCACTCCATGACCCATGGGGGGCTCCCCTGGCAGAAATGGCCACCCCCACAGTTAAGGCACCACCACTGGAATACCGGGCCAGCAGCTCAGGGAGGCGGGGCACTGACTCAATTCGACTGCAGTCCCGGGACAGCCTGTTAATTGACCGCCGCCAGTAAAACGTTGCCCCAGGATCTCACTTTCAACCCCTGCAGCGGAACTTCAGCGATGATGGAAAAATAACCTTTCATGCGAATCTTTGAAAGCACTTTGTGATGTGAGAGAACCATTGTGATATTGCACTGGGGGCCGTGGCATCATAAGAAAAATGTCATTCTTACAGGCGAACAGCTACTGAATGATAACCCATCACCCCTGTTCTCACTGACCTTCTTTGACTCCTGGTTCATTGGCATCGTGATTTAAAAATTTTCATCATTGCCATCAAATCCTCCCATGGCCTCGTCGCTCCCTATCTCTGTAACCTCCTCCAGCCCTACAACCCTCCGAGGTCTTGCTCCTCTATGTTTGGCCTCCTGTACATCCCTGATTTCCATTTCTCCACCCATTGGTGGCTGTGCCTTCAGCTCCCTCAGTTCCAAGCTCAGAAATTTTCTCTCGAAACATCTATATAAAAAATGCTGTACTGTGCTCAACAGCAACACCTCAGGTCAGACCTGAAGTGGAAAGTTGATAAATCCCTTCTGCAGTTCTCTGACTGACAGTAGGCATTACTGTTGAACAAATATGTTATAGATAAGCTGCTAAATAATTGCAAAACTCTTCCAGTTATGTTATCAAGTGCACCTCATTCCATCTACTCCTATAGTGCACACATATTCAAGCTGCAGGAATGGAGAAATTAGATAGGGTTGATTGAAAGCTTGGGGACGTGTGGGTGGGGAATGCGGCAGGTAAAGTTTCCTCTCTGGGTCCGATTCAGGTGCAAATTACACCAAAAAACTGTGGCAGTTTTGAAGAGTGTTTTCGTCCCTTGAATTTCCACTTAATCTAATTTGCATAATGTGAAACACAAAATTTGCCATGAACCAACAATTGGGCATTATTTTAAAACGTAATTTAAGAACACAAATGTGCTTTAAAATATGCTTCTTGATATATTGAAAAGTGCCAACTTGGTGATGCTGCTGAACATAGGTTTTTCACAAGAAGTATGCATTTTTAAATCACAGTGTCAAGCCAATACCTGTGAGTAACCTTATTTTAAACAACTGAAAATGACTTTAAAAAACTATAGAGGACCATTCCGAGTTATATTGATGTACAGTAGTCAGATTTTTCATTAAAAAAGTATTCAAAGCATTCCTTTTAGTACCTTGCAGTTAAAAGAAATGGCTTAATTATTCGAGCATCCTCGAAGACTGGCAAATGGTCGCAATTAGCGGAAACTGCCAATGATGATTAATTCATCCTTGAGGGTGTGGCCAATTTTGTGGGCAGGGCTTGCTTCTAGCAAGATGGTTTTAAACTAGTGAAAATGATTGTAGAAAATCAATTTGCGCTGAACGTAATTTGTGCTGTGAATTCTGCATTATTTTATGCTGGTTCAGCTGATTTCGGCCAAGTTGCACTGAGACTCAGTGGAAACTCTATTCACATGTGCATAAAGAAAACAGCCCTCTAGAATCCTGCGGCTAAGAATCCTGGTGGAAGTCAGCGAAGAAATAATAGAGGTTCTGATCAGGGTTATGCTTGCAGTCTGAATGGTAGTCGAGTCACTAGCATTCAAACAGCCCTGGTTATGGACGTCGTGCCAGAAGACTGGAGGTTTGCCCACTGCAAACACCTCTGTTCAAGAAGAAGGCCTGAATTTTATGAATGCGCCACAAATCACAGCAGCGCACTTTGAAGTTGGCGGTCCACCTGCGTGGATCGCCTGTCACTCAGCCCCCACGATATTTCGCGCGGGGGCTGATTTAAATGGAGGGGGCAGAATGGCTGACCCCGATGACGTAGAGGGGGTGGCCGATTCGTCCACAGCAATGGTATCGGGTGCCACTGCGCAGGCGCCGGTGCCATTTTTAAAGGGCTTCAACCCCTTACTGGTAATTCAACTTTTTAAAGGCATATTGTGGGCAAATTAAAATTGAAAACTTTATCAACAGATCGAGACCTTTTCCCCCATCCCCCAATGGCCATTTAATATTATTTACACACCAGAAAACCTCTTCGTGCTAATCATCAACTTTGCCCCCCGAGCTTTGTCGCTTTGCCCTTCAACCCCTTCCCACCACACCCTCAGCCAATGGAAAGATTTTTCCCCATTCCCCCCCGCCCTGAAAATTTCATTCCTCCCTGCCTCCCACCAGTACCTCGACTCAGATTTCTGAACGGAGATCCGAAGGTGTAGGACTTCCAGCCACCGGCCGGAATATCAATATGGGACAGCTGCCGGAACAAGGTAAGTTTATTTGCATGTGTATAATTAATTTTAATATTAAAATAAAGGCCCTGCCATCGAGCGGTGGTGGGGGAGAGGTCGCACCGAAGCCTCACTGGTAAAATACGATGGGGCCTTCTCGGCGTTAGGGGTCATGGTGGACCTCTCCCGGAGGAATTTTCTGGGGCCCCCCACCATGACCCCCGACATCGGAGGGCTGGTAAAATCCAGCCTGAAGAAACAGAAAGAACAGCTAACTATAGAACAGTTTATTTAGCTTTGGTAATAGGTAATATTCTAGAGGCCATCTTAATTATGAAATGAATACTCACTTGGAAAGACAAATGTTAATTAAGTATAAAAAGAAAGACTTGCATTGATATAGTGCCTTTCGAAACCTCAATATCCCTTTTGAGCCAATTAAGTATTTTTGAAGTATTTCTGAGATCTTTGCAGTTGTCCAATTCTGACAGTTGAGTATCGCCGATTTTCATTGCTCCACGATCGGCGATTGTGCCTTCAGTTGCCTGGGCCCCAATCTCTGGAATTGTCTCCCTAAACCTTTCCACCTCTCTACCTCTCTCTCCTCGTTAAGATGCTCCTTAAAACCTACCTCTTTAAATAAACCTTTGGTCATCAGTCCTCATATTTTCTTATGTGGCTCAGTGTCAAATTTTGTTTTATAATGCTCCGGTGCAGTGCCTTGGGATGTTGTACAATGTTTAAGTTGCTATATTAATACAAGTTGTTATCGTAACCTCATGTTGGCTGTGAATATGTCAGTTCATTTAGCCTTTACTCAACTCTTAAGCCTTATGTATTTGACTATGTGTTGAATTCATTCTTGGCATACAGGACTGCTCCCTCTGCCTTTAATATCACAAAATCTATGTTCCTATGTCCCCCATCCCAATAACAATTCCTTATCAAAGCGAGGGATGGGCTGACATCAATGTGGCTACAAGCTGCAACTGACCAGCAGAAGAATGCGCCAAGCTAGATGAACTCATCGGAAAAAGTAGGATCGATCCCGTTGTGCTATGATGGTCCATCCTGAACCTTCCCTGGAAAGAAGTGTGCCAAATTAGAGAAGAAAGAAAAACTTTCCCTTCCTGACACCTTTCACATCATCCGGATGTTCCAAAGTCTTTACAGCCAATGAAATATTTTTGTACCCATATGTCAACCTTTCCACAAATCCCTCATGAAGAATATACATCACTACCATATCAGAGTGAAAATCAGTGTCCTATTTCTCTTTCATGTCAAAAAATGCTTTTTTAGAATAATTTTTTTTTAAGAGAATGGTCATACCTGGACCATGCCAGTTTGCCAGTTTTCTGGTTTCAACTTGTTTGCCTATCATGTTCGGTTTGAGGAATAAGATGTAAAATAAAGGTCCTGCTGTTTGCCCACACATGCAACATACTGAGACATGCACAGCCTTCAAAATGTTATCTTTTAAATAGTTTTCTTTTGAGCGGGAGGTCAAAAGGCTAATATCACATTTACGGCATTGACAGAAAGACAGCTTTAAGTCAGACTTTTCTTTTGTTTGAACTGTTTCTTTCAGAGCAGGGGGACAGATTGTGAGCACTATAGGCAGCTTTTGCTTTCTGCGACAAAAGACACGATCCAGTCCCTAAAGGCAGGGCAGTAATGAGGCTGATACCTGAGTGTTAGAGGGATGAGCTATGAGGAATGATTTCAGTCTTGAAAAGAAAAGCTTCAGAGGAGACTTTTTATATCGAGGCACACAAGACACTTAACAGACCGCAGAACTAAAGCCAACAGTTACTTTTGGACCTGTGAAAGCTAACAGAATCAGAGAGCACAGGTTCAAGGTTGAGACAGACAAGTTTAGACCAGACTCCAGGAAGTATTCTTTACATAAATGGCACTCAACGACAAGAACACATTGCTAGGAAGGCTGTTTGAGGCTAAAGGCACTGGATTTATTGGAAAAAAAAACAGCTGAATGGTGTAATAGGAGGACAGTAGAGTTTGCACTTTGGAAGGATGAGATCAAATGGCAGAAGGGCTTTTGGTTTCATCTTAATTTACCTTACAATCTTTCAACTCCTGACTGCTACTGTAAACAGCAAATATCACAAACTACTGAGTCAATTAAAACTCCCTTAACCTGCTCAATATCCTCGGGGGTCTCATGACATGCTCATCAGGTAAATCGATAGTTCAGTCTCACCAGTATCCCCCTCCAACTGCATAGGAAAAAGGAAACAAGGGACTTGAATTTATCTGGTGCTTTTCACGATCTCAGAATGAGTGAATATGGTATTGTTAGAATGCTGTCTATTCCAGTAACAAATAGCGGGATTCTCCTAAAGTACCGTCAGACATTCATCTCTCTACAACACCTCCAAAACATATTAACTGGTCCTTTATCTCATTTGCTGTATGTGAGAGCTTGCTGTGCACAAATTGGCTGCCATGTTTGTTTACATCACAGCAGTACTTCATTGGGACATCCTAAGGATGCGAAAGATGCTATATAAATGCAAGCTCTTTCTTTCTAACTAGAAATATTTTGAGCCCTCTAGGTAATTTATTTTTTATTCATTCATGGGATGTGGGCATTGCAGGCCAGGCCAGCATTTATTACCCATCCCTCATTGCCCTTGAACTTAGTGGCTTGCTCGGCCATTTCAAGGGCATGTAAGAGTCAACCACATTGCTGTGGGTCTGGAGTCACATGTAGGCCAGACCAGGTAAGGACGGCAGATTTCCTTCCCTAAAGGGCATTAGTGAACCAGATGGGTTTTTACAACAATCGACAATGGTTTCATGGCCGTCATTAGACTAGCTTTTAAATTCCAGATTTATTAATTAAATTCAAATTCCACCTTCTGCTGTGGTGGGATTCGAACCCAGGTCCCCAGAGCAATACCTGGGTCTCTGGGTTGCTAGTCCAGTGACAATACCACTACGCCACCGCCTCCCCTAATTCCTATTTGTCAGTCTCTATTTTACTAATGGATTGAAACTGTACAACTTTTGAGAGAAGCATGTTCAGATTTTCATTTGTTATTTTTGATCAGTTGTTAACCCGATTTAAAAAAAATCTGTCGACACTGGCATTGGAATAACAAAGGAATTTCACACAAATATGTTAATGCATTTTCATAGTATATCGCATGGCACAATTTTGTCCTTTTTTATTCGAAGTGTACCAAGACTTTATACCGTGTTCATGCAACTGGATTTAAAGTTCCTATTGTGTTTGCATTTGATGTGCTCACATCCATGTTTTTGCAATGAAATAAATAAAGAAGTTTAACAAATATTCAATAAAAGACGTGTTGATCTCATCAGTTCTCTCAGGGTGTGGCAAAACATTTTGCATCAAAGAGTTAGCATTTGTGAAGTGCAGTCACTGTGTTCTATTTCCCAAAAAAGTCCAGCCAACAGGCTTAAAACTCAGAAGTGCTAATCGACTGGTCCTGGCACTAAGTCAGCTTGCCTGTCCGATTATCAACAGAATCTAATGCAAGAGATTTTCTCCAGGAGCAGCACTGTTACCTTTTTAAATCACAAACTTCAGCTATAGGATTTGTTTCAATTCACAGAACCTGTGACATTATGTCACAACCAGGAGAGATCACAGGCTCGTTTACTCTGCACGCTGTCTGTTTTTTTTCTAGTCTTGGTGAAGAGACTGTCATTTTGCCACAGAGTAAAAATAACCTTGGATGCACCTTACTGGTGGTCAGTTTAGATAATTCCGTAGCCTGCAGCTTTGAGTGATTGCAGTCAGGTCGAGTTCAAGCCAATTAACGACTGAGCAGGTTTCAGCTGATGTGAACTGTTGCACCGTTTGACCATTCAGCGCTCTGTTAGCCAACGTGCTTTGTATGAAGAGGCATTGATCCAAGTTCTTTGCACTGAATACTCCCTGTCGCTTATAAAATTTAAGAGTTCAGCAGGAATTCTTCATACAAGAGTGTAAAAGAAAGAAAGAAAGACTGCATTTACATGGTAACTTTCATGACCTCAGGATGCCCCAAAATGCTTTACAGCCAATCAACTACTTCTGAAGTGTAGTCACTATCTTAGTAGGAAATGTGACAACCAATTGCACACAGCAAGATTCCATAAACAGCATTATGAACTTGGCCCGAAATACTGCTTTAGTGAGGTTGGTTAAGGGACAAATGTTGCCCAGGACACCAGAGAGAGCTCCCCTGCTCTTAGTCACAGGGTCATTTAAGGTACAGAAGTAGGTCATTTGGTCCATCAAGTCCATGCCACCTCTCCCTGGAGCAATCCAGTCCCTCTCATTCCCCTGCTCGATCCTCGTAGCCCTGCAAGTTTATTTCCTTCAACTGCCCATCCAGTTTCATTTTGAAATCATTAATTGTTTCCGCTTCCACCAACCTTGTGGGCAGTGAGTTCCAGGTCATTACAACTCACTGTGTAAAAAGGTTCTTTCTCACATTCTCCCTTCATCTCTTGCCCAAAGCCTTCAATCTGTGTCCACTAGTCCTTGTACTATCAGTTAATAGGAACAGCTTTTCCTTGTCTACCTTATCTAAGCCTGTCATACTCTTGTACACCTCTATTAAATCTCCCCTCAAACTCCTTTGCTCCAAAGAGAACAACCCCAGTTTTTCCAACCTAATCTGCAGTTAAAATCCCTCATCCCTGGAGCCATTCTGGTAAGTCTCCTCTGTACCTTCTCAAGGACCCTCACATCCTTCCAAAAGTGTGGTGACACAATAATCCAGTTGGGGCCTAATCAGAGCTTTATGAAGGTTTGGCATAACTTCCCTGCTTTTGTACTCATTCCTTCTATTTATAAATCCCAAGATCCCATATGCTTTGCTAACCACTCTCTCAATATCTCCTGCCCTCTTCAAAGCTTGATGCATATGCATCTTCAGGTCCCTCTGTTCCTGCACACTCTTTAGAACTGTGCCATTAAATTTGTATTGCCTCACCTTCTGTCAAAGTGCATCACCTCCCATTTGTCTGTATTAAATTCCATCTGCTTCTTGCCTACCCATTTTGCTAGCCTATCTATGTCCTGTTGTAGGTGGTTAATATCATCCTCACTGTTTGCCAGACCTGCAAGTTTGTTGTCATCAGCAAATTTTGAGATTCTACTCCGTATTCCAAGATCCAAGTCATTTATATATAGCAAGAAAAAGCAGTGGTCCCAGCACTGACCCTTGGGGAACACCACTGTCGACTATCCTCCAGTCTGACAACAACCACGACTTGCTGTTTTCTGACCTTAAGCCAATTTTTTATCTAATTGGACACTGAACCTTATATTCCACGACCCTTAATATAAGCTGACAAACCTGCCCCATTGTAATGAGGCCAGCAAGAACTGCTAGTGCAGAATATCAAAGGGATGAGTTCTATTAAACAAAGTTAGGACAAATATCTGAAGCTTGGCCATGTGAGCCGCATGGAAGATGGCAGGATCCCCAAAGACACATTGTCCAGCGAGCTCGTCAATGGTATCAGACCCACCGGCCGTCCATGTCTCCGCTTTAAAGACGTCTGCAAACGCGACATGAAATCCTGTGACATTGATCACAAGTCGTGGGAGTCAGTTGCCAGCGTTCGCCAGAGCTGGCGGGCAGCCATAAAGACGGGGCTGACATGTGGCGAGTCGAAGAGACTTAGTAGTTGGCAGGAAAAAAGACAGAGGCGCAAGGAGAGAGCCAACTGTGCAACAGCCCCGACAAACAAATTTCTCTGCAGCACCTGTGGAAGAGCCTGTCACTCCAGAATTGGCCTTTATAGCCACTCCAGGCGCTGCTTCACAAACCACTGACCACCTCCAGGCGCGTATCCATTGTCTCTCGAGATAATGAGGCCCAAAAGAAAGAAAAAGAAAGAAGAAAGAAACAAAGTTAGGACAAATATCTGAAGCCACATCACACTTCCAAAGAATGAATTAAAACACAACAGTGGATCACTCACTTTGTAACAAACTTTGCTTTATTCATCATGTTTCTTCATCGATTAAAGGATCTATAGATTCTGTAGAACAGGCAGGTAGTGCAGGAGACCCCTGACTGCGTCTTGCTCTCCAGTAGGTAGTCAATTCTAAATACCGAAGAAGGTGATGGTTCATAGGCGGAGTGCAGCCAGAGCCAAGGCCACAATACCACGGGTGACTCAGCTGCACAGTGGGGTACAGGGAAGACTGGAAGAGCCATAGTGATACGAGATTCAATAGTCAGGGTAACAACCTAGAGAAGTGTGAGGTGATGCATTTGGGAAGGTCAAACAAGACAAAGGAATACACGATTAATGGGAGAATACTGAGAGGAGTAGAGGAAGTGAGGGACCTTGGAGTGAATGTCCACAGATCCCTGAAGGTAGCAGGACAAGTTAATAAGGTAGTTAAGAAGGCATATGGAATCCTTTCCTTTATTAGCCGACGTATAGAATATAACAGCAGGGAGGTTATGCTGGAAATGTATAAATCGTTGGTTGGGCCACAACTTGAGTACTGTGTGCAGTTCTGGTCACCTCATTACAGAAAGGATGTAATTGCACTAGAGAGGGTACAGAGGAGGTTTACGAGGATGTTGCCGGGACTGGAAAAATGCAGCTATGAGGAAAGATTGGAAAGGCTGGGGTTGTTCTCCTTGGAACAGAGAAGGCTGATGGGGAGATTTGATTGAAATGTACAAAATTGTGAGGGACCTGGATAGAGTGGAGGTGAAGGGCCTATTCATCTTGGCAGAGAGTTAGTGACGAGGGGGCATAGATTTAAAGTGATTGGTAGAAGATTAGAGGGTAGATGAAAAGAAAATCATCCAGAGGGTGGTGGGGGTCTGGAATTCACTGCATGAAAAGGGTAGTAGAGGCAGAAACTCTCAACTCATTTAAAGAAGTCTGGATATGCACCTCAAGTGTCGTAATCTGCAGGGCTACGGACCAAATGCTGGAGGGTGGGAATATACTGAGTGGCTCGTTTTTCGGTCAGTGCAGACACAATTGGCCAGTGGCCTCTTTCTGTGCAGGAAATTTTCTATGATTCTAATCATCGAGTCTTACAGCAATGAAGGAGACTATTCAGCCCATCGTGCCTGTGCTGGCTCTTTGAAAAAGCTATCCAATTAGTCCCACTCCCCTGCTCTTTCCTCATAGTCCTGAAATTTTCTCCCCTTGAAGAATTTATCCAATTCCCTTTTGCAAGTTATTGTCAAAACTGCTTCCCACCAGCCTTTCATCCTCCAGATGAACACAAGACTTGTAAATTATTCTAATAAATTACATAGGAATTGCTGCATGGATTAGGCTGATCTCTCTATGTTGGTGTTTATCCTCCACACGAGCAGTAGTCTGACTCCCATGTCCACCCATTTCCCATGACCGTTTATTCTCCTTTCATTCAGTCACCTACCTCACCTGTGGCATTGCATGGTCCATCACAAACTGTATTCGTGCAATCCACAGTCTCACAACCTTCTGTGTAAAAGAGATTTCTCCTGCTTGCTCTGCAAATCTCTTACATTTAATTTTATTATCCATGTCCCCTCATTCCAGTCTTTCCAACCACTGGAAACAGTCTGTTTCTATCTATTCTGTTCCATCCCTCACTAATTTTAAACATCTCTTGTAAAATACCCTATTATCTCCTCTGCTCTAATGAAAACAGCCAGGCAGCATCCTAGTTAATCTTATGCTGTACTCTATTGCCTCAATAAAATTTATCCATTCACCGCCTTTGGCCACAGACTCAGGACACATGGGAAGTGGCTTGAAGATTGATAGAAATTGGTCCTAATTCGATCCAAATTTGGTAACATTTGAATGGAAGAGGTGAGCTGCGGGTGCCAGGGGTTATCCAATGCCCCTCACCCATTGGGGACTGCCGAATGATGGCAAAACAGCTACCAGGTACGTCCTGGGCGAGGGGAGAAGACAATATGGCAGGAGGTATGGGTGTAGGTTGGAGTCCAGGCTAGTGTTCGATGCAAGGTAAAAAATTAGAAAACTTCTGCTGCGTCTGGCCTCCATAATAATATATAGCTCTGAAAAAATATTTTGTCCTTTTTCTGCTCATTTTAGGGCTAGGCCGCTGAAGGGTGGCACAGTGGTTAGCACTACAGCCTCACAGCTCCAGCGACCCGGGTTCAATTCTGGGTACTGCCTCTGCAGAGTTTGCAAGTTCTCCCTGTGAACCGTGTGGGTTTTCGCCGGGTGATCCGGTTTCCTCCCCCAGCCAAAGACTTGCAGGTTGATAGGTAATTTGGCCATTATAAATTGCCCCTAGTATAGGTAGGTGGTAAGAATATGGGATTAGTGTAGGGTTAGTATAAATGGGTGGTTGATGGTCGGCACAGACTCAGTGGGCCAAAGGGCCTGTTTCAGTCCTGTATCTCTAAATAAATATATAAGATCTGGTGCGACTAGATACAGCTTGTGTTCACAAACAGTTGTTCATTTGTTAATTGCGTATCAAATGTTTGATCGATTATATGCAGGTGGAGGGTGTTAATTGGGGAGTTAAATGAGCACTTATAAGCATACACTTATTGAGGAGGGTTTGAGTGAGGAGTGACATGTTTGTCATCCTTTTACTCTGTGCAATAAATGTGAAACTGAATCAAGATAGGTTCCAGCATTGTCCTTCCATAACTAGCTTTCTGGAGTTTAACAACTGTGTCCATTTGTTTTTAATTTATTTATAGGATGTGGCTCTCACTGAAAGCCAGTATGCATTGCCCATCTCTAATTGCCCTTGAGAAGGTGGTGGTGAGTCATCTTGAGTCACTGCAGTCCATGTGGTGAAGGCACACCCACAGTCCTAACAATTTTGATGATACAGCTGAGTGGCTTGCTAGGTCATTAAGTGACAATCATAAGTGTTAGCTGTGGCTTAGTTGGCAGCCTTTGAGTCAGAAGGTTGTAGGTTCAACTCCCACTCCAGGAGTTAAGTACAAAAATCCAGGCTGACACTCCAGTGCAGTAGTGAGGAAGTGCTGCACTGTCAGAGGTGTTGTCTTTCAGATGAGACACTAAACTGAGGCACCATATGCCCTTTCAGGTGGATGTAACAGATTCGTTGGCACTATTTTGAAGAAGAGCAGAGGAGTTATTCCCTTGGAATCTTGGCTATTTTGATTTGGTCAGGCACTGTGCAAAAGAACCAAACAGTTTTCCACTGTTTCACCATCCACTGACAGCACCGGGATCCCACAAACAGAAACCAGGTGAAGCGTACAGCTTCCTCTGGATGTTGACCTCTTCCCCAACAATGTGACTAAAAATAAACAGCCTCAGAGAAGCAATCCCGCCAACTCCACTTCCTGACTCCGGCTGAAGTGAAATTTCCATAAATCACCGGCAAGATTATCTTTGTATGGAATTGCCGGTTTGTGATGAATTATGGACAATGCTGTGGGCATGTGACCACTGGGAACAGAATTGAAACTGACCCAAAGCTCATTTTGTCAGCCCCTTACAGTGACAGGATCGTTCAATCCATCACTCTGGACTGCATTCAATTGCCTTACCAGAGGTAAAAGAATACTGAGTGATCGCAGCATGCTACTCAAAGAATATATATTTATATATGAACCATATCTCAAGTGGTATTACAACACTGTTTCACACTTGTTAATTAGCTTAGTACTGCGGAGCCTGTTTAAATGGCTGCTTGCCAGAAAAGCTCGTTCAATTATATGAGCTTTCTCCTAAATGTTGCTCTCATATTTCTTCCCATTTTCCAGTTGATTTTACTGTGTTTGCAGTTTTAAAGCCTTGCAGTGGTTTACAACATCGAGGTGTTCCCATGGATGGGACATTTCAGCAGCCTGCCTTCATCCTGCCCTCAATTATCTGGTTTCCCACAGGCCGTGTTCCCTTGCGATCACCAAGTTGACCTATGTGTGTCCCATTTCCCCCCTCAAACCAGTTTGAGACCAATGCTATATACAGGTTCTGCTGTCATTTATTCATCCCATCCGGCTTGCACAGACCAAAATATGGAAAGAAATAACTTGTATTGGTACAGATAAGGTAGATAAGTCCCCAGGGCCTGATGGGATCTACCCCAGAATACTGAGGGAGGTAAGGGAAGAAATTGCTGAGGCCTTGACAGAAACCTTTGTATCCTCATTGGCTACAGGTGAGGTCCCAGAGGACTGGAGAATAGCCAATGTTGTTCCTTTGTTTAAGAAGGGTGGTCAGGATAATCCAGGAAATTATAGGCCAGTGAGCCTTACGTCAGTGTTAGGGAAATTATTAGAGAGGATTCTTCGGGACAGGATTTACTCCCATTTGGAAACAAACAAACTTATTAGCGAGAGGCAGCATGGTTTTGCAAAGGGGAGGCCGTGTCTCACTAATTTGATTGAATTTTTGGAGGAAGTGACGAAATGATTGATGAAGGAAGGGCAGTGGATGTTATCTATATGGACTTCAGTAAAGCCTTTGACAAGGTCCCGCATGGCAGACTGGTGCAAAAGGTGAAGTCACACGGGATCAGAGGTGAGATGGCAAGATGGATACAGAACTGGCTCAGTCATAGAAGACAGAGGGTAACAGTGGAAGGGTGCTTTTCTGAATGGAGGGATGTGACTAGTGGTGTTCCGCAGGGATCAGTGCTGGGACCTTTGCTGTTTGTAGTATATATAAATGATTTGGAGGAAAATGTAGCTGGTCTGATTAGTAAGTTTGCGGACGACACAAAGGTTGGTGGAGTTGCGGACAGTGATGAGGATTGTCAGAGGATACAGCAGGATATAGATCGGTTGGAGACTTGGGTGGAGAAATGGCAGATGGAGTTTAATCCAGACAAATGTGAGGTAATGCATTTTGGAAGGTCTAATGCAGGTGGGGAGTATACAGTAAATGGCAGAACCCTTAGGAGTATTGACAGGCAGAGAGATCTGGGCGTACAGGTCCACAGGTCACTGAAAGTGGCAACGCAGGTGAATAAGGTAGTCAAGAAGGCATACGGCATGCTTGCCTTCATCGGTCGGGGCATAGAGTATAAAAATTGGCAAGTCATGCTGCAGCTGTACAGAACCTTAGTTAGGCCACACTTAGAATATTGCGTGCAATTCTGGTCGCCACACTACCAGAAGGACGTGGAGGCTTTGGAGAGGGTACAGAAGAGGTTTACCAGGATGTTGCCTGGTCTGGAGGGCATTAGCTATGAGGAGAGGCTGGATAAACTCGGATTGTTTTCACTGGAACGACGGAGGTGGAGGGGCGACATGATAGAGGTTTACAAAGTTATAAGCGGCATGGACAGAGTGGATAGTCAGAAGCTTTTTCCCAGGGTGGAAGAGTCAGTTACTGGGGGACATAGGTTTAAGGTGAGAGGGGCAAAGTTTAGAGGGGATGTGCGAGGCAAGTTCTTTACACAGAGGGTGGTGAGTGCCTGGAACTTGCTGCCGGGGGAGGTGGTGGAAGCAGGTACGATAGCGACGTTTAAGAGGCATCTTGACAAATACATGAATAGAATGGGAATAGAGGGATACGGTCCCCGGAAGTGCAGAAGGTTTTAGTTTAGGCAGGCATCAAGATCGGCACAGGCTTGGAGGGCCGAATGGCCTGTTCCTGTGCTGTACTGTTCTTTGTTCTTTGTTCTTGATCTCACGGCATTCCAAACGTTTTATAGTCAATGAAATATTTTTGAAGTGTCGTCGCTGTTGTAATGTGGGAAATGTGACAGCCAATTTTCACACAGTGAGATCCCACAAACAGCAATGTGATCAGAACTTAAGAAATAGAAGCTGGAGTAGGCCATTTGGCCTTTGAGACTTCTCCACCATTCAACAAGATTACAGCTGATCTTCCAGCTCAATTCCATCTTCCCACATTATCCCCATATCTCTTAATTCCCTTAGTATTCAAAACTCTATTGACTTCTGTCTTGTATATACTCAACAACTGAGCATCCACAGATTCACAACCCTCTGAGTGAAGAAATTTCTCCTTATCCTAGTCCCTTATTCTGAGACCGTGACCCCGTGTTCTAGATTCCCCAGCCGGGGGTAACATTTTCTCAGCATCTACCCTGTCAAGCCCTTTAAGGGTTTTATAATTTTCGATGAGATCACCTCTCATTCTTCTAAACCCCTGGGAATATAGGCCAGGTCCACTCAATCTCTCTTCATAGGACAATCCCCTCATCCCAGGAACCAGTCTAGTGAACCGCTGTTGCACTCTCTCTCGGGCATGGTTGTCCAACATACGGCCCATGGGCCAGAACCCGGCCCACGGTAGGTTTCCATCCAGCCCACCAATCTGCCCATGGCTCGGCTCATATTGATGACTTTCCTGTACAGGAGAGGGTAGGCGAGACCTGCATCTGATGGGCTGGGTCTGTTATTGGTCACTCTCTGTGACTGACAGGGGAGGCCGGGCAGGGTTAGCGCTGATTGATGGAATGCGGCACAGGTTTCCTCGGATCAGCCGCCCCTGTTGCTTTCGCACAGTTTAGTAAATGTCCTGTATCCTGCATACAGAGCAGGTTCCCACCTCCACTCCAACTTAAATAAAACAGGCATGGTATTGTGGGAGTGGCTGCTGAGGGGAACAAGTAGCTGGGAGCACGGAGCGAGGGAGACACAGATAGACAGATGGGGGAGGGAGATCGAGAGAAGGGGGAGGAGGGGAGAGAGAAAGCGGAGGGAGGGAGGGGGGCAGGAGGGAGCAAGAGAGAGAGGGGGGGGAGGGAGGGAGAGAAAGAGAGGGGGAGGGAGGGAGATAAGGGGGAGGGAGAGAGAGAAAGGGAGGAGGGAGAGAAAGGAGGAGGGAGAGAGGGAGAGAGGGGGAGGGAGAGAGGAGAGAGAGAGAAAGAGGGGGAGGGAGAGAGAGAGGGGTGTGAGAGGGGGGTGGGGAGAGAGAGGGAGGGAGGTGGAGGGGGCAGAGAGGGAGAGAGAGGGCAGGGGAGGGAGGATAGGGAAAGGTAGACAGGGGAGAGGGAGGGGGGGAAAGAGAGGCAGAGAGCCAGAGAGAGAGTGCGGGGAGAGGGGGGAGAGAGATCAAGGTCTGTCCTCACTGATGGACATCTATCCAGAATACTCTGCATTGTTACAACAAGCGTGTAGTGAAGATTGACTGCTTATGCAAGCAAAAACAATGCCAGGTATCTCAATAACTCAATGTTCAATATAGTGACAAGAAAGTAAATTAATAAATGAGTCTTCTCATTTAAAGCTTCTTCACAAGAATGCACATTTGGTGTTGTTTTGATTAATAGTAAGATCAATTTTTAATGCCGAGATCTTTCCGGAATTTGCTCAGTGGTCCCCCCATGCAGGACAAAAATTATTATATCGCCCCCCCACCCCACACAAAAAGTTTGGACAGCCCTGCTCTAGGGCAAGTACGTCCCTCCATAGACAAGGAAACCAAACTGTACATAATGGGTTGAATTTAATGCGGGCGGTGGTGGCCCCAACAGCAGGTTGAAAGCTGGAGGCAGCCCCACCTCGGCCATTTCCGGGAGCTGCAACCCGATTCTGTGCCCATCACCAATTAACTGCCTGGTGTCGGGGCTCCTGTCCCTTTAAGGGTAGAAATCCCACCTCCAAGAGTGCTGGCCAATAGGACGTCCGGCAGCTCTTCAGTGCCAGCACGTCACCAGGAGCAGTGACCTCTGCTGGGACTGCACCCAGCCTGGAGTAGCATCATGGACACTGCCCTGGAACCCAGGTGAGAGGGGTTGGAGTCACCGGGTCCTGGCGAGGTGGTGGGGGGCGGGGGGAAGTCATTAGTGAGGATAAAGGGATGGGGAGGGTGTTTCCACGAAGGCAGCACTTGCTGCCGGCTGTGCCGTCTGTGGGCCACAGTGTGCCCAATCAGGTGGCCCCCCACTCCTGGAAATCACAGAGAGGCCACCAACCTTTACTGGGTGATCTCCCCACGTGGCAGAGGCCGCTCAGCTGCTGATAGAATGCCAGCTGTGCTGGGAAGAGGCCCTTAAATGGCTGCTTTAGCACTTCAATTGGCCCCTGGGCGGGAAGGCGGTCCTTGACCTTCCCTGTCACTGATAGAATCGCAAGGCATCGGGAAGGGGACAAGCACTCCACCCCCAGCTTTCCCTCACTATTTTATGACCCCTGTCAGCCTTGCGACAGGTTTAGATAGAGGATTTGGATCGGCGTAGGCTTGGAGGGCAGAAGGGCCTGTTCCTGTGCTGTAATTTTCTTTGTTCTTTGTTCTTTGTTCTTTGCAACCCACTCCCATGGGGCACATTAAATTCTACCCAGTGTTTCAGGTGTGGCCTCACCAATGCCTTATATAATTGTAATAGGACTTCTTTTATGCTCCAATCTCTTTGTAATGAAAGCCAACATACCAATCGCCTTCCTCATTGCTTGCTGTAGCTGCATGTTAAATTTCTGTGATTCATGTACCAGGTCCTTCACCAGCTCATGACCAGATAATCTATTAGTGATAAAGGTTGAGGAGTAATTATTGGTCAGGATACCTGGGAGAACTCCCCTGCTCTTCTTTGAAATGGTGCCCTAGGTTCTTTTGCATCCACCTGAGAGGGGAGACGGGCCTCTCAATTTAACACCATATCAGATGGGCAACACCTCTGACAGTGCAGACTCACTCAGTGCAGTACAGGCTGGAGTAGCAGCCGAGATGATGTTCTCAGTCCTGGATAAAGACCTGAAGCTTTCTGACTTAGAGGGGAAAATGGTATCCAATAAGCTGATTTGACACTACTTCTGGTCGCTATATCTAAGGATTCTGAGCGTTACTTTCAACTTTGACATCTGGGCAGTCATATGGTTGAGCATTTAAATTGCACTTTGCACAATATCAGCTCTTCCTAAAGTGATTTTCAGCCAAAAAAAAACTTCTTTTGAAGTGGAATCTCCGTTGTAATGTTCAAAAAAGGCAGCCAATGTGCGCATAGTGAGGTCTCACAAACAGCAATGTGATAATGACCAGATAATCTGTTTTTTCAGTGACGATGGTGGAGCAATAAATATTGACCAGGACACCCGGGCAGAACATCTCTGCTCTTCATCACAACTGAGCGGGTATTAAGAGATCTTGTGGCATTGTCACTTTCCATCAGCGGGGGAATGAACAGTTACCGCTGATACTCCGCTTGTGATTGGGGCAGCCATCCACATGGTTTTGGACCAGATGGTTCAGTTGTAAAGTGCCTTTTCCAGAAATTTCTAAATCATGATTTAGGCATCAAAGGGGTAATGTTCCAACAGGAGCCATGCCCACAGGTAACAGGTTCAACATTTTGAGCAGTGTGTGGAGAAGGGGTGGGCGCTGTACATCTTTTGACTGTGAACAATACCTGATTTACCATGCGCCCCTTCAGCAAGGCAGAAACATCACCTCTCTGGAGTCTGTAAAAATAAAGGTTCTTTTTTTTCCAGAAGGATCATAATGTCACGTGTTCAAGTCCCACTCCATAGATTTGTCCATATCATAATGGTTGACACTCCAGTGCAGTACTGAGAGAGTGCTGAAATATTAAACTGAGGCCCCGTCAACCCTTTCAGCTGGATAGAAAGCCCCTATGGCACTATTTGAAGAAGAGTAGGGGAGTCTGCTCGGTTTCCTGGCCAATATTTATTTCTCAATGAACAGCTAAAAACAGAGAATCTGGTCAGTTATTTCATTGCTGTTTCTGGGATCTTGCTGTGCTCAAATAGGCTGCTGCATTTCTTACATTACAACAGTGCCCGCACTTCTTAAAGTACTTCATTGACTGAAATGCTTCAGGATGCCCTAAGTCAGAAAAGGCCTTATAAAAATGCAAGTCTTTCTTTCTTGCTTCATGATGTGATGGCGTTCGTTTTTATGGTCTTCAATGAACTACCTACGGGAACACAAAAATATCAGTTTGAATCTGTCATCCTCTCTCTCCTGGCCCCTATTTATTGTTTACAAAAGTCTGATCTGGAGACCCTGACTTGTGGACTTGTGTACCCCAACTTCATTCTAGGCATGCTATTCACTTTTATAGAAAGGGGATATTTTGAAATCCAGTGCTTTTTTTTTACTCTTTCTTGTAATGTGAACATCACTGGCAAGGCCAGCAGTTGCTGTTCATCCCTAATTGCCCTTGAGCTGGTGGTGGTGAGCTGCCTTCTTTAACCGCTGCAGTTCTTGGGGTGTAGGTACATCCACAGTGCTGTTAGAAAGGGAGTTCCAGGAGTTTGACCCAGCGACAGTGAAGGCACGGTGATATATTTCCAAGTCAGGATGGTGAGTGACTTGGAGGGGAACTTGCAGGTGGTGGTGTTCCTTTGCATCTGCTGCCCTTGTCCTTCAAGGTGGTAGAGGTCACGGGCTTGGAAGGTGCTGTTGAAGGAGGCTTGGCTAGTTGCTGCACTGCATCTTGCAGTTGTTACACACTGCTGCCACTGTGCGTCAGTGGTGGAGGGAATTAATGTTGAAGGTAGTGGATGGGGCACCAATCAAGTAGGCTGGATTGTCCTGGATGGTGTCAAGTTTCTTGTGTGTTGTTGGAGCTGCACCCATCCAGGCAAGTGAAGAGTATTCCATTACACTCCTGACTCATGCCTTGTAGATAGTGGGACTTTGTAGACTTTGGGGAGTGGGAATTGTACACGCCACAGAATTCCCAGCCTGTAACTACTAGCATTTAGCCACAGTATTTATATGGCAGGTGTAGTTAAGTTTCTGTTGAATGGTCCATAAGATAATCAATATGCCACCTGCTTTTCCTCTTAAAATAGAAACTCACTTCTTATACTGAGAGTGTACCTACTCCACATGGACTACAGCGGTTCAAGAAGGCAGCTCACCACCACCTTCTCAAGGGCAATTAGGGATGGGCAATAAATGCTGACCTAGCCAGCGACACCCACATTCCATGAATGAATTTTTAAAAAAGGTATGCCACTGCCTCAGAAAGCTCCACTTTGTGTTTGCATGAAACTTAAAGGACACAGAGTTATCAGGCTACTGTCTGCAGAAAAGACTCCTGAACTAAACATGAAGTCCAAGATAGGGCCATGATTGGGCCCTCTGGCCATTCAGCTGAGCATCAAATCAGTATCTCAGTCCTCTTTTGAAAATCTCCAACAAGAGAGAATCTAACTATCTCCCCTTGTCATTCAATGGCATTACCATCGCGGAATCCCCCACTATCAACATCCTAGGAGCTACCATTGACCAGAAACTGAACTGGAGTAGCCATATAAATACCATGGCTACAAGAGCAGGTCAGAGGCTAGGAATCCTGCGGCGAGTAACTCACCTCCTGACTCCCCAAAGCCTGTCCACCATCTACAAGGCACAAGTCAGGAGTGTGATGGAATGCTGTCCACTTGCCTGGATGGGTGCAGCTCCAACAACACTCAAGAAGCTCGACACCATCCAGGACAAAGCAGCCCGCTTGATTGGCACCCCATCTGCAAACATGTACTCCCATCACCACCGACGGACAGTGGCAGCAGTGTGTACCATCTACAAAATGCACTGCAGCAATGCACCAAGTCTCCTTAGACAGCACCTTCCAAACTCGCGACCTCTACCAACTAGAAGGACAAGGGCAGCAAATGCATGGGAACACCACCACCTGCAAGTTCCCCTCCAAGTCACACACCATCGTGACGTGGAACTATATCGCTGTTCCTTCACTGTCGCTGGGTCAAAATCCTGGAACTCCCTTCCTAACAGCACTGTGGGTGTACCTACCCCACATGGACTGCAGCGGTTCAAGAAGGTAGCTCACCACCACCTTCTCAAGGGCAATTAGGGATGGGCAATAAATGCTGGCCTGGTCACATCCCATGAATGAATAAAAAAAAACTATGGCTGTAACTCCCTACAACCCTCTGAGATCTCTGTGTGTTCCTCCACTTCTGGCTTCTTGTACATTTCCTGTCTTCTTCACCTCACCATTGGCAGCCGTGCCTTCTGCTGTATGGCCCTAAACTCTGGAATTCCCTCCCTAAAGCTCCCCACCTCTCTCCCCTCCTTTAGGCCCTCCTTAAAATCTAGCTCTTTGACCAAATTTTTGGCCACCTGTCCTATTATCTGCTTCTGTGGTTTACGGTCAAATTTTAGCTGTTGTGAGGCTTTTTTTACGACAGTAAAGATGTTGTAAGCCGCATTGTAGCTGGATGACCTGAAATATATTATAGTAAATCTGCATGAGGAGAACAGTGCAGCAGTTTTGTTATTTTGCTTGTTGCCTCGACAGCAGTGTTCATTGCTGAAATGTTTAGTGTCGCTGTTTTATTAACTCGTGCAATGTTCTTAATAAATTTCTGGTTCAGGCTGCTTGGTTTTTTTATGGTCTCTGCTGTACCAGAGTAGAATCTGCTGACTGTTTGATCAGGCAATATGCATTCAAGAGTAATAAAATAAATTAAGAAAGAAGTTGGGAGCTCTGCAGTGAATAACATGTTGAGCTGTGTAAACACTGGAGTGGTGTTTGATCATAGCTAATGTGATTTCATTCTTTTTCTCTTCCACGTTTCCTTCCCTTCTGACTCATGCTGGCTTACTGTTTTTTGGGAATCTGCACACTGATCGGCACTTGATCCTTGAGGTCTGCGAACTTTGTATCATTGTTTAAAAAGGGTGCAACGGATAGGCCAAATAATTATAGGCTGGTCAGTCTGACCTCGGTGGTGGGTAAATTATTAGTATCTATTCTGAGGGACAGGATAAACTGCCACTTAGATAGGCACGGATTAATTAGAAATAGTCAGCATGAGTTTGTTGAGGGAAGGTCATGTCTTACTGTAATAAAAGCAAAATACTGCAGATGCTGGAAATCTGAAATAAAAACAAGAAATGCTGGAAATACTCAGCAGGTCTGGCAGCATCTGTGGAGAGAGAAACAGAATTAACGTTTCAGGTCAGTGGCCCTTCATCAGAATGAGCAAATGTTAGAAATGTAATAAGTTTTAGAATTAGAACATTACAGCGCAGTACAGGCCCTTCGGCCCTCGATGTTGCGCCGACCTGTGAAACCATCTGACCTAAACTATTCCATTTTCATCCATATGTCTATCCAATGACCACTTAAATGCCCTTAAAGTTGGCGAGTCTACTACTGTTGCAGGCAGGGCGTTCCACGCCTCTACTTCTCTCTGAGTAAAGAAACTACCTCGAACATCTGTCCTTGTCTTCAGATTCTACCATGACTTCCAAAATGTTCTCCAGCCCCATAATCCTCTGAGATATCCGTGCTCCGCTAATTCTGGTCTCAAGCATCCTCGATTTTAATTGATCCATCATTGGTGGCCGCGCTTTCAGCTGTCCAGACCCTAAGCCCTAGAATTCCCTCCTTGATCATCTCTGGCTCTCTACCTCTCTTTGCTCCTTGAAGACTCTCCTTAAACCTACCTCTTTGACCAAGCATTTGGTCACTTGTCCTCGATCTCAGTGTAGCTTATTGTGAAATTTTGTTTTGCAATGCTGTTGTGAAGTGCCCTGGAATGCTTTATTATGTTAAAGGCGCTTTATAAATGCAAGTTGTTGCTGTTGTAAATTGCTTTAATTTTCTCGCAATTTTGTTGTTGCAGCATGTAATTTTCTTTTTTCAAAATATACTTTATTCATAAAAATCTGTAAAAATTCCATTACCAGTTTCAAACAGCATCAAGTCAAAAAATACAAACAGTGCATAGGTGATCAGTTTCCTTCAAAACAATCCTAAATTGTCTCACAACCCTTCCATTTCATTTGTCATGTCATTAACATTTTTACATTTTACAGCAAATAAAATTTTTTTCCGATACAGTTCGAGGGGTTTCCCATGGATCCAGCCCCTCAGTTCAGCTTGGTGGGGGGACCTTACACTGTGGTCTTTCCCCATTGAGCCTTTGCTGCGGCTGCCCCAAGCTTTAGTGCGTCCCTCAGCACGTAGTCCTGGACCTTGGAATGTGCCAGTCTGCAACATTCAGTCGTGGACAACTCTTTGCGCTGGAAGACCAGCAAGTTTCGGGCAGACCAAAGGGCGTCTTTCACCGAATTGATAGTCCTCCAGCAGCAGTTGATGTTTGTCTCAGTGTGCGTCCTTGGGAACAGCCCATAGAGCACAGACTCCTGTGTTACAGAGCTGCTTGGGATGAACCTCGACAAAAACCACTGCATCTCTTTCCACACCTTGCTTTGCAAAGACACATTCCAGGAGGAGGTGGGCAACCGTCTCTTCCCCACCACAGCCACCGCGGGGGCATTGTGCGGAGGGGGCGAGACTTCGGGCGTGCAGGAAGGAACTGACTGGTAGGGCCCTTCTCACCACCAGCCAAGCTATCTCTTGGTGCTTGTTTGAAAGTTCTGGTGATGAGGCATTCCGCCAAATGACTTTGGCGGTCTGCTCGAGGAACCATCCGACAGGATCCCCCGTCTCCTTTTCCTGTAGGGCCTTGAGGACATTCCGTGCAGACCACTGCCTGATGGATCGGTGGTCAAAGGTGTTTTCCCGCAGAAACTGCTCCACGAAGGATAGGTGGTACGGCACGGTCCAACTGCATGGAGCGTTCCGCGGCAATGTGACCAGGCCCATCCTTCACAACACCGGGGACAGATAGAACCTCAGCACGTAGTGACACCTGGAGTTTGCGTACTGGAGGTCTACACACAGCTTGATGCAGCCGCACACGAAGGTGGTCATCAGGATGAGGGCCACGTTGGGTATGTTTTTCCCGCCCTTATCCAGAGGTTTGAACATCGTGTCCCTCCGGACCGGGTCCATTTTAGATCCCCAGATGAAGCGGAAAATGGCTCGGGTGACCGCCACAGCGCAGGAGTGGGGTATGGGCCAGACCTGCGCCACGTACAGCAACAACGTGAGCGCCTCGCACCTGATGACCAGGTTGTTACCCACAATGGAGAGAGATCGCTGCCCCCACATGCTCAACTTTTGTTGTACCTTAGCTACTCGCTCATCCCAGGTTTTGGTGCACGCCCCGGCCCTTCCGAACCATATCCCCAGCACCTTCAGGTAGTCTGACCTGACGGTGAAGGAGACAAAGGATCAGTCAGCCCAGTTCCCAAAGAACACGGCCTCGCTCTTGCTGTGGTTAACTTTGGCTCCCGAGGCCAGTTCGAACTGGTCGCAGATGCTCATCAGTCTACGCACAGACAGCGGAAAGAAAATAAAGCGGGGGTGGAGCAAGAGATAACAAAGGGCAAGGTGTTGATAGGACAGAGGGTCACAGAGAATAACTGACCAGAAGGTCATGGAGTAAAGGCAAACAGTATGTTAATGGTGTGCTGAAAGACAAAGCGTTAGTGCAGAGAGGGTATTAATTGACAGAAAAATGAACAGCCCTGGCCCAAAGTACAAACATGAAAAAAAAGTGGGAAAGCACATGGTAAAAAAAAAATGAATGATGAAGCAAACTAAAATAAAATAAACAAATAAAAAATAATAAATAATAAAAAAGAATGTCTTACTAACTTGCTTGAGCTTTTAAGGGAGTAACAAGGAGGATTAATGAGGGTAGTACAGTGGATCTGGTCTATATGGATTTTAGTAAGGCATGGCAGACTGGTCAGTAAAGTGAAAGCCCATGGGATACAGGGGAATGTAGCAGGTTAGATCCAAAATTGGCTCAGTGACAGGAAACAAAGGGTAGTAGTCGATGGATATTTTTGCGAATGGAAAGCAGTTTCCAGTGGCATTCCGCAGGGCTCAGTGTTGGCACCCTTGCTGTTTGTGGTATATATTAATACTTTGGACTAAAATGTGGGAGCTATGATTGGGAAATTTGCTGATGACACAAGAATTGGCCGTGTTGTTGATGGTGAGGAGGATAGCTGTAGACTCCAGAAAGATATCAATGGTTTGGTTGAGTGGGTGGAAACATGGCAAATGGAATTCAATCCAGAGAAGTGTGAGGTAATGCAGTTGGGGAGGGCAAACAAAGCAAGGGAATACACAATAAACAGGAGGATATTTGGAAGGGGAGAAGAAGTGAGAAACCTTGGAGTGCATGTCCACACGTCCCTGAAGGTGGCAGGACAGGTAGATAGAGTGGTGAAGAAGGCATATGGAATGCTTTCCTTTATTGGCTGAGGTATCGAATACAAAAGCAGGGATGTAATGCTGGAACCGTATAAAATGATGGTTAGACCACAGCTGGAGTGCTGCGGACAGTTTTGGTCACCACATTACAGGAAGGACATAATTGCTCTGGAGAGAGTACCTTCCGGGAGAGCAGTGGAGAGCAGTCCAGGCGCGCCAGTGTTCGCAAACAAAGTGAACAGTGACGTCACTGGAAAGCTGCAAGGTAATTGGTTGGTGAGTAGCTGCTGTTCGTGATTAACTCTAAATAGTTGAGTTAGTACATCAGTGTTAGGGTGTGTGTGTAAATAACTTAATAATAAGGAACAAATGCGTAGTTTTTTTTGAGTAAGGTTTATTTTAACTAGTGAACTGTATTGATTTTTAGTAGGATTTATCAGTAGCTTCAAAAGTAAAGGTAAGAACTTTAGATTGTAGTAGGTAGTGTTTGGGGTAGAACAGGCCTCTAGCATAATTAATATTTTTTAATTAAAGGGAGTAACTAAGTAATCTAAAATTAAGTCATGGCAGGAGAGCTCGCACCCTTGATACGCTCCTGTGCTATGTGGGAAATCAGGGATGCTTCCAGTGTCCCTGACGGCCATGTGTCCAGGAAGTGTATCCATCTGCAGCTACTGACTACCCACATTATGGAGCTAGTGCTGCAGGTGGATTCACTGTGGAGCAAAGGGAATGGGTGACCACCAGGCAGAGTAGAGGAAGGCAGGTAGTGCAGGAGTCCCCTGTGGCCATCCCCCTCTCTAACAGATATACCGTTTTGGATACTGTTGGGGGAGATGGCTCAGGGGAAAACAGCAAGAGCCAAGTTCATGGCACCATGTGTGGCTCAGCTGCACAGAAGGGAAGGAAGAAGAGTGGCAGGGCTATAGTGATAGGGGATTCAATCGTAAGGGGAACAGACAGGCGTTTCTGCACCCGCAAAAGAGACTCCAGGATGGTATACCTCCCTGGTGCTCTGGTCAAGAATGTCTGAGTGGCTGGAGGGCATTCTGAGGGGGGAGGGCGAGCAACCAGTTGTCATGGTACATATCGGTACCAACGACATAGGTGAAAAAAGGGATGAGGTCCTACAAGCTGAATATAGGGAGTTAGGACGTAAATTAAAAAGTGGGACCTCAAAGGTAGTAATCTCTGGATTACTACCAGTGCCACATGCTAGCGAGAGCAGAAATAGCAGGATATATCAGATGAATACGTGGCTGGAGAAATGGTGTAGCGGGGAGGGATTCAGATTCCTGGGACATTGTAACCAGTTCTGGAGATTGTGGGACCAGTACAAGCTGGATGGGTTGCATCTGGGCAAGACCGGGACCAATTTCCTCATTGGGGTGTTTGCTCGTGCTGTCGGGGAGGGTTTAAACTAGAATGGCAGGGGGATGGGAATCTGAGCAGCGAGGCAGAGGAGAGGGAAACAAGGATAAAAATGAAAGACAGAAAGGTAAGAAGCAAAAGTGGAAGGCAGAGAAAACAAGGGCAAGAAACAAATGGGGCCATAGTGCAAAATAAAGCTAAGATGACTAAGAATGTTAAAAAGACAAGTCTAAAGGCATTGTGTCTTAATGCACGGAGCATTCACAATAAGGTAGATGAATTAACAGCGCAAATAGATATAAACGGTTATGATATAGTAGCGATTACAGAGACATGGCTGTAGGGTGACCTGCAGGGAATTGAACATCCAGGGCTATTCAATATTTAAAAAGGACAGGCAAAAAGGGAAAGGAGGTGGAGTATTGTTAGAAAAAGAGGAAATCAATGCAATAGTGAGGAAGGATATTGGCTCGGAAAATCATGATGTGGAATCTGTATGGGTGGAGCTAAGAAACACCAAGGAGAAGAAAACATTGGTGGGGGTTGTCTATAGGCCCCCAAACAGTAGTGGAGTTGTCAGGGATGGCATGAAACAGGAAATTAAAGATGCATGCAAAAAGGGTATAACTGTAATCATGGATGACTTTAATCTACATATAGATTGGTCAAACCAAATTAGCAATACTACTGTGAAGGAGAATTTCTGGAATATGTACGTGATGGTTTTTTTGACCAATACGTTGAGGAACCAACTAGAGAACAGGCCATCCTAGACTGGGTACTGTGCAATGAAAAAGGATTAATTAACAATCTTGTTGTGCGAGGTCCCTTGGGGAGGAGCGACCATAACATGATAGAATTCTTCATTAAGATGGAGAGTGAAGTAGTTGAATCCTAAACCATGGTCCTGAATCTAAATAAAGGAAACTACAAAGGTATGAGGTGCGAGTTGGCTATGGTAAATTAGGGAACTTTACTAAAAGTGTAGACGGTGGATAATATTTAAAGAATGTGTGTATGAATTACAACAATTATTCATTCCTGTCTGGCACAAAAATAAAACCAGAAAGGTGGCTCAACTGTGGCTTACAAAAGAAATTAGGGATAGTATTAGATCCAAAGAGGAGGCATGTAGAATTGCCAGCAAAAGCAGCAAGTCTGAGGATTGGGAGCAGTTTAGAATTCAGCAAAGGAGGACAAAGAGGTTGATTAAGCGGGGGAAATACAGTATGAGAGTAAACTTGTGGGGAACACAAAAGCTGACTGTAAAAGCTTCGATAAGTATGTGAAGAGAAAAAGATTAGTGAAGACAAATGTAGGTCCCTTACAGTCAGAAATGGGGGAAATTATGATGGGGAACAAAGAAGTAACAGAACAATTAAACACATACTTTGGTTCTGTCTTCACAAAGGAGGACACAAATAACTTCCCAGAAATGTTAGTGAACCAAGGGTCTAATGAGAGGGAGGAACTGAAGGAAATCGTATTAGTTAAAAAAAAATAGTGCTAGGGAAATTATTGGGGTTAAAGGCTGACAAATCCCCAGGGCCTGATAATCTACATCCCAGAGTACTAAAGGAAGTGGCCCTGGAAATAGTGGATGCATTGGTGGTCATCTTCCAAAATTCTATACACTCTGGAGCAGTTCCTACAGATTGGAGGGTGGCAAATGTAACCCCACTATTTAAAAAAGGAGGGAGAGAAAACAGAGAATTACAGATCAGTTAGCCTTACATTAGTAGTGGGGAAAATGCTAGAGTCTATTATAAAGGATGTTATAGTAGAACACCGAGACAGCATAAACAGAACTGGACAAAGTCAGCATGGGTTTATGAAAGGGAAATCATGCTTAACAAATCTACTGGAGTTTTTTGAGGATGTAACTAGTAGAATAGATAAGGGAGAACCAGTGGATGTGGTGTATTTGGATTTTGAGAAAGCTTTTGATAAGGGCCCACAAAAGAGGTTAATGTGCAAAATTAAAGCACATGGGATTGGGGATAATATACTGGTATGAATTGAGAATTGGTTGCCAGACAGGAAACCGAGTGCAGGAATAAACGAGTCTTTTTCCTGGTGGCAGGCAGTGACTAGTGGGGTACCGCAGGGATCAGTGCTTGGGCCCCAGCTAGTCACAATATATATTGACTTGGGTGAGGAAGCTAAATGTAACATTTCCAAGTTTGCAGATGACACAAAGCTGGGGGGGAATGTGAGCTGTGAGGAGGATGCAAAGAGGCTCCAATGTGATTTGGACACGTTAGGTGAGTGGGCATATGCATGGCAGCTGCAGTATAACGTGGATAAATGTGAGGTTATCCACTTTGTAAAAATAGAAGGGCAGATTATTATCTGAATGGTGATAGATTGGTAAAGGGGGAGGTGTAATGAGACCTGGGTGTCCTTGTACAGCAGTCGCTGAAAGTAAGCATTCAGGTGCAGCAGGCAGTTAGGAAGGCGAATGGTATGTTGGCCTTCATCACAAGAGGATTTGAGTACATGAGCAAGGATGTCTTACTGCAGTTATATAGAGCCTTGGTGAGACCACATCTGGAGTATAATGTGTAGTTTTGGTCCCCTTATCTGAGGAAGGATGTTCTTGCTATGGAGGGAGTGCAAAGAAGATTTACTAGCCTGATTCCTGGGATGGTAGGATTGACGTATGAGGAGAGATTGTGTTGAATCGGCCTATATTCACTAGAGTTTAGAAGAATCAGAGGGGATCTCATAGAAACCTATAAAATTCTAACAGGACTAGACAGACTAGATGCAGGGAGGATGTTCCTGATGGTTGGGGAGTCCAGAACCAGGGGTCACAGTCTCAGGATACGGGGTATGCCATTTAGAAACAAGATGAGGAGTGATTTCTTCACTCAGAGGGTGGTGAACCTGTGGAATTCTCTACCGCAGAAGGCAGTGGAAGCCAAGTCACTAAATATATTCAAGAAGGAGATAGATATATTTCTTAATGCCAAAGGGATCAAGGGATATGGGGCGAATGTAGGAACAGGGTACTGAATTGGATGATCAACCATAATTTGTTTTGAATGGTGGAGCAGGCCCGAAGGGCCGAATGGCCTACTTCTGCTCCTATTTTCTATGTTTCTAGTGCAGAGGAGATTTACAAGAATGTTGCCAGGGCGCGAAAGTGCAGCTTTGAGGAAAGATTAGATCGGCTAGGGTTGTTTTCCTTAGAAAAGAGGAGGCTGAGGGGTGACTTAATAGAGGTGTACAAAATTATGAGGGGCCTAGATAGAGTAGACAGGTAGGTCCAGTTTCCCCAAGCGGAGAGGTCAATTACCAGGGGGCACAGATTTAAGGCGATTGGTAGAAGGATTAGAGGGGACATGAGGAAAATCTTTTTCACCCAGAGGGTGGTGGGTGTCTGGAATTCACTACCAAGAATAGTGGTGGAGGCAGAAACCCTCAACTTATTTAAAAGGTACCTGGACATGCACCTGAAGTGCTGTAACCTGCAAGGCTACGGACCAGGGTGCTGGAAGGTGGGATTAGATTGGGCAGCTAGATCTTTCGGCCAGTGCAGACATGATGGGCTGATGGCCTCCTTCTGTGCCGTAATTTTTCTCTGGTTCTATCCCAAGCAGTCATGTAAGAACATGCATTTGTGTAGCACCTTTCAAATCTTCAGTATTTACAAATAAGCTTCACAGCTGATTAATTGGTATCAACCTTGATTTAGCTGGTAGCACTCTCTTCCCTGATTCAGAGTAGTTGTGGGTTCAGGGCACACTCTGGAGACTTGAGCTGATAATCTAGGCTAGCATTCTAACGCAGGACTGAGGGAGTGCTGCTCTGTCACATGCATTGTCATTTTTTTTTATTCGTTCATTGAATGTGGGTGTTACTGGCAAGGCCAGCATTTGTTGCCCATCCCTAATTTCCCTTGACAATTGAGTGGCTTGCTAGGCCATTTCAGAGGACAGTTAAGAGTCAACCACGCTGCTGTGGATCTGGAATCACATGTTGGCCAGACCAGGTAAGGACGGCAGATTTCCTTCCCTCAAGGTCATTAGTGATTCAGATGGGTTTTTGCAACAATCATGACACCATTACTGAGACCAGCTTTCAAGTCCAGATTTTTATTAATGAATTGAATTTAAATTCCACCAGCTGCCATGGTGGGATTTCGATCCTTGTCCCCAGGGCATTAGCCTGGGCATCTGGATTATTAGTGACGTTACCACTACGCCACCTCTTGGGATGAAATGTTAAACCGAGGCATTGTCTGCTCTGGCAGAGTATATCCTGGTTATTTATTACTTTGCTGATAATGGGATCTTGCTGTGTGCAAATTAGCTGTCACATTCTCTACATCACAATCATCCCTACACTTCAAAAGTTCTTTCTTGTTTCCCCAAGAAAGTAATAAGATGAGTGACCAGTTAATCTATCAGATATTGGGTGTGGGATGAATGTTGAGTCAGGTCACTGCTCGCCAAAATAGTCAAAAATAGAATCGTATAGAGCACAGAAACAGGCCATTTGGACAAACCAAATGTTTATACTGGACTCGCACCTCCTCCCATCCTTCTTCATCTCACTCTACCACCAGAACCCTCTATTTCCTTCTCTCTCATGTGCTTATCTGGCTTCCCCTGAAAATGTACTGCACTATTTGCCTCCACTACTTCATGTAATAGCAAGTTCCACAGTCTCACCACTCTCGCAGTCGAGACATTTCTTCTGAATTCATCTACCTTCACTTCAGTAGCATCAAGTTAACATCTCAGCCAATCTGACAATGCAGTATGACAATGAAAAGTCCATTTATGTGCTTAAATGTTGGAGTGTAGTTTGATCCCGGATCCTTTGTATTCACAGATAAGATTGCTACAAGTCAGCCTAGATGACCCAGAAGGGAGGAGGGGAGAGGGTCATAAAATCATATAATGATTACAGCACAGAAGGAGGCCATTCAGCCTGTCTTGTCCATGCTGGCTCTCTGCAAGGCCAACTCATCTGGTCCCACTCCACCAGACTTTCCCTTTAGGCCTGCAGTTTTTTTTTTCTCTTCAGATAATTATCCAATTCCCTTTTGAAAGCTACAATTGAATCTGCCTCTACCACACCCTCAAGCCGTGCATTTCAGAGCCTAATCACTCACTGCGTAAAAAAGATTTTCCTCACTTCGTCTTTGGTTCTTTTGCCAATCACCTTAAATTGGTGTTCTCTGGTTGTCAATCCTTCTGCCAAAGGGAACAGTTTTTCCTGAACCACTCTGTCCAGACCCCTCATGATTTTGAACACTTTGATCAAATCTCCTCTAAACCTTAAGAAGGCTTAAATTTCAAATAATACTTATAAAACTTAGCACCACCTGGACAAAATGACCAAGAAAATTAACCTTGGAGGAGCAGTAGCACGAGCTAGCATCAAGTAAGTACAATACCAAGTATGCAGTCAAATGTAACAACCAATGTGACACTTAGATGTGACAACAAAATGTGACACCGAGGCATGGCAAAATCATAAGAACATAAGAATAGAAGCAGGAGTAGGCCATTCGGCCACTTGAGCCTGCTCCACCATTCAATATTCTGATTCTGGCCTCAAATTCACTTTCCTGCCTGCCCCCCATAACCCTTAACTCCATTGTAGATCACAACTCTGTCTAACTCAGCCTTGAGTATATTCAATGACCCAGCCTCCACTGCTCTCTGTGGAAGAGAATTCCAACCATTCACAATCCTCTAAGAGAAGAAATCCTCCTCATCTTAGTCTTAAAAGATTAAAAAACTGTGTCCTCTAGTTTTAGATTCTCCCATGAGGGGAAACATCCTCTCAGCATCTACCCTGTCAAGCCCCCACATAATCTTATATGTTTCAATAAGATCACCTCTCATTCTTCTAAACTCCAATAGGCCCAACCTGCTCAACCTTTCCTCATAAGACAACCCCTTCGTCCCAAGAATCAATTGAGTGAACCTTCTCTAAACTGCCTCCAGTCCGAATATATCCCTCCTTAAATAAGGAGACCAAATGTACACAGTACTCTAGGTGTGGTCTCACCAATGCCCTGAAAGCTTTTAGCAAGACTTCCCAAATTTTTATACTCCATCACCTTTGCAATAAATGCCAACATTCCATTTCTCTTCCCAATTACTTTCTGTACCTGCATGCTAACTTTTTGTGATTCATGCACAAGGACACCCAGATTCCTTTATACCGCAGCATTTTGCAGTCTCTCCCCAGGTAAATAATATTTTGCTTTTCTATTCATCTCACCAAAGTGGACAACCTGACATTTTCCCACATTATATTCCATCTGCCAATTTTTTGTCCATTCAATTAACCTGTCTATATCTGGAATATTGCTGAAAATAGAAACATGTTGTTGAAGCTTTTTGTCTTGCACTCATCAGGACAATCCGAAAGAATACCAATGTAAGAGATGTAAGGAAAATGAACAACTTTGTACTATATGAGAAGAGAGTGCTGATTGGTTGGCAAGTGAACTCTGATTGGTAGAGGCATTGCCATGGAGAATGCACCAGTTTATGGTGACTGACAGTTAACTGACAAGCTTTGTTTGAAATTTAAACCAGACAGCTTGACTCTGGTCAAGGCATTGCTCTGACGAATGAACCAGTGAACGGCTGTCACTGACCTGAAGCATTAACTCTCTTCTCTCTCCACAGATGCTGCCAGATCTGCTGAGTATTTCCAGCATTTCTTGTTTTTATAACAGCTGTCAGTTATTTTGTTTAGCTAAAACAGACGCAATGTGTGTACATGTTCTTTCAGTCTGCAGAGAATAGGTGTGTTAGTATATGTCACTTCCAGTACATGCAAATATGCCACACTGCGAGCCCTACTGACAATCTTAAATTGGTTGTCAGTGTAATTTTTAGCACACTGAGGATTATTTAGCAAATGCTGTCCAATCACGGAATCACATCTAATGTTGGACACTGTGTTTTGAGTTTTGCAAGCACAGGCTGGCTGGGTACGGCCTGTACATTGCCCGTTGCGAACAGTGGAAGGGACATGTTGTCTGATATGATCTGCCAGTCTTTGGAACATATGGCCTATATACCTAGCATCACACTGGCATTGAAATTCATATATCACATTACTCATTTGTGTGATAGGCAGAACGTCTTTTTGGTTAGACAGCAGCAACCTGTTATTAGCGAATAACACACGTGTTGCTATTGCATAGTAGCAGTGTGAAGCAGCTAGATTTACCTGTTGCTCCAATTTTTGGGATACATTACCTTTCCAGGGTAATTTGAGGTAGTCTGGGCACCTTTCAGGGCCGAAAATGACAACCTTAGGCCCGTTCATAAGTTTGCACAATGTACAGCGAGAAATGATCTAATCAGGGCAGCCATTGTCACACAGGATGTCCTTGATTCGCCCTATTTCAGCATCAAGCTTGCACGGTGAGCAAATGGCTCGGGCCCTATTTACAAGGTTGCCGATAGGCCAATCTTATAGCCTGTGGAACTATAAGAATTCCAACACGTCACGTCATTGGCACCAGCTGGACCTCATCGTCACAAGGCAAGGCTTTATAAACAGTGTCCAAATCACACGCAGCTCCCACAGTGCAGACTACGACACCGACCACTCCCTGGTCTGCAGCAAAGTTAGACTCAAACCAAAGAAGCTACATCACTCCAAGCAGAAGGGCCGCCCGTGCATCAACACTAACAGAATTTCTTATCCACAGCTGTTACATAAGTTTCTAAATTCACTTGAAAAAGCCCTTCAAAACACTCCTGCAGGGGATGCAGAGACGAAGTGGGCCCACATCAGAGATGCCATCTACGACTCAGCAATGACCACCTTTGGCAAACGTGGGAAGCAGAATGCAGACTGGTTTCAATCTCACTTTGAAGAGCTGGATCCTGTCATAGCTGCGAAGCGCACTGCATTGTTGAACGACAAGAAAGCCCCCAGCGAGTTAACATCCGTAGCACTTAAAGCAGCCAGAAGCGCTGCACAAAGAACAGCCATTAACTGTGCAAATGACTACTGGCAACACCTATGCAGTCGTATTCAGCTGGGCTCCGACACCGGAAACATCAGAGGAATGTATGATGGCACCAAGCGAGCTTTTGGGCCAACCATCAAAAAGATCGCCCCCCCTCAAGTCTAAATCAGGGGACACGATCACTGACCAATGCAAGCAAATGGACCGCTGGGTGGAGCACTACCTAGAACTGTACTCCAAGGAAAATGTTGCCACTGATTCCGCCCTCAATGCAGCCCAGTTTCTGCCAGTCATGGATGAGCTGGATGAACAGCCAACAAAATTGGAACTCAGTGATGCCACTGATTCTCTAGCCAGTGGAAAAGCCCCTGGGAAAGACGGCATTACTCCTGAAATAATCAAGAATGACAAGCCTGCTATAATCTCAGCACTCCATGAACTGCTTTGCCTGTGCTGGGATGAGGGAGCAGTATCACAGGACATGTGCGATGCCAATATCATCACCCTCTATAAGAACAAGAGTGACTGCAGTGACTGCAAGAGCTACGATGGAATCTCCCTGCTCAGCATAGTGGGGAAAGTCTTCGCTCGAGTCGTTTTAAACAGATTCCAGAAGTTGGCTGAGCGTGTCTATCCTGAGGCACAGTGTGGCTTTCAAACAGAGAGATCCACCATTAACATGCTGTTCGCCTTTTGCCAGCTCCAGGAGAAATGTTGCGAACAACAGATGCCCCTCTACATTGCCGTCATAGATCTCACCAAAGCCTTTGACCTCGTCAGCAGACGTGGTCTCTTCAGACTACTAGCAAAGATCGGATGTCCACCAAAGCTACTAAGTATCATCACCTCATTCCATGACAATATGAAAGGCACAATTCAGCATAGCGGCACTTCATCAGACCCCTTTCCTATCCTGAGTGGCGTGAAACAGGGCTGTGTTCTTGCACCTACACTGTTTGGGATCTTCTTCTCCCTGCTGCTCTCACATGCGTTCAAGTCTTCAGAAGAAGGAATTTTCCTCCACACAAGATCAGGGGGCAGGTTGTTCAACCTTGCCCGTCTAAAAGCAAAGACCAACGTACGGAAAGTCCTCATCAGGGAACTCCTCTTTGCTGACGATGCTGCATTAACGTCCCACACAGAAGAGTGTCTGCAGAGACTCATCGACAGGATTGCGGCTGCCTGCAACAAATTTGACCTAACCATCAGCCTCAAGAAAATGAACATCATGGGACAGGAGGTCAGAAGTGCTCTATCCATAAATATCGGTGACCACGCTCTGGAAGTGGTTCAAGAGTTCACCTACCAAGGCTCAACTATCACCAGTCGCCTGTCTCTCGATGCAGAAATCAACAAGCGCATGGGAAAGGCTTCCGCTGCTTTGTCCAGACTGGCCAAGAGGGTGTGGGAAAATGGTGCACTGACACGGAACACAAAAGTCTAAGTGATTCAAGCCTGTGTCCTCAGTACCTTGCTCTACGGCAGTGAGGCCTGGATAACGTGTGTCAGCCAAGAGCGACGTCTCAACTCATTACATCTTCTCTGCCTCCGGAGAATCCTTGGCATCAGGTGGCAGGACCGTATCTCCAACGCAGAAGTCCTCGAGGTGACCAACATCCCCAGGGAGGCACAGTGGCGCAGTGGTTAGCACCGCAGCCTCACAGCTCCAGCGACTCGGGTTCAGTTCTGGGTACTGCCTGTGCGGAGTTTGCAAGTTCTCCCTGCGTCTGCGTGGGTTTCCGTCAGGTGCTCCGGTTTCCTCCCACCTCCAAAAGACTTGCAGGCTGATAGGTAAATTGGCCATTGTAAATTGCCCCTAATGTAGGTAAGTGGTAGGAGAATGGTGGGGATGTGGTAGAGAATATGGGATTAATGTAGGATTAGTATAAATGGGTGGTTGTTGGTTGGCACAGACTCGGTGGGCCGAAGGGCCTGTTTCAGTCCTGTATCTCTAAATAAAATAAATAAATAAAAATAAAATATACACCCTACTGAGCCAGCAGCGCTTGAGATGGCTTGGCCCTGTGAGCCACATGGAAGATGGCAGGATACCCAAGGACACATTGTACAGCAAGCTCGTCACTGGTATCAGACCCACCGGCCGTCCATGTCTCTGCTTTAAAGACATCTGCAAACGCGACATGAAGTCCTGTGACATTGATCACAAGTCGTGGGAGTCAGTTACCAGTGATCGCCAGAGCTGGCGGACAGCCATAAAGGCGGGGCTAAAGTGTGGTGAGTCGAAGAGACTTCGCAGTTGGCAGGAAAAAAGACAGAAGCACAAGGGGAGAGCCAACTGTGTAACAGCCCCAACAACCAATTTTATTGGCAGCGCCTGTGGAAGTGTCTGTCACTCTAGAATTGGCCTTTGTAGCCACTCCAGGCACTGCTTCACAAACTACCGACCTCCTCTAGGCACATAGAGTGAATCCCAACACATGTACTGACCAGTGAAGGAAGGTTTGTGGTAGACCGTGGTAGAGAACCCCTGAGCAGATTTCTCAACTAGTACAAGGAAAGGGAGCTTATTTGACTGCTCCATTTCACAGGTGAATTTGAGCGCAGGATGCAGCCCATTAAGACGTGTAAGGAAATTATTGTGTGCAGCTGCGGATTCAAATGTAGCAAACGTATCATCTACATATCCGAAATATGCAAGAGGTAGGAGGTTAGGTGTCATTCCCTCAAAGACACATTTCTCATGGAATCCTAAAAAGATGTTTGTGAGAGCTCGGCCGAGCCATCATCAACAAGGGGAGGCAGTTGCGTAGTGGTAATGTCACTGGACTAGTAATCCAGAGCCCAGGCCAATGCTCTGGGGACATGGGTTCAAATCCAGCTAGTCTAACGATGTCCATGAAACCATTGTCGATTGTTATAAAAATCCATCGAGTTCACTCATGTCCTTTAGGGAAGGAAATCTGCTGTCCTTACCACAGCAGTGTGGTTGACTCAAAGTGCCCTCTGAAACAGCCAAGCAATCCACTCAGTACAAGGGCAATTAGGGATGGGCAATAAATGCTGCCCAACCAGCGATGCCCACATCCAATAAAAAAAATAATTTCCTTACACATCTTAATGGGCTCCATCCTGTGTTCAGATTCACCTTTGAAATGGAAGGGTAATGTATCCCAAAAATTTGAGCAACAGGTAAAGCTAGCTGTTTCATGCTGCTACTATGCAGTAGCAACATATGTGGTGTTCGCCACTAACAGGATACTGCCGTCAAGCCAAAAAGACATTTTGCCGATCACACAAATGAGTAATGAGATATATGAATTTCAATGTCAGTGTGATGCTAAGTATATAGGCCGTATGTCCCAAAGACTGTCTGATTGTATCAAACAACATGTCCCTTCCACTGTTTGCAACGGGCAAATTACAGGCTGTACCCAACCAGCCTGCGCTTGAAAACTCAAAATAGTCTCCAACATTAGATGTGATTCCATGATTGGACAACATTCACTAAATAATCCTCAGTGTGTTAAGAATGACGCTGACAACCAATTTAAGATTGTCAGTAGGGCTCGCAGTGTGGTGCATTTGTGTGTACTGGAAGCTACATATATTAATACACAGGGCCCTGTTCTTTGTAGACAGAAAGAACATGTACAAACATTGCGCCTGTTTCAGCTAAACAAAATAAGTGACAGCCTTCCGCTGTTTTTTCCTCAGGACAATGCCTTGACCAGAGTCAAGGTGCCTTGTTTAAATTTCAAACAAAGCTTGGCAGTTAACTGTCAGTCATCATAAACTGGTGCATTCTCCATGGCAATGCCTCGACCAATCAGGGTTCAGTCTCTTCTCATACAGTATAAAGTTGTTGTTTTCCCTTACATTGATATTCTTATGGATTGTCCTGATGAGTGCAAGATGAAAAGCTTCAACAACATGTCTCTATTTTCAGCAATACTCGAGTTCTGTATGACCAAACAACTATTTATATCTTGAGCAAGTAGCTCTTCAGGTTTAAACACAACCTCCTGCTGTGTTTATTTAAAATCAGATGCTTTCCAGTCAGATTTGTTTACTTGTCAACCCTCTGTAGACCTTCCTTTTAAGAAAAACACCCAAAGTTTAGCTTCTTCAAGATACCAGTATCCATGAAATCCTTCACAGTTTTTAAAATTATCAAGTTTTAACATGGTGCTGAAAGTTTTCCTTTATAATACCCATAAAACACTGCAGGTTCTGCTTTTAGTCGAACACAACCAATTTTCAGCAAAACAGATCTCACCAAGAAACACCCTACCCTGGAAATATCATTAAGGCCATAGACACATTTGTTTAGTTTTCCTTCTGCTGCCTATTTAAGCAGTTTCAAAAACGCTTCTCTCTGAAAGGTATCATCCTGCAGAAATGTGGCTTTTATGTCAATTGATCGACAGTCCCACGAAGGTGGCAAAAAGAGCTAAAAAGACTTTCCAGATTACTTTTCTAGTTGTGGGATAGTCCACTCTAACATCTGTATCACCCAGTCAATGATTTTGTGTTATAAATCCCATCTGCAAGGACTTCTTCAGTACAAATCCATCACCTTCCAAACCCGTGACCTCTACCAACTAGAAGGACAAGGGCAGCAAATGCATGGGAACACCACCACCTGCAAGTTCCCCTCCAAGTCACACACCATCCTGACTTGGAACTATATCACCGTTCCTTCACTGTCGCTGGGTCAAAATCCTGGAACTCCCTTCCTAACAGCCCTGTGGGTGTAGCTACCCCACATGGACTGCAGCGGTTCAAGAAGACAGCTCACCACCACCTTCTCAAGGGCAATTAGGGATGGGCAATAAATGCTGGCCTGGCCAGCGATGCCGACATCCCACGAATGAATAAAAAAAAATGTGACAAGGCTGGCTGTCCCCTATCTGGTACTTCAGAAAAAACACCAAACTCTCTGCAACTCTCTAACTCCTTTCGTTTTGTTTCTCAGTTTATCCTCACGTTTATTGGCAGCCATCAAAACTTCATGATCATGAGGATGTCTGCTTCTAGATCTATTACAAAACTGTTTTTCAGCCTTCATTTGTGTAATCTGTTCAAACTATGGCCTCTACTCGCACTTTTATGTCTTTCGGGACTACTAGTGCGAGAGGTATATCTCTCAGTAGTATTGGAGGCTCTTTCTCCAGTGTGTCATCATTTCCAGATGCAAGAGTCACTTCCAGACCCACTATTAAAACTGGTACTGTGCTTTCTTACTCTCCATTCTTTCACCCCATTCTGCCAGTCCATTGACCTCACTTCTTGGCCATCATCCTGAACATTCAACCAATACTTAAACCTGCCAGTATATTTTCCTGCACATCCCACAATTGTCCCATCCCTCCATTCACTGGAATATACATCACACATGTACCTACTCAGGGCAATTGGCCTTTGGATGAGATAACTCTGTCCTGCACTCGTGATTGCTCACATTACCTCTATACAACCCTTGATCTACTGTATTCTGTTCTTCAGGTCCTTCATCACAAAACATATCAGTATTTGATGTACATGATGCCCTATTTCCTTCTATCAGCTGCTCAGATTCTGAGATTTTGTGATCAACCCCGATTAATCATGAGGAATTGAAGTGATTTATGACATTAACCCCTTATAGGGACTAAACCAAATCAGGAGTATATCCTTATGAATCTCCTTTAATTAAGTTCAAACCAGACAAACTTTTATAGTTTTCCCTCAAAGAATGAAAACTAACAGAGAATATTACCATCTATCAGATAGCCTATTTTTAAAAATAATTATGGCTATGTCATAAATATCCCAGATATTATAAGGGTCTGGGAAACTCTCCAATATGTATCTCTCCATTTAAAGAGACACAGAGAGGGGGTTCTTGTAGTTGTACACAGAATGCTACATGAGACGATTTATTAACTTTTATATGTTAATTAAAGAATTTAACATGCAATACACTTTTAAGTGGATAAGTATACTACAATATCAAAGATAACTAAGAGATGGAAAACATATTTTTATTTCTAAAATAGAATCCAAAAGTTCAACCATGACAATGTTACAGCAAAATATCTTAGAATATCTATCAAAATTCAAAGTAAACTGTTACCTTAAAATCTCCGAGTAACCCTCCTGCTTAACAAGACAAAACACTCTCGGTTAAGGGCAGAATTCTCTTGTCATGCACTCAGCCGTTCTTACCATAGGTTGAGAAGCATCGATAAGGAATTTTAATACCCCTGATTGTTTGATTCAAAACTCTCACATTTATACTGTTTCTATCTATTCACTCATCTTTAGGAATGAAGGTGTTACCTTTCTGGATGTGGTTTTCCCGCTTTCATTATACATTTATGGTAATATCATTAGCTACTTATTCCCAATTAATTATCTGTTGAGAATTCCCTTCTCATGAAGTTGTGAGCTTTTATCTGGTCAGAATGTTTGTAGTGTTTTATAGTAACACTAAGACTTAAGTTTATAAATGTATTTATACTTAACAGATTTTTAATTAAATTTGTGCAGTAACTGTTTTTTTTCTTTTTGGGTTAAATTGGGTTTACGTGGCATCTGTTATTGTTGATAACATTCTATTTTGTGATTGATCATCCGTGATGGTTCTTTGATGTTACCTTGTACCATCTCCTTAGGTTAGTCTGTCTATATCATTAACATTATCAACTAATTAGGATTATAGTTATCAGTACAGACCAGGTATAGCCTGTCTCATTTAACTTAAAAGGCATTTATAGAGTCATAGAGTCGTACAGCATAGAAACAGGCCCTTCGGCCCACCGCATCCATGCCGACCATAATGCCTATCTATACTAATCCCACCTGCCTGCATTAATTCCATATCCCTCTATGCCTTGCTCATTCAAACCTGTCCAGATGCCTCTTAAATGTTGCTATTGTTCCTGCCTCCACCACCTCCTCAGGCAGCTCATTCCAAATACCCACTATTCTTTGTGTGAAAAATTTATCCCTTTGATCCCCTTTAAACCTCCTCCCTCTCACCTTGTATCTATACCCTCTAGTTTTAGTCACCCCTATCATGGGAAGAGTCTCTGGCTATCTACCCTATCTATGCCTCTCATAATTTTATATACCTCTGTCATGTCCCCTCTCAGCCTCCTTCGTTCCAGGGAAAACAGACACAGCCTATCCAACCTCTCTTTATAACTCAAGCTCTCCAAACCAGGCAACATCCTTGTGAATCTTTTCTGCACCCTCTCTAGCTTAATCACATCTTTCCTGTAGTGCGGCGACCAGAACTGCACACAGTACTCCAAATGCGGCCTAACCAACGTTACGTACAACTGTAACATGACATCCCAACTCTTGTACTCAATGCCTCGGCCAATGAAGGCAGGCATGCCACATGCCTTCTTCACCACCCTGTCTCTCTACTTAACAACACTCCCCAGGGCCCCGCCATTCACTGTATATGTCCTGCCCTGGTTTAACTTCCCAAAATGCATCACTTCACACTTATCTGCATTAAATTCCATTTGCCAATCCCTTGCCCACTTTCCCAGTTGATCTATATCCTGTTGTAACCTTAGACAACCTTTTTCACTGTCCACTATACCACCAATTTTGGTGTCATCTGCAAACTTACTAATCATGCCCCTTACATTCACATCCAAGTCATTAATATATATGACAAACAACAGAGGGCCCAGCACCGATCCCTGCAGCACACCACTGGTCACCGGCATCCAATCTGAGAAACAACCCTCCACTGCCACCCTCTGCCTCCTATCACCAAGCCAATTTTGTATCCAATTTGCTAGCTCACCCTGGATCCCATGTGCTCGAACCTTCTGGACCAGCCTACCCTGCGGGACCTTGTCAAAGACCTTGCTAAAGTCCATGTAGACAACGTTCATCGCCCTGCCCTCATCAATTCTCTTGGTCACCTCCTCGAAAAACTCAATCAAATTCATGAGACATGATTTCCCATGCACAAAGCCATGCTGACTATCCCTAATCAGACCAGGCCTTTCCAGATGTATATAAATCCTATCTCTCAGAATCCCTTCCAATAACTTTCCCACCACTGATGTAAGGCTCACCAGCCTGTAGTTCCCTGGCTTATCCCTGCTGCCCTTCTTAAATAAAGGCACAACATTAGCTATCTGGTTTCTGGTGCATATTCCATTGTAACAGGGATGTTCAAGGATTTTTAACTCTACCCTTAAAGGGAATTTCAGTGAGTCTTGAAAACTGACCATTTATTCATTCTTTAATTCTAAAAGGTGTAATGTATTAATTATATCTAAATTCTACCTAATTAAGCCTTGTATACCTGTATTTCATCACAGATTAACCTTACAGTTTGATTTCCATGCTTCATAACTACTGACTTACCATCACAACCCATTACCCTACCAGGGTCTTTCCATTCCATCTGGCCTTCTTTTCCAATACACTAAATCTCCTGAATTAAGTTCTGTCTCAGATGGTTTTATATGATGCCTCAGAGCTCTCCAAATTTTCTCAGACCTCAGCCTTGATGAAAGCCCGTCTCCCTGCATGTAAAGCATTCAAAGTGCAGATAAAAAGGAAATGATTGTGGAACCTTCTAGAGCAGGAGGACTGTTGCACAGCACAGCTGGCAATTTGGGATTTTGGCCATAGACCAATTGATAGGGACTATATCCTCCAACTATATGAAGCAAATTCTTCGCATGAACTGCCTATGCCAGGGCATTTGTCAACTTGCAGTTTGGCTGGTCAGCTAAGATTTTATGCAGCATTTCATCAATCACTGTGATTCCTTTCACAGAGCCCATTGCTGAAAGGACTTTCAGCTTTAGTATTCATGACCATACTGTTCATGTTTTCACACATGTCTCTGAACTTGTCATTGGCAAATTCCCCTCCATTATCCATCAGAAACTTAACGAGTGCCCCAAGTCCAGTCCCTATCCATTTCTTCATGAGTTTATCTAAATCATCCATTTGTCCTCATTATTGTAGAGAAAGTAAATCTGGTTGCCAGAACTATGAAATGTAGAATGAAAACATTTCTGTATTTGTCCCATACATTTAAATCCATGGCAACTACCTTGTTAAAGTCATGTGCCAATGGAAGGACGTCCTCTGATACTTTTTACTGTTTCACACAGTTCACTGATCTATTAACCTCGTATACATTCCATCAATCACACCTGCATCTTTTAGCAGGGTTTTTAATCTTTGACAAGGGTGTGTAAATTGTCTGTGTCACTTTCAGGCAATTTGTTTTTCTCTCTCTGATTATTATCACCTGATGCCATTAATACTTCTCTAACACTGAAACATTAAGTTTTGTTAAGGGGATACAATAATGCCCTGACTGGGTAAACTGCAAATTCACTGACTTTTCAAAAACAATTGCCTTATCATGCTCCATATCAAGTTTCATTTGTGCCTTTTTCATTGAACGTTTACTCAACTGTAAAGGTATCTCACTAGGGACTACATCAGTACTGATAAAGTGGCTTACCTCAGCTATTTTACATGGCATTACAACTCTCTTTAGTGATTTCACTGTGTTGTCATCACCAAACCTAAAACAAGTGGTACTTTTCTACTCCTGAACCTTGCATCGATCATCACTACTGAGTGAATCCAGATAACATTTTAACCAATCTACTCCACACGCTGTCGACGTGCAAGCACTAACACAGCACAGTTGAATGAATCCGCGACTAACATTCATCACAGGACCAAACTCCTTGTGAATAATGCAATTCATTCAAATTCATCATTATCTTCCTCTTCTGACTCAGAATTCTGTCATTTTGAGGACCCCACCTCTCTGTTTTGGGCAGTTCATTGCATAATAATACTTCAAGTCACACCTGAAGTACCTATTAACTGTTCCTTGGGCATTCCTGGGATTCATGCACCTGTTATTGCTGTTCCAATTCAGTCACAGAATCAGAATTGTTACAACACAGGAGGCCATTCAGCCCATCATGTCTGCACCGGTTCTCCGAATGAGCAATTCACTCAGTGCCATTCCCCTGCCTTCTCCCCATAACCCTGCGCATTCCTCCTTTTCAAATAACAGTCTAATTCCCTTTTTGAATGCCACGAATGAACCTGCCTCCACCACACTCTCAGGCAGTGCATTCCAGACCTTAATCACTCGTTGCGTGAAAAAGTTTTTCCTTATGTCGCCTTTTCTTCTTTTATCAATTACTTTAAATCTGTGCCCTCTCAGTCCTGATCCTTTCACGAGTGGGAACAGTTTCTCTCTATCTACTCTGTCCAGACCCCTCATGATTTTGAATACCTCTATCAAATCACCTCTCAGCCTTCTCTTCTCCAAGGAAAACAGTCCCAACTTCTCCAATCTATCTTCATAACTGAAATTCCTCATCCCTGAAACCATTCTCATTAATCTTTTCTGTACTCTCTCCAATGCTTCACATCTTTCCTAAAGCGTGGTGCCCAGAACGGAATGCAATACTCCAGCTGAGGCCGAACTAATGTCTTATACAAGTTCAACATAACCTCCTTGCCCTTGTACTCGATGCCCCTGTAAGATCTGGGGTTTGCTTTAATTTAATTGTAAGACTTAGGTCAATTGCAATTATAGACTAAGTTGGGAGAGTTGATTTGAAAAGGGCCTTCAGTTCAGACTAGCTACAAACCACAATGGGTATGAGTGTGTTTTCACAGGCTTCATAGAATTTATTAAGTTTATCACAATGACTACAAAAACGTGTTACTTAACAAAAGGCAGTGGTAAGCAGTTGCATTCACTGTGGAACACTGGTCCTCGACCTCCGGTTGACTGCGTCGCTAGTCTCTTGATTGAAGTCCGTCTTCTCCTCGATGATGCGTTCCGATGTCTCTCAGTACACTTCTTTTATCTCCCTCTGAGGGATTCTTCATTCCATATTAGGTCATATTCCAACTTAGCCCTTTCAATTGGTCAGGTGTGACCTCACCTTCCATACATGGTCTCCACAAATGGTTTGATAGCGTAAGTAATTGTCACACAATGGGGATTTGTTGATATCCCTATCAACAGCCAGGTACAAATGGTCTCCGAATACCTTTATTTACATTTCCATCCCCATGCGGCCTGCAAGCCTATCAGTTATTGTTACTCTGTGTCTCTCTCTTAATTGAAATGGAGAGCAGCAATCATCCAACATCCTACTTTAACTCAAAAGCCACTTCTGCTATTGTTGCTATAGTAGACAATCTTTCATCATCTTTCCAGTACAGCATAATATACAGTTCACATAATATGATTCCAAGCACAAGATACACAACTTAATCCTAATATAATGCATTGATACACAGACAAAGTTTTATTATTCACCAGCATAACTGTATCATTCACTTAAAAAAAACCACCTTATGTAAACTGCAGGCCATAACCAGCACCGCTTCATTCAAGCAGTACAGTAACAACAGATTAGGTATGGCAGTTATTAACCCTTAGCTCCTACACCCCTATTAATAAAGCTCAGGATACTGTATGCTTTATTAACCACTCTCTCTACCTGTCCTGCCAAATTCAATGACTTATGCACTTATATACCCAGGTCCCTCTGTTCCTGCACCCCCTTTAGAATTGTACTCTTTATTTTATATTGTCTCTCCATGTTCTTCCTACCAAAATGAATCACTTCACATTTCTCCACATTGAACTTCATCTGCCACTTGTCCGCCCATTGCACCAACTTGCCTATGTCCTTTTGAAGTACTACACTATCCCCCTCACATTTCACAATGCTTCCAAGTTTTGTATCATCCATAAATGTTGAAATTGTTCCCTGTGCACCAAGATCGAGGTTATTAATATATATCGGAAAGAGCAAGGGTCCCAACACTGACTCCTGGGGAGATCCACTACAAAATCTGCCTCCAGCCCGAAAAACATCCATTAACCACTAAAATAATAGCAAAATACTGCTGATACTGGAAATTTGAAATGAAGACAGAAAGTGCTAGAAATATCTGTGGAGAGAGAAGCAGAGTTAACATTTCAGCTCTTTCATCAGAACTGGCAAAGTTTAGAAATGCAATAGGGGAGGTGTGGGAGAAGAAGAACTAAAGGGAAAGTGTGTGATTGGGCAGAGGGCAGGAGAGATTAAATGTCAAAGGTGCAATGGAACAAAGGCAAAGGGAGTGGTAATAGTTGTAGTAAAATACAAACCGTTAGTCCAGAGAGTGTTAATGGCAGAATAGGGAACAGCTCTGTCCAAAAGCGAAGCCATGAAAAACAAGTTTAAAACAGGCACATGGCTAAAAAATAAAATAAATAATAAAAAAAGGCAGTCCTGCTCTGAAATTGTTGAACTCAATGTTGAGTCCAGAAGGCTGTAGAGTGTCTAATCGGAAGATGAAATGCTGTTCCTTGAGCTTGCGTTGATGTTCACTGGAACACTGCAGCAGGCCAAGGACAGATATGTGGGCATAAGAGTAGGGTGGTGAATTAAAATTACAAGCAACCATATTTCCAGCACTCTGTTTTTAATCGGTTAACCACTACTCTTTGTTTCCTGTCACACAGCCAATTCTGTATCCACATTACTACTGTCCCTTTTATTCCATGATCTATAACTTTGCTCACAAGTCTGTTAGCATTCCCTGTATCAAATGCCTTTTGGAAATCCACGTACACAACATTAACTGCATTGCCCTCATCAACCGTCGCTGTTACTTCTTCAAAAAAACTCCAGAAAGTTAGGTAAGCATGATTTTCCCTGAACAAATCCATGTTGACTCTCCTTAATTAACCTGTATTTGTCCATATGCCTATTAATTCTATCCTTAATTATTGCCTCTACAAGTTTTCTCACCACCAAAGTTAAACTGACTGCCCTGTACTTGCTGGGCTTTTCTTTACATACATTTTTGAACAAGAGTGTAACATTTGCAATTCCCCAGTCCTCTGGCACTACCCGAGTCTAAAGAAGACTGAAAAATTATGGCCATGCCTCCACAATTTCCACTCTCACTTCCCTCAGTATCTTTGGATGCATCTCATTCGGTCCTGGTGCTTTATCAACTTTAAGTATAAACAGTCTAGCTAATACCTCTCATTATCAATTTTAAATTCTTCTAGTGTATTCATTACCTCCTCTTTCACCCTAGCCTGGGTAGCGTCTTCTTCCTTGGTAAAGACAGATGCAAGTATTTATTTAGCACCTCAGTGATTAAATAGAAACGTAGAAAATAGGAGCAGGAGTAGGCCATTTGGCCCTTCGAGCCTGCTCCGCCATTCATTATGATCATGCCTGATCATCCAACTCAGTAGCCTTTTCCTTCTTTCGCCCCATACCCTTTGATCCCTTTAGACCCAAGAGCTATATCTAACTCCTTTTTGAAAACATACTATGTTTTGGCCTCAACTGCTTTCTGTGGCAGCGAATTCCATAGGCTCACCACTCTCTGGGTGAAGAAATCTCTCCTCGTCTCAGTCCTAAATGGCTTACCCCTTATCCTTAGATTATGACTCCTGGTTCTGGACTCCCCCACCATTGGGAACATCCTTCCTGCATCTAGTCTGTCAAGTCCTGTTAGAATTTTAGAGTTTTCTATGAGATTCCCCCTCACTCTTCTGAACTCCAGCGAATATAATCCTAACCAACTCAATCTCTCCTCATACGTCAGAACTGCCATCCCAGGAATCAGTCTGGTAAACCTTCGCTGCACTCCCTCTATAGCAAGAACATCCTTCCTCAGATAAGGAGACCAAAACTGCACACAATATTCCAGGTGTGGCCTCACCAAGGCCCTGTATAATTGCAGCAAGATATCCCTGCTCCTGTACTCGAATCCTCTTGCTATGAAGGCCAACATACCATTTGCCTTTTTTACCGCCTGTTGCACCTCCATGCTTACCTTCAGCGACTGGTGTACGAGAACACCCAGGTCTCACTGCATATTCCCCTCTCTCAGTTTATAGCCGTTCAGATAATAATCTGCCTTCCTGTTTTTGCTACCAAAGTGGATACCCTCACATTTATCCACATTATACTGCATCTGCCATGCATTAGCTCACTCAGTCAACTTGTCCAAATCACCCTGAAGCCACTTTGCATCCTCCTCACAATTCACCCTCCCACCCAGTTTTGTGTCATCTGCAAATTTGGAGATATTACATTTATTTCCCTCATCTAAATCATTAATGTATATTGTGAATAGCTGGGGTCCTAGCACCGATCCCTGCGGTACCCCACGCCATTCGGAAAAAGACCTATTTATCCCTACCCTTTGTTTCCTGTCTGCCAACCAATTTTCTATCCATCGCAATACACTACCCCCAATCCCATGCGCTTTAATTACACTAATCTCTTATGTGGGACTTTGTCGAAAGCCTTCTGAAAGTCCAAATAAACCAAATCCACTGGCTCCCCCTGATCAACTCTACTGGTTACATCCTCAAAGAACTCTAGTAGATTTGTCAAGCATGATTTCCCTTTCGTAAATCCATGCTGACTCTCTCCGATTCTACCATTGTTCTCGAAATGCTCTGCTATGAAATCATTGATAATGGACTCTAGAATTTTCGCCACTACCAACATCAGGCTGACTGGTCTATAATTCCCTGCTTTCTCTCTACCTCCCTTTTTAAATAGTGGGGTTACATTAGCTACCCTCCAATCTGTAGGAACTGTTCCAGAGTCTTTTGAATCTTGGAAGATGACCACCAATACATCCACTATTTCTAGGGCCACTTCCTTAAGTACTCTGGGATGCAGACCATCAGGCCCTGGGGATTTATCGACCTTCAATCCCATCAATTTCCCCAACACCATTTCTCGACTAATACTGATTTCTTTCAGTTCCTCTCTCTCACGAAGCCCTGTGTTCCCCAACATTTTTGGTATGATATTTGTGTCCTCCTTGGTGAAGACAGAACCAAAGTATGCATTTAGTTGGTCAGCCATTTCTTTATCCCCCATAATAAATTCCCCTGTTTCTGACTGTAAGGGACCTACATTTGTCTTCACCAATCTTTTTCTCTTCACATACCTATAGAAACTTTTACAGTCAGTGTTTATGTTCCCTGCAAGCTTGCTCTCGTACTCTAGTTTCCCCTTCTTAATCAATCCCTTGGTCCTCCTTTGCCCCTGCCTCTATGTGTAAATTCCCTTTTTGGTCCCTATTTGCCTCTATTTCTTCTTTTACCACCTTAGTACTATTTATATGCCTATACAAGACTTTGAACTTCCCGTTTATGTCAACAGCCAGTCTCTTTTCATACTCCCTCTTTGCTTATCTTATTAGCTTTTTCACTTCCCCTTTGAAAACTTCTATATTCAGCCTGATTCTCCATTGTATTATCCACCTGACATCTGTCATAAACATACTTATTCTTCTTCATCTTAATTGCTACCTTTTTTGTCAGGGAGCTCTGGATTTGTTTGCCCTACCTTTCCCCTTCAAGGGATTATACCTTGACTGTGCCCAAACTCTCTCTTCTTTGAAGGTAGCCCATTGCTCAGCTACTGTTTTTCCTGCCAACCTCAGATTCCAATTTATTTGGCTCTGATCCCTTCTTAGTCCAGTTCTGATGAAAGGTCACAGAACTTAAACATTACTTCTGTTTCGCTGTCTACAGATACTGCCAGACCTGTTGAGTATTTCCAGTACTTTCTGTTTTTATGACCCCATTGATGTTGGATTTCCCCCAGTTAATTATTCTTACTGTAGACTTTTCTTTGTCCTTTTCCATAGCCAATCTAAACCTTATGATACAATGATCACTGCCCCCTAAATGTTTTCCTGCTGACACTTGATCCACTTGGCCCACCTCATTCCCAAGAACCAGGTCCAGCAGTGCCTCCCCTCTCGTGGGACTGGAAACATACTGCTGTAGAAAAGTTTCCTGAACTCGTGCCCCTCACTGCCCTTAACACTCTTACTATTATAGTCAATATTATAATAATTAAAGTCTCCCATTATAACTGCTTGGATTCTTGCAAATTTGTTCCTCTGCATTATTTCCACTAGTTGCTGGTCTATAGACTATACCGAGCGATGCAATTGCACTTTCTTTGTTCCTTATAAATTCTATCCTCGACCCCTCAGGGATATCCTCTCTCTCCCCAGCACTGTAATGCTCTCCTTAATCAATATCGCCTCTCTTTCCCTTTTTCTTCTTTTCCTAAACACCTTGTATCCAGGAATATTTAACTCCCAGTGCTGCCCTTCTTTGAGTCAGGTCTCTGTTATCGCCACATCACAGCCTGAATTTTGAAAGCTCGTCGCCGATCTCAACAAAGGCGCGGCGCACACTCAAGTTGTGCGCTTCTGAGCCGCCGCGATATTTCGCGTGGAAGCTCATTTACATAGAGGGGGCGGACCGCCCACCCCCGACGATGTCGAGGGGGCGGGCGCTCTGTCCCCGGCAATGGCGCCAGTGCCACCGCGCAGGCACCACCGCCATTTTTAAAGGACTTCAAGCCCTTACAGGTAATTGTAATTTTTAAAAAGGAAGGAATGGAACATTGACATTTAAAAGTTTAATAAAAGATCGAAGACCCTCTCCCCCGCTTCCTCCCATAACCTAACAATTCATTTATTGCCCTCTCCCCCCTTTTTCCCATCCCGAACTTTCCCCCCAACTTTATTACCTTGCCCTTCTACCCTTTCCCACCATCCTCTCAGCCAATAGCAAGAGTTTTCCCCGCTCTTCCCCCACCCTGAAAACTGGAAACCCTTGTAACAATTGGTTGAAAGAAGCATGTTGTTCTGTGCACCTTCTTGTTCTTTGTACCATGGAATCTTTACTATCTATCTAACCAAGCCAACAGGACCTTGGTTCATCTGACGAACAGCACTTCAATATTGCGTTGAAGTGCCAGCCTAGGTTGGTTGCTCAGGTGCTGGAGTGTGTCTTGAAACCACCACTTTCTGCGAGTTACGGTAAAAATGTTACTGAGTGAATTGAAGTGGCACATTGAATATTGGTAATAAATCGAAGCAACATGAGTTTATGAATCAGTTGCTGGCTTTCAACAAACATCAATAGGACTCTTCACAACGGATCAATAGGTAAAATATGAGCTCCGCGATTCAATTGGGTGGATTTCGACTGATAATAAAATGTCTTCATAATTGAAACACTTCAATAGGGAAGGAGGAAAGAAGTAATACTGTATTTACATAGCGCTTTTCACATCCACGGGATGTCATAAAATGTTTTCACAGACAATAAATTACCTTTTGAAGTGTAGTCACTGATATGATGTAGAAAAATGCAACAGCCAGTTAGCTCACAAGATCCCACAAACATCAAGTGAAATGAATGAGCAATTAACTAATTTTTGTTAGTTTGGATGGACAGCAGCAGTTACTAGGAGATTAAAGCTCGGGGGTGAGAGACAGAATTCCGATAGGTCAGGATTCCTACCCCTCAGCAGTTACCCATGAAAGTGGACTCCAGTGGGGAAAAGTATTTCGTCGATATACACCTATTCACTGCTTTTGTTGGGTGTGGGTGTCATCTGGGCTCGGCATTCCTGGGTTATCCCAGGAATTATTCCCCAGATTATTCCTGATATGCCCAGTGGGGCCTATGCATGTTGAGAGTAGTTTTAGGTTCTTTTCTGAGCCTCCTGAGGGCACAACCTCAGATCATCAACCCCTGAGGGATCACTTACCTCTAGTCTGCTCTTTCTCTGTTGCACAAAGGAGACAGCCCAAACATTTAAATAGCCCTTCTGTGGATTTCTAGCCTATTAGAATCATAGAATGTTTACAGGATAGAAGGAGTTCATTCAGCCCATCATTTCCATACCAGCTCTCAGCTAGATCCTCTCCTGCCCTTTCCCCATATTTTTTCTCTTCAGATAATTATCCAATTTCCTTTGATAGCCATGATTGAATCTGCCTCCATCGCACATTCTCAGGCAGTGCATTCCAGATCCTAACCACTCGAGAACTAGGGGTCACTGTTTAAAAGTAAGAGGTCGCCCATTTAAGACATAGATGATGAGAAATATTTTCTCAGAGGGTCGTGAGTCTTCGGAACTCTCTTCCTCAAAAGGTGGTGGAAGCAGAGTCTTTGACCATTTTTAAGGCAAAGGTAAATAGATTCTTGATAAACAAGAGAGTGAAAGATTATCAGGGATAGGCGGGAATGTGGAGTAATCAGTTCAGCCAGTAACTTATTGAATGGCGGAGCAGGCTCAAAGGGCCAAGTGGCCTACTCCTGCTCCAAATTCATATGTTCATATGGGTTTTATAAAGGTTCATCATAACTTCCTTGTCTTTTGTATTCAATGCCTCTTTTCATAAAGTCCAGAAACTTATATGCTTTGTTAACCACTTTCTCAACCTTCAATGATTTGTGCACATACGCGCCCCAGATCTCTCTGTTCCTGCACACACCCGCCTTTAGAATTGTATCATTTTATATCACTTCTCCTCATTCTTCCTACCAAAATGTATTACCTTACGCTTCTCTGCATTAAACCTTATCTGCAATGTGTCTGCCCATTCCACCGCTTGTCTATCGCTATACTCCTCACAGTTCACAATACTTTCAAATTTTGTGCCATCTGCATGTGGGAAGCAGGATGTTCTGAGTAGAGTGATATCTAACAAATCCATGAGTTAGCACTGAGTAGGTGAATGGAGGGTGATGTACAATAGTAAGAAAGGCAGGATAATTTGATTCTGGTGCAGAAACCCAGCACTTTGTCTTTTGTAAGCTTCTACATTAAAAGGAAAAGATGATTGAGAGAGGTAAGGAGTTCAACAGTTTTAGATCCCATAGATTGGGTTACAATAGAACATGGCATGACAAGTCTACAATGAATTGAACACTGGCCCAAAAAATAACATTTTCAAAGAATACACAGAGGGAAGACATTCAGCCCACCATCTTTAAAAGAGCTAACCAATTAATTCTATTCTCCTGCTCTTTCCCCAAAGCTTTGTAATTTTTTTTCTCTTCAAGCATTTAGCCACTTCCCTTTTGAAAGTTACTATTGAATCTGCTTCCACTGCCCTTTCAGGCAGCGCATTCCAGATCACAACAACTCACTGCATATTTGTTCTTTCCTCATGTCACCTCTCATTCTTTTATTACATATTAACTTAAATCGGTTCTCTGGTTGCCAACACATCTGGAAACAGAGTAAATAAGAAGAAACATCTCAGTTAAATCTCACCCTAACCTTCTCTGCTCTAAAGAGCACAGTCCTAGCTTCTCTAGTCTCTGCACATAACTGAAATCCCTCATCTCTGGTGTCATTCTCGTAAATATTCTCAATATTTTATAGAATGTTCTTTCAGCTAATGGATGGATCATCAACTTTATATTTAAAATGATGACTAAGATAAACGTTCGGATGAAATAATTTATATAATACCCAATTGGTTCACCAAGGTGCATAAGTGAAGGAAACTTGCCATCCTGTAAATCGTGGCGTGGAGTCAACTCCCCCTTGTCCCCTTTATTCCCTATACCCATTTGATCCTGGCCGTCACGTGGGACTGAAGTCCTCTTAATTCAGGCTCAGGCTGAGTGTTTGGGATATCAGATTTCAAGAGAGCCACCCTCCAGCTTAATCCACAGCTACAGTTAATGGCTTAGTACAAAGAGGAGGAACTCAGTCCTTTCTTTAGCTATCAATTTACTTTATTCACGTTGTTGTACAATGTAAGAATAAGGCTTATACACTTAGTTAGACAAAAACATACAACTCCCACTGAGTTATACAGTTAATAAAAAAACTAGCTAGAATTCATAAGCACACACACTAGGTTCCTCTGACCTTTCCCTGACCTAGTCACAGAAAACTTAAGGATATTGCCCGAAAAAGGGAGAGCTAACGCTGGCCAGGCGTTCCGTTCTCTCTCTCTCTTCTACATCGTCGCCGCATCACTCACGCAGGGTCTTCCGCTTCCACGATGGTTGATCTCCGGAGTTTTCGCTGGCTCTATGCCCAAAAAGCTCTATTCTTATCCTCCCTCTTATCTCTCCAAATCTGAGCTGTGTCTTTCCGGTTGGCTTAAGCCTGCTCACCTCGTTCACAGCTTCTCTTAATTGGCCCAGGCCCAAAGACCCTGGTATCACATCATGTCCAAATAAGGCCCTTTTCCTGTGATCGATCCTTTGTCTTGTCTCATAAAGTAACTAGTTCAAACTGGTTTTTATCAGAACAGGCCAGTGTCTGAGCTCCAGGTTACTACAGGTCAAACAATCCCAGCAGTTTGTAACTGATTCTGTGTTTCTTACAGTCCCTGGCCAACAGTCCTTACCTGGTCTGGCCTATCTGTGACTCCAGTCCCTACCAATGTGGTTGATTCTTAACTGCTGTCTGAAGTGGCTTGACAAGCCACTTAGTTGCTTCACCTTCTCAAGGGCAGCCAGGGGTGGGCAATAACTGCCAACCTTACCTAGACATCCGACAATGAATTTTTAAAAAAACACCTTAACTCTTAGCTCCCTCAGTCTTAATTTCTCCTGCAACCCACAGGTGTCTAAAACTCATCACGTAACCACCACTTCCTGATTGTTTTGGTCTTTTCCCTTGCTGTTTTTCAATCCTGGGTTTTGTCCTGCTCCATTGGGTCTTCATCAAGGTATCTCAATAAATGAAACTTTTTAAATCAACTAAGCCCCTGCGTTTAATTCCAGTCAACAAATTTCCTGCAATGAGAGATGGCATCAAGGCAGGTAGAGAGTTAAAGAAAGAGCTGCTGGAGGAGCTGAGGGAAATCAAACAGGGTGAGACAAATGAAATTAGGGATAATTAACAGGAGAGCAAGAAAACAATTTAAGGGGTTTGGCAGATTCACCTGACTCAGTGGCATCCTCAATATCTTCCAACCTCTTTATAAATACTGATAATTAACAATGAGTGATGCAGCTGTTTATATTTTTTGTTGTGTGTGTAAAACGTGTATGAATTTTGATATGCTTCACTTAACCTGAGACGGCCTTTTATATGTTATAAGTGTAGATAACATTGTTCCTTCTGCAAAAGTAAATAAAATCATAATAGTGGAGTTACTGTAGGAACACTTAATGCATTCACACCAAATTCCTCTTGCTGTCATTTTAAGGTTATTTACATGGATTAGTGTCTTCATTAAAATAATGGAGAGAAGAATTTGGGGTAAGCACATTAAATGCTTGCATCATAACTTCACCCTCATAAATTTCTAGCCTCATGTAAGATGTTTGATCTTTGACCTATAATTCCCTTTAATGTCAATCAGTAAAAAAAATTTTGATTCACACTTCTGTTTAGCACAATCCTTTTGTATTATTGTTTCTCCACATTAAGCGGAGATTCAACTGAGGTTTTTTAAATTATGAAGGGTTTAGGTAGAGTAAATAAAAAGAAACCGTTTCCAATGGCTGCTGGGTTGCTAGCCAGAGGGCACAGATTTAAGGAGATTGGCAAAAGAACCAGAGGCGACATGAGGAAAATGGGATCACAAAAGGATGCATGCAGGTACAGCAAATGGAATGTTGGCATTTATTGCAAAGGGGATGGAGTATAATAGTAGGGAATTCTTGCTACAACTGTACGGGGCATTAATGAGACTGCACCTAGAATACTGTGTACAGTTTTGGTCTCCTTATTTAAGGAGGGATATACTTGTGTTGAAAGCAGTTCAGAGAAGGTTCACTAGGCTGATTCCTGGGATGAAGGGTTTGTCTTATGAGGAAAGGTTGGGCTTCGACTCAGTGGAGTTTAGAAAAATAAGAGGTGATCTTATTGAAACATAAGATTCTGAGGGAGCTTGACAAGGTAGATGCTGAGATAATGTTTCCCCTCACGGAGGAATCTAGAACTAGAGGGCACAGTTTAAAAGTAAGGGTTCTCACATTTAAGACGGACGAGGAGAAATTTCCTCTCTGAGGGTCGTTAATCTTTGGAATTCTCTTCCCCAGAGAGCAGTGGAGCTGGGCCATTGAATATTAGACAGATTTTTGATCTACAAGGGAGTTGAGGGTTATTGGGGGCAAACAGGAAAGTGGAATTGAGGCCACAGTCAGATCGAGCCAGTGACAGGGCATCTGGGACCTTGGTGACAACTGGACCAATGGTTGTCTTCCATTAACCAAGGAGATTTAAAGAGAAAGAAACAGATGACTGATAAATAAGAAAATAAGTGAATTGCAGTCAAATTAAATACAGAAAGTGAAATAAAGTGAGAGAAAGAAAAATTGAATTAAAAAAGAGAGAAAAAAAAGGGACCGAAAAGTAAGAGGAAAAAAACTGAATAGAAAAGCCTCTAGGAGCAATTTACTACTTGCTGAACTGAAACTCCACAGTTTCAATTTTTCCCTTTCTGGTCTGGAGGGGTTAAACGTCATTGCACAAACATCAATATCATCATTAAATAGGTCCTTACATTGTTAAGTACCAATCCTAACTTTCTGCGGCAAGTTCAATTCATTTTAATAGTGTAAATGCAGCAATTTCTTGAAACTCACATCGGGATTGAGGATAATGATCAGTTTTCACAAGGCTAATGGCAGAGAGGCACAAATCGCTCAGTAATTTGTAGCAACTGGCAACTCATAGCATATTGTGACAGAAATCACACCTGCCAAATGGAACCATATTAATTTTGTCATAAGGGACACCACTTCAACTTTTTTTCCTGGACATTGCACATAACTTATTTAAAAAACCAACAGAGCTGAGCAACTTAAAACATGGTTGCACATTTGCATTCTGAGACAGTTGAATAGAGAGTGCTCACTGATTCAATTAACAAGCTTGATCTGGGCAATAGTGATAATCAACCTTCTTTATCTGTGTAAGAGCCAGAACTCCATACCCCACTGAGTGTGTCTGGAAAGCTTTGAAATCAACAACCCTCCCAAGAAGTGGCTGTTTCACACAAAGAGATGGTCACATGACCTACCTGCTGGCCAGACAGGGGGCTGTTTGAATTGTGCCTCACAGCAAGGTAACAGACTGCAACTGAACTTCAAGAAGAAAGCACCTCTCTCTCTATTTCCAGCAAATTCCTGAGGAAGCCACACTGGCAGCATAAGCCTCAAGACTACAGAACCTTACAGGCGACCACTAAGAAGACAAATGAAACCTCTCTTTGGCCTTCTGGTACCAGAGAAGCAAGCTTAAAATTGTGCACTGGGCCCCAGCGAGAACTCCAACACCTTAACTTCAATCAAGGACATCAGATCAAAGACAAAAGACAGTAACTGAATTCCATTTATTGCCAACCGTGCTTCAAGCACCCCCCCCCCCCAGTTCTTTCTGCCCCTTTGTATCTATTTGTGTGTGTGTTTATTTCATATGCATGCTAGTGTGGTTGTGTCGCCTATTTTAGTAATTTTAACCGAGTTAGAGTGAGAAGGCTATTAAACTTACATCATTCTTGTTTAAACCTAAGAAAACCTGTCTGATTGGTTCATTTGCAATTACAGTTAGAGAGCAGTGAGCAAAGATTCACTGAGGTGGTAAGCTAAAAACACTATGTTTTACAAAGATAAACCCTGTTACAACCAAACCAGGAAAGGAGCAAAAGGGGAATCTGAGACCCTTTCCTCACCCTATCATAACAGTACCTCTTTCTTATCACAAATTGATGGGTTATTTAGACATAAATAACTATGCCATTAAACTCAATGTTAACGAGCCTGAACCTGCTGGAAAATTATGTTTGAGGGTTAAAGAACGGGATGCTTTTTTCTCCTTTTAATCACATAGTGTCATCTTCAAGCACTCTCAGGTTAAACACGGCACAACCTTCCATGGAATTCTTGAAGCATGTGACGATCAAAGGGAATTGAATTTCGATGACGATTCTCCCAATCTCCCACCAGAACTTTGGCAGAAGGTCAGTGGAACACTGAGGAGAAGCAGCAGATCAGGTGAATTCCTCCAACGTCAGTTAAGTTTGTGTAGAACCTTGGTTAGACCACACTTCGAGTATTGTGAACAGCTTTGGTCTCCATATTATAAAGGAAAGCGAGGCTTTGGAGAAGGTGCAAAAATTTAAAAGGATGATACCAGAACTGAGAGGTTATATTTATCAGGAAAGATTGATCAGGCTGGAGCTCTTCACTGTAGAAAAGAGAAGGCTGAGGGGTAAACTAATTAAGATCTTTAAAAATCCAAAACCAGTGGTCAAAAATATTAGGTGGTCAGTAATACATCTAATGAGGAATTTAGGAAAAACTTCTTTACCCAGAGAATAGTTAGAATGTGGAACTTACTACCACAAGGAGTAGTTAAGGTGAATAACATCGATGCATTTAGGAAGCAGCTAGATTGAGTAGGTAAAGGAGAAATGGAATAGAAGGATATATTGATAAGGTAAGATGAAGTGCGAAGAGAAATGCAGACTGGTTTCAATCTCATAATGAAGAGCTGGAACCTGTCATAGCCGCTAAGCGCATTGCACTTTTGAACTACAAGAAAGCCCCCAGCGATTTAACATCCGCAGCACTTAAAGCAGCCAGAAGTACTGCACAAAGAACAGCTAGGCGTTGCGCAAACGACTACTGGCAACACCTATGCCGTCATATTCAGCTGGCCTCAGACACCGGAGACATCAGAGGAATGTATGATGGCATGAAGAGAGCTCTTGGGCCAACCATCAAGAAGATCACCCCCCTCAAATCTAAATCGGGGGACATAATCACTGACCAACGCAAACAGATGGACCGCTGGGTTGAGCACTACCTAGAACTGTACTCCAGGGAGAATGCTGTCACTGAGACTGCCCTCAATGCAGCCCAGCCTCTACCAGTCATGGATGAGCTGGACATACAGCCAACCAAATCGGAACTCAGTGATGCCATTGATTCCCTAGCCAGCGGAAAAGCCCCTGGGAAGGACAGCATTACCCCTGAAATAATCAAGAGTGCCAAGCCTGCTATACTCTCAGCACTACATGAACTGCTATGCCTGTGCTGGGACGAGGGAGCAGTACCCCAGGACATGCGCGATGCCAACATCATCACCCTCTATAAAAACAAAGGTGACCGCGGTGACTGCAACAACTACCATGGAATCTCTCTGCTCAGCATAGTGGGGAAAGTCTTTGCTCGAGTCGCTCTGAACAGGCTCCAGAAGCTGGCCGAGCGCGTCTACCCTGAGGCACAGTGTGGCTTTCGTGCAGAGAGATCGACTATTGACATGCTGTTCTCCCTTCGTCAGATACAGGAGAAATGCCGTGAACAACAGATGCCCCTCTACATTGCTTTCATTGATCTCACCAAAGCCTTTGACCTCGTCAGCAGACGTGGTCTCTTCAGACTACTAGAAAAGATCGGATGTCCACCAAAGCTACTAAGTATCATCACCTCATTCCATGACAATATGAAAGGCACAATTCAACATGGTGGCTCCTCATCAGAGCCCTTTCCTATCCTGAGTGGTGTGAAACAGGGCTGTGTTCTCGCACCCACACTTTTTGGGATTTTCTTCTCCCTGCTGCTTTCACATGCGTTCAAATCCTCTGAAGAAGGAATTTTCCTCCATACAAGATCAGGGGGCAGGTTGTTCAACCTTGCCCGTCTAAGAGCGAAGTCCAAAGTACGGAAAGTCCTCATCAGAGAACTCCTCTTTGCTGACGATGCTGCTTTAACATCTCACACTGAAGAATGCCTGCAGAGTCTCATCGACAGGTTTGCGTCTGCCTGCAATGAATTTGGCCTAACCATCAGCCTCAAGAAAACGAACATCATGGGGCAGGATGTCAGAAATGCTCCATCCATCAATATTGGCGACCACGCTCTGGAAGTGGTTCAAGAGTTCACCTACCTAGGCTCAACTATCACCAGTAACCTGTCTCTAGATGCAGAAATCAACAAGCGCATGGGTAAGGCTTCCACTGCTATGTCCAGACTGGCCAAGAGAGTGTGGGAAAATGGCGCACTGACACGGAACACAAAAGTCCGAGTGTATCAGGCCTGTGTCCTCAGTACCTTGCTCTACGGCAGCGAGGCCTGGACAACGTATGCCAGCCAAGAGCGACGTCTCAATTCATTCCATCTTCGCTGCCTTCGGAGAATACTTGGCATCAGGTGGCAGGACTATATCTCCAACACAGAAGTCCTTGAAGCGGCCAACACCCCCAGCTTATACACACTACTGAGTCAGCGGCGCTTGAGATGGCTTGGCCATGTGAGCCGCATGGAAGATGGCAGGATCCCCAAAGACACATTGTACAGCGAGCTCGCCACTGGTATCAGACCCACCGGCCGTCCATGTCTCCGTTATAAAGACGTCTGCAAACGCGACATGAAATCGTGTGACATTGATCACAAGTCGTGGGAGTCAGTTGCCAGCATTCGCCAGAGCTGGCGGGCAGCCATAAAGACAGGGCAAAATTGTGGCGAGTCGAAGAGACTTAGTAGTTGGCAGGAAAAAAGACAGAGGCGCAAGGGGAGAGCCAACTGTGCAACAGCCCCAACAAACAAATTTCTCTGCAGCACCTGTGGAAGAGCCTGTCACTCCAGAATTGGCCTTTATAGCCACTCCAGGCGCTGCTTCACAAACCACTGACCACCTCCAGGCGCGTATCCATTGTCTCTCGAGATAAGGAGGCCCAAAAGAAAAGAAAAAGAAAGAAAAAAAAAAGAATAAGATGAAGTAGGGTGGACACAAGCTCATGTGGAGCATAAACACTGGCGTAGGCCACTTGAGGCAAATAGCCTCCTAACACTGGCAACTCCCTGGGGGTAATTTTGACTTGTCTGTGATTAATGTAAAATGGATAATAGTGAATCAATGTTTTACATTAGCACCAATTGACTTCAATAGCAATTAAAATAGGTAGAGATGTAAAATAGGAAACTGATTGGTTATCATCCATTTAGAATCATAGAATTATAGAATGATTCAGCTCTGAAGGAGGCCATTTGGCCCATCATGCCTGTACTGGCTCTTTGAAAGAGCTGTCCAATTAGTCCCACTCCCTGCCCTTTCCGCATAGCCCTGTATGGATTGATCCAGTTCCTTCTGAAAGTTACTATTGAATCTGCTTCTACAACCAATGCAATGAATCCAGATCACAACAACTCACTGAGTAGAATCTTTCTCCTCATGTTACTTTTCGTTCTTTTGCCAATCACCTTAAATTTGTGTCCCGTGGTTACTGACCCTTCTGCCACTGGAAATAGTTTCTGCTTATCCACTCAATCAAAACTGCTTATGATTTTGAACACTTCTACCAAATTTAATCTTAGTGTAGCACTATTACACAAAGTCAAAATTACCCCCCCGATCTCTCTGACTGATGGAAAACATCACATTGATAGACCGTTGGCTTAGACAGAAAGTACTAGTTCATGGAGGTAAGATTGAACTGAAGCAATACAATAGACCAGCAGATTTGAACAAATTACAGTAATCCACACTATTTTCACCGGAGCAATAAAAGCTATTAACACTCTATAGTTCTCTTTTGTTATCTTTGCACCTTGGAGTCAATATTCAGCTTGCAAACTGGGTGTAAAACTGACAGCACGATTTGGCTGTGCTGATGGAAAGTTGAAAATCTACCTCTGTCGTATTAATGAAAAGCTTTACATGGGCATGGAATCCCAAGAATACTTTTTGAGGCTGCGTATAGTGACAACAGAATTCCTGACCAGAATGCCGACAATTGGGTAATTCCCCCACCAATCACTCCTGGAAATCATACTGCTGTAAGTGACCAGGATTGACTTTACCCACTGAATGAAACCTATACATGAGGAACACCTAAGGGAGCTGCACGGTCCTTTATTTGCAGGTTTCCTTTTTATCAAAATGATCATTGTATGTACAGTAAATCGGACAGGCCAAATCTCTCGAGATTGACTGTATCACCTGCAGTGTTCCATCTTTTTCTCGCCCTTGCTTGGGATTGTTCCTAATTCTGGTGCCCTGTCAAATTCTGTTGATTTTCTAATTGTTAGTTGATTCCTAGTTGATTGCCATTCCGCAGTCCTTTTCCACTGAGGCAGTGATGTCCTGATCCTGGGATCTGCTATGGTGAGGAGTGGCAAGGCAAGGCGGCTACCGTTGAGACGGAGTGCCTGGCAGATCGCAGACAACTTGGGGAGATGGGGGAGTTTAATGTGCTTCAAACCCTTGTCAGGGCCTCCTCCCTTCCTGTCCTGCCGCTGCTAATGTTTGAAGTGCTGGGGGGTTGGTAGGGAACTGTGAGCAGGGACCTAACTGACTGGTGGATTAGAGATGCCAGCTCTGGTTGGGGCCATTTCTGGAAGTTTGATCATGTGATGCTCTGACCACATAATATCTGACCATGTAATGTTGGATTGTGAGAGGTCAGATCACATGACATCTGATCACATGGCATTGGACCACATACCTTGTACGGATGTTATTGGATTGACTGTATAGAGTTTGGTCCCCTGTAGTTGAGACGCTTTATTTGTGATTTCCCACCAGTTGCTGGTGTTTGAGAAATTCCAGGAACCAGGAGGCCACTCGAGAGCAGGTGAAAAGGAAACACCAAGGGCAGTGAAAAGGGGAAATCATTCTCGACATCTCTCCACCCTCCCCTCCCCGAGCTCCCGGTCACCACCTCTTCCCCGATTCTTGAGCCACCTGCAATTTCAGCAACCCCTGCCCCCGCTCCGCCACCATTTTAAGCTCTATGCACTACAGCAAACAAAACTCATGATGAAACTACACGAGGTCCCTGATAGAACACGACTGTTACTCCAGCACGGGAGGATAGATACACAACACAAATTACAATGAAACCTCTACAAACTACACCCCTGAGAAATGGACACCTGCTAAGAACAAAGAGAACAAAGAAAAATTACAGCACAGGAACAGGCCCTTCGGCCCTCCAAGCCTACGCCGATCCAAATCCTCTATCTAAACCTGTCGCCTATTTTCTAAGGGTCTGTATCTCTTTACTTCCTGCCCATTCATGTATCTGTCTAGATACATCTTAAAAGACGCTATCGTGCCCGCGTCTACCACCTCCGCTGGCAAAGCATTCCAGGCACCCACCACCCTCTGCGTAAAGAACTTTCCACACATATCCCCCATAAACTTTTCCCCTTTCACTTTGAACTCGTGTCCGATAGTAATTGAATCCCCCACTCTGGGAAAAAGCTTCTTGCTATCCAACCTGTCTATACCTCTCATGATTTTGTACACCTCAATCAGGTCCCCCCTCAACCTCCGTCTTTCTAATGAAAATAATCCTAATCTACTCAACCTCTCTTCATCGCTAGCGCCCTCCATACCAGGCAACATCCTGGTGAACCTCCTCTGCACCCTCTCCAAAGCATCCACATCCTTTTGGTAATGTGGCGACCAGAACTGCACGCAGTATTCCAAATGTGGCCGAACCAAAGTCCTATACAACTGTAACATGACCTGCCAACTCTTGTACTCAATACCCCGTCCGATGAAGGAAAGCATGCCGTATGCCTTCTTGACCACTCTATTGACCTGCGTTGCCACCTTCAGGGAACAATGGACCTGAACACCCAAATCTCTCTGTACATCAATTTTCCCCAGGACTTTTCCATTTACTGTATAGTTCACTCTTGAATTGGATCTTCCAAAATGCATCACCTCACATTTGCCCTGATTGAACTCCATCTGCCATTTCTCTGCCCAACTCTCCAGTCTATCTATATTCTGCTGTATTCTCTGACAGTCCCCTTCACTAAGAATAGGCACTTATTGACAGTCCTAAGTAACTTACCTTGTAATTGATACAAACTGGACCTTGTAACCATGGACAATCGCAAATTATGAACTACCAACATCCTTCAGTGCAACAAATCTTTTCGTAACTTAAAACATGTGAAAAGAAAACCCCATATGCCAAATGAGAAATATTAATTTCATCGGTTGGAAACTTACATTAGACATTTAATGGAAAAAATCCTACAGTAACTGGACCATCAGCAGCAACAGAATTGTCCTCAACCACAATCTGTAATCTCATGGCCGGCATATCCCCCACTCTACTCTTTCCATTAAGATGGGGGATTAACCCTGGTTCAATGAAGAGGTCAGGAGGGCATGTCAGGCGCAGCGTCAAAAAGAGGCGTCAACTTGGTGAAGCTACAAACCACGACTACTTGTGTGCCAAACAGCAGAAGCAGCATGCTATAGACATAGCTAAGCGATCTCACAACCAATGGATCAGATCTAAGCTCTGCAGTCCTAACACATCCAGCTGTGAATGGTGGTAGACAGTTAAACAACTAACAGGAGGAGGTGGATCCACAAATATACCCATCCTCAATGATGGGGGAGCCCAGCTTATCAGTGCGAAAGATAAGGCTGAAGCATTTGCAACAATCTTCAGCCAGAAGTGCCGAGTTGATGATCCAGCTCGGCCTCCTCCTGAAGTCCCCAGCATCACAGATGCCAGACTTCAGCCATTTCAATTCACTCTGCGTGATATCAAGAAATGACTGAAGGCACTGGATACTGCAAAGGCTATGGGCCCTGATAATATTGCAACAATAGTACTGAAGACCTCTGTTCCAGAACTTGCCATGCCCCTAGCCAAGCTGTTCCAGTACAGCTACAACACTGGCATCTACCCTGCAATTTGGAGAATTGCCCAGGTATGTCCTGTACACAAAAAGAGGACAAATACAACCCAGCCAATTACCACCCCATCAGTCTACTCTCAATCATCAGTAAAGTGATGGAAGGTGTCGTCGACAGTGCCATCAAGCAGCACTTGCTTAGAAAAACCAGGGCCACTCAGCTCCTGACCTCATTACAGCCTTGGTTCAAACGTGGACAAAACAGCTGAACGCAAGAGGTGAGGTGAGAGTGACTGCCCTTGACATCAAGGCAGCATTTGACCGAGTATGACATCAAGGAGTCCCAGCAAAACTGGAGTCAATGGGAATCAGGGGGAAAACTCTCTGCTGGTTGGAGTCATACCTAGTGCAAAGAAAGATGGTTATGGTTGTTGGAGGTCAATCATCTGAGCTCCAGGACATCACTGCAGGAGTTCCTCAGGGTAGTGTTCGAGGCCCAACCATCTTCAGCTGCTTCCTCAATGACCTTCCTTCAATCATAAGGTCAGAAGTGGGGATGTCCGCTGATGATTGCACAATGTTCAGCACCATTCGCAACTCCTCAGATACTGAAGCAGTCCATGTAGAAATGCAGCAAGACCTGGACAATATCCAGGCTTGGGCTGATAAGTGGCAAGTAACATTCACGCCACACAAGTACCAGGCAATGACCATCTACAACAAGAGAGAATCTAACCATCTCCCCTTGACATTATATGGCATTACAATCGCTGAATCCCCCAAAATTCTGGGGGTTACCATTGACCAGAAACTGAACTGGAGTAGCCACATAAATATCGTGGCTACAAGAGCACGTCAGAGGTTAGGAATCTTGCAGCGAGTAACTCACCTCCTGACTCCCCAAATCCTGTCCACCATCTACAAGGCACAAGTCAGGAGTGTGATGGAATACTCTCCACTTGCCTGGATGGATGCAGCTCCAACAACACTCAAGAAGCTCGACACCATCCAGGACAAAGCAGCCCGCTTGATAGGCACACCATCTATAAGCATTCACTCCCTCCACCACCAATACACAGTGGCAGCAGTGTGTACCATCTACAAGATGCACTGCAGCAACGCACCAAGGTTCCTTAGGCAGCACCTTCCAAACCTACAACTCTACCACCTAGAAGAACAAGGGAAGCAGATGCATGGGAACATCACCACCTGCAAGTTCCCCTCCAAGCCACACACCATCCTGATTTGGAACTATGTCGCTGTTCTTTCACTGTCGCTGGGTCAAAACCCTGGAACTCCCCTCCTAAGAGCACTGTGGGTGCACCTATCCCACAAGGGCTGCAGCAGTTCAATAAGGCAGCTCACCACCACCTTCTCAAGGGAAATTAGGGATGGGCGATAAATGCTGGTCTAACCAATGACGCCTACATCCCATAAACAAATAAAAAAACTAGCAGCCAAGATGGCCAAGGCAATTTGCATCTGAAATACCAGGAGATTGAACTGCAGACAGAAGTCTGAAAAGCCCTGGACCCAGAACAATGACTTGCTCTAAGTAATTGAATTACCGAGGATTGCTTCATTAGCATGGCTGTCAAGGCCATCCTGACACATTGACTTTGAAAGAGCAAACGCCTCCGAGTGTAAATATTGGCATCCTAGAACCTGTGGAGCCAATTCTGAACCTTGTATCTCATTAAAAAAAACATGGGAATTGAGAGAACCATGTGACCGTCTGCCCAACTCTGCAAAAACAGGAATTTTGTTCCACTCCCAGAAGACAAGGAGTAACTGAGACTGCAGCAGCAGAGAAAGCTGCGTGCTTCCCTTTTTCTCTCTTTCCCTCTCCCCAGAAAACATCAAGTTTGAAAACTGTCTGGTACTGTGGACCCTCCAAGCCTATAAGCTGCTACAGCCAGCAACCAGGGGAAGACAGCCAAGTACAATTCTGCCTGCAAGGAAACCCTGAGCAAAGCAGGCCAACCACAAAGTGCACTTTGACCAGCGAGGACTTCAAGAATACAGCTTTAGCCGGAGGACTACCAGATCATCCACTTCACAGACTGTGTATTTAAGTTCCATTTATTCTGGACTTTTAATCAACCACCAAATCTATTTTTCCCTCTGTAATCTATATGTGTGCGTGTGATTCTCATGTGAATCAGTGCGTGAATGTGCAGCTTTTTTTTTGTAGTTCTAAATCACTGTTAAAGTGTTAAATATATTAAACTTACCTCTTGTTTAATCTCAAGAAAATCTGTTTGGTTCTTTCATGATCACAATAAAGGTAAAAAGGTAAAACATTCAAAGAGGTGGTAAGCAAAACCACTGTTTAAAAGGAATAAACCCTGTTGCAGTCAAATAAGAGGAAGAGTCAGAGGGGAGCCTGAGACCCCCATCCTCACCTGGCTGTCAGAAATTTGGGGGCTATAGTTCGGGATTGTAACCCAACGACAAATGAGAAATTTGAAGTGGGAAACCAAATTAATCCCTACCAAAGTTTTAAAAGCTTCAATCTAGGTTTTCTTGTGTTTCACTGCTAGAATACTAACATGTTCACACTCGAGGCCAGTACCTACCCAGGCCAGGGTGAAGTAAATTGGGACAGGTTAAAGGCCCTATCTATTGAAGAGGTGAGGAATATAGCTGGGCAGTTAGGGATTACTTTCCCTGCAAAAGCTAAGAAATCCAAAATCCTAAGTCTTGTGGCCAACCATTTTCATTTGAACCTGAATATTCAGAGACAGGATTAGAGTCAGAAACAGACAGGGTAATGTTAGCTAAAATACAATTGGAACAGAGGAGACTCGGGTTAGAATTCCAGACAGAGAAAGAGCAGAGAGAGTATCAAGAAAGGGAAAAAGAAAGAACTTTCCAAAGGGAGTTAAGGCAACTCGAACTAACTTGGGAGGGGGGCGGGGGGCGACCCAACACTCCAGTGAAAGCAAGGCTAGCAAGGGACCTATTCCAAGCTCAGGGTCATGTGCTGAGCTCTTAATGTTCTCCCAGTTGATTCCAAAGTTAAATGAGGGGGATGTGGAAGCATTTTTTGGTACCTTTGAAAAGCTTGCAAGACAGCTGAAATGGCCAGCCAAGAGCTGGACCTTGTTGTTACAAAGCAAGCTAACAGGAAAAGCCCATGAGATTTATTCATATTGCCAGATGAAAGTTCATCGGATTATGAGATGACTAGAAATGCTATCCTGGGAGTATATGAGCTAGTACCAGAAACATAAGAGTTAAGCAGCTTGCTTTTGACCTGTGGCTAAGGGCACTTAATATACAGCCCACATGAAAACCTCAGAGAGGTGATCCTTCTCAAGAAATTTAAAAACTCGCTACCTCTTTCTATTAAAACCCATGTAGAAGAACAAAAGATTCAAATAGTCAGGCAGGCCATAGTTCTGGCTGATGAATTTACTCTTGTACAAAAGCACCAAGGCTCCTTAGACAGCACCTTCCAAACCCGTGACCTCTACCTACAAGGGCAGCAAATACATGGGAACACCACCACCTGCAAGTTCCCCTCCAAGTCACACACCATCCTGATTTGGAACTATATCACCGTTCCTTCATTGTCGCTGGGTCAAAATCCTGGAACTCCCTTTCTAACAGCACTGTGGGTGTACCTACCCGACATGGACTGCAGCAGTTCAAGAATGCAGCTCACCACCACCTTCTCAAGGGCAATTAGGGATGGACAATAAATGCTGGCCTGGCCAGTGAGGCCCACATCCCATGAATGAATTTTTAAAAAACCCAAGGAAACCCTTCCCCAGTCACCCCCATAAACCTGATAAGGATAAAAGGTGGGAGGGTGATAGGTGCTGAACAGCCCAGGACGAGAACGGAAAGCTGGACACACAGGGGGCCCTCCTCAAGCTAAAAAGTATGGTGCTGAGAGCAGGAGAGAAACCCGAAGACCTGTGCGTTTCCACTGTAACAAGGCAGGTCACCTTCGAGCTGACTACTGGAAATTACGGGGAAAACCTGTAGGATTAATCAGGGCACACCAACCTATGCAGGAGAAGGAGCCGTGATGGACAGCACAGCAGAACAGGCTGTGGCTTTAACTGCTGCAGTCAGACCCTGTAAACATACTGCTGTGGGTGCAGGGAAATTTAACAAAATCCCTGAAGGTAATCATGTTTTGTATCCCAAGGAAAAATGACCCCATAGCCCTCGAGTGAGGTAAGCAAACCCATAGTCATACCCAGGGATACAGGGGCCAACAGATCCCTTCAGCTGGGAAAAGGTGAGGAAGGGCAAGTGGAGAGCCTGTGACTCCCTTCCACTCCTGACCATAACACATGGGACAAGCATAAAAGCATGAGGCAGCATCGGGTGAAAAATATCAGCTGCTGGAGAATGGAAACCTCTTTACTCAGCATTCCCAGTGGCAGAGAAGTCATTCTATCTCTGGGATTGATTGTTTGTGCTGCTCTGTCCCAGGGATAGAGGGGTTTTCACCACTAGGGATGTGAAGTAAAGAACTCCCTATTGCACCAAAGCTGGGAACTGCTGTCACAGAGAACTCAGTGCCCTGAAATCGCGGTTGCTGAAACTCTCCACATCCATGCCTTTGTTAGCTAGACTTAACTATTCCAGTGATCTCCTGGCTGGATTCCCATCTTCCACCTTTCATAAACTTGAGCAATTCAAAAATCTACAGCCTATGTCCGAACTCGTACCAACTCCCATTCACCCATCACCCTTGTGCTCAGTGATCTACATTGGTCCCAGGTCTGGCAACATTCTCAATTTAAACATTCTCATCCAGGTTTTCAAATTCCTCCATTGATTCATCCCTCCCTATCTCTGCAACCTCTTCCAGCTTAAAGTGCTCCAAGATCACTGCGCGCTTCCAATTCCGACCTCTTGCTCATCCCCGATTTTAATTGTTCCATCATTGGTGGCCGTGGTTTTAGTTGCCTGGGCCCTCAGCTCTGGAATTCCCTCCCTAAACATCTCCATCTCTTTACTTTTTTCTACTCCATTAAGATGCTACTTAAAACCTCGCTCTTTGACCTGCAGTAATATATTTTGATGTTTTAGCTTTAGTTTTAGTTTTAGAGATACAGCACTGAAACAGGCCCTTCGGCCCACCGAGTCTGTGCCGACCATCAACCACCCATTTTATACTAATCCTACACTAATCCCATATTCCTACCACATCCCCACCTGTCCCTATATTTCCCTGCCACCTACCTATACTAGGGGCAATTTATAATGGCCAATTAACCTATCAACCTGCAAGTCTTTGGCATGTGGGAGGAAACCGGAGCACCCGGAGGAAACCCACGCAATCTTACATTTCATGTAAGACTTTTACAGCTGGCAAAGAAAGAAATTTATGACTGGGACTTGGATTCAAACCCAGGTAGAGCGAGCTGAAGAGGTTAGAGCATAGGAAATAGAATTAGGTGTAGGCCATTCAGCCCCTCAAGCCTGCTCCACCATTCAATAAGATCAATGACCCAACCTCCAATTCTCTGGGGTAGAGAATTCCAAAGATTCACAACTCTCTCATGGAAGGATGTTCCCGATGGTGGAGGAGTCCAGAACCAGAGGTCATAGTCTCAGGATACGGGGTAAACCTTTCAGGACTGAGATGAGGAGAAATGTCTTCACCCAGAGAGTGGTGAGCCTGTGGAATTTGCTGCCACAGAAAGCAGTTGAGGCCAAAATATTGTATGTTTTCAAGAAGGAGTTAGATATAGCTCTTGGGTCTAAAGGGATCAAAGGGTATGGGGCGAAAGCGGGAACAGGCTACTGAGTTGGATGATCAGCCATGATCATAATGAATGGCGGAGCAGGCTTGAAGGGCCAAATGGCCTACTCCTGCTCCTATTTTCTTTGTTTCTATGTTTCTCAGACAAGAAATTCCTCCTTATCTCCATCTTAAATAGGCAATCCCTTATTCTGAAACTGTGTCCCCTAGTACTAGATTCACCCACAAAGGGAAGCATCCTCTCAGCATCTGCCCTGTCATGCCCCCCTCGCCCCCAGAATCTTCTATGTTTCAATAAGATCACCCCTTATTCTTCTGAACGCCAATGAGTGTAGACCCAACCTGCTCAACCTTTCCTCATTAGACAACCCCTTCATTCCAAGAACCAATCCAGTGAATCTTCTTGAACTGCCCCCAATGCAAGTCTTCTTCTTCTTTGGCCTCCTTATCTCGAGAGACAATGGGTAAGCATCTGGAGGTGGTCAGTGGTTTGTGAAGCAGCGCCTGGAGAGGCTATAAAGGCCAATTCTAGAGTGACAGGCTCTTCCACAGGTGCTGCAGAAAAATTTGTTTATCGGGGCTGTTACACAGTTGGCTCTCCCCTTGCGCTTCTGTCTTTTTTCCTGTCAACTGCTAAGTCTCTTCGACTCGCCACACTTTAGCCCTGCCTTTATGGCTGCCCGCCAGCTCTGGCGAATGATGGCAACTGACTCCCACGACTTGTGATCAATGTCACAGGACTTCATGTCGCGTTTGCAGACGTCTTTAAAGCGGAGACATGGACGGCCGGTGGGTCTGATACCAGTGGCGAGCTCACTGTACAATGTGTCCTTGGGGATCCTGCCATCTTCCATGCGGCTCACATGGCCAAGCCATCTCAAGCGCCGCTGACTCAGTAGTGTGTACAAGCTGGGGATGTTGGCCGCCTCGAGGACTTCTGTGTTGGAGATACGGTCCTGCCACCTGATGCCAAGGATTCTCCGGAGGCAGCGAAGATGGAATGAATTGAGACGTCGCTCTTGGCTGACATACGTTGTCCAGGCCTCGCTGCCATAGAGCAAGGTACTGAGGACACAGGCTTGATACACTTGTACTTTTGTGTTCCGTGTTAGTGCGCCATTTTCCCACAATTTCTTGGCCAATCTGGACATAGCAGTGGAAGCCTTTCCCATGCGCTTGTTGATTTCTGCATCTAGAGACAGGATACTGGTGATAGTTGAGCCTAGGTAGGTGAACTCTTGAACCACTTCCAGAGCGTGGTCACCAATAATGTTGGATGGTGCATTTCTGACGTCCTGTCCCATGATGTTCGTTTTCTTGAGGCTGATGGTTAGGCCAAATTCGTTGCAGGCAGCCGCAAACCTGTCGATGAGACTCTGCAGACACTCTTCAGTGTGAGATGTTAAAGCAGCATCGTCAGCAAAGAGGAGTTCCCTGATGAGGACTTTCCGTACTTTGGACTTCGTTCTTAGACGGGCAAGGTTGAAAAACCTGCCCCCTGATCTTGTGTGGAGGAAAATTCCTTCTTCTGAAGACTTGAACGCATGTGAGAGCAACAGGGAGAAGAAAATCCCAAAAAGTGTGGGTGCGAGAACACAGCGCTGTTTCACGCCACTCAAGATAGGAAAGGGGTCTGATGATGTGCCGCTATGTTGAATTGTGCCTTTCATATTATCATGGAATGAGGTGATGATACTTAGTAGCTTTGGTGGACATCCAATCTTATCTAGTAGTCTGAAGAGACCACGTCTGCTGACGAGATCAAAGGCTTTGGTGAGATCAATGAAAGCAATGTAGAGGGGCATCTGTTGTTTGCGGCATTTCTCCTCTATCTGACGAAGGGAGAACAGCATGTCAATGGTCGATCTCTCTGCACGAAAGCCACACTGTGCCTCAGGGTAGATGCGCTCGGCCAGCTTCTGGAGCCTGTTTAAAGCGACTCGAGCAAAGACTTTCCCCACTATGCTGAGCAGGGAGATGCCACGGTAGTTGTTGCAGTCACCATGGTCACCTTTGTTTTTATACAGGGTGATGATATTGGCATCACGCATGTCCTGAGGTACTGCTCCCTCGTCCCAGCACAGGCAAAGCAGTTCATGGAGTGCTGAGAGTATAGCAGGCTTGGCACTCTTGATTATTTCAAGGGTAATGCTGTTCTTCCCAAGGGCTTTTCCGCTGGCTAGAGAATCAATGGCATCACTGAGTTCCGATTTGGTTGGCTGTATGTCCAGCTCATCCATGACTGGTAGAAGCTGGGCTGCATTGAGGGCAGTCTCAGTGACAACATTCTCCCTGGAGTACAGTTCTAGGTAGTGCTCAACCCAGCGGTCCATTTGCTTGCGTTGGCCAGTGATTCTTTCCCCTGATTTAGATTTGAAGGGGGCGATCTTCTTGATGGTTGGCCCAAGAGCTCTCTTAATGCCATCATACATTCCTCTGATGTTTCCGGTGTCTGAGGCCAGCTGAACATAACTGCATAGGTGTTGCCAGTAGTCGTTTGCGCAGCGCCTCCAATGCAAGTATATCTCTCCTTAAATAAGGAGACCAAAACTGTATGCAGTTTGCTAGTTGCTGTCTCATCAATGCCCTGTACAGTTGTCACAAGATCATGCTAACACACAGTGAACATTCAAAATAAAAACAGCAAATGCTGAAAGCAGGTCTGGCCGCATCCGTGGAGAGAGAAACAGAGTTAATGTTTCAGGTTGGTGACCTTTTGGCAGACCTGATTGTTCTATTATTATCTTTCCTGTTGTCTTGATGACGGGATTATTTCTATTTGTTGTTCTTTCTATTTCAATCCTTTTTTTAAAAAAAAGGAAAGGTCCCCATCTGTGTCTCGTGGAGAAATGCAAATATGGCTGTCCTCAGAGAAGTTTCATCCAACTCCTTCAGTCAGGGCCTGCAGGGTGGCACAGTGGCGCAGTGCAGCCTCACAGCTCCAGTGACCCGGGTTCAGTTCTGGGTACTGCCTGTGTGGAGTTTGTAAGTTCCCCCTGTGATCATGTAGGTTTCCGCCGGGTGCTCTGGTTTCCTCCCACAGCCAAAGACTTGCAGGTTGATAAGTAAATTGGCCATTGTAAGCTGCCCCTAGTGTAGGTAGGTGGTAGGAGAATTGTGGGGACGTGGTCGGGAATTTGAGATTAAGGTAGGTTTAGTATAAATGGGCGGTTGATGGTCGGCACAGACTCGATGGGCCAAAGGGCCTGTTTCAGTGCTGTGTCTCCCTATGACTCTAAAACTGATGGGATCTGAAATACTGCTGATGGTTGTTGCTTCATGCTCTGCACTAAGTCAAGTACCTGAACATATCCCTGCTGCAACTGCATGACAGGATGAACAAAAAGCCCTGTCATGTTATGCTCTGTGGGATACAACAGAAAACTAATTATTCACAACCTTCCTTCGAGTAATATTAAGATCTACGACCTATAAAGCTTAAACAGTGCAGTCTTTAAAAGAGGGCAGTTTAGGGATGGGTAATAAATGCCAACAAAGCCCACATACAGTAGATGAATTTTAAAAAAGATGCTGTCTTTTGGCTGAGACATTAAACTAGGACCCTATCTGCTTTCGCAGGTGAACATAAAAGATCTCATGCCACAATTTCGAGGGAGTTCTCCCTGTTGTCAAATAATTATCTCTCAACTGGCATTACTAAAAGAGATTACCTACTCATTTATCTTACGGCTGTTTGTAGGAGCTTTTTTTTTTCTTTGTTCATGGGATGTGGGTGTCACTGGATAGGCCAGCATTTTATCGCCCATCCCTTGATCCAATTGAGGGCATTTTAAGAGTCAACTACATTGCTGTGGGTCTGGAGTCACATGTCGGCCAGACCAGGTAAGGATGGCAGATTTCCTTCCCGAAAGGACATTAGTGAACCAGATCGATTTTTATAAGAACTGACAATGGTTCCCTGGTCACCATTAGACTAGCTTTGAATTCCAGATTTTATTAGTTGAATTCAAATTTCACCATCTGCCATGAACGTTGGCCTCGGCTTCTGGATTTCTATTCAATGACATTACAACTACACCACCTCATGCTTGCTGTGCAAAAATTGGCTGTCATGTTTCAATACTGACTATGCTTCAAAAGCAGCTTCGGGATGTCCTGAGGATATGAAAGTTGCTTTATAAAAGTAAGCTACTTCTTTCTGTTTACAGCACACCGAGCTAATATGGCCCTTTTCTGCTCTAAAAGACGTGTTTGGTCAGAGAATTGTTTGGACCTGTCATTGGGATAAAGCCAACAGCATGCAATGCAGTAGCATTGTAAATTTTAAAACAAGCCTGTTTGGTTTTGAGCTATCATTGTGGAGACTTGTTACAACAGACATTTCTTTCTGAGTGGTGTCAAAGTTACTTGAGCAATGCCCACGGTTTCCTGAACAGGAGACTGAACGATGTCATCAATACAAATTGTGAAAGCAGCAGTCACCTGCAGTGGCAGTTGTGGAATATTGGTGGCTGTATGAATTTCCAATCTCCCCACACAAGTCTTGCAGCATCTGCTGTGTGAATCTAAATCTCTGAAAATCGGGCACGTCAAACCAATCAATAGGACATAGCCATTGTCCCAAAGAGCTGTTATAGTTCCATGGTGCTGCTGTGATGGCATCACTAGTAATCATTCGAAGTTGTGAAGCTTTCAATCTAGCCTGTGCATGTCATTCTTATACAGTGCCTTATTTATATTGTGTTGTTGCATTGTAAAAATTGGGTTCTTAATGTCAGTAAACCAATAGAATAATGATATAATTGCAAAATAGGCTTGTGTGACTCATAGCAACATGTTGTTTTTAAATAGCACCTTTAACGGAGGAAAACATCCCAAGAAGTGTTATCAAACAAAATTTGACACCAAGCTACATTAGGAGATATTAGGACAAATGTCCAAAAAGCTTGATCAAAGAGGTAGGTTTTAAGGAGTGTCTTAAAAGAAAGTGGATGCAGACAGGATGGGTCAAATGACCTCCTTCTGTGCTGTAACGATTCTGTTCCGGGTCACTCACTGATTAATGTTTTTATTTGATTATGCACTGTAACATATCCTCTATTTAGTGTTCAATTACACTAGAAAACCAGGCTTGAAGAAAAAAATCAATAGTATCAGCTGACAATGGTAATCAGTGCTAATATAAGTTGTTTTATTAATCAACTGTATAAATCTGATAACTAGGTCGGTCATCAATCTGCCCAGTGTGGAGCTGAGCCACAGCGATGAAGATGACACAAGATTTGATTTGTAGCTTGCACTGCAGCAGACAAACTAAAATTGACCTCTGGCCTACTGATTCTCCCCAGCGTATCTTTATTAATCATCAAACACTTAAAATGTGAAAAAATTCAATCGGGACACTTTCAAGGCAATCCAAATTGCCATTGAAGTGTTTTTTTTCTCTCTCTGTTTACCTCTGTTTCTCTCTGTGTGTCTTTAAGACTCTGGAAACAGTGTGTGCGATCTGCAAGCTTGTTCCTAAGCAACAGCAAGAGAGATGCGGTCACATGCCGTATTGTATCAGTTTGACTTTGTGTAAAGACTGGCTAGAACTGGTTTGATCTGGCAGACCGACGAAGCGTGCTCTCCCTGAAGGAAGGATTTGTCTCTCAGCAGAAAATCTACATTGGCCTACAGGCTGTGTTTCACCTAAAGAGAAAAAGACCACTAGAAAGGAATCTTTGCATTATTGGAGGTCGCAAATCCTTTTTACTTCCGTCTCTAAGAAATTTTTGCCACAGGAGTGACTTTCTGTTGTCTTTTTGTGTTTCTGGGGTTCTGGAAACTCAGTGAGGTTTCTACTGATAGACTGCTAATTCAAAATCCAAATAAACTTGTTGTTATACTCCTTGTTGAAAGATCTGTTTAATGCCTACTGCAGCCAAAGTGCCTTGAACGTCTATCCATTACAGATTGTTCATCAACTCGCCTGGAGACTTCGAGTGGCATCTGACTATGTGACTCTGGGACACCACACTGATCCGGGAAAGTAACCAACCAGGACTTACGAGCCAGATGCGCCCTGCTCTCATGCTCACATCTCTGTCCTGGGATTGCTGCAGTGTTCCAGTGAACATCAACGCAAGCTCGAGGAACAGCATCTCATCTACCGATTAGGCACACTACAGCCTGCCGGACTGAACATTGAGTTCAATAATTTCAGAGCATGACAGCCCCCCACTTTACTTTCATTTTTAGTCATTTTTAGTTATTTTTTCTTCCTTTTTTTTTACATTCCTTTTTATATTTTTTACAATCTTTTTTTGCATTTATTTCATTTCATCTTAGTTTGTTCAGTTTGCTTACCCACTGTTTTTTTCAGGTTGTTTTTCTTCAGGTTTGCACTTGCTGCTGTTCAATATTCAGTGTATTCACACCTAATCTGTACTAATGCTTTGTCTTTCAACACACCATTAACATATTGTTTGCCTTTGCTCCGTGACCTTTTGGTCAGCTATGTGGCCTGGTCCAATCTGCACCTTCTCCTTTGTTATCTCTTGCCCCAACCCCCACCTCACTTGTTTATAATCTGTGACTTTTCTAATATTTGTCAGTTCCGAAGAAGGGTCGCTGACCCGAAACGTTAACTCTGCTTCTCTTTCCACAGATGCTGCCAGACCTGCTGAGTGATTCCAGCATTTCTTGTTTTTGCTTACGAGCCAGTTGTTTTATTATTCTGAAGAAACAGCTCTAATTTAAAATATCAGTTTGAACATTGGTTTCTGAATGTACGTGTGTGTGCATGAGGATTAAGAGGAATAAGAAGTTATAGAGTCTTTTCAGGCATAGATTTATTTCAGTATTTATTAAGATTTAGTTTATTAATAAATAGTTAATTTGTTGTTGTTTAAAGATACCTAGATTGGTGCATTTATTCTGGAGATTAATGAAGTGTTTAATTTGGCTAATTTGCGGTAGGTGGGAAACTTTAATAATATGCTGTGACCTGTGGACTAATGGGACTGAATTGACAGTGCATTACTCCCACCTCGATCGTAACACGATCAATAATCTTAAATTATGCTGTTAGTGGCTACGATAGTTTAATGGTTAGGTGAGACAGTTAGTGAATTGTCAGCTGTGGCTCAGTGGGCAACACTCTCATTAGGTAAATTAGAAAGTTGTGGGTTAAAGCCCTGTTCCAGGACTTAAGCACAAATATCCAGGTCACATTCTACTCCAGTGTTGTGGGAGTGCTGCACTGTTGGGCATGTTGCCTTTCAAACTAAGCACTGTCTGCCCCCTCAGGTAGATGCAAGGAGTCCCATAATACAATTTCAAAGAAGAGCAAGTGATCTCTCCTAAGTGTCCTGGCCAATATTTATCCCTCAACCAACTGTCAAGAAAACACACTATGTCAAATGAGGATTTTTTATTCATCAGTTTCCTGATGGAATGCACAGCTGACCAGGCTGTTACTTTAACTGCTGCAGCAAACCCAGTAAATTTACCGCTGACAGTGTGGGCAAACTTAACAAAATCCCTGAGAGTTACTAGGATTTTGTGTCCAGAGGAAAAGTGACCCCGTACCCCTCGAGTGAGGCAAGTAAGCTCATAGTCAGGGGTCCAGGGGCCACCTTGCAAGGCATCACCTTTACCAAGAGAATGCATTGAATGCTAGATTGCCAGTAAACGATACTGGATGAAAGCATATGCCCATACTTGGAGTGCGACTTAGTTTCAGGATTGGTAACCATGGGGATTGCCCCTAGTTTCCCTCTGGACGGGGTCAACCTGCTCCGAAATAATGATTTGGTAGGGGCAAATGTGGAAGTTTCCCCAGTGGTTTTAGAGAGACCAAAAGAGGTCAGGGAGACAGAGCAGTTGCAGGAGAAAGTCCCCGGCATTTTCCCTGATGTGTAATGAGTCAGTCCATGGCCAAACAAGCTCCATCAGAGGAGACTGAACTGGCACTGCAGACAGATGACCCTGCTGTCTGGTTATCTGAAACCTCCTTTGGGAAGTTAGAGGACCCAAAGGATGTGTTAAACAGATCTTCCTTAGTTGTGGCTCAGCAAGCCCACCCAGTATTAAGAGAGTTAACACAGACCGCTCAAACTGAATCTGAAGCAGAAGGAGTCCCTGAATGCCAATATTTAAAGGATGAGGTGCTGATGAGGAAGTGGAGATCTCCTCACAGATCTGTAGATGAAGAGTGGACAGTGGTTCACCAGATAGTGGTGTCGCCAAGATACCGTAAGGAAATACTAAGAACAACCCATGAGCTTCCAATGGCTGGACATGTCAGTGTGCGAGAAACCCAAGCCTGCATAAGACAGCATTTTGACTGGCCAAAGATCCACAAAGATGTGGTGGAGTTCTGTAAAACTTGCCACGCATGCCAGGTTGTGGGGAAGCCCCACCTGCAATAAAATCTGTGCCCTTAATTCTATACTGGCTTTTGGGGAACTCTTTAGCAGAGTGCTGGTGGATTTGTGGGGCCCCTGCTGAAATAAAAGGGGGCTAACAGTATCTTCTCACCATTGGGGATGTGACTACCCGATTCCCAGAGGCCATTCCCCTAAGAACTATCTCTGCTAAGGTAGTGGTGGAGGGGCTAACCCAATTCTTTACCAAATATGGGCTGCTTGCTGAATCTGGTGAATCAGGACATGAATTTCATGTCTGGAATCTTTCAAAAAGTCATGGGTAATCTGGGCATAACCCAGTTAAAGTCCTCAGCCTACCACCACAGTGACAAGGGGTTTTGGAGCGGTACCACCAGACCCTAAAGACAATGATCAGGGTGTACTGCTACGAGTACCCCCATGACTGGGACAAAGGGCTGGGATTTCTCCTGTTTGTCACCAGGGACTCATCTAGTGAGTCCACCGGCTTTAGTTCCTTTGAATTAGTTTATGGACACAAGGTGAGAGGTCCTCTTAAACTCTTAAACCTCTTAAAGAGAGGTTTTTGGGACACAGGGATAAGTCTTCCATGTTAGATTACATCTCCAAGTTCTGGGAGCGACTCACAAGAGCCTGCGCAATGGCTCAGGAACACCTAAAAACCTCCCAGGCAGCTTTGAAAAGGCAGGCAGATAAACATGCCAAGGCCAGAACATTTCAGCCCAGAGACCATGTATTAGTATCACTCCCAATTCAGGGTGAATCTCTGAAAGCCTGGTTCAAGGGCCAATAACGAGTGGAAAAAAGAATTAGCCAGGTAAATTATTTAATTGATACCCAGACCGAAGGAAAAAACAAAGGCTGTGCCAAATTTACATGTTAAAACAGTGTCACAGCCGGGAAGGGGACAGACCAGCATGGGTCTGTCAGACTGTCAGGGAGTAAGGAAACAAAAAGAACAGTGAGGACATGTTAGAGGAGGGCCAGGAGGATTCCCAAATTGAACCCCGATTGTCTGGGTAGCCAACCCTAAAATGTTAGGAAAATTAGACCCCACACTCTCCTACTGAAATGCAGAACCAAGAGACGCCCTAAAAAAGGTTGCGAACAGCATTTACACAAATCTGCAGGGACAAGTAAAGTTCCCAAAAGGGCAGGCCAAAAGTGAGGGAGATGCCTCCCCTAGTTGAAGTGCTGCAGGGGAGTGCAATGAAAGCTGGCCAGACAATTGCGAGCAGTGAGGTCCCAGAGGACTTGGGCAGATTAGAGAAAAGATCCTCCCCACAGTAAAGGGGAAAGGGAAGGAAAACTTCCCTAAAGTAAACAGCACTTGTGTAACTCACCAGAAAACTAAAAGTGAGGTCAGTGTGGATCTACCCACTGAAGAACCCAATGGTCAGGTCCCAAACCCAAAGCTAATCAAACCCAGCAACTTCAATTCAGAACTCAGCAAGAACAAGGGCCCGGAGGAAATATCAAATACCTCACAGGGGCTAAAAAAAAAAGCAATTCATTACCCACTGTCGCTATTGAGAGAAAAAGTATCAAGGTGCTGGAACCTGAATGGTTAAAGCCATGTTTTGCGGAGATAGCAGTTGAAGGGTTAAAGCTTACATACAGGAGGACTTGTCACAAGGAGTTATGGAAATTTGCATACTCCAAGCTTCACCAACAACCACATGTTTATTGAGATGCACATTCCCAGAGTATTACAAAATGATGCTTGAGAAACTTTAACCCCATTTGACAACACATAACCCAAAAGAAATGCAATTCCTTAATTGTACCTCATCCAAAGGAAGGAGGATGACACCAGAATAGCTGTTGCAAACAATGCCAGCGACAGCAATTCTAATATTAATGGGTGAATTTGAGAAGTGAGTGTTTGAGAACGAATCCACGTATTTTTTTTTACAACCTTGTAATGAAATGTTCCTATCATTACATTTCATTCTGTGTGGTGTGGAGGTGTCAAGAAAACATGCAATGCCAAATGAGGATTTTTAATTCATTGGTTGGAAACTCACAATAAACTTAACAAAAAAGGAAAGCTGGGCTGGAATATTACAAACAACTTTTATAAAGACTTTGCCACAGCTAAAAATGGTCATCACCATTTGCATTTGAAAATCTTGCACATTCCAAGGCATCAGAAGTGGAGACACATGTCTGATTAGCCTGTACCCAAAACAATGGCTTGCCTTATTGATTGAGCTACCTGAGATTGCTTTCATTGGCAAGACATTCAAAGCCATTCCTGGGACATTACCATTGAAAGGGCAAACCCCTCCAGTGCAAAACATTGACACCATGACCCTTAAAAGATGGAAATTACTAAACTTGAATCTCATTAAAAGGTATCAGAGAATACACTGGGACAATCACGCGACCATCCGTCTATCTCTGTGGAACTGGGAGTTTCCCTTGGACAAGCAGACAAGCCAGAGACTCAATCTGTGCAGAAGACTGAAGGGCTGTTATTCTCACCCTCTGTCTCTCCAGAAGGCCTGGTGGGGTGTGCGAAGCCTAGCTGCGGGCTGCTAGATCCAAGACAAAGACACTGAGAAGGAAGCCCTCTGCTCAACTGTCTCCAAGAACAACTGTCAACACAGAACTTCAGGACCACAAATTCACCTGGAAGACCACTGAAGTCACCAATCACCACAAACTGTATTATTTTTATTTGTTCTGGACTCCAATCCAACACAAATCTATTCGTCATCACTCTGTAATCTATTTTTGTTTGTGTGATTCTTGAGTGAGTGTGTGCGTGTAAGTGTTATTTTATTTAGATCGGGTTTAGATTTTTAAGTATCACAAACTCACCGTTTTCCTGTTTAAACTCAAGAAAACCTGTCCAATTGTTTTTTTTACGATCACAACAAAGGTGAAAGGTAAAAGACTCACTGAGGTGATAAGCACATCCATTGTTTAAAAAGGAAAAAACCCTGTTGCGGTCAAATAAGAGGAAGGACACGAGGGGACCTTGTGACCCCGCCATGCCTAATTGTAACTCAACATAAAAAAAACAGATTATCTAGTCATTACCTCATTGGTGTTTGTGGGAGCTTGCTGTGTGCAAATTGGCTGCTGCTACTTCCGACACCAATGATTACACTTCAAAAAGTACTTAATTGGCTGTAAAGTGTTTTGGGATGACCTGAGGTGAAAGGCGTTCGATAAATGCAAGTTCCTTCTTTCTTTCTTTAAAAGAATGTCAATTCTTTAAAAGGTTAATTTTCTTTATAAATCATTTTGATTTTTTTCCCCTAATTTTTCACGTGAGATCTTTGGAAGATTTTTTTTATGATGAGTTCTGTCATGATCATTTGCCAAGGGTGTGTCATGAAAATATTAATTGCCCCTGTAGAGTCCAATAGATCAATAGATAGGCAATGAAATCTGCCATGATTCATCCTTACCTAACCAGCAGAAGCAATCAGCAACTGAAAGATCAATCTGTCGGAACATGTTACACAGTACAGTCTGTCTAATACAGACGTCCTGTGAGCATACTCATTCCGAGCTAATGACACCACCCGGCAACAGATTTAATGCAATTTGTGGTCAACAAAGGCAGCCAAAGGAAAATATAATAAAAACGGAAAATGCTGGATCGAAGTGTACAAGGTTCTGACAACTTTGGATAAGGTAGACAAAAAGAAGCTGTTCCCATTAACTGGGGTAAGGGGGATGAGGGGGACACAGATTTCAGCTTTTGGGCAAGAGATGCAGGGGAGATGTGAGAAAGAACTTTTTTTACAGAGTGAGTAGTAATGAATGATTTCAAAAGGAAATTGGATGGGCACTTGAGGGAAATAAACGTGCAGGGCTACGGGGATAGAGCAGGAGAATGGGACTGACTGGATTGCTCTACTGAGATCTGGCATGGACTCGATGGGCCGAATGACCTCCTTCTGTGCCATAATTACTCTATGAATCTATGACTCTATGGCTGAAATTTTACTGGGCCACTGAGAGCAAGGCTGGTGTGAGTGGGGGTGTGGATAACGGTGGGGGGTATGGGGTGAGTGGGTGTTAAATACAGTCAGGATGCGTTCGGCCGGAAATTCGACTTTGTGACATTGATTCCGCATTTTACAAGAGGTGGAAACCATGGAGGGCAGACTTCTTACAATGATGGGCCGGGACCTCAATTAAGGTTGTTAAGACGACAATTAACCTGAATTTTACAGTGCTTTGACAATTTTATCAACAGCTCACAGGAACAATGGGGCTTCACAGCCCTGCCTGCTTAAAGGATGCAGCAAGGAGGCGAGTGTTCAGTGCTGCCTCTGCCCAGCAGCCATACTGAGAGCCAACAAAAGGTGGAAGGGAGGGTGGTGAATGTTGGGCATTGCTGGATGATGGCAGGAAAGGGGGTAAAGGTGCCAGCAATGACTGAGGGGGCGCGTAAAATTGCAGTACTGTCTGAGGAGGGATGCGACAGGGGTTGCAGAGGGACAGTAACATTTGCTTCCAAGGGACTAGCCAGGGAATGGTCTGGGGAGGAGTTGGCTGGAACAAATGTGCAGAACTAGGAGAGAGCCTGCCTGCCATAAGCCTGATCCACCCAGTCTTTGTAGCCCTGAGGAGGATTAGCATAGAGGAACAGAGGTCCAGGAACTGGGGAGGGCACAGCCGGAGTGTCAGGGGCAGCAAGAGGGCTAGCCTCCAGCTGGCAAAGCCAGAGAAGCACGCACCAACATCCTCCTGCCTGAAGAAGGGCCCATTCCCGGGAGAGAGTCCACTGTACACTGCTGAACTATCTCCAGAAAGCCGAGAGGCAGCGTCAGTGCAGACTGAGACTCTACAGGGAGGCTGTCACTGATCTATGCACCATGCTGCAGGCCGAGCTGAGACCCACGGTGTTCAGTGGCGTCGTGGTATTGTCACTGGACTAGTAACCCAGAGACCCAGGGTATTTCTCTGGGGACATGGGTTCAAATCTCACCACAGCAGAAGGTGGAATTTGAATTCAATTAATAAATCTGGAATTAAAAAGCGAGTCTAATGATGGCCATAAAACCATTGTCAATTGTTGTAAAAACCCATCCGGTTCACTAATGCCCTTTAGGGAAGGAAATCTGCTGTCTTTACCTGGTCTGGCCTACATGTGACTCCAGACCCACAGCAATGTGGTTAACTCTTACATGCCCCCTGAAATGGCCTAGCAAGCCACTCAGTTGTATCTAACCGCTACAAAGTCAATTGGACTGCAGCGGTTCAAGAAAGCAGCTCACCACCACCTTCTCAAGGGCAATTAGGGATGGGCAATAAATGCTGGCCTGGCCAGCGACGCCCACATCCCATGAATGAATTTTTAAAAACTCAATGTCCGGCCCTGAAGATTACTGTGGCTGTCATTCTCTACACATCCAGCACTTTTCAGGGATCTACTGGGGGACATGCCTGGGATCTCCCAGGCTCCAGCCCATCTGTGCATCAATGAGGTGACCAATGCCCCATTCAAGAGGCCCACCGCTTATGTGCACTACCAAGCAGACCCGGACAGTCAGGCGAAGAGGGCCATTGCTGGATTCCTGTAGGTACAAAATATCATTGCCTGCAAGCAAGCGCCCATCAAGGCTCCCACAGACCAGCCAGTGGCCTTCATCAACAGAAAAGGTTTCCATTCCATCAATGTCTGACTAGTCTGTGAATGTTGAAAGCGAATTCTTCGGGTGTGCACACATTTCTAGGGAAGCAGCCACAACGCCTACATATTAAGGCAGCCCCAGACGTCAGAGCTGTTCCAGTGCGTGCCTTCAGGGCTGGATTCCTGGGGACAAGGGCTACTTGTTGAAGGTATGGTTGCTCAGGCCTATGAGGAACCCATGCACGGATGCACGTACAGTACTTGCCACAGGTCTGCCCTTGCAACCATTGGCCAGGCCATTGGACTTGCTGAAGATGACCGAGATCACTCCAGTGGAGCCCTTCAGTATGGGCCAGTGGGGGTCTCATGTATTGTGGTGGTCTGCTGTGCTCTGCACAACACTGTTTTCCCATAAAAACTAGCTCAACACTTATGCTGGTGACAGCCCTTTGGTCCACGATGAACCTCATGAATGCATCCTCTGTTTGGGTGCACTGAAGGGACCTTGTGGGGTCGCCAATGATAGATGGGTGCCTCTTGCCGGGATACAGCCATGCCTCTGATAGAAAATACCTCTGCCGAACCCCCTTGCCACCAACTGAGTGGTCATTCCCTGTCGAAAGTAAAGACCAACTCCTAATATTAGAGCATTAAGGAAACGTGCCTGGTAACTTGTTTTAATATTTAGCTTCATAACTGTTATACTGCAATGGGAGCAAAGGTCAAGTGGCATGATGCCTCTTGAAACGGATTTCATTCTCAGGAATTCATGCCCATTCCTATTTTGGCCTGTGCAGGTGGTAACGAACCTTCTCCCTGAATCTCTGGCATAGCTAAGTAGACTATTAGGCCACCTCCGAGGACAGTTAAGACCCAACCACATTGACATGGTCCTGGATTGATAGATAGGCCAAACTGGGTAAGGAGGCCAGCTTTCCTTCTAAAAGATATTAGTGAGCCAATTGGGTTTATATGACAACCCAAAATTTCAGTTATAATTACTGATACCAACTTTTTATATCTAGATTTCTTTTTTAAAATCTGAAGCCAAATTCTCAAAATGTCAGAGGGAGTTACATTGCTCTGTGTTGTCTATAGGCCATCAGCTAGTGGGAAGGACGTGGAGGAACAAATTTGCAAGAAAATTATAGAGAGGTGCAAAAATTATAGGGTAATTTTAATGGGGGACTTTAATTATCCAAACATAGACTGGGATAATAGTAGTGTAAAGGGCAGTGAGGGGCAAGAGCTCCCAGAGTGTGTTCAGGAAAATTTTCTACAACACTATTTTGCTAGTCCAATGAGAAAAGAAGCACTGCTAGACCTCTTTCTTGGGAATGAGGTGGGCCAAGTGGATCAAGTATCAGTAGGAGAGCATTTAGGTAATATTATCATAAGGCTTAGGCTGACTATGGAAAAGGACAAAGAACAATCCAGGGGAAGAATAATTAACTGGGGGAAGGTCAACCTCAATGGGGTAAGAATGGAGCTGGGGTGAATAAATTGGAGTCAAAAGCTGGCAGAATAACTGATAGATAAGCAACAGGCTACCTTCAAAGAAGCGATCGGGAACAGTCAAAATATGTTCCCTCGAAAGGGAAAAGTAGGGCAAACAAATCCAGAGCTCCCTGGATGACAAAAGAAGTAGAGATTAAGATAAAGAAGAAAAAGTGTGCTTATGACAGATGTCAGGTAGAAAATACTATTGAGAACCAGGCTAAATACAGAAGGTCCACAGGGGAAGTGAACAAGCAAATAAGAGAAGCAAAGAGAGAGCATGAAAAGAGACTGGAAGCTAGCATTAAAGGAAATCCCAAAGTTTTTTATAGGCATATAAATAGTAAAAGGGTGATAAAAGGAGGGAACAGAAAGGGGATTTACACATGGAGGCAGAGGGCATAGCTGAGGTATTAAATGAATACTTTGCATCTGTCTTTACCAAGGAAGAAAATGCAACCCAGGCAACGTTGAAAGAGGAGGTAAGTCAGACACTAGTGGGGTTTAAAATTGATAAAGAGGAAGTATTTGATAGGCTGTCTGTACAGGCAGAGGGGGACAGGTTGAGAGAGCAGTTAATAAAGCATACAGTATACTAGGCTTTATTAATAGGGGCATGGAGTACAAGAGCAAGGAAGTTATATTGAACTTGTATAAGACACTAATCTGGCCTCAGTTGGAGTATTACATCCAATTCTGGGCAGCGCACTTGAGGAAAGATATGAGGGCATTGGAGAGAGTGCAGAAAAGATTCACGAGAATGGTTCCAGGGATGAGGAATTTAAGTTATGAAGATAGATTGGAGAAGTTGGGACTGTTTTCCTTGGAAAAGAGAAGGCTGAGAGGTGATGTGATAGAGGTATTCAAAATCATGAGGGGTCTGGACAGAGTAGATAGAGAGAAACTGTTCCCACTTGTGAAAGGATCGAGAACGAGAGGGCACAGATTTAAAGTATTTGGTAAGAGAAGCATAGTGACATGAGGAAAATCTTTTTCACTCAGCGAGTGGTTAAGTTCTGGAATGCCCTGCCTGAGAATGTGGTGGAGGCAGGTTCAAAAGGGAATTAGACAGTTATATGCAAAGGAAGAGTGTTCAGGGTTATGGGGAGAAGGCGGGGGAATGGAACTGAGGGAGTTGCTCTTTCAGAGAGCCAGTGCAGACACAATGGGCTGAACAGCCTCCTTCTGCACTGTAATAATTCTGTGATTCTGTGGGAGATTTGAACTTACATTCTGCAGATTATTGGCCAAGGTTTCTGCATCAATTATCCAGTAACATAATCACTACACTGATTGATGGATGATGGCACCAGTAAACACTAAACTCTCTGCCTCAGAAGGTAGTGAAGGTGGGGTCATTGAATATTTTTAAGGCAGAGGTAGATAGATTCTTATTAGGCAAGGGAATCAAAGGTTATCAGGGGCAGATGGGAATGCGGAATTCGAGACACATACAGTACAGCCATGATCGTATTGAATGGTGGAGCAGGCTCGAGGGGCTGAATGACCTACTCCTGCTCCTAATTCATATGTTCATATGTAAACATTTCATATTAGTGCAAATTTTGTAGCACAACTAGTCTATCAACAGTATTCGGTCCTGTCCTGGTATAAATCTTTTTCCAGGCAGAATGTCTCGCAACATGGCTGGAGAGACCAAGGCTATAGAACCATAGAAAAATTACGCAACAGAGATGGCCATTCAGCCCGTCGTGTCCATGCTGGCCAAAAAATCTAGCCGCCCAATCTAATCCCACCTTCCAGCACCTGGTCCGTAGACTTGCAGGTTACAGCACTTCAGGTGCTTGTCCAGGTACCTTTTAAATGAGTTGAGGGTTTCTGCCTCCACCACCGTTCCTGGCAGTGAATTCCAGACACCCACCACCCTCGGGGTGGAAAAGTTTTTCCTCATGTCCCCTTTAATCCTCTACCAATCACCTTAAATCTGTGCCCCCTGGTAACTGACCTCTCTGCTAGGGTAAACAGGTCCTTCCCGTCTACTCTATCTAGGCCCCTCATAATTTTGTACACCTCTATTAAGTCACCCCTCAGCCCCCTCTGTCCTAAGGAAAACAACTCCTAGCCTATCCAATTTTTCCTCATAGCTGCAACTTTCGCACCTGACTAGCAATGTAAAATGACCATTTATCCGAATCTTTTCTTCCAATTCCTCATTGAATGCCCTCTCCTGCTACCTTGATCTCCATCTTTCCCCTGACTGCAGGCTTAACTTCCTCTGCTGCTTCTCTGCATCATTTATCAAGACTTGAAATCTGACTGTTGTAACTTGCTATGCATGCTGTAGATTTGTAACACTCATAATTCTTATCAGAGCTGTCTTGTGGTGACTAGTACGGTAACAGAAAATCTTCACTGTTCATCTAGCTGTGATGTGGAGCAAGTTATTTCAAGCTAGGAAACCATGAATCTTTTTTTTTGTTGCTCTGTAACCCTTTCCTTATCTTCTGAAGTGGCTAACTGGTGCTTGGGTACGATTGCATGGAAGCTGGTAATCTTTCAACATTTCCCCTCCCCCCTCCATTATTTATGTGTGGGCCTAGAATGTGAATGGAGGCAGCGGAAGGCATCACAGTTGAGCCCAATCCTCCTTCATCTGAGAGCTCTGCATTCCTCCAATTGTACATCCCCCCCATTTCCTTTGCCTCACCTTTGGTAGCCGTCCCTTCAGTGAGCTTGGCCCTGAGCTCTGCAATTCCCTTGCTGATTCTCTCCACCCCTCCACCGCTCTCTCCTCCTTTAAGACACTCCTTAAAACATACCTTCTTGACCAAGCTTTTAGTCACCTCCTCGAAAGTCTCCACCTTTGTCTCAGTGTCGGTTTGTGTCCGGTCGTGAAACAGTGTGGGAGGTTTTATTACATTAAAGGTGCTCTATAACTTCAAGTTATTGTTGACATCCACCAGTGAATGCTTTACAACACAGACCAAAAGATAGATAAGAGAAGAAATAGGAGACCTAGCTTGTTGTTTCCTTTCACTTACCCTTAGCATGCTAAAGCTAATTCCTACTGAGATCAGCTACCACAGCACAGACCAGTGTTGGAATGTGGAACCTCACCATCCTGTCTGACTCAGTCTGAACTGAGCAGTGCAGTTACTCACTGAACCACTGGGGGAGCTCATGTGTTATTATACTCATGCAGACAAAAAGGCAAGCGGTACAGATTTTACGGTTGTAATGATGGTAAAACTGTCAGCAGTCATTACTCTGTGAAACTGACAGCAACTTCTGACATCTGCAACTGCGCAGTTAAAAGTGAAAATCCAGAAGCTGCTGCCAACGATTCCCCACTCCTCCACAGCATGTGCTGTTGAATTCCCCGCAGGTGGAAATCAATTAGAAATCACTGAATTGATATGAATTTTTTACACACTATTCTCACTGTAAAAATCCTTGAAAAAGTTAAGCCTTACCAAATACAGTGTAACTGGGTTTTTAAACAGTATACTAAGTTTTATTTACCACTCAGCAACCTCTCTGCTCCTGAAAAAAAATCACATTTGTGGATTCTCAGATTTCTCCATTCCATGATAAAAAATTCCATAGATTTAAAAAATAATGGCCTGAATTTTGGAGGCCGCTTGGAACGGTTTGGAGGAGGGAGGGGGAATGTAAAATTGGAATGCAAGACGTCGGACCAGATGTAACCAATGGCGCCACACAAAGCGTGAACTTTGCACAAAGCTGCACTGGGAGAGCAATTAAGGAATTTAAGAGGCCAATTAACTTGAATATTATGACACAATTCAGACTTTACGAATGGCACATGGGAACCACAGGGCTTCAGAGCCTTGCTTGGTTAAAGGAGGCAGCAAGTAAACAGGAGCTCAGTGCTGGCTCTCTCAGCCAGCCATCGAGAGAGCTAGTCATAGAGTCATAAGTTATGCAGCACAGAAACAGGCCCTTCAGCCCATCGCGTCTGTGCCGGCCATCCAGCACCCAACTATTCTAATCCCATGATCCTGCACTTGGCCCATAGCCTTGTATGCTATGGCTTTTCAAGTGCTCATCTAAATACTTCTTAAATGTTGTGAGGGTTCCTGCCTCCACCACCTCTTCACACAGTGCGTTTCAGATTCCAACCACCCTCTGGGTGAAAAATCTTTTCCTCAAATCCCCTCTAAACCTCCTGCCCCTTATCCTAAATCTATGCCCCCTGGTTCTTGACCCCTCTGCTAAGGGAAAAAATGTCTTCCGATCTAACCTATCAATGCCCCTCATATTCTTGTACACCTCAATCATGTCTCCCCTCAGCCTTCTCTACTCCAAGGAAAACAACCCTAGCCTTTTCAGTCTCTCTTCATATCTGAAATGCTCCAGCCCAGGCAACATCCTGGTGAATCGCCTCTGCACCCTCTCCAGTGCAATCACATCCTTCCTATAGTGTGGTGACCAGAACTGTACACAGTACTCCAGCTGTGGCCTAACTAACGTTTTATACAGCTCCATCATAACCTCCCAGCTCTTATACTCTATGCCTCGGAGAATAAAGGCAAGTATCCCATATGCCTTCCTAAACACCTTAAGTACCTGTGCTGCTGCCTTCAGTGATCTATTGACAAGTACACCAAGGTCCTTCTGATCTTCTGTACTTCCTAGGCTCCTACCATCCATTGTATATTCACTTGCCTTGTTAGTCCTCCCAAAATGCATTACCTCACAATTTTCAGGATTAAATTCCATTTGCCATTGCTCTGCCCATCTTACCAGCCCATCTATATCGTCCTGTAATCCAAGGCTTTCCTCCTCACTATTTACACACGGACAGCGATAAAGGCGGGGCTAAAGAGTGGCCAGTCGAACAGACTTAGCAGTTTGCAGGAAAAAAGACAGAAGTGCAAGGAGAGAGCCAACTGTGTAACAGCCCCGAAAACCAATTTTATCTGCAGCACCTGGGGAAGAGTTTGTTACTCTAGAATTGGTCTTTATAGCCACTCCAGGCGCTGCTCCACAAACCACTGACCACCTCTAGGTGCTTACCCATTGTCTCTCGAGACAAGGAGGCCAAAGAAGATTTACAATACCACCAATTTTTGTGTCATCAGTGAACTTACTTATCATACCTCCTATATTCACCTCTAAATCATTAATGTACACTACAAACAGCAAGGGTCCCAGCACCGATCCCTATGGTACACCACTGGTCACAGGCTTCCAATCGCAAAATCAGCCCTGGACCATCAGCCTCTGCCTCCTGCCACTAAGCCAATTTTGGATCCAATTTGCCAAATTGCCCTGGATCCCATCGGCTCTTACCTTCTTAACCAATCTCCCATGCAGGACCTTATCAAAAGCCTTACTGAAATCCATGTATACTACATGTACTGCTATAACCTCATCGACACATCTAGTCACCTCCTCGAAAAATTAAATCAAATTAGTTAGACACGATCTCCGCCTGACAAAGCCATGCTGACTATCCCCGATTAAACCCTGCCTCTCCAAGTGGAGATTAATCCTGTCCCTCAGAATTTTTTCCACTATTTTCCCAACCATTGATGTTAGACTCACTGGCCTGTAATTACCTGGTTTAGCCTTACTACTCTTCTTGAGTAATGGTACCACATTCGCTATCCTCCAGTCCTCTGGTCCTGTGGCCAGAGAGGATTTGAAAATTTGTGTCAAAGCCCCCGCTATCTCCTCCCTTGCTTCACATAACAGCCTGGGATACATCTCATCTGGGCCTGAGGACTTATCCACTTTTAAGCCTGCTAAAACAGCTAATATTTCCTCCCTTTCAATGCTAATATGTTCAAGTATATCACAATCCCCCTCCCTGATCTCTGCACCTAAATCGTCCTTCTCCATAGTGAACACAGATGAAAAGTAATCATTTAAAACCTCACGTATGTCCTCCGGCTCCACACACAGATTGCCACATTGGTCCCTAATGGGCCCTACTCTTTCCCTGCTTATCCTCTTACCCTTAATATACTTATAAAACACCTTGGGATTTTCCTTTATCTTGCCCGCCAATGTTTTTTCATGTCCCTTCTTCGCTCTCATAATTACTTTTTAAGTGCCACCCTACACTTTCTATACTCCTCTAGTGCCTCCGCTGCTTTCAGCGCTTGGGATCTGCCAAAAGCCTTTTTTTTTCTTGCTCCAAACCTCGACATCCCTTGATATCCAGGGTTTCCAGAGCCTGTTATTCCTACCCTTCACCTTAAGGGGTACATGTTGCTCTGAACTCTCGCAATTATCTCTTTGAATTACTCCCACTGGCCTGATGTAGACTTTCCTACAAGTAGCTGCTCCCAGTCCACTTTGGCCAGATTCTGTTTTATCATATTGAAATCAGCCTTCCCCTAATTCATTATCTTTATTTCTGGTCCATCTTTGTCCTTTTCCATAACTAACTTAAATCTTACAGAGTTATGGTCACTATCCCCAAAATGCTCCCCCACTGACACTCCTATCACTTGACCGGCTTCATTCCCTAGGATTAGGTCCAGTACTGCCCCTTCTCTTGTAGGACTTTCTATCTCCTGGCTCAAAAACTCTCCTGTATGCATTTTAAGAATTCCACCCCTTTTAAGCCCTTTGCACTAAGACTATCCAAGTTAATATCGGGGTAGTTGAAATCCCCTACTATTATTACCATATTATTTTTACACCTCTCAGAGATTTGCGCCTATATTTCTGCTCCTCTATCTCTCCCTGACAGTTTGGAAGCCTGTACTACACTCCCAGCCAAGTGATTGCCCCTTTTTCGTTTTTAAGTTCTACTCAAATGGCCTCATTTGAGGAACCTTCTAAGATGTCATCCTCTCCCTTGTCGCGTCTGGAGATTCTATACCCTGGAATAATGAGTTCCCAGTCCTGTTCCTCTCTCAATCATGTCTCTGTGATAGCAATAATATCATAATCCCGTGTTATAATCAACACCTTCAATTCATCTGCCTTACTAGTAAGATGCCTTGCATTGAAATAGATGCAATCCAACCTTGCATTTTTCCCTCGTGCCTTACCGGGTCTATATTTGCTCTGCCTTCCAGGCAGACTCACTTTCTGTTCTATATTACCCCCTACTATACCTCCACTCTGTATTCCACCCCCCTGCCAAATTAGTTTGCAAGATGTTGGATCTCATAGACAACAGGCAATGCTCAATGAGATAGGCGCAAAGGAGGCTTGGGAGGCGCTAATATACAGACCTTTCTTATAACCCTTATTACCTTTCAGAAACATTCCTATAAAGCCTTACTTTTATGCAGCCCTGCTGTCACCTCCTTCATTTTGCCTTGCATTGCCCTGCGCCCAAGTGAACATGTGGTTTAGTCCATTGATTCCAACCTTTGAGGGAACCAGGTTGTAGACAAAGTCTCACTGGGCAGCACAAATTGGAAGGAGATGTAGCAACAATACAAGAAACCTTTATTGAAAGGCAAAACAAACGTGAGGTCTAACATCAACATACGTTTTCACCCGTGAACCTTAAGTGCAGCTAGGAGCTCTTCTTTCATCATTTATGGGTGCTCCTAGGTGGTGCAAGCCCTGCGATTGCAGCTGAGGTGGAGGTAGATTCTGACCTTGTTGCCCTGTGACTTGGGTTAATCTTGGGAACTGTCCTCTGGCTGCTTGAGGCCTGGAAGGCTCAGAATGCTGAGGGGCTCCTGCACAGGTGCAGGATCCTCCTCTCTGGTCCCAGCTACTCGAGGCACTGGTGTCACTGGCAGAAGGACTGAGGAGCCGCTGCCCAAAGCAGGAGTGCCTTGAGAGGAGCTGCTCTTCCTCCCTTGCAAGGCATGCTTCAACTTCCCTATTGAGAAGAGAAGTGCGAGGACCTGTTGAAGAATCCAGGTGCCTCGTTCCCTTCTCGCCTTGCCATTGGTGCACAGAGCTCATGAACAAGGCAATGGCATGCAGTTCTGCGCACATCTCTGGCATCCACTGCTGGATCAAGCTCTCCATGAGGGTTGTAAATCTCTACATGGAGGAAGCCACGCACAAACATGTCAGAGTCATGGCAGCACTCATGACCTGGATGATTCCTCCATCGTCCATGCATGGGTGTGCATAGCCTCTGCAAGCTCCGCCAGATGTTCCCTTACTGCAGCTGCAGCATTTGCCATGTTGACAACCACTCAAGAGGTACATCTCAGCATTGGCCTGTCCTCCCACTGTCTTCTGACTGTCAGTGGCCTCAGCTGATGCAGCCTCCATCAGTGATGTGCTCACCAGGTAATGAGCTCGAATCTCTGTGCGATCGGATACCCACCAATGAGACAGTATCTGCGCAGGTGAAGGGTGTGGGTAAATGATGTATCAGTGCACACTCAGAGGTGGGCGGCTGGCCCCAGTCTCTCCAGCTGTTTGTGCCTTGGCATGACCCTGACTTGCATGAGAGGACAGACAGATGAAAGGGTTAAGGACTTCCCATTGCATCATCCCATCTATCCATATCTCCAGTTGTGGACACATCAGCACTATTCCACATGTGTGTCAGATGCCCCCTTGTTCCCCTTGTGCCCCTGCACTCACCCACTCACCCTGTTGAGTGGACACTCCTACTTCACCATCAGCGATAGTGTGGCCACCCTGCTGCCCTGCCATTTCTGAGCCGCTTCATCCATGGGGGTCAGGATGTGGACACCCTCCACCAGTCTTCGCCCTTTCCTTTGTGTTATGTTCTCCTGGATGCACGAAAATGAACACTGTTAGTTGACCAACAGAGACAAGTGCAATGCCTATGCTGGTGGCAACCGGGCAGCCCATGAAGAGGGCACACCAATGGCTCTTGCATGCGGCCATTCTCAGGGGACCTTGTGGGGGTCAGCATTCACAGACGTGTCACTCACCGAAGTGCAGCCATGCCTCTCAGAACATATGCTCCTGCCTGAACCCACTGCCTTCAACTGGATGGTAACTCCCTCTCCACCAATCACAACCTCAAGGCTTGCCACATGCGAGCACAAAATGGAAACGAGGTATGGAGAACTCACCTTGGCAGACCAAATAAGGTCATTGACATGCTAGTGGCACTGGATCCAGGTTCTGGGAGTGACCCCACAGCCGCTGACCTCATCTGTCTTCTCCGTCCGGGCTTGCTCACTCAGGCGGGCCAGTCTCCTCTTCCTAGCCCTGGCGAAGAAGACCTGCCTGACCCTGGAAACATGGAGTAGAAGCTGCACTGAACAGTGGAGCCACCTGGATCTAGCTTCTGCAATTGTAACTGCAGGCTTCCATTCAGCTCCCTGATCACAAGGCAGGTAGGTAGAGGCTCCTGAAAGGCAGGTAGGTAGAGGCTCCTGGAAGGTAGGTAGGTAGAGGCTCCTGGAAGACAGGTAGAGGCTCCTGGAAGGCAGGTAGGTAGAAGCGCCTGGAAGGCAGGTAGGTAGAGGCGCCTGGAATGCAGGTAGGTAGAGGCTCCTGGAAGACAGGTAGGCAGAGGCTCCTGGAACACAGGTAGGCAGAGGCGCCTGGAAGGCAGGTAGGTAGAGGCGCCTGGAAGGCAGGTAGGTAGAGGCTCCTGGAAGACAGGTAGGCAGAGGCACCTAGAAGGCAGGTAGGTAGAGGCTCCTGGAAGACAGGTAGGCAGAGGTGCCTGGAAGGCAGGTAGGTAGAGGCTCCTAGAAGGCAGGTAGGTAGAGGATCCTGGAAGACAGGTAGGTAGAGGCTTCTGGAAGACAGGTAGGTAGATGCGCCTGGAAGGCAGGTAGGTAGAGGCTCCTGGAAGGCAGGTAGGTAGAGGATCCTGGAAGGCAGGTAAGTAGATGCGCCTGGAAGGCAGGTAGGTAGAGGCTCCTGGAAGGCAGGTAGGTAGAGGCGCCTGGAAGGTAGGTAGGTAGAGGATCCTGGAAGGCAGGTAGGTAGAGGCTCCTGGAAGACAAGTAGAGGCTCCTGGAAGGCAGGTAGGCAGAGGCTCCTGGAAGGCAGGTAGGTAGGGGCTCCTGGAAGGCAGGTAGGTAGAGGCTCCTGGAAGGCAGGTAGATAGAGGCTCCTGGAAGACAGGTAGGCAGACGCTCCTGGAAGGCAGGCAGGTAGAGGCTCCTGTAAGGCAGGCAGGTAGAGGCGCCTGGAAGGCAGGTAGGTAGAGGCGCCTGGAAGGCAGGTAGATAGAGGCTCCTGGAAGACAGGTAGGCAGAGGCTCCTGGAAGGCAGGTAGGTAGAGGTGCCTGGAAGGCAGGTAGGTAGAGGATCCTGGAAGGCAGGTAGGTAGAGGCTCCTGGAACACAGGTAGAGGCTCCTGGAAGGCAGGTAGGCAGAGGCTCCTGGAAGGCAGGTAGGTAGAGGCTCCTGGAAGGCAGGCAGGTAGTGGCTCCTGGAAGGCAGGTAGATAGAGGCTCCTGGAAGACAGGTAGGCAGAGGCTCCTGGAAGGCAGGAAGGTAGAGGCTCCTGGAAGACAGGTAGAGGCTCCTGGAAGGCAGGTAGGCAGAGGCTCCTGGAAGGCAGGTAGGTAGAGTCTCCTGGAAGGCAGGCAGGTAGTGGCTCCTGGAAGGCAGGTAGATAGAGGCTCCTGGAAGACAGGTAGGCAGAGGCTCCTGGAAGGCAGGAAGGTAGACGCTCCTGGAAGGCAGGTAGGTAGAGGCGCCTGGAAGGCAGGTAAGTAGAGGCGCCTGGAAGGCAGGTAGATAGAGGCTCCTGGAAGACAGGTAGGCAGAGGCTCCTGGAAGGCAGGCAGGTAGAGGCTCCTGGAAGGCAGGTAGGCGGAGGCTCCTGGAAGGCAGGCAGGTAGAGGCTCCTGGAAGGCAGGTAGGTAGAGGCTCCTGGAAGACAGGTAGAGGCTCCTCGAAGACAGGTAGGCAGAGGCTCCTGGAAGGCAGGCAGGTAGAGGCTCCTGGAAGGCAGGTAGGTAGAGGCTCCTGGAAGGCAGGTAGGTAGAGGCTCCTGGAAGACAGGTAGGCAGAGGCTCCTGGAAGGCAGGCAGGTAGAGGCTCCTGGAAGGCAGGTAGGTAGAGGCGCTTGGAAGGCAGGTAGGTAGAGGCTCCTGGAAGACAGGTAGGTAGAGGCGCCTGGAAGGCAGGTAGGTAGAGGCTCCTGGAAGACAGGTAGGCAGAGGCTCCTGAAAGGCAGGCAGGCAGAGGCACCTGGAAGACAGGCAGAGGCTCCTGGAAGACAGGTAGGCAGAGGCGCCTGAAAGGCTATAGGCAGAGGCTCCTGGAAGGCAGGCAGGCAGAGGCACCTGGAAGACAGGCAGAGGCTCCTGGAAGACAGGCAGGTAGAGGCTCCTGGCAGGCAGGTAGGTAGAGGCTCCTGGAAGGCAGGTAGGTAGAGGCTCCTGGAAGGCAGGTAGGCAGAGGCTCCTGGCAGTCAGGCAGGTAGAGGCTCCTGGAAGACAGTCAGCAGTGAATGCAGGACTGGCAGCCCTTTAAATGGCAGCACCTACCACGGCTTCATTTGATGTCACCTCCCTGCAGTGTAAGCCGACAGTCTCCATGCCTCCCCAGAGTTAATTGGCCGGCTGCCATGATATTACATGTGGCTGGTCGCTGAACGCCTGAGTGAAAACAATATCCACTTCCAGACTCGATGTTGGGACCTGCAGCCTTGCCGCAAAATTCAGCCTAATATGTTTTTCTTAAAAGTTTTTTGTGATAGTTTATCTTCAACCTTAATCCCATGAGTCCATCCCAATCTTTACTTCAACTTCTGTAAAATCATAAAAGTGAATAATAAAACCTGCTTGTTACTTCCTGGTTTGCTGTTTGTGAGAATTCTTCAAAGTGATTGGTTGCTTAGCCTGCTTGATGACATCACTGGAGGTGTTCCTGGAGGTCAACGATCCCTTGTAGATGGCACCGGAATGAAATTTACATCAAGAAAGATGAAATCCACGGAGCTTGTGGGCAGCTTCCTTCAAGCTCGGCAGGGAGCACCTTCACTTCAGCGCTGACCATAAAATCTGGGTCATTCATTTAGACCTTTAATTTCTCCTTATTCTTAATTTGCAAAGAAAGATATATTGACATGAAGACTGCCTGAAGAGGCATTGGAAGCAAATTCATAGCAACTTTCAAAAGGGAATTTTACATGTTTGAAGGGGAGAAAGTTGCAGGACTATGGGGAAGGAGCAGTGAGGGGTGGGACTAATGGGACAGATGTTTCAAAGAGCCTGCACAGGTACAATAGGCCCAATGGCCTCAGTCTGTGCTGTTAGAATGAGTGATTCTAAGACCAGGAGATGCAGGAGGACTTCCTGTCTACTGTAGGAAATGATGTGACATTAACTTCTAAGCCACAGTTGTGAAGAAGTTAATGGAGACCATCTGTTTATCTGTTTGTAAAAGTGGCTGGGCTGCAGATTGTTTAAAACAGCTGTTCTTCCCAGTTGCATCCAAACCAGTGCCGGCGATAATAGGAAGTGATCGCTCAGCTTATCCACAATTATAACTGGGGAAGATTAGTCCTTTGAAAAAGGTTGTTCCAGTGATCAGATTTTTATTGTCTCTGAAAGCAAAACAGCTTGTGTTTGAACAAAGAAATCGGCTGCTGTCTCCTTAAATTTGTCTTGAACTGCCAAGGAGCAGCAGGAAACAAAAAGGTGATTTGCAGTCAGCAAAGGGATGTTCTCCACACAAACGTAATGGGATCGCTTCCAACAGGCTCAGGTTTTATGCTTGTGTACTATTTGACTAAAGTGTGAAACAATAATACTCAGGACAGAGTGCTTCATAACCAACTGCTTTCCAAGAGTGATCACTCTTATTTTGTAAGCAATTGTAGCAGCCAATTGAACATGGCAAGGTATGGTGAGGAAAGAGTTAATCAGACTGCCTTGAAGTGTGCTAATATAATCACTGACAAAATTATAGTGAGAAGTTTCACTTGGTGATATGATTTTGACAGTGGCTACACTTCAAAAGAACTTCGTTGGTTGGAATGTGCTTTCTTTTTAAAATTGTAACATCTTACAATGGTTAGTGGCCACAAACGGGAGGCAAAAAGCTTCCTTTGCTCATTCGTTTGAAAGGAAACTTTGAAGGTGAGCACCTCCCTGAGAAAGACCACAGACTGGATCTGGAAAGTTAGGGCGTGATTCTTTTCGTCAGAGAAAAGAAAGTGGAAACTGAAATGCTACGGATCTGTGGATGCAAGTGTCAGAACACAATCAAATCAGCGTTGAATGATACATAATGTGAAATATGTGAATTGTCACGAAGAGGGACTGAGCAAAAGGTATAAGATCTGATCAACATGTAAAATCGAGCTTGGAACTGTGACATGTTTAAAATCCCCGGATAAAACTCACAAGCTTTTGTCTAATGCATTTCTCTTCTGTGAATGTTTAATTATTGTATGCTTAATAAATCTGTGATATTTGACCTCCCATGTTGTGAGCCTTATTGATTTGAGGAGTAGGTTAGAAGTAAAAGCACATACAACTTCCTTGCCGCTAACAGTAATACCAATAGCAAGAAAGATTTGAAAAAACAGTTCATTTGTATTTTGTATTCTTTTCTGGTTATGTTGGTTGAGAGAAGGTAACTGAGGTACCAGCGTAACTAGCTGTTCTTCTACAAATTGTGCCACCTACCTCAGCATTCAGGTAGCACCTAATTTTAACATTACGTACAAAGAATGACACTACCGATAAAGCAATACTCCATTGGATTCCCACTCCATAGCCTTGAGCACATCTAGGCTGACACTTCAATGCAATGCAGTACTTTCAGAAGTGCTGTCTTTCAGATGAAACATTAAACCGAGGCCCCATCTTCACTTTTAGGTGGATGTCATAGATTCCGTGGTACAATTTTGAAGAAGAGGAGGAAAGTTCTCCCTGCTGTCCTGGGCCAATATTTATCCCTCAACCAACATCAATAAAATTTAATATCTGGTCATTATCACATTGATGTTTGTAGGACCTTGTTGTGCACTGACTGGCTGATGCATTTCCTACATTACAACAGGGACTAAACATTAAAAAGTATTTAATTTGTTGTGAAGCGCTTTGGGACATTTTTTGTACTCATTCATGGGATGTGAGCATCACTGGCATGGTCAGCATTTATTGCCCTAATTGCCCTTGGGAAGGTGGTGGTGAGCCGCCTTCTTGACCTACTGCAGCCCTTGGGGTTTAGGTACATCCACAGTGCTGTTGGGGAGGGGGTTCTAGGATTTTGATCCAGCTACAGTGAAGGAACAGTGATATATTTCCAAGTCAGGATGGTGTGTGGCTTGGAGGGGAACTTGCAGGTGGTGGTGTTCCCATGCATTTGCTTCCCCTTAGTCTTCTAGGTGGTAGTTTGGAAGGTGCTGTTGAAGAAGACTTGGCAAGTTGCTGCAATACATCTCAGTACACACTGCTGCCACTGTGCACCGGTGGTGCAGGGAGTGAGTGTTTTAGATGGTAGATGGTGGTGCCGATCAAGTGCTCAGCTTTGTCCTGGATAGTGTCGAGTATTGTTGGAGCTTCACCCATCCTGGCAAATGGAGACTATTCCATCACACTCCTGATTTTTTTTTTTATTCTTTCATGGGATGTGGGCGTCGCAGGCCAGGCCAGCATTTATTGCCCATCCCTAATTGCCCTTGAACTGAGTGGCTTGCTCAGCCATTTCGAGGGCATGTAAGAGTCAACCACATTGCTGTGGATCTGGAGTCACATGTAGGCCAGACCAGGTAAGGATGGCAGATTTCCTTCCCTAAAGGACATTAGTGAACCAGATGGGTTTTTACAACAATTGACAATGGTTTCATGGCCAACATTAGACTAGCTTTAAATTCCAGATTTATTAATTGAATTCAAATTCCACCTTCTGCTGTGGTGGGATTCGAACCCATGTCCCCAGAGCAATACCTGGGTCTCTGGGTTACTAGTCCAATGACAATGCCACTACACCACCGCCTCCCCTTGTGCCCAGTAGATGGTGAACAACTTTGGGGAGTAAGGATTTGAGTTACTCACCGCAGAATTCCCAGCCTCTGACCTGCTCTTTATGTGGCTGGTCCAGTTACATTTTTGTTCCATGGTAATCCCCAGGATGTTCATGGTGGGGGATTCAGCGAGGATAATGCTGCTAAATAGCACAGGAGATGATCAGATTCTCTCTTGTTTATGATGGTCATTGCTTGACACTTGTGTGCCATGAATGTTACTTGCCAGTTATCAGTCCAAGTCTGAATGTTGTCCAGGTCTTGCTGCATGCAGGCACAGACTGCTTCAGTATCTGAGGAGTTGCAAATGGTGCTGGACATTGTGCAATCATCAGCGAACATCCCCTCTTCTGACCTTATGATGGAGGGATGGTCATTGCTGAAGCAGCTGAAGAGGTTTGGGCCTAGGATACTACCCTGAGGCACTCCAGTCATGATGTCCTGGGGCTGAGATGATTGGCTTCCGATAACCACAACCATCTTCCTTTGTACTAGGTATGACTCCAACCAGTGGAGAGTTTTACCCTGATTCCCATTTACTCAAATATTGCTAGGTCTCCTTGATACCACACTTGGTCATGTGCTGCCTTGATATCAAGGGCAGTCACTCTCACCTTACCTCTCGAATTCAGCTGTTTTGTCCATGTTTGGATCAAGGCTGTAATGAGGTTTGGAGCCTAGTGGTGCTGGCGGAACCCAAACTGAGCATCGCTTATTAGCACTGTTGATAACACCTTCCATCACTTTGCTCAGTATTGAGAGTAGGCTGATGATTAAGCAGCTTGGATTTGTTGCACCTTTTGTGGGCGGGACATAGCTGGGCAATTTTTCACATTTTTATGCAGATGCCAGCGTTGTAGCTGTACTATAACAGTTTGGCTAGAGGCCCAGCCCGTTCGGGAGCAGAAGTATTCAGTAATAGAGCCAGGATGATGTCAGGCCCGTAGCCTTTGCTGTACCCGGTACATTCAGCCATTTCTTGATACCACATCCTATGGTCAGGGAAGGCACTATATAAAGGCAATATTGTACCGGAGTGTCAGTCTATTTTTTATGCTGAAATACTGATATGGGCCTTGAACAGATAGCCTTCTGGCCCAAAGGGATTGAGTGCCATCAGCTGAGTCAAACTGGCACCGCTTGTGACAGTGATCATGTGCTTTAATATAGTTACTCAGTCAAAAGAGGGACAACAATGCAAAACAATATATCTAGCTTGTCGTGGGTTCTCATTCATTAATTTATCCGATGGAGCCAAGATTCTTATTCTTAGTGCATCAGATAATGAATTGCATTGACTTCAACATTTGATTCATTGAAGCACTCGATTATATATGGTAAAGAGGGCAACTTGTCTGGAGTGTGCTACATCCCTGCTCTCAGAAGGATATCTAAGCCTATTTAGCACAGTTACAATTCAGACCTCATTTCATACTGCCATAGAGTCATTGCGGTACAGAAGCTGGCCATCTGGCCTATCGAGTCCATGCTGGCTCTCTGTAAAACTGCTTCAAAATTCATTACATGCACTAGTTATCCAGTAATTATTAAGCAGGGAAGTGTTTTATCAAGAACTGTGCTAATCAGCCATTACTGCAAAGGAGTGCAAATTGGTAATCATATAACCTACATTACAAAAGTCACAATACTTCAAAAGTGACTATGAATGGTTTTGGAACAGTCTGTGGTCTTGAGAGGCACTAAATAAATGAAGGACTTTCTTTAGACCACATTTCCACCAGTGCAGCTCTTTGACTGGTGTCATGCTCGGAATGAGCCGTGATGAAATAAACGATGAATAGGAGGAATTATGAAAATTAATAGTCAACTATTAAACTGAACCACACGAACGTGGACACTTGTACCACTGACAAAATGGAGTAGTGGTCACATGATCCCTCCTGTACTGGAAATACAAACCTCCATCTGTTGAGGATGAAACTCGTTAACCTCGTCTGAAATAGCTCTGGAAAGAACTCATTGAAACTGAAAGGAGAACCATTGCATATTGATGATTCCTGCACACATGAATGAACTAACAAAAAGTTCTGGAGAGAGACTGACTCACAGCCCAAACCAAAATGAATAGGAGTGAAGTAATACCATTATAACGAAATGGTTCCCAGTCAGACATCAATAGATAGCCATGATTTTCATAATCTGATCCAGTGTGTTGTCACACCAGGGGAAAGGACCATGTGTCAACTAACAGAAATTCAAATGTTACGGATTTTTACCTGAGAAAAGTAGCCCTCTAGAGACAGAGGATGATCAAGCCAAGACTACAGAAGGCTAATTTTCAGCCAGAGGCTATGAGAGAGATCCAGCTAAACTGAAGAACCTTGCTGATCAAGAACTAGACAACCACTACAGCAGAGAAATTACAAAGTGACTTTGAGACTCTCTATCTGTGAAGGTAAATTAAATGCACACCACCAACTTTGGGCTGATTTAACCACTAGAACTCGACAACAGCTCAGAAAGTTCAAGACTGCAAACAGCCAGGACCACAGCCTCACAGCTCCAGCGACCCGGGTTCAATTCTGGGTACTGCCTGTGTGGAGTTTGCAAGTTCTCCCTGTGTCTGCGTGGGTTTCCTTCGGGTGCTCCGGTTTCCTCCCACAAGCCAAAAGACTTGCAGGATGATAGGTAAATTGGCCATTATAAATTTCCCCTAGTATAGGTAGGTGGTAGGGAAATATAAGGACAGGTGGGGATGTGGTAGGAATATGGGATTAGTGTAAGATTAGTATAAATGGGTGGTTGATGGTCGGCACAGACTCGGTGGGCCAAAGGGCCTGTTTCAGTGCTGTATCTCTAAACTAAACTAAACTAAACATCTTTAAAAAAAAGGCATTCCTCCCAAGCAGACTCAAAAGTATTCAGTAATCCACAAACTCTTATATCACTTTGGAATTGCATTCTACCCTTTCTCTCTATCTATCTATTCTTGTATGTGTGTGTGTGAATGCATGAGTGGGTGAAGGTTGCAACTATTTTGGGAATTGTTTGAAAACAAATTATTGTCTTCATTTTTTTAACCTACGAGAAAACCTGTCATTTTTCTGTTTATTTGACCTTAAAAACAATCAGGGCCAAATGCACCATTTTAACAAAACACGATTACAGTCAGTTGGGAGGTGAAAAGTGGAAGCCACCCACACCAATTACAACCTGTTCGTAACACTGGGCACAATTAGACCCACTGTTGATGTTAAGTATACTGGCTGTCAATCCAGCAGATTCCAACAGTATTAGCTTCATCCTGCTGCCAATGTTGGACTATGGGATTTGGCTGCTGCAGAGCTATCACGGAATCATACAACACCAAATGAGGCTATTCAGCCCATTGTGCCTGTACTGGTTCTTTAAGAGAACTATCTAATGTTACGACTGAAGCAGGAGGAGTGCACGGTCTTTCTCTAGTCACACTTCTCCACGGGTTACGACATGTATTTAAATGTTATACCCAGTTACCGATACGGTCAATGATATAAATTATCTATTTTAGTTTCTGAATAAAATCTACCAACCATGTTTCTTTAATAAACAACAAAAGTATTCATTTATTCTAAAGCAAGACTTAGTCAATAAAGATGCAAAGCTTTCGCACACAATTCGAAATGTGGTGGAATGAGCAAACAGGTGGCAGGTGAAGTTCAATGCAGAGAAATGTGAAGTGATTCATTTTGGTATGAAGAACATGGAGAAGCAATATAAAATAAATGATTCAATTCTAAAGGGGGTGCAGGAGCAGAGGGACCTGTGTGTATATGTGCATAAGACATTGAAGGTAGCAGAGCAGGTTGAGAGAGTGGTTAATAAAGCTTGCAATATCCTGGGCTTTATTAATAGGAGCATAGAGTACAAGAGCAAGGAGGTTATGTTGAACTTGTATAAGACACAAGTTCAGCCTCAGCTGGAGTATTGCATCCAGTTCTGGGAGCCGCACTTTGGGAACAACATTGGAAAGAGTATAGAAAAGATTCACGCAAATTGTTCCAGGGATGAAGAACTTCAGTTATGAAGATAGATTGGAGAAGTTAGGACTGTTTTCCTTGGAGAAGAGAAGGCTGAGACGTGACTTGATCGAGGTATTCAATGCCATGAGGGGTCTGGACAGAGTAGATAGAGAGCAACTGTTACCACTCATGAAAGGATCGAGAACGAGAGGGCACTGATTTAAAGTATTTGGTAACAGAAGTAAAAGTGACATGAGGAAAAACTTTTTCACACAGCGAGTGGTTAAGGTCTGGAATGCACTGCCTGAGGCTTGAGGAGGATTCGGAGTGATGAAAACAGCAGAGGCACTAGAGGAGTATAGAAAGTGTAAGAGGTTACTAAAAAAAGTATTTCGGAGAGTGAAGAGAGGACATGAAAAAACATTGGCGGGCAAGATAAAGGAAAATTCTAAGGCAGTTTATAAGTATATTAAGGGCAAAAGGATAACCAGGGAAAGAATGCAGCCCATTAGGGTCAAAGTGGGAACCTGTGCGTGGAGCTGGAGGACATAGGTGAGGTTTTAAATGATTACTTTTCATCTGTGTTCACTATAGAGAAGGACGATTTAGGTGTAGAGATCAGGGAGAGGGGATTGTGATGTACTTGAACATATTAGCATCGAGAGGGAGGAAGTATTAGCTGTTTTAGCATGCTTAAAAGTGGTTAAATCCTTAGGCCCAGATGAGATGTATCCCAGGCTGTTGTGTGAGGCAATAGCAGGGGCGCTGACACAAATTTTCAAATCCTCTCTGGCTGCAGGAGAGGTACCAGAGGACTGGAGGACAGTGAATGTGGTACCATTATTCAAGAAGAGTAGCAGGGATAAACCAGGTAATTACAGGCCAGTGAGTCTAACATCAGTGGTTGGGAAAATACTGGAAAAAATTCTGAGGGACAGGATTAATCTCCACTTGGAGAGGCAGGGTTTAATCAGAGATAGTCAGCAAGGCTTTGTCAGGGGGAGATCGTGTGTAACAAACTTGATTGAATTTTTCGAGGCGGTGACTAGATGTGTAGATGAGGGTAAAGCAGTTGATGTAGTCTACATGGACTTAAGTAAGGCTTTTGATAAGATCCCGCATGGGAGATCGGTTAAGAAGGTAAAAGCCCATGGGATCCAGGGCAATTTGGCAAAGTGGATCCAAAATTGGCTTAGTGGCAGGAGGCAGAGAGTGATGGTCAAGGGTTGTTTTTGCGAGGGGAAACCTGTGACCAGTGGTATACCACAGGGATTGGTGCTGGGACCCTTGCTGTTTGTAGTGTACATTAATGATTTAGATGTGAATATAGGAGGTAAGATCAGTACGTTTGCAGATGACACGAAAATTAGTCGTGTCATATATCTTCTTTTCTTCTTCTCCTTCTTCTTCTTTGGCCTCCTTGTCTCGAGAGACAATGGGTAAGTGCCTGGAGGTGGTCAGTGGTTTGTGGAGCAGCACCTGGAGTGGCTATAAAGGCCAATTCTAGAGCGACAGACTCTTCCACAGGTGCTGCAGATAAAATTGGTTGTCCAGGCTATTACACAGTTGGCTCTCTCCTTGCGCTTCTGTCTTTTTTCCTGCCAACTGCTAAGTCTCTTCACTTCGCCACGCTTTAGCCCCGCCTTTATGGCTGCCCATCAGCTCTGGCGATCACTGGCGACTGGCTCCCACGACTTGTGATCAATGTCACAGGACGTCATGTCGCGTTTGCAGACATCTTTAAAGCGGAGACATGGATGGCCGGTGGGTCTGATACCAGTGAGGAGCTCGCTGTACAATGTGTCCTTGGGGATCCTGCCATCTTCCATGCAGCTCACATGGCCAAGGCATCTCAAGCACCACTGGCTCAGTAGGGTTTATATTCTGGGGATGTTGGCTGCCTCGAGGACTTCTGCATTGGAGATACGGTCCTGCCACCTGATGCCAAGGATTCTCCGGAGGCAGCAAAGATGGAGTGAATTGAGACGTCGCTCTTGGCTGACATACGTTGTCCGGGCCTCACTGCCCTAGAGCAAGGTACTGAGGACACAGGCTTGATACACTTGGACTTTTGTATTCCATGTCAGTGCACCATTTTCCCACACTCTCTTGGCCAGTCTGGACATAACAGTGGAAGCCTTTCCCATGCACTTGTTGATTTCTGCATCGAGAGACAGGTTACTGATGATAGTTGAGCCTAGGTAGGTGAACTCTTGGACCACTTCCAGAGCGTGGTCGCCGATATTGATGGATGGAGCATTTCTGACGTCCTGTCCCATGATGTTCGTTTTCTTGAGGCTGATGGTTAGGCCAATTCGTTGCAGGCAGCCGCAATCCTGTTGATGAGTCTCTGCAGACACTCTTCAGTGTGAGATGTTAAAGCAGCATCGTCAGCAAAGAGGAGTTCCCTGATGAGGACTTTCCGTACTTTGGTCTTCGCTCTTAGACAGGCAAGGTTGAACAACCTGCCACCTGATCTTGTGTGGAGGAAAATTCCTTCCTCTGAAGACTTGAACGCATGTGAGAGCAGCAGGGAGAAGAAGATCCCAAACAGTGTAGTTGCAAGAACACAGCCCTGTTTCATGCCACTCAGGATAGGAAAGGGGTCTGATGATGTGCCGCTATGTTGAATTGTGCCTTTCATATTGTCATGGAATGAGGTGATGATACTTAATAGCTTTGGTGAACATCCGATCTTTTCTAGTAGTCTGAAGAGACCACGTCTGCTGACGAAGGCAAAGGCTTTGGTGAGATCAATGAAAGCAAAATAGTGAGGAGGAAAGCCTTAGATTACAGGATGATATAGATGGGCTGGTAAGATGGACGGAGCAGTGACAAATGGAATCTAATCCTGAGAAGTGTGAGGTGATGCATTTTGGGAGGATTAACAAAGCAAGGGAATACACAATGGATGGTCGGACTCTAGAAAGTACAGAGGGTCAGAGGGATCTTGGTGTACTTGTCCATAGATCACTGAAGGCAGCAGCACAGGTAGCTAAGGTGGTTAGGAAGGCATATGGGATACTTGCCTTTATTCTCCGAGGCATAGAATATAAGAGCAGGGAGGTTATGATGGAGCTGTATAAAACGCTAGTTAGGCCACAGCTGGAGTACCGTGTACAGTTCTGGTCACCACACTATAGGAAGGATGTGATTGCACTGGAGAAGATGCAGAGGAGATTCACCAGGATGTTGCCTGGGCTGGAGCATTTCAGCTATGAAGAGAGACTGAAAAGGCTAAGGTTGTTTGCCTTGGAACAGAGAAGGCTGAGGGAGGACATGATTGAGGTATACAAAATTACGAGGGGCATTGATAGGTGAGATAGGAAGAAACTTTTTCCCTTAGAGGAAGGGGCAGGAGGTTTAGAGGGGATGCGAGGAAAAAAAATTTCACCCTCAGGGTTTTTGAAATCTGGAATGCACTGCCTGAAGGGGTGGTAGAGGCAGGAACCCTCACAACATTTAAGTATTTAGATGAGCACTTGAAACGCCATAGCATACAAGGCTATAGTGCAAGTGCTGCAAAATGGGATTAGAATAGTTAGGTGCTTATTGGCCAGCACGGACACGATAGGCCAAAGGGCCTGTTTCTGTGCTGTATAACTCTATGACTCTATGACTAACATGGTGGAGGCAAGTTCAACTGATGCATTCAAAAGGGAATTAGACAGCTATATGAAAAGGAAAAATGTGCAGGGTTACAAGTAGATGGCGGGCGAATGGAACTGAGGGAATTGCTCTTTCAGAGAGCCGGTGAAGACATGATGAGCTGAATGGTCTCCTTCTTCACTGTAACAATTCTGTGATTCTGTGAAATATATATATATATATTTCCTTCTAAATGCCCAACACACGCGCTCGCGTGAACACACACACGCACACACACACACACACATCGGTTAAAGGAAAAATAAAGATGCTTTGGCCAAAGTACTTGTTAATTCTTGAAGAAAAAGGATAAAATATGTTTGTACCAGATGGCATACTGTCTGACATCTGAGTACATGTAGACGCGTCACTGGGATCTTTTCAGAAACAGTTCGTTAAGGAGATGTCGAGAGGGAGTATTCCAGAAGCTTCTCAGGAGAAATGCTGCTTCAGTTTCTCTATTTCTTACCCTTGATTCTCAAGGTTTCTCAAAGAGGTGGAGAAAAGAGCAGCTGGATGCTTCTCTTTTAGCAGGCTGACCCCCAACTGACTCAAACCAGTATTCAAAATGAAACCAACTCTTGACCACCATAAATCTTGACATGTCTCTTCTCTCTAAACAACTCCCATAGTCAGAAGGCACCTGCTGTTTACTTAGTTGAAGATATGTAAATTCCAGTCAGTGTTTTTAAACAAGGTCCTTCCAGTGACCCTGAAAAAAAAGACCAGCATCTATGGAATCATTTCACTCCTCCAAAGGAATTCATTTCTAGAATCTTCAACCACGAGACTTCAAAAATATTTAAAAATAGAAGTACTTTCAAAACACTAATTAGTCCATGCTCTTGCCTCATAGCCTGCAATTTTTTTCTTTTCAAGTATTTGTTCAATTCCCTTTTGAAAGTTACTATTGATACTGATTCCACTGCCCTTTAATCCAGAGCATTCCAGATCATAATAATTCAATACACAAAAACATCACTCCTTATCTCCCTTTTTGCTTCTTTTGCCAATTATCTTAAAACTATGTCCTTTGTATTTTTTTTATTCATTCATGGGATGTGGGCGTTGCTGGCCAGGCCAGCATTTATTGCCCATCCCTAATTGCCCTTGTGAAGGTGGCGGTGAACTTCCTTCTTGAACCGCTGCCGTCCATGTGAGGTAGGTATACCCACAGTGCTGTTAGGAAGGGAGTTCCAGGGTTTTGACCCAGCAACAGTGAAGGAACGGCGATATAGTTCCAAGTCAGGACGGTGCGTGACTTGGAGGGGAACTTGCAGGTGGTGGTGTTCCCATGCATTTGATGCCCTTGTCCTTCTAGTTGGCAGAGGTCACAAGTTTGGAAGGTGCTGTGCAAGGAGCCTTGGTGCATTGCTGTAGTGCATCTTATAGATGGTACACACTGCTGCCACTGTGCGTCGATGGTGGAGGGAGTGAATGCTTGTAGATGGGGTGCCAATAAAGCGGGATGCTTTGTCCTGGATGGTGTCAAGCTTTTTGAGTGTTGTTGGAGCTGCACTCATCCAGGCAATTGGAGAGAATTCCATCACACTCCTGACTTGTGTCTTGTAGATGGTGGACAGGATTTGGGGAGTCAGGAGGTGAATTACTCGCCGCAGGATTCCTAGCCTCTGACCTGCTCTTGTAGCCATGGTATTTATATGGCTACTCCAGTTCAGTTTCTGGTCAATGGTAGTGCCTAGGATGCTGATAGTAGGGGATTCAACGATGGTAATGGCATTGAATGTCAAGGGGAGATGGTTAGCTTCTCTCTTGTTGGAGATGGTCATTGTCTGGCACTTGTGTGGCGCGAATGTTACTTGCCACTTATCAGCCCAAGCCTGGATATTGTGCAGGTCTTGCTGCATGTCTACATGGACTGCTTCAGTATCTGAGGAGTCACGAATGGTGCTGAACATTGTGCAATCATCAGCGAACATCCCCACTTCTGACCTTATGATTGAAGGAAGGTCATTGATGAAGCAGCTGAAAATGGTTGGGCCTCGGACACTACCCTGAGGAACTCCTGCAGTGATGTCCTGGAGCTCAGATGATTGACCTCCAACAACCACAACCATCTTCCTTTGCTAGGTATGACTCCAGCCAGTGGAGGGTTTTCCCCCTGATTCCCATTGACCTCAGTTTTGCTGGGACTCCTTGATGCCATACTCGGTCAAATGCTGCCTTGATGTCAAGGGCAGTCACTCTCACCTCACCTCTTGTGTTCAGCTGTTTTGTCCATGTTTGAACCAAGGCTGTAATGAGCTCAGGAGCTGAGTGACCCTGGCGGAACCCAAACTGAGCGTCACTGAGCAAGTTATTGCTAAGCAAGTGCCGCTTGATGGCACTGTTGATGACACCTTCCATCACTTTACTGATGATTGAGAGTAGGCTGATGGGGCGGTAATTGGCCGGGTTGGACTTGTCCTGCTTTTTGTGTACAGGACATACCTGGGCAATTTTTCACATTGCAGGGTAGATGCCAGTGTTGTAGCTGTACTGGAACAGCTTGGCTCGGGGCGCGGCAAGTTCTGAAGCACAGGTCTTCAGTACTATTGCCGAAATATTGTCAGGGCCCATAACCTTTGCAGTATCCAGTGCTTTCAGTCGTTTCTTGATATCACGCGGAGTGAATCGAATTGGCTGAAGTCTGGCATCTGTGATGCTGGGGACTTCAGGAGGAGGCCGAGGTGGATCATCAACTTAGCACTTCTGGCTGAAGATTGTTGCAAATGCTTCAGCCTTATCTTTCGCACTGATGTGATGGGCTCCCCCATCATTGAGGATGGGTATATTTGTGGATCCACCTCCTCCAGTTAGTTGTTTAATTGTCCACCTCCATTCACAGCTGCATGTGGCAGGACTGCAGAGCTTAGATCTGATCCGTTGGTTATGGGATCGCTTAGCTCTGTCTATCGCATGCTTACGTAGTTTGGCACACAGATAGTCCTGTGTTGTAGCTTCACCAGGTTGACACCTCATTTTGAGGTATGCCTGGTGCTGCTCCTGGCATGCCCTCCTGCACTCTTCATTAAACCAGGGTTAGTCTCCTGGCTTGATGGTAATGGTAGAGTGGGGGATATGCCGGGCCATTAGGTTACAGATTGTGGTTGAGTACAATTCTGCTGCTGATAATGGTCCACAGCGCCTCATGGATGCCCAGTTTTGCATTGCTAGATCTGTTCGAAATCTATCCCATTTAGCACGGTGGTAGTGCCACTCAACACAATGGAGGGTATCCTCAATGTGAAGGCGGGACTTTGTCTCCACAAGGACTGTGCGGTGGTCACTCCTACCAATACAGTCATGGACAGATGCATTTGCAGCAGGCAGATTGGTGAGGACAAGTATGTTTTCCCCTCTTGTTGGTTCCCTCACCACCTGCCCCATACCCAGTCTAGCAGATATGTCCTTTGGGACTCAGCCAGCTCAGTCAGTAGTGTTGCTACTGAGCCACTCTTGGTGATGGACATTGAAGTCCCCCACCCATAGTACATTTTGTACCCTCGCCACCCTCTGCACTTCCTCCAAGTGGTGTTCAACATGGAGGAGTACTGACTCCTTAGCTGAGGGAGGGTAGTAAGTGGTAATCAGCAGGAGGTTTCCTTGTCCATATTTGACCTGATGCCCTGAGACTTCATGGGGTCCAGATTCGATGTTGAGGACTCCCAGGGCAACTCCCTCCCTACTGTATACCACTGTGCCACCACCTCTGCTTGGTCTGTCCTGCCGGTGTGACAGGACATACGTGGGGATGGTGATGGCAGTGTCTGGGATATTGTCTGTAAGGTATGATTCCATGAGTATGACTCTGTCAGGCTGTTGCTTGACTAGTCTGTGGGACAGCTCTCCCAACTTTGGCACAAGCCACCAGACGTTAGTAAGGAGGGCTTTGCAGGGTCGACAGGGCTTGGTTTGCCATTGTTGTTTCCGGTGCCGAGGTTGATGCCGGGTGGTCCTTCCGGTTTCATTCCTTTTTATTGACTTTGTGGTGGTTAGATACAACTGAGTGGCTTGCTAGGCCATTTCAGAGGGCATGTAAGAGTTAACCACATTACTGTGGGTCTGGAGTAACATGTAGGCCAGACCAGGTAAGGACAGCAGATTTCCTTCCCTAAAGGACTTTAGTGAACCAGATGGGTTTTTACAACAATCGACAATGGTTTCATGGCCATCATTAGACTAGCTTTTAATTCCAGATTTATTAATTAAATTCAAATTCCACCTTCTGCTGTGGTGGGATTTGAACCCATGTCCCAGAGAAATACCCTGGGTCTCTGGGTTACTAATCCAGTGACAATTCCACTACGCCACCACCTCCCCTCAGGGTTACCGACCCTCCTGCGAATGGAAACAGTTCTTTCATATCTAATCTTTCAAAAACATTCATAATTTTGAATATTACCATTAAATATTCCCTGAACCTTGTCTGCTATCAGGAGAGTAATCTCTGTTTCTCTGGTATCTCAAGGTAACTGAAGTTATGAACAATATAAAAACAGCTTCAATCCATCAACACAATTTGCTCCCACCAGAAACAGACAGCTTGGAATGTGCTCTTCGCCTTAATGTTCTACAAATCTCCAGATGCAACCCAAGTTTGGAGGGATGAAATCTGTTATTGTATTGGTATGTAAACGTGGTGTGCCAATCTCACATGCCTGCCTTTGCATTCTGCTGAAATCTCAGTGATAACACTGAAATGGTATTTAAGACCCATTTAATCTTGGGCAGGCTCTATGCAGTTGAATTAATATGGGCTGAAAAGAGCCGCTGCAATTCAAAGCTCAGTGGCTCATTTAACTAGCCAGGGCGGGCCGAACCCGATCACGTGGAGAGGGCGGGCTGTCCGTCCCCAGCAATGGCATCAGCTGCCTGTGCGCAGGCACGGACGCCATCTTTAAAGTCAGTCCTCCCGGTAAATTTAAATATTTAAAGATAAATTAAATGAAATTAAATAAATACATCTCTTTTGCCTCTCTCCCACCCACCCCCCATAACATTTAAATTAATGATTTGCCCTTTCCCTCCCAAAATACTTACCTTTACTATTTGACCTTCCCACCCCAACTGCACAAACTATAAACTATACCCTTCCTACCATTCCCTACACTCATGGTGCTAATTTAACCCAGTCCCCCACCCCCCCCCCCCCGCCTCAACACTGAGAAACGTAGCTCTTTCCCCCTCCCCACCAGTGTTGCACCTCGTTTCCCTGGACAGGGATCCGAAGGCGTGGCAGTGCCATCCGCCGGGGTGAAGATTGCAGCAGGACATTAGGAGACGACGGGTGAGTCATTAATTCAGGTGTTGTAATTTATTTAAATATTTAAATTGCGGTCCCGTCGCTGGGTGGCGGGGTTGGAGGGACCACCACAAGGCCTTGCCACCGCCAGGAATATCAGGCCAGGCCTTGCCGGCGTCAGGGTCCGTGGCAGGCCTCATCCGGGGTTATCTTCAGGCACCCCCTGCCACAGATCCTGACATCGAGTGCTCTATAGAATCCAGCCCTATATGTCGTAATGAGCTCTGCCTTGATTTACATGTTTGTACTCGGCGTGTGAAATATTTCGCTCAGTTGCCATGCCTGTCTCATAAGTGACACTATTAGCTGATCCAATGCTTCTTCAAAATCCTAAGACATGGTCAATTGGTAAAAATTATTGCTATACATTGAAAATACACAGACATGACAACAGACAGTTGTGATAAAGCTTTTTACAACAACCATATCAACCTGAAGTGTTCCCTATGTTGGCCTGTGAGTCTGTTCTCCCAAAACACTCTGCACAACCACAACATTGAACCTTTTCCCTTCAGAGTCTCATTGCCACTTACCTGTCAACCAAAAGGTCACACTGACATTGAATGTCATCTCGTACTGTTTAACCAATTCCTCCACTTTCCTGAGCTTCTGTTGAACTTCTGAAGAATTATACCTCCAATTTCAGTATAATTTGCAAATTCTGATGCCACTCCTCTTTGTGTTATTGTACAGTGAACAGAAGTGACCTCGGAACTGAAATCTGTGGGACCCTGCTCTTACTTCCAACAACTCTGAAAAAAACATGCTTCACTCCTATTCTTTGCCTCATCATTCTAACAAATTTTAAACCAGGTTTCTATCCTCTCCCTGATTCTATATACCCTTCAATCTTTTCTCGTAACAACTTATGTGTTACCTTGTCAAAGGTTTTCCTAAAGTCCATGTAAACTGCATCCACTGCACTTCCCCCATCTATCTTGTCTGCTACCCCCTCAAAGAAGTATATATTCAGTTCACCAAGCACACTCATCCCTTTTGAAATCTGTACTGGCTACTCCTACCTACTTCCTCTTTATCTGAAATTCCTACCTTAATTAAAGATTCTAAAATTTCTCCTTCTGCAGATGTTTAAGCTAACCGACCTCTAACTACCCAGATTAGCAACAGTTCCCTTTGTCAAAATGATGGCCACATTCTCCACTCTCCAAACCTCCAGCTCACACCCACACTCGGTAGTTTCTTCCAAAGCTGTAATTTTGTTGGTAAATCCTGAGTGCTGCCAGTGCCCAGGAAGGGGCACAATCACCTCTTTTTTTTTGTCTCACGAATTGTGACCCTCCACCTCGAATTGTGTATCTCACACAATAAAATAGCTGACCTGAGTAAGTGGCTGATTCACAGTAATGCAGTAGAAGGTGCTTTTCTGTAGGTTGGAATGGAGGCTGGGTCTTGGTGGACCATAGTAGATAGAGTCTTTTGCTTTATGTTATATACTTGAAGCTTTCCCTACACTTATGAATGGTTTTGATAGAGTAGATAAAGAGAAGGGTTGATAACTAGAGGCCATAAATTTAAGGTGATTAACAAAGGAAACAGAGGTGCCATGAGGAAAGTCTTTTGCACACAGCAAGTGGCGAGGATTTGGAATGCGCTGCCTGATAGGGTGATGGAACCAGATTTGATTGAAGCGTTCAAAAGGGAATTGGATAAATGCTTGAAGGAGAAAAAAAATTGCAGGGATATGGGGAAAGAGCAGGATGTGTGTGATTAACTGAATTGCTCTTCGAAAGAGCTGCTGCCAAACCGATGGGCCGAATGGCCTCCTTCTGATTGACTGATTCTATGTGGCTGTGCTGTACCTCAGCTGGGACTGCCTGCACTCAATGTTGACTGTTGAAAGCAGAAACAAGAACAGATCCTGTTAGCGCACTCCCACATCTCAATCAAAACAAATTAGTCCATCACACATGTCCAGCATTGTATTTTTCGACATCTGTCAATACTGTAAGTTATAAAACATTAAAATTGCTCCCTGAAGTATGGGAAGAAACTGAGCATAATCTGTACAGTGTCATTGTTTTGGTGCTGGACTAGTGCCAGAGGCTATGAGCTCAAATCCCACCATGGTAAATTGTGAAATTGAATTCAATAAATCTGATAATTTGTGGTATAGAGCAAGGGGGAATAGGGCAATGATGGTAAAAGCTGCTAGTTCGTTGTAAAAAAACCACAAGTTCATAAGTATTCTCTGGGACGATGGGTGGGAGGTAAAAGGTTAAAATTAATTCTAATAGAAATCTTAATATATATCGATCCATCCATATTACCAGGCGGCAATGTGTCCAGAGAGCAATTATCATCAGCAATTCTTTTATCTGGGTCCAGATCAGGTTTCTTTTATACTGCTAATGTGAATTTTGTTAACTGTAACATCACTTGCATTTGATGTGCAATATATTTGAGTGCTGTCTACGTCATGGTGTGTCTGGCAGATGATGTATTGTTTGTACAGGAGCATTTAAATTCCCTCTTTGTGACTCCAGTGCAAATTATGTGGTTGAGTGTTAAAGCCCTCAGGGCTACTGGGATTGGGCGATAAGTACTAGACCACGCAGTAGTGACACTATTATTTATTTATTTATTTAAAGGCATAGAAGGAGGTCATTCAGTCCATCGAGTCCAGGCTGACTCTCCATGGAGCAAACCAGTCAGACCCACTCCCCCGCTCGATCCGCGTAGCCCTGCAGGTTTATTTCCTCCAATTGCCCATCCAATTTCCTTTTGAAATCATTGATCATCTCCACTTCCACTGTTGTGATACCACTTTAACTGTGTCAGTACTCCCCACATCATCACAGGAAGTGATGTCATCAGCTGGTTGGAGTTGTGTAAGACACCTAGTCAGATGTGTACAATCGAACTCTCTCGTAAATGTGTTACTCTGCAATAAAGAACCCACATTTTTAGAACCACTCAATTTAAGATTATATCTTAAGTTATAAGTTGAGTTATAAAGAGAGATTGGATAGACTGGGTCTGTTTCCCTGGAGCGAAGGAGGCTGAGAGGGGACATGATAGAGGTATATAAGATTATGAGAGGCATAGATAGGGTAGATAGCCAGAGTCTGTTTCCCATGGTAGGGGTGACTAAAACGAGAGGGCATAGATTTAAGGTGAGAGGGAGGAGGTTTAAAGGGGATCAAAGGGGTAAATTTTTCACACAAAGAATAGTGGGTATCTGGAATGAGCTGCCTGAGGAGGTGGTGGAGGCAGGAACAGTAGCAACATTTAAGAGGCATCTGGACAGATACTTGAATGAGCAAGGCATCGAGGGATATGGAATTAATGCAGACAGCTGGGATTAGTATAGATAGGCATTATGGTCGGCATGGATGTGATGGGCCGAAGGGCCTGTTTCTATGCTGTACGGCTCTATGACTCTAAGATTGTTTGGTACCTTATTGCTCCCTCAAAGAATAATGCAACATCCACCACCCTCATAGGCAGCAAGTTCCAGGTCATTACCACTTGTTGAGTAAAAAAGTTCTTCCTCACATCCCTTCTCCATCTCTTGCCTAAAATCCTAAGTCAATTTCCTCTAGTCCTTGTACACTCAGCTAATAGGAATAGCTTTTCTTTGTCATAAATGGAGGTATTGAGTACAAAAAAAGGAAGTTATGCTGAACTTTATAAAGCTCTGGTTAGGCCACAACTAGAGTACTGCATCCAGTTCTGGTCACCACACTTTAGGAAGGATGTGAGGGTCCTCGAGAGGGTGCAGAGGAGATTTACCAGAATGGTTTCAGGGATGAGGAATTTTAGCTACAAGGTTAGTTTGGAGAAGCTGAGGTTGTTCTCCTTGAAGCAAAGGAAATTGAGGGGAGATTTGATAAAAGTGTACAAAATTATGACAGGTTTAGATAAGGTAGACAAAGAAAAGCTGTTCCTATTAGTTGATGTACAAGGACTAGGGAATGCAAATTTAAGATTTTGGGCAAGAGATACAGGGGGGATGTGAGGAAAAACATTTTTATGCAGTGAGTGGTAATGACCTGGAACTCACTGTCTATGAGGGTGGTGGAAACCGAGGCAATGTATGATTTCAAAAGGAAATTGGATGGGCACTTGAAGGAAATAAACTTACAGGGCTACAGGGATAGAACGGGGGAAATGGGACTGACTGGATTGCTCTACAGAGAGTGAGCATAGACACGATGGGTTGAATGGCCTCCTTCTGTGCCATTAAGTCTCTATGATTCAATTACGTTCACATAAGAGGGCAGGCGTGACCTTGGGCAAATCTTCTGAATGATGGCGCCTCTGATAATGTAGCACCTCCGCAAAACTACACTGGAGCATCAGCCTCGTTTATTGTACTCAAGTCTCTAATGAGGCTTGAACCCACAACTTTCTGACTCGAAAGACTTCTCACATCATTTCCTCCTCTAACTCATTCATGCCCATGGCATCAACAACTTGAAGGATTTTTTAGTGCAGATAGGGAGAAACTATTTCTTCTGGTGGGGGAGGCCAGAACAAGGTGGCATGTACCACAAAATTATAGCTCAGCCATTGAGGGTTGTTGTCAGGAAATGCTTCCTCACACAAAGGCTAGTGGAAATCTCAAACTCTCTCCCACTACATGCTGTTGAGATTGGGGGTCAATTGAAAATTGAAAATTGGAAATGTATTGTTTTTTGTTGGGCAAGGGTATTAATGGTGATGCAACCAAAATGGGTAGATGGAATTAAGATACAGATCAGCCAAGTTGTAATTGATTGGTGAACAGTCTTGAGGCGCTGAATGACTGTTCTTTCCCATGTTTTCACCTCCCTTACTCAACCTTGCGTCCTGCAAGGAGTGTCCTGTAATATGGACCTTGAGCTCGACAGTGAACTTTCCTCAGAGATTTGGGTTTCCGCTAACGTTTTGACAGCGGCGAGGAGCTTGATATAAATTCACCTCCCGAGTGTCTTATGTGTGGGCCAGGACCTAGTTATCTAATTCTAAAAGATTGTCATCGAACAAAATGGATGTGCATATGAAAATGCATGGATGTCTCACTTGTACACTTTTTTGTAGGAGATGGTACGATATCCACTGTGATAAATTTCAAGATGTCAGGCTCGGGAAAGCTGTGCAAATATTAGTCTTGGCATCAGATCACTACAGGTGAGTCTTACTAGCTACAGATCCAATAGAATGGAATGTAAAAGGTGTGTCAATGCCTGTCTGGGATTGAAAACATTTTCTCAGATGACTCAGTATTGCATGCAATGCTCAAAATGTCAACAGCAAAATAATGTTCTTGCCTTCTGTAGATATAGAGCAGAGATTCAATTGCATTGGCTATAATCTACTATTTGTCAATGTTGGTGTAGTCCTAATTGGTGTTGGAAAATGGACTGCATTTCCACTTTATTTATTTAGTGATACAGCACTGAAACAGGCCCTTTGGCCCACCGAGTCTGTGCCGACCATCAACCACCCATTTATACTAATCCTATATTAATCCCACTACCCTTTCACATCCCCACAATTCCCCTACCACCTACCTATACTCGGGTCAATTTACAATGGCCAATTTACCTATCAACCTGAAAGTCTTTGGCTGTGGGAGGAAAGCAGAGCACCCGGCGAAAACCCACACAGTCACAGGGAGAACTTGCAAACTCCGCACAGACAGTACCCAGAATCGAACCCGGGTCGCTAGAGCTGTGAGGCTGCTGTGTTAGCCACTGTGCTACTGTGCCGCCCACAGGTAATCTTATACAAAGGCTAAGGTTCGCTCTTTCTACACAGCAACCAACACTTTGCAGTTAACATTACCCCCAGGAGAGCACCCATTGCTTCATGAATGTGACATTTCTGACTTTCTGACCCCAGAGGGTCAGAATAGGACAGATAGGGAGAAACTATTCCCTTTGGCGAAGGGTTGAGAACCAGAGGGCACTGATTTACAGTAAATGGCAAAAGAACCAAAGGCGACATGAGGAAAAACTTTTTTTACGCAGTGACTGGTTAGGATTTGGAATGTACAGCCTGAGAGTGTGGTGGAGGCAAATTCCAGTGTGGCTTTCAAAAGGGAATTGGATAATTACCTGAAGAGAAAAAATTATAGAGCAACGGAAGAGGTGGAGTGGGATTAGTTGTGTTGCTCTTGCAGAGAGCCAGCAGGAACATGGCAGGCTGAATGGCCTCCTTCTGTGCTGTAACCATTCTAGGATTCTATTTTCACACCAAATTTCCTTGTGGTCTCTTCATAAGGCTTTTAATTTAGTACTGAATTATGGGCAGTTTTTGGGCTGAGGGATCAGAACCTGATTGCGACCTGCTCAAATCAATTCCACTCAGGATCCTGGCAGCCAGCTGAGACAGAAGACAATCAATCAGCCAATCCATGCTAGAAGAGGTAGCATCCTAACTCACGATGCCCATCACCAACTTCTCAAGGACTATCAGGGATTGCAACAAATTCTTACCTTGCCAGTGATGCTCACATCCATGAACAAATAATACAAAAAGGTTTCCTTTAGCATCAGCTGTTCTTCAGCTCTACAACCTTCCAAGATCTTGGTGCTCCTCCAATTCTGACCTCTGAAGAATCCCGGATTTTAATTGTTCCACCATTAGCGGCCGTGCCTTCAGCTGCCTGGGACCTTCAGCTCTGGAATTGCCTCCCTGCACCTTTCCGCTCTCTACCTCTCTCTCCTCCTCTAAGATGCAACTTAAAACCTACCTCTTTAACCAAGCTTTTGGTCACATGTCCTCATATCTTCCTTTATGGCTCGGTGTCAAATTTTGTTTGATAACACACATGTGAAGAGCCTTAGATGGTTTTGTTACATTAAAGGTGCTCTATTAATGCAAGTTGTCGGTATTTTTCTGACCGGTGGTCCGGGTAGAGTTTGTGCCGAAACTTGTCCGCAGGTTGGCAGGTCTTCACATTAAGATGGGAGCCTTCATTGCAGCTGCTGGTCAGTGGCCACTGATACCAAGACCATTACTGGAAGGTTCAATGAAGTGGTCCTTTTGCATCCCAGCAGAGCCATGCTAGGGGAATCCTAGTTTTTAGGGGGAAAAAAATCATGTCTGGAGTTCCCAATCTGTTTGGGGGAGGAGGAAGGAAGGAAGAGAGGGAAGGAGAAAAGGAGTCAGGGAGCAAGGGAGGGCAAGAATAAAGGAGGGAAGGAAAATGGAGAAATAGAGGGAAGAAAAAGGGAATGAAGGGAAAAGGATGGGAGGGTGGAGAGATCTTAAATTGCATCTTCACATCCTTATCATCACACCCCCCCCCCTTCCCCCGGCCCCCCACACCCCCCTCTGTATTTACTTTGCTTTGCTCTGTTAAAGGGCTTGCTTTTCATCCAATTTTGACATCCGATAAAAAGTTCTATTTACTCTTTGTGAGATCTTACTGTGTGGGAATTAGTTGTTGCATTTGCCGATGAAATAATAGTGACCACACTTCAAAACTATTTATTTCCTGGTGTTGGTTGAGGTAAACATGTTGGCGAGTAGGCTGGAATGAATTCTCCTGCTTATACTCAAATAATCTCCTGAGATCTTTCGTATCCATCTGAACAGGTGAGCAGGGCTTTAGTTTAACATTTCATCTGAAGGACTATGTAGCACACCCTCAGTACTGGACTGAAGTTTTTTCTTATTCATTTGTGGGATGTGAGCATTGCCAGCAAAACCAGCATTTATTGCCCATCCCTAATTGCCCTTGAGAAGGTAGTGCTGAGCTGCCTTCTTAACCCGCCATAGTCCATGCGGTGTAGGTACACCCACAGTGCTGTTAGGGAGGGAGTTCCAGGATTTAGACCCAGGGACAGTGAAGGAACAGCAATATAGTTCCAAGTCAGGATGGTGTGTGACTTGGAGGGGAACTTGCAGGTGGTGGTGTTCCCATGCATTTGCTGCCCTTGTCCTTCTAGTTGGCAGAGGTCACGGGTTTGGAAGGTGCTGTCCAAGGAGCCTTGGTGCATTGTTGCAGTGCATCTTGTAGATGGTACACACTGCTGCCATTGTGCGTCGGTGATGGAGGGAGTGAATGTTTGTAGATGGGGTTCCAATAAAGCGGGCTGCTTTGTCCTGGATGGTGTCAAGCTTTTTGAGTGTTGTTGGAGCTGCACTCATCCAGGTAATTGGAGAGTATTCCATCACACTCCTGACTTGTGTCTTGTAGATGGTGGACAGGCTTTGGGGAGTCAGGAGGTGAATTACTCAGGATGGTGTGTGGCTTAGAGGGGAACTCAGGTAGTCGTCTTCCCATGTGCCTGCTGCCCTTGTTCATCAAGATGGTAGAAGTCGCGGGTTTGCAAGGTGCTGTCGAAGAAGTCTTGGTGAGTTGCTGCAGTGCATCTTGTATGTAATACACACTGTTGCCTCTCTGCACCAGTGGTGGAAGGAGTGAATTTTAAGGTGGTGCATGCGCTCCCAATCAAGCGAGCTGCTTTGTCCTGGATGGTGTCACGTTTCTTGAGTGTTTGAGATGCACCCATCCAGGCAAGCGAAGAGTATTCCATCATACTCCAGACTTGAGCCTTGTAGATGGTGGACAGGCTTTGGGAGTCACGAGGTGAGTTACTTGCCGCAGAATTCCCAGCCTCTGACCTACTCTTAGAGTCATCGAGTCGTACAGCATAGAAACAGGCCCTTCGGCCCATCACATCCATGCCGACCATAATGCCTATCTATACTAATCCCACCTGCCTGCATTAATTCCATATCCCTCTATGCCTTGCTCATTCAAGTACCTGTCCAGATGCCTCTTAAATGTTGCTATTGTTCCTGCCTCCACCACCTCCTCAGGCAGCTCATTCCAGATACCCACTATTCTTTGTGTGAAAAATTTACCCCTTTGATCCCCTTTAAACCTCCTCCCTCTCACCTTAAATCTATGCCCTCTAGTTTTAATCACCCCTACCATAGGAAACAGACTCTGGCTATCTACCCTATCTATGCCTCTCATCATTTTATACACCTCTATCATGTCCCCTCTAAGCTTCCTTCACTCCAGGGAAAACAGACCCAGCCTATCCAATCTCGTTTTATAACTCAAGCTCTCCAAACCAGGCAACATCCTTGTGAATCTTTTCTGCACCCTCTCTAGCTGAATCATATCTTTCCTGTAGTGCGGCGACCAGAACTGCACACAGTACTCCAAATGCAGCCTAACCAACGTTATGTACAACTGTAACATGACGTCCCAACTCTTGTACTCAATGCCTCGGCCCATGAAGGCAAGCATGCCATACCCCTTCTTCACCACCCTGTCTACCTGTGTTGCCACTTTCAGGGAACTATATACTTGCACCCCAAGGTCTCTCTGCTCAACACTCCCCAGGGCCCTGTAGTCATAGTATTTATGTGGCTGGTCCACTTAAGTTTCTGGTCAATGGTAAGCCCCAGGATGTTGATGGTGGGATATTTAGTGATGGTAATGCCACTGAATGTCAAGGGGAGATGGTTAGATTCCCTCATGTTGGAGATGGTCATTGTGTGACTTGAAGTGTCAGTTCTGATTCTATGCTGAAGTTCTGCAGTGGGGCTAAAACCCACAACCTTCAAAGGCAAGAGCACCACCACTGAGCCAAGGACGATACTGATTCACTATTCAAATGAAAAATCAGATACATGTTCACGATTTCACAATGCTGTCTGTAAGCACTGTTCCATGCCAGCAACACCTACTGTGAACTGTGTGCTTGTATCCAAAATTCTCAATTATTACTCAAGGAAAAAGAGAGAGTTGGAAGAAAAATCTACTGCCTAGGCAGCAAAATAAAATATACATTTTTCTTTTGCTTTCTTTGTGCAATTTTCAAAGATTAATTTCGTACTTGAGAATTCATATTAAAGATCACCCTGGTGTTTCAAAAGTTCGATTCTGGTGCCGTAAACCCATCCAACTCATTCTCCTAAAATACCGACCTTACCCTCCTCCCATTGAAAGAAAGAAAGAAAGTCTTGCATTCATATAGCATCTTTCACAACCTTAAGACCACCCAAAGCACTTTACAGCCAACGAATTACTTCTGAAGTGTAGTCACTGTTGTAATGTTGGAATCAGGGTAGGTAATTTTCGCACAGCAAGGCCACCAAACAATGAGGAGATAATGACCAGATAATCTGCTTAGGTCATGTTGAATTGAGTTGTATTATTGACCAGGACACTGAGGATAACTAAAAGCAAAATACTGCAGATACTGGAAATCTGAAATAAAAACAAGAAATGCTGGAAATACTCAGCAGGTCTGGCAGCATCAGTGGAGACAGAAGCAGAGTTAATGTTTCAGGTCAGTGACCCTTCTTCAGAACTAGCAAATATTAGAAATGTAAAAGGTTATAAGCAAGTAAAGCGGGGGTGGGGCAAGAGGTAACAAAGAAGAAAGTGTAGATAGGACAAGGTCACAGAATAGCTGACCAGAACGTCATGGAGCAAAGGCAAACAATATGTTAATGGTGTGTTGAAAGACAAAGCATTAGTACAGATAGGGTGTTAATGGACTGAAAAATTGAACAGCCACAAGTACGACCATGAAAAACAACAGTGGGTAAGCAAACTGAACAAACTAAGATGAAACAAAATAAAATAAACACAAAAAAATATATAAAAAAAGGAAAAAGAAAAAAATAACTAAAGATAAAAGTAAAATGCTCTGAAATTATTGAACTCAATGTTCAGTCTGGCAGTCTGTAGTGTGACTAGTCGGTAAATGAGATGCTGTTCCTCGAGCTTGCGTTGATGTTCACTGGAACACTGCAGCAATCCCAGGGCAGAGATGTGAGCATGAGAGCAGGGGGGAGTGTTGAAATGGCAAGCAACCGGAAGCTCGGTGTCCTGCTTGCGGACTGAGTGGAGATGTTCCGCAAAGCGGTCACCCATTCTGTGTTTGGTCGCCCCAATGTAGAGGAGACCACATTGTGAACAGCGAATACAGTATACGACATTGAAAGAAGTACAAGTAAATTGCTGCTTCACCTGAAAGGAGTGTTTGGGGCCTGGGATAGTGAGGAGAGAGGAGGTAAATGGGCAGGTAGAGGGAGAATGCTGAAGGCGAATGAATGGATCTACTGATTGGGGGAGGGACTCCATGTCAAAGAAGTTTCCTGGCCCCAACCGCCTCCTCTTCACTATGGACGTCCAATCTCTCTACACCTCCATCTCCCACCAGGACGGTTTGAGGGCTCTCCGCTTCTTCCTTGAACAGAGGCCCAACCAGTCCCCATCCACCACCACCCTCCTCCACCTGGCTGAACTTGTTCTCATATTGAACAACTTCTCCTTCAACTCCACTCACTTACTTCAAGTAAAAGGTGTTGCAATGGGTAGCAGCATGGGTCCCAGTTATGCCTGTCTTTTTGTGGGATATGTCGAACATTCCTTGTTCCAGTCCTACTCAGGCCCCCTCCCCCAATTCCTTTTCCGGTACGTTGATGACTGTATCGGTGCCGTTTCCTGCTCCCGCCCCAAACTGGAAAATTTTATCAACCTTGCTTCTAATTTCCACCCTTCTCTCACCTTTGCATGTTCCATCTCCGATACTTCCCTTCCCTTTCTCGACTTCTCTATCTCCATCTCTGGGGATAGGCTGTCTACTAATATCCATTATAAGCCCACCGACTCCCACAGCTACCTCGACTACACTTCTTCACACCCTGCCTCCTGTAAGGACTCCATTCCATTCTCCCAGTTTCTCTGTCTCCGATGCATCTGCTCTGATGATGCTACCTTCCACGACAGCGCTTCTGATATGTCTTTCTTTTTCCTCAACCGAGAATTCCCCTCAACTGTGGTTGACAGGGCCCTCAACCGTGTCCAGCCCATTTCCCGCACCTCTACCCTCACCCCTTCCCCTCCCTCCCAGAATCGCGACAAGGTTCGCCTTGTCCTCACTTTCCACCCCATCAGCCTCCATATCCAAAGGATCATCCTCCGCCATTTCCGCCACCTCCAGCGTGATGCCACTACCAAACGCATCTTCCCCTCCCTTCCCCTGTCAGCATTCCGAAGGGACCATTCCCTCCGTGACACCCTGGTCCACTCCTCCTTTACCCCCTCCACCTCGTCCCCTTCCCATGGCACCTTCCCCTGCAATCGCAGGAGGTATAATACCTGCCCATTTACCTCGTCTCTCCTCACTATCCCAGGCCCCAAGAACTCCTTTCAGGTGAAGCAGCGATTTACTTGTACTTCTTTCAATGTAGTATACTGTATTCACTGCTCACAGTGTGGTCTCCTCTACATTGGGGAGACCAAACGCAGACTGGGTGACCGCTTTGCGGAACACCTCCGCTCAGTCCGCAAACAGGACCCTGAGCTTCCGGTTGCTTGCCATTTCAACACTCCCCCCTGCTCTCATGCTCACATATCTGTCCTGGGATTGCTGCAGTGTTCCAGTGAACTCAACGCAAGCTCGAAAAACAGCATCTCATTTACCGACCAGGCACACTACAGCCTGCCAGACTGAACATTGAGTTCAATGATTTCAGAGCATGACGGGCCTCCCATATTACTTTTATCTTTAGTTATTTTTTTCTTTTTCCTTTTAAAAATTTTTTGTTTGTGTTTATTTTATTTTATTTCATCTTAGTTTGTTCAGTTTGCTTACCCACTGTTTTTTTTCATGTTTGTACTTGTGGCTGTTCAGTTTTCAGTCCGTTAACACCCTATCTGTACTAATGCTTTGTCTTTCAACACACCATTAACATATTGTTTGCCTTTGCTCCATGACCTTCTGGTCAGCTATTCTGTGACCTTGTCCTATCTACACCTTCTCCTTTGTTATCTCTTGCCCCACCCCCGCTTTACTTGCTTATAACCTTTTACATTTCTAATATTTGCTAGTTCTGAAGAAGGGTCACTGACCTGAAACGTTAACTCTGCTTCTCTCTCCACAGATGCTGCCAGACCTGCTGAGTATTTCCAGCATTTCTTGTTTTTCTGATCACTGAGGATATCTCCTCTGCTCTTCTTCGAAATAGTGCCGTACAATCTTTTACGTCCACCTGAGAGGGTAGATGGGACCTCAGATTGATGTTTCATCTGAAAGATGGTTCCTCTGATGGAGCAGCACTCTCTCAGTATTGCACTGAAGTGCCAGTCTGGATTATGTGCTCAAGTGTCTCACGTGGCCTTGAACCCAAAAGACCTGACACAAAGGCAAGAGTTATTTCTTCAATCAGTCCAGTGTCCTGGCCTTAACAATGCTGCCAAGCAACCTGTTCCTGCTGTATGAAGTCTGAACTGAACTTATCATTCATAACACTGAACCTGTGCTCTCCTCTTCTGCTCTCTTGATCCTCAATGTTAATTTCTACCCCATAGCGTATGAGTTGAAAACTCAAGGGCAATTAAGGATGGGCAATAAATGCTGGCCTGACCAGCGACACCCACATCACATGAATGAATGAAAAAAAAGCAATGAATTAGGTGCAGAGAAACTGGGTTTTCCCGATGCCTTTCAATTCTAATCAAACCTGAGTATGAGGATCGTTCTGTCAGTCATTTATTTGCTCCAATATTTATGAGGATTTCAATGCCTCTTAGTGGAGATATGCTAGAATGGTACGAGGGATGAGGGACTTCAATTATGTGGAGAGACTACAGAAGCTGGGGTTGTTCTCAGTAGAGCAGAGAAGGTTAAGGGGAGATTTAATAGAGTGTTCAAAATCATGAAGGGTTTCGGTAGAGTAAATAAAGAAAAACTGTTTTCACTGACTGAAGTGTTGGTAATCTGAGAACATAGATTTAAGATAATTGGCAAAAGGAGAATTTTTTTAAGCAGTGAGTTAATATGGTCTGCAATACACTGACTGAAAGATGGTACCGGCAGATTCAATAGTACATTCAAAAGGAAATTGGATAAATATTTGAAGAGGAGAAATTTTACAGGGCTATGGGGAAAGAGCAGGGGAGTGGGACTAATTGGATAGCTCTTTCAAAGAACCAAAGCAGACATGAATGGCCTCCGTCTGTGCTGTAATATTCTAAGAAATAGGTTACACAGTCCTAGATTCCCCGTACATTTGAATTAGGCAGTGCAGTCTTTACAATGCACTTCAGTTCTTTACTTATTTCCAAAATGGCCCTTTCAACTGGTATGGCAGTTTTCTTTCTTTAATAACTTACAAAAGCTTCCAAGTAAAGAAATAGTTTGACAAGTCTCAGCCCAGTTCCCAGAGCACCAAATTACACTCATAATTCACCAATGGCACAACAAATAAACAAAATAAATGATTAAAATGTAATTCCTATATTCAGCAGTCCAACCAGAATGTTGCCTTAAAATATCCTTCTATTCGTTACATTATTGATTATGTACACATGCTTATGTCAAAGCATGCAGCATGATTGATAACATTCATTTGCTTACATTACAAAGACTGCTAAATAGCCCCAGGGTGAGTTGTGTTCACTAAATAAGCTACAGTTTTCATAAGAGTACATTTGGATCCACTAATGGTCCATATGGCAACCAAGAGATTCGGTGCAGAAGAAGAAATATGAGATTTATTTCTGCAATTGGGCGCTCTTGGGGCGAAGCAGCAAATGCAGACAGAGCAAGTTGGGTAGTCAGAGATCCCCTTGGCCTTGACTTTATGTTTGTTATAAAAGAAATTACTTGCATTTACATAGCACCTTTCACAGCCTCAGCATGTCCAAAAGCGTTTTGCAGCCAATGAAGAGTGATGAAGTGTGGCCAGTGTTGTAGGAAAAACAGTAACCAAATTTCGCAGAGCAACGCACTGCAATCAGCATTGTCACACATGACTAGATAATCTGTAGTTGGTAATAAAAACAGAAAATGCTGGAAATACTCAGTAGGTCATCGACCTGAAACTTTTTTTCTGTTTTTCTCTTCATAGACCTCCAGCCTGACCTGCTGAATATTCCCAGCATTTTCTGTTTTTATTTCAGATTTCCTGCATCCACGATATTTTCCTTTTGTATTTAGTAGTTTTGGATTGAGGGATAAATATTAGCCAGGACGGCACAGTGGCGCAGTGGTTAGCACTGCAGCCTCACAGCTCCGGCGACCTGGGTTCAATTCTGGGTACTGCCTGTGTGGAGTTTGCAAGTTCTCCCTGTGTCTGCGTGGATTTTCGCCGGGTGCTCCAGTTTCCTCCCACAGCCAAAAGACTTGCAGGTTGACAGGTAAATTGGTCATTATAAATTGCCCCTAGTATAGGTAGATGGTAGAGGAATATAGGGACAGGTGGGGATGTGGTAGGAATATGGGAGTAGTGTAGGATTCGTATAAATGGGTGGTTGATGGGCGGCACAGACTCGGTGGGCTGAAGGGCCTGTTTCAGTGCTGTATCTCTAAGTAAATAAAAAAAGGACACCAGGGAAAATTGCCCTGTTCTTCTTCTTAATATCTTGATCTTTTATGTTCACCTGAGAGGACAGATGGGACCCGTTTTAGCTTCTCACCCAAACAATGGCACGTTGACAGTATCGCACTCCCTCCGCACTGCACTGGAGTATCACACTAGGTTTTTTGCTCAAGGCTCTGGTGTGGGTAGAAATTACAGCCTGCCAGTCCACTATTTCCTGAGCTGCAGTCCCTGTCAATACACGATTATGAAATCAGCCATGTTGTTCCAGCTAGCATTGACAGATTTGTCCCGTTGCCATAGCTGATGAAATTACCAATGAGCCTCAATTATGTGACACCCTTGGAAATTGTTAATATAGTGGCTGATATTGAATCTGTCATTACCCTTAATAATAAATAATTACAGAATATTATTGGATCAAAGCACTCTACACAATGAATTACTTTTGCAGTGCATTGGCTGATTAGGATTTGGAGTGGACTGCCTGATAGAATGGTGGATACAGATTCAATTAGGAGCCTTCAAAAGGGAATTGGATAAATAGGTCAGGGGGGAAAATTGCAGGATATGGGGAAAGAGCAAAGAGTGGCTCGAACTGGATTGTTCTTCAAAACAGCCAGCACAAACTCGATGGGCTGAATGGCCTCCTTCTGTGCTGTACTATTCTATGATTCTATCTCTATTGTTATGTAAGTAAACACAATAGGCATTCAGCATCATAAAGGTCCTACAGCCAATGGTGACTGGTTAATCTCTTCTTAATGGTGCTGGCTGTAGGAAGGAATTTTGACCATATTTTTCTCCAAGTAGTGCAATGGGATATTTCACATCTACCTGAACAAGCAGGTAAGACTTGGTTTAACATCTCACGCAAAGGATGTCACACTTTATAATGCAGCACTGTTAGACAAGTTTACTTTCTCTTTAATTCGTGGGATGTTGATGATGCTGAAATTTGACCTTAATTGACCATCCCTAATTGTCCTGAGAAAGTGCTGGGCATAGGTTGGAGTCATTGCTTGTATAAATGTGGGGCTAGCTAGCTTCAAAGAACAATAAATATAGAAGTATTTCAACAATCACATATAGGTGAGGTATCATTAAACAGTTAGGGGAACCAGAAGGGTTTTTTTTCCAATAATGTCTGTCTTTCTGGTGTAGACCCAAAAATTTACATGATAGGATTTTAAATCATGACATCTGCATGATTAGCCCATTACACTGCAAATCCTTTTCCTTCAAATCATCTTAGACTATATGCTCATCCGAAACTCTAATCCACAAATGCAAGTGCTACCAATTGAGCTAAATTGACACTCAGAGCTTGATGGTCGTGCTTGTGGGAATCAAAGCTTCTGGTTCTAGTTTGTAAATTGGTTTTGATTATTTGGGGAGATTAAAGATCCATCGATCCTTACTTTGAAGAAGAGAAGGCAGTTTTTTTTTAGTGTCTAAGCCAACATTCCTCCCGCAACCAACACCTCCAAAGCTGACTGAATAGTTACTTCATCCCAATGATGTTTGTGGACCCTTGCTATGTGCAAATTGACTGCCACATTTGTACACATTACAGCAGTGTCAACACTGTAAAATGTAATTCATTGTCTCTGAAGCACTTTGGGGCATCCTGAGCCTTCCCTTCATTGGGTAAAAGCAAGAAAAATATGGCCACAGCTGCCAAAATATATGCCAACCACCAGATCTTCTGTTTGATAGAATGTGTGAAATTTCAGCACATCTACGCTACGATTGTTTTAATTCCAAGCTACATACTCTAATTCTATTTCCCTATAATATTCCCTCACCATTTAATAGTTTTCTTTCTCAAGTCTTTGTACAATTCCCTCTTAAATGTAGTTATTGACTTGGCTACAGCAGGAATTTATGCCAATGTATTCCCTTCCTAATAACACTTTAACTGAAAATAAAATCGAGGACTAGTTCCCCTGTTAGAAATACACCAAAAACTGAGCATAATCTTTCATTATTTACTTTCTCAAAGCCTTTTATAATGGTGAATATTAGATCTCCCTTGATTTTTACGACTCTGGTGAATAAATATGGCACTAATTTTTTAAGCCTCTCACTGAACCCACAATTCTTTTACAATGGGGTGAGAAAGTTAGCAACTGAACCACAGCTAACACATAGTCAAGTAGCTACTACTGAAGCAGTAAATGCATTCTTGGTGGTATTTGATGTCAGGGGTTGTTCAGGTTCTATGTTTTCCCTGCCATCCCCTGTACCACCTGTGCCCACTGTGCTAAATGAAAAAAACAAACATTTGTAAAGTGCGGAGCATTTGCTGAACCCTTCTTATTTTAGCTCCATTCCAAAGTAAATGCATTTAAGTACAAATGATTAAGTACAAATGCATTTAAATACAAATGATTACTGGTTGGAATCAGTAATGTTATAAACAGCATTAATTGGCCATGACATCCAGTAAAGAAAAATCTCTCCCAAGATTTCTGCTCTGAGTTGAAAATCTAACATCAGGCTGAGAGAGCGTTTGCTGCTATTGCCTCATCTGATGCTTTCCATTGGGTTCAGCTTCTGTATCATTGGGCATGAAAGTCCAGTGAAGAAGCCCCTGTCTGTGTATAGCTTCTTGACCACAGCGGTATTTTATCATCTTTTATTTTCCATGCATTTTTGATAAGTCAATAGAACTCATACTTCTAAAGAATAACCCACAAGGTATTTTGGTTGCTGTTCTTTATTGTTAGTTACAATATTCTCTCATTCCTACTTTCTCCTTGATCGCCACCCTCTTCTGAAGACAGTAACCCATGGCGTGATATGGTTTCATGAGTAGTATCTCTCCATCGGATACCTCAACCAAGGGGTATGCATTCCACTACCCCACTCCTGGTGCTTGCCAGGAACACATATCAGGGGTATGGTAGTATAGTGGTTATGTTACGAAGCAAATGATCCAAAGAGTTTGAATCCCACCATGGTAACCGAGGAATTTAAATTCCATTAATCATATAAATCTGGAGTAATGTTGACAAAACTACTAGATTGCTGTAAAGACCCATCTGGTTCACTAATTCCTTTTAGGGAAGGAAATCTATTGCTCTTATCGGATCTGGCCTAAATGTGATTCCAGGTGCCACAGCAATGTGGCTATCTTTCAACAGCCCAGCAAGGCACTCAGTTGAATTGAAGAAGGCAGCTCACCATTACCTTCTCAAGGGCAATTAGGGATGGGCAATAAATATTGGCCTTGTCAGTGACACCTGCATCCTTTGAATTAATAGAAAAAGGCAATAACATAATTGCAGCCCATGTTGTTCACATGCATTGAGTCTAAGGATTAGAGAACTATTAGAGGTGTGTGCACGATTTCCTTATACATGTTCCTGACATGCGCAGGGAGCAACATAGTGCAATTCTTGTCTCATGTGGGCCTCTCTTCCTATGTTCATCAAGACAGCAACTGTTGGCAAGCTATCAAACCATGGACAGACACACTCACACACACAACCTTTGCCCAGAAATGTTAAAGTCAAGAGTAGAACTCCACAGCCACCCTGCCAAAACCAATGACAACTTAGACTTGTAGTTTAAAGATACTAGTTATAATACTATGGAAGATTGGTTTGTAAAATCCTAGGGAACAGAAAGAGGTAGCCTCAGGGCTACCCACCATTGACTGATCTCTACCTCAATGCCATTTACCTGCCATTTCTCGATATTCCTTGAAAACCTTACCCAATCAAAAATCTATTGATTTCAGTCTTGAAAATTTAAATTGACCTATTATCCCTTTTGAAGGATTGTCTTCCGGATTTCCACTACCCTTTATAGAATGGCTTCCTGATTTCACTCCTGAATGGCCTAACTCTAATTTCAAAGGTGTACCCCTGTTCTGGACTGGTCATCAGAAAAAATATTTCTCTCCACCTGTCCTATCAAATCCTTTTATCATCTTTAACACCTAAATTAGATCACTCCTCAATCTTCTAATCTTGAAGAAATACAAGTCTTGTCTGTTCTCATAATTTAATCCTTTTAGCCCCAGTATCATTCTGGGCACCGCTGTGTTCGCTGACTTACATTGGCTCATGGTTAAGCAAGACCTTGATTTTAAAATTTTCATCCTTGTTTTCGAATCCCTGCATGGCCACACCCCTCCCTATCTTTATTACAACCTGCAACCCTACAACTCTCTGAGGTACCTGGACTCATCTAATTCTGGCCTTTTGAGCATCTCCGATTTTAATTCCTCCATCATTGGTGGCTGTACCTTCAACTGCCTACACCCTAAGCTCTGGAAAATCCTCTCTAAAACTCTCTGACTCTCTATCTCTCTTTCTTTCTTTAAGAAACTCTGTAAAACCTTCTTCTTTGATCAAGCTTTTGGTGATCTGCCCTAATATAACCCATGTGGCTCAGTGTCAATTTTTTTTTTTATTCCTTCATGGGATGTGGGCATCGCTGGCTAGGCCAGCATTTATTGCCCACCTCTAATTGCCCTTGAGAAGGTGGTGGTGAGCTGCCGCCTTGAACTGTTGCAGTGCACGTGGTGTAGGTACACCCACAGTGCTATTAGCACAAATTTTGCTTTGTAACACTCCTGTGAAGCACCTTGGGATGTTGTACTACATTAAAGGCACTATACAAATACTAGTAGTTTTTGTTGCTGCTGTTGAATTTACACCGCACTTCATCCAAGACCAATATTTCCTTCCTAAAATGCCCTGCCCAGAATGCAGATTTCCTGCTGGGTTATAGCCAGAGTTTTATACAGCTGTAGCGTAAATACCATCCTTTGATACAGCATTCCATTCACCTTTTTAATTATTTTGTGTACCAGTCAATTAGTTTTTAGTTATATTTGTAAATGGAGCCCGAAATATCTGTGCTCCTCCATGGTTCCTGGACTCATAACATTTAGAAAATACTCAAATCTATCTTTGTTAGTTCCAAAATGAATGACTTCACAATTCCACATTCCCAATGTTTCTGAAATAACTTGATTTTTGTCTTTAGGTTAATCCACATTTTCTACTCTCATGATCAGCTAGTCCCTGCAAATCTGTTTTCAATGTTGTTCTAATGTCAAAGATCAGCAAATCTGTGATTTTATAAAATCTTGCCTTATAAGGAGACTCCTCCAATACAGTCTATGATATAGCCCATAGTTCATTACTGTTTCCAGCAATAGATCAAATAAATCCAGTGAAGGTGTATGTCCTATTTCACCCTGACTGTTCATTTTAAACCATTTTGCCAGTTTCCTATCCACTTTAACACCTCTCAGGAATTTGTTATAGATGTTCTTTATCAGGCTGACAAATTTCTCAGGAATACCATATATCCTCAACACATGTCATATCCCTTCTTGTCATCCACTACAAAGCCCAACTGAAATTATATGAAGCTGTTGTAACAACGGATGCTGTGTTTTATAAATTTCTCTGAAATCGGTCTTATCACAAACAGGATCTATTGTACTTTGACCTGGTCGTAAACTAGCTTGTTCTTCATGCAGTAACACTTTTCATTCTCCTGTTTCTGTCTCTTGGCCCCCAGTCTGTCCTCTCAGATGAATTTAAAAGATCCACAGCACTACTCAAAGAAGAGCAGGGGAGATCTCCTCAAGCAATTCCCTAAACAGATCATCTGGTCATTATCACATTGATGTTTGCGGGAGCTTGCTGTGCGCAAATTGGCTGTCGCGTTTGCAACTTTACAACAGTGACTGCACTATAAAAGCACTTCATTGGCTGTAAAGTGCTTTGGAACATCCAGAGGTCATGAAAGGTGCTCTATAAATGCAAGTTCTTCGACTCTTTCCTTTATGCAGTGCCTTATTAAATCTTTTTTTGAGTATACTTAGTAAGTTGATTCCTCTGTAATTGCTGCATTTGCTCTTGACTCCTTTTTATAAAAATTGGTGTTATTGCCATTCCCAAGTCTTCAGGTATTTTATCAATACCTGCAGCCTTGTTCTGTTTCAAGCTGTCGATGGAAACCTTTACTTCAGAGGAACATAGGAAGATAGGAACAGGAGTAGGCCATTCAGCCCCTCGAGCCCGTTCTGCCATTCAATGAGATCACGGCTGATCTTTTATAGAGGATAATGATATTGGCATTGCGCATGTCCTGAGGTACTGCTCCCTCGTCCCAGCACAGGCAAAGCAGTTCATGGAGTGCTGAGAGTATAGCAGGCTTGGCACTCTTGATTATTTCAGGGGTAATGCTGTCCTTCCCAGGGGCTTTTCATCACTGAGTTCCGATTTGTTTGGCTGTATGTCCAGCTCATCCATGACTGGTAGAGGCTGGGCTGCATTGAGGGCAGTCTCAGTGACAACATTCTCCCTGGAGTACAGTTCTAGGTAGTGCTCAACCCAGCGGTCCATTTGTTTGCGTTGGTCAGTGATTATGTCCCCTGATTTAGATTTGAGGGGGGCGATCTTCTTGATGGTTGGCCCAAGAGCTCTCTTAATGCCATCATACATTCCTCTGATGTTTCCAGTGTCTGAGGCCAGCTGAATATGACTGCATAGGTGTTGCCAGTAGTCGTTTGCGCAGCGCCTGGCTGTTCTTTGTGCAGTGCATCTGGCTGCTTTAAGTGCTACGGATGTTAACACACTGGGGGCTTTCTTGTAGTTCAACAGTGCAATGCGCTTAGTGGCTATGACAGGTTCCAGCTCTTCGTTATGAGGTTGAAACCAGTCTGCATTTCTCCTCGCACTTTTGCCATAGGTGGTCAAAGCTGACTCATAGATGGCATCTCTGATGTGGGCCCACTTGGTCTCAGCATCCCCTTTGGGAGTGTTTTGAAAGGCTGACACAAGAGAATTTAGGAATTTTTGTAACAGCTGTGGATGAGAAATTCTGCTCGTGTTGATGCGCGGGTGGCCCTTCTGCTTGGAATGATGCAATTTCTTTGGTCTGAGTCTAACCTTGCTGCACACCAGGGAGTGGTCGGTGTCGCAGTCCGCACTGTGGAAGCTGTGTGTGATTTGAACACTGTTTAAGGCGGCTCGCCTTGTGACAATGAGGTCCAGCTGATGCCAACAACGCGATCTTGGGTGCCTCCATGAAACCTGGTGACAGGGTTTAGTATGAAAGAATGAGTTGGTGATGCAGAGGTTATGATAGGTACACAACTCAAGCAGTCAGATACAGGAGAAATGCTGCGAACAACAGATGCCCCTCTACATTGCTTTCATTGATCTCACCAAAGCCTTTGACCTCGTCAGCAGACGTGGTCTCTTCAGACTACTAGAAAAGATTGGATGCCCACCAAAGCTACTAAGTATCATCACCTCATTCCATGACAATATGAAAGGCACAATTCAACATGGTGGCTCCTCATCAGACCCCTTTCCTATCCTGAGTGGCATGAAACAGGGCTGTGTACTCACAGGTTGTTCAACCTTGCCCGTCTAAGAGCGAAGTCCAAAGTACGGAAAGTCCTCATCAGGGAACTCCTCTTTGCTGACAATGCTGCTTTAACATCTCACACTGAAGAGTGCCTGCAGAGTCTCATCGACAGGTTTGCGGCTGCCTGCAATGAATTTAGCCTAACCATCAGCCTCAAGAAAACGAACATCATGGGGCATGACGTCAGAAATGCTCCATCCATCAATATTGGCGACCACGCTCTGGAAGTGGTTCAGGTGTTCACCTACCTAGGCTCAACTATCACCAGTAACCTGTCTCTAGATGCAGAAATCAACAAGCGCATGGGAAAGGCTTCCATTGCTATGTCCAGACTGGCCAAGAGAGTGTGGGAAAATGGCGCACTGACACGGAACACAAAAGTCCGAGTGAATCAAGCCTGTGTCCTCAGTACCTTGCTCTATGGCAGCGAGGCCTGGACAACGTATGTCAGCCAAGAGCGACGTCTCAATTCATTCCATCTTTGCTGCCTCCGGAGAATACTTGGCATCAGGTGGCAGGACCGTATCTCCAACACAGAAGTCCTCGAGGCGGCCAACATCCCCAGCTTATACACACCACTGAGTCAGCGGCGCTTGAGATGGCTTGGCCATGTGAGACGCATGGAAGATGGCAGGATCCCCAAAGACACATTGTACAGCGAGCCCACCACTGGTATCAGACCCATCGGCCGTCCATGTCTCCGCTTTAAAGACGTCTGCAAACGTGACATGAAATCCTGTGACATTGATCACAAGTCGTGGGAGTCAGTTGCCGGCGTTCGCCAGAGCTGGCGGACAGCCATAAAGGCGGGGCTAAAGTGTGGCGAGTTGAAGAGACTTAGCAGTTGGCAGGAAAAAAGACAGAGGCGCAAGGGGAGAGCCAACTGTGTAACAGCCCCGACAATCAAATTTTTCTGCAGCACCTGTGGAAGAGCCTGTCACTCTAGAATTGGCCTTTATAGCCACTCCAGGCACTGCTCCACACACCACTGACCTCCTCCAGGCACTTACCCATTGTCTCTTGAGATAAGGAGGCCAAAGAAGAACGGCTGATCTGCAGCCACAGCTCCATATATCTGTCTTTGGCCCATATCCCTTAATATCTTTGCTTAACAAAAATCTATCTCAGATTTAAAATTAACAACTGTTCTCGCTTCAACTGTTTGTGAGAGAGAGTTCCAAACCTCTACCACCCTTTTCATCTTACAAGAAATCCAGCATTAACCCCGTTCCATTTGTACAGGGCAGTAGCTCCAGACCTCATGCCTCCACCACACTTCATACATTATAGCATCTTCAAAATATTTCCACTGCTTGTTCCTCATCTTCAATTAACTGACCATTTTGGCCTTTCGCAAGTTCACACCTGAATTAAAATAGTGGATACAGAAATTTTATATGAACACATTAAACATTTGTACATTAATATCACAGGCAGCAATTTCAGGGTGTATTTCGGCTTTAAACAATATAGTCCCATTCACCCATCATACCGGAATGCTTTGGCATATATTGTCTTCCAGGCCAGCATTATATTGGCTCCTGGTCCAGCAACGCCTTGGATTTAAAATTCTCATCCTGTGAAAAGGAAAAAGAAAGACTTGGATTTATAGAGCACCTTTCAAGATCTCAGGATGTCATAGAGTCATAGAATTATACAGCACAGAAACAGGCCCTTTGGCCCATCGTGTCTGTGCCGGCCATCAAGCACCTATCTATTCCAGTCCCATTTTCCAGCACTTGGCCCGTAGCCTTGTATGCTATGGTGTTTCAAGTGCTCATCTAAATACTTCTTAAATGTTGTGAGGGTTCCTGCCTCTACCACCTCTTCAGGCAGTGCGTTCCAGATTCCAACCACCCTCTGGGTGAAAAACTTTTTCCTTAAATCCTCTCTCAACCTCCTGTCCCTTACCTTAAGTCTATGCCCCCTGGTTATTGATACCTCCGCTAAGGGAAAAAGTTTCTTCCTATCTACCCTATCAATGCCCCTCATAATTTTGTATACCTCAATCAGATTCCCCTTCAGCCTTCTTTGCTCTAAGGAAAACAGCCCTAACCTACCCAGTCTCTCTTCATAGCTGAAATGCTCCAGCCCAGGCAACATCCTGGTGAATCTCCTCTGCACCCTCTCCAGTGCAATCACATCCTTCCTATAGTGTGGTGCCCAGTACTGTACACAGTAGTCCAGCTGTGGCCTAACTAGCGTTTTATACAGCTCCATCATAACCTCCCTGCTCTTATATTCTATCTCTTGAATAATAGAGGCAAGTACCCCATATGCCTTCTGAACCACCTGTGCTATTGTCTTCAGTGATCAATGGACAAGTACACTAAGGTCCCTCTGACTCTCTGTACTTCCTCGGATCCTACCATCCATTGTATATTCCCTTGCCTTGTTAGTCCGCCCAAATTGCATCACCTCACACTTCTCAGGATTAAATTCCATTTGCCACTGCTCTACCCATCTTACCAGCCCATCTATATCTTTCTGTAATCTAACGCTTTCCTCCTCACTATTTACGACACCACCAATTTTCGTGTCATTTGCAAACTTACTGATCATACCTCCTATATTTGCGTCTAAATCATTAATGTTCACTACAAGCAGCAAGGGTCACTACACCAATTCCTGCGGTACACCACTGGTCACAGGCTTCCAATCGCAAAAACAACCCTCAACCATCACCCTCTGCCTCCTGCCACTAAGCCAATTTTGGATCCAATTTGACAAATTGCCCTGGATCCCATGGGCTCTTACCTTCATAACTAATCTCCCATGCAGGACCTTATCAAAAGCCTTACTGAAATCCATGTAGACTACATCAACTGCTTGACTCTCATCTACACACCTAGTCACCTCCTCGAAAAGCTCAATCAAGTTTGTTAGACCCTGGCAAAGCCATGCTGACTATCCTTGATTAATCCCTGCCTCTCCAAGTGGTGATTAATCCTGTCCCTCGGAACTTTTTCCAATATTTTCCCTATCACTGATGTTAGACTCACTGGCCTGTAATTACCTGGTTTATCACTGCTACCCTTCTTGAATAATGGTACCACATTCGCTGTCCTCCAGTCCTCTGGTGCCTCTCCTGTGGCCAGAGAGGATTTGAAAATTTGTGTCTGAGCCCCTGCTATCTCCTCCCTTGCCTCACATAACAGCCTGGGATACATCTCACCTGGGCCTGGGGATTTATCCACTTTTAAGCCTGCTAAAACTGCTATTACCTCCTCCCTTTCAGTGCTAATTTGTTCGAGTACATCACTATCCCCCTCCCTGATCTCTGCATCAACATCGTCCTTCTCCATTGTGAACACAGATGAAAAGTAATCATTTAAAACCTCACCTATGTCCTCCAGCTCCACACACAGATTGCCACTTTGGTGCCTAATGGGCCCTACTCTTTCCCTGGTTATCCTCTTGCCTTTAATATACTTATAAAACACCTTGGGATTTTCCTTTATATTGTCCGCCAGTGTTTTTCATGCCCCTCTTCGATCTCCTAATTACTTTTTAAGTACCCCCACCCCACCCCCCCCCCCACACTTTCTATACTCCTCAAGGGCCTCCGCTGTTTTCAGCATTCTGAATCTGCCATAAGCTTCCTTTTTTTCCCTTATCCAATCCTCTATATCCCTTATCATCCAGGGTTCCCTGGACTTGTTGGTCCTACCCTTCACCTTTACGGGAACATGTTGGCCCAGAACTCTCACTATTTTCTTTTTGAATGACTCCCATTGGTCTGATGTAGACTTTACCAATGCACTTTACAGCCAACGAAGTACGTTTGAAGTGTACTTCAATGCTGCAGCCAATTTACACACGGAAAACGTCCGCAAACAGCAATGTGATAATGATCAGATAATCTGTTTTCGGGGTATTGATTGATGGATAAATATTGGCCAGGAGACCAGGGAGAACTCCCCTTCTCTTCTTCAGAACACTGCTGTAGGATCCTGAGGAGACAGATGGGACCTCAGTTTAACAGCTCCACTGAAAGAGGGTACCACTGACAGTGCGGCACTCCCTCAGCCTAGCTGTTGTGCTCCATGCCCTGGAGTATGATGTGAACCCACAACCTTCTAACTCAGAGGCAAGAGTGCTGGTAACTGAGCCACAGCATTGAAACCCCTCCATGGCCTTAGCCATGCCTATCCCTGTAATTGCCTCCAGCCATCTGAGAACTCTGCAATCTTTTAGTTTCAGTCTCTTGTGTATTCGCAATTTCTTTTGCCTAACGATTGGAAACCATGCCTTCAGCCGCCTCGGCCCTAAGCTCTGGAATTTCCTCCCTCAAACTCTCAGCCTTCTCTCTCTCTCCTCCTTTAAAATGCTTCTGAAAACCTATCTCTTTGAGCAAGCTTTTGGTCACCTACCCTTATGTGGCTCAGTGCCAAATTTTGTTTGATAACTCTCCTGTGAAGCACTTTGAAACATTTCTCCACTGCTAAAAGTGCTATATAAATGCAAGTTGCTGTGTTTTACAAGTTAACACCTGAGAGTACACAGGAATTACACACAAACTCATTAAGCATTCAAAAATTAATCTCAGAGACAGTAATTTCTGGACTTATATTGTCTTTAGTTGAAACACAGGGCAAAGGGTGAGCATAGAACAGAAAAATGTCATGTAATTAATAGATCTAATGGAAAAGTGGGATGCAGAAGGCCTGTAAAATAAGTATGGAGAGAAGGAAGGATTAACTCAACATTGAACGCTAGTTGCACACTAATGTATCCTTGACATAATGGTAGGTAATTCGTTACACAAGACAGTGCCGTTACAGTTCAGATGAGTTTGCATGTTAGACTTGAGTTACATCCAACTAACTGGGATAATTATCCTGAAAATATTTTTGAGGTTAAATATAACAACAACAACTTGCATTATTACATAAAACCTTTAAAGTAATTAAACGTCCGAAGGCCCTTCACAGCTGCGTTATAAAACAGAATTTGGCATGCTCTACTATGACATAAAAGGGGCTATAGTTTTGAATAAATTGGGAGTGATTTGTATCTTCTAATTACATGATAAGAAGTAGATTGTGATCTGAAAGACTTATGATAATCTGTAGACCGCCCACAAAATCCAGCAGGAAGCTTTAATTGAGCATGGTGGCAGCAGGGGGCAGGGGCATGGGGGTGGTGGAGGCAGGGCCATGGTGGGGCATGTTGAATGAGGTGGGGAAATGATCTGGAGATTGGAAAAGCAGTTGGAAATGTTTAAAACATATACGTTTCTCAGTGAAATCCGAGAGGGAAGGACTCCTGCACTTTCCTCTGTTAACAGGGCATTGGTGAGACCACATCTCGAATACTGTGTGCAGTTTTGGTCTCCTTAGTTAAGGAAATGTAAATGTGTTGGAGGCGGTTCAGAGGTGGTTTACTAGATTGATACCTGGAATGAGCAGGTTGTCTTATGAGGAAAGGTTGGACAGACTGGGCTTGTTTTCACTGGAGTTTAGAAGAGTGAGGGGAGACTTGATTGAAGTTTATAAGATCCTGAATGGTCTTGTCAAGGTGGATGTGGAAAGGATGTTTCCTCTTGTGGATGAGTCCAGAACTAGGGGGAACTGTTTTAAAATTAGGGGTCGCTCTTTTCGGACAGAGATGAGGAGAATTTTTTTTCTCTCAGAGGGTTGTGCGACTTTGGAACTCTCTGCCTCAGAAGGTGGTGGAGGCGGGGTCACTGAATAATTTTAAGGCAGATGTAGAAAGGCAAGGGAATCAAAGATTATCAGGGGGAGATGGGAGTGTGGAATTTGAGACAGAAACAGATCAGCCATGATCTTATTGAATGGCAGAGCAGGCTCGAGGGGCCGAATGACCTACTTCTGCTCCTGATTCGTATGTTTGTATGTTTTCCACCAGACCTGTATGTTCTTGCTGTAGAACTGAGCACTTCGAATATTTCCTTTTCTTTTCTTCCCTATTCCACAACGGAAACACAATTCAAAAGAAAAAAATGCATTGGGTGGCTGGAAAGAAAGGATTTTTTGCAAGGCGATGTTAGAGGGCAGGTTTATTTATTGTCCAGAAACAATTCATGTGACATCATGCCACTATAGGTCACTTAGGATCACAAACAAACAGAGCGGAGTCACTTGACCTCTGGTAGCAAGTGTGGCGTACAACATTAAAGCTCAAACAATGGGAACAAATAGCGTCACTGCTGTTGACATTTGCAATCTCTGTTAACTGCTTATTGATTTCGGTCCGTTGTTTAACATGTGCGGTTCACCTGGATGAAAGGATGATAGAGAAGATGGGACATTGCAGAATTGCACCTAAAGAGACAAGTGAAAATAAATAGACTTGGGAAGAGTTAATTAGTAATTGTTACATCCTTGTCAATGTAACGCACAAAGATAAAGTAAATTTCTAGTTTGATGTCAGGTTAGTTGTTCAACTAATCTAGTTGTTCTGGATTAGTTTGCTTTTCAGTTGGATTATGGAACCCAGCATTGATGAGTGAACCCCTGATGCTCATGTTGTGAATCAGTTTCTGTCTATCTGCCACCCGCCCACAGAAACCACTTTTAAAAACTGGAATCCCGGAATCCGATTTTAATGAAGACCAAGAACCTGGGAATGTAAGAATTGCTGGACGGAATAAGACCAAGGTCTATCTAGATTACCTTCTGCTATCCTGGTAGACACATGATGCGAAAAAAAATTGAGTTGTTAACTAGCCATAGCATTCAATCTACATCAATTAGTCCGCAACAGACCCAGAAATAAAGTGAGGAAAACCACTAGTGGTGAAAAGCTTTGGGAAACATAGATCCAAATTCATCTGTTAATCCCAAGCACACTACACTTCCGATATATCTGGTTTCAAAATTCTCATACATTATATCCCAAAATACTATTTTCTGAAAGAAACCTATCTGTTGCGTTTCAATAAACTGATACGAACTCTTTTTACTGTCTCCCTTTTGGGTTCTGTTCCATGGAATGACCATTTGCTCACTGAAATAACAGGGACAATTTTAACCTAACCCGTTGCTCTGGGAACGAATGGAATCAGGTGCAACTTTGGTTTTACAACCCACCTGATTGATTTCTTCACTAAAATCAGAAGAGGTTAATATTGCATGAGTTGTTAAACTGGCATTCCACCCAATCCTGTAGATTTCCCACTTGGCAACATAGGTTAAAATTTCATCCGATGTGTCTGCAGAGCAATTTTGAATTTACCGCCCAACCAACACCCCCCACCGCCCCCCCCCCCCCCCCCCGTCCCCTGCCCCCACCCACACCTGCCCCATTTCCAGCACAGGCTGTGTCCACTGAGTCTACTGTTCTGGATAAATTGGCATTTATTTGCATTCTCTTCACATGTCAAACCACCTCAGAAATGTAGCTGGACAATAAGTTATGTGAATTAGAGTGCCGTAGGAGCTGAATGGTATCCTTGTATTTTTCTTGTATCCTTATTTGTTTTTATTTCCGAACAAATTCGTAAAGTTTTAAATCCCCTGGACTTGATATGGCAGACACGATATGCAAATTTTCAGGTGACATAAATATAGGCAACATGGTTGTGATGTGAATCTTTTGATCGAGTGTCCTAATATCTCCTTCTTTGGTTCGGCATCAATATTTTTGTTTGAATTCACTCCTCTATTTTTCTTGGGATACTTCATTCGGTTAAAACTGCTATATAAATGCACATTGCTGCTATTGTAATGGCATAGAACATTTGAAGGATTAATACTTTCATCAGATGTTGGCATGTATCGTCCTTTACATGTCTCAGCAAATATCAAGCATGCCATTCATGACACAATTCCTATATTGGACTAGCAGTCTTAACATGTTAGTGTAAGGCAGATTTACTGAGCTTCCATTAAGCCTTATATCAACAACAACAATAACAACTTGTATTTATATAGCACCTTTAACATAATAAAAGGTTCCAATGGGCACTATAAAGCAAAATTTGACAGCAGGACAAATATGGAACGATTTGAACAGATGGCTAAAAGCTTGGTTAAAAAGCTATGTTTTAAGGAATGTCTTACAGGAGGAAAGAGGGGAAGAGAGGTGGAGAGGTTTAGGAATGGAATTGCAAAGATTAGGGCCTTGGCATCTGAAGGCATGACCACCAATGTTGGAGCAATTAAAACTGAGGATGCTCGAGAGGCCGGAATTAATGGAGCACAGATATCTCAGAGGGTTGTGGGGCTGGAGGAGATTATAGAGATAGGGAGGGGTGGGACCATGGAGAGATTTGAAAACACGCACGAGATTTTTTAAAATTGAGGTGTTTTTAGCCGGGAATCAATATAGGTCAGTGAGCACAGGGGCGATAGGTGAACGGGACTTGGTGAGTATTAGGACATGAGCAGCAGAGTTTTGGATGGCTTTATGTTTACAAAGGCTAGAAAATGGGAGGCTGGCCAGGAGTGCATTAGAATAATCAAGTCTAGAGGTAACAAAGGCGTGGATGAGGGTTTCTAGAGCAGATGAGTTGAGGTGGGTGACGTGTCAGACGATGGTAGGGAGGCAGAAATATATGGTCTTAGTGATGATGCAGATACATGGTTAGAAGTTTATCTCAGGGTCAAATAGATCACCAAGGTTATGATTTGTCTGGTTCAGCCTCAGACAGTTGCCAGGATGAGGGATGGAGTCAGTGGCTGGGGAACAAGGTTTGTAGCAGGGACTACTTCGGTCTTTCCAATAGTTAATTGGAGGAAATTTCTGCTCATCCAGTACTGGATGTCAGATAAACTGTCTGACAATTTAAAGGCAGTGGGAGGTGGTGGTGAGGTAGAGCTGGGTGTTGTCAGCTTACATGTGAAAACTGGCACTGTATTTTCAGATGATGGTGCCAAGGGGCAGCATGTAGATGAGAAATAGGAGAGCATCAAAGATAAATCCTTGAGGGGCACCAGAGGTAATGGTGTGGGGGCAGGAGAAAGAAAGCATTGTCATTGATTCTCTAGCTGTGATTGGGTAGATAAGAAAGGAACCAGGTGAGTGATGGTGGTCTGTTACTAGATTGCATTAAAAAAAATTGCATTTATATAGCACCTTTCATGACCTCAGGACATCCCAAAGCATTTTACAAATAATGAAGTGCTTTGGAAGTGTAATTGTTGTAGTACTGTAGGAAACATTGTAGCCAATCTGCACACTGCAAGCTCCCACAAGCAGCAATGTTATAATGAACAGATAATTTGTTTCAGTGATGTTGATTAAATGATAAATATTGGGCAGGAGGGCGGGGCGAACTCCCATGATCTTCTTCGAAATAGTACCCATGGGATCGTCTGTGCCCTCGGTTTAACGTCTCAAGCGAAAGACGCGATTGATATGGCTTGAATAACAAGCTAGGTGGGTGTGGGATAAATATGAGTGGAAATCGGCATATCCACTTTCTTGAATCTTTATTGTTGCTCTGAAGGATATAGTTTTGCAATAGACTTATTAGTAAAACAACAATGAGTACCTGAAGATCATTGCAAATAGACACATGCACCGTAGAAATTGACAAGGGCGTAGCTATTTCATAACAATGTACTCACCTGTCTTTAGAGGAATCAAGTTTTTGATGTCTTTGTTGCACTGCTGCAGTTCAACGCAATAACTCTTACAAAAAATAACATTGTGCCAATCATCTTTCAACATTTCAATGTTGGAATTAGGGACAAAGAGCTGATTAAAGCAAAATGCAGAAGCCAAACACTTGAATCAGCTGAAGCTGCTCTTTTCTAGTAAAGAACTTAGGCATTAATACACTGCCGTTAGTAGTAAATAATTCAGTCTTCTGTGGTGTGAGATCCATTTGAATACATGTATCTCCTGCAGTCCAGGAGGTTAAGGGTGTGATTCCGGTCTCCCTTCTGATGCAGCAAGAGTCAGGGAACTACAATTGGCTGCAGCAGCACTGAACCATGGAGAACGATAATCGACGGGGGGGGGGGGGGGGGGGTGGTGCGAGGTGGGCCTGCTTCTGAACATTATCCGGTGAATCCTGATAGAAGTAGTCAAAGAGCCTGCCAACCCTGACTGTCTGAACTCACATAGGATGATGAATGGCCTTTCAGGAGAGGCAGAGAGAGTTGCTGCACCCCAGTAGGAGGAGTCAGCAACTTCAGGATAGGAGGAAAGCTCCTGGCCTCTATCCCTGTGATTTTTGTTCAGTTAGATAATCTCAGCCGGAGCAGTTTTAGCGGTGGTAGGACTATAGGAACAAGGGCAGATTATTCAGTTCCTCAAGCCTATTGTGCTATTTAGTTGAATCTTAATTCCATTGACATTCCTTTGTTCCATGTCCCTTGATAACCTACCTAAAAAAAAATCTATTCAGTTCAGCGTTAAAATTTTCAATTTACCCGCAGCCTCATCAGCTTTTTGGGGGCAGGGCTTCCAGATTTCCACTACCCTTTCTACATCAGCCCTGAAGAGCCCAGCTCTAATTACAAGATCATGTCCTCTTTCTCTGGACTCTCCCACGAGATGAAATTGTTTTTGTCCATCTTCCCTAACAACTACTTTCTCATTTTAAGTATCCCAATCAGCACCTTGCTTTGCTATAAGGTAACAGTAGTGTAGTGGTTATGTTGCTATATGGGTAATCCAACAGCCCCCATTGACAATTCAGAGATATGATTTCAAATCCCATCATGGCAGCTGGGGATTTTAAATTTGATTAACACAATATACCTGGAACTAAAAAGCTTGCGTTAATGATGTTAACTATAAAAACACTGGATTGTTGCAAAAGCAACACATCTGTTTTCACTAGTTTCCTGTGGGGACCTTACCCAGTCTAGCTGATATGTGATTCCAGTCCCCCAGTAATGTGGTTGACTGCCCTCTGAAATGGTTGAGCAAACTACTCAGTTGTACCAACCTACTATAGCGAAGTATAATTTACCTTAGCACTGAACACAACAAAAGCACACCTTGTCCAGTCGACAGGGTAACATTTTTCTCGCAAACAACTGGGAGCTTGTGTCAAAATTGGGAGAGCTGTCCCACAGCCTTGTCAAGCAGCAACCTGACAAAGTCATAATCACCAAATCATACCTTACAGCCAAAGTCCCAGACTCCACCACCATCATCCCTGGGTATGTTCTGTCCTGGCAGAATGGTATACAGGTGGAAGGGAATGATGCTCAATGACCTCAACATTGACTCTGAACCCCATGAAGTCTCCCTGAGCTGATGCATCAGTACTCCACCATGTTGGGCACAACTATGAAGAAGCATGGAGGGTTGTAAAAGCACAGAATGTACTCTCAGTGGAAGACGTCAATGTCCATCATCAAAAGTGGCTCAGCAGCACCATTACTGGCTGAGTCCTGAAGGACATATTTGCCAGACTGGGCCTGTGGCAGGTGGTGAGAGAACCAACATGAGGGCAAAACATGTTGCAGATGCATCTGTCCACGACAGTATTGCTAAGAGTGACCATCGCACAGTCCTTGTGGAGACAAAGTCCCCTATTCACACTGAGGACACCCTCCATCGTGTTGTGTGACACTATCACCATGCTAAATAGAATGGATTCAAAACAGATATAGCAGCTAAAAACTGGGCATCCATGAGGCACTGTGGGCCATCAGCAGCAACAGAAATGTACTCCACCGCAAACTGTAATCTCATGGCCCAGCATATCCCTCGCACCACCATTACCATCAAGCCTGGTTCAATGAGGAGTGCAGGACAACAAGCCAGGAGCAGCACCAGGCATACCTAAAAATGAGGTGCCAACCTGGTGAAGCTACAACACAGGCCTATGTGGATGCTGGAAAGCAGAAGCAGCATTCTGTAGACAGAGCTAAGCAATCCCACAACTAATGGATCAGATTAAAGCTCTGCAGTCCTGCCACATCCTTGTTTTCAAATCCCTCCATGGCTTCGCACCTCCCTATCTCCTCCAGCCCCCCCAACCCTCTGAAATATCTGCATTTCTGGCCTCTTGCATCCCTGACTTTAATTGCTCCACCAATGATGGTTGCACCTTCAGTTGCCTTGGCCCCATGCTCTGGAATATGTTCCCTACAGCTCTCCACCCTCCTTGAAGCCACTCCTTAAAACCTACCTCTTTATTTATTTTATTTATAGATACAGCACTGAAACAGGCCCTTCGGCCCACCAAGTCTGTGCCGACCAACAACCACCCATTTATACTAACCCTACAGTAATCCCATATTCCCTATCACCTCCCTACACTAGGGGCAATTTACAATGGCCAATTTACCTATCACCTGTAAGTTTTTGGATGTGGGAGGAAACCAGAGCACCCGATGAAAACCCACGCAGACACAGGGAGAACTTGCAAACTCCGCACAGGCAGTACTCAGAATCAAACCCGGGTCTCTGGAGCTATGAAGCTGCGGTGCTAACCACTGCGCCACTGTGCCGCCCAAGACTTTGGTCATCCGACCTAATATCTCCTTTTGTAACTCAGTGTCATATTTTGTAATGTTTTATTACGTTAAAGGTGCTATGTTAAAATATGTTATTGTTGACTTTCACAAGTATCTTCTTTACCCAGTGAGTGATGAGAATGTGAATGTTGCTACCACACAATGTGGTTGAGGAGAATAGCATTGATCCTTTTAAGAGGAAGCTAGTTATGTACATGAGGGAGAAAGGAGTAGAAGATTGCTGACAGAGTGAGATGAAACAAAGAGTTGGAGAAGGCTCATGTGGAGCATAAACACCAGCACTAAACCAAATGTTCTGTACTGTAAGTTCTATGTAAGATAGTCATTTGGTAGTACAGAACTTGAGTATTGCTGAAAATAGAGACATATTGTCAAAGCTTTTCATCTTTCACTCATCAGGACAATCTGCAAGAATAACTAATGTAAGGAAAAACAGCAACTTTTACTGCATGAGAAAAGAGTGCTGATTGGTTGACAAGTGAACTCTGGTCCATTGCGTCACCAGGGTGGCACTGTGGCATAGTGGTTAGCAACGCAGCCTCACAACTACAGTGACCTGGGTTCAATTCTGGGTACTGTCTGTGCGGAGTTTGCAAGTTCTCCCTGTGACCGCGTGGGTTTTCGCCGGGTGCTCCGGTTTCCTCCCACTGCCAAAGACTTGCAGGTGATAGATAAATTGGCCATTGTAAATTGTCCCTAGGGTAGGTAGGTGGTAGGGAATATGGGATTACTGTAAGGTTAGTATAAATGGGTGGTTGTTGGTCAGTACAGACTTGGTGGGCCGAAGGGCCTGTTTCAGTGCTGTATCTCTAAATAAATAAAAGTATAAGTTGTTGTTTTCCCTTACATTGGTAATTCTTGCGGATTGTCCTGATGAGTACAAGCTGAAAAGCTTCGACAACATGTCTCTATTTTCTATGTAAGAATTAGCACTTGATAATCTCCCTATTAGACTCCATTTCAGTTATTTATTAATGTACATTTTAATGCAAGTTATTGGAATTGAAATGCCCAAAGGAATCCGTGAAGAGTTTTACACTTGGAGTCACTATCTATTTTTTCAGTCCTCCATTAACTCCCAGGTATAAACAAGTTTTCAAAGTCAATGTTTATCAGCGTTCCAAAAGCTGTCAATGAATGCTGTGATTAACAGTTTACTTATTGCTGAGTGTCAGATTTCAAGGATCGGAATACTACTGACTAAGGCTGGAACGGTCAATAGAGAAGAGTTGTTTAACAGAAATAGCTTTCAGCTGCTGATTGGACAGAAGTCTCAGGTTGCTTTCCTGTGCTAACGGTCACCCAGCACTTTACTGCCACAGAACACTAGGGCTCCAACCTTTGCGCTATGAAACTTGAAAGTTATGATTCACACCTTTAATTCCACACTGGACAAACCCACTGATGTTCACCACTTGCCCTGGAGATGAACTTGGAGATAAAGCAATTTGTAACTGATAATGACTTGCACTCTTGTTATGCTGGTAAATGCAGCAGCAAGCAAGCTCCCAGAAACGGTAATCATACAATCATAGACTGATCCAGCACAGAAGGAAACCTTTGGCTCGTGTGGCCTGTGCTGGCACTTTGATAGAGCTATCCAATTAATCCCACACCCTACTCTTTCCCCATAGTCCTGCAAATTGGTTTCCCTCACATATTTATCCAATTCCCTTTTGAAAGTCACTTCTGAATCTGCTTTCTGGCAGTGCATTCCAGATCACAACAACTTGCCGTGTAAAGTAATTTTTCCTAATGTTGCCTCTGTTTCTCTTGACAATTACCTTAAATGTGTGCCCTCTGGGTACCAACTCTTCTGCCACTGGAAACAATTTCTCCTTATTTACTTGAACAAACTTGTTCATATTTTAAAATCTCTGTCAAATTTCTGCTCAATGGATAACAACCCCAACTTCTCTAGTCTCTCATCCTCAGTACAATTCTAGTAAATCTCCTCTGCATCTCTCTAAGTCATTCTTTGTAAAATGTGGTGTCCAGAATTGAACACAATACTGCAGCTGGAGCCTAACTGGTGTTATATAAAGTTTAGCATGACTTCCTTGCTTTTTACTTTATGCATCTATTAATAAAGCCAAGGATTTAACAACCTTCTCAACTTGTCCTGTCACGATCAAAGTTTTGTGTACATCCACCCTCAAGGTGTTTCTGTGTTCCCTGTAAAATTAGACCATTTAGTTTATATTGCCTCTCCTCATTCTTCCTATCAAATTGTATCACTTCACAATTTTCTATGTTAAATTTCATCTGCTGATTTTACGAGTCTGTTATGGCTTCCTGAAGTCTGTTACTTAACTCCTCATTGTTTACTACTTTTCCAGGTTTCGTGTCATCTGCAAAATTTGAAATTATGCCTTGTGTACCCAGGTCCAGGCCATTAATATATATCAAACAGAACAGTGGTCCTAATATTGACAGCTGGGGAGCACTATTGTATACATTTACTTCCCTCCAGTCTGAAAAGCAACCATTCACCAGTACTCTCTGTTTTCTGTCCCGAAACCAATTTCCTATCCACATCTGCCACTGTCCCTTTAATTTTGCTAACAAGTCAATTATGCAGTACTTCATCAAACACCTTTTCAAAGTTCATATATCTAACAAAGAGTAATGGTTAATGGATGTTTTTTGGACTGGAGGAAGGTTTGTAGTGGAGTTCACCAAGCGTCGGTGTTAAGAATTTTGCTGTTCCTGTTATATATTAATGAACTAGACCTTGATGGACAGGGCACAATTTCAAAATTTGTGAATGATACAAAACTTGGAAACATTTTGAAATGTGAGAAGGATAGTGTAGAACTTCAAAATCACACAGACAAATTGGTGGAATGGGTGGACAAGTGGCAGATGAAATATAATGCAGAAAAGTATGAAGTGATTCATTTTGGTAGAAAGAAGGTGGAGAGACAATATAAAATAAAGGGTGCAATTCTAGAAGGGTGCAGGAGCAGAGGGACCTGCGTGTATATGTGCATAAGTCATTGAAGTTGGCAGGACAGGTTGAGAAAGCGGTTAATAAAGCATAAAGTATCCTGGGCTTCACTAATAGGGGCATAGGGTACAAGAACAAGCAAGTTATGTGAAATTTGTACAGACATTGGTTCGGCTTCAACTGGAGTTTTGTGTCCAGTTCTGGGTACCACACTTTATGAAAGATCTGAAGGCATTAGAGAGAGTGCAGAAAAGATTTGCAAAAATGGTTCCAGGAATGAGGAGTTTCAGTTATACAGATAGATTGGAGAATTTGGGACTCTTTTCCTTGGAGAAGAGAAAGTTGAGAGGTGATATAATAGAGGTATTCAAAATCATTAGAACATTAGAACATTACAGCGCAGTACAGGCCCTTCGGCCCTCGATGTTGCGCCGACCTCTGAAACCATCTGCCCTAAACTATTCCATTTTCATCCATATGTCTATCCAATGACCACTTAAATGCCCTTAAAGTTGGTGAGTCTACTACTGTTGCAGGCAGGGCGTTCCACGCCCCTACTACTCTCTGAGTAAAGAAACTACCTCTGACATCTGTCCTATATCTATCACCCCTCAACTTAAAGCTATGTCCCCTCGTGTTTGCCATCACCATCCGAGGAAAAAGACTCTCACTATCCACCCTATCTAACCCTCTGATTATCTTATATGTCTCTATTAAGTCACCTCTCCTCCTCCTTCTCTCCAACGAAAACAACCTCAAGTCCCTCAGCCTTTCCTCGTAAGACCTTCCCTCCATACCAGGCAACATCCTAGTAAATCTCCTCTGCACCCTTTCCAAAGCTTCCACATCCTTCCTATTATGCGGTGACCAGAACTGCACGCAATACTCCAGGTGCGGCCGCACCAGAGATTTGTATAGCTGCAGCATGACCTCGTGGCTCCGATACTCGATCCCCCTACTAATAAAAGCTAACACACCATATGCCTTCTTAACAGCCCTATTAACCTGGGTGGCAACTTTCAGGGATTTATGTACCTGGACACCAAGATCTCTCTGTTCATCTACACTACCAAGAATCTTCCCATTAGCCCAGTACTCTGCATTCCTGTTACTCCTTCCAAAGTGAATCACCTCACACCTTTCCGCATTAAACTCCATTTGCCATCTCTCAGCCCAGCTCTGCAGCCTATCTATGTCCCTCTGTAACCTACAACATCCTTCGGCACTATCCACAACTCCACCGACCTTCGTGTCATCCGCAAATTTACTAACCCATCCTTCTACACCCTCATCCAGGTCATTTATAAAAATGACAAACAGCAGTGGCCCCAAAACAGATCCTTGCGGTACACCACTAGTAACTAAACTCCAGCAAGAACATTTGCCATCAACCACCACCCTCTGTCTTCTTTCAGCTAGCCAATTTCTGATCCAAAGCACTAAATGACCTTCAACCCCATACTTCCGTATTTTCTGCAATAGCCTACCGTGGGGAACCTTATCAAACGCCTTACTGAAATCCATATACACCACATCCATGGCTTTACCCTCATCCACCTGTTTGGTCACCTTCTCAAAAAACTCAATAAGGTTTGTGAGGCATGACCTACCCTTCAAAAAACCGTGCTGACTATCGCTAATGAACTTATTCTTTTCAAGATGATTATAAATCCTATCTCTTATAACCTTTTCCAACATTTTACCCACAACCGAAGTACGGCTCACAGGTCTATAATTACCAGGGCTGTCTCTACTCCCCTCTTGAACAAGGGGACAACATTTGCTATCCTCCAGTCTTCCGGCACTATTCCTGTCGACAATGACGACATAAAGATCAAGGTCAAAGGCTCTGCAATCTCCTCCCTGGCGTCCCAGAGAATCCTAGGATAAATCCCATCTGGCCCAGGAGACTTATCTATTTTCACACTTTCCAAAATTGCTAACACCTCCTCCTTGTGAACCTCAATCCCATCTAGCCTAGTAGTCTGTATCTCAGTATTCTCCTCGACAACATTTTCTTTCTCATCATGAGGGGTCTGGACAGAATAAATAGGGATAAAGAGTTCCCATTGGTGGAAGAATCGAGAACAATAGGGCACAGATTTAAAATAATCGGCAAAAGAAATAATGGTGATATGAGGAACTTTTTAACGCAACGGGTGGTTAGGATCTGGAATGCACTGCCTGAGAGAGTGGTGGAGGCAGGTTCAATTGAAGCTTTCAAGAGGGAATTGGATTGTTATCTGAAAAGGAAGAATGTGCAGGGTTACGGTGAGAAGGTGGGCGAGTGGGACTCTGTAAATTTCTCCTTTAGAGAGCCAGTGCAGACACAACCGGCCAAATGACCTCCTTCTGTGCTGTAACAATTCTGTGATTCTATGATTAATTAGACTACCCTTGTCAATCGTCTCTGTTTTTTTATTTGTTCCTGGGATGTGGGCGTCGCTGGCTAGGCCAGCATTTATTGCCCATCCCTAATTGCCTTTGAAAAGGTGGTGGTGATCTGCTGCAGTCCATGTGGGGTAGGTGCACCCACAGTGCTGTTAGGAAGGGAGTTCCAGGATTTTGACCAAGTGACAGCGAAGGAACGGCGATATAGTTCCAAGTCAGGATGGTGTGTGGCTTGGAGGGGAACTTGCAGGTGGCGGTGTTCCCATGCATCTGCTGCCCTTGTCCTCCTAGCTGGTAGAGGTCGCAGGTTTGGAAGGTGCTGTCGATGGAGCCTTGGTGAGTTACTGCAGTGCATCTTGTAGACAGTACACCTTGCTGCCACTGTGCATCGGTAGTGGAGGGAGTGAATATGGTGAATGGGGTGCCAATCAAATGGGCTGCTTTGTCCTGGATGGTATTGAGCTTTTTGAGTGTTGTTGGAGCTGTACCCATCCAGGCAAGTGGAGAGTGTTCCATCACACCCCTGACTTGTGCCTTGTAGATGGTGGACAGGCTTTGAGGAGCAGGAGGTGAGTTACGCGCCACAGGATTCTTAGCCTCTGACCTGCTCTGGTAGCCACGGTATTTATATGGCTACTCCAGTTCAGTTTCTGGTCAATGCTAACTCCCAGGATGTTGATTGTGGGGGATTCAGAGATAGTAATGCTATTGAATGTCAAGGGAGATGGTTAGATTCTCTCTTGTTGGAGATGGTCATTGCCTGGTACCTGTGTGGTTCAAATGTTACTTGCCACTTATCAGCCCAAGCCTGGATCTTGTACAGGTCTTGCTGCATTTCTACATGGACTGCTTTAGTATCGGAGGAGTTGTGAATGGTGCTGAACATTGTACAATCATCAGTGAACATCCCTAATTCTGACCTTATGATTGAAGGAAGGTCATTGATGAAGCAGCTGAAGATGGTTGGGCCTAGGACACTATACTGAGGAACTCCTGCAGTAATGTCCTGGACCTGAGATAATTGACCTCCAACAACCACAACCATCTTCCTTTGCGCTAGGTATGACTCCAACCAGCAGAAAGTTTCCCACTGATTCCCATTTAATTCAGTTTTGCTAGGGCTCCTTGATGCCATACTCGGTCAAATGCTGCCTTGATGTCAAGGGCAGTTACTCTCACCTCACTTCTTGAGTTCAGCTTTTTTGTCCATGTTTGAACCAAGGCTGTAATGAGATCAGGAGCTGAGTGGACCTGGCAGAACCCAAACTGAGCGTCACTGAGCAGGTTATTGCTAAGCAAGTACCGCTTGATAGCACTGTCAATGACACCTTCCATCACTTTACTGATGATTGAGAGTCGACTGATGGGGTGGTAATTGGCCAGGTTGGACTTGCCCTGCTTTTTGTGTACAGGATGTACCCGGGCAGTTTTCCACATTGCCGGGTAGATACCAGTGTTGTAGCTGTACTGGAACAGCTTGGCTAGGGGCATGGCAAGTTCTGGAACATAGGTCTTCAGTACTATTGCCAGAATGTTGTCAGGGCCCATAGTTTTGCAGTATCCAGTGCCTTCAGTCATTTCTTGAAATCATGTGGAGTGAATTGAATTGGCTGAAGTCTGGCATCTGTGATGCTGGAGACGTCAGGAGGAGGCCGAGATGGATCATCAACTCGGCACTTCTGGCTGAAGATTGTTGCAAATGCTTCAGCCTTATCTTTCGCACTGATGTGCTGGGCTCCCCCATCATTGAGGATGGGGATATTTGTGGAGCCAACTCCTCCAGTTAGTTGTTTAATTGTCCACCACCATTCACGGCTGGATGTGGCAGGACTGCAGAGTTACATCATCAAAGAACTCAATGAATTTAGTTAAACATGATTTTCCTTTAACAAATTCCTGATGCCTTTCATTTATTAGCCGATACTTTACTCAGTGAAGTACCATATTGTTGTCTCTGTTTCCCTGCCACTGATATTAGGCTGACTGGCCTGTAGTTGTCAGCTTTTTGTCCCCTTTTTGAACAGGGTTGTAACATTTGCACTCCTCCAGTATCATCCACATATCAAAGGATGAAATAAATGACCAGATTTTCTGCTTTTTGCTCAGGTTGTTGTGTAAATGTTAACCAGGAAACCAGGGGTGAATGTGTCTTCAAATTAGTGCTGTGGGATCTTTTTTGTTCTCCTGAGAAGACAGACAAAGCCTGAGTTTAACATCGCAGCTAAGAGATGGCACCTCCCACAGTGCAGTACTCCCTCAGTACTGCGCCAGCTTTTGTGTTCAAGTCTCTGGTGCAGTACTTGGACCCACAACCTTCTGCCTCAGTGCTCACCATGCTGCCAATTGAGGCACAGATGACACTGATAAAATTACAGAACTGACTTCACTCATATTTAACAAAGGGAATTACAGGTCAGCAGCCTCCAACAGACTTCAAAATGATCAGGGATTCATAAAGGCCATTGGTTTTCATCAAACTCCTGCTGGACTAGTTATCAAGCACAAAAGCTTCTTAAGTGACTTTTGCTACACACCTAAGTTTGGCACCAAAGATGAGTTCTGTTCTAGCTAATGTATAAGCTAATCACACATCTGTCTGTCAACACAAAATGATTGGGCTTGACACGAACATAAAACCTTGCTGTGTAACTGGCAGATATGAAGTGCTCCAAATTCTATTTCAGTAGCACACTCAAGGAGGCCTTGGCTTCACGGCAAACTGTAGGACTGCATGGGATGTGAACCTCCAATTCTTCACCCTGTCCAATGCTCACTCAACGTTGTGATGTCCCATTGGCTCTTTGCTAACATTAAAATCTAATTGGCATTCAGGCAGAGGTAAGTCATGCAAGACCTGCAACCCCTCCTCCCCGCCGCCCCCCCAGCCTAAGGTTACTCTGAACAAGTTACCTTCAGTACAAAGACAGTCTAAGTGAACCAGGCATCTGCTGGATGTGACATTGCAGTAACTGCGGATAATGTGCATGCTGTTAATTTACAACTGAGTGACAGGTGTCAGCTGTGGCTCGGTGGGTAGCACTTTCACCTCTGAATCCCACACCAGAGACTTTAACACATAAAACAAGCAGGAGTTCCCAGTGCCAGTACTGAGGGAGTGCTGTCAGAGAGGCTGATTTCAGATCACACTAAACCATGGCCCTGTCTGCCCTCTCAGAAGGATCTAAATCATCCTATAGTGCACTTTTGAATAAGAATAGGGGCGCTCTCCCCAGTATCCTGAATAATATTTATACTCAACATCACTAAAAAAAAGCAGATTATCTGTTCGTTATCACATTGCTGTTTGTGGGAGTTTGCTGTGCAGAAATTGACTAATTAGTTTCCTACATTATAGCAGTAACCACTTCAAAAAAGTACTTAATTGGCCGTGCAATGTTTCGGGCCTTGAAGTCATAAGAGGTGTTGAAAATTCTTTTATTTCTAACAGAAAGGTGAACACTGAGGTAGAGTTGCTTGGCAACGAGGCTTATGCCAGGGTAGAAGGCTCTTCTGCAAACCAAATTAGATAGGATTCCATTCCAGCAAGATATGGTTCAGAGATTGCATAAGTGCCATTTCACTCTGTGCAGAGGGATCTCCAGTACAGGCTGCGCCTGCAGAACTGTCCACTTCTTCGCCCTTGTCTTCCATTAGACATGTCATTTTACTTCTGGCGGAGGAGGAGGGCCCCATTGGAGGGTTTACTGTGTGATGCTGTTCCCTGTACCATTGGGGATCTGGAGAAGAGACTGTTGCACGGGCCTGTCATGTACAACAGGCTTTTATGTTACTTCATGGACTCTTGGGTCGTCTGAAACTTCTGCTGCCTGGATGAGTCACGGAATATGAGAGGATTGCAGCCTATCTTCCAGCACTTGAAGGGGTTGCTCCTCAACTTCCAGCTCCACAATAATGCCACGCTCCTGATCTTTGGCTGCCTGGTGCAGAGGGAGAGACCTGGGTGGGGGATCAGGGGTTACGTCAGAGACCTCCTTGTGGATCTGATCCTGAACCTGGCCAAAGTGTCCATCCATTGGCCCAAGTTGGGTGTGACTTGTGGGGGCTGTGGGCGGCACGGGGGAGTGTTGGCTTTCCAGATGCCTGCCTCTCTTCCCTGGTCTTGCATACACCTGGGGGGGGCCCTGGAGAAGGAACACACAGTCTGCCACTATGCTCGAGGCCTTTCACAACTGGTGAGAATGGAAGGCATAGTCGTTTAATTTGGTAAGTTTTTCCTCATTTAGTTTTCTATTAGCTGTGGCCCTTTGGTTGATGACCTTGGGGCATTCCCGTGACTCCTTATCATTCCATTACAAAAGGAATTAAAATCTTCTGAGAGAAAAATTGAACCACAGCTATTTCAGAAAAAAATTCCCCTCCGCTCATCTGCTGCTGAAACCCTCATTCATGCCTTTGTTACCTCCAGCCTTCATTATTCCAACACGCCCCTGGCCAGCCTCCCACATTCTACCCTCTGTAAACCTGAAGTCATCCAAAACTCTGCTGCCCCTTTCCTAACTTGCACCATTCACCCATCACCCCTGTACTTGCTAACCTATATTGGCTCTTGGTTAAGCAACGCCTCGATTTTAAAATTCTCGTCTTCATTTTCAAATCCACGGCCTCGGCCTCCCTATCTCTGTAATCTCCTCCGGCCCCACAACCCTTCAAGGTCTCTGCACTTCTCCAGTTCTGGCCTCTTGAGCATCCTTGATTTTAATCTCTCCACGATTGGCGGCTGTGCCTTCAGCTGCCTGGGCCCCAAGCTCTGAAACTCTCTCTCTAAACCACTCCACCTTTCTGCCTCTCTTTCCTCCTTTAAGACACACTTAAAAACCTGTGAGGGCGGCACAGTGGTGACACAGTGGCGCAGTAGTTAGCACCGCAGCCTCACAGCTCCAGTGACCCAGGTTCAATTCTGGGTACTGCCTGTGTGGAGTTTGCAAGTTCTCCCTGTGGCTGCGTGGGTTTCCTCTGGGTTCTCTGGTCTCCTCCCACATGCCAAAGACTTGCAGGTTGATAGGTAAATTGGCCATTAGCAATTGCCCCTAGTATAGGTAGGTGGTAGGGAAATATAGGGACAGGTGGGGATGTGGTAGGAATATGGAATTAGTATAGGATTAGTATAAATGGGTGGTTGATGGTCGGCACAGACTCGGTGGGCCGAAGGGCCTGTTTCAGTGCTGTATCTCTAAACTAAACTACATCTTTGACCAAGCTTTTGTTCATCTGTCCCAATATCCCCTTATGTGGTTTGGTGTCAATTTTTTTTTTCTATTGCCCCTGTGAAGTGCCTTGAAAAGATTTATTATATTAAAGGCACTATATAAATACACTCAGTTGTTCTTTTTTGCTCTGCCAACATTCCAGCCAACCATCAGTCTTTGATCCTGAGACCTAGAAAACTAATCGCTCCGAACCCGTTTTATAGGCTTCAAACGGGCACCTAAAGGTCCAATATGGCAGTGCCTGCTGGTATCGGGAAGGATTCTTCATAGGCATCCAGGGCACATCTGAAACTGTCATTAGACTTTTTGCCTATGCAAATAAGAGGAGGTGGGAGGGTCTTCTTCCGGTTTGACAGGACTTGTTGCAAAATGAATTTGCACTGGGCATGCTGCATGCACTGTGCTTGATATGGTCAGTATTTGTATGTGCTTGGTGCCAAAACAGTGATTCTTAAAGGGGCCGCTGGAGTCTGCCACTGGCAGGGTGAGTTTTGATTTGTTTGACTTACCTTATTGTGGAGCCTGAGGGTCTAATATTACAGGCAGCATGTGGATATTCTGTGGAATAAATGTGTCACCCATCAGATTGGTCAAGGAGCCTCCATAGGGGTCCATTAAATCATTGAGTCTTTCATAAAATTCCTGGTCGGCATTCATCTACCACTTGCCACCCACCCACCTTACTCCACCCACCCGCCTCACTCCACCCCACCTGCCTCATCCCACCACAAATCCCAATTCCCAGACTCACAGCATATTCCAATTTTGAGCCTTGACAGTTGGTGTCTGTCAACAGCCAATGTTGCACACAGCAAGATCCCACAAACAGCAATGAAGTAATGACCAGAGAATCAGTTTTTACTCATGTGGATTGAGGGATAAACATCAGTGCCAGGACACTGGGTAGTGCCCCCCTGCTCTTCCGTGCATTCGTTTTGTGGGATCTTGCCTGAGAAGGTTTAATGTCTCATCCATCCATTTCGGAGCAGATTTGTGAGGGGTGTTGATATTAGTGAATGGGACATTTTCCATAGCAGGCATTTTGTGTCACAGTCAAGCATTCTTGACTAGCCACCTATTATTCCATGGCCTCCGTATGAGATTGCCAAATAATGCCAAAATAATGGGCAGTTCAGGTCTGTGGACTTATTCAGGTTATAATCAGAATATGCTGGAAACACTCAACAGGGCAGGCAGGCAACATCTGTGGAGAGAAAAACCGAGTTCATGCAGGAATGAGTGGGATGTTAAAATTTTAAAAATCTCAAATCTGAACTCAGTCTCGGGTCACTCATTTTAAATACTTTCCTGAGGCTGTGTGCCGAAGGTTTTATCTCCTTCCTACGGGTTTAGGTCCAGACCTCGGGAAAGCCAGCAGCTCAAGGAAGATGAGGACTGCTGTATGGAACGGGTAAGTGCTTTAACAGCACTGCTTGTGGACCAGGAGGTGCAGGACTGCCTTCGCCTAGCCCCCCACTCACTCAGCGAACCTGCTTCCCTGCCCCCTCAGCACTCGGACTAAAGGCACAATTGGAAACTTGTCTGCCCCTGGGCTGCAGCATCTCCCGCCCCCAGCCGGACCCCAACATGGAACGACGTTTCTCAATCAGGCTGTCTTCCGGGCGGGGAACCTGATTAAATAAAATGCATGCCACTGTGGAGCTAAAACTCCAAGCATTCCTCGACCAGAACTCCTGCCCCTTCCAATCAGAAATCCCTCCCCAAGTCGGAGTGGGAGTGAAATGAAGAATTAAAACAGCAACAAACTGGAAGCTCAGGCTGCAGACTGAGTGGAAGAGTTCAGCAAAGTGGTCACCCAGTCTGTGTTTGCTCTCCCCAACGTAGAGGAGACTGCATCGTGAGCAGCGAATACAGTATAATAAATCGAAAGAAGTATAAGTTAATCTCTGTTTCATCTGGAAAGTGTGTTTGGGGCCCTGAATGGTGGAAAGGAAAGAGGCTAAAGGGACGAGTATTGCATCTCCCGTGTCTACATGTGGAGATGCTGTGGGAAGAGGGGGGGGTTTGGAGAGTGATGGACTAGGATGTCATGGAAGGAATGGTCCCTACACAATTCTAATTAGGTTGAGGTTCCTCACAATTTATTTCACATGCTTTTACAGCCAACAGAGGAAATTGGCCTGGATTTCAACCCACGTCTCAGATGTACGAGGTAATTTTGGATTCATTATCACTTCAGAGAAACTGAGGCTTCTCGTCTTCTGTGCTGTGAGACAAAAGCTATTTTAAATCCCCTCTGATTGCTCTGTGTTGGCACTGTAATCTGTGAACAGGAAGCAACACTCAAAGGATCTACAGAAGCCCACGGAACAGGCCTCATCACAAGCCTACTGACTCTTGCATAAATACCAGCCGTCCCAGTATGATGCAAGCAATCAGCGTTTTGAATTCACTGTTTGCAGACGAAAATCAGCATCACTCACGTCCCCCTCCCACTGCACCATTCTGAGCTCCGATCCACATCAGCACGATAGGCTCTGCCCTGCTACTGATGATGAAACAAAAAAAAGTGCATTTATATAATGCCTTTAACAACAACAACTTGCATTTATATAGCACCTCTAACATAGTCAAACATCTCAATGTGCTTCACAGGGGTTTAATCAGATTAATTAATCGACGCTGAGCCACAGAGGGAGATATTAGAACAGGTGACCAATAGCATGGTCAAAGAGGTCCCTGTTAAGGAGCTTCTTAAAGGAAGAGAGAGAGGTCGAGAGGTTTAGGGAGAGAATTCCAGATCTAAGCACCTAAACAACTTAAGACATGGTCGCCAAAGGTGGCAGTAAGACAGTGGAGATGCACAAGAGGTCAAAATTGGAGGAACACGAAGATCCTGTAGAGCTGTGGGAGGTTACAGAGATAGACAGAGGTGAGGCCACGGAGGGAATAGAACTCAAGGATGAGAAATTAACTTTGAGGCATTGCCAGACTGGGAGCCAATTTAGATTCGGGAGCACAGCGTTGATATGTGGATGGGACTCCACTATCACTGGGAATTCTTGGGATAGTTTTACGAGGTCAGGAATTCTTGCCTATAGCAACATTATCTCCTCAAACAAGGTAAAGCTGGGAGTGGCAGTAACTGCCAAGGTTTGTTCAAGTCTGACTCATTGATATTTCATGTACAGAATGGTGTATTGGCTGTTACCATTGAGGAATGACTAAAAAATTGTGAGTTCAAATCCCTTCATAGCAAGACATAATATTGATTTTTTTAAAAATTCTTTCATGGGATGTAGGCATCACTGGCAAGACCTGCATTTATTGCCCATCGCTAAATGCTCTTGACAACTAAGTGGCTTGCTAGGCCATTTCAGAGGGCAGCTAAAAGTCAACCACATTGCTGTGGGTCTGGAGTTACATGCAGGCCAGGTAAAGACAGCAAATTTCCTCCCCTAATGGGCATTAGTGAACTAGATGGGCTTTTACAACAATTGATGGTCATTTCATGGCACTATTAATGAAACTAGCTTTCACTTCCAGATTTCTATTCATTAATTGAATTTAAATGCCACCAGCTACTGTGCATGGGATTTGAAACCATGCCCCTAGGGCATTAGCCTGGGCCTCTGGATTACTAGCTTAGTGACATTGCCACTATGCCATTGTCTCTCACATAAATCTGGTCATTTATAGGCTAGCACCAGAAAATAAATGACAGAAAGAACTTGCATTTATATAGCACCTTTCATGACCTCAAGACATCCCAAAACACATCACGGTCACTGAATTACTTTTGAAGTATAATCACTGTAGGAAATGCAGTAGCCAATTGAAGGACAGCAAACTCACACAAACAGCAATCTGATAATTGTCATAATTGTGTGTGTGGACTTAAGTGTTAGAGACGATATGGTATTTGGAAGGGAAACTGAAAGTAGCGTTGTGGAAAATACCTGACCTGGGGGTTGTTGTAAGGTCAGATAGGCTTTGTAGCCACAGTGAGCAGCAAGAACTCTACAGAAATCTTTTTAAGAAAGCTTGTTAAATCTTTGTTAAAGTTAAATCTGTGACTTCAAGTGTGATACTTCAGCCTGAGATAAACTGTTTTAGTGATTGAAGGATGAATATCAGCCAGACTGCTCTGCTTTGAAATAGTGCTAAAGGATCTTTAACATCCACATGTGTGGTTTAATGTCTTATATACGAAATTCAGCACCTCCGACACTGCAGTGCTCCCTCAGCATAGCACTGATGGGCCAGTCTGGATTTTCTGTTCAAGTCTCTGCAGTGGCATTTGCAGCCAAGACCATCTGGTTTAGAGGTAAGAGTACTGCCACTGAGTAACAGTTTTTCATAAAATCCAGCTGCTTTACTAATGTCCTACAGGGATGTGACTTATAGGTGACTCCAGTTCCAAACGATATGGTCTTACAAGCTGTAACATCAGGGGAACCAGGAATGTGGATAGCAATGTCACCTTCTTCCGAACTACAAATTTATAAAGAAAATTTGAAAGTCTGAAAACTATTATATTGTTAATCTTACTTTAAAACTAGAGCAGTATTTAAAAAAAATGGTTAGGATGTTAGAAATTTTATTGAAGTGCAGTGTACCCCAATAATTGCTCTTCCCTCTCTCTGTAACTTCCTCGAGACTTATAACACTTGACATCTCCTCATTCTGGCCTCTTGAGCATCCCTGATTTTAATCACTCCACCATTGGCGGCCGTGCCTTCAGCTGACTGGGCCCTAAGCTCTGGAATTCCCTCCCTAACTTCTCTCCATATCCCTTTCCCAGTTAAGATAATTCTTAAAACTCACCTCTCTAAAAAATATTTTGGTCACCTGTCCCTTGGTGTGGCTTAATGTCAAATTTTGTCTGATAACGCTCCTGTGCAATACCTTGAGATGTTTTGCTATGATATAGACACTATAAAATTGCCAGTTGTTGTTGTGTTTGAATGTAGGAGACAAAAATCAGCTTTCTTCTCATTTGCAGCTGAATTGTAAATATGCAATGATGGTTTCAGTAAAACTAGTGATCTAGTAAAAAAATTCAGTTTCCTCGCAGTAATGGTGTATAGGCATAATTGAGGAAATTCGCACAAACAAATATAGTTCTCTGGAGATTTTGATACTGATCATGCAGAGCATGATAAAGCCGAGTAGCTGACTGCTGTGCTAAGCTAATGATGGTATTTGCATAAAGATCAATCAGTAAAGGCAGTTAGGGTCAATGAAAAGGGACAGTGCAGGCTAAAGGAAGAAATAAGACCACCGCATACCAATTGTCTTCATTTTTGGGTGGGTTCATGGCGAAGCGTTAAACTTCCCATGATGCTCTGAGGTCACTTTATGAGGCATTGTGGCTTAGTTGTATCTATCCAGTTCCAGTTTTGGCTCCAACCCTCTCCACAAGCTCCTGGTTCATCACCCTTGAACTCTGCTGATAGTTTTCTTAGGTCAGGAACTCCCACCCACAACCTTTGGTGCTCGGGACCAAGATTTGGGCCAACTGTCAATATCAAGAGAAGCCAGTATAGTATCTCTACTCTTTCCAAACAGTGGGGCCTGACCATTTAGCTCAGAAGGTTACTCTTTAAGGCAGAAACAACAGCAAACCCCTTAAAGGAAAGGAGAGATGTGGAGAAGCAGAGAGTTTAAGGTAGGGAAATCCAGAGCTTAGGGCCCAGGCAGCTGAAGGCATGGCCACCAGTGGTGAACTGATAACAATCGAGGACACACAGGGGTGGCGCAGTGGTTAGCGTCACAGCTCCAGCAACCTGGGTTCAGTTCTGGGTACTGCCCGTGTGGAGTTTGCAAGTTCTCCCTGTGACTGCATGGGCTTTGCTGGGTGCTCTGGTTTCCTCCCAATGCCAAAGACTTGCAGGTTGGTAGGTAAATTGCCCCGAGTGTAAGTAGGTGGTAGGGAATATGGGATTAATGTAGGATTAGTATAGATGGGTGGTTGTTGGTCAGCACAGACTCAGTGGGCCAAAGGGCCTGTTTCAGTGCTGCATGGCTCGAACAAGAAGCCAGAATGGGAGAAGTGCAGAAACCTCGGAGGACTGTGGGGATGGAGGAACTTAGAGATAGATGCATTTTACACATCAACCATCTTTATCAACTTTTACACCGAAATTGTGTACCACTATGGTTATTTAAAAATCAATAAAGAATATATGAACTTACATCATTTATTGTGAAACCAAAATAATTCTTTCCATTAATTGTCAATGCACATCTTTATCCTTTGTTCTCAACGTCTTCCTTCGGTATTAAGGTCCTTAGTCTTTTCTTGTGCCAGTCTAGTGGGGTTTTGTTCCAGCTCCAGTCCATTTATCAATCCCTCATTCCATCGCCATTTCTCGCTTAATGTCACTCTCTTCTTAAATCTTTACACAGTATTTTTTAACAATATGCACGTATAGTAGTGAGCCTTTTCTGATAGCACCCTGCCTGAAACAGGTGATTGCAAGTTCTATTGCCATCTACATGGCAGTTGCTTCAGAAATACTGATACAAGCTCTGCAGTCTGTGCTCAAAGACTGCCAGGGTCCACTGGAAACTGGGTTGAGACGATCCAACTGACCTGAGAGAGAGTCCTGATGGCTGGCAGAGTGACAACTTCCATCTCATCAGTCCAAGCTAAGTTTGAAAAAAAAAAACTGGCATTTCTATAGTGCCTTTCACAACCACATCCCAAAGTACTTTACCCCCAATGAAGTATTTTTGACGTGCAGTCACTGTTGTAGGAAATCTAGCAACCAATTTGCACACAGCAAGCTCCCACAAACAGCAATGTGATAATGGCCATGTAACCGTTGATTGAGGGATAAATATTGGCCAGGACACCAGGGAGAACTCCCCTGCTTTTGTTAAAAATAGTGCCATGGGATTTTTTACATCCACCGAACAGGGCAGAAAGGGCCTCGGTTTAATGGTTCATCCATAAAACAGCCCCTCCGACAGTGCAGCACTCCCTCAGTACTCCAGTGGAAAGTCACTCTAGATGTTTTGTGAACCCACAGCCTCCTGACTCAAAAAGCAAGAGTGCCACCAACTGAGCCGCAGCTGACAGTACAAAGTTAAACCTCTGCAGTGGAAAATCAAAATACCAATTTCTTTTGTTGTTGTATGTTATATCTTTAAAATAAAATTTGTGTCTGTGTGCAGATTGTGTCAACTTTTCCTCCTAGTGTCCACATTTACATTGGGAACTGCCCTTATTCAGCTATTGCATTGATATTGCACCTTTCTCCCTGTAGACATGCTGTAGTGCCATTATCGGCAGGAGGATTTAATACACTTTGACATTTGACCAATGCTGCTGCCATTATCGATGGAGGACATCACGAATTATAATAGATATCTTCGGATGTATGAATGGGAGCTGAAGCACATCCAAATGTCTTTGTCCACTAACCCTGCTTCATCAGAAAGATACACTTGGTCCTGATTCCCATGTGCAACACCATGGACAATCCATTATAATATGTAAATATGTGTACGTGGAGGACATTATTTCTTAGTATTCTTACTATCTTTTCCTACCTATTGTAAATCTGGTTGACTGTTCCACCTGGATCTTGATCCTAGCTGCCGTCATTTTTTACTAACAGTCTAGAGACAGTGTGGGCCATGGTTAAAATTGCATGCATATCCTGATGATTTGACATCCTTCCTAAAATGTGATGCCCAGAATTGGACACAATACCCAGCTGAGGCCGAACCAGTGATTTATAAATTTTGAACATAACCTCCTTGCTTTTGTACTCGGTGCCTCTATTTCCAAAGTCCAAAGATCCCATAAGCTATTTTAACAGCTAGTCCTGCCACCTTCAAAGATTTAAGTACATGAACCTCCAGGTCTCATTCTTCCTGCAAACCTTTAAAAATTGTGCCGTTTGGTATATATTGCTTCTCCACATACTTTCTTCGAAAATGCATCTCATTGCTGTTTGTAGAACCTTCCAGTACAGAACGACCAGCTGAAATTGGCAACAGAAAACTTTAAAGGTAATCTATTTGCTTTGATGAACATTGATTTTTTTTTTCCCCGCATCCCTCTGGGATATTTGGGATATTTTTCTATGTTCAGGGTGCTATATAACTACAAGTTGGTGTTGAGGTGCTCTGCAAGTATCTTGCCAACTTGAAGCCATTCTGTAACATAAATACAGCAGGAAGTGGGACTGTAATGGACGTTCCTGGTTTATCACATGATCCATTTCTGAGTTTGGTCTACTCTTGCAACAAGCTCCCAATCATGATACATATTAAGGCTGGTGGTCTTGAAATAGTGAATGACTCCATTGTAAGTAATAAATCATAACTATGATCAATATTTTAATTGTTGGCACATTTCTCCCTGTCATATCCTGCTGACTGTTTACCACCAGCTTATAACTCACATACTCAGTCAATAATCTGTGGACTTTTCATGCATGTGTCACCAAAGCACATATTGAAATAAATGTCATCAGTCTTCTTAATACGACAAGGTCATTATTTTCTTTCAAAGGACTTGCAAGCCTAAAATTTGTATACGCAAATACCATTTGACAAGAGACTAATTTGTCAGGCATGGTGCAAAACTATAATATTTTCCAACCCCCTTTATTACCTCTTATTCTGAGGCAGAGTGATTTAAAATCAAACATTTTCAACAATCAATCCTGCATTTGGCTCTGGGTGATAAGGTTATGACAACATTTTTGGGTGTTAGTTTTTCTCCAGTTTTCTTTCAGCGACCCCTTTTCTCTCTTGGAGTTGGTGACTGTTATTGTGATACGGTTACAAATTTGTGGGATTCTCTGGAGTCATTCAACTGTGGCGTTAGCTTTGGTTCAATGGGCAGCAAACTTGCCTTGTGGTCAGATGGTTCTGGGTTCAAGTTTCACTCCAGTGAATTAAGTTTGTAACCCAGGCTCATACGTCAGTGCAGGATGGGAAAAGCACATTAAACTGAAGAACCATTTTGCCTCTTTGGATGTAAAAAATCCCTTAGCAATATTTCAAAGTAGCATAGGATAGAGAGCACAGAAACAAGCCATTTCGCCCAACCAGTCCATGCTGGCATTTATGCTCCACCCAAGCCTCCTACCACATTTTCTCACCTCACTCTATTCCTTTCTCCAGCGTATGAAAAGCAGGGAGTTAGCTCCGGATGATATTTATCCTTCAATCAACTTCACGAAACCGATTATTTGGTGATCATCATTGCTGTTTGTGGGATCTTGCTGTGCACAAATTGGCTGCTGTGTTCCCCACATTACAACAGTGACTACACTTCAAAGGTACTTCATTGCCTGTAAAGCATTTGGCACATCCTGTGAAAGGCACTGCAACAACAACTTATATTTATAAAGTGCCTTTAAAGCAATAAAACATACAAAGTTGCTTCACAGTAGTATTATAGAACAAAATATGACACCAAGCCACATTATTTTAACTTGTTTTGTGGGATGTGAGTATCACTGACTAGGCCAGCATTTATTGCCCATCCCTAATTGCCTTTGAGCTGAGTGGCTTGCTAGGCCATTTCAGGAGCTAGTTCAGAATCAACCACATTATTGTGGGTCTGGAGTCACATGTAGACCAGACAAGGACAGCAGACTTCCTTCCTTAAAGGACATTAGTGAACCAGATGGGTTTTTACTACAATCAACAATGGTTTTATGGTCACCATTAAACTAACTGTTAATTCCTGATTTATTAAGTGAATTTAAATTTCACCATCTGCTGTGGTGGGATTCAAACCCAGAGAATTAGCCTAGGCTCTGGATTACTAGTCTGGTGACATTACCACTACACCACTACCTTCCCATAAAGTGATATTAGGTCAGATCGTCAAAGAGGTTGGCTTTAAGGAGTGTCTTAAAAGAGCAAAGCAAGGCAGAGAGGTGTAGGGAAGGAATTCCAGAGCTTAGTGCCTAGGCGACTAAAGGCAAGGCCATCAATGATGGAGCGATTGAAATCAAGGATGATCAGAATTAGAGGAATACAGATATCTTGGAGGGTTGGGGGGGGCTGGAGAAGATTATAGAGATAGGGAGGGGTGAGGCCATGGAGCGATATGAAAACAAGGAAGAGAATTTCAAAGTCAAGATGTTGCTTAACTGGGAGCCAATGTAGGTCAGCGAGCACAGGGGTGATAGGGGAACAGGACTTGGTGCAAGTTAAGACATGGGCAGCAGAATTTTTCATGACTTCAAGTTTATAGAGGGTAGAATGACAGAGACCAGCCTTGAGTGCATTGGAGTAGTCAAGTCTAGAAGTAACAAAGGCATGAATGAGAGTTTCAACAACAGATGAGCTGAGACGTGGGTGAAGTCAGTGAATGTTATGGAGATGGAAATAAGCAGAATTTGAGGTTGGAAGCTCATCTCAGGGTCAAATGTAACAGCAAGATTGTGAACGGACTGGCTTAATCTCAGACTGTTGCCAGGGAGAGGAATGGAATCAATGCTAGGGAATGGAGTTTGGAGCCTGTAATGAGAAGCTTTTTATGTTGTCTGATGTCACATCGATGAGATGTGTGGAGTTCAGGTTATTGAAGATCTCAACCAGGTTAATTTAACAGCCAACAATATATACAGTGCAAGGCTATCTATTTACCTGACTTGCCTCTAGGTATTACAGTTACAGAGTGAGACTGGCATGTAGTCACATGACTGCATCCTGGCACTTAGCTCATTAGCATACTAAGATCTTAAACAGACATCACTCTTGGAGCTGGGTTTTATAATCTCGCCGCCAAAATTGGCGGTGAGATGAAAAGTGACAGCCAGCCCACACGGGCCACACACTATAGAGCCGCTGCAATCTTCCGTGCAGCAGCTCATTTGCATCCCTGGGGCAGGGCCAACCTCCCCACCCTGCCGATTATGTGGAGGGGGCGAGCTGTTCGTCACCTGATGAAGAGTCACAGATCTTTAACTCTGTTTCTCTCTACACAGATGCTGCCAGACCTGCAGAGTATTTCCGGCACTTTCTGTTCTCATTGCATACTTAAAGGCCCCATTAAGGACCATGCTACAGAGCTGCCAGCATTTTTCCAATTGCAGGGCCGTGTGGGGAGGCTGACAGCTTCATGGAGGTGGCCTCCCTGCAGCTGCCCATGGGGCTATTGAAGCCGGAGGCTGCATGGCCCAGAGAGGGGCCTGTGGGCAGGGAAGACAGGGTGTTACAGTTGCAGAGTGACTCTGGCTTTGAGTCACATGACTATGTCCTGGTACTTAGCTCATTCACATACTGAGATCTTAAAGGGACATTACTCTTAAAGGCAATCATACAACTTCCACCTGGCAATTAGGAGGCTGCCTGCGATGAAATCACTGAGCCCGACCCTGCTGCCGGCATGTGTGGCCTCAGGGCCCACTTTTCATCCCAACATTGGTGTCCTGAAGCCCACAGTAAAATTCAGCTCGATGATTCTACCTCCCCAAGTCATGGAGGAAGGTGTTTTATTGGATTTTTAAAAATTCGTTCTTGGGATGTGAGTGTCGCTGGTAAGGCCAGCATTTCCTGTCCACACCAACTCCATCCCTGGAAACAGTCTGAGATTAAGCCAGTCTGTTCACAATCTTGGTGTGACATTTGACCCCAAGATCAGCTTCCAACTTCAAAGACATGTCATCACTAAGACCGCGTATTTCCACCTCTATAACTTCGCCTCTGTCTCAGTTCATCTGCTGCTGAAACCCTCATTCATACCTTCATTACCTCTAGACTTGACTATTGCAACACGCTCCTGGCTGGTCTCCCATATTCTGCTCTCCGTAAACTTGAGGTCATCCAAAACTCTGCTACCCGTGTCTTAACTCTCACCAAGTCCCGTTCCCCTCTCACCGTTGTGCTCGCTGACCTACATCGCTTCCCATTCAAGCAGTATCTTGACTTTTTTAAATTTCCGTCTTTGTTTTCAAAACCCTCCATGGACTCACCCCTCCCTTTCTCTGTAATCTCCTCCAGTCCTCCAACCCACCGTGACATCTGTGTTCCTCTAATTCTGGCCACTGGTGCATCCCTGATTTTAATCACTCCACCATTGGTGGCTGCGCCTTCAGTTGCCTGGGTCCCAAACTCTGGAATACCCTCCCTACACTTCTCCGCCTCGCCACCTTGCTTTATTCCTTAAAGACACTCCTTAATACATACTTCTTTGATCAAGATTTTGGTCATCTGACCTAATATCCAAAGCCAGTCTGCCTCAGTGAGCATAGCGGGTGGATAGGTAATGGTTTTCTGGTACAAATCAAGGTAGAGGCAGCAGAGTTTTGAAAAAACAAAATATTTGCAAAAAGTATTTTTAAAAAGCATATTTAAATGCAGTCCATTGTTTTTCTAACACAAATTATTAGTGGAGGAATTCCACTGCTGCTGTTTACTAATAATGAAAACAATGTGCTCCCATGAGAGATACAAAGGCAGCGTGATAAGGAAATGTATGGCCTCTCACACTCTGATTTATTGTTGCTGGATGACTAACGGCCTATATATAGGATCATAGCAGTGAAATAGTGGTCAATTACTGCATTGTGGTCCATTGTGCTCCAGTAAAAGCTGCTGCTGCAGGTTGTAATGCTGTTGAACATTATGTTCTGATCGTCACCTAATCATTGTCTTCTCTAAGCAGCTTTTCCTTGGCTGAAATACTGCTGCCGGAGATTGATTTTCTTGGGGAGTGCAAAGGTTCTCGTTCCTGCTGCAAAGTTTGTTTCAACATCAAACACCAGGCGATACAGCTTAAAAATGAGACAACTATAAGAGGACGTCATAAAAGACTTCTTTTTAAAGCTTGAATTTAGATATCACCTTATGATGTATCATGCATATCAGAGGTGCAATAATAATACAACATTCACGGAAAAACACTGAAGAGTTCTGAAAAAACAGGCTTTGTCTTTAAAAAATGAAATGTTATTGTAAATAAAGTAAACAATGGTCCAAAATGGCCATTAAAGAGAAAGAGTTCAACCTTTTGTATATCCAAGTAGTCTGGCAAAGACAAAGGACAAATCTTCAAAGTCAAATGATGATAATGAACCCATCTCACACCTATCATAGAAACATTGCAGACTTGAATGGTTTCTTCTAAAAGAAAGGAGGTGTAAAGTAGCCACATATTGGGCTATTGTGCAATCACCATGGGTAAGAAACCAGAATGTCTCCTAACAGGAGGTGAAAAGTGACAGTTTTACCTTGAAAAAAGACAGCCAGAAAAAGAGAGAGAGACAGTCTGACCCAGAAGGTGTTGACACAAAGATAGGTTGGAAAGTAAGTTGTGAAGAGGATTAATGGAGGCTACAAAGGGATATAGATAGGTTAAATGAATGGGCAAAGATCTGGCAAATGGAGTACAATGTGAAATTGTCCATTTTGGCAAGAAGAATAAAAAAGAAGCATATTATCTAAATGATGAGAGATTGCAGAGCTCTGAGATGCAGAGGGATCTGGGTGTCCTTGTGCATAAATTGCAAAAGGTTAGTATGCAGGTACAGCACGTAATTAAGAAAGCTAACAGAATGCTATTTTTTATTGCGAGGGGAATTGAATACAAAAGTAGGGAGGTTATGCTTCAATTATACAGGGCATTGATGAGACCACATCTGGAGTACTGTGTACAGTGCTGGTCTCCTTATTTAAGGAAGGATGTAAATGCATTAGAAGCAGTTCAGAAACGGTTTACTGGACTAATCCTGGAATGGGCAGAGGTGACTTGATTGAAACATATAAGATCCTGAGGGATCTTGACAGGGTGGATGTGGAAAGGATATTTCCCTTTGTGGAAGAATCTAGAACTAGAGGTCACTGTTTAAAAATAAAGGGTCGCTTATTTAAGACAGAGATGAGGAGAATTATTTTCTCTCAGAGGGTCGTGAGTCTTTGGAATTTTCTTCCTCAAAAGGCAGTGGAAGTAGAGTCTTTGAATATTTTTAAGGCAGAGGTAGATAGATTCTTGATAAGCAAGGGGGTGAAAGGTTATCAGGGGTAGGTGGGAATATGGAATCGAAGTTACAATTAGGTCAGCCATGATATTGTTGAGTAGCAGAGCAGGCTCAAGGGGCCGAGTGGCCTACTCCTGCTCCTAGTTCGTATGTTCGTATATAACTGCTGGCATTCCAGAAATCCAGAAAGCACTTGCCCTGCTGGAAAAAAATCTGACATCGACATCATACAGCAGAGAGAGAGCTAGAAGTGATCCACCATCTTCAACAGAACCTTCAATCAAGAGAGAAATCTGCAATCACCACAGACCTGCAAGTATCGGGACTTTGACCCGCAAGAGAATTCAACAGGGTTATCGTAAACCTTCTCTCCCACAAAACCCACCTACCTCTTTCCCTCCTCCATCAGTTTTTTCTTGTTTGTGTGTGTGTGTGTGCTTGTGAGCGCGTGTGAGTGATTGAATAAGGTTGCAACAATTTCGGGATAAGGTGTATTGAACAGTAAACAATTGATTTTCTTTTTTTTAAACCTTCAAGAAAACCTGTCAGTGTCTGTTTACTTGAAAGATAAAACCCCAAGGGGCTAAACTCTTAGTACAAATACATTTGCTTCAGTCAGGAGGGCGATGGTAACATTACTAGACTAGTACTCCAGAGCCCCAGGCTAGTGCTCTGGGGACACGGGTTCAAATCCCACCACAACAGATGATGCAATTTGAATTTTTATTTATTTAGAGATACAGCACTGAAACAGGCCCTTCGGCCCATCAAGTCTGTGCTGACCATCAACCACCCATTTATACCAACCCCATATTCCTACCACATCCCCACCTTCCCTCAATTCCCCTACCGATACCTCTTTGGCCTCCTGGTCTCGAGTGACAATGGGTAAGCGCCTGGAGATGGTCAGTGGTGTGTGGAGCACCGCCTGGAGAGGCGATAAAGGCCAATTCCAGAGTGACAGGCTCTTCCACAGGTGCTGCAGAAAAATTTGTTTGTCGGGGCTGTTACACAGTTGGCTCTCCCCTTGCGATTCTGTCTTTTTCCTGCCAACTTCTAAGTCTCTTCAACTCGCCACACTTTAGCCCCACCTTTATGGCTGCCTGCCAGCTCTGGCGAATGCTGGCAACTGACTCCCACGACTTGTGATCAATGTCACAGGACTTCATGTCGCGTTTACAGACGTCTTTAAAGCGAAGACATGGATGGCCGGTGGGTCTGATACCAGTGGCGAGCTCGCTGTACAATGTGTCTTTGGGGATCCTGCCATCTTCCATGCGGCTCACATGGCCAAGCCATCTCAAGCGCCGCTGACTCAGTAGTGTGTATAAGCTGGGGATGTTGGCCGCCTCGAGGACTTCTGTGTTGGAGATCCGGTCCTGCCACCTGATGCCAAGTATTCTCCGGAGGCAGCGAAGATGGAATTAATTGAGACGTCGCTCTTGGCTGACATGCGTTGTCCAGGCCTCGCTGCCATAGAGCAAGGTACTGAGGACACAGGCTTGATACACTCGGACTTTTGTGTTCCGTGTCAGTGCGCCATTTTCCCACACTCTCTTGGCCAGTTTGGACATAGCAGTAGAAGACTTTACCACGCGCTTGTTGATTTCTGCATCTAGAGACAGGTTACTGGTGATAGTTGAGCTGAGGTAGGTGAACTCTTGAACCACTTCCAGAGCGTGGTCGCCAATATTGATGGATGGAGCATTTCTGACGTTCTGCCCCATGATGTTAATTTTCTTGAGGCTGATGGTTAGGCCAAATTCGTTACAGGCTGCCGCAAACCTGTCGATGAGACTCTGCAGGCACTCTTCAGTGTGAGATGTTAAAGCAGCATCGTCAGCAAAGAGGAGTTCCCTGATGAGGACTTTCCGTACTTTGGACTTCGCTCTTAGACGGACAAGGTTGAAGAACCTGCCACCTGATCTTGTGTGGAGGAAAATTCCTTCTTCTGAAGACTTGAACGCATGTGAGAGCAGCAGGGAGAAGAAAATCCCAAACAGTGTGGGTGCGAGAACACAGCCCTGTTTCACGCCACTCAGGATAGGAAAGGGGTCTGATGAGGTGCCGCTATGTTGAATTGTGCCTTTCATATTGTCATGGAATGAGGTGATGATACTTAGTAGCTTTGGTGGACATCCAATCTTTTCTAGTAGTCTGAAGAGACCACGTCTGCTGACAAGGTCAAAGACTTTGGTGAGATCAATGAAAGCAATGTAGAGGGGCATCTGTTGTTCACGGCATTTCTCCTCTATCTGATGAAGGGAAAACAGCATGTCAATGGTCGATCTCTCTGCACGGAAGCCACACTGTGCCTCAGGGTAGACGCGCTCGGCCAGCTTCTGGAGCCTGTTTAAAGCGACTCGAGCAAAGACTTTCCCCACTATGCTGAGCAGGGAGATTCCACTGTAGTTGTTGCAGTCACCGCGGTCACCTTTGTTTTTATAGAGGGTTATGATATTGGCATTGCGCATGTCCTGAGGTACTGCTCCCTTGTCCCAGCACAGGCAAAGCAGTTCATGTAGTGCATAGCAGGCTTGGCACTCTTGATTATTTCAAGGGTAATGCTGTCCTTCTAGGGGCAATTTATAATGCCCAATTTACCTATCAATCTGCAAGTCTTTGGCTGTGGGAGGAAACCGGAGCACCCGACGAAAACCCACGTGGTCACAGGGAGAACTTGCAAACTCCGCACAGGCAATACCCAGAATCGAACCCGAGTCACTGGAGCTGTGAGGCTGCAGTGCTAACCACTGCGCCACTGAATTCAGTTAATAAATCTGGAATTTAAAAAGCTAGTCCAATGGTGGTCATGAAAACATTGTCAAATGTTGTAAAAAAGCACCTGTTTCACTCATGCCCTTTAGGGAAGGAATCTTGCAGGCCTACATGTGACTCCAGACCCACAGCAATGTGATTGACTCTTCAATGGCCTAATAAACCCCTCAGTTATATCAAACCATGACAAAGCCTAAGAAAAGGAAAGAGACAGGACCACCTGGCATTGACCTAGGCACTGGAAACGACAACGGCAAACCCAGCCTTGTCGACCCTGAAAAGTCCTCCTTACTAAGATCGGGGGGCTTGTGCCAAAATTGGGAGAGCTGTCCCACAGACTAGTCAAGCAACAGCCTGCCATAGTCATAATCATGGAAACACACCTTGCAGACAAATACCCCAGACACCACCATCACCATCTCTAGGTATGTCCTGACTCACCAGAGGTGGTGGCACAGTAGAAACATAGAAATTAGGAGCAGGAGTAGGCTATTCAGCTCTTCAGGCCTGCTCCACTATTCAAAAACATCATGGCTGATCATCCAATTCAGTACCCTGTTCCCACTTTCTCCCAATATCCCTTGATCCCTTTAGCATTAAGAAATATATCTATCTCCTTCTTGAATATATTTAATAACTTGGCTTCCACTGCCTTCTGCAGTAGAAAATTCCACAGGTTCACCACCCTCTGCGTGAAGACATTTCTCCTCATCTCGGTTCTAAATGGCATACCCCGTATCCTGAGACTGTGACCCCTGGTTCTGGACTCCCCAGCTATCGGGAACATCCTCCCTCTGTCAAGTCCTGTTAGAATTTTATAGGTTTCTATGAGATCCCATCTCATTCTTCTAAACTCTAGTGAATATAGGCCTAGTCGACCCAATCTCTCCTCATATGTCAATCCTGCCATCCCAGGAATCAGCCTAGTAAATCTTCTTTGCACTCCCTCCATAGCAAGAAGAGAACCAAAACTGCACATTATACTCCAGATGTGGTCTCACCAAGACCCTGTATAACTGCAGTAAGATATCCTTGCTCCTGTAGTCAAACCCTGTTGCAATGAAGGCCAACATACCATTCACCTTCCTAACTGCTCACTGCACCTGAATACTTGCTTTCAGCGTCTGGTGTACAAGGACACCCAGGTCTCGTTGCACCTCCCTCTTTCCCAATCTATCACCATTCAGATAATAATCTGCCTTTCTGTTTTTACAACCAAAGTGGATAACCTCACATTTATCCATGTTATACGGCATCTGCCATGCATTTGCCCACTCACCCAACTTGTCCAAATCACATTGGAGTCTGTTTGTGTCCTCCTCACAGCTCACATTCCCTCCCAGCTTTGTGTTGTCTGCAAACTTGGAAATGTTACATTTAGTTCCTTCACCCAAGTAATTAATATATATTGTGAATAGTTGGGGCCCAAGCACTGATCCCTGCGGTACCCCACTAGTCACTGCCTGCCACCCGGAAAAAGACCCGTTTATTCCTACTCTCTGTTTCCTGTCTGTCAGCCAATTCTCAATCCATACCAGTATATTACCCCCAATCCCATGTGCTTTAATTTTGCACACTAACCTCTTATGTGGCACCTTATCAACAGCTTTCTGAAAATCCAAATATGCCACATCCACTGGTTCTCCCTTATCTATTCTACTAGTTACATCCTCAAAAAACTCCAGTAGATTTGTTAAGCATGATTTCCCTTTTGTAAACCCATGCTGACTTTGCCCAATCCTGTTTATGCTTTCCAGGTGTTCTGCTATCACATCCTTTATAATAAACTCTAGCATTTTCCCCACTATTGATGTAAGGCTCACTGGTCTGTGGTTCCCTGTTTTTTCTGTACCTCCTTTTTTAAATAGTTGGGTTACATTTGCCACCCTCCAACTGTAGAAACTTCTCCAGAGTCTATAGAATTTTGGAAGATGACCACCAATGCATCCATTATTTCCAGGGCCACTTCCTTTAATACTCTGGGATGCAGATTATCAGGCCCTGGGGATTGTCGCCTTTAACCCCATTAATATCCCTAGCACTATTTTTTTTTTTCTAATACTGATTTCCTTCAGTACCTCCCTCTCATTAGACCCTTGGTTCACGAACATTTCTGGGAGGTTATTTGTGTTTCTGTGTATGTGTTTGATTGTTCTGCCATTTCTTTGTTCCCCATTACAATTTCCCCCATTTCTGACTGTAAGGGACCTACATTTGTCTTCACTAATCTTTTTCTCTTCATATATTTATAGAAGCTTTTACAGTCAGTTTTTATGTTCCCCGCAAGTTTACTCTCATACTCTATTTTCCCCTGCTTAATCAACTTCTTTGTCCTCCTTTGCTGAATTCTAAACTGCTCCCAACCCTCTTTGGATCTAATACTATCCCTAATTTATTTTGTAAGCCACGGTTGAGCCACCTTTCCAGTTTTCTTTTTGCCTAGCCACTGTCAACCCTTTTAGTAAAGTTCCCCAATTTGCCGTAGCCAACTCATGCTTTGTACCTTTGTAGTTTCCTTTATTTAGATTCAGGACCCTAGTTTCAGATTCAACTACTTCACTCTCCATCTTAATAAAAAATTCTATCATGTTATGGTGGCTCCTCCCCAAGGGACCCCGCACAACAAGATTGTTAATTAATCCTTGGTATACAAGCGGGAGGGAGTTGCTGTGGGAGTTTTCAGCATTGACGCTGGACCCCATGAAATCTCATGACATTGGGTCAAAGATGGGCAAGGAAATCTCTTGCTGATTACCACCTACCACCCCCTTCCCCCCCTCAGCTGATGAATCGGTGCTTCTCCATGTGAACACCTATTGAAAGATGCGCTAAGTGTAGCAAGGGCACAGAATGCACTCTGGGTGGGGGACATCAATGTCCATCACCGAGAGTGGCTCGGCAGCATACATACTGGCTGAGTCCTAAAGGACCCTTAGGCTGGGTATGCGGCAGGTGGTGAGGGAACCAATAAGAGGGAAAAACTTACCTGACCACTTCCTCACCAATCTACCTGCCGCAGATGCTTCTGTCCATGACAGTATTGGTAGGAGTGACCACCGCACAGTCATTGTGGACACGCAGTCCCACCTTCAAACTGAGGGTACCACGATCATGTTGTGTGGCCCTACCACCATGCTAAATGGGATAGATTTTGAACAGATCCAGCAAGTCAAAACAGGGCATCCATGAGGCGCTGTGGGCCATCAGCAGCAGCAGAATTGTATTCAACCACAATCTGTAACCTCATGGCCCAGCATATCTCCCACTTCTATCATTACCATCAAGCCAGGAGACCAAACCCTCGTTCAATGAAGAGTGCAGGAGCGCATGCCAGGAGCAGCACCAGGCATACCTCAAAATGAGGTGTCACCCTGGTGGAGCTACAACACAAGGCTACTTGCATGCCTAACAGCAGCATGCGATAGACAGAGCTAAGCAATCCCACAACCAACGGATCAGATCGAAGCTCTGCAGTTCTGCCACATTCAGCCGTGAATGGTGGTGGACAATGAAACAACTAACTGGAGGAGGAGGCTCCACAAATATCCCCATCCTCAATGATGGGGGAGCCCAGCACATTAGTGCAAAAGACAAGGCTGAAGCATTTGCATCCATCTTCAACCAGAAGTGCCGAGTGGATGATCCATCTCGGCCTCCTCCTGAGATCCCCAGCATCACAGATGCCAGTATTTAGCCAATCTGATTTACTCTGCATGATATCAAGAAATGGCTGAAGGTGCTGGATACTGCAAAGGCTATGAGCCCTGACAAAATAGCGGCAACAGTACCAAAGACCTGTAATCCAGAACTTGCCGCGCCCCGAGCCAAGCTGTTCCAGAACAGCTACAACACTGGCATCTACCCGGCAATGTGGAAAATTGCTCAGATGTGTCCTGTACACAAAAAGGACAAATCCAACCTGGTCAATCACTGCCCCATCAGTCTATTCCCGATCATCAGCAAAGTGATGGAAGAGGTATTTGACACTGCTATCAAGCGGCACTTGCTCAGCAATAACCTGTTCACTATCGCTCAGTTTGGGTTCCACCAGGGCCACTCAGCTCCTTATCTTCTTACAGCCTTGGTTCAAACATGAACAAAAGAGCTGAATTCCAGTGGTGAGGTGAAAGTGACTGTCCTTTATATCAAAGCAGCGTTTGACCGAGTATGGCATCAAGGAGCCCTAGCAAAACTGGAGGCAATGAGAATCAGGGGAAAAGTCTCCGCTGGTTGGAGTCATACCTAGCGCAAAGGAAGATGGTTGTGCTTGTTTGTGGTCAATCATCTCAGTCTCAGGATATCTTTGTCGGAGTTCCTCAGGGTAGTCTGCTAGCCCAACCATCGTCAGCTGCTTCATCAATGGCCTTCCCTCCATCATAAGGAAAGAATTGGGAATGTTCACTGGTGATTGCACAATGTTCAGCACCATTCATGACTCTTCAGATACGGAAGCAGCCGTGTCTATATGCAGCAAGACATGGACAACATCCAGCTTTGGGCTGATAAGTGGCAAGTAACATTTGCGCCCCACAAGTACCAGGCAATGACCATCTCAAACAAGAACTAATCTAACCATCTCCCCTTGACTCTCAATGGCATTACCATCACTGAATACCCCACTACCAACATCCTGTGGGCTTACCATTCACCAGAAACTGAACAGGACCAGCCACATAACTGCTGTAGCTACAAGAGCAGGTCAGAGGCTAGGATTTCTACAGCGAATAACTCACCACCTGTCTCCCTAAAGCCTGTCCTCCATCTACAAGGCAAAAGTCAGGTGTGAAATACTCTCCACTTGCCTGGATGTGTGCAGCTCCAACAACCCTCAAGAAGTTTGACACCATCCAGGATAAAGCAGACCGCTTGATCAGCACCCCATCCACCACCTTCAACATTCACTCCCTTCACCACTGACGCACAGTGACAGCAGTGTGTACCATCTACAAGATGCATTGCAGCAACTCACCAAGGCTCCTTAGACATCACCTTCCAAACCCATGACCTCTACCACCTATAACGATAGACCGATAAGGGCAGCAAATGCATGGGAACACCACCACCTGCAAGTTCCCCTTCAAGCCACACACCATCCTGACTTTGAACTATATCACCGTTCCTTCACTGTGGCTGGGTCATTCTCATGGAACTCCCTTCATAACAGCACTGTTGGTGTACTTACACCCCAAGGACTGCAGTAGTTCAAGAAGGCAGCTCATCACCACCTTCTCAACGGCAATTAGGGATGGGCAATAAATGCTGGCAGAGCCAGCGATGCCCACATCCCCGCACGAATAAAAAAATATGTTGAACAGTGGGAAACACCCACGTCACACTATGTGGCCATAACAGATGTTTCTGAGAACATCTCTACGTGCTTCCTGCGGTGAACTAAACTAACGCGCAGCTATAGTTCCTATGTATGATGGTGGATAGGCAATAGCAAACATTTAAAGAGCGCATGGATGAACTACAACAATTGTTTATCCATTGTTTATCCAATTGTTATCCACCAAAACTCGTTTTCACAGCCACATCTCCTTCCTCAGCGACTGTAACCAGCTCCGACTTATTCCACATGGATTCCAACTGCAGTTTCACCCATCATATTTTGAATCCACCCAGGATCACAGGTATCTTCAAGAAATAAAACGTTCCTCGGACTGCTATTCTCGCCGCACCCTGAGAGCCACACTCAGTGCTATGCGCCGCCACATGCACACACTGGACCTCTCTCTCCAGCAGCACCGCCTCACCTTATCTCAAAGCTGTTCTACTCCACAGTTTCATTTCATCCTTCGTCTCATCCGGCGCATTAACAAAAAACTTTTTTTCTTCCTTTCAGATGTCAAGGAACGCAAGCTCCAGCAGCTAATGGGGATTAATGCCCCTCCAGATACTTCTTTCCCTTCACTTCCCTGATCCCACCCTTTCTGATCTGACCCCTTGCCGTGTATTCACTATACCCTCTGACCTCCCCCTCTCTGAAGCTGAGCGTTCTGTACACAGCAAAGGTCTCAGTTTTATCCCCTTACACCCCCACCGCAATGAATTTCGCGCTCGGCATGACGGTGAGCTCTTCCTTCGCCTCCGTCTCCGGGCCCACATCTTTGACCAGGAGTCCTCCGCCCGACCAGCAGACCCATTCATCTGCCTCCAGCATTCTCCCTCTACCTGGACCCCTCCCGCTGGCCTCTTACCCACTCTTGATCTTTTCATTGAAAACTGTCGGCAAGACATTGGTCATTTCAATTTCTCTGCCCCCCTCACTCACTCTAACCTGTCCCCCTCTGAACTTGAGGCACTCCGTTCTTTCAGGTATAACCCTGACATTGTCATCAAACCTGCAGACAAGGGTTGTGCTGTTGTCGTATGGCGTACCGACCTCTACCTTGCAGAGGCTCAGCGCCAATTCACGGACACTTCTTCCTACCTCCCTCTGGACCATGACCCCACCACCAAACATCAAGCCACTGTCCACAGGACTGTCACTGACTTCATCTCATCTGGAGACCTTCTCTCTACAGCTTCCAACCTCATAGGCCCACAACCCCGGACAGCCCGCTTCTACCTCCTTCCCAAAATCCACAAACAGGACTGTTCAGGCAGACCCATTGTGTCAGCCTGCTCCTGCCCCACTGAACTTATTTCTTCCTATCTTGACTCTATCTTTTCTCCGCTGGTCCAGTCTCTTCCCACCTACATCAATGACTCTTCTGACGCCCTATGTCATTTTGACAATTTCCAGTTTCCTGGCCCCAACCGCCTCCTCTTTACTATGGACGTCCAAACTCTCTACACCTCCATCCCCCACCAGGATGGTTTGAGGGCTCTCCGCTTCTTCCTTGAACAGAGGCCCAACCAGTCCCCATCCACCACCACCCTCCTCTGCCTGGCTGAACTTGTTCTCACATTGATCAACTTCTCCTTCAACTCCACTCACTTCCATCAAGTAAAAGGTGTTGCTATGGGTACCCGCATGGGTCCTAGATATGCCTGTCTTTTTGTGGGATATGTCGAACATTCTTTGTTCCAGTCCTACTCAGGCCCCCTCCCCAACTCTTTTTCCGGTACATTGATGACTGTATCGGTGCCATTTCCTGTTCCCGCCACGAACTAGAAAACTTGAGCAACTTTACTTCTAATTTCCACCCTTCTCTCACCTTTACATGGTCCATCTCTGACACTTCCCTTCCCTTCCTCGACTTCTCTGTCTCCATCTCTGGGGATAGGCTGTCCACTAATATCCATTATAAACCCACTGACTCCCACAGCTACCTCGACTACACTTCTTCACACCCTGCCTCCTGTAAGGACTCCATTCCATTCTCCCAGTTTCTCCGTCTCCGAAGCATCTGCTCTGATGATGCTACCTTCCATGACAGCACTTCTGATATGTCTTCCTTTTTCCTCAACCGAGGATTCCTCCCCCACTGTGGTTGACAGGGCCCTCAACCGTGTCCGGCCCATTTCCCCTACCCTCACCCCTTCCCCTCCCTCCCAGAAACGCGACAGGGTTCCCCTTGTCCTCACTTTCCACCCCATCAGCCTCCATATCCAAAGGATTATCCTCCGCCTTTTCTGCCACCTCCAGCGTGATGCCACTACCAAACACATCTTCCCCTCCCTTCCTCTGTCAGCATTCTGAAGGGATCGTTCCCTCCGTGACACCCTGGTCCACTTCTCCATTACCCCCACCACCTCCTCCCCTTCCCACGGCACTTTCCCCTGTAATCGCAGGAGGTGTAATACCTGCCCATTTATCTCCTCTCTCCTCACTATCCCAGGCCCCAAACACTCCTTTCAGGTGAAGCAGCGATTTACTTGTACTTCTTTCAATGTAGTATACTGTATTCGCTGCTCACAATGTGGTCTCCTCTACACTGGGGAGACCAAGCGCAGACTGGGTGACCGCTTTGCGGAATACCTCCGCTCAGTCCGCAAGCAGGACACCGAGCTTCCAGTTGCTTGCCATTTGAACACTCCCCCCTGCTCTCATGCTCACATCTCTGTCCTGGGATTGCTGCAGTGTTCCAGTGAACATCAACGCAAGCTCGAGGAACACCATGTCATTTACCCGTTAGGCACACTACAGCCTGCCGGACTGAACATTGAGTTCAATAATTTCAGAGCATGACGGACCCTCCATTTTACTTTTATTTTTAGTTATTTTTTTCTTTTTCCTTTTAACAAAATTTTTTTTGTGTTTATTTTATTTTATTTCATCTTAGTTTGTTCAGTTTGCTTACCCATTGTTTTTTCTCATGTTGTACTTGTGGCTGTTCAATTTTCATTCCGTTAACACCCTTTCTGTACTGATGCTTTGTCTTTCACACACCATTAACATATCTTTGCTCCATGACCTTCTGGTCAGCTATTCTGTGACCTTGTCCTATCTACACCTTCTCCTTTGTTACCTCTTGCCCACCCCCACTTTACTTGCTCATAACCTTTTACATTTCTAATATTTGCCAGTTCTGAAGAAGGGTCACTGACCTGTAACATTAGCTCTGCTTCTCTCTCCACAGATGCTGCCAGACCTGCTGAGTGTTTCCAGCATTTCTTGTTTTTAATTCTTTACCCCTGTCTGGAGCAAAAGTAAAACGGGAAAGGTAGCCAAACCATGGCTTACAAGGGAAATTAGAGATAGCATTAGATCCAAGGAAGAGGCATATAAATTTGTCAGGAAAAACAACAGACCTGAGGATTGGGAGCAGTTTAGAAAAGAGGACCAAGGGATTGATTAAGAAGGGGAAAATAGAGTACAAAAGCAAGCTTGCGAGGAACATAAAAACAGATTGTTAAAGTTTCTATAGGTATGTGAAAAGAAAAAGATTGGTGAAGACAAATGTAGGTCCCTCACAGTCAGAAACAGGGGAATTTATTAAGGGGAATAAAGAAATGGCTGACCAACTAAATGCATACTTTGGTTCTGTTTTCACAAAGGAGGACACAAATATCATACCACAAATGTTGGGGAACACAGGGCTTAGTGAGAGAGAGGAACTGAAAGAAATCAGTATTAGTAGAGAAATGGTGTTGATGGGATTGAAGGCCGATAAATCCCCAGGGCCTGATGGTCTGCATACCAGAGTACTTAAGGAAGTGGCCCGAGAAATAGTGGATGCATTGGTGGTCATCTTCCAAGATTCCACAGACCCGGGAACAGTTCCTACAGATTGGAGGGTAGCTAATGTAACCCCACTATTTAAAAAGGGAGGCAGAGAGATAGCAGGGAATTATAGACCAGTCAGCCTGATGTCGGTAGTGGGGAAAATTCTAGAGTCCATTATCAAAGATTTTATAGCAGAGCACTTAGAGAGCAGTGGGAGAATCAGACAGAGTCAGCATGGATTTACGAAAGGGAAATCATGCTTGACAAATCTACTAGAATTCTTCGAGGATGTAACTAGTCGAGTTGATAAGGGGGAGCCAGTGGATGTGATTTATTTGGACTTTCACAAGGCTTTCAACAAAGTCCCACATAAGAAAATAGCATGTAAAATTAAAGCACATGGGATTGGGGGTAGTGTATTGCGATGGATAGAAAATTGGTTGGCGAACAAGAATAAAAGAGTAGGCAAAATGGGTCTTTTTCCGAATGGCAGGCAGTGACTAGTGGGGTACCGCAGGGATCGGTGGTAAGAACCCAGCTATTCACAATACACATTCATGATTTAGATGAGGGAATTAAATGTAATATCTCCAAATTTGCAGATGACACAAAACTGGGTAGGAGGGTGAGTTGTGATGAGGATGCAGAGAGGCTTCAGGGTGATTTGGACAAGTTGACTGAGTGAGCTAATGCATGGCAGATGCAGTATCATGTGGATAAGTGTGAGGTTTTAAACTTTGGTAGCAAAAACAGGAAGGCAGATTATTATCTGAACGGCTATAAACTGAGAGAGGGGAATATGCAGCGAGACCTGGGTGTTCTCATGCACAAGTCGTTGAAGGTAAGCATGCAGGTGCAACAGGCAGTAAAAAAGGCAAATGGTATGTTGGCCTTCATAGCGAGCCCCACTGACAATCTTAAATTGGTTGTTAGCGTAATTCTTAGCACACTGCGAATTATTTAGCAAATGTTGTCCAATCAGGAATTATATCTCATGTTGGACACTATGTTTTGAGTTTTGCAAGTACGAGCTGGTTGGGTAGGCTTTTATTTTATTGCTTTTATTCAAGTAGCATCGCATGATCTTTTATGCCCAGCTAACAACTGACAATTCAGCACTCCCTCAGTACTGCTGTGATAGTAGGCTGTGTGCCAGCTTTGGCTCAGTGGGTTGCACTCTTGGACCTGACCTAAAAGAGTGTAGGTTTAATTCTGGCTGTGGAGACCTGGCTACAAGATCTAGGCTGATATTCCTAATGAAGGGTTAATGTGGTGCTGTACTGTCAGAGGTGTTGCCTTTTGGATGAGATGTCCTATTTGGTGAATGTGAAAGATCCCTCAACGAAAATTAGTCGCACTTTAGGCGCAGGGGAATTTTCTGGTGTGTTGGTCAACATTTTTTCCAAACTAACATTGTTTATCTGGTTGTTGCCACCTTACTGTTTGTGGAAACTTGCTGTGTGCAAATTAACAGCTATGTTTCCTGCCTCACAACAGTGCCTACACTGTGAAAGTATTTCATTGGCTGTCAGGTACTTTGGTACATCATGAGGTTGTGAATGGCCAATGCAAGTTCTTTTTTTCTTTCACTTCATGTGCCTAAGTCCTGGAATGAGCCAAAAATATATTTTCTACCTTGGAAACCTAGGCTGGAATTTTACCTTTTCCGGTGCCTCCGCGTTCCGGGAGGCGGAAGTCGCTCCTGCTCCATGCCCAGCTGCCGTCCCCATTGAGCGCTAACCATCCAATTAGCGGCTCGGCGGCGTATTTATGACAGAAAAGGGCGTGTGCAGGCAGGAGGGTGAGCGTTGACGGGGGTGGGGCCAGAGCTGGAAGAAGGTGTTGAAAGACATTTAAAAGGCGTTTCAGCAACCTCAGTGGCTCTGAAAGGATTACCTGCAGTAAGGAGGAGGTTTAGAGGAGCAGCAGATTGGAAGAAGGTATAGAACTGCCTGAGGGTGAAGGGAGCTCAACAGGAAATAAAGGGGCAACCCCCTCCAGTAAATATTAATATACCTGAGTCACATGAACCCGCTTGCAGCAACGGCAAAGAAATGCAACCGCATGGCACCCAGGTTCTCTGAAGACTGCCTGCATGTCCTCCTCCAGGCGGCTAAAACAAGGCAGGGGGTCCTCTTCCCAGCAGACGGAAGGAGGAGGCCTCCGCAAGTCAGCAAGAAGGCATGGCTGGAAGTAGCAGAGGAGGTCAGCAGCCGCGGGGTTGTGAGGAGGACATGGCTCCATTGCCGCAAGCGGGTTAATGACCCTCTGTGCTCTGCCCGGGTAAGGGGAATTCCGCAGTCATTGCAGCTTTGAACTGATACTGGAGGGGCCAATGGGTGATGAGCCTCCGTTCAGGAGAAACGCCTGAGTATTAGAGCCTCCCGGCCTCCCTTGCACGCAACTCCCGCAAACCTCCAGCTCCCTCCTCCTGTTGTTCAGGTGGCTGCGGCCCCTCTTCCTCAGTCTCAGCCTCAGATGTTTTACCATACTTGTCAGAGGATGCCTTGCGTTGAACAAAGTCCTCCTCCTCCAGGGCCTCTCCACTCTCCATCGCCAGGTCATGTAAGGCACAGCTGACGACAACAATGCGAGATACCCTTGCTGGCGAGTACTGTAGGGCACCACCTGAGCGATCGAGACACCTAAATCTAATTTTCAGAAGACCTATGGTCCACTCTATGGTGACTCTGGTGATCGCATGGCTCACATTGTACCGTTCCTCTGCATCACTCCTTGGGTTCCCTACAGGTGTCAACAGCCATGTCCTCAGTGGGTAGCCCCTTTTGCCAAGGATCCATCCTTGCAGGCAGTCAGGGGGGCTGAATAGCGCTGGCACCTGGGTGTTCTGGAGAATGAATGCATCGTGACTGCTTCCTGGATAACGAGCACACACCTGCAATATACCCCTACGTTGGTCACAGACAAGTTGCACATTCATTGAGTGAAATCCCTTTCGATTAATGAAGGCCCTGACTGACCCGCAGGTTGTCTAATGGCCACACGTGTGCAGTTAATTACGTCGTGGACCATGAGGAACCCAGCGATGGCGCCAAAGCCTCTGTCTCTCTCGGCCTGACTGGTGGAGTCTGTCTGGAACTTGATGAACTGGTTGGCACACTTGAATATGGCATCAATTATCACCCTTATGCAGTGCTGAGCTGATGACTGAGAGATTCCGCACATGTTTCCCGTGGAAGCCTGGAAGGAGCCTGATGCGTAGAAATTCAGAACGACTGTGACCTTTAATGCAACTGGCATTGGATGGCCACCCACGCAGTTGGAAGTGACCTCCACTGCCAGCATCTCACACAGAGATCTCACAGTCTCTCTGGACAGGCGCAGTCTTCTTTGACACTGGCACTGTGACATTTTCAGAAAACTCAAACGCGGGCGGTAGACCCTGCCTGCTGGTAGGCCCGTCTCCTCACAAGTGGTTGCTCCCAGCGCACTCTGTGACCTTCTGCCCCTTCCCCATTACCAGGCTGCACTTGGCCAGAGAATAATTCGGGAGGACCAGGCCACAAATGGACTTTAAACAAGAGGATAAGAATTGTAGATTGTAGATGTTGGGGGACTGGAAGCCAATATAGTTCAGCAGGGGGACAGAACTGATGGCTGAGCAGAATTTACTGCATCATAAATACGAGCAGCATAATTTTGGCTCAGCTGAAGATTACAAAGTAAGGCCTAAGTTCAGAGAGCTATGGATTTGTCAGATCTGGAGGTGTTAAAGGTGTGGATGAAAGGAATGAAGGTGAAAGTGTATTGGTAGCTTTTCACACAAGATTTTCATATTTCTATAACAAAGCACTGGCCCCTGTGATGCTCATTGTTCAAAAATACACAAATGCACACATACTGCAAGTATTATGTTCTCCATGATACTGTATGATCCTCAATAAATAAATTTGTAAGTAGAGAGCCTGGTGATGATTTTTTATTCCCTGAACGGTGTGGGTGCTGAAATTTTTCTTCGGCGGGCTGAAATTAGGTGTGTTTTTGTTAAGTGTGCAACTTGACCGGGTTATAAAGCTGCCCTTTAAAAAAATTAAAACATTTTCCACACAGATGATGAATATGTGGCGACCGTGTGTGTTGGCTGGCTGGTCACCCACTACTTTAATTCATAATGCAGGCTGAGCCCCCGATAGAAACCGGCAACTTTGTTGCTGTCGGATAACTCCAGCTTCTGCTGGTTTGGTTTATGGTACCAGTCTGGTGCCAACTCTGCTGGTAATACAATTGCACCTCACCACATCTAACTCTGCTTATTTCAGATCATAATTATCATCCACAAACTGCAGTAAGATTTACAATGATTCCTAACACACTATGAACATGTTACTAATGTCATTTCTGGAAGTAAACCTGCTGACCTTGCCTGTATGTGACTCTGGTCGGATTTTTACCACAATCCAACAGCTTCAGATACCAGCTTTTTTTTTTAAACGAAAAGAAGAAATGGCATTTAATTCTCAAACTGCTACTGTGGGGATTGAGCTCGTGCTTTCTGGAGGGTCAGTTTCAATCTATTGGATTGCTAGACCAGTAACACACACTACACTGCAGAATTTTTTGCTAAAAGAATGCCCCTGTAAAGGACAGTGAAAAGCTTATTGAGCAACACCGTGGGAACCTGCATGTCTTGATAACCCGTTTATTGTATCTGAACTGCAGTATTAGTGTATTCAGCACTGGTTTACTCTCTGTTCCCATCATTGTTCAGGTATGTTGCATCCTTCCCTCCATTCACTGGGATGTGTGTAAATAAGGAAAGAGCAGTTCATTGGCGAATACAGAAGCCAGGTGCTTCCTGCTCCTTTGAATGCTGAAAAGTCAAGCTCACCTGTTGCTCACACAATAAACACACACACAATCCTTTCAGAAGAACAAATGAGGACCTGAGTCTGAGACTTAACAGCAAATCGGAAACAATGTTTTTTCCTATTTCCAGTTTAAATGAAACATTTAAGGGATCAATTTTCCCCCCACAGTACAAGTTCCCCTGAGCTGCAGTTCTATTGAGGAAATGCTTCATGAACAAAACTCAACTGCATTCTGACATTGGGAGTGTGTTGACGAGCAAAAGCTTTGTACTGCCCCAGGCAACATACCCCTTGAATACCATGTCAATCTTTACTGTCAAAGATAGTGCATAAACTGCAAAAATCAAAACACAGAACAAAAGCTGAACTGTGCGGTTGGAAAGCCAATGTTTACCATTATTTCTTGTTATGAATTCCGTCCCAAAATATCTCTGCCTCATTCCTCCTTTAAGACACTACTAGAAACCTACCTCATTGTCCAAGCTTTTTGTCATCTGTCTTAATATCTTCTTATGTGGCTTGGGGTCATATTTTGTTTCATAAAACATTGAAAAAGTGCCTTGGAATGGTTTGCTGCATTAAAGATGCTATATAAATGCAAGCTGTTGTTATAATTGGGTTGTGAGCATCACTGGCTAGGCCAGCTTTTATTACCCATCCCTAATTAACTTTGAGAAGGTGGTGATGAGCTGCCTTCTTGAACCGCTGCAGTCCATGTGGGGTAAGTACACTAACAGTGCCGTTAGGAAGGGAGTTCCAGGATTTTGAGCCAGCAACAGTGAAGGAAAAGCGATATAGTTCCAAGTCAGGATGGTGTGTGGCTTGGAGGGGAACTTGCAGGTGGTGGTGTTCCAATGTGTCTGCTGCCCTTGCCCTTCTAAGTGGGAATCTTTGCGGGTTTGCAAGGTGCTGTCTAAGGAGCCTTGTTGCGTTGCTACAGTGCATCTTGTAGATGGTACATACTGCTGCCACTGTGCGTCGGTGGTGGTGAAGGGAGTGAATGTTTAAGTTGATGGATGGGGTCTGATCGAACTTCTTCAGTATTGTTGGAGCTGCACTCAGCCAGGCAAGTGGAAAGTATTCCATCACACTCCTGACATGTGCCTTGTAGATGGTGAACAGGCTTTGGGAGTCAGGAGGTGAGTTATTCACTGCAGAATTCCCAGCCTCTGACCTGCTCTTGTAGCCACAGTATTTATATGGCTGGTCCTGTTATGTTTTTGGTCAATGGTAACCCACAGGATGTTGATGGTAATGATAGTGATAGTAATGCCATTGTATGTGAAGGGGAGATGTTTAGAGTCTCTCTTGTGGTGCAAATGTTACTTGCCAATTATCAACCAAGCCTGAATGTTGTCCAGCTCTTGCTGTATGTGGGCACGGAGTGCTTCAGTATCTGAGCAGTTGCGAATGATACTGAACACTGCAATGATCAGCGAGCATCCCCTCTTCTGCCCTTGTGTTGGAGGAAAGGTCACTGATGAAGCAACTGGAGATGTTTGGGCCTAGGACACTGCCCTGAGGAACTCCTGCAGCAATGTCCTGGGGCTGAGATGGTTGACCTCCAATAACCACAACCATGTTTCTTTGTGCTCGGTATGGTTCCAACCAGAACAGTTTTCCCCCTGATGCTCATTGACTTCAATTTTGCTAGGGCTCCTTGATGCCACAGTCAGTTAGATGCTGCCTTGATGTCAAGGGCAGTCATTCTCACCTTACCTCTGGAATTCAGCTCTTTTGTCCATGCTTGGACCAAGGCTGTAATGAGGTCTGGAGCCAAGTACCCCTGGAAGAACCCAAACTGACTATCAGTGTGCAGGTTCTTCGAAACTCCAATCAGTATAGGCCCAAACTGCTCAACCTTTCCTCATTAGACAAGCCCTTCATTCCAGCAATCAACCTAGTGAACCTTTTCTGAACTCCCTCCAATCCAATTAAATATAGAAACATTAACACTCTGGGAAATCTATGTCCTCACTATTTCATTGGGGAGCTAAATATTTCTTAGCACAGTTTGATGCATAGCATTCCAGGCAAGTAGCCCAGTTAGTTACAGATGTTCAGCCAAATGGAAAATCTTCCATCTTTAGTGTTAGTTCATGGGAATTCTAACCAAGTGTGCAAAAGATATAGAAGCTATCACTCACAGCAGAATGGATCACATGCAGTTAGTTTATGTTGTGCATTCCAATTCAGCAAAGACTGGAATTGGATGAGCTTCATATGCAAAAGTCGACATTTGTCAGTGCGCTTACACACAGTGATTCAAGTCCACAATTCCCATGGTTTTCATGAGGATCGATTAGGTTAGGGAAATTCATCACTTGCACTTTCGTACTCTGCTGCAATTTTTCCCGAGTTACTCTGCGATCCCAACAATAATGGGGTCAAGATTGCATCCTGTTTTTTGATTGTTTGTAATTGCACTTTGATACCACAGATTCAAAAGTGTAAGTCACCGAACACCAGATGTTAGATATAGAGGCAACCTTTAATGGACCTCTGCATATCACAAGCTACTATGTGTCAGGTTAACGTGATGCTCTAAGGAAGTTCTGATTTCATGTGATTAAAACACATTTGCAATATGTACACATTGTCAACCTTACATAAACACAAGACAAGTAATGGAAGAAAAGGAATATAGTGTGAAATCCATTAACATGCAGGTACGGAGTAGAAAGGTCTCATAATGTTTAAACTGACCATCAGGAGAAACCAGATCCCTACACAAGGTAAACTGAAGTTGAAGTGTCAGCTTGGCTCACACCTTTACCTCTGGGTCAGCAGGATAGAGATTCAACTTGGGTGGCTACACAGAACAAGCAGCATCAAATCGATTTCCCGTTATGATGGTGCAATATGCAGGTCCATTCAATATAATAGGCACCAACACAATACAGTCGAAGACAAGTTTCCACCCCAGTAAGTTGTGAGCCCAACATGAGGAATTTCAACACACAATCTAGACTGATGCCTCAGTGCAACACCCCATTGTTGGGAGTGCCACCCGTCACATGAGACATAACAATGATTACATAGGTGGCCACCCACAGATTTGTGGTAAGGGGATGGGTCTTTTCTCTTCCTACCTGCCTCTTTTCACATCCTTTTCTGTGAGGTCCCAGGGCAGTACTAAATCAAACAAACTTGAAGATCCAATGCTGTGATCCCAGTCTGTGCTAAATTAGCTGATGTCAAACTGGAACAGCAGCAGAGGTCATTTCAATTGGCCTCAAAGTCTCTGGCTTGTTGAGTGGAGAAATCACCCAACACTGCCTAAACTAAATGATCTGGTCATTCATTCCATTGGGTTCCCCTTGTCCTCACTTTCCACCCCACCAGCCTACACATCCAAAGGATCATCCTCTGACATTTTCCCAACTCCAGCGTGATGCCACCACCAAACACATCTTCCCCTTTCCTGTCAGCATTCCAAAGGGATTGTTCCTTTCGCAACACCTGGTCCACTCCTCCATTACCCCCACCACCTCATCCCCTTCCCACGGCACCTTCCCATGCAATCACAGGAGGTGCAATACCTGACCTTTTACCTCCTCTCTCCTCACCATCCAAGGCTCCAAACACTCCTTTCAGGTGAAGCAGCAATTTACTTGTATTTCTTTCAATTTAGTATACTGTATTCACTGCTCACAATGCGGTTGCCTCGACGTTGGGGAGACAAAACGCAGTTTGGGTGCCCGCTTTGCGGGACACGTCGGCTCAGTCCGCAAGCATGACCATGAGCTTCCAGTTGCTTGCCATTTCAACACACCTTCCTGCTCTCATGCTGCATTTCTGTCCTTAGCCTGCTGCAGTGTTACAGTGAACAACGGGTTTAAGGAACAGCAACTCATTTTTCAATTCGGTACTCTATAGCCTTCCAGACTGGACATTGAGTTCGTTAATTTCAGAGCATGACTGGCCCTTTTTATTATTATTTTGCTTTATTTTGTTTTATCATTTTTTTTTACCATGTGCCTGCCATAAACTTGGTTTTTCATGTTTGTGCTATTGGGCAGAGCTGTTCATTATTCTGTCATTAACACTCCCCCTGCACTAATGCTTGGTCTTTCAGCACACCGTTAGCACTCCCTTTGCCTTTGCCCCATGACCTCCTTTTCAGTTAATTTCTCTGGCCCTCTCCCTATCACACACTGTCCTTTTTGTTTTCTTACCGCCCACCATCACCGCCCCTCCCGCCGCACCCCCGCTTCACTTGCTGAAAACCTATTACATTTTTAACCTTTGCCATTTCTGATGAAAGGTCACAGACCTGAAACGTTAGCTTGACTTCTCTCTCCATAGATGCTGCCAGACCTGCTGACTATTTCCAGCAGTTTCTATTTTTATTCATGCCTTTGGCCCTTGTGTGTAAAACAGCTCCACCTTTTACCTACAGAACAGAGACTAAACATCAGAAGTATCTCAGTAGCTCAGAAGCGCTTTGTCTTGAGGATGTGAAAGGCACTATATAAACACAAGTTTTTTCTTCTTCAGCCTGTTATTCTGGTTTTATTTTAAGCAGAACCTGTTGATCAGAAAGAAAGAAAGACCTTGCATTCTATAAAGCACCTTTCATAACCCGATGAAGGGTCACTGACCCGAAACGTTAACTCTGCTTCTCTTTCCACAGATGCTGCCAGACCTGCTGAGTGATTCCAGCATTTCCTGTTTTTATTTCAGATTTCCAGCATCTGCAGTATTTTGCTTTTATTTCATAACCTCAGCATGCCCAAAGGGCCTCACAGCCAATCGAGTACTTTTGAAGGAAAGGGTAGCGCCTATAAGAGATGTACAAGAGAACTTATGCGTGGATGCAGAAGATGTGGGCAAGGTTCTTAATGAGTTTTTTGTCTCTGACTTCACAAATGAGAGGGATGATGCAGACAATGTAGTAAAAGAGGAGGACTGTGAAATATTAGATATGATTAGCATAATGAGAGAGGTAGTACTAGAGGGTCTGACATCCTTGAAAATGGATAAATCACCAGGGCTCGAAGAATTGATTCTTAGTCGAAGCCAGGGAGGAAATAACAGATGCTCTGAGGATCATCTTCAAATCCTCACTAGAGACAGGCGAGGTACCAAAGAACATAAGAACTAACAGCAGAGTTAGGCAATTCAGCCCCTCGAGCCTGCTCTGCCATTCAATACGATCATGGCTGATCTCAACTCCACTTTCCTGCACATTCTATAAGAGGATTGGAGTTCTGCAAATGTTGTACCATCATTTAAAAAGGTTGCAAGGGATAGGCCAAATAATTATAGGCCAATCAGTCTGCCCTCGGTGGTGGGTAATATACTAGAATCAATTCCGAGAGACAGGATAAACTGCCACTTACAAAGGCACGGTTAATCAGGGATAGTCAGCATGGATTTGTTAAGGGAAGGTCGTGTCTTACTAACTTGACTGAAATTTTTGAGGAAGTAAAAGGAGGATTGATGAGGGTAGTGCAGTGGATGTGGTCTACATGGATTTTAGTAAGGCATTTGACAAGGTCCCACATGGCAGACTGGTCAGAAAAATAAAAGCCCATGGGATACAGGGGAATGTGACAAGCTGGATCCAAAATTGGTGTTGACAGGTGTTTTTGAGATTGGAAAGCGGTTTCCAGTGTCATTCCACAGGGCTCAGTGCTGGGTCCCTTGGCTGTTTGTGGTGTTACGACCATGTGAGAAAGGTGTATTGGGTTCCCTTTCAGCCTACACCTTTTCTTACTGTAACAGGGTTTTATTTTTAAATACACTGTGTTTTGAGCTCCCCCTTAGTGAATCCGTATTCACCGCTTTCCAATTATAAGGTAAAGAAATGAGCGCAAACAGACTTTCTTAGGTTTAAAGAAGAAAGGTGAAATTTATTAAAACTTAAACTCTAATTCAGTTGATGCTTACGGATACACGACATGCCCACATTAGCACACATACACAATACACACATGCAAATAGAGACAGAAAAGAGCAGAAGAAAGATAAAGTGGAGAGGTTTGAGGCAATATCTGAAGAGTTTGTTACAGTTCTTCGAGCTCACTGTAGAGCCCTTGCTTGTAGGTAATTCCTCCTTTTTGTTGGGGCCCAGTATTCTCCTTAAACCTTGTTCACCGTCAGAGATCTTTCTCTCTTTGGGTTCATGTACCTTCAATGGATTCCGAAGCTGGTGAGAAAGAGATGACAGCAGACAGGAGAGAGATGTTCTCAATCCAGGAGCCAGGGGCTTTCTGTCTTCAAACACTGTTTCTCCAATTTAAAACTCTCAGTTCAAAATTCTGCAATAGCCAGTTAGTCACGTGACTAAACTGGTCTGACCACGTCAGTTCTGTGTTTTGGGAGCAGGGACTGGTTCCTTTGTTCCAACACTGTCTGCTAGTATGCAAAAAAATCTTTCCAGCTAGGGGCCTGGCAATTTCATGTATTTGGCCCTCTTTTCTTCCCAGCAACAATTTGAAGTTTAATGCCCATGTGGTGAAATTAATGTGCCTCATTCTTGGCAGGTGGGGCCTACATGACAGTGGTATACATTAATGATTTGGATTTAAATGTGGGAGGCATGATTGGGAAATTTACAGATAGCACAAAAATTGTCCGTTTAGTTGCTAGTGAAGAGGATAGCTGTAGACTCCAGAATGATATCAATGGTTTGGTTGAGTGGGCGGAAAAGTGGCAAATGGAATTCAATCCAGAGAAGTGTGAGGTAATGCATTTGGGGAGGGCAAACAAAGCGAGGGAATACACAATAAATGGGAGGATATTGAGAGGGGTAGAAGAACTGAAAGATTTTGGAAGTGCATACCCACAGGACCCTGAAGGTGGCAGGACAGGTAGAAAGAGTGGTGAAGAAGGCATATGGAATGCTTTCCTTTACTGGCCAAGGTATAGAATACAAAAGCAGGGATGTAATGCTGGAACTGTATAAAATGCTGGTTAGGCCACAGCTGGAGTATTGCGTACAGTTCTGGTCACCACATGATAGGAAGGACATAATTGGATCAGCTAGGTTGTTTTCCTTTAAACAGAGGAGGCTGAGGGATGACTTAATTGAGGTGTACAAAATTTTCAGGGGCCTAGATAGAGTAGACAGGAAGGACCAGTTTCCCCTAGCGGAGAGGTCAATTACTAGGGGTCACAGATTTAAGGTGATTGAAAGAAGGATTAGAGGGAACGTGAGGGAAAACAGAGGGTGGTGGGTGTCTGGAATTCACTGCCCGGTTGGTGGTGGAGGCAGAAACCTTCAACTCATTTAAAAGGTACCTGGACGTTGTTGCGCTGTGGATATTCTGGTAAAGTGACAGCAGCAGTGAAAGATGCAATTGCAAACTTTTACAAACCACTGTTCACATGCAAGCTCGCGCCTGTGCAATTCTTTCTCCGTTGCTGTCAGTGCTCTGATATAGAGTGTACTATATAAACAGGGCAGATTCCAGAGCACTGAGAGCCCTGGCACATGACAAAACTGCTTCAGACAAACGTAAAAAGGCCATCAGAATGCCCTCTCTGCATTCACTCTTGAAGCCTACAATCTCCTTGAGTGCCAGTTTGTTCTATAAAGCAGGAATCCATTAGAATAAAATATCACCAAGAGCAGCATTAACCTATATTTAGGTCACCATCACTGTCACCATTTATTGTGCAATCAATAACATTTCCTCATATGTGCAACATTGTGAACTCTGCACACAAAGGCAAATGTAGATTAATCAAGACTTTGGAAAACTGACGACTGAAAAAATGCTGTTGATTGCTTCAAAGTAACATTGTAAAAGATGGGGTTTAAGGAAGAAGCCGATTATTCAGCAGGATGTCTCAAATGAAAGTTTATCTCTCATACTAGGCTGATGTCTAGAAATTTCACAGTGATATTAGTGTAGGAAAGCTCAACTTTCCATTACTTTAACAGGAGTTAACAGGCCTGCATTTTAAATAGTTGCAGACTTCCATTAAAATAGGGAATGATGACAGTTTACAAGAAGCTTTCAGGCAGTGCAGACTCACATGGCAGAGCCAGGTCATTTCCCTTGCCTCACCTTGCTGTAGATGAAGGCTTTGCTTTCACAAGTCCATTCATTCTCTGTCTAACAGCCGGGCTTAAAACCTGAAATCACACGTTGTATGAAGATGGTGCAATAATGGATCAGAAGCAAAATTAGGAAGCACTATAATGGGCAGTGTAAATCTGGAACTCTCTCTCCCCCAAAAGACTGTAGATGCTGGGGGACGATTGGAACTTTCAAGACTGCGATCCATTGATTAAGCAAGGTTATCAAAGGATATGGAGCAAAGGCAGGTAAATGGAATTGAGATACAGATCAGATATGATTTAACTCAGGGTTGTCCAACCTTTTTGTGTGGGGTGGGGGGGGCGGGGGGGGTGGGTGGGTGCACATTACAATTTTTCTGTTTCTTGGGGGTCAGTGAGCCAATTTCAGAAAGACAAAGGCATTTACTATTAATCAAAACAACAACAAATGTGCATTTTTGTGAAGAAGTTTTAAATGAGAAGATTAATTTATTGACTTACTTTCTCATCACTATGTTGGACACTGATTTAGTGAGATACCTGGTATTCCTTTGGTTGCACAAGTTTGCTCGCACACTTGTTGCAGCGATCTTGATCACTCTCTCTCCTTCCCTGTCTCTCTTTCCCTGTGTCCCCCATCTCTGTATTCCCCCTGTGTCATCCTCACTCTGTGTCCACCCTCTCTCTGTACCCCCCTTTCACTCTCTGCTGCCCTCTCTCTCTATCCTCTCTCTCTCTTCCTCTCTCTCTCTCTCCCCCCTTCTCTGTTCCCCCTTCTCTCTCTTTCTGCCCCCTCTCTTTTTCTGTACCCCCCTCTCTCCCCCTTTCTTTGTTCCCTCTCGCTGTCTCCCTCTCCCTCTCTCTGTTCCCCCTCTTTCTCTCCGCCCTCTCTTCTCCCCTCTCTTTCTCTCTGTTCCCCCCCCCCCCATAAATCTCTCTCTCTGACAGGTGCAGGGAGAGGGAGCGCTCAGCACAGCAGCTTTGTAGTTGGTCAATTTTTTTTTAATCGTTCTGTCAGTTTCATAGCCGACATCAGGAACAGCACTTTCCCAACTTCAGTCTGATTCAGGGTTTTCAAGTGGCCTTTAAAAAACCCGGATCCTGCCAGAAAACACCGAAGCTTTCTGAAGTTGGGAAACCACTATTCCCGATGTCAGCACCTGTTAGCTGTGAAACTGACAGCGCGATTTTTTTAAGATATGGGAAATTTATCATCTCTGAAATGCATCTGCGGGTGGATGGAAATCTTTGATGGGCCGGATCCTGGCCTATGGGCCGTATGTTGGACAACCCTGATTTAACTGAATGGCGGAGTAGACTCAAGGGGTTTAAATGGCCTTCTCTTATTCCTAATGCTCCTGTTTTTACATAAACAGCAACTGATTGATCAGGTAATCTGGTTATATTGATAATGGTTGACAAAAGAATGCAATGCAATTCAAATGGTTATCACATGGAATAGGTGAGGTGAATACATAGATATAGTGGAGCTTGTTCAGCTCATGAGAGAGAAGGGAATAGAAGGATATGTTGATAGGGTGAAATGAAAAGGGTTGGAGGAAACATATGTGGACCATAAACACCGATAAAGACCTGTATGGCTGAATAGCCTGTTTCTGTGCTGACAATTCTATAATTTAAGAGGTGAGATCAATGTAGAACAAACCATTAAAATCTAATTGTAGTTGGAGCAGCTGAGGGTGCAACAAGACAGTCTAACTCTTTAGTGGAGCACAATATATTGTCTCCAGGGAGACGCCTATCAGTGAAGGGCCACATAGCTTTAGAGAGTCAGGACTCAATTGAATTAATTTAACTCAAATCCCAACAGTGCGATTACAAACTCATAGAATGTAAGGCTGCACCAATGGTTCTTTTGTTAATTTGATTTTTAAAAATACATACAACTGAGCTACAAACACTGCAGAGATCTTGGGTTCATTCCTTGCACAATGTACACCAAGTTAACTTCAGCAAAAGTGACAATTAGCCACAGCACCTTAAATTAGGTAGAGGGAAAACCATTCTGCCAATTTATAGTGCTGGTTGCTTTGTAATAATTGCACTTGGTTGGAATATGTATATGTACGTCTCTTGGATGAGACATTAAACTCAAGCCCCCATCTGCCCTTTTACCTGGACGTAAAAGATACCCTGGCATTATTTTGAAGAAGAGCAGGGGCATTCGCCTTGGTCTCCTGGCCAACATTTTATCCTTCAACCAACATTTCTAAATAAAACAGATGATCTGGTCCTCATTATGTTGCTGTCTGTGGGATCTTGCTGTGTACAAACTGACTGCTGCATTTCCTATATTGCAACAGTGACTGCGTTTCAAAAGTTCTTCATTGACTCTAAGGCAATATGGGATACCCTGAGGTGGTGAAAGGTATTGTATCAATGCAGGTTCTATCTATCTATTGGCGTTAAATGAGGACTTGCATTGAAAGCGATGCAACAAAGATTTACTAAATTGGTCCCTGGGATGAGGGGGTTGTCCTATGATGAGAAGCTGAGTAAATTGGGCCTGTATTCTCTGGAGTTTAGAAGAATGAGAGGTGATCTCATTGAAACATACAAGATTCTGAAATGGCTTGATAGGGTAGAAGCTGAGAGATTGTTCCCACTGGTCAGGGAATCTAGAACACGGGGACACAGTCTCAGGATAAGGGGCCAATCATTCAGGACTGAGATGAAGAGAAATTACTTCACTCAAAGGGTTGTGAATCTTTGGAATTCTCCACCCCAGAGAGTTGCGGATACTCCATCATTGAATATATTTAAGACTGGGATAGATGGATTTTTGTCTCGCAGGGTATAAAGGGATATGGGGAGTGGGCGGGAAAGTGGAATTGAAGCCCATGATCAGCCATGATCATATTGAATGGCGGAGCAGGCTCGATGGGCCATATGGTCTACTCCTGCTCCTATTTCTTGTGCTGTTGTGTTCTTGAGACAGGCCTAGACTCGCTTCTCCCACCAGTTCAATAACCTGCCAACAGGTACAAGGAAACCTGAGAAGCTAATGGGATCAGATGGGGTTCCTGTTTTATACCTTTCCCAGTGTTTACTTTCCATTAAAGTCACTGCCTTCAGGAGAAAAAGCATCAACTTGCATTTAGATAGTGCCTTTAATAAAGTAAGATCATCCAAAGTGCTTCACAGGAGAGTTATGAAACAAAATTTGACATCGAGCCACATAAGGAGAGATTAGGGCATGTGACCAAAGGCTTGGTCAAAGAGGTAGATGTTAAGGAGCATCCTAAAGGAGGGAAGAGAGGCAGAAAGGTTTAGAGAGGGGATTCGAGAGCTTAGGACCTCAGCAGCTGAAGGCATGACTACCAATGGTGGAGCGACTAATATCAGGAGGCCAGAATTGAAGGAGTACAGATATCACAGAGGGCTGTAGGGCTGGCGGAGGTTACAGAGATAGGAAAGGCAAGGCCAAGGAGGGATTTGAAAACAATATTGAGAATTCCTATATCGAGGCTGCACCGGGCGACAATATAGGTCAGCGAGCACGGGGGTAATGGGTGAATGGGACTCAGTGCGAGTGAGAGTTCTGGATGAGCGTATATTTATAGAGAGTGGAAGATGGGCAGCTGATCAGGAGTGCATTGGAATAGTGAGGTCTAGAGGGAACAAAGTCATGGATGAGGGCAAATGAGCTGAGCCAGGGCAGAATCAGGTGAAAAGGTAAAGAAAATGAATACATTGAAAGAAAAACACAAAACAGGGGATCATTAATGAGCCAACAGTACATTATTCAGATAATGACTCAGGCAATAAAAGAACACATTCTGGATTAAAGTTAATTAAAGCTGTGGACTACCTTAAAATCACCATTATTTACTATGAGATAAAGATGGGTTGCTCTGAGGGAAATAATATAATGGGAGAGCTGATGAGTGGATGACCCATTTGGATATTAAAACCTCCAGGAATTACTGCATTATAAATATTCACCATCAACAACTTCTTCTACCAATTTACCAGTTGATGTAACAATTTGATGTCTTCCTACATCAAGAATAGAAACAAAGAGACATGAGTGGACTTGACTGGATCTGCTCATACATTCGTTCATTCAATTTGGCTTCAAGCTATAGAGAAGCCTTGAACAGTAGCGCCAACAATCCAGCAATTCTACATACATGCTGATGTCAGGATTGAAAGAAAGAGCTGGCCTCACGTGCATATCTGATTTTAATCACTCCACCATTGGAAACCAAGCCTTGAGCTGCCAGAGCCCCAAGCTCAGGAATTCCCTCCCTAACACTCTGTCTACCCTCTACCTCTCTCTCTTCCTTGAAGCTGCTCCTTAAAAAACCTACCTCTTTGACCACAGCTTTGGGCCATGTGTCCTAATGTCTCCTTGTGTGTCAAAGTTTGTTTGATAATACTCTTGTGAATGCAAATTGTTGTTGTTGTTGATAATGACAAGACCATTTTTATTAGGTGTTGATGTCATTAGCAATGATACTCTGACCTTATCCCATATTTTACCAGAATTATTGACACCTATTGTGCTGGCATCCTCATTATATAGCAGACCAAGTAATCAAATACAAATGCATTTGTATGGCAATGTTGCACAGGGTAATTATTAGTTTTGGTTTAATCATACATGCCAGGTTACAATTCTTGCACAGAGACCGGGAGGCAATATTTTCCCAATAAAAACTGATCAAAGACTAAGTTGTTTCCTTGGTAAAACAGTGCAAGCTTCTGAATGCACATGACAGAGTGTCACCATTAGCAGGGAAAATATCTTGATGAAAAATAAGAACATTTTATCCGGTTTTCACCAGAGATTATTATTCCTGGATTATGGCTCTGTGAAGGAAACATACTGAAAACCTCCAAGTATTTATAGCTAAGTACGCTTGAATAAAATTTGGAGCTGTAATAACTCTGTAAATGTTGTAAGAGCAGAAAATATGAAAATGCTTTTCTCTAACACAGCAGCAGATGTGACAATGATAAACGATAGTTATTTTAAATTACCTGAATATCCAAGACCACTTGCACTCTATTTTAAAAGATATCAAATGTAAATTTTTCCTTAACTCTGCTGTTGTGTAGCCTCCTCTGACTCCACAACCCTCCAAAATTTCTGTGCTTCTTCAATCTGACCTTTCGAGTATCCTCCATTCTTTGCCCACCATTGGAATGCTTCAGCTTTGTAGGCCCCAAGGTGCTGTCTTTCAAATGAGATGTCAATCCAAGGCACCGTCTACCACTCAGGCGGATGTAAAGGATTCCATGGCGCTATTTTGAAGAACGGCATTTATCCCCTAACCAACCCCTAAAACAGACGACCTGGTCATTATCACATTGCTGCTTGTGGGAACTTCCTGTTCCCTAACTATCTGCTGAGTTTCCTTCATTATAGCAGCAACTACACTTCAAAAGTACTTTATTGGCTGTCACAAACTTTGGGACATCGTGAGGTCATGAAAAGCATTACTTGAATACGAGTCTTACTTTCTTTTAAATAGCCTCCGAACACTACCCAGGATCAAATAGGTGGAATGACCACTTGTGGTATTGGAATGCTAATGTTTGTTGTTAGGTTGGAATATGCATGAGTAGAAAGCAAAAAAAAGTTAGTCCAAGGAGACTGAAATCCCCATGAGCCTGCTGTCATTTTAACATTCAAATAAATCCTTCAAATTTATATGGCCTTAAACATAAAAACAATTAACGAGTTTGATCTATCCATAAATCAACTGTTTTCCATCTTTTAACACTCTCTATTGCAAAACATCCTCACTGACATGTTCGGGGCAGTGAGTCCTTCTGAGAGACATTGCAAAATTATGTTTTAATATTTAATGTTTATTAACTCATCAAACGGACACAAAATGATTAAAGAGAAAAAAAATGAAATATAAAGATTGAATAATACATAATGATTGTAAGATAATTAAACATAAGGAGGACATGAAAGGACAAAAAGAGAAAGAAAATTGCAAGTTGATTATGCAAGAGTGTACTTGCAAATCAAATGGTTATAGCCTCATGAAGTATGAAGATAAATATAGAACTGTACTTAATACATGAACCCAGCCATCGTACAGTGAGCAAGAATTATTTTCCCCTCTGCCAACCCCTTCCTTCATCCTGTTGCCTCCCCTCCTTTGTTGTGAATTTTTGGAAACCTTTACCCCAGAAGACGATAGATGCTCAGTCATTGAGTATATTCAAGATTCGGAATGATAGACTTTTGGACTCTGAGGGTATCAAGAGATATAAAGATAGGGCAGGATCGTGGAGTTCAGGATTGAATGGCGGAGAAGGCTGCAGGAGTCAAGTTCCTATTTCTTATGTTCTCCTCTTCGAAATGCACTGACTCCACTTCCCTGCAGTACTTTACCCATTCTTCATGTCCAAACCATCAGTGTTGACAGGCTATTTGGTTTTGGGGAGCATCATTGTTGCACATGCTTACACATGTTCCATTGTGAGTCGCTCAAACCAGCTCTGGGGGTTGACTTTTCCCTCCCTGAGCTCAGGGTTCTTAAAGCCAATGACTGCACCCTTACCGCCACCCCATTGGATAACAATTTACTCTGTGATTGAACATGGCATCGTCCGAATCTGCGCATCTCAGGTCCATGCATTTGGGCTGGGCCTCCAGCAAACTAGCCCATCCATGTCAAAAGAGAAGGAACTTGCTTTTATATCGCACCTTTCACAACCTTAGAATGTCCCAAAGCACTTACAGCCAATGAAGTACTTTTAAAGTATAGTCACTCTCATAATGTAGGAAACACGGCAGGCAATTTTCACACAGCAAGATCCCGCAATGTGATAATGACCAAATAATCTTTGTTTTGTGACGTTGATTGAGGGATAAACATTGGTGAAGACACTGGGAAAAACACTCACCTGTTCTTTGAATTGTGCCATGGGATCTTTTCCGTCCACCTGAGAGAACAGATGAGGCATCAGTTTAACACCTCATCTGAAAAACAGCACCTCTGACAGTGCAGTACTCCCTCAGTACAGCACTGGTGTGTCAGCATAGATTTTTGTGCTCACGCCTTTGGAGTGGGACTTGAACACACTACCTTCTCACCCATGGACAGAATTGCTACCAACAGCCTGGGCACACTACCCTGCACTACTGTGGCAAATTGGTCGGCCACCTGTTTCTTACCATGTGGTTGAATTTCGGCAGGGTGTCCTCCCAATGGACCTGGAGGTAACTTTGGCAGGCAGTCCACTTTAAAACACAGGGAAACAGAATAAACATATCTGTTCTCTGGGGTTTTCACAGAACCCCCAACCCTACCGGAAAAGACCCCTGGAGATTAATGGCACACATTTCAGACAAGTAGATTCAGACTTTAGCCCAATCCCATATACACTTCATAGTATAATGGAATGCTACTGCGCAGAAGGAGTCCATGTCCTCTGTTTATCAATATTTCTGCCATTGGAAACGGGTTCCTTTTATTTACTCTTAAAAAAAATCATGATTTTGAACACCTCAATTAAATCTCCTGTTAACCTTCTCTGCTTTAAAGAGAACAATCACAGTTTCTTTAGTCTCTCTGTGTAACCCTTATCCCTGGCACCATTCTAGTAAATCTCTTCTGTACTATCTTCAAGGTCTTGACATCCTTCCGAAAGTGCGATGCCCTGAATTGGACTCAATACTTCACCTGGGGCCAGATGAGTGATTTATAAAGGTTTAGTATAACTTTCTCGATGCCTCTGTTTATAAAGTCAGGAATCCTATGAGCTTTTTTAACAGCCTTCTCAACTTGTCCTGCCATCTCAATGATTTGTGTACATACACCCCTAGGTCTCCAGGCTTCCATACCCACGTTAAAATTGTTATTTAATTTGAATCTATTTCAACTTTATATGGGAGATTTTGGGCTAGGATTTCAATAAAGTTTAATATTTCAGGATACTTGCCTCTATTTATAATTGTATGTAGACATCTTGACCAAATATTTGTCAAGTTTTGGACAGCTTATAGACTAGCATCAATTAATAAATGTTGCATAACTGAAACAAAATGTAGAATATTGGCATTTCTCCCAATGAAAAGAATAAAATCGATTAACCCATACATACTCCCAGTCAATTTTTAAGAGGTATATTTAAAGAGATTATAGTAGTTTATGGTTATAGCTCAAATCCCATCATGGCAAGCGAAGAAACTGAACTCAATAAATGTGATAATTTTTCCATAGGTGCCCAAGGAAACTGCTGGATCATTGTAAAAACCCAACTGGTCCATTAATTCAATTCAGCAAAGGGACTTACTACCTCTTCCGAGGACCTTAAAACTCTGAGTACTCCTCACCTCACCCAATCCTCCTGTCCTGTGCATTCCAGAGGAGTTCAAAGTCAAAGCTGATGACTTCTTCCACATTTACCTCACTTATCTCCACTTTTCACACTGTGATGCACACATGACAACCCAGAAGACTAACAAAATCTGACCAGAAATTTCATAATTAGAAGCTGCCAATTTCCTCAATCTGGGTCTATGACACAATTAAATTAAACCTGCAATGGAGCACAGGCTTGTCATAACTTAATCTTCCGGATACCTGACACTGCATCAGTAATGGATGTTAATGGAAACAATTGCAGGAATTTACCCTCAATATTTGCTGAGAAAGTCTGTTATCTCGTGGGCATGTGTTAGAATGCAGAACTCGCAATCATAAGGAATAGTTGAGGCGATAGCATCGATGCATTTAAGGAGAAGCAAGATAAGCTCATGGGGGTTAAAGGAGTCGGAGGATATGCTGATCGAGTTAGATGAAGTAGGGTGGGAGGAAGCTCATGTGGAGCAGAAACACTGGCATTGACCAGGAGGGCAGATTGGCTTGTTTCTGTGCTGCACACTTGATGTACTCTCTGTTACTGAATCTGATTGCGAGCATGTTTTGAAATAATGTCGTTGTCAGAGAGACATGGAGGCACTTCTTCTCTCTCATTGATCTCCAGTTCACTGAGGCTATTTTCTACCTTCCCCTCATCCTCATTTTACAATAGCACTTCATACTTTCCACCTCACCCTAGTTCCATCGAGCATTCTATGATTACCCCAGCCTAGATCATGTCCTGTGTTGGCACTCTTCTCTCCTACATGCTGGCATTCTTCCCCATTTCCCCTTTGAATTCAAGTTCATGTACCCTTTCCTCCAGATGACACTCTCATAATCCTCCCCTCCCTGTTGGCTGTCAGACGTGGTTCAGTGGATAGCACTCTTGCATCTGATTCAGCAGGTTAGGGTTCATGCTCCACTCCCAGGACATGAGCACGTGATCTAGGCTAATGTTTCAGTGCAGTACTGAAGGAGTGCTGCACTGTTGGTGGTGTCGTTTTTCAGATGGGACATTTAACTCTTGTGCCCTTTAGCCTCTGAGGTAATTGTAAAAAATCCCATGGAACTATTTCAGAGAAGAGCAGGGACATTCTCTCTGGTTACCTGGTCAACATTTATCTATCAATCAGCATCACTAACTAAACAGATTATCCAGTCATTATCACACAGCTGTTTGTGGGAGCTTGCTGTGCGCAAATTAAGTGCTGTTTCCATAGACTCATAGAGTCATTTACAACACAGAAGGAGGCCATGTGGCCCATCGAGTCCATGCCGGCTCTCCACGGAGCTATTCAGTCGGTCCCACTCCCCGACTTGATCCCCATAGCACTGCAAATCTATTTCCTTCAAGTGGCCATCCAACTTCCTTTGAAAGTCATTCTGGTGGCAGGGGTCTCACGCCTGGAAAAAGCGACACCAAAATCCCTGTGTTGCCTCCTCTCCGGAAGGCCAGCGGAATCTCGTGCCAATCAGGCATTGAAGTGGACAGCGGCGGGCCTTCCATAGGATCAAGGGCACTGTCACCAGAGGTCCCACCCTTGAAGGAAGTGGCTGCTGATAGAGGAGCACCCACCGGAGGCCGAGGAGCGTCGCTGGACCCAGGCCACAGGTAGGTCATGTCAGGAGGGGTCTCATGGGATGGGGGTGTCTCAGGGGATGGGGGTCATCAGTAAAGGCAGGGGTTGGCTGTCAGTGGGCCCCCCCTTCTCAATTCTTATGTGCTGACAGGGCCACCCGCTGCACGGTTGATTGCTGCTGTGGCAGGAAGAGGTCCTCAATTGGGGGTTAATTGATTAGTTAAGGGCCTCAATTGGCAGCCACTCAACTGGAACCACACCCCACACCCCACCCCACCACCATCTGACCCGATTTTATGCTCACCCTACCTCCAAACCTGCAGGAGGAGAGAGCATAAAATTCCCCCCATTGCTTGTCTCCGCTTCCACCACACTTGTGCGCAGCAAGTTCCAGGTCAATACCATCTGCTGCGTAAAAAAGGTCATCCTCATAAATCCCCTGCATCTCTTGCCCAAAACCTTCAATCACTGTCCTTTAGTCCTTGTACCATTTGTTAATGGGAACAGTTTTTCCTTGTGTAAGTAATATGTCATAATCTTGTACATTTCTATCAAATTTCCCCTCAATCTCCTTTGTTCTAATGACAACAACCCCAGTTTTTCGAACCTAACCTTGTAGCTACAATCCCCCATCCCTGGAATCATTCTGGTAAATCTCCTCTGCATCCTCTCTCACGGACCCTCACATCCTTCCTAAAGTATGGTGATCAGGCCTGGAAGCAATGGGATTAGATTGGGTGGCGAGTTTTTTTGGCCGGCACTGACACGATGGGCTGAATGGCCTCCTTTCTGTGCCATAATGTTTCTATAGTTCTATGGTTCAATACTCCATTTAGGGCCTAACCAGACTTTTATAAAGGTTCAACATAACTTCCCTGCTTTTGTACTCAGTGCATCAATTTATGAAGTCCAAGAAACCATGGGCCTTGCTAACCACTCTGTCAATATGTCCTGCCACCTTCAATGATCAATGCACATGCACCACCCCACTCTCCCCTCCACCCCTCCACCCCCACACCCCCCAGCACCCCATCCACCCCCCCCCCCCCCCCACCCACCCAGGTCCCTCTGTTCCCGCTCACTCTTTAGAACTGTGCCATTAAGTATATATTGCCTCTCCCTATTTCTTCTGCCAAAATGCATCATCTTACACTTGTCAGTATTAAATTCCATCTGCCACTTATCTGCCCTATCTGCTAGCCTATCTATGTCCTGTTGCATGCGATTAACATCATCCTCACTATTCACCGCGTCTCCAAGTTTGATGTCATTGGCAAATTTTGAGATTCTACTCTGTATTCCAAGATCTAAGTCATTTATTTATAACAAAAAAGCAATGGTCACAGCACTGTCTACCATCCTTCAGTCTGAAAAGCAACCACTGTTTTCTATCCTTAAGCCAATTTTTTATCCAATTGGACACTGACCCTCCTATTCCATCAGCCTCGCCCTTTTATGTGCTACTTAGTCAAATGCTTTCCCAAAATCCATATAAACAACATCCACTGCATTTCCTTCATCAACCTTCTCTGTTATTTCATTAAAAATGTAATTAGATTAGTCAAGCATGATCTGCCTTTCCCAAATCCATGCTAGCTACCTCTTCAAGTGTGTGTTGATTTTTTTTCCCGATCATTGTTTCTAAAACTTTACCCGCCACTGATGTAAAACTAACTGGCCAGTAGTTGCTAGGACTGCCCTTACACCCTTTCTTGAATAAGGGTGTCACATTTGCCACTCTCCAATCCTCTGGCACCCCTCCTGTATCCAGGGAAGATTGGAAGATCATGGAAAGCCCTTCCTCTATCTCCATTCCCTCATCCTTTAGCAACCTGGGATACAAGCCACCCAGACCAGGTGACTTATCTACCCTCTGTACAGCCAGCCTTTTTAGAACCATCCTCCTCTCAACTTATACCCTGTTCATTGCCTCTACTATCTCCACTTCTACTGATATTTTGTCAGATTCCATTTTCTTAGTGAGCACAGATACAAAGTCTTCTTCTTCTTCTTCTTCTTCTTCTTTGGCCTCCTTATCTCGAGAGACAATGGG